>NW_025963946.1:2466036-3841479 GCF_023055435.1 Haliotis rufescens
TATTGTGGTCGTGGTTGTGATGATGGTGATGGTGTGGATGATGATGATGATGATGATGATTATTGTGGTGGTGGTTGTGATGATGATGGTGATTGTGATGATGATGGTGATGGTGACGATGATCATGATGATGATGATGATGGTGGTGATGATGATGATGGTGGTGATGATGATGATGGTGGTGATGATGATGATGGTGACGATGACGGTGGTGATGATGGTGATGGCGATGGTGTGGATGATGGTGATGATGATGATGATGATGATGATGATTGTGATGATGATTATTGTGGTGGTGGTTGTGATGATGATGATTATTGTGATGATGATGATGATTGTGGTGGTGGTTGTGATGGTGATGATGATTGTGATGGTGGTGATGGTGATGATGATGATGATTGTGATGATGATGACGGTGATGAGTGATGATGATGGTGGTGATGATGATGATGGTGGTGATGATGGTGATGGTGGTGATGATGATGGTGATGATGATGATGATGATGATTATTGTGGTGGTGGTTGTGATGATGATGTTGATTTTTGATGATGATGACGATGACGGTGGTGATGATGGTGGTGGTGGTGATGATGATGGTGTGGTTGATGGTGATGATGATGATGATGATTATTGTGGTGGTGGTTGTGATGATGATGTTGATTTTTGATGATGATGATGGTGATGATGATGTTGTTGATGATGATGATGATGTGATGGTGATGATGGTGACGATGAAGGTGGTGATGATGTGGATGATGATGATGATGATTGTGATGATGATGATTGTGATGATGACGGTGGTGATGGTGGTGGTGATGATGATGTGATGATGGTGACGATGACGGTCGTGATGATGATGATGGTGATTTGATGATGATGATCTGATGATGGTGATGATGTGATGGTGATGTGATGATGGTGGTGATGTTGGCGGTGGTGGTGGTGATGATGATGATGATGATGGTGGTGATGATGGTGATGATGATGGTGGTGATGATGATGATGATGGTGGTGATGATGATGATGATGATGGTGGTGATGGTGGCGGTGGTGGTGGTGATGATGATGATGGTGATGATGATGATGATGATAATTCCAAAATGAAAGGCAAAGTGTAACCGGTTCGTACAGAACCAAATGTTGAAATAAGTAAATAGCCACACAAGATCAAGGAATAATCAGTAAATCATATTTTGACACAAAGTTTCATGTTTATAATCAGTGTGTCAGATAGTTGGCAGCAGCAACAAGTGACCATTCCCTAGAATTAATGTGAGTGCTCTCTCGAATGTTCAGACTCTTGTCGCTGTAGAATGTCTTGAAAGCAGCCTACCTCGATTCTCGAATCCAGAATAGTGCTGGAAGCTGGTAGGAATTTGCCGTTTCATAAACACACTTGGCAAGTAGATCAGACAAGTCGACCCGATCACCCTCATGTTTCAGCCAGCCCTCAAGAACCTGCCCCGCCCATAAACTCTCCACCAGGGAATCCGTCAATCTCCACATAACATGTGATGATTTCTTTTGTCATATTTTGATTTTATGTCCAACTTGACCTTCATGGACCCCTGTTCATTTACTGTTACTGCATATTTACATCTTTAAAACTACAAGCCCAATGGCGCCGGAACTTTGTGTGAATGATCCCAGCAATATAACTTACTTTATCATCCAAAACTGGCTCCCACAGGAGATATCTTGGGATTAGATCAAGCGATATCTACACTGTAGATATCTCTGCAATGAAATTACATCACAATGCTTTGCAGAACATTGTGACGTCACTGGTTACCATGACGTCACAATCAAATGACATCACTAATGGCTCTGCTACTGAAGCTGTTTGCAGTACTTTTTACACTGAAGACACTCCTAATTACTGTCTACAAATTGGAAAAGTTGAAAGAATGATGTTGGATGATGAATAAAATCTCACCCTCGTGTCTTTTGATATCAAATATATCAACAATCGCAGGCATCGAAATTTTTCCACTTTTATCAACTAGTGTTGATATATTTGATATCAAAAGACACTCGGGTGAGATTCTCTATATATAACTTACTGAGAAACATTCTGATGCCATTCTAAACATGGCTACCATTATTATAATACGAAGTGGGGCGGGGAAATAGTAGCGGAGGTTGTCCATTCGTCTGTCTGTCTGCTTCTCAAAGGGGACAAATTGAAAAAATAGATTTTAACCACTTTGTTACTGGTCATGATCTCCAAATGAGTTCGAAAATAAGTGTCGTAAATTCATTTTTTACAGAGTTATGGCCCTTGCTCCATTCTTATCAATTTAGATACTGTGTGAAATGGGGACAAGTTTTGTCAGGAACTACTGAAGTTACATGAATGAAAGTTTGCATGCTTATCAAAGTGATACTTGTCAAGACTGAGTTTGAAAATTGGTCCAGTAAATTATGTTTTTACAGAGTTGCGTCCCTTGATACATGTTATTTTACTTTGTGCATTGTGTGGGCAATGGGGACAAGTTTTTTCAGAAACTACTGAAGTTAGCTTATTATTATTTTTATTAGATTATTTTTTCTAGAGAAGGACCTTTTGTGTGTATTAATTTAATAATTAATAATTTTTTAGGATGACATAAAGTGGCCCCAGTGTCTGTCTCTCCTTTCTCTTTTAGGGGACTCTTTTTTATAGTTTTTGTTCACTACTATTTGAACAAACAAAGTTTTAATGTGCCCCATGGTGGGGAAGTGATAACGCTGTTTTCTTGTTCTTCATAATTCTAGTGACCTTGAAAGCCTTATAGGGGGTACGGGTGGCCCAGTCATAAAGGCGCCGTGATTCGCTGTGCAGAGTTGCGTCCCTTGATCTCGCCAGAAACCTATGATTGTGGGTTTGAATCCCAGTTCGCCCCGATTATGTTTCTAGGTTTGTCAGCACCATACCCGTTCTCGTGGGTTTCACCGAAGTGGTAAACGTCTGAGACCTGCATCTCTTCGGGCTTTCCTCCCACATTAAGCTGACACGCCGTGATATGACTGGAATACTGTTAAAAACGGTGTTAAACCCAACTCACTCACTCACTGAAAGCCTTGTAAAAACCTTCATTGGTTTTGATGACTAAATAATAAACTTGTGTACGTGACCTATCTGTATTTCTAAGTCAGCAGTATTATGAATGACAATGGGTTCACACTAGCTAGAACACACTCTCCTACCCAGGGTCCCATGAGGCCGTAAAAGGCGACTATGCTTGTTGTAAAAGGCGACTTTGCTTGTCGTAAGAGTCGACTAGCGGGATCAGGTGGTCAGACTCGCTGACTTGGTTGATGCATGTGATCGATCCCAATTGCGTGGATCAATGCTCATGATATCAATCACTGGATTATCTGGTCCAGACTCGATTATTTACAGAGCACCGTCATATAGCTGGAATATTGCTGAGTGCGGTGTAAAACAACAAACAAACAAACCTGTCAAATTAGACTTTGAGAAACATTAGAAAAACTACTTTCCTTGCAACTACTTGCAATTGATATTACTCCAGCATACCTTGTTTAGCACTAATCATCAGTCAGAAACTAAGGTCATTGACTGTTGCAGGTAACTTTGTGATGGGTCTGAGTGGAGTGGAGCTTCAGATCGGCAAGGTCGTGGAGGTCACCCAGCTCCACAGTCTCCATTTTGTCAGCGTGCAGTGGTACCAAGGTAACACATTCAGCTGGCAACAACTTAGTGTGTTGCTCATCTCCCATTGGTCCTAAGTACCCGTTCCAATCAATAATTTATACTTTAAATTAAAGATAATATTATCTTGTACAGAAAAATTTGGAACAAATTTCATAAAAAAAATCATTGCTATATTTATCACAAGTGTATTCCAAGAAGGGAAGTAACTCGGTCCAGAGCTTAAATCAGGTCTGTCTTTTTTCTTCCAATTTTCGACATTTATGCTTTGAGCATGGAGACACCATCTGTTGCACTAGAATTTAGCACAAAGACGATGCACCCTTGAAGATCCGGTTTAGAATTGATTTTCAGCAATCATGCTTTCGTAGACATGACAAACAGGATCGGGTGGTCAGACTGGATGATTTGGTATCCCCAGAATCACTTGATTGTCTGGTCCAGACTCAATTATTTACAGGCCGCCGTCATATACCTGGAATATTGCTGAGTGTAGCGTTAGGTAGTGAAAAAAAGAAAACAAAAATGATGGCAGGGGTTGATGAGCATGTGCGTCTTTTAACTCCGTGGAGACTCAAATTGTGAAGCTTTTTGGCAGATTTGTTATACAGCAGATGACTAACTAGTTGTAGCAGGTTTCTTTGAAGATCCGGGGTAGAGTAGGTCTTCAGCAACCCATGCTTGCCGTAAAATGCGACTATGCTTGTCATAAGAGGCGACTACGGGATTGGATGGTCAAGCTCGCTGATGTGGTCGATACATGTCATCGATGACTCTTGAAGTTGGAATTTCAAGATACCAAGTTGTTTGTTGTTTAAAGCCGCACTCAGCAATATTCCAGCTAAAGATGGCAGTCTGTAAATAATCGAGTCTGGACATCACTGGATTTTCTTGTCCAGACTCAATTATTTACAAACTGCCATCATATAGCTGGAATATTGCAGAGTGTGGTTTTAATCAACAAACAAACAAACAAAAAAATTTTAATTTATTTTTTCATCCCTTGTTTGCTGATAATGGCAGCTTGTGACTTTATGACAATATTCCATCTAACATGTGTTCAGTGTAGCTTTGTGTTAGTGTGCTTTCAATATGTTGATATTCTGCAACACTGCTGAAAATGCAGAAAACAAGTGAAATTTTGCGGATCTCATTTGAACTTTGCTTCCTCCGTTTTGTTTCAGGCTCTGTTGGAAAATCAAAGCAGTTTACATTATCTGAGAAATGGATCAAGAAAAGTGATTTGGTGAGTATCTGTTGTAAAAGCACTACAACCGACTGAAACGCAGGAAAAGGGATGTGTTTCACAAAGTGTTCTCAGCGCTATGGACCGTCTCTGTGGTGTAGTGGATAGAAGGTCGGTGGTTGATCCCTGGGCGCGTCATACCAAAAGTTGTTAAAAGATGGTACTTATTGTTACCCTTCCTGGCGCTCAGCATTAAGGGGCTAAAACAAGGACTGGTCAGCTCAGAGTCAGTATACTGTGTCTGAGTGGGGTGTCCTTCTTAGAACTGTGATTTGGTATCTCAGAGGGCTAGCACTATAAAATCGGCATCAGTCCAGACCTTGTACATGTAGCCACACACAGCCACAGCTATAGTCTGGAAGGTAATTTAAGGTACCGACGTTTACTACAATATCTGAAAAACTATCGGACCTACTCCAGTCAAAGTTGGTATGAGATTATTTAAAAGTCAATGTGTCTATTTAGCTATCACTGTATTTCATCAACAACCAGACCTGTTCGTCACGGGTGGAACGAGCATTCATTGAAACAGCCATCTGCATAATGCTACCCCTGTGTCACAGGGCCATATGACACAGTTGAACCAATCAACTCAACTCGAAAGGGTGCACGGGAATCACGCACGTTGAGACGCCCAACGATAACACCGTATTCGAGCGTGCGTGATTCCCGCGCACCCTTTCCATATCACACACGATAATGGACCGCCTTAATCTTAATCGATAATGTCCACTACACCTCACCATTTAAATGTTGTGCCATCTGCTCCAGGTGAACAGCGAAGGCCTGATCTGCAGTTTCACCTTCGACCCTCTCCAACCCATCGCAGACACCCTGGAGAAAGAATTGATTCGAGCAGGAGAAGAGTTCAACATCAACGGAAGTTCTGCATCTCCATGGGCGAAGCGAGTCCGCACTGCCAAGACAACGTAGCAAGAGATAGATCTCATTCACGTCCTCAGTCTAATCACCACTGAATTTCTTTGAAACAATGTGGAGTGGTGTTCCTTAGTCATGCCAGGATCTGCTGATTTGGGGTTTTGCATCTTACATTTGCCTTCATTACAATCCTTCATCCAACCATTGATATTCTTCAAAACAAGGCAGAGTTATGTCCCTTTGTCATGTCATGATCTTCTGATTTTGGGTTGAAATCCAACATTCATCTGTTTAAGATAACCTTACCCATGGTCCCGTGTTTCACCGAAATGGCAAGCATCTGCTGCCTGCATCATATTATACCTCCCTCCTAGTTTATTCTCTTAGAGTCAGGTGTCACTGACGTGCCGCTAGTCCGAGATAGAGGTTAGTGTGTGGAGACGCCAGGCAATGTTGTTACAACATCTCGGGGATAAAGTGTTCGATTCCCGACATGGGTACAATGTGTGAAGCCCATTTCTGGTGTCCTCCTGTGACATTGCTGGAATATTGCTAAAAGCGGCGAAAAAAACATACTCACCCACTACAACATGTGGTGATGTGTTCATTGTCTTTAAGGACTGATTTAATTTTTCAAGGTAAGGGGTTGTTGGGTTGGGTGTGTGTTCAAAACACTGGAATTTTGTTTTAGTTGGTTTATTTCAACAAAATGTTCAAGACATACGATTATTTCCCTGAAAGATGGGAAGGGTTAGCCTGGTTGTTAAAGCATTTGATCTTCACACCGAAGACCCAGGTTTTATTTCCCACAGAGTTACAGTGTGCTGGATAATTGCTAAAAGCAGCACTTAAATAACAAGTGTCCAATATGTCCATACTTGTAAAGGCATGATCAAGTTGTCTGATAAGACTGAGTGAGTGAGTTGGGTTTAACGCAGCTTTTAACAGTATTCCAGTTATATCGCGGCGTGTCAGCTTAATGTTGGAGGAAAGCCCGAAGTGATGCAGGTCTCAGGCGTTTACCACTTGGGTGAAACCCACGAGCACGGGTATGGTGCTGACAAACCTAGATAATTGGTGCGAAACGGGATTCGAACCCACAATCATAGGTTTCAGGCGTGCCCAAGGGATGCAACTCTGCACAGCGAATCGCGGCACCTTAGACGACTGGGCCACCCGTGCCCCCTTGTCAGATAAGAAAGGATGTCAGTCAGGTGAATTTTAGTGCATGGTTTAAAGGACTTGATTGTGAGTTAACGCTACCAAAGGGTAGCATCAATGGTCAGGAATGCATAAGAAAGTCACGACAACTACGTTCCTAATGCAATAAGCAAAACTCTGTCAATGGTGAATTTTTGCCGACTCTGCATTTACTGCTGAGCAGTGAGTGTCATGGACAGTAGGACCTCGTTAAACTGGACATGGTCTCTTGCGCACTTGGGCTTAGAAAAATAAAAGAATTGGTTCTCAGGCAATGGCATTTGAAAATATAGAGCATGTGGGCGTTTTTTTGTTTTTGTTTTGTTTATTAGTATTTAAACAAATAAACAGTCGTGTACAATTAACCTTGGAAATGGCCTACCTAAGGAAATGTATTCCTTGATGAGTAAAATACTGGAATACAATATTTGACTACCGACGTGACTACCAGTGTGTGTGTACTTGCATAGATACAGCTTGTTAGCTTGCTATAAAGTATTCATTGTGTATCTGGACTTACATTTGTAATCCATTATATTACTTTTATCCAAGGTTTCACGCTATTTTGAATCTCATTGTTTTTAAGTAATGTAGAATTTTTACTGCCAGGGTTGTGTGTTGGGTTTTTCATTTTAATAATGGAAACAAAAACGAAACGTGGGTTGGACTGTGTGATGATGTGGGCTGTGCCTGAGAACCAAGACTACCGTATTCGACGTAATAAGCGCCCACGGTGATATTTGCTGATATATTGGCTAGTGAACAATCCCAATTAGCACCCCTTCCGATTGATCAATGTACACAAGACTTATTTATTCACGTATAATACTCACTCGTGTGTTATATGCACCCTTAATTATGGGCAATTAAATTCTGGAAAAATATATCTGTCGTGTATAAACATTTTAGTCTGTCAGCATAAACCAAGAAATTTATCTTTCAACTCAACTTATCTTTCAACTTTTCAACCAAAATAATATTCTAATAAAAGCCCCCTATTTCTAATTTTGAGAGCGCTCTGGGTGCTTATTACGTCGAATACAGCATTATTTTTTTTAGCCTTATCTTCGCAGTCTGGGTCATTATATTTTCAATTTTTGTGTGACCCACCAGAAACCTCTTCCTTGTATGGATAGATTCATGAGGTCCTACTGTACATGATAGTTACTTGATCGATGTTTTGGCGTTATGATTTTGTCATATGTATGTCTATATTTTCATGATGTTGTTAATGGTTGTGTTATGTTGTTAAGTGATTTAGCAAATCTGTGTGTGTTTTTTTAGTTCAAACCAAAGAATATTTTATTTCAATTTGTTGCTGGTAGTTTATTAGGTTACTATGGTTACAAAATTTTATCTATGGCTTACAAAATTGAGGCAAAAGTATTTATGTGTTGAAGGATCTATACAAAACAGTGTTTGTAAATAAGGCTATTATATATTAATTGATAGATTTTCATCCAATTTGTATATGCGAGGTGGGACATTTAAAAAAAAATAATCTTCAAACACATGGTACCTGTGTTCATAAAGTGTTGCCGGATGTGATTCCCATGAACTGATACATCTTCCTGAGGCAAGGGAGTTAACTGACTTTAAAAGTCCAGTTTCCACCCTTGCCGAACTAGGCTGGAATTCCTGGGCTTGATCATAGTGCCACCAGTGGTTATTATGAGTTATGTCCCTTCTATGTCCCTCCTATTGACCAATCAGATTCAATCTCTCATATCACTTGTATTTGCTTCACAGAAAATGGCGCCCAGTGAAGACAATCTGGTTGATAATCAAGATTTATACTGTAATATAACAGGTCTTACTTCGCACATCAAATCATGCACAGTTTACGAACCGGATGTTGATTTTGTTATGCAATTTGGGTTGGACTATGCATAGACTTGTTAGTCCAGCCAAAATATAACTCCTTAATTCCAGCCTAGTTCGGCAAGGATGGAAACTGGACTTTAATATTCAGTTAACTCCTTGCCTCGGGAAGATGGTGTGGTAGGCTTGTGATAAGTAGATACACACTGTGTGTTTATTTCTTCAAGTTAATCAGGTCAAGTGAAAAAAGGAACACATAACAATTTTCTACGTCAGTAGGAGGCTGTGTGTTTAGCCAGGGTGTGGGATGATCGTATTATAATTATTATATTTTGGCCTAAAAGTGAATATCAAGTGGTCCCTGTTTTAACTCACAACACTAATAGAATTGGAGGTTTCTACATTCATATACCACAGTAACCCCTATTTTTATATCATATTCAGAATCTCACACATTTGTATTTTGATTTCAAATAAAAATCAACTCGCGTCAAAAACAGTTTATAATCTGAGGCTTGGTGAAGAGCTCTAGACGTTTATCAGAGAGTATTGATATGATTGACATCCGAAGGACCTTTCATCTGACCAATTAGAGCATCGCTTACATCATCAGGAAAGTGGCAGTCGGAATGTGTTTTCTAATCATGCAACCTTGAAAAGGTTACAGGCTGATTTTGTTAAAAATCGCCATCCATCTGCTTTCTGAGTGGCTAATGTTGACTATTTGTTAGTCATTTCATTGGTCGGTCAAAGTTCGCGAAAGGTTGTTCTGACATGACCTGTAATGGGATGTCCTCAGATCTTTTGTTTAGCGTAGCGAGAACCAAGATCTGATTTTTAATGAGATTGAAGAGCGCCTGATTCTTTTCATATGACTATGGTTTGTAAATATAAGTATCCCTTTGAAGCAGCTGATGAGTAGCCAAATGGATCAAGTGTTTGCTTGTCATGATGAATACCGGGGTTTGATTCCCAACATGTTTGTACAATGTGAAACCGCATTTCCCTTTGTTCCTGGTCATGCTGAATATTGATGAATCAGCATAATAACCATCATCAGTCACTCATACATTTTTTACATTGCATGTGTTCCGTGGCCCATCTTCCCAAAGCGAGATAGTTAACTGACCTTAAAAGTCATGCAAAGAATTTCCAGCCTATTTTAGCAAGGGTGGAAACTGGACTTTTATTGTCAGTTAAGTCCCTTGCCTCAGGAAGATGAGTCCAGACTTTATTTTCCATTTGGTTTACGGATTTTTGGTCCAAAACTTCTGGTGGGTAGGTTGGATATTTTTGTGTTTTGTTTAAAGTTCAATATCAAATATGTATGTATATTTCTGTAAAATGTTAAGAAGTGTTTCAGATAAAATTTTAACAGATTTAATTCTAGTATTTAAATAATTAATATATATTGCTAATGCCTGTAAATGAGTATTGTTTATTTAGCGTATTACTTATTTTGAAGCTTAAAATTTAATTTATTTTGTTTTGCATTTCAATCCTTTGGAATTGTTGAATTCATAAACCAAGTTTTAGAAAGAGTGTTGCCTGATCAAGCATTATGAACCGGAGCCCATTAAGGCCATATCATGTTTCAAAATATTTTTTCTTTAAATTTCAAGATATTATATTGAAAATTCAAGGCTCTTCATGTATGATGAAAATTCAAGGTACTACTTGGAAATGTCAGGTGCAAGAACAATGTTAAGGCCTTAATTGTATTATCATGACTTTTCAACATAGCATCTTAAAAATTTTACCATAGTATCTTGAACTTTCAAAATGGTATCTGGAAATTTCAAGAAAGAAAACACCATGATATTGCACCAATGGGCTTCCATTGTTGTATGTGAAGTAGATCAAAAATCCTTTTTCACGTTTTCACCTTATATTTCAAAAATATATATTTCCCCCTTAAAATACCCTTGTGACACAATATGACTGTAATACTGCTGTTACTATGTAGTTTAACAAGTTTTATAGACTGTCGGTAAACTAAACATTTGTTGAAATGTAGTTCTCATTTGTGTGTTGCATTGTGATTTTTCCAGATATATTAATGTTTCAGATGTACTGATCTTCAGTTTCTTGACATATTTTATTTACAAATATATTTATGAATATGTTGATATATTTTGTACTATAATCCAGTTTTCAATAACTAAGCCATATTAAAAGTCATTAGTCCTAATCGTTTACAAATCTGTGATGTTCAGTGCTTGGTGGTACCCTGTTTCATGGTATGAACATCATAATAGTCACTCGTGTATTGAGACAATGATCTAGATCATATCATCTAGATGGGGAGCTGACCAATGAATGTGACTGTTTCCACTGATCGTATCATCTAGATGGGGAGCTGACCAATGAATGTGATTGTTTTCACTGATCATATCATCTAGATGGGGAGCTGACCAATGAATGTGATTGTTTCCACTGATCGTATCATCTAGATGGGGAGCTGACCAATGAATGTGACTGTTTCCACTGATCATATCATCTAGATTGGGACCTGACCAATGAATGTGACTGTTTTCTCTGATCATATCATCTAGATGGGGAGCTGACCAATAAATGTGACTGTTTCCACTGATCGTATCATCTAGATGGGAAGCTGACCAATGAATGTGACTGTTTCCACTGATCGTATCATCTAGATGGGGACCTGACCAATATATGTGAGTGTTTTCACCGATCATATCATCTAGATTGGGAGCTGACCAATGAATGTGACTGTTTCCACTGATCATATCATCTAGATGGGGAGCTGACCAATGAATGTGACTGTTTTCACTGATCATATCATCTAGATGGGGAGCTGACCAATGAATGTGATTGTTTCCACTGATCGTATCATCTAGGTGGGGAGCTGACCAATGAATGTGACTGTTTCCACTGATCATATCATCTAGGTGGGGAGCTGACCAATGAATGTGATTGTTTCCACTGATCGTATCATCTAGGTGGGGAGCTGACCAATGAATGTGATTGTTTCCACTGATCATATCATCTAGGTGGGGAGCTGACCAATGAATGTGACTTTTTCCACTGATCGTATCATCTAGATGGGGTGCTGACCAATGAATGTGACTGTTTCCACTGATCATATCATCTAGATGGGGAGCTGACCAATGAATGTGATTGTTTCCACTGATCGTATCATCTAGATGGGGAGCTGACCAATGAATGTGACTGTTTCCACTGATCATATCATCTAGATTGGGACCTGACCAATGAATGTGACTGTTTTCTCTGATCATATCATCTAGATTGGGAGCTGACCAATGAATGTGACTTTTTCCACTGATCGTATCATCTAGAAGGGGAGCTGACCAATGAATGTGACTGTTTCCACTGATCATATCATCTTGGTGGGGAGCTGACCAATGAATGTGACTGTTTCCACTGATCGTATCATCTAGATGGGGAGCTGACCAATGAATGTGATTGTTTCCACAGATCATATCATCTAGATAGGGAGCTGACTAATCAATGTGATTGTTTCCACAGATCGTATCATCTAGATAGGGAGCTGACTAATCAATGTGATTGTTTCCACAGATCATATCATCTAGATGGGGACCTGACCAATGAATGTGATTGTTTCCACTGATCGTATCACCTAGATTGGGAGATGAGCAATGAATGTGATTGTCTCTTATGATCAGGCCAATTTAATTGCTTGTTTTACTGAAGATTATGTCCCATTGAAGTTTCAATGTTTTGAAGAATGGCCCAGGAGAGCCAGATTGATCCGTAGTACAAGGTATTAAGTTGGCCTGGTCCTAACTGAGTTACTGCTTTTGTTGTAAATCTCAGTGATATTTACCTGTCTCATAAATTGTTGGTTTTGATTATTTTCAGAAAGATTTCTGTGATCCTAATTTTTATCTTTTTTTGTATGTTAATAAACTCATGATACTGACAAAGATTATTTAATTTGCGTATCAGCTGATGATGTAGGTGAAACATGTCTTAAATTACCACTATATAAACTGTTCACACTAGAGGAGGATACTCAGCCCTACTTGCCAATCACATTTTACAACTGAAATTTAAGTAAATACATACTTCTTTCACAGGGCAGACCATTATCAGAGAGCCTGCAGAAATATCCTATTTTCTCTTCCTCATGTGAACAGTGTGTTATCCTTATTGTGCTGCCTCACTGCGTTAAATGTTTGAATCTATTTGTTTTCTTGCTTTCATAAATAATCATAATCATATTTAACAAACATAGATGCCTATATGCATATATGGAATCTTATAAGTCTGAAACAGCAAATAGCCATCTGTTTAAAAAAATCCATATACACTACAAAATTAAAATTTTTAATTGCATGTAGTTTCTAGTCTTGTGTGTTGTGTACATCTTTGATTTCCCCGTGTATTGTATTGTCATTCTATTTTGATAAATATGCTGGACTCATTTGCCACCAAAGATTCATTTTGAAGCAGGTTCAAATGCAGGACATCAAGAAAAGAAATTCAGTGCTCACTTGTACGAGGTCGCAATTTTTAAAATTAGATCTATGCTGACTCTCGGAGTAATTCGGATTGGATGGTGAATGCAGGCTCATGTGTGAGAGGACATGGTGGGGTAGCCCAGTGGTTAAAGCATTCGCAGATCATGCCAAAGTCCGGGTTCGACTCCCCACATGGGTACAATATCTGAAGCCCCGTGCCGTGATATTTCTGGAAATTTGGTAAAGCGGTGTAATACCATACTCACTACCTCATTAGTGAGAATCATTCTGTGCTGAGAGAGAAGGAAGTGGTGAAGTCATTTCCAAATTGAAGCTTTGTTGGCAAATGTATCCAGGCTATTTATCCAAATAGAATGGATATGCAATTCCCTGGATCATTGAGGATGGTTATTACAGGGATGTTATTAGTTATGCATTACTGCTAGTCTTGTTGGTGTTGCTCATCAGTATGTGCAGTGATCGTCTTACCCATCATTTGTGGCTTCTAAGGTGGCAAATCAGCATTGCTTAAAGCGTTCATAAAATATCCAACTCACTTCATTCCAGGATCAAAGGAGGTCTTTATACATCATCCATATATTTCCGTTTGGGGAAAGTTTATCATGTATAAGGAAGGTTACAGCTGTATACTTTTGTGGGTAGGGGTGGGGACTTCTTTCTTTTTTTAATTTGAAACAGGATATTTTTCTCCAATGCTTGACTATTTTTATTCGGTACATACAGCAAACAATTTATGTTTGTAAACCTGCATTTTCCCAAGGCAAGGGAGTTCACTGACTATAAAAGTCAAGTTTCGACATCCGGTTCATGAACAACATGGCGACTGATTCCAGTTGATTGTGGGATTTGCAGAGTATGTGTAAGGTCACCTAGGTGTAGATAGTTATTTTGCAAATATATATATTATCAAATCAAGTTGATGAAGTGATTTGTTGCACTTCGCGAGGTAAGATCCGTTTTTCTATTATAAAGATCTTGATTATCGATCAGGCGCTCAAATTTGTTTGAAGCAAGTCTAAGTGATATGAGAGATGGAATCTGATATTGGACGGACTTGGAAGGGACATAACTCGTTGTAGGCCCTGGTGATGCTGCGATCGTGCCTCGGAATTTCCGCCTGGTTCGGTAAGGGTGGACACTCAACTTTCAATCAGTTAACTTCCTTGTCTCACCAGATGATGAACCTAAAACTATTTCTGGAAACATGTTCAGTCCGCAGTCATGTGCTTGATACTAGTGCTATTTGAGAAGAATTGATCGTCTCTAATTAAAGTTCGTTGTTGTGATTGTTCACCATTTTGTTGTTTAACAGATTTATATGTTTTATAAATATATATATATATATATATGTGTGTGTTCATTCAAAAGATAACCAAATGTGTTGACATACGTTTACATTTTGCCACAAAGTATGTTTGTGAAAACAATATGTTGCAATCCGTCTGTGAAGTGCTGAGCTTGAAAGCTTACAATGTTCGTGATTTATTTGTGAAATAAAATACAATTCCTAACAATGACTTGCAAATGTATTGTGAATTTAGTTATCTTCCAACTGTGATCCTTGCATTTGCACAGTCGATTAAGACACCCAATTCTATGTACACAGTTGCATCCCTTAGTGGTGCAAGAAAGCTATAATCGTTGGTTCGAATCCAAATCCAACCATGCCCATGCTCCTGTCTTTTCCCAAAATGGTAAACGTCTAAGACTAGTATCACTTAAGGCTTTCCTCTTAAGGTAAGCGTTAAAAGATGGTACTTGTTGTTACCCTGTCTGGCGCTCAGCATTAAGGGACTAAAACAAGCACTGTTCGTCTCGGAGTCAATACATGTTAAACTGTGGCATGGTATCTCAGTGGGCTAGCACTATGCATCGGCATCAGTCCGGACTAGTACAAGCAGCCACGCTCGCACGCATACAGATGCCCGCACTCTAAGCTAAGCTATATAAGTGCAATAATCTTGGATGAGACGTTTACCCCATTTCACCTCACCTCACCTTAAGTTAAGCTTACACGCCTTGATATACCTAAAATACTTTTGAAAGTGATACCAACCCACTACACTGGCTGTAAGGCACCCGTAGGTAGAGACCCGTGAAGATTCCGGGGTAGAATAGGTCTTCGGCAACCAATGCTTGCCGTAAAAGGTGACTATGCTTGTCGTAAAAGGCGACTATCGGGATCGGGTGGTCAGGCTCGATGACTTGGTTGATGCATGTCATCGAGACCAATTGGGTGGATCGATGCTCATGATATCAATCACTGGATTGTCTGCTAGTCTTGTTGGTGTTGCTCATCAGTATGTGCAGTGATCGTCTTACCCTTCATTTGTGGCTTCTAAGGTGGCAAATCAGCATTGCTTGAAGCGTTCATAAAATATCCAACTCACTTCATTCCAGGATCAAAGGAGGCCTTTTAACATCATCCATACATTTCCGTTTGGGGAAAGTTTATCATGTATAAGGAAGGTCACAACTGTATACTTTTTGTGGGTAGGGGTGGGGACTTCTTTTTTTTTTAATTTGAAACAGGATATTTTTCTCCAATGCTTGACTATTTTTATTCAGTACATTCAGCAAACAATTAAATTTTCCCGAGGCAAGGGAGTTTACTTACTATAAAAGTCAAGTTTCGACATCCGGTTCATGAGCAACATGGCGACTGATTCCGGTTGATTGTGGGATTTGCAGAGCATGTGTAAGGTCACCTAGGTGTAGATAGTTATTTTGCAAATATATATATTATCAAATCAAGTTGATGAAGTTATTTGTTGCACTTCGCGAGGTAACATCCGTTTTTCTATTATAAAGATCTTGATTATCGATCAGGCGCTCAAATTTGTTTGAAGCAAGTCCAAGAGATATGAGAGATGGAATCTGATATTGGACGGACTTGGAAGGGACATAACTCGTAGTAGCCCCTGGTGATGCTGCGATCGCGCCTCGGAATTTCCGCCTGGTTCGGCAAGGGTGGACACTCGACTTTCAATCAGTTAACTTCCTTGTCTCACCCAGATGATGAACCTAAAACTATTTCTGGAAACATGTTCAGTCCGCAGTCATGTGCTTGATACTAGTGCTATTTGAGAAGAATTGATCGTCTCTAATTAAAGTTGGTTGTTGTGATTGTTCACTATTTTGTTGTTTAACAGATTTATATGTTTTATATATATATATATATGTGTGTGTGTTCATTCAAAAGATAACCAAATTTGTTGACATAAGTTTACATTTTGCCACAAAGTATGTTTGTGAAAACAATATGTTGCAATCCGTCTGTGAAGTGCTGAGCTTGAAAGCTTACAATGTTCGTGATTTATTTGTGAAATAAAATACAATTCCTAACGATGACTTGCAAATGTATTGTGAATTTAGTTATCTTCCAACTGTGATCCTTGCGTTTGCACAGTCGATTAAGACACCCAATTCTATGTACACAGTTGCATCCCTTAGTGGGTGCAAGAAAGCTATGATCGTTGGTTTGAATCCAAATCCAACCATGCCCATGCTCCTGTCTTTTCCCAAAATGGTAAACGTCTAAGACTAGTATCACTTAAGGCTTTCCTCTTAAGTTAAGCGTTAAAAGATGGTACTTGTTGTTACCCTGTCTGGCGCTCGGCTTTAAGGGACTAAAACAAGAGCTGTTCGTCTCGGAGTCAGTATACATGTTAAACTGTGGCATGGTATCTCAGTGGGCTAGCACTATACATCAGTCCGGACTAGTACAAGCAGCCACGCTCGCAAGCATACAGACGCCCGCACTCTAAGCTAAGCTATATAAGTGCAATAATCTTGGATGAGACGTTTACCCCATTTCACCTCACTTCACCTTAAGTTAAGCTTACACGCACTGATATACCTAAAATACTTTTGAAAGTGATACCAACCCACTACACTGGCTGTAAGGCACCCGTAGGTAGAGACCCGTGAATATTCCGGTGTAGAATAGGTCTTCGGCAACCAATGCTTGCCGTAAAAGGTGACTATGCTTGTCGTAAAAGGAGACTATATCGATGCTCATGATATCAATCACTGGGTTGTCTGGTCCAGTCTCGATTATTTACAGACCGCCGTCACATAGCTGGAATATTGCTGAGTGCGGCGTTAAACAACAAATCAACCAACCAACCAACCGTAGGTAGAATTGGTCCCTAGCAACATATGCTCGTCGTAAGAGGCGTCAAAAAAGGTTCGGGTGGTCAGGTTCGGTTACATGGTTGATGGCGCGTCAACGGTGCCCCGACGGCATTGATCTAGGCTCTTCACATCACTGGATTGTCTGGTCCAGACAAGATTATCTACAAGCCGCCGTCATATAGCTGGAATATTTCTGAGTGCAGCGTAAAGCAACAAACACACACGTACACCACACACACACACACACACACACACACACACACACATACACACACACAGACGCACACACACACATAGACGTACACCACACACACGCAGACGCGCACACACACACATACAGACGCACGCGCACACACACACAGACGCACGCTCACAAGCAGACGCGCACACACAGACGCACGCACACACACACAGACGCACGCACGCACACACACACAGTCACAGCTACACACACACGCAGACGTACACCACACACACGCAGACGCGCACACACATACACACACACAGACGCACGCACACACACACATACACACAGACGCACGCACACACACAAACGTACACCACACACGCAGACGCGCACACGCACACACACACAGTCACAGCTACACACACACGCAGATGCGCACACACGCACACACACACACACACACACAGCTACACGCAGACGCGCACACACAGACGCGCACACACACACGCACGCACTCTTGGCGTCCAAATTCGATGATGTGAGTTGGCATCTCAGATTCACTCGAACTATGATTGTCGGAATGTCGGCACCATACCCACCATCTTAGGGAACCTGAAGCGCTCGGGCGTCATACACTGAAGGTCTGCTGGTGCTCGACCGACATTGTGCCCATCCAATACACATTTCACATATAGCGTTTCTCTGCAAGTGAGTGAATTCAATGATGTTCAAGTCAATATTCCATATAAATCAGGAGTTAGGTCCTTTTACTTGGCTCACCGCGCGTCATCGTACCCTAGCTTGGGACGTTGCTCACAATATCAATCACTGGTTTGTCCGTTCCATACTTGATTATTAACAGACCGTCTGTATGTAGCTGGACATATAAAAGTGTTAAAAGGCAAGTTCACACGAAAATGAACCTATTTTTCTTGTACTTTTTCAACATGAAAAGTATTTGCCTGGTAGTTTCATAGCCAAAACAATACAAATATCACAAGTAACTAATTTATTTTATTCATTAAATCGGTTCATATATTTTACATTTACCGAGAGCTCTATTTCCATAATAAACACACCATAGCTTATGTCCCTTGCAATATGACGTCACTGGTGTCAACTGATAAATACAACGCTGAGCACAATTACCCTAAAATTATTTCGTTTTCCAAAATCGCGACTGGGGGCACGGGTGGCCCAGTCGTCTGAGGCGCCGCGATTCGCTGTGCAGAGTTGCGTCCCTTGGGCACGCCAGAAACCTATGATTGTGGGTTTAAATCCCGGTTCGCCCAGATTATGTTTCTAGGTTTGTCAGCACCATACCCGTTCTCGTGGATTTCACCGAAGTGGTAAACGTCTGAAACCTGCGTCACTTCGGGCTTTCCTCCCACATTAAGCTGACACGCCGCGATATAACTGGAATACTGTTAAAAGCGGCGTTAAACCGAACTCACTCACTCACTCACTCAAATCGCGACTTAGAACAACAGTGCATGGATAACGTACTGTGAGATTCGCGATGATGGTTGAAAAGGGTCCGTTGTATGAATTGCACTTGTTCGTTCATTTGTGTTGCGCGTTTTACTCTTGCCGTGTTGCTGTATTTTTAATCATATCAGTAGAAAGATCAATTTCGGAGTTCATCAACAAGCACCTAGCGACTTTCAGAAGGAAACATCCTTGTACCCAACTTAAGAAAAAATGGAATAACTTACGTGTCCCACATCGCGAATAAGGATTTCGGAAATACGTCGACATCTTGTCTTTACACGGGATCGAGCGCATCGATGATTGATCTCTGGTTGTCAGTCTGTGCAGCTGATTGTGTGTCAACGGCGTGGGTGGTTGTGAATGCTACCATCCACAGCTGTGTTTGTTTGTTTGTTTGCACTTAGCATTATTCCAGCTATATCACTTCGACCTGTAAATAATTGTGCCTGGACCAGACAATACAGTGATTTACATCATGAGCATCGATCCACGCAATTGGGATATGATGACATCCATCAACCAAGTCAGCGAGCCTGACCACCCGATCCCGTGAGTCGCCTCTTACGACAAGCATAGTCGCCTTTTACAGCAAGCATGGGTTGCCTTAAAGAGTAGTTCTAACCCGGATCTTCGCTTGAATCAACGCATGCGCCTGTCAAGACTCGATCATGCATAGCCGCCGTGATAATGCTGGGATATTGCTGGCTCGCGCACTCGTATATTTTATCAAACTTAAGATATCCAGATAGCAAACAGAAGGTCAAGAATAACGTTTAATATACCTTTCTTTGATGTCCTGTAACACAATACGTACTGCTTTTCTTGTTTATTGCTGCTTATTGAGAATACACTGTCATATATAACATGCACATACACTGACACGACATAACCATCCTTTCTGACGTTAAAATAGGATAAGTGTGTGAACATTTGTGGATACGATCGGGCAATTCGAAAATAATTTGTCATTAACCGTGTTTTAGCCGCCATTTAGAAACAATTATCTTTGTCTATAATTTGACGCATTTTATTCGGGGTTGCCATGTTTATTACTTATTGTAAACCTATAGAAAGTGTATTCTGTGTTGTGATTGGCTAATTTGGGTCACATGACCAAATGTCAAAGGGTGAAAATATGACTTGCATTCCCTGAAGCAAGCGACCGAATCACTGTGTAGGAATACATAATTACTCAGCATTTTTTGCATACTAATTAACATGGACGCCATGGCTCAGCTGACTCAGGAAATTAATTTCTCGCTGCCTTCAGCAGAAGAAATATTTGCAGAAATATTTCTGATTCGATTTTCTCTATTCTTGGGAATTAATGGGATTTTAAAATTGTAATTAAAAACAATTATAATGAAATTATTACCAAAATCACAGAACGTCCGATGTAGACGCCTCACAACCGAGTAAGTACAAGGTGTAAAAGAGTGCACATGTTTTTTTCTAAATAAAACAATAGGTTTACAATATCGATAAATACTATGTGTGTGTCTATTTCCGGGATTTTATCAAGTATTTGCATCTTGGAAATTTTCATTCGAGCCCCTCAAGCTAACGCTTTCGGGCCTCGAGATGAATTTCCAAGATGCAAATACTCGATAAAATCCCGGAAATAGACACACACGTAGTATTTAGCTTCTAATTATACTTTTCAACTACATATCAACGACATCCTCGATTGTGCAGGGTATTATATTTCCATTTTGTTTCATTTAAATGCCCTGGACCCAGTAGTTTCGCATAGGTTTGGGTGCGGTTCAAATCAAATTACACTTTTCTGGAAACAGCAACACCCACACAAACACCACTGCTCAAAATAAACGTTCCCTCGAAATGTCGCGTCCCAATCGCAGTCGAGGGGACGTTACTTTTGAATAGTAGTGTAGATCGTAACTGGGGAATCGTCGTGCTCCAAAACAATCCTGTCATCATCACAACCCTCCTCAATTCTACCTGACCGCTTGTTATGATGTCTAAATTCTACCTGACCGTTTGTTATGATGTCTAAATTCTACCTGACCGTTTGTTATGATGTCTAAATTCTACCTGACCGTTTGTTATTATGTCTAAATTCTACCTGACCGCTTGTTATGATGTCTTAATTCTACCTGACCGCTTGTTATGTCTAAATTCTACCTGACCGCTTGTTATGATGTCTAAATTCTACTTGACCGTTTGTTATGATGTCTTAATTCTACCTGACCGTTTGTTATGATGTCTAAATTCTACCTGACCGTTTGTTATGATGTCTTAATTCTACCTGACCGCTTGTTATGTCTAAATTCTACCTGACCGCTTGTTATGATGTCTAAATTCTACTTGACCGTTTGTTATGATGTCTAAATTCTACCTGACCGTTTGTTATGATGTCTAAATTCTACTTGACCGCTTGTTATGATGTCTAAATTCTACCTGACCGTTTGTTATGATGTCTAAATTCTACCTGACCGCTTGTTATGATGTCTTAATTCTACCTTACCGCTTGTTATGTCTAAATTCTACCTGACCGCTTGTTATGATGTCTAAATTCTACTTGACCGTTTGTTATGATGTCTAAATTCTACCAGACCGTTTGTTATGATGTCTAAATTCTACCTGACCGTTTGTTATGATGTCTTAATTCTACCTGACCGCTTGTTATGTCTAAATTCTACCTGACCGCTTGTTATGATGTCTAAATTCTACTTGACCGTTTGTTATGATGTCTAAATTCTACCTGACCGTTTGTTATGATGTCTAAATTCTACTTGACCGTTTGTTATGATGTCTAAATTCTGCCTGGCCGTTTGTTATGATGTCTAAATTCTACCTGACCGCTTGTTATGATGTCTAAATTCTACCTGACCGCTTGTTATGATGTCTAAATTCTACCTGACCGCTTGTTATGATGTCTAAATTCTACCTGACCGCTTGTTATGATGTCTAAATTCTACCTGACCGCTTGTTATGATGTCTAAATTCTACCTGACCGCTTGTTATGATGTCTAAATTCTACCTGACCGCTTGTTATGATGTCTAAATTCTACCTGACCGCTTGTTATGATGTCTAAATTCTACCTGACCGCTTGTTATGATGTCTTAATTGTACCTGACCGCTTGTTATGATGTCTAAAATCTACCTGACCGCTTGTTATGATGTCTAAATTCTAACTGACCGCTTGTTATGATGTCTTAATTCTACCTGACCGCTTGTTATGATGTCCAAATTCTACCTGACCGTTTGTTATGATGTCTAAATTCTACCTGACCGCTTGTTATGATGTCTAAATTGTATTTATTCAAATTTCAATCCAATGTCGAATGACTGCCCCTACCACGCAAAAACAAACAAACAAACAACAATCCCAGGATATAATGCCGGGCAAAAAAGAACGTATACACTTAAAATTGGATCTGACAAAAAGAATTTACAAACGTTATCAAAACGTTACTCGGCTGAAAACAGACGCCGAAACACTGCAAACACAACTGTGATGCATACCTGTATCAAACACATCACCATCCAATTACCATTTCTTGTTTGTTTCACTTTTTTATCCACCACAAACGATGATGTATACTTTCTTTGAACCGGCACTTTATTGTGTGTCCCAATAAATTCAAAATGATACACATAAAAAAAAAAAAAAACACACACAAAATATTCAATCAGAAACGTGACGAGAAACAGGATATTTTATATTTAACATAACATATCTTTGAAGGCCAACACGTAAAAAAAAAATGAAAGTAATTTTTTTGGCATTGTACATCATTCAGTTGATGGCAGTAACGGTTGGTTGTAAAATATATCAGAGATATACTGAAATGCTGTTTAACCTTCTTGTAATCTCCAGGAACTGGTTACCATGGCCATATCCGTTACTGAAACACAACGCATGGAGACATTAAATATATTTTCATTGGGTACATCCATCAGACGGACAAGCCAAAGGACACCGGTCATCTGATCGTGGTATGTGATTATGGACGGCGACAGATCACCACATTACATCTTATGTGACAAACACGGACGTTCGCATAAAATGTAGACTGACATCTAGTCCCAAAATAAAGTTATTTTATTTAAAAATTTATATCTACAAAATAAAATCCAAATGGAACCCAGAACAATCCTTAATTCTAGTGCTGAGACAATCTAGACTTGACAATTCTAGACTTGAATTGGTCTCCTCTTTAAGTTAATTCTCTAGGGTCTGCAGACAAGTTAGATTAGTTCAATGGTGGCACTGATATTTATCATAGGGACGGACCTTCTAGCTCGTGTTTCCAGTCATCATGTTGGAAGTGTATTTTTAAAAGGTTGTATGTTTGAATATATCGAGGACAATAACTTCTAATTAAGTACCTAAGTATATATAAAACTAACGGAACTTAAACACAGATGAACAGTTAACGCACAAAAGAAGTGCATCCGCGAGCGTGTTAAGGCGGAAGAATGTTTACTGTATAGGGACCATTTGCCCCAATTTCTGCTTTGGGGTTACGGAAAGGGACGAGGTTGGCCGATTGCTACGATTGCGTCACTGCTGTAATGCCCTCACATGATGGAGTGCAAAGAAAGCTTCACGATATGCTGAGATTCCTTTCATGATCAGTTTCGGAGAATCTAATTTAATATGATAACCTTAGGGGAAATCACCAGTTTTCGATTCAAACTGACCTACAAATGTGTCTATACTGCTGTGAATCCCCAAAATGTGTAAAGAAAGTTACACGATGTGTCGAGATTAAGTTCCTAATATATTTCGGTGAATCTATTTATAGTTGATAACCATGCGAGGTTCCCATCATACTGACCTCAACGCATCTGCGGTCCTGGAAAGTAGTATGCAGGCCGACAACAAGCCGGACCCGTGTTATAGTTGTGGCCAGCTCTAGACGCCCTGGAGTCTTAGGGATAACGGGGTTGATGTGGCGGGGACACACACAGTTGATCTGGAGACACAGATGGCCATTGTTAGAATAATACAACCACAAGGGATTGGGTGGTCAGGCTCGCTGACTTGGTTGATGCATGTCATCGTATCTCAATTGCGTTGATCGATGCTCATGATGTCAATCACTGGATTGTCAGTTTTGTGTACATGATCATGATACTGATTCTAATAATATATTACGGGTATATTTCAACAAAATAGTTTGTTTGTTTGTTGTTCAAGCCACACCCAGCAATATTCCAGCTATATGACGGCAGTCTGTAACGGTAAGGTCCGGGGTAGAATAGGTCTTCAGCAACCCATGCTTGCCGTAAAAGGCGACTATGCTTGATCGTAGGATCGGGTGGTCAGACTCGCTGACTCGGTTGATGCATGTCATCGTATCCCAATTGCGTGGATCGATGCTCATGATGTCAATTACCGGATTGTCTGGTTCAGACTCGATTGTTTACAGACCGCCTTCATATAGCTTGACGCTGAGTGCGGCGTTAATAAAAAAACAAAAAAACAAAACATGCATCATGGTGAGAGTAATATTGTTAGTCTCACACTCACAACTTACCCTAAAATACCTGGCGAGGATGTCTACGAGGTGTCGCTCCACAAGCTGCTTGGCGGCCAGGCTAGAGGGGTCCTCCAGGTCACAGGCTGCGAGGTCTGATATCGGTTGACACAAGTACTCCCTGAACAATACAATGAGAGTTGGTCTTAGATACATTGATTTTTATTATGCAAGAGGAATCACTGCAACATAATTTAGCTTAATGTCTATATTATATGTTTAAAAGAAGACAAAACTATAAAAGTTATTTACTAATATTGTTATTTTTAAAGAAGTAAAACATAATTTTTATTTTTATTAGTATTGAATATATATTTTTTCAATTTATTTATTTTATATTATTTTAATTTTTTTATATTTATTTTATATTATTTTTTTTTATTATTATTATTTCACTATGAATACACATGTATTTTAATATGTCCCATAAGCCTAATGAGGCTGGATGTACAAGCATTTATTTTAAACACTTTGTACGTCAAATGTTTTTACCATGACCGTTTGTGCATGTGACACAAAAATAAACATCTCTCGATCTTGTCAAGTAATATAGAATACTAAACGAGCTCCCGTGTAATACCAATTTTATGAAACTCGTGAATAGTTGTGGTATCTGACGAGCGAAAGCGAGTCAGATACCACAACTATTCACGAGTTTCATAAAATTGGTTTTACACGGGAGCGAGTTTAGAATTTTATTTATTACTTGCCATTTATAATGTTTTTTTAATTATACTGTTGAGTATGAATAGGCTGACACCTACACGATCTACGGCATAGTCCAATTGAGTTTACCAGAATAATACTTCAAACACGTCAAAAGTTGAAACGTATGAATTTAATACCATACAACGGTCCACTTTTAGAATTCACAAAATTATCGTAGGGCTAAGACTATCGCAACTCACATACTTTAACTTAGACTAACGACTGTCGTTGCGCTACAATACGATCGCCTTGTGGAACGGGCCTTGCATCTCTAAGTTTACCATAACGTCACAATACCCGATGTCATAATGTGTGGAATTTTGTTGCAAGATCCATCGCCGAAACAATGCCATGTGACGTCAGCCTAGCAACAAGGTTGCTGGGGTCATCGGGTGTGCATAAGCTCCTTTGAACGATCTATCAACTCCACACGCAGTGTCGTTGAATAAACCAAGGGATGTTGAGAGCTTTCAATATTTGTTCCCGAAACGTGTTCCGAGAGTACATAAGCACGCGTTTTGGTATTACACAATGTGTAATACATCTGTATGTTTATTAAACAGGTGATCTCTTCACGGGCAAGTAATACATATGTTTATCTCATCCAGTGACCTGCAAAGTTGATTTTTCATTTGTGGCGCAACTTTGTATGGTGACGATAAGCTTGGTTTACCAGAGACCTCACCGGGTCCCTATGGGGAAGATCATTCGTGGCTAACTCGTGTTATTCAGGGACAAACCGATCAGCGACTCGTGCCCCTCTCGTGGCCATTTTTTGCGACTGGGTTCCGTCTAAGCGCAAACGGGCATAGTTAAAAGAATTGTCAGCTCTTGCGTAATGATTCACGTATATTTCCCTCATTTCATCTATATTCCAGATGCTGTTTAAAACACACCGGGACCTATAGTATGTATACACTATGACTGAACACATTTAACTGTTTATAGGGTTTTCTGTTAGATGCAAGACATGTGTAAAATCAAAAAATATTCCTGAGGGATTCTTTGACCGAAGAGCTTGAAGTCATACGCGCATTCTGATTGGTTTGTCTTATTTCGCACATAACATTCATCGATAATGGGACGAGTCTTCTCGCAGGTTACGGAAAGAGGCGAGTGGTGACGAATTGGGGAACATACGCTATTCAGCTTTTTCCGGAATATGACACCAAAAACAGTTTGTTTTTTTGCGAAATGTCCCGATTGGGTATTCGGCTTGTCACGGAATGACACGATTGGGTAGGATATTAACAAATTCAGTTTACCCAGTTCCCTGTGCTCAACATATAACTTTACCTCACAGGCCATCGAAATGTCAAGATTCGTCTCATCTTACGCAGCCAAATCAACAAATTACATTTGTCTATCATCTTTTTTCATTTTGAACAATCTCTACATTAATTAAGCATATGTCATGAAATTGTTAACTTAAATTGATAAACTATCCTAAGACGTGAAAATCTATTTCCGTTTGCGTATTTATCTTTTTCAATGTTGTACGGCTCCACCTGAATACGTCGAAGGTCAAATATATAAAGATATATTGCCACAGTCTCACTGTCGCCGTTGTGGTAGCTTAACATACATATGCAAAACAACATGCAAAACGCACTAAAATCAATCTAATTAAAATCTGATCCTAGTTCTCGCTATCGCTGAACAAAGATCTGAGGACATCCCATTAAGGGTCACGTCAGAACGACCTTTCATCCAACCAATCAGAGCGTCGCTTACCAGATCATGAAAGTGACAGTCGGAATGTGTTTTCTAATCATGCAACCACGAAATATTTAACACGGGGTATTCCGAACGACAGTTACGGGTTTTATAATTATATCCATACAATCTAGGCCATCTGTAAGCCATTCCAGAATGTTCTTCTTATCAGTTTTAATTTTTTTAATCGAGAATACGTCAAAATATGTTCCGAAGCGTAGTCGCCAGTTTGAAACTAGTGTCGTAAAGTTCGAAAAAGCTGCCTTCTGATTGGCTAATGTCGATTTCTTGTCAGTCATTTCATTTTTGTGAGACTGCACTGAAACCTTTGGTTTGTTTACAACAAGAGAAAAGTCCGATCACGTGATATCAAAATGGTTGTGACGTAATGCTAAATGTGTGTACGAAATCCATTACATCAATCAAAGCAATGATACAACAAATGCCCCACCCGCTTTATTATCAGCCAATCAGGAAACAGTAGGCCGTTATGACACGAGTAAATACCTCCTCTTTATACTGGAGAAAACTCTATGTTCGGCATCGATTGGACACTCAATGTTTTCAGGACATGTGCAGTGCCGGATGATTCGTCGTTCTGGAAGCCGACGACCGCCGACTGTTCTGTTGAAGTCGTAGGCGACGCCGCAGATAGCCCTAGGTGGACACTCTTCGTTGATATGTTGTCGCTGAAAGAATGAAAGCGAATGTTGTTTTATGACGCACTCGGCAATATTCTTCAAAATATAAATCCAACCTATAGACGATCGAGCCAGACAAACCAGTGATCGACAGCATGAGCAACGATCTGGGGTAGAATGCATCCCAAGCACCTCACTGTTGGTCCTAAGAGGCGACTGAATTGGGCATCCCGTTAAGATCGGGGTAAGAATTGATTCATCATCCCGTTGCTGCTCGTTAGAGGCGGGACCGCCTCCGTGGTCTAGTGGTAGAGCGTCCGCCCGGAGAGCGGAAGGTCCGGGGTTCGATCCCCGGCCGCGTCATACCAAAAGACGTTAAAAACACACACACGTACATGCACGTCGCTGTATAAGTGCAATAATCTTGCACGCGACGTTAAACCCAATTTCACCTCACCTCAGCCGTTAGAGGCGACCAAATTGGGCAACCCGGCCGTGAAGATTCGGGTTAGGATTGATGTTAAGCTTCCCATTCTTGTCTTATGAGGCGATTAACAGGATCGGGGACTTGGTTAAGAGTTGGTTCTTGTTGTTACCCTGCCTGGCACTCGGCATTAAAGGGGGAAAACAAGGACAGGTTGGCTCGGAGTATTCTGTGCCTGAGCGTGTCTGTGTTTACTGAGCGTGTCTGTGTTTACTGAGCGTGTCTGTGTTTACTGAGCGTGTCTGTGTTTATGTTATACTGCGGCATCCCCTTGGGCATTTGGGGGGGGGGGGGGGGGGGGGGGGGGGGGGGGCTTGGAGTTTGTATCGTGATTAGATATTTTTTTCACCTACAAAACCAGATACTTGTTTATATTTAAGACTATGAGCCTGAATATGCGTTTTTAACAAAAACAACTTTCAAGAATGCAATTTTTTTGTGGCAGGCAATTTTTTTCAAGCATACTTATTTTTTCAAGATTTTTCGGAGACAATTGATATTTTTCGGTATAATCCCAGACGACCCACATAACTCAGCCAACCCTCCACCACGCGACCCCAGACTATCAGACGTGCTATAACTGGTATTCGTTGTCCAGCGCGGCGTGAAACTCAACTCACTCACTCATCTTTGGTCTTACCTGCACGTGGAAGGTGCGCTCGAAGTCAACATCCTCCGGCTCCCTGTCTTGGTACAGGGAGTGGTAGTGGCACAGGGCAGGTGTTGCCAGCAGCAACGCTGCAAGTAACGTCAGCATCATAGACCCTGCAACGATAAAAAAAAATGCTTAGTTCCACAATGATTTGGTTTTGGTTGGTTGGTTTGTAGTTTTACGCCGCACTCAACAATATTCCAGCTCTATGACGGCGGTCTGTAAATAATCGAGTCTGGTCCAGACAATCCAGTGATTAATATCATGAGCATCGATCCACCAAATTGGGATACGATAACATGCTTCAACCAAGTCAGCGAGCCTGACCACCCGATCCCGTTGGTCGCCTTTTACGACAAGCATAGTCACCTTTTACGGCATGCATGGGTTGCTGAAGACCTTTTGTACCCCGGATCTTCACGGGTAATTTCCACAATGATCATACTTGAGGTGAACTCGTGTCTTCAGCAACCTATGCTTGTCGTAAGAGGCGATTAACGGGAACGGGTTTTCAGCCTCGGCGACTGAGTTAATACATGTCACCGTATCCCAATTGCATTGCTCATGATGTCAATCACTGGATTGTCTGGCCCAGACTCGACTCTTTACAGACCGCCGTCATATAGCTGGAGTATTGCTGAGTGCAAAAAAAAACAACCAAAACAATACGTGAGGTTAGGTGAGGTTTAACGTAACGTTCAAGATAACGTTCACTCTCAGGGTAGACGCTCTATCCTCTAGACCACGGAGGTGGTCGAATGTTGGTAGAGAGATTTGAGGCACAGAGTGGCAACATCTCTGGAATGTGTATCGCCGGACTACTAGTATTAATATTCACATATAACTACTGCTGCAACTGCAATTTTAGTTCGGGATACAGTTGTTGACACTATCAAGTTTTTCTAGAAAATAATGGAAAAAATAATTTTGCCTCAGGGTTAACTGGTCATACTGAATGCAAATCAAATATCTTGTGAACAAATTATTTGTTCGGCTACTTTCAGATAATTGTTTGAGGTATGTTTAAAAAACAAATTCCTTCTCAAAACAAAAAAATACCAGCGCGAAATTGCAACAACAATGCGACAATGTCCCATTTAGCATTCCATAGATTCGCCGGGACCAGGTTAGGTCATTTGGTTTGAATATATAAACTTTGTTAACTATTAATTTTAATTTCATAATCAGTCAAATGCTACCAGAGAGTGTCTTTATTCTTATCACGATATGCTGTGAGTGATTTCCAAACTTAACACTTCACACATCATACAAGTATGTTCGTTTGTGCATCGAACCATTCTAATATCTCTAATATCAGCAATGGCGCCGTAGAACACCTAGGGCGCCAACAACACTAAACGAAAATATACATGTTATACCGTTTCAAATTCTCTTTTCAAACACTCGTTTCTCGTGCACAAGCGTCAAGTGACCTCAATTTGTTTAATCAACGCGAAGCGTTCATTAACAACACAGCTGAACATCCACGTCAGATGCATGGTATAATGTCATTTCCAACAGATGTAATACGATAATTGATGTTTGCAAGCTGAGTATTGGCCCACGCTAAATACTCGACGCGTACATTTAAAAACAAAACCTTAAAAAAATGGCCTCAGCAACTGGCTTCCTGATTGTGTAGCCTGTGTTTGTGTGTGTTGTGATATTTACGACTGGAGGCTGGAACCACTTGGTTCCTACACTGAGCGGTAAATACTGAAAAAGCACTGTAGCTCACCTGTATATTCTGTATATCACGATATGGCTGAAATAATGCGATGTGACGTTAAGTATTAACTCACTCACTCTGTATAACACAAAACTAAAAATATATATTTAAAGGTAACTGCAAATCAATAATAATAGTAAAACATGATGATGATAGCAACAACAACAACAACAACAACAACACCAAAATTGACTATATACAATTTACTTGTTTTGTTTCAGATTTCCATCTGTGCATGAAAACGACACCAACAGTGTCATTATTGGGCAAGATGCGCTAATCTTTTCGCGAATACCTTGTATCGTTGCTATTTGATAGTGATTCACAGTCACGTGCTCATGATATAGTCGTGGACAGGGTAATCAAATGGATGAGCCGATAGAAAAAAAGGCGTAAGGTATTAAAACATCCGAAGCAGAAGCAGGCAGACTGGGCCTCGGCCCGAGCGTCATGATCGTTGCAATCGCGCAGCGCGTCAAACACCGGGAACCCGTTTTAACCCCACTGAGGGCAATCCCCTCAGTGGCGCAATGTTTCGTCGCCTGTCGTTATTCATCGTCTGTTTATCGCTTTTCTCGTTTTTCAAAATTAATTTTTGTCATGCATTTGTGATGAAGTAAGCCCTAAAATCTGCATAGTTGCTATGTTGACTTAACTTGCCCTTTAAAAGGATTGCTTATATGCATATCATCATCCTCATATTATGCGCTATTTCTTCTGAGACAATATTCTGAATATATAATTGTAACAATGCGTAATCAAAAGCAAGTTTAACTCTTCTTCTTTGTTCCCTTGACCTTCTTGTGATCCGTGTGCCGTATCTTTTGCTACGTTGGCCTAATTGTTAACTCCGTACCTCCTTACTATCTCTCTACTCCGTACCTCTCTACTCCTTATTTCTCTACTCCGTATCTCTCTACTCCGTACCTCTCTACTCCGTACCTCTCTACTCCTATCTATCTACTCCGTACCTCTCTATTCCACACCTCCCTACTCCGTACCTCCTTACTATCTCTCTACTCCGTACCTCTCTACTCCGCACCTCTCTACTCCGTACCTCTCTACTCCGTAATTCCTTACAATTTCTCTACTCCGTACCTCTCTACTCCGTACCTCACTACTCCGTACCTCTCTACTCCGCACCTCTCTACTCCGTACCTCTCTACTCCGTAATTCCTTTAAGTTACTATTTCTCTACTCCGTACCTCTCTACTCCGTACCTTTCTACTCCGTACCTTTCTACTCCGCACCTCTCTACTCCGTACCTTTCTACTTCGTACCTCTCTACTCCGTACCTTTCTACTCCATACCTCCTTACTCCTTACCTCTCTGCTCCTTACCTACCAACTCTGTACCTCCCTACTCCGTATCTCCTTACTCCTTGCCTCTCTTCTCCGAACCTCCCTACTCTGTACTTCCTTACTCCGTATCTCCCTACTCCGTACCTCTCAATTCCGTATCTCCCTACTGCGTGCTTCCCTACTCCGTATCTCTCTACCCCGTACCTCCCTACTCCGTATCTCCCTACTCCTTACCTCCTTACTCTGTACCTCCCTACTCCGTACCTCCTTACTCCTTACTCCGTACCTCTCAATTCCGTACCTCTCTACTCCGTATCTCCTTATTTCGTATCTCCCTACTCCGTGCTTCCCTACTCCGTATCTCTCTACCCCGTACCTCCCTACCCCATACCTCCCTTCTCCTTACCTCCTTACTCTGTACCTCCCTACTCCGTACCTCCTTACTCCTTACCTCCTTACTCCGTACCTCTCAATTCCGTACCTCCCTACTCCGTACCTCCTTACTCCTTACCTCCTTACTCCGTACCTCTCAATTCCGTACCTCTCTACTCTGTAGCTCCTTACTCCGTATCTCCCTACTCCGTACTTCCTTACTCCATATCTCCCTACTCCATACCTCCTTACTCCGTACCTCTCTGCTCCGTACCTACTAACTCCGTACCTCCCTACTCCGTATCTCCTTACTCCTTGCCTCTCTTCTCCGAACCTCCCTACTCTGTACTTCCTTACTCCGTATCTCTCTACCCCGTACCTCCCTACTCCGTATCTCCCTACTCCTTACCTCCTTACTCTGTACCAGGGGCGGTCGCGTAGTCTAGTGGTTAAAGCATTCGCTCCTCATGCCGAAGACCCGGGTTCGATTCCCGATATGGGTACAATGTGTGAAGCCCATTTCTGGTGTCCCCCGTCGTGATATTGCTGGAATATTGCTAAAAGCGGCGTAAAACCATACTCACTCACTCACTCACTGTACCTCCCTACTCCGTACCTCCTTCTCCTTACCTACTTACTCCGTACCTCTCAATTCCGTACCTCTCTACTCCGTACCTCCTTACTCCGTACTTCCTTACTCAGTATCTCCCTATTCCATACCTCCTTACACCATACCTCCTTACACCATACCTCATTTCACCATACCTCTCTACTCCGTACCTCTCTACTCCGCACCTCTCTACTCCGTACCTCTCTACTCCGTAATTCCTTACTATTTCTCTACTCCGTACCTCTCTACTACGTACCTTTCTACTCCGTACCTTTCTACTCCGTACCTCTCTACTCCGTACCTTTCTACTTCGTACCTCTCTACTCCGTACCTCTCTACTCCGTACCTCCTAACTATCTCTCTACTCCGTACCTCTCTACTCCGTACCTCTCTACTCCGTACCTTTCTACTTCGTACCTCTCTACTCCGTACCTTTCTACTTCGTACCTCTCTACTCCGTACCTTTCTACTTCGTACCTCTCTACACCGTACCTCTCTACTTCGTACCTCTCTACTCTGTACCTCTCTACTCCGTACCTCTCTACTTCGAATCTCCCTACTTCGCACCTTCTTACTCCGTATCTCCCTATTCCGTACCTCCTTACTCCGTACCTCTCAACTCCGGATATATCTACTCCCTACTCCTTACCCCTTATCCCCTTACCCCCTACCTCCCTACTCAGTACCTCCTTACTACGTATCTACCTACTCCTTACCTCTTTACTCCTTACTTCCTTACTCCGTACCTCTCTACTCCGTACCTCCTTACCCCTTATCCCCTTACCCCCTACCTCCCTACTCAGTACCTCCTTACTCCGTATCTACCTACTCCTTACCTCTTTACTCCTTACCTCCTTACTCCGTACCTCTCTACTCCGTACCACCCTACTACGTACCTCCTTACTCCTCACCTCTCAACTCCGTACCTCCTTATTCCGTATTTCCCTACTCCGTAACTCTCTACTCCGTACCTTCTTACTCCGTACCTCCTTACTCCATTACACCCTATTCCATACTTCCTTACTCCTTACCTCTCTATTCCGTACCTCTCTACTCCTTACCTCCTTACTCCTTACCTGTGTACTCCGTACCTCCTTACTCCCTCCCTCCTTACTCCGAATCTCCCTACTCGGTACCTCCTTACTCCGCCCCCCTCAATTCCGTACCTCTCTACTCCTTACATCTCTACTCCTTACCTCCTTACTCCGTATCTCCTTACTCCGTATCTCCTTACTCCTTACATCTCTTCTCCGTAACCTCCCTACTCCGTATCTCCCTATTCCGCACCTCTTTACTCCGTACCTCCTTACTCCTTACCTCCTTACTCCGTATCTCCTTACTCCCTATCTCCTTACTCCTTATCTTCTTACTCCGTATCTCCCTACTCCGTGCTTCCCTATTCCGTATCTCCATACTCCGTACCTCCCTACTCCGTATCTCCCTATTCCGCACCTATCTACTCCGTACCTCCTTACTCCCCTACCTCCTTACTCCGTATCTCCTTACTCCGTATCTCCTTACTCCTTATCTCCTTACTCCGTATCTCCCTACTCCGTGCTTCCCTATTCCGTATCTCCCTTCTCCGTACCTCCCTACTCCGTATGTCCCTATTTCGCACCTCTTTACTCCGTACCTCCTTACTCCTTACCTCCTTACTCCGTATCTCCTTACTCCGTATCTCCTTACTCCTTATCTCCTTACTCCGTATCTCCCTACTCCGTGCTCCCCTATTCCGTATCTCCCTTCTCCGTATCTCCCTACTCCTTACCTCCTGACTCCGTACCTCCCTACTCCGTACCTCCTTACTCCTTACCTCCTTACTCCGTACCTCTCAATTCCGTACCTCTCTACTCCGTACCTCCTTACTCCGTATCGCCCTACTCCGTACTTCCTTACTCCATATCTCCCTACTCCATACCTACCAACTCCGTACCTCCCTACTCCGCATCTCCTTACTCCTTGCCCTTCTTCTCCGAACCTCCTTACTCTGTACTTCCTTACTCCGTATCTCCCTACTCCGTACCTCTCAATTCCGTATCTCCCTACTGCGTGCTTCCCTACTCCGTATCTCTCTACCCCGTACCTCCCTACTCCGTATCTCCCTACTCCTTACCTCCTTACTCTGTACCTCCCTACTCCGTACCTCCTTACTCCTTACTCAGTACCTCTCAATTCCGTACCTCTCTACTCCGTATCTCCTTACTCCGTATCTCCTTACTCCGTGCTTCCCTACGCCCTATCTCTCTACCCCGTACCTCCCTACTCCGTATCTCCCTTCTCCTTACCTCCTTACTCTGTACCTCCCTACTCCGTACCTCCTTACTCCTTACCTCCTTACTCCGTACCTCTCAATTCCGTACCTCTCTACTCCGTAGCTCCTTACTCCGTATCTCCCTACTCCGTACTTCCTTACTCCATATCTCCCTACTCCATACCTCCTTACTCCTTACCTCTCTGCTCCGTACCTACTAACTCAGTACCTCCCTACTCCGTATCTCCTTACTCCTTGCCTCTCTTCTCCGAACCTCCCTACTCTGTACTTCCTTACTCCGTATCTCTCTACCCCGTACCTCCCTACTCCGTATCTCCCTACTCCTTACCTCCTTACTCTGTACCAGGGGCGGTCGCGTAGTCTAGTGGTTAAAGCATTCGCTCCTCATGCCGAAGACCCGGGTTCGATTCCCGACTTGGGTACAATGTGTGAAGCCCATTTCTGGTGTCCCCCGCAGTGATATTGCTAAAAGCGGGGTAAAACCATACTCACTCACTCACTCACTGTACCTCCCTACTCCGTACCTCCTTCTCCTTACCTACTTACTCCGTACCTCTCAATTCCGTACCTCTCTACTCCGTACCTCCTTACTCCGTACTTCCTTACTCCGTATCTCCCCACTCCGTACCCCCTTACTCCGTATCTCCCCACTCCGTACCCCCTTACTCCGTACCTCCCTACTCCGTACTTCCCTACTCCGTATCACCCTACTTCCTTACTCCGTATCTCCCTACTTCTTACCCCCTTACTCCGTACCTCCCCATTCCGTACTTCCTTACTCCGTATCTCCCTACTTCCTTACTCCGTATCTCCCTACTCCTTACCTCCTTACTCCGTACCTCCTTACTCCGTACCTCCCTACTCCGTATCTCCCTACTCTGTATCTCCCTTCTCAGTACTTCCTTACTCCGTATCTCCCTACTCCGTATGTTCCTACTCCATACCTCCTTACACCATACCTCCTTACACCATACCTCTCTACTCCGTGCCTCTCTACTCCGTGCCTCTCAGTTCCATTCCTGTCCACTCCAAACCTCCCCATTCCGTAACTCCCTATTCCATACCTCCTTACACCATACCTCCTTACACCATACCTCTCTACTCCGTGCCTCTCAACTCCATTCCTCTCAACTCCAAACCTCCCCACTCCGTAACTCCCTATTCCATACCTCCTTACACCATACCTCCTTACACCATACGTCCTTACAGCATACCTCTCTACTCCGTGCCTCTCAGTTCCATTCCTGTCCACTCCAAACCTCCCTACTCCGTATCTCCCTACTCCGTACCTCCTTACACCATACCTCCTTACACCATACGTCCTTACACCATACCTCTCTACTCCGTGCCTCTCAGTTCCATTCCTGTCCACTCCAAACCTCCCCACTCCGTAACTCTCAGTTCCAAGGTTCTCAAAACCGTTACTGAGTACTCATGTCCTCTAGACGTCTGTATTTCGCACCCCCTCCTCCTCGTTACCCCCATGTAGCCCCAGTCGTCTCTGCCCCCGCGCCCCATACGTCCCCGTTTCATGAACCATATTAAACAGTAAATATGACACAGACATGAAAGAATAATGTTGTTGTTGGTGGTGTTGTTGTTATATCATCCTCAGCGTTCCATTTCCCCGGGAACTTATGGTATACAGTTATAAAGGGAACAGATTCATTGGGGTAACCCTGACGTTATGTGACTTGACCTTGTGTCGCATTTAGACAGAAATAAAATCCTAACAATATGTACACCAGAGCGCGGTGCCTTAGTCTCAGTTAAGGTCAAATGTTTGAAAGTATCCCTTTATATAACCCAGAGCCAGAAAGCAGCGAAGACGCTGACACGGTAGTAATGAAGTTAAGAACACGGGAACTGTTAGTTGTGTACTCACGAGTATCCACAGCCTGTAGAGAAAATCTGTTCACAACTTCGGAATGTAAACAAACCAATTCTTCAAAGTAAACAAGCTCTTCTGCCAATATTTCCTCCGCACACAGAAATCACGTGTTGATCAGTGGCAGGCTAGTCTCGCAACGCCAGTTCTTGCAATGAATAGGCTAAGTGTATTAGAAGTGGGTATTATTTAGCTTTCTGCTTGATAACAAGCACAGTTTGACCACGCTCCAGCAACAGTTAGGAGCGGGGGATGCTGATAATCGCATTGCCATCTGGAATCATTTAGGCTGTATGGAAACGCGGTCGCTTACTTTATCAAGGATTTCACGGAGAAATGCGTGTTCGGTTACACCTTCTCTCCGCGTCACTATAGGGAAACGCCTATGTTGAGATAGGCCAAACACGCCTCATTCCATTGAAGGAATTTCGAGAGCGTGGTGAGGTCCCTGCCCGTTTTGAATGGCATCGTCGATTGATGGATGATACAATATTTATTGTTACAAATCAGTGTTGTTTTATAGGTCGGTCGTGGGCATGCGTGATATGTCAGTTTGGGCTTGGGCGAAAGTTTATTTTCTTCTTCTATGACGTCATAACGGGCGCCATTTTTACTACTGGTGTAATATGAATCTGTGTCTCACGTCCATGTACACCTTTCAGTGCGTATTCTGTGAAAGTACTCCCGACATCGTTGTATTTCCCCCTCCGCCCAGCTCTTAGTGTAAAGGGGCTCTCACAGTTGCCGAGTTGCGTCCCGAGTATGGACCCGAGCTGACTCGGGGGTACTCGTATGGAGCTCGTAGCGAGGTCGTACTAAACTCGGGGTAACTCGGGATACCTCGTACTGATCTACGAGAGTTTTGGAACCATTCGTGACAAGCGCTTGCAGGTTACCGAAAGGGGCGAGTGGTGACGAATGTTTTGGAACTGCTCAAAACAGTCGGTCCGCCAGCCAACTCCTAGTAAACTTGTAACAAACTCGTAACAAACTCGTCCTACTCGTAGCACCCTCGTGGCGACCTCGTGGTGCTCGTACAGAACTCGTATGAGGATCGTCTGCAAAATTCATTGCCGAGTTGACCGAGTCTAATACGAGCTGTACGAATGTAATTCCCGCCGAATTATTTAGCAGCTCGTAGCCACCTCGTACCAAAGTCGTACCAAACTCGTACAGTTCGTATCGAGATCGTTGTGCTCGTATGCAACTCTTAATAGACTCCTATTGGACTCTTATGGGGCTCGTAACACACTCATATGATACTCGTATTTATGTAGTCTCTTCCTGAGTCCTAACCGAGTTAGGCTCGGGAGAGCTAGGCAACCACCTCGGCAAAGTGTGAGAGCTGCTTAATGCTATAGCACTAAACGATGCAAATATAGATTTTCCATAGGTTTTCTGAGGCGATTTATCAAATTAAATAATTTAATGTAGTTGCTTGTTTCTATCAAAGAGTTTCAATTGTATTTTACTCTTCAGATATTGTTTTAGAAGAAATATCTCAAAATGACAAATACATTTACACAGGGAAGCATTATGTATTATAAAATATTCCAAATTATGCGGTATTATTCCTGATCGGGGACCGGTCATATATTAATGGGATGGATGGGTCAGAGGAAATCAGGGGAGGGTCACCGAAAAGTATGTCAATCTCTGAGAAGGGTAATAAAAAATAATACACCTATTTGGGGAGGGTCATGAATAAAAAAGACATTTGTTAATCAAATAAAAAAATTACTTTAATTTGCATTTTGTCTTTTCGGGGAGTGGACATATAATACGTTAAACAGACATATACGTTCATTTAACATTAGATGCGTTAACTTAACATCATATACGTTAACTTCATATCAAATGCGTTAACTTAACATCAGATACGTTAAGTTAACACCAGATACGTTAATTTAACATTAGATGCGTTAACTTAACATCAGATACGTTGACTCTATATTGGATGTGTTAACGTCACATCAGATACGTTAACTTAACATCAGAGACGTTAACTTAACATCAGATGCGTTAACTTCACATCAAATGCGTTAACTTGACATCAGATGCATTAACTTAACATCAGATACGTTAAGTTCACACTAGATACGTTAATTTTTAACATTAGATGCGTTAACTTCACATCATATGCGTTAACTTCACATCAAATACGTTAACTTAACATCAGATGCGTTAAGTTCATATCAAATACGTTAACTTAACATCAGATGCGTTAACTTCACATCAAATACGTTAACTTAACATCAAATACGTTAACTTAACATCAGATGCGGTAAGTTCACACTAGATATGTTAATTTAACATTAGATGCGTTAACTTAACATCAGATACGTTAACTTCATATCAAATGCGTTAACTTAACATCGGATGCGTTAACTTCACATCAAATGCGTTAACTTGACATCAGATGCGTTAACTCTATATTGGATGTGTTAACTTAACATCAGATGCGTTAACTTAACATCATATACGTTAACTTCACATCAAATGCGTTAACTTAACATCAGATGCATTAACTTAACATCAAATGCGTTAACTCTATATTGGATGTGTTAACTTCACATCAGATACGTTAAGTTCACATCAGATGTGTTAACGTGCCATCAAATGCGTTAACTTGACATCAGATGCGTTAACTCTATATTGGATGTGTTAACTTAACATCAGATGCGTTAACTTAACACCATATACGTTAACTTCACATCAAATGCGTTAACTTGACATCAGATGCATTAACTTAACATCAAATGCGTTAACTCTATATTGGATGTGTTAACTTCACATCAGATGCGTTAACGTCACATCAGATACGTTAAGTTCACATCAGATGCGTTAACTTAACATCAGATGCGTTAACTTCACTTCAGATGTGTTAACTTCACATTATATGCGTTTACTTCATATCAAAAGCGTTAACTTAACATCAGATACGTTAACTTCACACTAGATACGTTAATTTAACATTAGATGCGTTAACTTAACATCAAATGCGTTAACTTAACATCAGATGCGTTAACTTAACATCAGATACGTTAACTTCATATCAAATGCGTTAACTTAACATCAGGTGCGTTAACTTAACATCAGATGCGTAAACATAACATCAGATACGTTATGTTCACATCAGATGCGTTAACTTGGCATCAGATGCGTTAACTTAGCATCAGATGCGTTAACTTAACATCAGATACGTCAACTTAACATCAGATACGTTAACTTAACATCAGATACGTTAACTTGCCATCAGATACGTTAACTTATGTTTCTAGGTTTGTCAGCACCATACCCGTGCTCGTGGGTTTCACCGAGGTGGTAAACGTCTGAGACTTGCATCGCTTCGGGCTTCGTCCCACATTAAGCTGACACGCTAATACTGTTAAAAGCGGCGTTAAATCCAACTCTCACTCACTCACTCACTGTATCATATGCGCAGAGGGGGAATAGATTATGTCTCACCTGTATTGTTTATTAAGTAAGTAAGTAAAAGTAGGTGAAATGGGGTTTAACGTCGCGTCCAAGATTATTGCACTTATATAGCGACGTGGATGTACGTCTGTGTGTTTGTGTGGCTGCTTGTACTAGTCCGGACTGATGCCGATTTATAGTGCTGGCTCACTGAGATACCATGCCGCAGTTTAACATGAATACCCCTCAGACACAGTATACTGACTCCGAGCCGACCGGTCCTTGTTTAAGCCCCTTAATGCCGAGCGCAAGGCAGGGTAACAACAAGTACCATCTTTTAACGTCTTTTGGTATGACGCGGCCGGGGATCGGGGAAGCTCTACCACTAGACCACGGAGGCGGTCAAGTAAAAGTAATTAAGTAAAAGTGAGTGAGTGAGTGAGTGAGTGAGTGAGTGAGTGAGTGAGTGAGTGAGTGAGTGAGTGAGTGAGTGAGTGAGTGAGTGAGTGAGTGAGTGAGTGAGTCGATGTTTCGAAACACGTGGAATGTGACGGTATGACATGGATAACCTACATTTTTCCTGTTGGCGCTATGGGAATAGTCCAGTGCTCTCCGCCATTGTATTTCTCAACGTTTTGTGGGTACAATGTGTGAAGTCCATTTCTTTTGTCCCTGCCGTGATATTGCTGGAATATTGCTAAAAGTGGCGTAAAACGATACTCACTCACTCACTCATGTTTTGGTGTCTAAGTGGTGCATTAGTGTTTTCATGTACTTTTGAATTTGAAAAAGGTGACTGATACGAGGACAGACAGACAGACGGACACACAGACAGTAACAAATATAATTCAGTACAATATTAAGCCGTCACATACGGAACTAAGAGAGACTATTTTACATAAAATACAAAGAAAGTAAATATTTTTTTAAATTAAAATAATAAAAATATGTTACAGTTTGGTGAATATTAGACAGGTACATACACATTTACATTTCGTTGTTTAAAGGTTTTGGCAGTTAAAAAAGTTATTTCAGGACGCGACAGGTAATCTCAGACCGCATCTGAAGGTATTACTAGTTTCACTAGTTCACGTGACTATCACATTACATCCTACCCAAACTGGCGGCACTCATCATCCCTGTTGCGAAGACTGCTCGAAACAAAAATATCTACTTAGTTTCAATAACCATTTAAAAAGAAATTTTACGTCATGTTGTACAAATCATACACAGATTGATTTGCCCATCATCCTCGAGTATTTTCCAAACTACTACTACTACTACTACTACTACTACTACTACTACTACTACTACTACTACGACTACTACTACTACTACGTGAAGAATAGGTCTTCAGCAACCCATTCTTGCCGTAAACGCGAGACCTGTGAAAATTCCGGGGTAGAATAGGTCTTCAACAACCCATGCTTGTCGTAAGAGGCGACTAACGGGATCGGGTGGTCAGCCTCGCTGACTTGGTTGATGCATGTCATCGATCCCAATTGCGTGTATCGATGCTCATAATATTAATCACTGGATTGTCTGGTCCAGACTCGATTATTTACAGACCGCCGTCATATAGCTGGAATATTACTGAGTGCGGCGTTAAACAACAAACCAACCAACCAACCGTAAACGCGACTATGCCCATGATGTCAATCACTGGATGGTCTGGTCCAGACTCAATTATTTACAGACCGCAGTCATAGAGCTGGGATATTGCTGAGTGCGGCGATAAACAACAACTACTTTATTAACAGTAATAATTGTTGTTGTTGCTGATGTCCGTAAAGATCCGGGTTAGAAATGGCCCGCTGACTTGGTTGATGCATGTCATCGTGTCCAAACTGTGTAGATTGAGGCGCCTGACGTCAGTCACTGGATTGTCCGGTCCAGGCTCGATTATTTACAGACCGCCGTTTTATAGCTGGAATATAGCACTCAAAGAATACCTCTACATGATTTTATTTTTTATAATTTTATTTAAAACTTTTACAAAATGAAAAAAAAAGAAGTTTTTCGCATTATACAAAGCTGCTAATGGGTATCTTAGACAATCAATATGTTTGCTAATACTTTTCATACATTATTGAACCAATTTACTGTTTACTCACTGAATGAGTGATGGTTAAACAAACATAATCAAATTAAGCAACAGTTCTTTCAATTTTCAATTTCATAAAAAACAAACAGGTTATACATTCGTGTTTTCCTCAGTTTATTGAGCTTCTACGCGTTTCTTTACATTTAAGAGATAAACAAACTGTGTTTGAGAATTAGATTAATGTTAGCCCCAATTGATAGTCTGTAAATTTCATTGAAACCGATTATTGTGAAGTAAAAAAAAGATTAGTAAAAAAAACCAAACAACTATATTTGTTGAATGCAACATTTGTTACGTTGTATATAAGTAACAGCTTGCAATTGGTTATAAAAACCCTCCAAACACGACATAAACCATCTCACTGTTTGGTGTGCCGTAGTACTGCCCCCCCTGCCAACACTACATGGAATGGCCTGACCTACTTATTTTATTGGAAGTAGTTGTTGACAGTTACGTAACAATTTAAAATTTGGAGAGAGGCGGACGTGCCAGTTTTTACGTTTTGTGCAAGATTGAAATTTGAAATTACAGTAGAAGATTCTTGACTGCCTGCCAAATCTTTACCCTTCAGAATCGAAGAATTGTCCCATTTTTGATCGGACGACGAGTCAGTGAAGCAAGGCGACGGTGTTGTCAGTTGTGTCAGTGCGCAGTGAAGCGGTCATAAAATCAGACGCATTTCACAGTTTCCGACTTGCGAGGAGTGATTTTGAGAGAGGTTAGATTCTCATCTAATTTCGAAAAAAAATGTAACTGGAAAAAAAACTTCTCAAGAAAGCAATACAAAAAATGCTAGCTGAAGTATTGATTATGTATTCGGGACTCATAGCTTTAATACAACAAACCGATTGATTGGAAACATCCTTATTGATAATTATTGTACCCCTTTTGTACCCCTTTTGAGTTATATTATTTCCAAATAAATATATATGTATTTTGCATTCTTCTCCGGGGAGATTGATTTGATCCTAAGATGTGGATTGACTATATCACGGAGGAAGTGATTTGATCTTGGGATATTTTCACTCTAGAGTGTGTCAGCCCTAGGATAATTTCACTTTGGAGTGTGTCAGTTCTAGGATAATTTCACTCTGGAGTGTGTCAGTTCTAGGATAATTTCACTCTGGAGTGTGTCAGTTCTAGGATAATATCACTCTGGAGTGTGTCAGATCTAGGATAATTTCACTCTGGAGTGTGTCAGTTCAAGGATAATGTCACTCTGGAGTGTGTCAGTTCGAGGATAATGTCACTCTGGAGTGTGTCAGTTCTAGGATAATGTCACTCTGGAGTGTGTCAGTTCTAGGATAAATTTCACTCTGGAGTGTGTCAGTTCTAGGATAATGTCACTCTGGAGTGTGTCAGTTCTAGGATAAATTTCACTCTGGAGTGTGTCAGTTCTAGGATAATTTCACTTTGGAGTGTGTCAGTTCTAGGATAATTTCACTCTGGAGTGTGTCAGTTCTAGGATAATGTCACTCTGGAGTGTGTCAGTTCTAGGATAATATCACTCTGGAGTGTGTCAGATCTAGGATAATTTCACTCTGGAGTGTGTCAGTTCAAGGATAATGTCACTCTGGAGTGTGTCAGTTCTAGGATAATTTCACTCTGGAGTGTGTCAGTTCTAGGATAATGTCACTCTGGAGTGTGTCAGTTCTAGGATAATGTCACTCTGGAGTGTGTCAGTTCTAGGATAAATTTCACTCTGGAGTGTGTCAGTTCTAGGATAATTTCACTTTGGAGTGTGTCAGTTCTAGGATAATTTCACTCTGGAGTGTGTCAGTTCTAGGATAATGTCACTCTGGAGTGTGTCAGTTCTAGGATAATATCACTCTGGAGTGTGTCAGATCTAGGATAATTTCACTCTGGAGTGTGTCAGTTCAAGGATAATGTCACTCTGGAGTGTGTCAGTTCTAGGATAATTTCACTCTGGAGTGTATCAGTTCTAGGATAATTACACTCGATATATCTGGAATATTGCTGAGTGCGGAGATAAATAACAAACAAACAAACAAAACATTGCATCTTAGGTGACAAAAACGGCCGTTGGTAGTTCAATGTTAGCCATGATAACTCTTGTGAAGGAACCCTCGTGCTTTTGTTTACAATCACCATGTTGGAACTTGATTTTAAAAACGTTGTAACAAGTATTTTTTGAATATATTTAGGATACAAACTTGAAAATAAGTAACACCATAAATATAAGACAAAATATCCGCGAGCGTGTTTACGGGGAGGCCAGTTTACTGCATAGGGTAAGTTGCCCCATGTCCTACACTCACAGTCGTATTTTCTTTGCGGTTACGCCCGCCGCCGTGGTCTAGTGGTAGAGCGTCCGCCCGCAGAGCGGAAGGTCCGGGGTTCGATCCCCGGCCGCGTCATACCAAAATACATTAAAAGATGGTACTTGTTGTTACCCTGTCTGGCGCTCGGCATTAAGGGGCTTAAACAAGGACTGGTCGGCTCGGAGTCAGTATACTGTGTCTGAGTGGGGTATTCATGTTAAACTGCGGCATGGTATCTCAGTGAGCTAGCACTATAAATCGGCATCAGTCCGGACTAGTACAAGCGGCCACACACACACACACTCGTGCATGCACGTCGCTATACAATTGCAATAATCTTGGACGCGACGTTAAACCCCATTTCACCTCACCTCACCTTTGCGGTTACAATGAGTTGTCTTTAACGCCGCTTTTAACATTATTCCAGTTATATCACAGCTTGTCAGCTTAATGTGGGAGAAAAGCGCTCAATGATGCAGGTCTCAGACGTTTACCACTTCGGTGAAACCCACGAGCACGGGTATGGTGCTGACAAACCTAGAAACATAAACGGGTCGAACCGGAATTCGAACCCACAATCATAGGTTTCTGGCGGTTACAGAAAGAAGCGAAGTCGGCCGATTGGGACTCAGGGTCAGCATATGTTGATCTCCAGCATCCCACCCTTGTCGTGACGTCACGATGCGAGGTCTGTCTGAGTGTGTGTCATCGTATCCTGACAGCTAATACCCTTGCTCATGCTGTCAGCCACTGGTTTGCCGGACCTATACACGATTGTAGCCAATGTTATATTTGTGTTCATAGCTTTCGGCCATGGGAGCCGTGCTAATTTACAACTACCAGTTGTCGGACTAACGTTTGTTTTGTAGCCTAGCTGGCTTGGTGGGTTAGATCGCTGACTTTGTGTGCGGGCGATTAGGTGCCTTACTCTGGCAGCGTGGGATCGGATGGGAAGTACAAAAATCTGTACTTTACTAAGAAAGTGTTATCCCAAATATGACATTTGTTACATTTGACCAGGTTCTAAATGGCATTGTGTGTTCCTAATACTCGGTTATCTACAGGTCGGTGTGACGTTGCATGAACAAATATATCGAGACACTCTACAGCGTATTACAGAGGCGCTTTGGTGAACTATCTCTGGTTTATTGGGGCGGTCGGGTAGCCTAGTGGTTAAAGCGTTCGCTCGTCACGCCGAAGACCCGGGTTCGATTCCCGACATGGGTACAATGTGTGAAGCCCATTTCTGGTGTCCCCCGCCGTGATATTGCTGGAATATTGCTAAAAGCGGCGTAAAACAATACTAACTCACTCACTCACTTACTCACTCTGGTTTATTGCATTATGGAGGACAACCTGGATAAATAATATTTCCTCTCCATGAATAAACATGATATACACAACAGGGATACCTCGTCGGATTGTCGTTATTAAAGCATTTACTATATTATTTATAATACATTTACCAAATTTAAGCCTGGTGAAGATCCGTGTTAGAATTGGTCTTCAGCAACCCATGCTTGTCGTAAGCGGCGACTAACGGGATCGGATGGTCAGGGTTGATGATGTCATCGTATTCCAATTGCTTGGATCGATGCTCATGATGTCAATCACTTGATAGTCTGGTCCAAACTTGATTATTTGTTTATAATAGGCAAATACCCGTGTATGCATTATGAAACTGTGATAAGTGACTATTAGGAAATACCCGTGTATGCATTATGAAACTGTGATAAGTGACAATCAGCAAATACCTGTGCATGCATTATGAAACTGTGATAAGTGACAATCAGGAAATACATGTGTATGCATTATGAAACTGTGATAAGTGACAATCAGGAAATACATGTGTATGCATTATGAAACTGTGATAAGTGACAATCAGGAAATACATGTGTATGCATTATGAAACTGTGATAAGTGACAATCAGGAAATACCTATGTGAGTTCATGATGAAACTGTGATAAGTTTAAATTATAATGACCATATATTGTTTCAAAACTGTATCACGCATGTGATGATAACTGTGGGGGCATATTAAAATATGATCTGAGTCAAAAACCTCCGATACTTTGCGTGTAATGTTTTGCAAATGCGATTTCTAGGGGAGCATCCATTTGAGTTATGTGCTGAGCACCATCAAACAATCTTTTCATTTTCACTATTAACACAATTCTTTTAACGTTTTGATATTTTCCACAAAACAAACAATTTATTTACTCATCACTTTCAACAAATTATTTATTTTGGGCATATTTCTGAAGAAACTAGTCATTACATAAACAAAATCTCTCCCCAATTCTCAATTGATAGCAATACATGCCAAAAACATATCCTACTCGAGCTTCAGTCCAACAATTTACTCGTCTTGAGGACACCACAAATTAGCAAGATTTAACTGCATTCATGTAATATCTCAAGTATGCCTCCAAGAGGAGAAATGCGCTCAAATAAACATAATTGTCTGCCCAGGAGGAACGTGTGTTTGTTAACACTGCAGTGAAGAGCTTGGGAAAACAGCTGTTGATTGTCACAGCTCGGTAATTGTTAACATCTTTTGTTGTACCTTTCTTGCATGTCATCTCAACCCAATTGCGAGAATTGATGCTCATGATGTCAATCACTGGATTGTTTTTACCATACTCGATTATTTACAGACCGATGTCATCTGGCTGGATTATTGCTGAATGCGGAGTTAAACAACAAACTCAATACACATTTACTACAAACGATCCAAGAGACATAACTCTTGGAACCCTCTTGTGTTTTGGCACAGTCGACACAGTGTGCGAAATTGCCTTTTCACACATATTCAAGCACAAAATAAATTAGTTCGTCAGAGATATGGAAAGATAAATAACACTAGTCTTTTTCTTTACAAAATAATCATACAGAGAAAGACATAATGAATATTTTGCATGATTTCAGATCGAACGTACAGCAAACCCCCTTATTTCAAACTCTTAATATAGCATCTATGTACGTTGAACCAGTGAATGTTCATGCCCATTCTATTCCTACAAACGTAGTCGTGGTCTCGCCCGGAGAGCGGAAGGTCCGTAGTTCGATCCCCGGCCGCGTCATACCAAAAGACGTTATACCAAAAGTACTTGTTCGCCTGTCTAGCGCGAGGCATTAAGAGGTTAAAACAAGGACTGGTCGGCTCGGCATACTGTGTCGGAATGGGGTATTCATGTTAAACTGTGGCATTGTATCTCAGTGAGCTAGGACTATAAATCGGCATCAGTCCGGACTAGTCGCTATACGTGCAATCATTTTGGACGCGACGTTAAACCCAATTTCACCTCACCTTATCGCGGTCTCGTTGATTTAAGATAATGACCGAAGTGTAACCGATTGAGTCTATTGTGCAGCCGTTTTGTATTGAGGAATCGTCGATAAACGGTTTTAAATTAAGTATGTCGTTGTTAATACCCAAACACTGGTTTGGTTATTAAATTAAATCATATTACATTTTACATTTAAATTAATGTCCACAAGATAGTATACTAAGAGTTTGAAAGATTATGAAAGAAAAACAAAAGCATGACTTTGTTATATTTCATAAGAATTCTGTTTTAACAGAAAGACACATGGGGTCAAAATGACAAGTTAAACAATAACCTTGTCACAACACTCGTTGAACATGACTTTAAAATCTCCGAAAGCACACCCTTAACCCACTTTATACCCAGTATGTCTACCTTGTGCATTAATGCACGCCTGAACACGACGACGCATGGATGACGCCAAACGTCGGATGACGTTGGGGAGTAAACCGCTGCCATTCCTCAAGGAGACATTGTTCCAGATCTTGCGTTGACTGGTGTCGGTGGTCGTTTTCTGATCTGTCGGTCACGGTGATCCCATAAATGTTGGATGGGGTTAAACTGATATCCTGAACATGCTGTGAATAACACGTTGTACAGAATGTTCTGTGTGAGCCTTGCCGTGTGCGGCCTCGCATTGTCTTGCTGAAAGACAGTGCCACGTGGCTGGTGCTGAATGAATGGTTGCACAACGGGTCTCAAAACGTCATCCCGATATCTCTGGGAATTCAGGTTTCGCTGAATAGTAACGAGCCTCGTTTTGACATCACCGCAGATACCTTCACAGACAATGACGCTTCCTCCTCCAAATGACTGAACTTGCTGAACCCAATTTGGCGCTAAATGTTTACCTACTCGTCTGTATCCTCGCTGCCAGCTTCGAACTTGCCTGGCCCATGGCAACCTGTTACGACGGCCTTGACGTGTTAACTTCACTCCGCGGTAGGGTCGTTCTCTTTATCCCCAGCGCCGTCGATGCTGCTGTTGTCACTGAAATAAAAAGTGGTTACGGAAATGAACAGTCCGGATGTAGCGGTCTTCAATAGTGCCAGGGGGCACGGGTGGCCCAGTCGTCTAAGGCGCCGCGGCCGTGATTCGCTGTGCAGAGTTGCGTCCCTTGGGCATGCCAGAAACCTATGATTGTGGATTCGAATCCCGGTTCGCCCCGATTATGTTTCTAGGTTTGTCAGCACCATACCTGTGCTCGTGGGTTTCATCGAAGTGCTAAACGCCTGAGACCTGCATCACTTCGGGCTTTCCTCCCACAATAAGCTGACAGGCCGCGATATAACTGGAATACTGTTAAAAGCGGCGTTAAACCCAACTCACTCACTCACTCACTCAATAGTGCCACCGGTGGGGCAGGATACGCAAACACCTGGTATCAGCACTAACTGATGGTGATTCATAAACACATGATGTAGTCGGAATCGTCCAATCGACTCTGCTTTTGGCAGAGATTTCTTAAGAATATGGAATGGTTTGTTTTTTTAATAAACATTAATCGGATGAAATACTTTTGTTTGCTTGTTTGTGTGTTGTTTAACGCCGCATTCAGCAATATCCCAGCTATATGACGGCGGCCGGTAAATATTCGAGTCTGGACCAAACAATCAAGTGATTGACATAGTGAGCGTCGATCTATGCAGTTGGGATACGATGACATGCATCAACCAATTCAGTGAGCCTGACCACCCGATCCCGTTAGTCGCCTCTTTACGACAAGCATGGATTGCTGAAGAAAAATATTCTAAGCTACATTTAATTATTGTGTGATATAAATGCTTTAACATTTTCTAAATGGATATAACATGTATCTTCAAGCTAGGTGTGGTAGCCTTGTGTTTAGAACGTTCGCTCGACACGTCGAAGACCCGGGTTCGACTCCCCGCATGGGTTCAATGTGTGAAGCCCATTTCTGTGTGCCCAGCCGTGATATTGCTGGAATATTGCTAAAAGCGGCGTAAAACAACACTCACTCACTCAAGCAATGTGTATTTTATCAAAAAGTGTAGCGTTTCATCGAAAATAAGTATTAAGTAAAGAACCGGACGGGGACAAACAATCGTTTCATCCTGCTCATTTTCGTGTTAGGCGAATTTAACCAGCAGTTTTCCACAAAATCTTCTATACAAACACTGCCAACTAAAGGTGAAAACATTTAGTCTGTTGCACTTGTTCATCCTCTATGATCACAAAGATAATAGAAATCGATAGAAATATGCTTTTAACATCTCATCAAGATGTCTCGAGAGGTTTTAAGAGTTATCTGTTAAGCAAATGAGTCATGAAAAATGGCTTAGAGCGGGAAGACAAAATGACGACGGTAAATATAAACGTTCGTGGCCTCACATGGCAAATCGTTGAGAATCAAAATTGTGTTTACACATTATTTTTCAATAGAAATTGCAATTTAGGTCCCATAATTGTGTTTGCATGATTTCATTTCTTCAGACACTATATATGAATAAACTAATGGATGCCACTTTGCCAACCTTGAGGGGTTTTAATTGGTCTTTAGCAACCCTTGCTTGTCGTATGAGGCGACTAACGGGATCGGGTGGTCAGGTTCGCTGACGTGGTTGATGTATGTCATCGTATGCGTGGATCGAAGCTCATAGAGTCAATTACTGTATTATCTGGACCAGACTCGATTATTTACAGACCGCCGTCATATATATATATATAGTGAGTGAGTATGGTTTAACGACGATTTTAGCAATATTCCAGCAAAATCACGGCGGGGGGACCAGAAATTGGCTTCACACATTGTACCAATGTCGGGAATCCAACCCGGGTCTTGGGCATGACGAGAGAACGCTTTAACCAGTAGGCTACCCGACCGCCACTTTTATACATACTGAAAACTTTACACACACATTATATTTATGTATGATATATGTATTTGTATGATATATATATATATATATATATATATTTGTATGATATATATATATATATATATATATACAGAGATATATATATAGAGAGATAGATATACACACATATATATATGTGTGTGTGTGTGTGTGCGTGCGTGTGTGTGCGTGCGTGCGTGTGTGTGTGTGTGTGTGTGTGTGTGTGTGTGTGTGTGTGTGTGTGTGTGAAATGTTCATTTCGTTATTTAGAATTTACTTCAATTTGATTTTGAGTGTAAACAAACAAACACGGCACAGAAAAATAAATGGACAAAATACCATGCAATAGTGCTCTGTAAGGTTACTTGTCGAGGGCAATAACTTCCCCCAATCATTGTTTATGGATCACTTGGACTGCATTTTAGAAAATTCTGGTCCTAAATGTGATGTCGCCACGACATAATCCCCCTGTCGTCTTCAGCCAGCAGGGGATAAATACGCTGATGAAAATTATGTTACATTTCATTTTAATTCTCTTATTATTATTTTTGGCTCATATTGTCAAATAAATCTTCTCCGATTACAGTTGATGTAAATCATTATAGTTCACAGGTAAACAGTATTTATAAATCAATAAAATCAATTTGATTAACTTTGATCTGTCATTAATCTGCAGTCAATAGAGACCACGTGGCAATATGGTTAGTTGTTCAGAAAGTAGTATACACAGTTTTCACTATCAATTCTTGTAAATGAACCCATTTTTACTGTGGAATGTTTTGCATTTTGTATGCAAACATGAACATAAGTATGCAATAACAAATAAATAGAGTTTAGTACAGCTATTGATTACAGTATGTTTCGCCTGCAGACTGGTTTCCATTTTGATGTGAATATTCTTTCCCACTTTCACTCATACAATTACTCTAGACAGAGACCATATAATAGATGTTCTCTGCTCTTGATGACTGCAATGAATATGTAATAAACCAGTCTCACAACAAACATGAGTTACCACTGTGCCATAGTATTCGTGCAGGTGAGGTAAAAGATGAATGAGTGAGTGAGTGAGTGAGTGAGTATGGTTTTACGCCGCTTTTAGCAATATTCCAGCAATATCACGGCGGGGGACACCAGAAATGAGCTTTACACGTTGTACCAATGTCGGGAATCGAACCCGGGTTTTCGGCATGACGAGCGAATGCTTTAACCACTAGGCTACCCCTAAGAGATGAATGACTAATGTAAACAGTCTGTACAGTGTGTGTGTGTGTGTGTGTGTGTGTGTGTGTGTGTGTGTGTGTGTGTGTGTGTGTGTGTGTGTGTGTGTGTGTGTGTGTGTGTGTGTGTGTAATTAATGTTGATATCACATTTAAGAAATGAATGACTTGTGGTCGTTGTTTATCGTACATTCTAAGATGCTTAGCTAAAAGATCAAATGCGTCGACTGTTCTTTATCCTGCGATAAAGTACACTTTTTGAGTTACGCCAAAATGGCCTGACGTCACGACGCTGTTCAAATTACTTCCTCTGTGAAATAACGTATCCTTGGTAACATCGTTCTTTCATTGCTGTCTAGGAAGATAGCGCATCTATATCAATTATTGATCTGGAAAATAGTTTCTTTAAACTTGTCGAATAATTGAATGTTATTTACTGAGAAGAAATATCCCAATATGACTTCAAACATCTCTCATGCAGCGGGGTTTTGCTAAACCTGTTGAAACCACTGTGTCATAGTAGCCACAAAGTTGTCCACGGGAGTTGGTGTCCTAAGAATTATTGTTGTCCCTGGACACAGGCATAGGAAATCCTTGTAGAGTTTCATAACACATGTACACCTGTTGCTCTATGTAGGACAGAAACCTAGGATTCTTGGTTCGAATCCCGGTTCGCCCCGATTTTTGTTTCAAGGTTTGTCAGCACCATACCCGTGCTCGTGGGTTTCACCGAAGTGGTAAACGTCTGAGACCTGCATCACTTCGGGCTTTCCTCCCACATTAAGCTGACACGCCGCGATATAACTGGAATACTGTTAAAAGCGGCGTAAAACCCAACTCACTCACTCACTCACTCACTCACTCTTCCTCCGCCATGATCGAACCCCGGACCTCCCGCTTTTCACGTATTTTGATATGAGGCGGTAGGTGCTATTGTGAAAAAGTTGAACGATCCCTGTAGTTTTAATGACAGTTGGTCTTTGCACTCAGGGCACATGCGCAAATTACACTCCTGGCAGTCACGTGCACGATACTGTTATTTGTGACACCGTGACATTAGGAGTAACAGTGACCCGTGAAGATCCGAGGTAGAATAGATCTTCAGCAACCCATGCTTGCTGTAAAATGCGGCTACGCTTGTCATATTAAGAGGCGACTAACGGGATCGGGTGGTCAGACTCGCTGACTTAGTTGATGCATGTTATCTTATCCAGATTGCGTAAATCGATGCTCCCGATGTCAATCACTGGATTGTCTGGTCCATACTCGATTATTCACAGACCGCCGTCATTAGCTGGTATATTTCTGAGTGTGGCATTCAACAACAACCAACCAAACAACAACAAAAAATGAGTGACAGTATTTCAGCTACGTAATGGCGTTAAAGATTGCTGTTGAGGATAGCCGATGTAAGTACATTGACCACTTGGGTGAACCCACGAGGATGGGTATAATGCTGACAACCAATCATATTTAAGATGAATCTGGGAATCGAACCCTCGACCGTAGGTTGTGGACGACCGGCCCACCTATGTCTTTTTTTCAGCTAAATATAGGGGCGGTGGGGGAGTCTAGTGGTTAAAGCGTTCGCTCGTCACACCGGAGACCCGGGTTCGATCCCCCACGTGGGTACAGTGTGTGAAGCCCATTTCTGGTGTCTCACGTCATGATATTGCAGGAATATTGCTAAAGTCGGCGTAAAACCATACTCACTCATTCAGATAAATAGATGTGCACATATTAGTGTGACATGACGTTCATACTCTCTACGGGCATACCGTATTTCTTGTATTAGACGCCCAGAGTACACGCTTGTCTCTAATTTACGCTGCCCCATACGCTCTGTCCAAAAATAGAAGCCAGGCATTTATTAGACGCTGGGTCTCTAATAGAGGCCGGGTCCATTCGATGACATCAATTATGCCTGCCAATGGTTATGGTTAATTCCCTGCAAATGTAACCTTTGTATGGCTGTGGACTTTGGGATCAGGTCAGGTGGTGAGTTGCCACTGTGCCGGTAGTCTGAGTCTCTTGGTATAGTAGCGGATATAAGTAGGGGGAGAAATCAGACAATGGGATATAGTATAGTATGTAGTCTTAGCCTGCAAGTAAAACATTTGGATGTAGAACAGGGGGAGTACTTTGAGCCTGATACTCAGGAATCGAATATAGAATAGGGGGAGTAGTTTGAGCCTGATACTCAGGAATCGAATATAGAATAGGGGGAGTAGTTTGAGCCTGATACTCAGGAATCGAATATAGAACAGGGGGAGTAGTTTGAGCCTGATACTCAGGAATCGAATATAGAACAGGGGGAGTAGTTTGAGCCTGATACTCAGGAATCGAATATAGAATAGGGGGAGTAGTTTGAGCCTGATACTCAGGAATCGAATATAGAATAGGGGGAGTAGTTTGAGCCTGATACTCAGGAATCGAATATAGAATAGGGGGAGTAGTTTGAGCCTGATACTCAGGAATCGAATATAGAATAGGGGGAGTAGTTTGAGCCTGATACTCAGGAATCGAATATAGAACAGGGGGAGTAGTTTGAGCCTGATACTCAAGAATCGAATATAGAACAGGGGGAGTAGTTTGAGCCTGATACTCAGGAATCGAATATAGAACAGGGGGAGTAGTTTGAGCCTGATACTCAAGAATCGAATATAGAACAGGGGGAGTAGTTTGAGCCTGATACTCAGGAATCGAATATAGAACAGGGGGAGTAGTTTGAGCCTGATACTCAGGAATCGAATATAGAACAGGGGGAGTAGTTTGAGCCTGATACTCAGGAATCGAATATAGAACAGGGGGAGTAGTTTGAGCCTGATACTCAAGAATCGAATATAGAACAGGGGGAGTAGTTTGAGCCTGATACTCAGGAATCGAATATAGAACAGGGGGAGTAGTTTGAGCCTGATACTCAGGAATCGAATATAGAACAGGGGGAGTAGTTTGAGCCTGATACTCAGGAATCGAATATAGAACAGGGGGAGTAGTTTGAGCCTGATACTCAGGAATCGAATATAGAATAGGGGGAGTAGTTTGAGCCTGATACTCAGGAATCGAATATAGAATAGGGGGAGTAGTTTGAGCCTGATACTCAGGAATCGAATATAGAATAGGGGGAGTAGTTTGAGCCTGATACTCAGGAATCGAATATAGAACAGGGGGAGTAGTTTGAGCCTGATACTCAAGAATCGAATATAGAACAGGGGGAGTAGTTTGAGCCTGATACTCAGGAATCGAATATAGAACAGGGGGAGTAGTTTGAGCCTGATACTCAAGAATCGAATATAGAACAGGGGGAGTAGTTTGAGCCTGATACTCAGGAATCGAATGTAGAACAGGGGGAGTAGTTTGAGCCTGATACTCAGGAATCGAATATAGAACAGGGGGAGTAGTTTGAGCCTGATACTCAGGAATCGAATATAGAACAGGGGGAGTAGTTTGAGCCTGATACTCAAGAATCGAATATAGAACAGGGGGAGTAGTTTGAGCCTGATACTCAGGAATCGAATATAGAACAGGGGGAGTAGTTTGAGCCTGATACTCAGGAATCGAATATAGAACAGGGGGAGTAGTTTGAGCCTGATACTCAGGAATCGAATATAGAACAGGGGGAGTAGTTTGAGCCTGATACTCAAGAATCGAATATAGAACAGGGGGAGTAGTTTGAGCCTGATACTCAGGAATCGAATATAGAACAGGGGGAGTAGTTTGAGCCTGATACTCAGGAATCGAATATAGAACAGGGGGAGTAGTTTGAGCCTGATACTCAAGAATCGAATATAGAACAGGGGGAGTAGTTTGAGCCTGATACTCAAGAATCGAATATAGAACAGGGGGAGTAGTTTGAGCCTGATACTCAAGAATCGAATATAGAACAGGGGGAGTAGTTTGAGCCTGATACTCAAGAATCGAATATAGAACAGGGGGAGTAGTCTGAGCCTGATACTCAAGAATCGAATATAGAACAGGGGGAGTAGTTTGAGCCTGATACTCAAGAATCGAATATAGAACAGGGGGAGTAGTCTGAGCCTGATACTCAAGAATCGAATATAGAACAGGGGGAGTAGTCTGAGCCTGATACTCAAGAATCGAATATAGAACAGGGGGAGTAGTCTGAGCCTGATACTCAGGAATCGAATATAGAACAGGGGGAGTAGTTTGAGCCTGATACTCAAGAATCGAATATAGAACAGGGGGAGTAGTCTGAGCCTGATACTCAAGAATCGAATATAGAACAGGGGGAGTAGTCTGAGCCTGATACTCAAGAATCGAATATAGAACAGGGGGAGTAGTTTGAGCCTGATACTCAGGAATCGAATATAGAACAGGGGGAGTAGTTTGAGCCTGATACTCAGGAATCGAATGTAGAACAGGGGGAGTAGTTTGAGCCTGATACTCAGGAATCGAATATAGAACAGGGGGAGTAGTTTGAGCCTGATACTCAGGAATCGAATATAGAACAGGGGGAGTAGTTTGAGCCTGATACTCAAGAATCGAATATAGAACAGGGGGAGTAGTTTGAGCCTGATACTCAGGAATCGAATATAGAACAGGGGGAGTAGTTTGAGCCTGATACTCAGGAATCGAATATAGAACAGGGGGAGTAGTTTGAGCCTGATACTCAGGAATCGAATATAGAACAGGGGGAGTAGTTTGAGCCTGATACTCAAGAATCGAATATAGAACAGGGGGAGTAGTTTGAGCCTGATACTCAGGAATCGAATATAGAACAGGGGGAGTAGTTTGAGCCTGATACTCAGGAATCGAATATAGAACAGGGGGAGTAGTTTGAGCCTGATACTCAAGAATCGAATATAGAACAGGGGGAGTAGTTTGAGCCTGATACTCAAGAATCGAATATAGAACAGGGGGAGTAGTTTGAGCCTGATACTCAAGAATCGAATATAGAACAGGGGGAGTAGTTTGAGCCTGATACTCAAGAATCGAATATAGAACAGGGGGAGTAGTCTGAGCCTGATACTCAAGAATCGAATATAGAACAGGGGGAGTAGTTTGAGCCTGATACTCAAGAATCGAATATAGAACAGGGGGAGTAGTCTGAGCCTGATACTCAAGAATCGAATATAGAACAGGGGGAGTAGTCTGAGCCTGATACTCAAGAATCGAATATAGAACAGGGGGAGTAGTCTGAGCCTGATACTCAGGAATCGAATATAGAACAGGGGGAGTAGTTTGAGCCTGATACTCAAGAATCGAATATAGAACAGGGGGAGTAGTCTGAGCCTGATACTCAAGAATCGAATATAGAACAGGGGGAGTAGTCTGAGCCTGATACTCAAGAATCGAATATAGAACAGGGGGAGTAGTTTGAGCCTGATACTCAGGAATCGAATATAGAACAGGGGGAGTAGTTTGAGCCTGATACTCAGGAATCGAATATAGAACAGGGGGAGTAGTTTGAGCCTGATACTCAGGAATCGAATATAGAACAGGGGGAGTAGTTTGAGCCTGATACTCAGGAATCGAATATAGAACAGGGGGAGTAGTTTGAGCCTGATACTCAGGAATCGAATATAGAACAGGGGGAGTAGTTTGAGCCTGATACTCAAGAATCGAATATAGAACAGGGGGAGTAGTTTGAGCCTGATACTCAGGAATCGAATATAGAACAGGGGGAGTAGTTTGAGCCTGATACTCAGGAATCGAATATAGAACAGGGGGAGTAGTTTGAGCCTGATACTCAGGAATCGAATATAGAACAGGGGGAGTAGTTTGAGCCTGATACTCAAGAATCGAATATAGAACAGGGGGAGTAGTTTGAGCCTGATACTCAGGAATCGAATATAGAACAGGGGGAGTAGTTTGAGCCTGATACTCAGGAATCGAATATAGAACAGGGGGAGTAGTTTGAGCCTGATACTCAGGAATCGAATATAGAACAGGGGGAGTAGTTTGAGCCTGATACTCAGGAATCGAATATAGAACAGGGGGAGTAGTTTGAGCCTGATACTCAGGAATCGAATATAGAACAGGGGGAGTAGTTTGAGCCTGATACTCAGGAATCGAATATAGAACAGGGGGAGTAGTTTGAGCCTGATACTCAGGAATCGAATATAGAACAGGGGGAGTAGTTTGAGCCTGATACTCAGGAATCGAATATAGAACAGGGGGAGTAGTTTGAGCCTGATACTCAGGAATCGAATATAGAACAGGGGGAGTAGTTTGAGCCTGATACTCAGGAATCGAATATAGAACAGGGGGAGTAGTTTGAGCCTGATACTCAGGAATCGAATATAGAACAGGGGGAGTAGTTTGAGCCTGATACTCAGGAATCGAATATAGAACAGGGGGAGTAGTTTGAGCCTGATACTCAGGAATCGAATATAGAACAGGGGGAGTAGTTTGAGCCTGATACTCAGGAATCGAATATAGAACAGGGGGAGTAGTTTGAGCCTGATACTCAGGAATCGAATATAGAACAGGGGGAGTAGTTTGAGCCTGATACTCAGGAATCGAATATAGAACAGGGGGAGTAGTTTGAGCCTGATACTCAGGAATCGAATATAGAACAGGGGGAGTAGTTTGAGCCTGACACTCAGGAATCGAATATAGAACAGGGGGAGTAGTTTGAGCCTGATACTCAGGAATCGAATATAGAACAGGGGGAGTAGTTTGAGCCTGACACTCAGGAATCGAATATACAACAGGGGGAGTAGTTTGAGCCTGATACTCAAGAAACGAATATAGAACAGGGGGAGTAGTTTGACCCTGACACTCAGGAATCGAATATAGAACAGGGGGAGTAGTTTGAGCCTGATACTCAGGAATCGAATATAGAACAGGGGGAGTAGTTTGAGCCTGACACTCAGGAATCGAATATAGAACAGGGGGAGTAGTTTGAGCCTGATACTCAAGAAACGAATATAGAACAGGGGGAGTAGTTTGAGCCTGATACTCAAGAAACGAATATAGAACAGGGGGAGTAGTTTGAGCCTGACACTCAGGAATCGAATATAGAACAGGGGGAGTAGTTTGAGCCTGATACTCAAGAATCGAATATAGAACAGGGGGAGTAGTTTGAGCCTGATACTCAGGAATCGAATATAGAACAGGGGGAGTAGTTTGAGCCTGATACTCAGGAATCGAATATAGAACAGGGGGAGTAGTTTGAGCCTGATACTCAAGAATCGAATATAGAACAGGGGGAGTAGTTTGAGCCTGATACTCAGGAATCGAATATAGAACAGGGGGAGTAGTTTGAGCCTGACACTCAGGAATCGAATATAGAACAGGGGGAGTAGTTTGAGCCTGACACTCAGGAATCGAATATAGAACAGGGGGAGTAGTTTGAGCCTGATACTCAGGAATCGAATATAGAACAGGGGGAGTAGTTTGAGCCTGACACTCAGGAATCGGATATAGAACAGGGGGAGTAGTTTGAGCCTGATACTCAGGAATCGAATATAGAACAGGGGGAGTAGTTTGAGCCTGATACTCAGGAATCGAATATAGAACAGGGGGAGTAGTTTGAGCCTGACACTCAGGAATCGGATATAGAACAGGGGGAGTAGTTTGAGCCTGATACTCAGGAATCGAATATAGAACAGGGGGAGTAGTTTGAGCCTGATACTCAGGAATCGAATATAGAACAGGGGGAGTAGTTTGAGCCTGACACTCAGGAATCGGATATAGAACAGGGGGAGTAGTTTGAGCCTGATACTCAAGAATCGAATATAGAACAGGGGGAGTAGTTTGAGCCTGATACTCAGGAATCGAATATAGAACAGGGGGAGTAGTTTGAGCCTGACACTCAGGAATCGAATATAGAACAGGGGGAGTAGTTTGAGCCTGATACTCAGGAATCGAATATAGAACAGGGGGAGTAGTTTGAGCCTGATACTCAAGAATCGAATATAGAACAGGGGGAGTAGTTTGAGCCTGATACTCAGGAATCGAATATAGAACAGGGGGAGTAGTTTGAGCCTGATACTCAAGAATCGAATATAGAACAGGGGGAATAGTTTGAGCCTGATACTCAGGAATCGAATATAGAACAGGGGGAGTAGTTTGAGCCTGATACTCAGGAATCGAATATAGAACAGGGGGAGTAGTTTGAGCCTGATACTCAGGAATCGAATATAGAACAGGGGGAGTAGTTTGAGCCTGATACTCAGGAATCGAATATAGAACAGGGGGAGTAGTTTGAGCCTGACACTCAGGAATCGGATATAGAACAGGGGGAGTAGTTTGAGCCTGATACTCAGGAATCGAATATAGAACAGGGGGAGTAGTTTGAGCCTGACACTCAGGAATCGGATATAGAACAGGGGGAGTAGTTTGAGCCTGATACTCAGGAATCGGATATAGAACAGGGGGAGTAGTTTGAGCCTGACACTCAGGAATCGGATATAGAACAGGGGGAGTAGTTTGAGCCTGATACTCAGGAATCGGATATAGAACAGGGGGAGTAGTTTGAGCCTGATACTCAGGAATCGAATATAGAACAGGGGGAGTAGTTTGAGCCTGATACTCAAGAATCGAATATAGAACAGGGGGAGTAGTTTGAGCCTGACACTCAGGAATCGAATATAGAACAGGGGGAGTAGTTTGAGCCTGACACTCAGGAATCGAATATAGAACAGGGGGAGTAGTTTGAGCCTGACACTCAGGAATCGAATATAGAACAGGGGGAGTAGTTTGAGCCTGATACTCAGGAATCGAATATAGAACAGGGGGAGTAGTTTGAGCCTGATACTCAGGAATCGAATATAGAACAGGGGGAGTAGTTTGAGCCTGATACTCAAGAATCGAATATAGAACAGGGGGAGTAGTTTGAGCCTGATACTCAGGAATCGAATATAGAACAGGGGGAGTAGTTTGAGCCTGACACTCAGGAATCGAATATAGAACAGGGGGAGTAGTTTGAGCCTGATACTCAGGAATCGAATATAGAACAGGGGGAGTAGTTTGAGCCTGATACTCAGGAATCGAATATAGAACAGGGGGAGTAGTTTGAGCCTGATACTCAGGAATCGGATATAGAACAGGGGGAGTAGTTTGAGCCTGACACTCAGGAATCGGATATAGAACAGGGGGAGTAGTTTGAGCCTGACACTCAGGAATCGGATATAGAACAGGGGGAGTAGTTTGAGCCTGACACTCAGGAATCGAATATAGAACAGGGGGAGTAGTTTGAGCCTGACACTCAGGAATCGAATATAGAACAGGGGGAGTAGTTTGAGCCTGACACTCAGGAATCGAATATAGAACAGGGGGAGTAGTTTGAGCCTGATACTCAGGAATCGAATATAGAACAGGGGGAGTAGTTTGAGCCTGATACTCAGGAATCGAATATAGAACAGGGGGAGTAGTTTGAGCCTGATACTCAGGAATCGAATATAGAACAGGGGGAGTAGTTTGAGCCTGATACTCAGGAATCGAATATAGAACAGGGGGAGTAGTTTGAGCCTGATACTCAGGAATCGAATATAGAACAGGGGGAGTAGTTTGAGCCTGATACTCAGGAATCGAATATAGAACAGGGGGAGTAGTTTGAGCCTGATACTCAGGAATCGAATATAGAACAGGGGGAGTAGTTTGAGCCTGATACTCAGGAATCGAATATAGAACAGGGGGAGTAGTTTGAGCCTGATACTCAGGAATCGAATATAGAACAGGGGGAGTAGTTTGAGCCTGATACTCAGGAATCGAATATAGAACAGGGGGAGTAGTTTGAGCCTGATACTCAGGAATCGAATATAGAACAGGGGGAGTAGTTTGAGCCTGATACTCAGGAATCGAATATAGAACAGGGGGAGTAGTTTGAGCCTGATACTCAGGAATCGAATATAGAACAGGGGGAGTAGTCTGAGCCTGATACTCAGGAATCGAATATAGAACAGGGGGAGTAGTTTGAGCCTGATACTCAGGAATCGAATATAGAACAGGGGGAGTAGTTTGAGCCTGATACTCAGGAATCGAATATAGAACAGGGGGAGTAGTTTGAGCCTGATACTCAGGAATCGAATATAGAACAGGGGGAGTAGTTTGAGCCTGATACTCAGGAATCGAATATAGAACAGGGGGAGTAGTTTGAGCCTGATACTCAGGAATCGAATATAGAACAGGGGGAGTAGTTTGAGCCTGATACTCAGGAATCGAATATAGAACAGGGGGAGTAGTTTGAGCCTGATACTCAGGAATCGAATATAGAACAGGGGGAGTAGTTTGAGCCTGATACTCAGGAATCGAATATAGAACAGGGGGAGTAGTTTGAGCCTGATACTCAGGAATCGAATATAGAACAGGGGGAGTAGTTTGAGCCTGATACTCAGGAATCGAATATAGAACAGGGGGAGTAGTTTGAGCCTGATACTCAGGAATCGAATATAGAACAGGGGGAGTAGTTTGAGCCTGATACTCAGGAATCGAATATAGAACAGGGGGAGTAGTTTGAGCCTGATACTCAGGAATCGAATATAGAACAGGGGGAGTAGTTTGAGCCTGATACTCAGGAATCGAATATAGAACAGGGGGAGTAGTTTGAGCCTGATACTCAGGAATCGAATATAGAACAGGGGGAGTAGTTTGAGCCTGATACTCAAGAATCGAATATAGAACAGGGGGAGTAGTTTGAGCCTGATACTCAGGAATCGAATATAGAACAGGGGGAGTAGTTTGAGCCTGATACTCAAGAATCGAATATAGAACAGGGGGAGTAGTTTGAGCCTGATACTCAAGAATCGAATATAGAACAGGGGGAGTAGTTTGAGCCTGATACTCAATAACTGGATGTAGGACCCAGAGTGTCTTCTGAAGTTTTCCAAATAAAGTTAGATATAAATCTGTAATAAAATAACTGGTACTAAAACACCAGACACACAATATTGGGGATTGTTCTTAACCTGACATTTCAGAATAGAAAATGAGTAAGAGGGGTTTGTATGTTTGATCTTTTCTGTTATCATTTTAATTCAATACAAGGGGAGTCATTTGGGCCCAGTAGGGGTGTTAGCTGAGCCTAGAGGGTGTGTCTTGAGCCTGGCGAGGGGAGCCATGTGAGCCTAGGCCCATATGACTCTAGAGTCAAATTTAGGTAGAGTCGTTTGAGCCTACTATACCGGCATTAAACTGAATAAACGCCGGATCAACGGTTTGCACGAAATTAATTTTCGTCCGGGTTTTAAATTTTAGTGTTTGCTAAAGATGTCATAATCAACTGAGTAGATTGTATTTAGGAATATAAATAACAATGTTTTGTGAAGGATGTGCTGATGACAAACGACCCCGTATTCCACGTCAGTTCCAACTTGTTTTAATGCAAATATTCGATACGATCAAAAAGACACATGACAACATGTACGTCAACGTCCCCATTCGTTGTCGGAATAAAATATCCTCTAATCTACAGATTCATTCAAATATTTCAAAAGAAAACATTTGGTTATTTTAGTCACAACACGGTAAACAGACGAAGGCCACTTCTCAATACAACAATGGAATTGACTTGGCCATCGAGGCCACTGTCGTACTAATTCAAAATTCAAATAGGAGTAATGAAAGTCTTAGTCTGCTCCTTTTATCAATCCTAGACACTCTTAACCTTAAGACAAGACAATTACCCTTCGGTGAATGAGAGTGGTGGTTTGATGTCTTATTGGGCTGACATTCCTGTCAGTGGCACTAATAAAAAAAACGCGATTCATCGAAATGTCTTAAAATATTATGGCTATTGTGTTCCCAGAAAGATTACAACATAGATCTGAAGGACACTGGTAATGGAATGGGATGGGAGAAGGATTGACTGACATATGTGTCGTTATTAGGCCCCAATAGACATTCAACGCTGCCGTGTTCTGTCGTTATTGGAGAAAGACCCTCAAGGAGCAATGATCAAAGGGTTCTTGAATTCTTTTAAGGTAATGCCTCGGAAGCAAAATATTTCTTCTTTCCCATCACTGATCGACCATTCGTTTTTTCAGTTTTTGCATGCTGAATTCGGTTCCTGCTCCAGTTCCACTTTTTGTTAGAGTTAATTTCTATTACAATTGATTGATGTAGCAATCCTGCCTACCGGCAAGGCCGTTGGTGATTTCGTTCCTGAAAAAGCCTCATGAACCTACTCTGTGCTTCTTCATGTAATTGTGTCATTACGTACAATTGTGATTTTGGTCGGATTAAATAGGAAGTCGAAATAAAAAAACTAAAATAAAATGAAAATCTGCTTAACCTTTAAATTCTTTGCGTTTGGAAGTTGGAAGAACATGAATACATTACACTTTTTTATGGATAGCATTTTTTTAAATCTTTGTCACGACGTTTCAGAACTACATCACCTGAAAAAAGGGGCAAGATTTAGCCCTGAAACGTCGTGACAAAGACCCAAAGAAGTTGCTATCCATAAAAAGTGTCATGTATTCATGCTTAACCTTTGTGTTCACATTAGACAGTGATGCAGAGCATCACAATCTAGCCTCATCTGGGCATCAGTTTATTTTGGATGTTGAGAAATAATTGAACCATTGAACAAAATAATCTAAACATCCCTAAATTTTGGATTACACTCAATAACACACGACCTTCATATAAGAGGTTCGCCATGATTAGGTTTTTGGGTCTATGAGCACCGTACCAAAGAAGCGAAGAGACGTTTTTAATACAATATTGAAAACAGGTTTCATACAAAACAACGCCTGTCTCGGATGTACTTCGGATTATGAATCCGAAATAAATACAAGCTCGACATTTTTTTCCGAGGATGTATGTGAATCTTTGAAGCAAGGGAGCACGGCGTCAGAATGCTCTGTGTAAGACTTCAGAAAAACACACACCATAAGGTCACGTGAGTGAGTGAGTGAGTGAGTGAGTGAGTTGGATTTTACGCCGCTTTTAGCAAAATTACAGCAATATCACGGCGGGGGGCACCAGAAATGGGGCCCACACATTGTAGCTATACATGTGGGGAATCGAACCCGCGTACTCGGCGTGACGAGCGAAGACTTTAACCACTAGGCTACCCGACGGCCCTGTGGCGCCTTAGACGCCTGGGCCACCCGTGCCTATTTATTGGCAGCAGTTGAACAACGTTGTATAGAGGTTGTGTTGTTTGTTGTTTAACGCCGCACACATCAGTATTACAGCTATATGACCGCGGTCTGTAAATAATCGAGTCTGGACCAGACAATCCAGTGATTGATATCATGAGCATCGATCCACGCAATAGGGATACGATGACTTGCATCTATCAAGTCAGCGAGCCTGACCACCCGATCCCGTTAGTTGCCTCTTACCATTTAAAGACCGCCGCAGGAATATTGCAGAGTGCGGCGTTCAAGAACAAAAAACAACAAATTAAATTATGATAAATTGATATGTGCAATAACATGTCAATGATTGAAATAGATACACGCCACCGTTTACGTTTTTGAAAGTGAGAGCCGAGAGCGTGTTGTCACGAGACAGTGGTGTTGCACATGTGAAATTGACATGGCGCCGGTCGAGTCTAATTCCATTTTGAGATTGAATAACTCTCGACTAGTTCTGGTGCATTCGTGACCAACTCCTGTTATTCCGGGACAAGCCGAATAGCGATTCGTCCGCTCTCGTGGCCATTTTTGCGACCGGGTTCCGTCTTAGCGCCAACGGGCATACCTAAAACAATTGTCAACTCGTTGTGAAATGGTTCACATATATTTCCCCGTATATTATATATATTTCAGTTGGAATTTAAAGCACATCAGGACATGCGGAATTTTACAGTATGATTGACCACATTTAACTGTATCTTGGGTATATTTTTAGATGCAAGACATATGTAAATTCAAAACATATTTCTGAGGGATTCTTTGACAATGAACTTGAAATCATACGCGCATTCTGATTTGTTTGTCGTATTTACGCACATAACATTCCTCGATAGGGGGGCGAGTCTTCTTGCAGGTTACGGAAAGGGGCGAGTGGTGACGAATGGTTCCGGTGCAGCTTGTGCGTTGTATTCGGGCGTGCGTGTTTCGTTTACGAAACTGTGTGGATAGATAGTCAACATTCTGAAGTATTTTGAAGTGCACAAGTAGGTGTAAAAGATTGATAGAAAAAAAATTCCATTTGGTTTTTATGAGATTCTGCCGGCGGAATTGAAACCTGACCAGGAGTGAGTGAGTGAGTAGTGTTTAACACCGCTTTTAACAGACGAGTATTCCCGTTATATCACTCTTGTCAGCTTAATGTGGGAGGAAAGCCCAAAGTGATGCAGGTCTCAGACGTTTACCACTTCGGTGAAACCCACGAGCACGGGTACGGTGCTGACAAACCTAGAAACATAATCGGGGCGAACCGGGATTCGAACCCACAATCATAGACTTCTGGCGTGCCCAAGTGACGCAACTCTGCACAGCGAATTACCGTGCCTAAGACGACCGGACGACAAAACAACTACAAAGACAAAGCATCGGCACCAAAAATGTTTGTATTCCGTGACGGTTTTACGGGTTTTCTTTGCAGAGATAGAAATGTCCAATTCGAGGTAGTAAAGAAAGGAAGCCGACTCATTTTCGAAAGCTGGCCTCTGATTGGCTGAAGAACATTCGCAACATTTATCAGATTGGGCGGCTAAAGTGTGGCCAGATCCTCACGCAGGGATTTATCTTTTTTAAATAGTTATTTCCATTAGCTAAGCTCAGGTAACAGGAAAAGGATTGTTGACGAATATTGTAGAACGCCACCCGGCTCTCTTCCCAACCTGGGTGGACTGTGTGAAGCCATTGTCTGCCGTGATATAGCTGGATATTGTTAAACGCTATGCACACTCATCATGTGGACATTTAGATTGCTTCCGTAATTTTCAGTTAATTTATAGAGACCGCCTCCGTCGTCTAGTGGAAAGCGGATGTTCGGTGGTTTGGTCAACAGACGTCAAAAGATGATACTTGATGCTACCCTGCCTTGCCTTGCCTGGAGCTCGGCATTATGGGACAAAAATATGTCAGTGAGCTAGCACTATATTTATTTAGTAGGGACTAGTTCGAACACACACACACACACACACACACACACACACACACACACACACACACACACACACACACACACATTCTCTCTCGCTCTCTCTCTCTCTCTCTCTCTCTCTCTCTCTCTCTCTCCATGAGCACCTTTCCACACAGATGGGATATGATGTAACCGAGTCTGACCACCCGATCCATTAAATCGCCTCTTACGACACACACAGGTACCCGTGAAGATTCGGGTTAGAACCCATGCTCTAAGAGGCGACTAATGGGATCGGGTGGTCAGGGTCGCTGACTTGGTTGATGCATGTCATTGTATCCAAATTGCGTGGATTGATGCTCATGATGTGAGTCACTGGATTGTCTGGTCCAGACTCGATTATTTACAGACTGCGTTAAATATGATTATGTCTATTTACCCACCCCCCTTTCCCGCAACAGTTTGTAAAAAGTAATCTGTGGTTGGATAATATTGTGATAAAGTAAATTGATTCAATGAAGACTGGGGTAAGAAATGAATTCACAACGACATGACCCCTACCATGTTTCAAATTGTAATTTGTGCGGAAAAATTCAAATCTATTCATGTTCAAAGGTAAGATATCTGCGATAACCCATCATATCGCTTACTTGAAATATTGAAAATAAAACATTATGATAAAATCAAATAAAAGGTATAGATTATTTTGCTTCTCAGATTATTCGATATCAAAAGACACACGGGTGCGATTTGTTGATGAGACATAGTTTTGAAAACACGGCGTCGGTTATCAAAATGTAAATAAAGACAACATGGAATAAAGAAACTTATTTCTATGGGCTGACATAAAAAAATAGAGATAAAGATCGAACTTTAAGAGTGTTTCTGCAAATGACACTGACAGTGTTACCCATGCAATATCGATCTATATCAAATGGTGGTGTTTTAATCCAGGCTACGTGGGAGGAAGAGAAGAATAATCTCAAATCTATATTTTGTTCACGAGTGAATCTCTTAGATCTGTAAATCAAATGCTAAATTGCAAGTGTCATTTCCCCAGCGTATAAATACGACTGTTTTCTAATTCCAGTCACTTCTATAAGGTGACGAAGTGAACAGCTCACTCACAGCCGGCTGGCTTTATACCAACAGCTGGAGGCTTGGCGTTGAGATGCCACGTCGGACACTCTGCTTCCTATACACGTTTCAAAACTGCAGGCGGCACGATGGATTTGTCTGGCGCACAAGAGTCCTGGGAACGTTAATTGAAATGCTTTTCAGTCAAGGTTTCACCATCAAAGGCCTGATCTAGGTGAATAGGTTATGGTAGACATTCCGAGGTATTTAAAAATATAACACGTCGCTTGTCAACTTCCTGTGATACGACCTTATTAGTTTTTCGCACCTCTTTTGTATTTACTTTTGAATGAAAATTGTCAGTCATGGATGCTACTGCAAGAGCAGGATTACATTCAATTTGGTTACATTTTATTAGTTACATTAAATTACATCAGTCAAAGAGCGTCATACGTCGCTTGCTCAGAAATTGTTTGATCAAGGTTACAACATTCAAGGCCTCAGTAAAGCTTTCAAAAAGTTTTATGGTGGACATGTGGGGAGCATTTCCAAATTTGTCTCATCAGAGACATAAAAGATGTCCGATGCAATTCCCTATTTTGACTTTTACCCGAGTGTTTTTAGGTGAACAATTCACTTACCTTTGCATGTGTTTGTGATGAGTGCCACCGGTGGGGCATGCGCAGTATACGCTCACCTTTTCGCGAACACCTGGTATCATCACTTATTCATAGTGATTCATAAACACATGCTCATGATACAGTCGGGATCGTACAGTCGACTCTGCTTTATACAGAGATTTCTATTGGATATGGAAAGGGTTTTGTCGCTTTATTAACTTGTACGTTTCGTTAGTTACATTACATTACTTATATTAGTTATATTACACTGGTTACATTACACTACATTGTACTATGATAATGATGATTGTTTGATTCTACGGAAGCGTAGTAGGGCCACGGTGAATTTCTTTTGTCTTAGTATCTCCTACGTAGGACTTAGCATCTCCTACGTAGGACTTAGTATGGCCTAGAATCACTATCTCCTACGTACGTCTTAGTATCTCCTCCGTAGGACTTAGTATCTCCTACGTAGGATATAGTAAGTCCTACGTAGGAGATACTAAGTCCTACGTAGGAGATACTAAGTCCTCAGTATCTCTACTACGCTTCCGTATGATTCTGATTGGTTGAAATAAGGACGCAATTTTCTGATTGATACCTCTAAATGAAACCTTTTCATAAACACAAAAAACGTGCATATGAATACATTCATTTTCCGTGATTCTCATTTGATGTTTCGACATTTCAATGAACTGTTGTCTGTGTCTTTCATGTTTCAATATTTCTGTTCTTTATTTCACTTTAGTTTTAACGTTTCTCTTTTCCCCAAGCATTTTTCTTAAAACGCATGTACAATAACTTAAGAAAACGTTATTTCGAAAATTGAAATTGCGAAAAGATTTCAATCCCTTAATGGTCACCATATCATCTACGTTGCACTGACGATCAACAGGATTATGTTAAGGGCACCTAGGTGCAGATTGTCAGGTAACTGAGACGCGCACCGTGCTGTTTTGTTGGCAACTTGAGATTCAACAAAACCATTGAAGCCAATCTCATTAAACTCAGACCTTAGTTCTCGCTACCTCTAAACCAAGATCTGAAGACATCCCATTAGGGATCACGTCAGAACGACCTTTCATCTGACCAATCAGAGCGTCGCTTATCAGATTATGACAGTCGGAATGTGATTTCTAATCATGCAACCTCGAAAACTTTAACTAGGGTATTCCGAACGACAGGTACGGGTTTGACGACTAAATCCATACAATCTAGACCATCTTTTAGCCATTCCATAATGTTTTATTGTTCAGGTTTCAAATTTGTAATCGAGAATTTGTCAAAATATGTTTCGAAGCGTAGTCGCCAATTTTAAATTAGTGCCGTAAAGCACGAGAAAGCTGCCTTCTGATTGGTCATTCCATTGGTCGGTCAAAGTTCGCGCAAGGTCGGTCTGACGTGACCCGTAATGGGATGTCCTGAGATCTTTGTTTAGCGGTAGCGAGAACTAAGATATGGTTTTAATGAGATTTCCATTGAAACATTTATGCAATAGACTTTGTGGGGCCGGTCGGGTGGCTATGTACTTAAAGCGTTCGCTCGTCACGCCGAAGACCCGGGTTCGATTCCCGACATGGGTACATTGTGTGAAGCCCATTTCTGGTGTTCCCCGCCGTGATATTGCTGGAATATTGCTAAATGCGGCGTAAAACCATACTCACTCACTCGCTCAATAGACTCTGTTGTTGTCCTGTGTATCTATTGACAACAATGTTGAGAGGTGTATCGGCCTGATTGTTAAAAGGACTATTCTTTTGCTATCTTTGGGATTTTTTGGTATTTTCTACATAAATGCATGTCGTTACCAAGTGTGTCGCTTTATTTTGAGAAGGCCTGCTTTCAACTGACAGTTTATATTATTATCAAGCGATGTTTCTCATTTTCTTGGCGTTATTGTTTAGAAAGGGATGGCACGTTATTCGTCCTCTTTTATAATTATCCGCCTGTACACAAATAAGTCGCGGAAAAAGTACTCTTTTATAAGTAACAAATGTCGAAACGAAAGTGAATGGGTGAGTTTTGTTTAACGTCGCTTTGAACAGTATTCCCGTCATATCACGGCGTGTCAGCTTAATGTGGGAGGAAAGTCACAAGTGATGCAGGTCTTAGACGTTTTCCACTTTGGTGAAACCCACGAGCACGGATGTGGTGCTGACAAACCTAGAAACATAATCGGGGTTAACCGGGATTCGAACCCACGATTAAAGGTTTCTGGCGTGCCCAAGGGACGCAACTCTGCACAGCGAATTGCCGCGTAGTAGATCCGTGCCACCGATCTTTCGTATAGCTTATACGATTTTGTTGTTTTAGATATCGTTTGGTAGTAAACTGTGCTGCTATGCACAAAATGAGATCAAAATAGGAGCACATGTTGTAGATGTATATTTATAATTTATATAAATCAATATTATGCAATTGGAAATGATTTAAATTATAATCAGATCGAGATAATTATTTGTCGATATCATATGTTGATATTGATATACATTGTACATATCCATGCACACTCATATTGCCCGCAGACCGCATCCGTGGTCTAGTGGTAGAGCGTCCGCCCGAGAGAGAGGAAGGTCCGGGGTTCGATCCCCGGCCGCGTCATACCAAAAGACGTGAAAAGATGGTACTTGTTGTTACCCTGTCTGGCGCTCGGCATTAAAGGGGTAAAACAAGGACTGGTCGGCTCGGAGTCAGTATACTGTGTCTGAGCTGGGTATTCATGTTAAACTGCGGCATTGTATTTCAGTGTGCTGGCACTATAAATCGGCATCAGTCTAGTACAAGCAGCCACACACACACACACACGTGCATGCACGTCGCTATATACGTGTAGTAATCATGGATGCGACGTTAAACCCCCATTTCACATCAACTCATACTGCCTGCAACAATCGGGGTTGTTTGTACGATTCTCGGTTTCATGATATCGATTTATCAGATTCACACAACCACAACAGGAGCCTGGACATCGAACGATACTTTCCTAACCGCGGTACAGCTATTTCGATGCCCCGGCCCATGACCGATATAATCTATACCGATTTAAGGCTTCGATCGTTATAATGTTCACCTAAACCTTTAGATAAATGTCTTACAAAAAACCCTTTTGTTGTTTATCAACTATAACTACCCACTACTGCCCGTTACCTCTTTCTAAAAAATATCTGATGTTAGTGCTGCTTATTAATACCATATATACTGTATATCTGATGGATGTGGAATTTATTCTCGTTTAATATTATTGTGTACGTTATTTTCAAACTCTACACTTCTCATGTACATATAAAGATGACAGTTGTAATATATCGAACTACAATTGTTTTTTGTTCAGTTACCTCACTTTTATGTGAGATTCCTGTTTCGTATTGATGAGTAAGAGCTTAATTTTGCATTTCTTATGTGGCAAATATAATTTCATATGATATGTTTCAATCGTCGCCCACGCCTCGACTGAAACTTAATTTAGTGTTATCTCCGGTGGGAACAGTTTTTTTCGACCTTCAAAAACATAATATTAATAGGGTTTTCACAATATATATATTAAACATATATACCAGATCAGCATTAGCTGCTGTGTAAAGCAAATGAGATGCGATGTTGTACTGGATTTCGGATAGCATGTTAATAAGGTGATCCAACATTGCCTGAAGCCAGATTCAAATAATCTGAGGGATAGTACTAGATGTTGTCTCGGGCCTAGCCTTGTAAATGATAATGAACGCTTCTACGTGCAGGAAGTGTGGGATTTCGATCCAAGTGCGGTTCTGGGATCGTCCCATTTGTCAGACACCCAGTTGTCAGACAGTGGAATTTATTTTAACTACCACACGCCCGTTTACTAGTGATATATGGCCCAGACACTGGCAATCTCTTTGACGTTTTAAACGGCTTTGTTAAACTGTAAATATACTGAACGGGTCTTCTGGCGACAATCCCTGCACATCTGAGGCGACGACGTACGGTTTGTGAAGATATTCGTCGAAGGCCAGGGATGCTTCTTGCAGTCACTGTTGCTGGCTGGAATCGATTTCGTAGGTGTGCTGTTCGAATTCAGTTGTCTTGTCGATTATTGGTTACGCGTGGCCTGCAACTCCGAGGATGGTCTCTGACTGCATTCGTCTGTTGCCAACGTTGCCATAAACACCAAATGGTGTTTCTGTGGACGTTAAATTGTCTTGCTACATCACGTTGACTCGATCCTGCTTCAAGCATACCAATGGCTCGCAGACGCTCATTTTCGGACAGGCGTGGCATTTCGTAATGTTGAATAATTGCGTAATTTTGTTGGTTTTTCTGAGTGGTTGTTGTCAGCACGATGCTTAACAATGCATATGGAATCCCGGTAACGCACATGTTTTTATACCCTTTCTTGGGTGGTGAAATGCATGGGGCTTGCACAACCGTCAACTTTTGCATGGAATGCATGCTTTTCTGTAGCAGTTGCGTTTTTGTGACTTGTTTCCATACATGTACTAGAATATTGAAAACCTAACTTTACTTGTTTGAAACATACACAAAAATATTGGTGTCACAGGAACATTTGTTGTTGAGTATATGTTTATTTTCACTGAAGTTTGTAAGATGCTGGGCGTCGAAGTTGAATTCATCACTTGACTGTTAACAGCGGCTTTTTGACAGTATGGTTAAACCAGTTCTTCTCTACGGATGCCAAGTATGGGGATTTAGAAACATGTCAACTCTAGAAGGTGTCCATTTACGTTTTCTAAAATATCTTTTATCTTTAAGAAAATGTAATCTATATTTCTTGGTACATGGAGAACTTGGAAGACTCCATCTATCAAACATCGCTAAAATGAGAATGATAAGTTTGTTGGCAAAATTTATCTCCTAGAAACCATCTAAATTATCCTCGCTTGTATACAAGTTATTATGTAATGAAGACTCACATGTATTTGGAAATGTAAACATAAATGGATTACATGTATCAAACGAAGTTTTGACGAACTTGGATTTATCTAAAACATTTAGTGACATAAAGCTACATTGTTGGACAAGTGCACGAGATAAGGTTTTAAAGGGCACAATGAAAATTATTTAAACGTACTTAAGGTAAACGTTAGGCAAGTCTTACATAAGTTTGGAACTTGTAACCATAATCTACCTATTGAAACTGTGAGATGGAGAAACATACCTTGAACCGAAAGGAAATGCCAACTTTGTAAACTATCTGACATAGGTGATGAATTCCATTATTTGTTTAGTTGAATTTGTTTAGACTGATAGCACATTGACATTTTTGGGGAAGTAACTATTTCTATATTCACAATGAGTGATGGTCATTATATAGTCTGTATATGTATTGGATTATACTTTATGTATAAAACGTAAAACTCCTTTAACTGAGCAATATATTCCAAAGTAAAAAACAATAATAAATCAAGAATAAACAATGATTTAAATCAATTTTGTTTTCTTTTGTATCAGTTGTCAGACAGTTGTTGATGACAGGACTCGTCTTGTCGGATTTAAGGGAATATATCACATCCCTGATGCGCCATTAACCATAAAGGTTGTTGTTTGAAGCTGTCTGACAAATAGGGCGTCTGACATTGGGGTGTCTGACAAATGGGGTGTCTGACATTGGGGTGTCTGACAAATTGGGCGTCTGACAAATGGGGCGTCTGACAAATGGTGCGTCTGACAAATGGGGTGTTTGACAAGTGGGGTGTCTGACAAATGGGGTGTCTGACAAATAGGGTGTCTGACAAATGGGAGAGGACCGCGGTTCTGAACGTGATATTCTACATGGAGGAGTCTACGGTGAAGACATAAGCTTCAAACTGTGTATCATTCATTGAGCTATTGTTTTTTTGTCACTTTGTGTCATTTTGTAGTACTCATTCATTCAGACATAGCGACTTTGTGTTATTTTGTAGCACACATAATCCATTGAGCGGTAGTTTCTTTGTGTTATTTTGTAGCACTCATGCATTGTGTTATATAGACTTTGTGTTATTTTGCAGCACTCATCATTCATTGAGCCACAGGGTATTTGTGTTATTTTGTAGCATTCATTGATTGAGCTTTTGTGTCTTTGTGTTATTTTGTAGCATGCATCATTCATTGAGCTATTATTGTGTCTTTGTGTTATTTTGTAGCACTCATTGATTAAGCTATAGGGTCTTTGTGTTATTTAGTAGCATGCATCAGCATGCATTGAGCTGTGGTGTCTTTGTGTTATTTTGTAGCATTCACTGGTTGAGCTTAAATGTCTTTGTGTTATTTTGTAGCATGCATCATTCATTGAGCTATGGTGTCTTTGTGTTATTTTGTAGCACTCATTCATTGTGTTATATAGACTTTGTGTTATTTTGCAGCACTCATCATTCATTGAGCCATAGGGTATTTGTGTTATTTTGTAGCAATCATTGATTGAGCTTTTGTGTCTTTGTGTTATTTTGTAGCATGCATCATTCATTGAGCTATTGTGTCTTTGTGTTATTTTGTAGCACTCATTCATTGAGCCATAGGGTATTTGTGTCATTTAGTAGCATGCTTCATTCATTGAGCTATAGGGTCGTTGTGTTATTTAGTAGCATGCTTCATTCATTGAGCTATAGGGTCGTTGTGTCATTTAGTAGCATGCTTCATTCATTGTGTTATAGAGTCTTTGTGTTATTTTGCAGCACTCATCATTCATTGAGCCATAGGGTATTTGTGTTATTTTGTAGCATTCGTTGATTTAGTTTAAGTGGCTTTGTGTTATTTTGTAGCAAGTATCATTCATTGAACTATGGTGTATTTGTGTTATTTAGTAGCACTCATTGATTAAGCTATAGGGTCTTGTGTTATTTAGTAGCATGCATTAGCATGCATTGAGCTATGGTGTCTTTGTGTTATTTTGTAGCATTCACTGGTTGAGCTTAAATGTCTTTGTGTTATTTTGTAGCACTCATTTATTGAACTATACTGTCTTTGTGTTATTTTGTAGTACTCGTCATTCATGCACTTATGTTTTTTTATGTATTTATTACAGAAATCATGATTCATACAACTCGAGCATATTTGCAATATACAGGACACCACACATGTGTTAGGCAGCCAGTATGCATCGGGCATCAACAGAAAGGTTTCCAATTGTGTATACAAAAAGATCCACAACTCTGAAAATCCCTCAATATTTGCTAACTGAAATTTGTCTGGAAATACACATGCATGATTTGTCATTAGCCGTCACGATTTCATAAAATTGTTTTGAGATGCTAAGAGTCAAATTACAGTGTCAAGCGCATGGATGTTCCAAAGGTCAAGGTCCCACGTGTTTGTTCGCCTACTGGTATATGCGTCCGTGAGTTTGATCTTGACACGCGTAGGTTAGCCATCAATCTTACTACGCAGATATGTGTTTACCGAAGACTAGCTACCCACGATAGATTGATGGGTTCAGGTATAATTATCTATATAGATGATTATTATTAAGATATCGTGAACAGGCAGGACAAAATTGTGAAAAAACACCGAGGAGTGAGAAGAATGGTTTAACGTAATATTAGGAAGCTACCTACAAGTTTTCTGGTTTATGGAATGGTGCCTCCACACACACACACACACGCACGCACGCACACACGCACGCACGCACGCACGCACGCACGCACGCACGCACGCACGCACGCACGCCCGCACACACTCACTCACTCACTCACACTAACACACTCACACACTCACTCACTCACTCACTCACTCACACTAACACACTCACACTCACACTCTCTCACACACACACTCTCTCACACACACACGCACATACACACACGCTTTTATACTCACACAATGCACAAGCAACCACACACACTCAAACAAACAAGCACACACACCATCACATACACATATACAATAAAAAAAACACACACAATGCACACTCAAACACACACACCATCACACACATATGCGAAAACACACACACAATGCACACTCAACCACACACACTCAACCATACACACATATCATCATCACACACACACACACGCACACACACAAACTAGTACACATCACATTGAGGAAAAACAAGATGATCACTCAGTTAACAGCACACAGGATAACACACACACACACACACACCACACCACACCACACCACACCACACATTTACTACAGTAAAGTACGTTTATAACGAACACGCTTATAACGAACTGACCGATATAACGAACTTATTTTTTAGTCCCGACCATTTGTTGTATCAATACTGTATATATGCCTATAACGAACTACGGTTATTACGAACTAAAATTAGTGGTCCCTTTGAGTTCGTTATAACCGTAGTTTACTGTATTCTGTTTTCCTTTTTTAAACATTTGTTTAGCCAGCGCTTGAAAACATCCAATTGTTTTATTTGATTGGAGGATCCAAACACTTTTTATCAGAACATCTACAATGAAGTTGTGAAGCAGTGAACAATTTCACGTAAAATATCTGGAGGAGTTTTTTCGGGGCATCATAAAAGGCTCTATTAGTTTCTGTTTGTCCTTGAATTTTTGGCCCTGAGCGAGAGTTTTAGGCGAATATAACTTCCGGCGCGTTGACGCTCCAGTCGCGTCTGAAAAACAAAAAGGAATATTGTTATTGTTTGAATAGCGTGGATAAGTGTGTTTATTCGAACATTGCTATCGTGCACCAAAACTTAAGTCACACCTCCAAGTACACATACACGGCACCTCCATGCACGCATACACAGCATATCTAAGCACACACACAGCACTTCAAAGCACACACAACACCCCCAAGCGTCCACACACAGCACCTCCAAGCACACCCACAGAACCTCCAAGCACAACCACACAGCACCTCTAAGCACACACACTCACACAACACCTCCAGGTACACACTCAGCACCACCAAGCACACACATCGCCTTCAAGCATACACACAGCACCTTCAAGCACACACAACACCTCTAAGCACGCACACACAATACCCCAAAGCCCACACTGAAACTCCAATCATACACACACACAACACAACCGAGCACACACAATACGACACCTCAAAGCACACACCCTACCGCACCTCCAAGCACACCCACACAGCACATCCAAGCACACACACAACACCTCACAACAACATACACAAAGCACCTCCAAGCGCATACAACACCTTCAAGCATACATAACACCTCCAAGCATACACACATCACCTGAAAGCACACACACAACACCTCCAAACACACACCGCACCTCCAAGCACACACATAGCACTTATCTTTCATACAGGCCCTGACACAAATATATCCAATACAGCCAATTCAAGTCAATAATGCTTCTTAAGTCTTGATTCTGAAAATGAAGAAAGTCTCTGGTATCCTTTTTATTACATTTCATAATTAATGATGTTCATTATTTAACAACTGTTTTGTTCTGTAAAATATGTTCATTCCAGGGACTAGATGGTAGTCTCACACAGCACCTCCAAGCTCACACCTTGAGGGCCGAGTAAACATAAAGCTGTGTACTGATTGGGGATAATATGCACAAAGTGATCGCAATGCTGTGATTTTCATCTCGGAGACGCTTACACTTTTCGCAAACGCCTGGTATCATCACTGATTTCCAATGATCCATTTACATAATTGTCACCGGAAGGCTTCCTTTCACACCCTAAATGAAAGGAATCTGTGTCGTAGGATAATCGAGCCTGGGTTTCCATTCATAAAAGACACTGAAAAACATGTCATGTTCAACTTTAGACTACGACACAATACATGTTTACTGAAAAAAATTGCAAACTGTGAAGTGAACATGCTTGTATTGTAAGATGATAAGATGACTTTGTTCAGATCAATCAGATTGTTTAGACGATATTGGTCCAACATACTACAGATAACATACAAACATGTCGGCTAAGCTGAGAGAAGGCAGGCATAACCAATGTTAGTTTTGATCCATTAAGCTACCTGCCTGCCTGCCTTCCTGTCTGTCTGCCTGCCTTCCTGTCTGTCTGCCTGCCTTCCTGTCTGTCTGTCTGTCTGCCTGCCTTCCTGTCTGTCTGTCTGTCTGCCTGCCTTCCTGTCTGTCTGTCTGTCTGTCTGTCTGTCTGCCTGTCTGTCTGTCTGTCTGTCTGTACAAGTATATACATATATGTTTGATATTTATCGGGGTACGAGTGGCCGCGATTCTCTGTGCAGAGTTGCGTCCCTTGGCGCGCTAGAAACCTATGATTGTGGGATCGAATCCCGGTTCGCCCCGAGTATGTTTCTAAGTTTGTCAGCACCATACCCGTGCTCGTGGGTTTCACCGAAGTGGTAAACGTCTGAGACCTGCATCACTTTGGTCTTTGCTCCCACATTAAGCTGACACTCAGTGATATAACTGGAATACTGTTAAAAGTTGCGACTCAACTCACTCACTCACTAGATATTTATCTGGAAACAAATTTAATGACTCTTTGTGGCACTAATATGGGAACGTATGATTTCTTCCAATGAAATCTGTTTCAGCGGCTAATCGAGGCTGGTTATTCAGCATCCAAGGCCTCAGTAAAATTTTCATAAATCTTTGGATCTTTTATAAATCACACGGAGGACATTTCCAAATGTCCCGCATCAGTGACCAAACGGATGTCTGACACTGCAAACACGAAAACGTCGTTTTATGGTCATTGGACGGAAAAACGACGTTATTTGGACGCTTAAATTTGTATTTGTATAATTTGCCATAAATTCATGGCACGTACTTAATCGGCACGCATTTCCCATTAACTAATACAATGATAACGGTTATAATTTAAGTCAAAATAATTAGGAAAGCGCAAGGCTCAGGAACGTCTGAGTATAGGAAAAAGATTTATACTTTCGCAAATACGCAAACGAGTATCAACCGGCTTTTAAAACGTATTTTTGTAGAAGGTGAACACGGTGTACATTGTCAGATATTATATGCATATATATTTTTCCGATATTTCTTTTTTTAATGTTTATTAATACCTTTAAGGTTCGTCCGCCTAATTGACTGGATTCCACTTTCTCAATTGTACAAGACACTTAGGCAGTGTCCTGTTATTGTAAACAGATTAGTTTCAAATTCCAAACTGGTGATGTCTTTTCAGACTTATACTTTGTCTCTAAATCTGTATAGTTTTGAAAGAAACAAGTTACTCCATTTAAATTGAAGAGGAGCCCAAGTGATATGGGAGATTCCGAGATGAACCTATTCTATGGGTATCTAGGCTGCCACCCAAACCGATCCAAACGGGACCCGAAAGCTTATTGTATGCTATATGGTCATATGGAAGTAGACCAGAATTATACATTGTATTCCAACGGATTCTGTTCTTGCATTGACCTTTAAGTCAGGACAAAAGACTTAAAAGGAGAGTTGTTGAATTTAATTTTTAAATGTTGCCTATACACTAATCTGGACGTACTACTCATTGTTCAATATATGTCATCTTATACATATCAGATATGTATTAACGCATGTTACCGTTCTAAAGCCATGCTCTCATATAACCTTATATTGTTCGTAGTATCAAAGTTTAATCAACAATATCAAGAGCAGCAATTTCACGAACACACGTACACACGTACACACACACGTACACACACACACACACACACACACACACACACACACACACACACACACACACACACACACACACACACACACACACACACACACACACACACACACACACACACAGAGTTACGAAGCTCCTCCAAGTCGTCATCAATATCCGTAAATGTCTGTGATATTATTACCCATCTAAAGGTGAATATACATTTTTTGTGCTTTCTTGAGAACAAATGTTATAATTGGGATATCACTTTCTTAGTAAAGTACAGATCCTCGTACTTTTTGAATCCACACTGTGAGTGAGGCACCCAATGGCCAGCACACAAAGTCAGCGATCTAACCAAGCCACCGAGGCTTCCACCAAAAATAAAAGTCCGACAACTGTTAGTCCAGATCTCGAACTTTGTGTACCCCTCTGACAAGTGAAATATGGCACGGTTCCCATGGCTGAAAGCTTTAAACACACAATGCCATTAAGAAAGTGGTCAACTGTAACAGATGTTATATTTGGACAACACTTTCTCAGTAAAGTACAGATTCTTGTACTTTTTAGGGTTGAGATAATAGACGTTGGTGGTTGATTATCAATGCACAAATTAAAGCCAAAACCTTACTTATGAATGATTGGTTATGGGGAATGGGCAAACGGGAGACCAGGGTAATCAGCGGCAATTATCTGTTGGCTTCCCTTGTTACGTTTCCTACTTTGCTATCTTTTTACTTTTGTTGTTCTTACAGGTACATGTATATGTTCTCCGCCTCAAAGCATTTATTCACCCGATGAAGGAGTAAGTATATACTCCGATACGTTGTGTTCCTCATAATAAAGACGTTGACTTCACATACATTTTCTTCCTCATGTGTATCACTTGTTAATGCCCTTCAAAGACTCAATCTAGCCTTGTTTTTAAATGTTGAGATATTTGCGTAGAATATAATATGGTCATGCCTATAAAGATTTGAGTCTTTGTCTATATGAGCATTTAGACATAACTTTTATAGCTAAGGAAATTGCTAAATCTGCAGGGATGAAGTACACTTGATTCACAGAGAGATCTGTAACTGGAATTTTTCGTAATTATCCGCAAATCTCACCTCCTGACCAGTTGAACTTCCAAGTGCATGCAGATGCCATTGTAAAATTCCAGGCTGCCCTTCTTTCTGTGATGTTTTGACGGATGAAATCTATTGCGTTATAATATTCTCTGTTTGCTGATATTTAATATGTACATATTGTAAAATATTTACGATACATTAAACATGTAATTCGATGCATGCAATGCAATGTGAACATGAGTGCGGATGCATGAAGGTGGTTACAGATATAGTTATAGTGCGATGGATGTAGGGGAATGGTAGGAGGGTGTATGTATGTAAGCATGCGCATCGATCCATGAGGGCTGATGTAGACATAATGAGATGGTTGTAGGGATATGGTGGGGAAAGCTGAATGCGGTGTGTGTGTGTGCCTGCATGCGTGTGTGCATGCATGCGTTGTGATTCGAGGGTTGGCGAACATGTAGTGAGATGATTGTGTAAGTAAGTTATGTGGTTGAGGATGTGACAGGTTTGAGTATTGATACATGCAGACTTGGGGTTGGGGGACTGGATGTGCCTGTACTGATGTCTTTTGTTTCACTCACTTAGAGTGTTTTCTTTTACTCAATAAATGTTTTACGCATTTTAATGACTGAAAATGTAATGTCTCAAAGGTCATGCTGGCCGGGCATTCTACATATCTACCCGAACTACGTAGCCATTTTTATGCTGAACAATTCTTCTTCTTCTTCTTTTTCTTCACACACACACACACACACACGCACGCACGCACGCACGCACACACACACACACACACACACACACACACACACACACACACACACACGCATTAATTGTTTTGTCAAATGTCTTACTTTGTGGAATTAGATTTCATATTTGTAAAATGATCTCTCTTATCTGTCTGTGCCACTTAACTGCCCTCACCCCCTGCAGTTTTCCCGTCCCATATTGCCAAGCAGGTGACCAACAAGGAGGAATACGGCCCTCCCTCAGTCCAGAATCATGAGTTATACTGTGCCTAGCACAATATGGTGTGAATACGTAGCCTTGCTGCGGCCAAACATTTTATAACAATTTGGCAAACTTTGATATATAAACTGCAAATATATTCAGTTTAATTTCATCTTAATAAATCAGTTGAATCCCACTTGACCTGTGAAGATCCGGGTTAGAATAGGTCTTCAGTAACACATGCTTGCCGTTAGAGGCGCCTCTGCTTGTCGTAAGATGAGACTGAAGGGCTCGGGTGGTCGTGCTTGCTGACTTGGTTGAATTGATGCATGTCATTGTTAACGGAAAAAAACGGCTCCTACTTATTTTGTGGATGCCATAACAATTAATTAAACCAATAAACCAATAAAGCACGAATATAAAAATAATTCGCAAGTCGATAGTCATAATTCCCCCTGTTGGTCCCACATGAAATGTTCTTCATGAATTCTGTAAAGTGATATAAACATGTATAGTCGCTTTTCTTAAAAGTAAGCATATGTTTTAGATTTATCAACCAGAAATATTGCACACCAAATGAAAATCATATTCTACGTCGAAGTCAACGATATTTGTGTATGCTATTGCTACATGATTGGTTATGACACGGATACGTCATGATATAGCAATGAGAATTGACATTTGATGATATAAGATAGCTACGCGATACATCGCAAAGAACAAAGAAGAAGGAAGCGTTATCTATTTCACGATAAAACATTGTTCTATCAAGACGTCATTTATGGAGATTCGAACATGCACTCGCAACTTGAGGACGTCGTACATTTGACGTTATTTGTGAGAGGGAAGTGTCTAGTGAATTGTTCTGGGAATTGATGTAGCTGGGGAAGGTAGATAAATGCAATGCCCGAACAATCGCATCCGAAAGTGAGAGCGATATGACAATCGGTATTGGGAGAAAAGGTACAGATAATCGACGAGAAAACTGTGAGAATATGCGGGAAAGACCAAATTCAAACCCTCCTGTTCATAAAATGGATTGATCTGGCATTGCCGCGGTCGGATTCTATTCAGGGAGTCGTCATTATTTAATTACGGGTAAATATTTTTTTAAAGCGTGTACTTTTTCCTAATTTAACACCCTTAAAGAGGCTGTACGCAATGTTGATATCTCATATTTGAAATAAACGAGTCGTGGACGTTGTTTATTGTACAATAAACAATTCCCACTCGACGTTTGTTTCCTAATTACGTGACCATATACACTGATATTATATCTCATGTTTATCATTTGACAAAAGCGACATTAGCCGTTCCATTATCATAAGAAACCCTTGCCAAAAGTAGCCCCAACTGCACGATTCCGACAACACCCCCAGGAGCATGTTTCATTATTCACCATAAAAAAAGGATGACACTGGGTACTTGCAAAAAGGCCAGCTCATCCCGATCCACTAGTGGCACCCGTCACAAACACATGCAAAGGCAAGCCAATTGTTCCCCCGAAAAGGCACGGAAACACACGGTACAAGTCAAAATAGAGAATTGCATCAGACATCATTTTGGTCATTGATACGTCAAACCTGGAAATGCCGTCTACACGTCCAACACAAAGCCCAAGCCAGGACCCGAACCCTTTAAACCCGCCTATCCAAAGTTCTGTTAATTACATACATTTTCCCCTAACCTAAAGTGATCTATACTCGTTCTGAAGTAAATCGTATTATACCCGTATGAATCGTCTTATGTCATTTATTGCCGATAAAGAGAATATGCACACTTTCTGAAAGTAATGTGTGATGTCACGCACCAAACCTATACTCTCGATATACATGCTGCTCTAACTTAAAAAAACCTATTCTGCTAACAAGATACGTATATTAAAGTGTCATGCTTTCCTGGTGTGCCATCATTCTAATTTGAAATGACATAAATAGTTACCACTCATCTTTCAATATTTTTCAAGGTTGGGTTAATCACAAACATATTTGAATATATACAACAGCTATACTTACTTATCTTTATACTTAAAGCGTCAGGTTTGTCTGTCATACACAACCCGAAACAAATATGTCCAATACAGCCAAATACTGGGAAAATGAAGAAAGTCTCTTGGCTCCTTTTTATCTTATTTTATAAACATTGATTAACAACTGTTTTTTTTCTGTAAAATATGTTCATTTCAGAGATTAGATGTTATTTTAGCATCAGGTTCGTGGTACGTTCACTGCATCAGCGTTGACATTAAAACGATATTTACATAAATATACAAACAGAGGAAATGCTTAGCATTTATATTTTAAGGAAGAGTGTAGGTCTTCCTTAATACATGTATATGTGGACATATATGAATGGACATTTGGATGAATATAGATACACCTCCTTATAGATAGTGATCGTAGATTGCTGTAGAACGTGCATGAAGAAAATGGAATAATTATGTGAGTAATCGGGTAAATACCACGTTTAGCAATATTCAGCCATATTGCAATATTGGTTTCCAACATACAAGACGGACCATGAAATCATGACTTGAATTTGGACCTGGCTTTCTGGTGTGACGTAACAACCTATAATCTCCTGTAGAAAAAGAGCTAAAAGAACGAATAAGACTCACGAGATGATACTGATGTATACATCTGGACACATATTGGCGTAGTATTACTACGTTAATTCATCAGTATATACTGGTATGTATTTTGCGCAAAAAGATATTGTAGGATTGACGCAGACATGCACATATAACCTATTCACCAGTGCTGTAATATTTAATTCATTTGTCTTTTGATGTATATCGATAGGAACATGAAGAGTCTGTCTGAAGAAATATAGACATGCATGGGATCTTTTTGATAGTTGTACTTCACGGTTAGACTAACGCTTAGTCTCTGAAAATATATTATTTTGGTTAAAACGCGAAACTTTATTTAAATTTAAAAGGAGCCAAAGTGAGATGACAATTTCAGCCTGAACCTGTTGAACATCTAGGAAAATAATATGGTAAGACAAACTACTTCACGATCTGTATCGCCGTCGTGATCTTCAGAGCTACGAAATTTGAGCCATCTGAAACAGCGAGTCGACACCTGTTTGCACCCATCAGATACCAGTCACTACTGTCACTACTTCTCTCTTTTCTCTCTGCGCTGGGCTGAAGCACACATTTCCAACCCCTCTCCCTTCGGTAAACACCTCATGGGGGATGTAACGAGGTAACAGGTCAGGCGTGCACTTGTCAGTTGTCTGATACGGTCAAGAGTAAGATCTTCCCGACGACCACTGCACTAGAGGTATGTGGATTGTTGATGAGGTACTACGTGTTTGGAACTGGGAGTTGACCACTGACCACTTATAGAGAAGAGCACACAAGAAAATATTAAAAATTGTGGACTCGCGGACGGGCTTGTGTTTTCAGTTCAAGACGTACATGTATCAGGTTGAACTTCTACGACAGATACAACTTGGTTAACGCTCCCTAACTGTAACATTAACTGAACTTTACGCCTTTTATACGCATTTGTGATGGGGCGACAATACGACAACGCGACAATTCGACGAATGGCCAAAATGTCAGGTTGTCGAATTGTCGCGCTTCGATTAATTGTGGCACGTTTTGCTTCACTATGAGTCAATACATTTTGTCAAGTATATGACATCTATTACCTGTAGGAACATATTGTTGTATATACTCGTCCATGTTTTTGACGGACAATATAATTTACATGCTCGGTAGTAGTAAGGACGGGCATCATTGTGTGTTTGCGTGTTTTGTTCAGGTGAACAATTGGTTTGTCCTTGCATGTGTTTGTGACGGGTGCCACCTGTGTGGCAGGATACGCTGACCTTTTCGCGAACACCCGTTGGATGGCCTGAACCACGTCGGATTTGTATCACACATCAGTCTGATACACAGTGATATAACTGAAATACTGTTTAAAGTGGTGTTTAATGCGATCACCGTAGTGTGTTACTGCAACTGTCCAAATTTTGTGTAGTGATGTTATGTAACATGTAAACGAAATCATATTCAACTATCCAATTGATTTGATTAGAATTTACTTGCGTCAGTTTATTTTATTAACACCCAAAATCGTATTTGTTAAACACATATAATAACAGATCATATACACGCATGGTGCCCTGACTTACTATTCGCTTTAATAGGCCATTCCGGAATAAAATAATTCCCCCAAAAGCGAGGAACATCTGTTTTAGTTTGTTTTCAAGAAATGGTTTCCGAAAAATAGCCTCATTGGATGAGAAGGTCTGTTAAGAACTACCTCAATCACAATGACAGAGCGTCGTAATACATTTACATCAAGTACAAGACGTCAAAATTGCCGACACGATAACGTGACGGGAGATATTTCCGAAGTTGTTAATTAACCTATGGCTATTTCAAGCCTTTGTCATCACTGAAAGGTGATTGTAAAGATGTGTCAAATAGATACTAAATTTAAAATGTATTTTTTTAAGATTGCTGTAGGTTGTCACTACGAGAGTTCGGATGTTTGGGATTTTTTGTTCGTTGATGGGTTGTAGCGAGGATATCCTTGAACGGGCTTGCAGTCAAACTGTCTGACTTATCCCATAGTATGCTAAGACGCCAAGTGCAACATTAAAGGGTCTTAATTATGAGAAACAACGCTTCTGTATGAATTCGTGCTAGGGAATACCCAGGTTAATCCCCAGAAATGAGGAAGTAGTCAGTGTTTACGTCATTTCAAGAATACAGTCACGTGAAAAACGTCATGTGACCGACCTCTCGTCCTTCGGAAAAGCCGTATATCGTGTAAAGTTCACATTAAAAAAATTAGTTACTGTTATTACCAAATAAAACACGACCCACAATCCGATAGAGGTAACTGTGCATAGCGGAGGGATATGCTACGGTAACCTCAATAAACTTGGTTTGACTTCTTGGCGCGTGTCTGAAATCCATTAACATGTTACATATCCTAAAAACTGACTCATTATCAAATCTCGCTGCACTGCGCGCGACAGATACTAGAGCAAGGCATGCCACAAATACGAAACCTAATGCTTCCGAAAGGAAGCCGTGGACATCACGTGCGTCGGGGGACCGGCGCCATCTGATTGGCCGTTAATAGTTGTACAAGGCGGAGCAAAAAGCATCGTTTCTCCGTCCATTTTACGCTTGAAAAACGCGACGCTTTTCCGGACACTTTCTTGACGCTCACCAATTAATCAATTTTAATGAAGTTTTAGTTTTTTCCGGTAAACACTTGCCTTGCATTTGCATGTGTTTGTGACTGGTGTCACCTGTGGGCTCAGAATACTCTCACCTTTCAGCGAACATCTTGTATCCTCACTATTGATGGTGATTTTTTAACACATGCTTTATGATTTTAGCAGGGATTTCGTCTTATTAAGGTCAGGGTTTTGTCGCTTCTTATTTATTTAAATATGCGCATCACTATTCATCTCACTTGGTAGACGGGTTGGCGGGGAACAGAGGCGAAATAAATCACTTACCGAATTTATTTCATCCTAGGTTTTTGAGTAATTGACATTTTTTTGTATCTCATCTCTGTTGTATATGCTGCTAAGATTTCTTCAAACTGTTTTTTGTTTTTTGGACTGAAATTTTTTATTGCATGAAGTTGTCAGAAATACAAGCCGCACACGTCAGAAGTTATAATCACGTAATAATGGACATACCAAAACCAGATAAAAGAAGAAGTTAAAAGAACTGCTCCTAATCGCTCAAAACTTTCAGTTTCTTAATGTAAAGAGTGATATGTTTTCTTCATCAAATAAGGTCACATTGCACTGGCATACTTCCAAGCGCTAGTTCAAAGATTACTTAAGCACCTCAAAACATTGTATACTGCCCAGTGGTGTCAGATAGTATGGGAGAGGTATTGCAGGCTGTTCCGTTCTTAAGACAAAGGCCCACTTTTAAAACTAAGGAATTACAATAGATTTTCTGTCTCTTTTGATAACAAAAGAAGAAATACATTAGTCAAGTAGGTTTTATATTGAAGCACAGTGAGACCATCCTGCTTAATGGGACTCTTAACTAAGAGTAATGCCAATCTGGCGTCCGCTGATTCTATATATCAACCAGATATCTTCAACATATTTTTGCATCAAAGAATAATATGTTATATAGCCTTGACGTTAATTATCCAAGACAGCTGAGGTTAAAATTGCGTTTAAATTCGGCGACTATCCAAATCGCTACCCTTGTGACGTGTGCGTGCGTGCGTGTCCGGATTGACGGCGGTTGTACAGTGCTAGCCTAATAAGATACCATGCTGCAGTTCATAGTCACAATAAACTCCTAGCCAACCTGTCCTTGTTTAGCCCATTAATGCAGAGCTCCAGGCAGGGTAACAACAAGTGTCATATTTTAAAGTCTTTATGACGCTGCCTGCGATAGAACCTCGGACCTCCCACTTTCTGGGCAGACAATTTATCCAACAAACTACGGAGGCGGTCTCGTATGCTTGCAACATTAATACATAACGGGCTTCTGTTTTGCCGTCACAACTTTCACTGAAACTGGTGCAAGAGAGAGAATTGTCCTGACAGTCATACCTAACAATGCGGTTCCTTGTTGATGTGCCAGGTTTATCGACAGTCGTACGCAATACCTCGACTATTAAAGACACTTGCTTCAAGCATATTCTACTGCCACTGTTGAGGCTTTGTCAATCCATCTCTTTCGCGAAAAGGCGAGCGCATCCCGCCCCACCTGTAGCACTCGCCACAAACGCACGCAAAGGCAGGTCAATTGTTTAGCCCCAAAACACCAACACAGGACACAAGTCAAATGAGGGAACCTAAATCGAACACCACTACTGTCACCGACGCGCCTAACCCGGCGAAATGTCCTCCACATGCCCCATATGATTACATTGATAACAGCATGCTCGATTTCACCTCACAAGTTGTGAAATGTAAAGACCAAAGCTTGGAGCTGCAGGTGAGGTGAGGTGAGGTGAGGTGAGGTGAGGTGAAATTGGCTTTAACGTCACGTCCAGGATTACTGCACTTATATAGCGACGTGCATGTACGCGTGTGTGTGTGTCTGCTTGTGCTAGTCCGGACTGATGCCGATTTATAGTGCTAGCACACTGAGATACCATGCCGCAGTTCAACATGAAGACCCCACTCAGACACAGTATACTGACCCCGAGCCGACCAGTCCTTGTTATAGCCCCTTTAAGCCGAATACCAGACAGGGTACCAACAAGTACCATCTTTTAACGTCTTTTGGTATGACGCGGCCGGGGATCGAACCCCGGACCTTCCGCTCTGCGGGCGGACGCTCTACCACTAGACCACGGAGGCGGTCTGGAGCTGCAGGAGTATTACATGACATAAAGAAAAAGTTGAAGTCCCTCCTCTTATTTCACTCTAAATGTTTATCAATAGATCTAAATATGAAATAGACGAGGCGGTATCGCTTGTCTCCTTTAATTCTAGATTAATAATTAATAGATTACCTAGTTTTGATTTTGCCAATACGAGCAGAAATTCTTATTCATATGCACAAGGAAACAGATAAGAAAGAAGGGGTGTATAATTGCAGCCCGTGGGAATGCCTACTTCTTGTCTAAATGTCTTACCCTAGATTGCACATGGAAGTTAAGCCACAAGGTATTAATTCTATTTGTTTCAAATAATTTCTGTCAATATAAAGAATGTCATTCCTTGATTGTATCAAAGGCTATAGTTTATCGTTGGGACAGGGATTTTGTGTACATTTTCTGGACCCAGCAATACAACGCGCTTTGTACGCATTATAATGGAACTTTGGAATACAGTACAAAAGAGGAATGGAGAGGTTTTAGAGTCAAGCTAAACGTTGATAGTATTGCTGCATGATTTGGTCAGATTTACTCTTCATTTAATTTAATGGCCTTATACGTGGCATTATTGGCCATATCACCGACACGAAATTCTTTGATCAAACAATTATTGTTGTGATGCTTACATACATAATGGTTATGTTATTTGAGGTCTTGTCAGAAGCAACAACTTCAAACGTGTCATGTAGAGCAGCCAGACTTCAAATGGCAGCTGGCAAATGGCAAATGGGTTATTTCAATTTTGTTTCTTCTTTTTAAGTTGGTGCATTCTACTTAAGACAACATCAAGCACTGACTTAACCCACACTGAACGACAATTGTTTTATATTTTATGTTCAAGTTATGGATATACGTGAGCAGAGGTTGTAGAGCAAAACATTATGAATATGATATTCCTTAATTCAGTTGAAACGTTTAAATCCTTGTGTGTACACACATAAACATGTGAGTGAGTGAGTGAGTTGGGTTTAAAGCCGCTTTGAACAGCATTCCAGTTAAATCACGGCGTGTCAGCTTAATGTGGGAGGAAAGCCCGAAGTGATGCAGGTCTCAGACGTTTATCACTTCGTTGAAACCCACGAGAACAGGTATGGTGCTGACAAACCTAGAAACATAATCGGGGCGAACCGGGATTCGAACCCACAATCATAGGTTTCTGACGTGCCCAAGGGAGGCAACTCTGCACAGTGAATCTGCCCCCCCCCCCCATAAAACATGTGTGTAATTTCTAGCGACACGGACTTTGTTCCAATCCCTAGCATTAAAGACATAGATTTATGACCATAGAAAGGCGGTGTTACAATGAAAGCCCGCTACACCTCCCCCTCGATCTCGAAAACCAAAGATTGTCTCAATAAAAGTACAATTAGGAAAGCGATATCTTCTCCCACATGTAATATTTTGCAGAATAAACATACATTCCCTCACCTTTGGAAAAAAGTAGAACTATCATTTGCTCACCTTTTGCACGAGTTTGAACCAACATTTGCTCACCAAAGTTTGTTCACGTTGTACCACAGGATGAACTTGCTCACATTTTGAATAGCTTGGACCTGCAGCGTGGGACGATGCTCATAATATCAATCATTGGAATATCTGGTCCAGACCCGATCATTTACAGGACGCCGTTAAATAACATCCATAGAACGTAGATCTTAAAAGATATTCTCTTTCTCTCTCTTTTTCTCTCAAACACACACACACGTGCACGCTCGCACACACTCGCACTCACACACGTACTCCTTGTGCAAGTAGGTTATAAGTTGTACGTCAGTCCGAAGGGCGGAAGGTCTGGGGTTCGATCCCCGGCCGCGTCATACCAAAAGATGTTAAAAGATGGTACTTGTTGGTACCCTGTCTGGCGCTCGGCATTAAGGGCTAAAACAAGGACTGGTCGGCTCGGAGTCAGTATACTGTGTCTGAGTGGGGTATTCATGTTAAACTGCGGCATGGTATCTCAATGGGCTAGCACTATACATCGGCATCAGTCCGGACTAGTACAAGCAGCCCAGCCCCCCCCAAACACACACACACACATACACGTGCATGCATGTCGCTATATAAGTGCAATAATCTTGGACGTGACGTTAAACCCCATTTCACCTCACCTATAAGCTGTACTACTTAACACATTAAACTACGACCAATTCTAACTTCATCTGAATTGCCTGTGATTTGGCACACTCATTCATTTGGAAGTTAAATTCTTTTTATTGTTCTTTTCACAGTTGTTACAACGACCATCCGTATTCACGAACTACATGTATTTGGGTTGAATAAATCCTGTATACATTTTACTGACCTAATGTTAACCACTGCATGACTACATCATTATAATAATTTCATTAAATCACAGATTTTATAAAATATAAAATTGCATTCACAAACTCGGAAAATTGGTACTGACTCTTCCCAGTTTCCAAAGCAGTGCCTCATGCAATGTTTACATGTTGACTTGTAGCAAAAGGCCTGAAGAGTTAATAGCGACTTTGCTTGGCTTTGAGCGGTATTAATAATAAACATATCATTCTTTTTAATGCATTTAGAGGTGAAACACACAAGGAAGAGAATTATTGGATGTCAACTTCTTTATTATGAGGAGCACAGCGTTTCGGGTTATATACTTACTCCTTCATCAGGTGAATTCAGTGGGAACAACTTCAAACGTTTCATGTAGGGCATGAATTACAACCGGCTGGGACAGAATGGGTTTATTACAATTCTGTTTCTTCTTTTTCAGTTTGTGCATCCTACAACATCACCCGATGAAGGAGTAGGTATGTACACAGAAACGTTGTGTTCCTCATAATAAAGAAGTTGACATCCGTACATTCTCGTTCTGAAACATATTATTCCTCACATTCACGCCAGGAGGACCCAGAGTCCCTACTGGTGCTGGAGATGGTGCAACCAGGGTCGTGGTTGCTGTAGGGCTCCAACGGTTCGGTTCGGAGCACCGAGAACCGGTACTTGTCGTCTCGATTTGATCTTCGATCTACAATGTCTAGATTTCGGTTCATTCCAATTTTTGTAATAAACTTAAAATTAACAAAAATAACCTAGCTCGTTGGCGGAAAAAACGAAAAGACTTGCGTTCATATCGACGAAGTGAAAATGTCCAAAAATGCATTTGTTTGAAACTTTTGACGACTGTCACTTGAAAACGATAATAGATAAGAGTGACCTCCCTTTGAAATCAGGGCAGACGACGTGCTGTCACCAGCCCCAAGTCATCTAAAATCTAAGGTTTGGGCTCAAGTGTGGCTAGTAAGAGGGTCTTTTCAACAGCCGGGGATGTTGTGACTGCTCAGAGGGCTTCCCTCAGTAGTGACAATGTGGACATGCTTGTGTTTTTATCCAAAAAACATGATCATCCCTGATGACCTGATTGACCTCACAGTCTGAGGAGATGAGTTTGTCCTGTTGGTACACAGTGTTGCACTGTTCAATAAAAAAAGTTAAAGTAAATACACGTTTTGTTACTTATTTATGCATATCACACATGAATTATTGTATATTATTGGACTAATGAATCGAATCGAAAATAATTGAATCGAATGGAAATAATCGAGCATCGAACCGAATCGAAGTATTGGTGAACCGTTGCAGCCATAATTGGCTGGACATGCTTCCACGAGAAACACCTCCTTCCACTCATACTACACCAGAAATTGTTCACTGTGGTTGTACTTCACAGAGGTGAGAGCTGGGTAGTAGCCGACTGGACACACACTGGGACTGTTGGGAACAGCTCTCTGATGTCCTCGTATGCAGCCCATTATGGACTTTTATGACACCAAATGCTTCAACACATCTCTCTTCGAAATGCTCAAAATAGTGTTATATAGGATGTACAATCCCTTTGATTCTGAAAGTAGAAGGAATGAATCCATGGCTTGAGTGAATATGAAATCATATCAGATATTAGCCTTCATTGCAAACAACTCACACTACTACTACTACTACTACTACTACTACTACTACTACTACTACTACTACTACTACTACTACTACTACTCCTGCTTCTACTACTACAACTACTACTACTACTACACATGTTTGCTTTAAAAGGCGACTATACTTGTCGTAAGAGGCGACTAACGGGATTGGGTGATCAGGCTCGCTGACTTAGTTGATGCATGTCATCGATCCCAATTGCGAGGATCGATGCTCATGCTGTCAATGACTGGATTGTCTGGTCCAGACTGGATTATTTACAAACCGCCATCATATAGTTGGAATATTGCTGAGTGCGGCGTTAAACAACAAACAAACAAACAAACAAACAAACTACTACTACTAAGGAGGTCACAGGTAAATGACTCGTGGACGTGCCCATATAAACGTTCATGCACATACAAACACGCTGCCATTCAACGTCAACATTGCTGAAATAGATGGGTTTTTAGTTGGGATTTAAAAGCTGTTAATAAAGGGGCGCACCTTAGGTGTACGGGGAGAGCGTTGCTGAAAAGATCTGGCACCCTTTAACTTGTAGGGGGTGCTATATTCAGTGAAGTGGCTAGATGAGGGCTGGATGTGATGACGTGAGTTCTCAGCTTCGACTCTGTCGCCAACCAATCAAACGTCATGTAAAATAATGTTTAACGACTTAAATGTACCATTTTAAATAAAGTTTAAGAAGTCGCCAGTTCCAAAAAAATATCAAATTAGTGAAAAATAATACAAAAAATAATATTTCATAGCAACACAATCCGGACTTTACAGTAATGTCCCATGGATGTATAACACACTACAGATGCTTAACATGCTGAATTTCATCAAACAGACAATTTTCACAGCGATTTTGCCTTTAGCGCCCAGTGGAATCTTTTCGTGGGATAATCGAGACCGGATTTTCTTTGGCTTTGACGTTGCATATTTACCTTTTTCTAGGACACTTTAACTGTGTTTGAGTTTTTTGAAAATACCAATAGTTGGCAAGAAACCATTGACAAACAGGAAGAATTAAATTAAAAAAAGGTCTGGAAGCATCATTTCTAGGTAAAAGTAGAAAATCTCCGTGCACCATATCTCATTATTCAATTGGTGTTAAACGTCTTTTTGCAAAATAAGCACTGTTCTTTTATCTGCTTCCTAAGTGTTTCGTGCATGATACAAATGGAGGCGTCTGGCTCATGCATCTAAGGCTTCACAATTTGCTGTGCAGAGTTGCCTCCCATCGTCGTGCCAGGATCCGGAAATCATGGATTCGAATCTCAAACGTCACATCACTCTTCTTGTGCTCGTGAGTTTCAACAACGTTGACTTGTACCACTCTGGAATTTCTTTACACACGCCATAGTATACTCTGCATAAAAAGAAGCGCCAAGGTAGTAAAATCGTAAATATTGACGATATCCATACACAATTCATACAAGAAATGAATTGTCATTTCTGCGTGGATTGGGACTGATTTGATCGGAAAGAATGAGGAACTGCAGAACTTTGGTGAAAAGATGGAAACATCGCAAAAACGCAGCGAAAACATGCCACGACTGATGGAAGCCCAACGCAACAACGCCATCGGCCGACTGCAAACAGGAATAGCATCTTCAGTTGTAGCCAGGCTTTTCCACGTAGTACGAAGCACCATTACAAGACTGTAGAACAGTTATCAGACACACGGGACAGCACCTAACCTTACCAGATTCGGTCGACCGCGTATTACTGCGAGAGGGGGCACGGGTGGCCCAGTCGTCTAAGGCGCCGCGATTCGCTGTGCAGAATTGCGTCCCTTGGGCACGCCAGAAAACTTAGATTGTTCCCCGGTTCGCCCCGATTATGTTTCTAGGTTTGTCAGCACCATACCCGTACTCGTGGGTTTCACCGGAGTGTTAAACGTCCAAGACCTGCATCACTTCAGGCGTTACCGGGGACGTTACCGGGGATCTGTTTCGGCGACGTTACCGGGGATCTGTTTCGGCGACGTTACCGGAGATCTGTTTCTGCGACGTTACTGGGGATCTGTTTCTGCGACGTTACTGGGGATCTGTTTCTGCGACGTTACTGGGGATCTGTTTCTGCGACGTTACCGGGGATCTGTTTCTGCGACGTTACCGGGGATCTGTTTCTGCGACGTTACCGGGGATCTGTTTCTGCGACGTTACCGGGGATCTGTTTCTGCGACGTTACCGGGGATCTGTTTCAGCGACGTTACCGGGAATCTGTTTCTGCGACGTTACCGGGGATCTGTTTCTGCGACGTTACCGGGGATCTGTTTCAGCGACGTTACCGGGAATCTGTTTCTGCGACATTACCGGGGATCTGTTTCTGCGACGTTACTGGGGATCTGTTTCTGCGACGTTACTGGGGATCTGTTTCGGCGACGTTACCGGGGATCCGTTTCGGCGACGTTACCGGGGATCTGTTTCGGCGACGTTACCGGGGATTTGTTTCGGCGACGTTACTGGGGATCTGTTCTGGCGACGTTACTGGTGATCTGTTTCCTGGTCGGTACCAAAACACGACTCATGAGCACCATGAGTGATGAAGGTCAATCTGAAGCGTTCGTAAAAGTACTCGGAATTATCACATTTGTTCAAGCAAATATGAAATTCCCTGATCTGTGTCATTCCAAGCTAATGGGGTAAAAGACATGTACTCTTGCCACATTAAGGTAGGCGTGCAAGGTATATTGATAAACAAATCCTCTTGTATTAAGATTGCATTAGTGAATCAGTATGGTTTATGCCGATCAAAGCAATATTCCAGTAATATCACGGCGGGGGACACCAGAAATGGGCTTCACACATTGTACCCATGTGGGATATGGAACCCGGGTCTTCGACGTAATGGGCTATATATCATGGTCTGTCAGCCAGATATCCCAGCCATTTTGCTATATGTCACATCATGCCATGTATATATCACGGCATGTGAACTATACATCACGTCATGTCAGCTATATATCATGACATGTCAGTTATATCACTTCATGTCAGCTATATATCACAATATGTCAGGTATATATCACGTCATGTCAGCTATATATCACGCCATATTAGCTATATGTCATGACCTGTTAGCTATATATCACAACATATCAGCTATATATCAAGGCCTGTCAGCTATATATCACGGCATATCAACCATTTATCACGGCATGTCAGCTATAAATCACGGCATGTCAGCTATATATCACAACACATCACCTATATATCAAGGCCTGTCAGCTATGTATCACGGCATGTCAGCTATATATCACAAAATGTCAGCTATATATAACGTCATATCAGCTATATATCACGGCATGTCAGCTATATATCACGGCATGCCAGCTATATATCACGGCATCTCAGCTATATATCACGGCATGTCAGCAATATATCACGGTATGTCAGCTATATATCACAGCATGTCAACTATATATCACAGCATGTCAACTATATATCACAGCATGTCAACTATATATCACAGCATGTCAACTATATATCATAGCATGTCAGCTATATATCACAGCATGTCAGCTATATATCATAGCATGTCAGCTATATATCACGGCATGTCAACTATATATCACAGCATGTCAACTATATATCACAGCATGTCAGCTATATATCATAGCATGTCAACTATATATCACGGCATGTCAGCTAAACATCACGGCATGTCAGCTATGTATCACGGCATGTCAGCTATGTATCACGGCATATCACAACATGTCAGCTATATATCACAACATGTCAGCTATATATCATGGAATGTCAGCAATTAATATATCACAGCACGTCAGCTTTAAATCACGGCATGTCAGCTATATATCACAACATGTCAGCTATATATCACGGCATGGCAGCTATATATCACGGCATGGCAGCTATATATCACGGCATGTCAACTAGATATCACGGCATGTCAGCTAGATATCACGGCATGTCAGCTATATATCACAACATGTCAGCTATATATCACGGCATTTCAGCTATATATCACATGTCAGCAATATATCACGGCATGACATCTATATATCACGGCATGTCATCTATATATCACAGCATTTCAGCTATATATCACATGTCAGCAATATATCACGGCATGACATCTATATATCACGGCATGTCATCTATATATCACAGCATGTCAGCTATATATCACATGTCAGCAATATATCACGGCATGACATCTATATATCACGGCATGTCATCTATATATCACAGCATTTCAGCTATATATCACATGTCAGCAATATATCACGGCATGACATCTATATATCACGGCATGTCATCTATATATCACATCATTTCAGCTATATATCACATGTCAGCAATATATCACGGCATGACATCTATATATCACGGCATGTCATCTATATATCACAGCATGTCAGCTATATATCACATGTCAGCAATATATCACGGCATGACATCTATATATCACAGCACGTCAGCTTGTGTTGGTTTTTATACGTTTTTACCATGATGGTGAATTCCAAGAGCAAAAATATGGCGCTGACTAACCGAGAAACAGTCATGGCCAACTTGGATGCTTTAACACCTGATGGACGCAACTCTGTACAGCGAATTGTGGCGTCTATGCAACTAGAGTCCATGTTACGATAAGAAGCTGCATGATTCTACATGTCTACACGTCTAGTGTCAAAAGCTAACGTAGCTTTCATGTTTTTGGTAAATATGAACAATGTTAATAAGATTATCTGATACGTGACTCTTGAAGAAAATGCTTGCGCCTAATTGACAGTTCTTCTGTATCCCAAGGGGTGATGTATGAACGTTTTTCTTATCTAAATCTCTAAATCCATAAACACCAAGACGGCCCCGTGGGGATTCCGGGTTAGAATAATCGATCCAAGGCATCATGCGCTGGCCATAAGAGGCTCCTAAATGGATCGAGTTTTCAGGCTTGATTGTGTCTCGTCTTGTGGATCGGCGTTATATCAAACAGTGTGTTGTCTGAACAAGAACTATTAACAGGTCGCCGTCATGACGTTGTAGCTTGATCCACTTTACAATCATCTGTAGGTAGGACTGTGTCATCTATAACAACAATTTGTCAACAATAATGTTAATTAAGAATGGTTGGTTGGGTGGTTTGTTGTTTAACGCCGCACTCAGCAATATCCCAGCTATATGACGGCGGTCTGTAAGTAATCGAGTCTGGACCAGACAATCCAGTGATTAACATCATGAGCATCGATCCACGCAATTGGGATCAATGACATGCATCAACCAAGTCAGCGAGCCTGACCACCCGATCCCGTAAGCCGCCTTTTACGACAAGCATAGTCACGTTTTACGGTAAGAATGAGTTGCTGAAGACCTATTCTACCCCGGAATCTTCACGGGTCAATTTAAAATGAATATATACCTAAAGATAAGACAACATGAAAGAACACGCTCTCAGACATTTTCGTCGCGTTTGCGCTTGATGCAATACCATTATACAGAAGCATTTATATTACAAGATGACTCACTTGTTCACTCCATTGTACTGACCCGTGTCTTGTAATCGCGAGGTTGGTACTATTCTTCTGTCATGATCAAGTTATTCATTAGACCTTTGTTATTGGAGGTATATGAGCAACTGATACTAGGCTGTGGCAACAATCACTTGTCAGATACAAAACCAATGATCACAAAGAGTGCGTGGACCAATGGGTGATTCATTTCTTTAATATCTTGTCCAGGTAGAACGTAGAGAAAGCTGGTCGCGATTGGAACCACCGTCATCGTATCCCGATTGCGTAGGTCGATGCTCATGAGTCAGGCGCGGGATTTTCTGTTCCAGACTCGATTATTGAAAGACCGTCGTCATGTAGCTGGAATATTGCTGAGGGCGGCGTTAAACTAGAAACTAACAAACAAACAACCAAAGTTAGCTATCTTCAATAAAGCTAGACTATTGATAGCCTGGTTTTATAGCAACGGGTGTCGAGAATCATATTTTTCTCTGGTCACATTTACATTTCTTCATCTTTTTAGTTAGAGATTCATGTTAAGTTCCCCATAGTTTTCTTCCGAATTGCTTCATCAATTTATGAAGTGAGTCAGTACCCAGAATTAGGCTTCACACATAGTATCCACTTCGGGGGATCGAACCCGGCTTTTCGTCGTGACGAGCGAAGGCATTGACCCCTCGGTTACCCGACCACATCGAATTTATTAAAAGATTCACGTATTGTTTCCCTCAAACCACATTAAGGGAATTCACTTTTAGTTATTATTCATATTCTGCTGCAGAATCTTCCAGAGACCGTTTAAAGGATTGGGGATCGATCTTGTCATACTCTTCAACAACATTGTCAAAACGCTGTTGGATGTTTAGTTAGAGATTCAAAGAATATTCGTCACATTCTATGGAGAAAAGAAGACATTGTAACATCCCATTTCGCAGCAAAGAAATGGCATTTAGATAATGTACTTATATTTAGTTTGTTGTTTGCGACTTCGTGTCTCTCGCTAATTACTTTCATTGAGGCTCAACACTTTGAAATCGAGTTTGTAATTATCATTACCGTCTTTCATAGGTTGTAACAATTGCACGACCAACTATAGGTGTTACTGTGTGATTTACAACAACTCTCTGTCAACAATATGATCTCATTTAAAGTGAATAAATACCTGAAGATAATCCAACATGAAAGAACACGCTCCGGGGCATATTCGTCGCCTTCGCGTTTGATGTAACATCAATAGATGGCAACTATTGTCATTACCATGGGAAATGAAGCCACCTTTCTTCCTGAAACTTTTAGTGTAATAGATGAAGCTCAGGTGAAGATGAAGATGCGCATCATTATGTTCTTCTGACCAAACAGTGAATACCTCATTTGGTATAGTCTGCGTTCAGCTGCCGTAAATACACCTTGGAATATGGCATCCGGGCAGTTGTCTCTTGATGGGTAACTTCGGCAAATTGCTCCAAGAAAACTAAACAATGAGATAAAATTCAAGGAATCTAGAATCGGGGATACCTTTTGCTAATCTGGTGTCATCACTGATTTTCAGTGATTTTCATGTACAGTAAACTACGGTTATAACGAACACGCTTATAACGAACTGACTGATATAACGAACTTATTTTGTAGTCCCGGCCATTTGTTGTATATATGCTGTATATATCCTTAAAACGAACTACGGTTATAACTAAAAATAAGTGGTCCCTTTGAGTTCGATATAACCGTAGTATACTGTATTTCCACGGGTATTTCGCCTTTTACGCCCTGTGGAATCTGTTTCGGTGGATAATCCAGATTGATTATACTCTAGCGCTGACTTTTGAATTTAAAATTAAAATTATAATTAAAACATTAAAATTAGTCATTGGTGGAAAGGGGGAAACCACAGACGAAAGAGAAGAAAAATACTTAACAAAGGTTTGGTAATGGGCTAATTATGTCCGATATTGAACTGAGTATGGTATTGGTGGCCTAATGTTCAAAAGCTAAGAAGATATTCACGAGAAGTCAGCAGCGACTGATAATTGTTTGACTCCAGAGTGATGAAATACTGTTTAATTCAGCGTTTAATCTAGCTCACTCACTAGCTCCCTCCCTACCTCGCCCTCACTCACTCACTCACTCACTCACTCACTCACTCACTCACTCACTCACTCACTCACTCAAGTTATGCATTATGATATTGTTTTTGGAGATACAGATGTAACTGATACAACGTAGATACAAAAATTACTTGTGTTATCAACGAGTGTACCATCTAGTACAATAGGCTGATGCACTTCTCACCCGTGAAGATCCGGGGTAGAATAGGGCTTCATCAACCCATGCTTGCTGTAACAGGCAACTATGCTTATCGGTATCGGTGCATGTCATCATATACCAATTGCGTGGATTGATGCTCATGCTATCAATCACTGGATTGTCTGGTCCAGACTGGATTATTTACAGACCGCCGTCATATAGCTGTAATATTGCTGAGTGCGGCGTTACACAACAACAAACTTAATTCAAAATACAAATGTCAAAGATCCAAAACAGAACTTTAATCTTCTGAATGGTGTGTTGTCGGGCGTTCCGCTTTTCAGTAGTTGGTTTGTAGATTTGCTTTGTCAAACGCTTAGGTCGGTGGTCCACACCTTTTGCATTGACACATACCTCTGCATGTATCTTTGATATGTACCATGGATGGGGCGGGATACGGCCCCCTTTTCGCGAACACCTGGTATCATCACTATAAGATAGCGATTCATTAACACATGACATTGCCGGTATCGTAAAATCGACTCTGCTTTCAACAGAGACCTCTGATGAGTAGGGAAAGATTTTTGTCGCGTATATTTAGACAAATCAATTAGTGTTTTGGTTTTCATAAAAAATACGGTCGGTAAGATGAGAAATAAATTCAAATTCTGTTTTTGTCATTTCAGCAGGTGAAACGTGCGGAATACATAGAGAATCTCACCCGAGTGTCTTTTGATATCAAATATATCAACACGAGGCTTGCCGAGGATTTTTGCCACTTTTATCAACGAGTGTTGATATATTTGATATCAAAAGACACTCGGGTGAGATTTTATTTATCATCCAACATCATTCTTTCAACTTTTTCAATTTGTAGACAGTAATTAGCAGTGTCTTCAGTGTAAAAAAGTACTGCAAACAGCTTCAGTAGCAGAGACATTAGTGATGTCATTTGATTGTGACGTGATGGTAACAGTGACGTCACAATGGTCTGCAAAGCATTGTGATGTAATTTCATTGCAGCGATATCTACAGTGTAGATATCGCTTGATCTCATTCAAGCGATATCTCCAGTGGGAGCCAGTTTTGGATGATAAAAAATATTAAATATATAGTGTTCGCTTAAGAACAAATCAGCATTACCGATGCGGAGTATCATTACCCAATAAAGGGTCCCTGTCTCAGTCAGTCAGGGAAATAGTTTGTGGTTTGATCATGCGCAGGGTGAATAAAATATGTCTTCAAACAAACGTGCATGTTTATAGTCATGATTGATATTGAGACTTGGAAACACCGCATTGAAGAATGTCACACATCGCGGCTGGAGACAATGGTGAAGTTTCTATTGGCAGTATATCTCTTACTTTCCATACATCACACGGTCTTCTCACATTGCGGTATATCAGTTGCACGAGGAATATGTGGCTACGACCTGGATACGACAAGCTACGTGGACATCTGTACCGACGTGATCAGCCACGGACTCGGCAACGTCTTCCCAACACGAGCTGCTCGTGCAAGTTATGAAGTTGGCTGGTTGGTTGGTTGTTTAACGCCGCACTCAGCAATATTGCGGCTATATGACGGCGGTTTGTAAATAATCGAGTATGGACCAGACAATCCTGTGCTTAATATCATGAGCATAGATCCACACAATTGGGATCGATGACATGCATCAACCAAGTCAGCGTGCCTGACCACCCCCATCCCGTTAGTCGCCTTTTACGACAAGCATAGTCACCTTTTACGGCAAGCATGGTTTGCTGAAGACCTATTCTACCCCGGATCTTCAAGGGCCAAGTTATGTAGAACCTCGAGGAACAGAAATGTGATGTTGTGGGGACTCTACCACTAGACCACGGAGGCGGCACTGAAATCTGAGGTCACCACCGTTAAAGAGATCTTGAATCTGTGCCTGAAACAACAACTGGTCTAAAAGATGACGTTGGAAAACTGAGAGATGAATAACACCTGCTTCGACTGAATATTGACTCCGTAGTAGATCAGATGCATGAACGTCATTCCTAATACATTCTACATGGGTGGACGAGCTAGATAAAAGAAGAGAGAGGTAAGAAATATTTAGTCGGAGGGACAGAGTGATCCAGTTCTGATTTACAGAGGATGGTGATCGAGAGTGAGAGCAAGGCGAAGACAATACAAGTATTTAACTTGGTCCGTAGTGATACATATGACCCCATACAAACATGAGATAGTACAAGATCTAGTAGGCTCAGTGAAGACGACAGCGCAAAACCAAGGCCCCTAACGGCCTCTTTCTTGGACACTGAGACTAAAAATGGTCATTTAAGAAATGAGAGTACGTAAAAGCAATAGAATTGGAATGGCAATTGATTAACACCAAACCTAAGAAAGAAGTTGCGAGAATAGTAACAAAAATGGCAAAAGAGGCTTCTAAAAGAATGGTAGATCGGTTGTGGACGCACCTGTGCTACACCTCGATCACGAAGGATAGATTCTGTGATCAACCGCGACGACTTCGAAATGTAGAACAGCTGAAAGCGAGAAACTAAGTTGCGCTCGTCCACACGCAGCCTTTACCGAGACCATAACAAGGAACATTTATGGCTTACATAATGATCAAGATGATTAAGATTTCCTTAAAGGAAATAGACATATGTATTAAAAACTCACATGTTCTTTTACCGATGACTTTTGGCACACACAAACATAGCTATTAGCATTCCCATGGTGATGTCGATCGCCCGTTCACTTCCATAGATTTTATGCATTACATTAAGGTAGTCTACAAGAGCCGACTGTCACTACTGCACGCAATGGCCATAATGGATGACATATATACGCTTCCAGGATAGACATTGAACTTCACGGGACTCCAATTCAATTTCAAATATGCCCATGCGTGTCAGCTTGGTGTGGGAGGAAAGCCCAGATTTCTTTAAACTGCCGTGCACGAGAAAGTATACACTCTTGTTTGATGGTGGCTACGTATGAAACAAACATGAAATGCCTGTTTGATTGTGATGTATTTGATACCGGAATCAAAGGCGAAATTACATGCATCACATCAACGAGTACCTCACATGTAGAGTGACATTATAATAACGCTTGAAATATTTTGGTAAAGTGTATACTTTCATTTGCTTGACAGTAGGTGAGGTGAGGTGAAATTGGGTTTTACGTCGCGTCCAAGATTATTGCACTTTTATACCGACGTGCATGTACGTGTGTGTGTTTGTGTGGCTGCTTGTACTAGTCCGGACTGATGCCGATTTATAGTGCTAGATCACTGAGATACCATGCCGCAGTTTAACATGAATACCCTTACTCAGACACAGTATACTGACTCCGAGCCTACCAGTCCTTGTTTTAGCCCCTTAATGCCGAACGCCAGACAGGGTAACAACAAGTACCATCTTTTAACATCTTTTGGTATGACGCGGTCGGGGATCGAACCCCCAACCTTCCGCTCTCCGGACGGACGCTCTACCACTAGACCACGGAGGCGGTCTTGCTTGGCAGTAGTTACTGTAATTACCAGAATAAGGCATGCTGTGTATACCTATCCCAGGCATTAGAGTTGGGAAAAAGGTGCTTGTGAGAGCTAAGACGGGCCCAGGACGGACGTCTCACACTAACTAGCTCCCTGTATTGACCATGCCGGTCTGTGACATTCCTAACAGTGGTATCTTGGGATGTATTCGGTCATGCCGGTCTGTGACATTCCTACCAGTGGTATCTTGGGATGTATTCGGTCATGTCGGTCTGTGACATTCCTACCAGTGGTATCTTGGGATGTATTCGGTCATGTCGGTCTGTGACATTCCTACCAGTGGTATCGTGGGATGTATTCGGTCATGTCGGTCTGTGACATTCCTACCAGTGGTATCTTGGGATGTATTCGGTCATGTCGGTCTGTGACATTCCTACCAGTGGTATCTTGGGATGTATTCGGTCATGTCGGTCTGTGACATTCCTACCAGTGGTATCTTGGGATGTATTCGGTCATGTCGGTCTGTGACATTCCTACCAGTGGTATCTTGGGATGTATTCGGTCATGTCGGTCTGTGACATTCCTACCAGTGGTATCGTGGGATGTATTCGGTCATGTCGGTCTGTGACATTCCTACCAGTGGTATCTTGGGATGTATTCGGTCATGTCGGTCTGTGACATTCCTACCAGTGGTATCGTGGGATGTATTCGGTCATGTCGGTCTGTGACATTCCTACCAGTGGTATCTTGGGATGTATTCGGTCATGTCGGTCTGTGACATTCCTACCAGTGGTATCTTGGGATGTATTCGGTCATGTCGGTCTGTGACATTCCTACCAGTGGTATCTTGGGATGTATTCGGTCATGTCGGTCTGTGACATTCCTACCAGTGGTATCTTGGGATGTATTCGGTCATGTCGGTCTGTGACATTCCTACCAGTGGTATCTTGGGATGTATTCGGTCATGTCGGTCTGTGACATTCCTACCAGTGGTATCGTGGGATGTATTCGGTCATGTCGGTCTGTGACATTCCTACCAGTGGTATCTTGGGATGTATTCGGTCATGTCGGTCTGTGACATTCCTACCAGTGGTATCTTGGGATGTATTCGGTCATGTCGGTCTGTGACATTCCTACCAGTGGTATCTTGGGATGTATTCGGTCATGTCGGTCTGTGACATTCCTACCAGTGGTATCTTGGGATGTATTCGGTCATGTCGGTCTGTGACATTCCTACCAGTGGTATCGTGGGATGTATTCGGTCATGTCGGTCTGTGACATTCCTACCAGTGGTATCTTGGGATGTATTCGGTCATGTCGGTCTGTGACATTCCTACCAGTGGTATCTTGGGATGTATTCGGTCATGTCGGTCTGTGACATTCCTACCAGTGGTATCTTGGGATGTATTCGGTCATGTCGGTCTGTGACATTCCTACCAGTGGTATCTTGGGATGTATTCGGTCATGTCGGTCTGTGACATTCCTACCAGTGGTATCTTGGGATGTATTCGGTCATGTCGGTCTGTGACATTCCTACCAGTGGTATCGTGGGATGTATTCGGTCATGTCGGTCTGTGACATTCCTACCAGTGGTATCTTGGGATGTATTCGGTCATGTTGGTCTGTGACATTCCTACCAGTGGTATCGTGGGATGTATTCGGTCATGTCGGTCTGTGACATTCCTACCAGTGGTATCTTGGGATGTATTCGGTCATGTCGGTCTGTGACATTCCTACCAGTGGTATCTTGGGATGTATTCGGTCATGTCGGTCATTTGTGAGAGACAGGAAAGTGGAACTGTGATCTGACTTAGGATTGAAGTGATTGCACGATGAAGTGCAGCTGCGACAAATCTCTGTTTTGAGAAATGTGACACATATAACATAACTGTCAAGTGATTTTAGATACATTAGCAGGCATGTCGCAATGTCTGATGATCCTCTTTCCCCCATGACTGTGGTCACTCTGAGAATAAAGTGACACATTGTAGGAGCTTGGTTTTTGTTTGCACTAAGCTTGGCTCACGAGTGAACAAGGAGTTCAAAGAACAGCCTAAAGGGCAAATCTGACTCTGAAACCATTTACGAGAGAATATGTACATTTACTTTTTTGTACATTTTCTGCTTATCTCTTGAATGTCATCATGTCATATGAGTCTAGATGCTTAATTCTTGAAAAATCTGCTCACGATTTATTAAATATGAATGTTGCATTGGAAACTGCATTTTGAACAGTCCTTTGGGTTTAGGTCTCTTGCCTTGACATGATCGCCAGTTGTAATTATGTAGCTTTGTCCGTGTAAACGGTTTTGTTTTCGAACCGTTTCTTCCATGTCACTGGTGAAGCTATCGTCTTTCTGGCTTTCTTTACGGGCCTTGGGCTGATGTAAAATGCACTCTTCCTGGGTGCGGTAATCGAAGATATGTTTATGTTCAGGTGAAACATGTTCTGCTTCTCAGGTGTTGCTGATTCTGCTTGTCAGGTGTAGCGTGGTTCTGCTTCCCAGGTTTAGATTGTTCTGCTCCTAAGGTGTAGCTTGTACTGATTCACAGGTGCAACTTGTGCTGCTTCTCAGGTGTAGCATTGTTCTGCCTCTCAGGTATAGCATGGTCTGTTTCTCCGGTGTAGCATTGTCTGCTTCTCTGGTATAGCATTATCTGCTTCTCAGGTAATGCATTATCTGCCTCTCAGGTATAGCATGGTCTGCTTCACTGGTGTAGCAATGTCTGCTTCTCTGGTGTAGCATTGTCTGCCTCTCAGGTGTAGCATGGTCTGTGTCACTGGTGTAGCATGATCTGCCTCTCAGGTGTAGCATGGTCTGTTTCACTGGTGTAGCATGGTTCTGCTTCTCTGGTGTAGCATGGTCTGCTTCTCTGGTGTAGCATGGTCTGCTTCTCTGGTGTAGCATGGTCTGCTTCTCTGGTGTAGCATGGTTCTGCTTCTCTGGTGTAGCATGGTCTGCTTCTCTGGTGTAGCATGGTCTGCTTCTCTGGTGCAGCATGATCTGCCTCTCAGGTGTAGCATGGTCTGTTTCACTGGTGTAGCATGGTTCTGCTTCTCTGGTGTAGCATGGTCTGCTTCTCTGGTGTAGCATGGTCTGCTTCTCTGGTGTAGCATGGTCTGCTTCTCTGGTGTAGCATGGTCTGCTTCTCTGGTGTAGCATGGTTCTGCTTCTCTGGTGTAGCATGGTCTGCTTCTCTGGTGTAGCATGGTCTGCTTCTCTGGTGTAGCATGGTCTGCTTCTCTGGTGTAGCATATTTCTGCTTCTCTGGTGTAGCATGGTCTGCTTCTCTGGTGTAGCATGGTCTGCTTCTCTGGTGTAGCATGGTCTGCTTCTCTGGTGTAGCATATTTCTGCTTCTCTGGTGTAGCATGGTCTGCTTCTCTGGTGTAGCATGGTCTGCTTCTCTGGTGTAGCATGGTCTGCTTCTCTGGTGCAGCATGGTCTGCTTCTCTGGTGTAGCATGGTCTGCTTCTCTGGTGCAGCATGGTCTGCTTCTCTGGTGTAGCATGGTTCGGCTTCTCTGGTGTAGTGTGATTCTGATTCTCAGGTGTAGCATTGCTCTGCTTCTCAGGTGAAGTGTGGTTCTGCTTCTCTGGTGTAGCATGGTCTGCTTCTCTGGTGTAGCATGGCCCTGCTTCTCTGGTGTAGCATGGCCCTGCTTCTCTGGTGTAGCATGGCCCTGCTTCTCTGGTGTAGTGTGGCCCTGCTTCTCTGGTGTAGCATGGCCCTGCTTCTCTGGTGTAGCATGGTCTGCTTCTCCGGTGCAGTGTGGTTCTGCTTCTCAGGTGCAGCTTGTTCTGCTTCTCAGGTGTAGCATGGTTCTGCTTCTCAGGTGAACAGTGATAACAGCTTGTTTATTTTGTTATGTAAAAGACATGGAAAACAGGAATTTACACGATAAAGACAATTTTGCAAAGGTTTTGTCACTTGAGACCTTTTGGCACTAACCAGTCGATTTCAACAATTTTGTGCTGAGAGAATTAAAGAATGTTAATAATACTTATGCATATGGATACTTCGTTATAAGTATATAACATAAAAAGTATAAGTACAGTAGAACAAATTTCATTCATTAATGTTTACATTAATTTCTGTGAAATCGTGTAGGAAGTGATCGGTAGATCGCACAACTCACCGTTATTTACAGCAACCATGGTCAGATTACCGCTATTGACGCCTTGAAACGAACTTTAGTTACAGGAGAATGGATCCATATGTCATAAATACCATACTTTGAATCGATGAATGTTACATTTGAGGCAGTTTGACTATTAAATGTCAACATAACGTTTTCGCAATCGAAATCCATGAAGCGCGGGAAGTCCCTACGGTGACTGGTCAAATTGTTCCATACGTAAAAATATCCGGCAATAGCAATCAACTGTACCAAAGTGCTACGTTTATGGTTCTTATAATTTATAATTTATAATATATATGAAAAGCTATAGTGAAAGCTGTAACTAAAATAACACGATATTGGAATATATTATTCTGATAAAATAATAATTTCAGATACAATTTCTTGTATTGCAATTGCATTTTCGAAGTTGTATCATCGAGTACTTTTTAACTGAATCACCGATAGATTCGGGAGGAAACGTGTATAAAAGTGTGTGTGTGTGTGTGTGTGTGTGTATTGTGTTTTGTTTTAGCCAATATGGCGGTCGTTTCCGAGCGGAAACGTATGTAACGAACAACGTAAACTGACGTCCAAAAGAAACTTTACCAGAGTTTGAAATCACTCTGTTGCGCTGTCAATAGCTGTCCTCTGTATGGTCTAAAAGCTCTGATTCCATGAGCCCTGAGTCTCCTGGCCACTGTCTGTCGACTAACCCTAAGGCATTTGTCGCCGATGACGTCACTGTCAGGGAGCGATTTCGGAGGTGCAAGGTACGCAAGTACCGGTCATCATGGGGCGTGGTCAACCTGGGTCTGCCTGTTCTTGGCCTGTCAGCGGTCCGCCCTGTCTGTCTGTAACGTTTCATCAAGTTGGTAACGGCAACACGGGAGCAACCGAAGGTTCGTGCAATATGGGCGTGGGTGGCTCCCATTTGTACCATACCCAAGGCTCGTTCACGTTGTTCGACTGTGAGTCGTGGCATTTCTTTTGTGTTTTTTTTATCACTGTGGATGTCTGACTTTCCGTTGCAATCGTTTTATACCCTTACCCGCACGTGCATTTGCAGTTTCGAGTGTTATATCGCAAACATGTAACAGACGATTACCTTTTTCTGCATACACTATTGTTGTATTTAGGTTATGTGTTTTAGATAGACTTGATCGAATTTTTTTTTTCTTTTGTCTGAAATTTATATTTTCAGTTGGTAAAGTTTCTTTTGGACGTCAGTTTATATAACGAACTGATTTCTCTGGTCCCTTGTAGTTCGTTATATCCATGTTCTCTGTATGTAAAACATGTCAAATATTTAACATATTATAACATGTGAAAATATTAATCATTCTAGTTTGATCATTCAGTGATTTTGGTATTTGTTCGTTGTAAGACTAGTCCTACTGGGGACAAAGAGAACAGGCAGGGAGTAGCTGCCCTCGGGACAGTTATCTTTGTTGTGTTAGACTGTAGTCATATCGGTGTGTAGTAAGTTTGGGAGGATACCTTACGGGACAATACAGTAGGTGTATATTTGCTGTCGAAAAACGGGTTATACACTTCTGTGCGGGTTGCTTCCTGGGTTGCTTTGAAATATTCCAGTTATATACCGGAGTGTCATCTTAATGTGTGAAGAAAGCTCGAAGTGATACAGGTCTCAGACGTTTACCACTTCGGTGAAACCCACCAGCAAAGGTATGGTGCTGACAAACCTAGACACATAATCGGGGCTAACCGGGATTCGAACCCACAATCATAGGTTTCTGGCGTGCCCAAGGGACTCAACTCTGCACAGCGAATCGCGGCGCCTTAGACGACTGGGCCACCCGTGCCCCCTCCTGGGTGAGTGACGAAATGAGTGAACGAATAAATGAGTGAAAGAGTGAGTGAATGAGGGTGGATGTTAAGGGAGGACAACTCGATATCCTGACAGTGAATGGCATGAACACATGCTAATGATATAGTCGGAATCGTGCAATGGACTCATTTCACCATCTGTGGTACAATGGGACATGCTCTTCAAGATTTCAAAGAGCATCATACATCTCTAGCGCAAAAGGGGGCACGCGATTCGCTGTGCAGAGTTTCGACCCTTGGGCACGCCAGAAACCTATGATTGTGGGCTCGAATCCCGGTTCGCCCCGATTATGTTTCTAGGTTTGTCAGCACCATACCCGTGCTCGTGGGTTTCACCGAAGTGGTAAACGTCTGAGACCTGGATCACTTCGGGCTTATCTCCCACATTAAGCTGACACGCCGTGATATAACTGGAATAAATTTAAAAGCGGCGCTCACTCACTCTTGCGCAAAAAGTGTTTGATGGGGAATAAAGTATTCAAGGACTCAGCAAGGATTACAAAACGTTTAACGCATCAGGGACCTAAATAATGCCCTATGACATTCCTATTTAGACTTGCACTAAAAAGTCATGTTCTTATTACGTGAACAATGACATTTGCCTTGCATGTGCTTGAAACGGGTACCACGGGTGGGGCAGGATACGCTCACCTGGTATCATCACTAATTTCTCAACAGATGCTTATGATATAGTCGGAATCGTGCAAAGAATAAATACTTACTATTTTACGCATATTTTGTGAATTGCCAGTGCTACCGGTAGGGCAGGATATGCTTACCCTATTCGCGATCACCTGGTGTCATCACTGATTTTCAGTGGCCCATTCATATAATTTACCTTCACGCCAAGTGGAATCTATTTCGGCGGATAATCTAGACTGTTATTTTCTGGCATTGACAATATACTAGTACATGTTGACAATGGAAAGGGTTTTGTCGCTTTTATTGATGAGGAAAGCAACTTAAAAACACCACAGAAAGTTCTAAAACTATATAACACTGTTCAAATAAAAGGATTTGTGTTGTGTTGTGAGACGTAATGATAACTATATGTAGACAAGAGGCGATAATATTCATCTTCCTTTAAATTAACCAATATCCTTCGCATTTGCATGGACACACGTTCTATGATTAAAACCTTTGAGCAATAACTGTTGGCTATTTTGTCCTTTAGCACGGTGTAATCATTTGTCTACTGCTGTAATTACAATCCTTAAATATTTGCTCTTGTGGTCTTAAATTTGAATTTCTTATGATTATGGTATTGTTTTTTGCCTTTTTTATTCACATTATTCCCTTATGTGGTTATTGAGCCGTAGTATTCTACGGAACGATCTCGTTAAACGCTTGGTTACTTAAGAGATGGACAGTTAAACTAGCGTGTGTGTGTGTGTGTGTTTGTTTGTGTGTGTGTATGTGTATGTGTGTATATGTGTGTGTATGTGTATTTGTGTTTGTATGTGTGTGTGTTTGTGTGTGTATGTGTGTGTATGTGTATGTTTGTGTGTGTATGTATGTGTGTGTGTTTGTATATGTGCGTGTATGTGTGTGCGTTTGTGCGTGTATGTATGTGTGTTTGTGTGTGTATTTGTGTGTGTTTGTGTGTGTATATGTGTATATATGTGTGTGTATATGTGTGTGTATGTGTGTGTATGTGTATTTGTGTGTGTATGTGTGTGTACTCATGTTGTTTAACACATGCAAAGGCGAGTCAATTGTTCACAAGAAAAACACGGGAATCTATGGCACAAGTCAAAATTGGGCATTACATCGGACATAATTGTGTCCCTGATGTTTGAGATTTGGGAATGTCCTCCACATGTCTACCATCAAACTTTTTTTTGGCTTTGCTGAGTGTTGTAGCCTTGGTCAAAGAACTTCGGAGCAAGGGTCGTATGACAGTCTTTGAAATCTGCGTGGAAAGAGAATGCTCGATCGTACCTTAAAAGTTGAAGGCTGGAGCAGCTGGAATATTGCTTGACCTAAAGGGAAAGTTCGAAAGTCATCCCTCTAGCCGTCAAACAATGCTTGTCGTAAGGGTCGACTAAGGGACCGATAATTTATCGAAAAAGGTAAATTGTCCCCGAAAATTCTTGTAGCAAATAATTATGCTTCAGACTGTTGAAAAAAACAATCCGAAATTGACACAAGGTCTTATCAATATTCTTGCAATAATATATCAATAAAAATATTCAGATTCATAGATCTGATAAAGAAATATATCTGGTTTAGCAGCTGAGGCTAAAAAATATGTGATCTCCAGACAAAATCCCATGCATTAAATGTATCAAATGAATCACCATGAATAACCACTCTTCTTTCTTTCATTTTTAGCCACCATCAAACATAGGTGTTTACTTTCATTTTCCCGGCAGTTTAGATAGAATACTGCTCAGTATGTCAAACAAATGTCACCGCCAGTGGAAAGGGACCATAAGGGTGAGAGGATACAATTGTGCTGTGACGTCATAAAGAAAGACATTTGACGTTAACTTACTTCCGTAAAACTCGCATGTGTGCGGACTGTACAAAAATATCTTCCTTTCCTCTCATGTGTTCGTTATGTAATAAAAAAATAAGTATTTCAAAGCATTTCATACATGTCTGCTTTCAATTAATCAGACATTATATGTAAACATTGCAATTATTACATAAACAGTATTAAGCCTGAAAATTGGAATTTGCAGAAAATAAGTCCAAATGTTTGATGTCATGTTACTCTGTAATAACTATGAATTAAAGCTTATCAAATGCATTTTTGAGGTCCTAAGATACTGTAGTTTTAAAACATAGTAAGAAGGCAAAATGTGATTTTTCACCCGTATGGTCCCTTATGTCGTGGTTGGTCACAAATATTGATGGAAAGGGTTGATTGTATTATATATAATAATATGTTTTTAATTTGAAGTTTACACGATATACGGCTTTTCCATTGGACAAGAGGTCGGTCACATGACCGCGAAATTGACGTTCATTAGTGTATGAACGACACACATTTGACGTTCATACGTTTTTCACGAGACCGTGTTCTTGAAATGACGTAAACACTGACGGACTACTTCCACATTCCTTGGGGAACCCCTAGGAATTCCCAAGCATGAATACATACAGAAGCGTTTTTTCCTCATCATTATTTCCCCTTTAATCTTTAACTTATCGTTTTAGCATACATTGGGATAAGTCAGAGAGTTTGATTGCATGTCCGTTCAAGGATATCCTCGCTACAACCCATCTTAGAGTATATCAGGAAGAAAAACACATCAAAACTACCGTAGTATCGACTCGATCCGCGTCTAGACTACAGTGACAGTCTACAGCAATATATGAATGTATCTTAGTATTTATTTGACACATCTTTACAATCACCTTTAAGTGATCGGCCAATTGATCAGCGATAACTAGCCACAGGTTCATTAAAATCTTCGAAAATCTCTCCCGTCACGTTTATCGTGTCGGCCATCTTGACGTCGTGTACTTAAAATAATGGATGTAAATGTATTACGACGCTCTGTCATTGTGACTGACTCACTGAGGTAGTTCTTAACAGACCTTTCTCATCTAATGAGGATATTATTTGAGTACATGTGTGTTTACAGAAACTACAAAACATTCTGTTGTCAGGCTACCTGAGGGTGTTATTCTGGTCCTTTATGATTTAAACACGCAAAGATTATGATTCACACTGAAATTGTCAGGAATATGAGAAGCTTAGGAAATATTTTTGAACAAAAGAAAATAGCAAATATCATTAGGATATATTTCAAAGATTTTCGTGGTACCTGGTATCATCATTATCATGTTTATGGTAGTTGGACTCGTACGATGGACTCTGCTTTCTGTCGCTTTCTGACATATGAATGATCTTTACTATTTATTTACGTGATACAACATGATAGCGCGGTGTCTTTGTCTATTTACTTACACGAAATATGTGTCAATACAGTACACTTCTAAATTATTTCGGCAGCTCATTTGTATTAGATGCCGCAGATAATGAATGGTCCTATTTGTCCAAGGATGCTATCGAGGGTTCGAATCTCTGAGTTGCCCTGATAATGATCCTTGGTTTGTAGGTACCATGTTAGTGCTCGTGAGAGTCATCAAATGGTCAACATATATGACTTTATTGCGTTCCGTGACACTGGAAATATTACTGAAAGCAGTCTAATTAAACAACGTACACACTCGTCCTGAAAAATAAAAGCATTTGCTACATTGCATAAGCACAGACGTATATTAGACATGATATGTGAAGAAATGTGTAGGCTACAAATCGTAAGGAACCATACATTATACTGTAACTACCATCCCGGTGTTCAGGCTGATAGTATGACCACTTACGAAAATTTGCACAAATCAGCTATACAGAACTGGAGTGAGTGAGTGAGTATGGTTTTACGCCGCTTTAAGCAATATTCCAGCAATATCACGGCGGGGGACACCAGAAATGGGCTTCACATATTGTACTACAGAACTGGAAAGACGGGGAAGGGTCATATGCTACGACGTCATGATACCATGAATGACTTTCTGGCCGAGCTTGTTTGTTTGCTTGTTTGTTTGTTGTTTGTTTGTTGTTTATTCAGCAATATTCCTGCTAACTGACGGCCGTCTGTAAATAATGGCAAACGACATGTCTGCGAGCCTGACCTCCCGATCCCATTAGTCGCCTCTTACGACAAGCATTAATCTAATGAAAATGATGACGACCATCTTGCCGCACTGATAATGAGAAAATAGAAAGGTTAAACAAATACTTTCACTCAGTATCCAAACATGAACCGAGCAAGTGTTTAAGGAGCTGATAATGAATGTTGTCGGCTCTTGCTGCAGTGTTATGAGCTTGCCCTAGGGCAGTATGCAATTCATGGAGTGAAAATGTTTCCTTGCATTCCTCACCATTATCCGAATTAATAGACTTTTTTATTTTCCTGCTGTTTTTGAAACCTCTGAATTTGAGGATTATAGTTTGATGATGAGGAATGTGTCACCAAGCTTGTTGGCAATTTCAGATTTAGTGGTTAATGGTGTGTTGCCATCTTTGAGATGGTGAACTCCAGATTTTGATCCTTTGCCCTTAATCTTTTGAATCATGTTCCACACCTTGGAAATGGGTGTGCGAAATTGATGTTTGATACATAGTTCCCCCGGGATTGACGTTTATTTTGTTTGGGCGCCCGTGATTTTCACGTTATTCAAGTTATGGACAGTGGGATAACGCCACATTCAGCAATATTCCTGCTAACTGACGGCGGTCTGTACATAGCGAAGTCTCAAAAGAAAAACTAAGACACAAGAATGGTCCGAGAGCCTGACCTAATGAATTGCCGAAGTCCGATTCCAACTCGGATCTTGTACACGAGTAGAGTCCACTGACGATTATCAGTGCTCGTCATAATCTAGTGTTCCAGTTATACCATCTTGCAAAACTCTTGTGAGTGAGTGAGTTAAAACTTAACGTCACATCGGCATTATTTAAGCTATATAGCGACGAGACCAAGTTGATATAGTCACAGGTGAGTCATGAGTACAAAGTTATATTTAAAACAAATTTTATCAAACACATTTGGGCATAACAATATCATTCATACAGTCACATTGAGACACGGGCTATAGGCCCACAGTAACCAAGGCTAGGCCACCTCGCTGGGGGTCGTGGGGATCACGGGGACGGTGTCTCTGCTTCCTGCATGATGCCCCAGCAGGATCTACATTACACCTTAGCCACTGGTGCTTGTGCTCAATACTAACCAATATTACAAAATACTCAGGAATGAGTTGACTTAAAACACTGGTTGATGATAGTTACATTGCTCATGACAGGAATTACGTGTCACGCAGGGAGACAGGAATTTTATTCAACGTTAACCTTCTGGACAGACCCTTCAATAAAGTCAGTGGGTAAAATTATTCAGACTTATTTCTTTAAGCAACCAAAACGTGAGAGGAGATCTTTCAGATTTCCTGTTTGAACATGTTAGTCCGTTGCGATTGCAAAGTCCACACAGTCAAGCGATATATGCTTGACGGTGGACCTTTGATCACAAGGGATATACCTAGGAGGTTCGTCCTCATCTGCCTTCGTGGTTAAAGCATTCGCTCGTCATGCCTGAAACCCGGGTTCGATTCCGACATGGGTACAATGTGTGAAGCCCATTTCTGGTATCCCCCGCCGTGATATTGCTGGAATATTGCTAAGAACAGCGTAAAAACCATACTCACTCACTCACTCACTCATCTGTCTTAAGCAGATATTCGTGGGTAAACCGACTGTGGCCAATACGACATCGTCGTAAAACGACCTCATCGTGTCTTGACCGAAACCCAGGTAGGAATGACCGATTGTTGGTTTCAATTCGTGAAGATGATTGATTTCTACCTGGGTGGCCCACATCTTTTGCATAAGATCCCGAGTATTACTTTTTATGGTCGGTTTGAAATCACTGTGTGGGCTAAGTAGTGGAGATAACGGTTTGTCAAGAGTTGCTTCAGCAGTTACCTATTATGCCTACAAGACTCGGTAACCAGCAAAAGACGGTGTCAACTTGGCCAGTAGAAAGATCATTATATAGTTCTAAAATGTCGAGGATAACAGGGTGATATGACGAGACACCTTCAAGTGCCTGAAGGCAAGACAACGAATCAGAGAAGATAGGACATTTTTCGATTGGTTTGTTGTTTAAAATAGGTCAAAGCTGTTAAGATAGCTTTGGCCTCAGCAGTGAAGGTTGAACAATTATCTGGGATTCTTGAGGAGACAGTTCTGGATGCAATGATGGTGACACTTGCAACTTTGCCGCTATCCTTTGACCCGTCTGTAAAATGTATCTATGAGCATTATATTTTGTTCGTAATTGGTTGTACGCTTGTTGATATACCAAAGGATTAGTTTCAATGTTTTCTTTAGCTGGGTTAGAGTGAGGTCTAGATCTTGCTTCACCATCTGCCAGGGAGGGGAAGACAGAAGTCGGTAGGGTTATATGATATTTACGTCTATTTTAGCTGCAGTGATGTGTGGTTTTCATATAAAGAGTTGAAAACAAAGTTGCTGGGTTTGACTGATTGCAATTTAGTGATTACTATTAAAGGACGTCATTACACGCTTCCGACTAGATCAAAAATAAATATCGCTTGGACAATAAGTGTTCGATAAGGGAAAAGCAGTCAGTTTGATAAAAAAGATCAGATAATCAAATGATAATCAAAATATGATTTTGATGTCAATACATATTCTTTCCTCGAATTGCAATATAAAGTATCCTGTTTTAATCGACATGCTAAATATACATACCAACATTAATATTTAATGTTCATTATCTAACTGAGTATGTGTCAAACTGTATTTAACATTTCTATGTTAATCAGCTAGAGATTACAAACGAGGGCTGGTCAAAATGTGTTAACAAACAAAACCAAAAATTGTGAAAGTGTTTTTAATTTTATGTTTCAACATAATCTCCCTGCTTTTTAATACACTTTTCATATCGATAGTGAAGCTTTTCAATTCCAGTCAGGAAGAGGTTTTCTGAAGCCACCCTGAAATACCTATTCACGGTAGCTTTGAGGTAATCATCGTCATAGCGCTTCCCATGCAAGTGTTCTCTCAGTTTAGCAAACAGGTGGAAATCACTTGGTGCCATGTCTCTTCGAACCCATATTGTCGCACAGCAGCCTTTGCAAGTCGTGAGGTGTGAGATGAGGCATTGTCATGAAGTAGTAGAACTCTAGCAGTTAGCAGAACTCTCGCCGCTTTTCTTTGATAGAATCTCTCAGGCGATGAAGCAAATCAGCATGGTAGGCACTGGTAATCGTCTTTTGACTTTCGAAGTAGACAACAAGGAGCACAACCTTTGCATCCCAGAATACAATGGCCATAACATTCTTCACTGATCCTGCAGACTTGAATTTCATTGGTGCCGGATAAGTGGAATGGTGCCATTCCATTGATTTACATTTTGACTCATAGTGGTAGACTCATGTTTCATCACCTGTTATTAATCTCTTTTTGAATTTGACGAAATCCTCCTCAATTAGCTCTAAATTTTCTCTGGCAATGTCAGTTGTTTTCCCTTAAGATCAGGATTTAGAAACTTTGGTACCCGTTTACATGCACAACATTTACTATCGTAAGTAATTTTACACATGTGGAGCTATGCATACGTGCATATATGTAAATTTACTATGCGTTCACATGAGGTGAGGTGAGGTGAAATGGGGTTTAACGTCGCGTCCAAGATTATTGCACTTATATAGCGACGTGCATGCACGTGTGTGTGTGTGTGTGTGTGTGTGTGTGTGTGTGTGTGTGTGTGTGTGTGTGTGTGTGTGTGTGTGTGTGTGTGTGTCTGCTTGTACTAGTCCGGACTAATGCCGATTTATAGTGCTAGCTCACTGAGATACCATGCCGCAGTTTAACATGAATACCCCACTCAGACACTGTATACTGACTCCGAGCCGAACAGTCCTTGTTTTAACCCCTTAATGCCGAGCGCCAGACAGGGTAACAACAAGTACCATCTTTTAACGTCTTTTGGTATGACGCGGCCGGGGATCGCACCCCGGACATTCCGCTCTCCGGGCGGACGCACTACCACTAGACCACGGAGGCGGTTAGGTTCACATGAAAAACATCTTAGGTGTGTCACTAAAGTATGTAAATTGTGTAAGGCACGCATATTCGTCAGTCTGTTCACGACTTTCAAGACAAAACAGGTTGTTTTCCAATCAAAGTTGAATCAGAAGAGAGTTACTTCACCGAAAATTTTCGCGTGAAGCAACATGTGTTTGATTTAATTTGTACACAAAGTTTGGACTCATTGAAACCAAAAGAAAACACCGTCCGCTCAACTCTGTATTTACGCATAAAAGTTGGCAACTGTTGACAATTTGTTTGGTTTTGGCAAAAGAACAGATATTAATTAGATCATCCTCTTACGTTGACATAAACGTTCACACTGCAACATATACACACAGTGCAAATTTACACGACATGATGCAAATTTGCTCCTGGTGAAAATATACACACATGAGTAAACGCGTTCACATAACAAGTATACTCACGTATGTATTTCTACACACGTATGCACATATACACACACATATATAGAGGCGCATGTGAACGGGGTATTATTCACCTGTAAATGGTCATAAATAATAGGTTCAATGGATCCATGGCTTTGACCTGTGTCTTCCTCAAATTAAGCAATGGTAATTAAATACGTCTATCTGACAGTATAAGGTTTTTTTTATCTCCTTGAATGAATCTTCATTTGTGTAAGTTGGGGGAGGTCCAGACCTAGGGTCATCACCAAGGCGTGTCTCCGAGCCTTAAACATATAGACTATAGCTGTCTAACGTTTAACTGTGGAATAGCTAGGGCACTTATCCCATACACTTGTGCCATGCGGTCATGACATTCTTGGAGATTAATTTTCTCTAAAATTAAAAACTTGATGACTGCTCGGTACTCGTTCTTTTCCATTTCTGTGTCCATTTGGACCCGTAACATGTTCAACTGTCTGTCACTAATATACAAACGTTCCTCAACAGACCAAATACACTTGCAATGAACTACTCAAACAATGTACTACAATGACTAGTTTACATTGATATGGCCCACAGTTGAAAGTTAGGCAGGCTTAGAACTTTTTGACCAGCCCTCGTATCTTTGAATAAGCACAATGGTTGAAATGAAGTTAAACCTGATTATTCAGCATATATTTTTTTGATTCAGCAGTCATCTAGCTTTCAAATGTTTCGAATTCTAATAAGTTGAGGTTTGAGATTTTTGCTTCTCTACTTTTCTTACAAATCAAAGGTCGTTTGTTCCGTCTTCGCTGTGCAAATTCCAAACAACGTGATTTTCATGTCAGATGTGATATAAAGGTATCGTAAGTGATCATGCATTATTTCTACAATAACCCAATTACAAACTATTGGCTGTTTACCTCTGGGATTCGGGTAATCAAGACCTCACACGCGAGTATGTTTCTGATTGACTCTTCCATGATGTCAGTCACTGGATTGTCTGGTCCAGACTCGATTGTTTGTTTGTTTCTTGTTTAAGGCCGTGTCACGGAGCTGTGCTCAATAAACCAGGGGTGTCATTAAACAAGAATAAAGAAATAGTGAAAACGTGGTAATATGTTCACTGGTTTATTGCTGACAACCAATTGTAATAATAGATGATAATAAAAGGGGCAAATAAACCCAATGCACGCTGACAAAGATCACTGGTTAATTAAATCAGAGCAAATACACAAGTGACCTAGCTAAGCAACTGTGTTACGGTAATAAAATGAGAGTAGCTAAAAAAACACTTTGACTAGACACCGACCAGATGCATAGACAGCTAATGAAGTTCAACTAACCAACCAGTTGCGACAACGAACACCTGAGTCATTTAATACAACAGTCTGAGGCGCTTAGCCCGTGTTTCTAAACACGGGGAAAACACGAATAGCAAACTAACTACTATATCCAACTGTAACTGACATCACGAGCATCGATCCACGCAACTAGGATACGATGACATGCATCAACCAAGTCAGCGAGCCCGACCACCCGATCCCGTTAGTCGCCTCTTACGGCAAGCATGGGTTGCTGAAGGCCTATTCTACCACGGATGTTCACCGGCAACAAGTCAATACAGCGTTTGAGATTGCCATTAAATCACTGGAGAACGAAATAGTCGGACCACTAATTCCCTAACGCAGAATATAATGACACAGTACAACGACGACCGCCGGACATTGCCGAGCGGTGTCGGAAATAAAGACAGACAGACAGACAGACATAGTTTATTAAAGTGTCACATGCATGAAACAATAAGAATACATCATATTTAATTTATCATACCATCCAGCCTAGCTAGGCTTATGAGACACTATTTTAAAACAGATATAAACTAGTAATTTCTTACCTGATAAAAAAATAAAATAGATTAAAATGTATTAAAATATACAGATATCAATCGACTAAGACATATATTATGTAAAACGCTGTCTCCTGTTAAACACTTCATTAATAGTTGATACTAAAAGTTTGATTAACGAGGTGTCAGAGCTTGACATGACGTCAGTTAACACAGTAAAAGTGTTATCAGTTAACATAGCAAAAGTCTTATCAGATGATCTAAAATCTAAAAGATTAACAAGTTCAAACCTAAGATCATCATAAAAACTACAAGCTACAATATAGCCGGGGTACACAACGGTCACTAGACCGTGACAAGGGAAGAATAACAACCCGGTGAAACGCCGGACGCAGCTATATGACGAAGGTCTGTAAATAATCAAGAGTATGGACCAGACAATCCACTGATTGACACCATGAGCATGGATCTGCGGTATTAGGATACGGTGACATGCAGACTACCCGATCCCGTTAGTCGCCTCTTACGACAAGCATTGTGGCCTTTTACGGCAAGCATGGGTTGCTGAAGACCTCTTCTACCCCGGATCTTCACGGATCTTCAAGACCTAATTAAACCAGTCATTAGTTTACTACCACGTGTCTGTGCGATAATTGTCCACCAAATAATAATGTTGCCCTCCAATACAAATAACAAAAGATCGAATGTTTAGAATGTATTTAAACACGCACTGACTGTAATAATAATACTTGAGTACTTACAATGTTGCACTTAAGTATATTTCTGAAGTAAATATAACAAATGAAACATGACATAAGATGCCAAAGGTAGCAGATGTATACAATCTTAAAAGCAAGTGAAGCCAACATACACTATTTCATCTGATCATAATGCATGTTTCTGGAATATTGCTAAGTGAAGAGTTAATATTAAAAAAAACACAAACAGCTCAGTAATCACGAGATTACGGTTTGATTTTGTTCAAAGTTATTGCTCCCAATATATTCAAAACGTAACGACTCTATGTAGAATATACGCTGTCGTATCATCTTTATCATCAAAATATTGAAAAACATACTCCATGTCCCTTATGGGCCACCGTACATTAACAACATTATGTTTACAGCGTTTACATTATTGGCACAGCACAACACTAACGTTATTGGCACAATGCTACACAACAATATATAACACTTACATAATTATTGGCACGATATAACACATGTCTGGTGAACAACAAAGATAGGCAGTATGAATATTGTTGGCCCGTTTTTTGTAATGAAGAAAAATCTCCCGAAATATTCATGATATATTATAATATACCGGCAGTTCAAGTGCAAATGCGAAGATAGAATATGTCAACGCCCACTCTCCAGAAGCCACGCGTGACGTGAGTGTGAACCACTCTCGCTCCAGAAATTCATTCAGAAAGCAGTCTCAGGATTAACGTGTCTCAAGATCATCGGACGAAAGTGTTACTTTCATGAATAATAATATAAAATATAATTGCCAGAGAAACAAATTCCATTGGGCGTAAAAGGCAAAATATTGGTGAAAACGATATGAATGAATCATTGACAATTAGTGATGACACCAGGTGTTCGCGAAAAGGGTAAGCTTGTCCCGATCAACCGGTAACATCCGCCACTCACACAATCTGCATAAAACAGTTATATGGCCTGGCGCCACACAGCACTACTCCAGCACGAAGGCGCGTTTGCTAATTTTGTTGAAGCTAAAAACGATATGTTTAAGGACAAGAAAATGAATTTTTTGGCGATTTTGTTGTTCATATCAATTGTCCTAGATATAATTGGTCAATTCCCGAGAGAAAAAATATCATTTTATTCGTAGAACGTATTTAAAAGTCAAAGTGCTAAAATCACACGCTCCGATTCCCAAACAAAACTATTTTTGTGGCCAACAGCTACCGGCGCAACGGTGCAGCGATGCGTGACAAATATTTCCACTGGCTTGTAGGTTGGCTGACTTGTGTTGCTTTGCAGCTATATGGATACGCCAGGAAGAGGCCAATCTTAAAAGTGTTGTTCTATCTGTTAGTAGATAGGCGGTCGGGTAGCCTAGTGGTTAAAGCGTTCGCTCGTCACGCCGAAGACCCGGGTTCGATTCCCGACATGGGTACAATGTGTGAAGCCCATTTCTGGTGTCCCCCGCCGTGATATTGCTGGAATATTGCTTAAAGCGGCGTAAAACCATACTCACTCACTACAAAAATACAATATCATACATTGCTGAATATGTTTAACGACATGAGCTTGACATTGTGAATAATTAAAAAAACAATTAATGTCTGTAACGAGCGTTTTACGACTTACATCCTCTTTGGGTACCATAAACGTGACTTTCTACTTGTCCATTAACTCGCCCTCGAGGTGATTTGTGGCGTCGTCTCACTGCTCAGAGACACATGATTGTGTTTCGTGACAAAGTACTAGTCATCTTTGGTGTTTAGGATTGCTGGGAATCGACATTGGGAACATTTCAAATGAATGGAAGTTTGACGCAGGGTGTTAATCGTGAACTTGTATCCGGCAAAACCCAAGTGCCGACTCTTCTTAGAAATGGAAACAAACTGTAAATCTCTTTGCGTATTTGCCTGTGTAATACTGTTTCTGGTTTGTAATTCCTTTTATAGCTCAAATCGTACTAAATGATTAATATGTTCACTAGCTCATTGATATATAATTATCTTAAACGTTTTCACTCAGTACAGTGTATGTGAATAGAGTTCACATATTTGTTGTTGTAGTTTGTGAAATATTCACCAATTATTTGTCTTATGTGAGATGCCCCCTTAAACCCCTATTGCATCACCTATCACCACGCTCAGGGGAATGTGTACCCATAATAGGTGCACGGGAAGATCCCTTGTTACAACCCTTAATGTAAAAATTACTCTTAATGTAATTTTTTTTACATTAAGGGTTGCGGGTTAACTCTTGTTACAACCCTTAACGTAAAAATATCTCTTAATGTAAAACTATTTTACACTAAGAGTTCATGTTTCACCCTGGGTTACAACTCTTAATGTAAAAAATACTCTTAATGTAAAACAATTCACATTAAGGGTTGAAGTGATAGATAATATTTTTTTTACATTAAGGGTTATCACTATGAAATAATACGTATCGAACTTTCATGAAACTTTGCAGATTTAATTGATCGTTACTTTGTCCAGATGTGCAAATGACTAATCATTTTTAGATCCCCTCTCCACAACGACCACCTGGTTGTTATATTCAGGCTCCATAAAAGGGTTTATGACCCCTAACCCTTTTAACCGATTTTTATCAAACTTGCTGTTTTACAAAGGTTATTTTTCGACGCTCTGCAAGGCAAGGTTACTTACTATCCTAATACCGTAACGAAGGAAAAGAGGACGCAGCCCAAGCAGATCAGACCAAGTTGTAGATGATGTTGGATTGTTAGAATGGTCCATTAACAGAGTTTTAGGCATAAAATAATGGACATTTTGTCAGTTATGACATATGACAGTTAAGCATACACCAGAATCATATGCTATTACAAACGAAAGGAATTCCAATGCAATGGTTTTTGGTTAGAAAACCCCCCGTAGATTTCCCAAGTACCGTGCCGAGCCACTTAAAGTTTACATATTTCGGATATGAATTCTATACCTTTTCTATAGCAGTTTAGCATATCCTGAAGTAAGACCATTGTTGATTGAAAATAGCGGAAAATAACATTAGGCATACGGCCTGTAGAGTATTTCATGTCAGTTAGGAACCGACCATTCGATCTTTGGGGGTTGAGGAGTTTGGGGTGATTGCCATGATGGTAAATCTCTGAATATCGATTAATCAGCTGTGCAGATGCCCTTTCCGTTACCATGGAAGCAAAGTAGTAACGTATATAACCTCATATTGTATAGTGTCCCTAGATACACCTTTTTATCAAGATTTACAAAATCGTCAGTTATGACCCATAAAGAAAACCTGTAAATAACGACCAGGTTGTCGTTGTTGAGAGGTTGTTGGAATATGAAAGGTGTACTGCACTTACACAAGTTCAATGGCTCTACTTTTTGTTGTTCCTGAATAAACGCACACAGTTGAAGGAAGCTATTACGAATAATTAGTCTTCACTTTATTCAGTACTTGTAGGCCACGGGACTTAATGTACAAACGAAATACAATTTAGGTGCAAACAGTATAAAATTCCTTTGCATTTTATTTTTGAAAAAGCAGTTTTAGCATTATGGCATATTATCAAAGTTGGAGTATTTGTGTTCTTACAGCATTGGCGTAAAACAAGTACTTTTTTTTACATTTTCTAAATTCCCGAGGAATATTGAACTGAAACCATAACGAGTCCTGATTTTATTTACAGTTATACTACTCAAATAGTTCTCACATGAAATGGATGTTTTAAACTGTGCATAATAAGCCATTTGGGGGTTTCGCATAAATTACCGCTGACCTAACATATTTAAAAACGAGGTTTTATTACCACATGTTTGAAAGTACCAGACATCACCAAATCCTAATCTGAAAGTAACAGATTTAAGTTTCGTCACTGAACCCCCAAATTCCAGCCCCTTATAAAAGTATTGGTGTTATCTTTGTATCAAAACATTTTAAGTAAAAGTGAGACAAGTATGGTTTCAAGGAATGTATAGTTATACTAATTAACAGGACCATGAACACCTTTCTTGCCTCAACTGGAATATTATTTAAGCATTCGATCTCAGTAATCTATTCCTAAAATACAAGCCAAGATAACTGTATCCAGTAACTACTTCATACGCATTTCCATCATAATACCATTTTTTCATAACGTGATAAACGTTCCCTATGTTTGAAAAACAACTATTTTTGTTTTCGATAGATTGACTGGCATTTCCCATTTACAACAGTCATGATGTAAGATATTCAACTTCATTTGTACACAGTAAGGTCTTCCGCTAATAGAAGTAGAAAAATATAAATAAATTCCGGATGTAACTTAACACCAAAACGACAGTTTTGTTCCATTTTGTAACCAATTCGTTTATGAAAAAAACTGAAACAAAAAGGGACAAAGCATACACCCTTGCCTCACACCCATGAAGCAACAAATATACCAGATACTCTGTTGTTTGAACGAACACACGCCTTTTCATTACTGTACAAGGATTGTAACACTTTACCCATTTTACTCAAACCATGTTTGTACAATGGCTTCCATAGATGTCGTCAAGCCAGCTGATTTATTATGTTTCCAGGCACTGATGCTTTCAAAAAGTTCGGATCTGGTGATTGTGGATTCTAATATGTCAATTGTCAGTTCTTGCACATAGCCATGACCCGTCACTTTGTCCTCCACATCACCACGGTTATCCTGAATACCCACTGGTTCACAATTCAGCGACGAGAAATAGTCCCCCAGTGTTGTATATCAATAGGGTTTGGTCGTTGCGGTCGTCCAGACACACGCTTTATCATGTCCCCAAAACGTTTAGAGTCTACCGCTGCTGCATTTTCCAGGTCACTCCTTTTACATTGTGCAAACTGGTCCTTCTTGATTCCATACAGTTATCTGTATTCATCAAGGTATGAGTTATCTTTAGTTATTTCTGAACGCATTTACATCATGGCACCGTTCATTTTTTTTTACAGAGACATTCATCATCATTGGGGAACATGTTACTCGATGCCAAACCATAATCTATCACACTACACCCTAAATGCCCAATAGGCACGGGTGGCCCAGTCGTCTAAAGCGCCGCGATTCGCTGTGCAGAGTTGCGTCCCTTGGGTACGCCAGAAACCTATGATTGTAGGTTCGAATCCCGGTTCGGCCCAATTATGTTTCTAGGTTTGTCAGCACCATACCCGTGCTCGTGAGTTTCACCGAAGTGGTAAACGTCTGAGGCCTGCATCACTTTGGGTTTTCCTCCCACATTAAACTGACATTGAGCCGTGATATAAATGGAATACTGTTAAAATGGCGTTAAACCCAACTCACTCACTCACTAAATGCCCAATAAATGTTCAGTCACCAACTTGCTAGTCAGTATCAAATCTTCCATTCACAATATGTATGTTTAGAATTGAACCCATTTCCAAAAGAGTTTTTCCAAAGTAAATTATCACATGAATATCTTTCCATCTCAAATTGTGTAAAAACATCCATTAAGTCATTATTACTTTCAACATGGTGAATTACACCGTTCTCAACATAGTCCCGCGTCACACCGGTTCTACTGTTCATGTACAATGGACCTGTGAAGATCCGGGGAAGAATAGGTCTTCAGTAACCCATGCTTGCCGTAAGAGGCGACTATGCTTGTTGTAAGAGGCGACTAACGGGATCGGGTGGTCAGACTCGCTGACTTGGTTGATGCATGTCCTCATATCCCAAATGCGTGGACCGATGCTCATGATGTCGACCACGTGATTGTCTGGTCAAGACTCGATTATTTACAGACCATCGTCATGTAGCTGGAATATTGCTGCGTGCGGCGTTAAAGACCAGGCAAACAAACAAACAAACAAATCCAAGTACAATGATAGAAACAGCTGGGTCTTCTTCCAGTGTACTCAATAAAAAATACAACAAAATCTCTACCCCATTTTGTCTATCATTGTTATTATTACCAGGTCGATCTCTCCGGCTGGATATATGTAAACACACATAATGTAGCGCTACTGAAACCAAACATACTTTTATCCACAGAATAATAATAGCATGTTATCTGTAGCGAAAATCAATAACACGTGTGAATATTTTATCAAAGGTATTCCTCCCGAATATCTCCCGAACTTGGACTTTTTACGAATTATGCTCATTACGAATAATTGCAAGAAACCGAGCAAAAACAGTAAAAAACGTGAACATACAATGTAGCAAAACGTATCCTATATTCAAATCAAACTTTGTTTATAAGAATATTTTACATTAAGGGGCGATATGTACGATATTAACCCTTAATGTAAAAAAACCATTTTACATTAAGGGTTGAGGGTTGTTACTCTTAATGTAAAAACGTAACCCTTAATGTATTTTTTTTTACATTAAGAGTAATTTTTACATTAGGGGTGGAACATCCCTAATAAAACCAGACAGAGTTGGCACCGGTGCCGATCATCACATCATCCCCATTGCTTGGATCGATGCTCATGATGTCCTTCGCTGGTTTGTCTTGACGAGACAGATCGCCGTCATGTGACTGGAATATTGCTGAGCACGGCGTTAAAAACAAACACACTGTGTCTGCGGTGTAAATAAAGAAGTTGTTATCCACACAAATGCGTGTTATGTTTTATCAACGTCTTCAAAATCAAACAACCACGTCACTACATTTTATATAATAAATTCTACCATGACTTGTGTATTTCAAGCTTCATTGGTACCAGAGAGTATGACATTTTTTTAATGTTTTGGGCGACTGTGACGTCATATCTATTACGCCATGATAAACTGGTGTGACGTCACAATAGTGACGTGTAATGTATAACGATGATGTTGGAATTTTGTGTTGCCATACTTTGTATAAATGATATTATCGTCGATCTCTCAATTCAGATAGACATTTCACTGGTTAGTTTTGAGAGGTTGCGTTAGCCGTACCATGGTAGAATAGCGATAAGACAGCGCGTTCGTAGCCACCTTAGATTCAAGGTTCCATGTCAAAACGTTCAGCGATACGCCATACGTTTTAGGAACAGGTTAGAAAAATATAGACAAATTATAGTTGTATGGTATATTCGAGTTGATTCATACACACTCGTGATAAAAAAAAATGTATAATCAGAGCTAAACTTCGGGCACGACTATGGAAGGCAACCCCGCGCAGCGGCCAATTGGCTGTCAGCATCCCTTTGATCAAAGATTTGAAGCCAAAAAGAAATCAAAATAAGGTTAATCACAGGGATTCAAATGTGAAAAGCACACCAGTCTCATTGAAATTCCGAACACATAATAGATCGGAATAACCAATTATCGAGCTTGTTACGCATGCAGGAATCATATAACTAGACTCCCAGAGGTAAAGTGAAAAAGGATCCAATTCAGATGATGAAGATCATGTCAGAGATTGCTGAAAACATGATTGGAATCTGACAAAATCGTGCTACCAATCAGAGATGGGTCTTCCAGTGCAACACAAAAAAATAGATTCCAATCTGAATTAACTCAACAAGGTGTTCCGTGCATTAGAATAATCAAGAATTCTATTTCGTTTATATATTGTATTTAAATTCATAAAGTGAATCTTTAACTTAATTGGAACCGGCCTAATTAAGCTATGCATGTCATAGTTTCCCAATTGTGTGGATCGATGATTATGATATCAATCACTGGATTGTCTGGTCCAGGATCGGTTATTTACAGACCGCCGTCATATCGATGGAATATTGCAGAGTGCGCGTTGAAAAACAAACAAACAAAATTAAGCTATTATCATTCAAAGACACGACTGATAACTGTATACAATGAGTATAAAACATGGCTTATGTAGTGTACAGTTCTAACATGCAAAATTCACATACAGATTTGTTGCTCTGTGATGAAAATATTTGGTGTAAAGTAAAATATGTGAATATCATTCAAGAGACAGCAGTTTATCATTTACACAGCTGACACAGAGCGCTTGCACAGACATACATACAGATAGGCTTTAATTCATCTGAAAGGTTATGTAGCCATGGTAAAGTATAGTGCTGGATCAACAGCATTTTCATTAGCTTATTAGGGGCACGGGTGGCCCAGTCTTCTGAGGCGCCGCGATTCGCTGTGCAGAGTTGCGTCCCTAGGGCACGCCAGAAACCTATGATTCTGATTTCGAATCCCGGTTCGCCCCAATTATGTTTCTAGGTTTGTCAGCACCATACCCGTGCTCGTGGGTTTCACCGAAGTGGTAAACGTCTGAGACCTGCATCACTTCGGGCCTTCCTCCCACATTAAGCTGACACGCCGCGATATAACTGAAATAATGTTAAAAGCGGCGTTAAAACCCAACTCACTCACTTATTAGCTTATTTCAAAACTAAGATGGATGGGTTACTGGAATTGCGCTGCTTTGAACAGTGTTACCTTTTCATCTCTTCACATATGTATGTGGATGTTGATAATCACAATTCCCAATACAATCTGGTATGATGGTTCTTTTTGTCCCGGAGGATCTTCATAATTGTAGAACTTGGTATCAAAATAACAAGATTTGTTCACGTGAAATAATAAAGTCGGGTTTTGTGAATATGTATGCTTCGGAAAAAATCAACTCCAACTGAGAGGCAGAAAAAGACAAACATGATGATAAAAACAGTCTGAGTCGATTGTCTTTTTATAAAAAAAATTGTATCCCATCACGGACATTCCTGCTGTCCGAATTTAACAAAAATATGACCGAGTTAGTCATTTTTGTTAAACTGCTGCACGGTATCTCAGTGGCCTAACGCTATAAAGCGGGCTTAAGTCCTGTGTGGTAGAAGGAGTCACACAGACGTGCATGTACATAGCTATATCAGTGAATAGTAATGATGTGAATCCCCATCTCACCTTTGAGACTCGTGCCCGAATTTATGCATTTCTTACACTCGACATACGTCGCATGGAGAAGCTAAACGCAATTTGCATATGGATGCTGCTGATACGCTAAGAAACTAATTAAGATTCGAACAAATATACAGCGGACCTTTACAACATACTGTACATGTTGTTGGCCAGATCAGGATTCCGCATTTGCAAGACAATTGCACGCCAAATATGTCTCTTTGCCATTCGGCCAGTCGATGTCTGTGACAGGTTATGATCCTACCGGGCCACCCACCATTTCCTCATTCAATGGATTATTTTCACATTAGCTTGGGAATAACGTGTGCCTGATCTTATTTTTCGTCTATTATCCATAAAATAAGAGTTACCATAATCCATACAAAACAAATACGTAATACCACTCCCTCCGGCTTTGTTGACGTAATACATTTACCATGGGTGACGTAAAACAGACAAATTCGATGAATATTGTTGACGTGAGACTAAGTGACCAACCAGGTGACGACACATACTACATAGAGGTGCGCCCCTTCGGTACGCCAGAAACCTACGATTGTGGATTGGAATTCCGGTTCGCCCCGATAACAAAAGTACGTTCGGGTCAATCATACTGACTGGTATCAAACTCGACATCAAATCCGGAAATGAGGAAAGTAAGTATTTCAACACAAATTTAAATTCATACACGGGCATTTAAACTCCAAATTTGACAACTCCTGATACACAGCCAAACACAGCTTGTGGAACGGTTGACTCCAAGACGACGCAAGAAGATGATGCGGGACAACCTATCCTTCAAGTATGCCCTGTGGGGTTGGCACAGCATCGTGTGTGCAGTACGTCAACACAATGCCTGTAATGTGCATGATTAGTTTAATCCCCGGACCGAGGAGATCAGTTGTATAAATACTTGATAGCTCGATACAATGGGCCAAGGACTGAACGCTTTACTTTATTCTCCCCGCAGTGTCGTATAATTAGCATACGTTGCGTCAGTGCCAGCCACCAGCATGACCTAGCCCTGTTATGAGATTAACTTCGGAGCATAGTTAATCCATGATAATATCCCGTTGTTAACACATAGAAATATTTATAACAGGAAAAACAGGGTTTTAATCAAAATTACTTCCGATATATGACAAATGAACACCATTTCACCAGAGTGACTCCCTTCAGGCATTTGTGCACTGTCGTTTGTGGAGTGTCTGTTTAAGTGCTAGAACCTTATCGCTGGAAACTGGATTCAACAACGACGTGGTTGGATTCGACGTCAACAAGAATTCGATATCTGATTAAAAAAACCCCTTTTAACAGGAGCTATTCTCCTTGAAAATATAGCCACTTAGAGTGTCTGTTAATCTGAAATTAAAGCCCAACAGCAGTTTGTTGAGGTACTGACAATATCAATATACTAAATGATATCAGTGGTGACATTCCAAATGATAGTAGTGGAGGCATTCCAAATGATAGTAGTAGGGACATACCAAATGATAGTAGTGGTAACATAACAAATGATAGTAGTGGTGGTATTCCAAATGATATTGGTGGTGCTATTCCAAATGATAGTAGTGGTGACATTCCAAATGATAGTATTGGGGACATTCCAAATGATAGTAACAATGACATTCCAAATGATAGTAGTGGTGACATAACAAATGATAGTAGTGGTGACATAACAAATGATATTAGTGGTGGTCTTCAAAATGATATTAGTGGTGACATTCCAAATGATATTACTGATGACATTCAAAATGCTTTTATTGTACAACAGCGAGAAGACAACCCCCTACAAGTATGTATAGTGGTGACATAACAAATGATAGTAGTGGAGGCATTCCAAATGATAGTAGTAGGGACATACCAAATGATAGTAGTGGTAACATAACAAATGATAGTAGTGGTGGTATTCCAAATGATATTGGTGGTGCTATTCCAAATGATAGTAGTGGTGACATTCCAAATGATAGTATTGGGGACATTCCAAATGATAGTAACAATGACATTCCAAATGATAGTAGTGGTGACATAACAAATGATAGTAGTGGTGACATAACAAATGATATTAGTGGTGACTTTCCAAATGATAGTAGTGGTGACATAACGAATGGTAGTTGTGGTGATATTCCAAATGATAGTAGTGGTGACATAACAAATGATATAAGGGGTGACACAACAAATGATAGTAGTGGTGACATAACAAATGATATAAGGGGTGACTTTCCAAATGATAGTAGTGGTGACATAACGAATGATAGTTGTGGTGATATTCCAAATGATAGTAGTGGTGACATTTCAAATGATAGTATTGTGGACATTCCAAATGATAGTAACAATGACATTCCAAATGATAGTAGTGGTGACATAACAAATGATAGTAGTGGTGACATTCGAAACGATAGTAGTGGTGACATTCCAAATGATATTAGTGGTGACATTCCAAATGATATTAGTGGTGACATTCCAAATGACAGTAGTGATGGCAGTTCAAATGACAGTAGTGGTGCCATTAAATTTCCAAATGATATTAGTGGTGACTTTCCAAATGATAGTAGTGGTGACATAACAAATGATAGTAGTGGTTACATTCCAAATGATTGTAGTTGAGGCATTCCAAATGATAGTAGTGGTGACATTCCAAATGATAGAAGTGGTGGCAGTTCAAATGATAGGAGTGGTGACATTAAATTTCCAAACGATAGTAGTGGTGACTTTCCAAATGATAGTAGTGGTGACTTTCAAATTGATATTAGTGGTGCCATTCCAAATGAGAGTAGTGGAGGTATTTCAAATGATAGAAGTGGTGACATATCACATGATAGGAGTGGTGACATAACAAATGATTGTAGTGGTAGCAGTTCAAATGATAGTAGTGGTGACTTTCCAAATGATATTTGTGGTGACATTCCAAATGATATTTGTGGTGACATTCCAAATGATATTTGTGGTGACATTCCAAATGATATTTGTGGTGACATTCCAAATGATATTTGTGGTGACTTTCCAAATGATATTTGTGGTGACATTCCAAATGATAGTAGTGGGGACATTCCAAATGATATTTGTGGTGACATTCCAAATGATATTTGTGGTGACATTCCAAATGATAGTAGTGGGGACATTCCAAATGATATTTGTGGTGACATTCCAAATGATAGTAGTGGTGACTTTCCAAATGATAGTAGTGGGGACATTCCAAATGATAGTAGTAGGGACATACCAAATGATAGTAGTGGTAACATAACAAATGATAGTAGTGGTGGTATTCCAAATGATATTGGTGGTGCTATTCCAAATAATAGTAGTGGTGGTATTCCAAATGATATTAGTGGTGACATTCCAAATGATAGTAGTGGTGACATTCCAAATGCTGTGGTGGTGACATTCCAAATGATAGTAGTGGTGACGTTCTAAATGATATTAGTGGTGACATTCCAAATGATATTACTGATGACATTCAAAATGCTTTCATCGTACAACAGCGAGAAGACAACCCCCTACAAGTATGTATCAGAGGTGTGCTGTGTATTGATTTGCAACAAAAGACTATCCTGGCGAACAACAGGTGTCACAACTTGATAGTGATTAATAAACACAGGTTTCTGATGAAGTCGGACTCCTACTTATGGACTCTTGGTATTTTGAGCATGATTACTGTATTCAAGGCCTCAGTAAGAGGTTGTAATACATCAGAGACCAAGATGATGACATTGCAATTTCTATTTTGACTTGTGCCATGTTCGTATGTGTTTATTTTTAGTAAAGTGAACAATTTACTTGCTGTTGCATGTGTTAGAGAAGGGTGAAATCGGTGGGCAGGATACTCTCACCTGGTGTCATTACTAACTTAGAACAACATGCTTATGATGAAGTCGGAATTGTACTATAGATGTAATTTGCTAATGGATAGGGATTTTCCGCTTTTGTTGATAAGGGAAGCAATTTAAATACACTTACCTATTGTCTGATAGGATGTTCTGTAATTATATTACGGGAGGGCTAGTTTTGTGAAAAGACGTTGTCATAATTACATGAAGACCAGTGGCGATAACATTCATCTGCCTCTACTTTGAATTAATCAGTTACCATTCTCCCTTTCTTGGACACACGTTCTATGTTAAGGGTAAAATACGACTTCGAGCTTAGAAAAAAAAGCCCTGGGCCTTTTCGCTCGCGGTGTTACATTTTCAGTGTTTTATCCAACTTATGAATCGTCCAATTAAGAAACCATCGGGATACGTTATACTGAAACAATACAAAGTGTCGCGGTATAAAAGGAATTCGATCAAAGCATGCGAGAGAAAGACAACGTGCAGCATGCCCACAACTTAAATCACGACAAGTAAAATTGAACATATTTCATCACCTGCCTCGGTGACTCCGTGGGAAAACTGTAGGTTACCCAACACTGTGTGTGTGTGTGTGTGTGTGTGTGTGTGTGTGTGTGTGTGTGTGTGTGTGTGTGTGTGTGTGTGTGTGTGTGTGAGGTTGCAGGTTCCATTCACATCAACGATTTTTAAAAAAAAATTGTAACTTTAAATCAATCAAAAGTCAACATTATTTTTATATCAAGAGGCCAGTTTATAAACCTTCACTTGTAAAACCTAGGTCTTACGATTCAAATTAAAAGCTATCAGGAGGTGTCACCTGAAAGTAGTACCTCTCATAAGGTGCCTATAAGATAGGAAGAAACCTACAATTCAATAGGCAAAAGTGGCAGTAGGTTTATGAGATTAGAACCATAAAGCAATAACTTTTGGCTACCTTGTCCTTGAACATAGTGCACCCATTGTTTAGTGCTGGAATTACAAATATAAAACGTTTACTCTTGTGGTCTTAAATTTGAAAAAAATGAGTTTTCTGTCACGTTAGGATCGCAACGTATTCATTATAATGAGACACATTTTGAACATAAGCTTTGTCAATATCTGACATTTAAGCTTCATCCGTCATGGACATGTTTTGTGGCTAACCTTTAAGTTTTAACTTTTCCATGATGCTAAAGGTTTAATAAAGGAGAAAGTATAGGGAAATGTTAGACTTAAAGTTTGTGAAAACTTGAAAAACTCCGGCGTGTGCAAATGGATAACAACGAGTCCTATTTCTTGCTTACATTTGCAAGTGTTGGATGTAATTGAGATATGATATTCAGGGAACAACATTAGATAACCGCCAGCTTTTGCACTATCTTCCCGTATCTTGGTATCATAAGATTACAAACTCCTTGGGTTTGCCTAACAGTAAAATACTCCTTCTCAGGAAACAGTTGGGACATTTCATCAAGTTTTCTTGTCTTCAACAACTATTCCTGAACGTCTTCTTCTGCTGAACAAGCCATTTCAACAGGGGACGTTGCAACGCGACTCCAGTTCACTTCCCTTTCTTGAAATAGGTTAATGCTTCTTAATTACTTTCTTCGCTGATAAACCATGGTTGAGTATCTAAAACAAATGTATTGTAACAACGTTTGTACATCAAACATATTAATTATCGCTCAGGAGAGTCAATCTATTTTACTAAGAACCCAAAGCCAATCCTCTCAATGGCTTTTAATCTGCTATTATAACGGGTCTATTATCACTCACAAGATCACAAAGGATAGTTTAATTCATTTCAGTCAAGCCATCATCATGTCATCCTCAGTGTTCAATCAGTTTTGAAAATGGCTGGTTTTGTTTGTCTATTTGAAAATTGACTACATTACTAGGTCATTTTACAAGTCTGACATTCTAGAGTATCAGTTATTCACCGTTCAGTATGTCTCGATTATAACCTTGTATTCAGATATCATGCCATGTGTGGATTCCCAGCAACGTATGCTTGCTGTAGAGAGGCGACGTGATGGATCTGGTGGTCAGGTTTGGTGACTTATATATTCTGTTTAAAGTATATAGGGGATACTTTACAACTGTAAGATATATTTATTTCTAGTAAGAGCTTTTAGATAAAAATGAACGAATCAGGAACACGTTACAACCGATAGTTAAGTATGACAGGAGATGATATTATGACCGCCAACGATCTTGGAGAACGATAGGTGTAAGAAGGGATGTGTAATGCCGGCACATTTGGTCAAACATTCTTTCAAACGACGAGGCCTACTGCGTATAAGTATCCCAATGGCGATTTGAAGAAGCCTGTCCCACTCATCTTGCAGCACCTGGCCAAGTTCAGCCAACGTGGACGGCGGCCAATGACGTTGATGTACAAGTCATCCTGTCGCAGACGTGTCGTGTTCAATGGGGGAAGGGTCTAGGCTCATTGCTGGCCAGGCATTCTATGGATGCTGTGCTGGAGGCGAGCATTGACGATTCGTGCACGGTAAGCACGGGCATTGTCGCCCTGAAGGTTCTACTACACCAAATCAGAACCAGTTTGGACAGTGCGGTTTTCAGTGCAGATCGAGAGATATCTGCAGGCTGTGATTGGAGGATATTCTGTAAGATTTTTATGTCTTTCAAATGTACATCCATCCAGTTATTAAAACTGACCATGTTTTTCTGTATTTAGTACTGTCTTTTTCAACATGATGACTTATGCTGAATGTGACCACAGCTATTTTCAAGTACATGTAGGTGACATTTGGTGCGAAACTGGGGGTGGTGTGTTTAGCTTCCGGTACTCGGAAAAGGGTCTGGCTAAGCTGGTCATTTTTTATGTTTTTATTGCTGCTCAAAGGCCAAACTGTGCACACACGTACAGGTAATAGCTGCTGAATGCTTAGTTATTTAAAAACGTTACGTTATAACGTTACTATAGACGTCTATGGGAAAACATTTGGTTGTGTGTAACCTGAAGGCACAACGTCGACTCATAGGCTTTGTAAACGTGACAAGAAAGGGCGTCAGAATGTTGGCCCAATGGTACTTTACTGGGACCGTTCCTTGTACAATATGGAGTGAGGTTCGCCCACACAATCCGATGCCACCAAAACACATAACTGGTCCGCCAGCAAATATGTCATGAGGTCTAAGGTTGACATAAGCTTGACGTTAATTACGACGTCGCCAGACAACCACGCAAAGTGAATAGGGGCTCATCTGAAAGCATGACTAACGACGATTACCCCCAGTCTCGTCGACGTTGTGTACACCACTGACGCAATGTGGCGATTTGTAAGGGGCGACACAACATCCGTCGAGAATGGAGACGAGCTGCATGAATGCGATTGCTTACCGTCCGACCTGTAACTCCTACTCCAGAAGCCGTTTGACCTCGATTTCGAAGAGCCTGTTTTCGGATCAATCGATCGTGTACTCAAGTCGTTGACCTGGTACGCACTGAACGGGTTCATCGTCAACATTTTGGGTTTGTTGGTCCCTGCTAATGACAGACTGTGAAATATTGAACACATTGTCCACTGCACGCTGACTTCTGCCGGTCTTCCGCATGCCAATAGCCCGTAGACGCTAAGCGCGTTACAGACTCCGCATCGCTAGTTCATACACAAACACTGTAGGTTGGTTGTTTTTTTGTTTTACGCCGCACCCAGCAATATTACAGTTATATGGCGGCGGTCTGTAAATAATCGAGTCTGGACCAGACTATCCAGTGATTGACATCATGAGCATCGATCCACGCTATTGGGATCGATGACCTGCATCAACCAAATCAGCAAGCCTGACCACCCGAACCCGTTAGTCGCCTTTTACGACAAGCATAGTCGCCATTTACGGCAAGCATGGGTTGCTGAAGACCTATTCTACCCCGGACCTTCACCGGTACACACAAACACTGAATGAGCTCGAGTATGAATGAATGAATAAATATTGCTTTACGACGCATCACCGATTTGCGGCGAGAATCAGTCAACAAAAAACCACCAGGTGCATTTTAAGAACAATAATATAAGTCAAATACTCACAGAAAAAAGTAAAACTGACTATTTTGACTAAACTCTATATGTTGCATAAAGACGAATGTCTTTCAAGAATGCTAAAATCTTATGGTTACGAACTTGAGTAACCAGTGCTTTCACAGTAGAAAAAAATATTTATGACGGATTATAGCTGTGTCCTAATAGTATGTGTTTGATGGTAACTTGACACTGACAAGAAATGCACTACTTTAAAAGTAGTGAGTGAGTTGGGTTTAACGCCGCTTTTAACAGTATTCGAGTTATATCACGGCGTGTCAGCTTAATGTGGGAGGAAAGCCCGAAGTGATGCAGGTCTCAGACGTTTACCACTTCGGTGAAACCCACGAGCACGGGTACGGTTCTGACAAACCTAGAAACATAATTCGAACCCACAATCATAGGGTTCTGGCGTGTCCAAGGCACGCAACTCTGCACAGCGAATCGCCGCGCCTTAGACGACTTGGCCAACCGTGCCCTCCTTTAAAAGGAAAGCATGCGTAAAATGTGAATGCCCTATTCTCAAATCGAGAAAAGCACAATTGTATGATAAGCAGCATCATTAAAATTGACAATAAAAATGGTCCACAGCGATTTATCGACTTTTCGTGAAAGTGTAAAAAATCAGGAATGCGTAGCGGGTGGTGCTGCTTGGGTGGGGCAAGAGCAAGGTAGAGGATGTGGTTTGGTGTTAAGTTTTACAGACATAAACATTCTTGCATAATATGTTTGTTCTAACAGTTGTTGTTAACATTTATATTTCACGATCACTACTGTTTTTAAAGAGTATGGTTCATAGCGTGTCAACACCCCCTGGCGGCGAGGGAATAACATATAATATCAATCCCTGGATTATCTTTTGGGGTCCAGATTTGAACATGGTTGGGCTCAATTGACAGGCAGTCTTTTACATATGAAGAATGGCTTGGGGCAAACAAACAAACAAACAAACGATTAATTTTCAGGTTGCTATTTTCCGAAATGACTTGGTAGTGTTCAAAGGTAAAACACATACAACACAAATTGTGTTGAAAAATTAAATACATAAATATATATTTCTCCAGCAAGAAGTTAGAGTGAGTGAACGTTGTTTTCCATCAGAGTATACGGCAGCTATCTGCCAGCATTCTGACACTCATCCGCTTCTAGGGATGGGGTGTTTGGCACCAAGTCTGACAGATGTCTACGAAACACAATAAACTAACCAATATCATGTCATCAAGTTTTCATTGGTCCACAAATCATCATGGTAGTCGCACATTTACACGAGAAACACATTTGCCTCTTTCATCTTACTGCCAGTCTTGATGTATGGCCGGGAGCATGACTTGAGTGTGGTGACGAATCGTCCATTACCTAAAACGACATGTTTTATTCATGGTAATCGCATCATGTGGCGCTTTTGGATTATGAGTGATTCATGAACACATGCTCAGAATATAGTCAGAATCGCACACTGGACTCTGCTTTGGCAGATATTTATTATGATTATGTAAATGTTTTTGTCGCTTTTATTATTTGATTATTTATACACTTTTATTTATTGTTTACGCATACTCTAAATGACGATCTGCTGGCACCATCCCGATCTTTAATACGACTTGCTCTGGATATGGTTATATGCTTTGCAGTTATTATTTCACTTATTTTGATTTATGATAAAATGCTTTAATACCAAGGACTTCGTATCGCTGTACTGAATTGTGCGTGTTTTCTTGGATGAAAATGTTTACCCACAAGAGCACGATGTACAGATTGCATCAAAAACGGATACAGACACAGATACAGATGGACATTAAAATTCCGAAACAGACAAACAGAGATACAGACATTGACACAGACACAGATACAGATACATATTCATAAACAGATCAAAATATAAATTCCAAAACAGACACAAAGAGACACAGACATTGACAGAGATACAGATACAGATACAGATGGACATTAAAATTCCGAAACAGACAAACAGAGATACAGACATTGACACAGACACAGACACAGATACATATCTAAATTCCGAAACAGACACACAGAGATACAGACACTGACAAACACACAGATAAAGTTACATATCTAAATTCCGAAACAGACACAAAGAGATACAGACATTGATACAGACACAGATACAGATACATATCTAAATTCCGAAACAGACACATAGAGATACAGACATTGATACAGACACAGATAGATACATATTCATACACAAATAAACATTGATTTTCCGAAACAGACACAGGGAAATACAGACATTAATACAGACACAGATACAGATACATATTTAAATTCCGAAACAGACACATAGAAATACAGACATTGATACAGACACAGATACAGATGAACATCTAAATTTCCTAAACAGACACACAGAGATACAGACATTGATAACAGACACAGATACAGATACATATCTAAATTCCGAAACAAACACATAGAGATACATACATTGATACATATACAGATACATATTTATATTCCGAAGCAGAACACATAGAGATACAGACATTGATATAGAAAAAGATACAGATGAACATTTAAATTTCCGAAACAGACACACAGAGATACAGACATTGATACAGACACAGATACATATTTAAATTCCGAAACAGACACACAGCGATGCAGACATTGATATAGACACAGATACAGATACATATTTAAATTCCGAAACAGACACACAGGGATACAGACATTGATACAGACAAAGATACAGATACATATTTAAATTCCGAAACAGACACATAGAGCTACAGACACTGATACAGACACAGATACATTTACATATTCATACACAAATAAACATTGATTTTCCGAAACAGACACAGGGAAATACAGACATTGATACAGACACAGATACATTTTCAAATTCCGAAACAGACACACAGAGATGCAGACATTGATATAGACACAGATATAGATACATATTTAAATTCCGAAACAGACACACAGAGATGCAGACATTGATACAGACACAGATACACATTTAAATTCCGAAACAGACACAGGGATACAGACATTGATACAGACAAAGATACAGATACATATTTAAATTCCGAAACAGACACATAGAGCTACAGACACTGATACAGACACAGATACATTTACATATTCATACACAAATAAACATTGATTTTCCGAAACAGACACAGGGAAATACAGACATTGATACAGACACAGATACATTTTCAAATTGCGAAACAGACACACAGAGATGCAGACATTGATATAGACACAGATATAGATACATATTTAAATTCCGAAACAGACACACAGAGATGCAGACATTGATAACAGACACATATACAGATACATATTTAAATTCCGAAACAGACACATAGAGATACAGACATTGTTACAGACACAGGACCATATTCAAATTCCGAAACAGACAAACAGAGATACAGACATTGATACAGACACAGATACATATTCAAATTCCGAAACAGACACACAGAGATGCAGACATTGATATAGACACAGATACAAATACATATTTAAATTCCGAAACAGACACATAGAGATACAGACATTGATACAGACACAGATACATTTTTAAATTTCCTAAACAGACACACAGAGATACATACATTGATAACAGACACAGATACATATTTAAATTCCTAAACAGACACACAGAGATACAGACATTGATACAGATACAGATACATATCAGAATTCAGAAGCAGACACATAGAGATACCGATATTGAAATTGACAAAGATACAGATGAACATTTAAATTTCCTAAACAGACACACAGAGATACAGACATTGATACAGACACAGATACATATACATATTCATACATAAATAAACATTGATTTTCCGAAACAGACACAGGGAAATACAGACATTGACACAGACACAGATACAGATCAACATTTAAATTCCTAAACAGACACACAGCGATACAGACATTGATAACAGACACAGATACAGATACATATTTAAAATCCGAAACAAACACACAGAGATACAGACATTGATACAGACATAGATACATATTTAAATTCCGAAACAGAGATGCAGACATTGATATAGACACTGATACAGATACATATTTAAATTCCTAAACAGACATACAGAGATACAGACATTGATACAGACACAGATACACATTTAAATTCCGAAACAGACACAGGGATACAGACATTGATACAGACACATATACATATTTAAATTTCGAAACACATACAGGGAAATACATACATTGATACAGACACAGATACAGATGGACATCTAAATTCCGAAACACACACAAAGAGACACAGACACTGACACAGACACAGATACAGATACATATTTAAATTCCGACACACAGAGATACAGACATTGATACAGATACAGATACATATCTAAATTCCTCAACAGACACATAGAGATACAGACATTGATACAGACAAAGATACAGATGAACATTTAAATTTCCTAAACAGACAAACAGAAATGCAGACATTGATAACAGACACAGATACATATATATATTCAAATTCCTCAACAGACACACAGAGATACAGACATTGGTACAGACACAGGTACATATTTAAATTCCGAAACAGACACACACAGATACAGACATTGATACAAACACAGATACAGATGAACATTTAAATTCCGAAACAGACACACAGAGATACAGACATTGATACAAACACAGATACAGATGAACATTTAAATTCCGAAACAGACACACAGAGATACAGACATTGATACAAACACAGATACAGATGAACATTTAAATTCCGAAACAGGCACACACAGATACAGACATTGATACAAACACAGATACAGATGAACATTTAAATTTCCTAAACAGACACACAGAAATGCAGACATTGATAACAGACACAGATACATATACATTTTTAAATTCCTCAACAGACACACAGGGATACAGACATTGATACAGACACAGGTACATATTTAAATTCCGAAACAGACACACAGAGATACAGACATTGATAACAGACACAGATACAGATGAACATTTAAATTCCGAAACAGACACACACAGATACAGACATTGATACAAACACAGATACAGATAAACATTAAAATTCCTCAAAAGACACAAAGACACAGAAACAGAAAAATCCCCAAAACAACAGACATTGACACAGATCCAGATCCAGATAGAGATAACGAGGAGGCACATGCATAGACACCTATACAAATACATATACAGACACAGGAACACATACAACCACAGATACAACCACAGACACAACCACAGACACAGACACAGATACAGATACAAACAGAACCACAAATACAAAAAATCCAGGGGCGACCTAATATTAATTCTCAACCGCGAAGGGATTCGCGATAAACCTATGCTGGTCTTAAGAGTGGAACAACTGGATCGGTTCAGAAACGGGTGGCACAGTCGTCTACGTCGCCGAAATTCGGTGTGCTAAGTTGTGTCCCATGGACACGCCACAAACCTATGATTGTGGGTTCGAATCCCGGCTCGCCCTGATTATGTTTCTAGGTTTGTCAGCACCATACCCGTGCTCGTAGGTTTCACCACGTGGTAAACGTCTGAGACCTGCACCACTTCGGGCTTTCCTCACAAATTAAGCTGACACGCCGCGATATAACTGGAATACTGCTAAAAGCGACGTTAAAGCCAAATCACCCTCTCACTCACTCAGACTCGGTGTACTTCTACTTCGACGACGAGGATTGATTGCTTACAATATCGACCACTGTCAGAATAATTTTTAAAAATCCATATCCTTTTGTTTGTAAAAAAATGAAACCGTCGTTACGAATATTATCATGTTTTTGTTATAATGCTTGATTTCTCAATGTTATTTTGTGATTGTATGAACAACATAAATCAGACCACACAGCAATATTCCAGCTATATGACGGCGGTCTGTAAATAATCGAGTCTGGACCACACGATCCAGGGATTGACATCATGAGCATCGATCCACGCAATTGGGATCGACGACATGCATAAACCAGCGAGCCTGATTCCGTTAGTCGCTTCTAACGACAAGCATGGGTTGCTAAAGACCTATTCTACCCCGGATCTGCACAGGTCTTGAGATATGTGGTTTTGGCCCAGAGGATCTGCGACACTTACGAAAAGAGAAAAAAACAATGACAAAATCGTTATTAAATGTATCAGATGTTTTCATATGATTGACAAGTAGATGATTTTCTTCTCAACGCCTTCATGTTTGTGATTGTGCCAGTGAGATAGTTTGGTTTAACGTTTTGAACAGTGTGTTTTTATACTACGTCGTGCACGTTCGATTATCTTCCTGAGGCAAGCTTGTCCACTAGCCTGTATCAAAGCCTCGCTATACCCTTGCCACACCAAGGTCACCTTTCTTGGGCTCGACTCTGGCGCCGCCTCGGGTAGATCACAGGACCCGTGAAGATTCCGGGGTAGAATGATTTTCAGCAACCCATGCTTGCCGTAAAAGGTAACTATGCTTGTCGTAAAAGGCGACTAACGGGATCGGATGGTCAGGCTCGCTGACTTGGTTGATACAGGTCATCGATCCCAATTGCGTGGATCGATGCTCATGATATTAATCACTGGATTGTCTGGTCTAGACTCGATTATTTACAGACCGCCGTCACACAGCTGTAATATTGCTGAGTGCGGCGTTAAACAACAAACCAACCAACCAACCAAATCGGGTAGATCACGAGTTGTGCCCCTTGCAATGAAAACGCGATATCCAATCCGATCGCTGTTTTTATCTCGAATAGCTTCACAAAGGTGGCGACTACCATAGGCGACGACCTAGTCGATCAGATAACGAAGACTTCGCGATTTCATCCCTGGCACAAAAACATCGGAATTCGTTGAGGGGTTTAAAATATGAAAAAGACATATACGTGTCAACAAACACAGGCAGCGGTAAATCACCTTCATACGAAGGCGTATCGATATGTGTGATAGTCCAATTACATTTGACGTATGAAAGTTGCCTTGATGTTGATTGGTTGGTTGGTTGGTTTGTCGTTTAACGCCGCACTCAGCAATATTTCAGCTATATGACGGCGGTCTGTAAATAATCGAGTCTGGACCAGACAATCAAGTGATTGACATCATGAGCATCGATCCACGCAATTGGGATCGATGACCTGCATCAACCAAGTCAGCGAGCCTGACCACCCGATCCCGTTAGTCGCCTTTCACGACAAGAATAGTCGCCTTTTACGGCAAGCATGGGTTGCTGAAGACCTATTCTACCCCGGATCTTCACGGGTCGGGGAAGGATGGAAACAAGACTTTGATAAAAAGGCTAGTGGGCGCTCTTACCTCGGGAAGATGACGCTTGACATAAGAGGAGCCTGACGTGAAAGACCAAAAAATATTCAGGGTTAATCCGCGATTCAGACTTTTGGCTATAACTGTGTACGGCATTGGATAATGAACATTAAGTATGCCATGTATGTATTTGTGATATAGTCTTTAGTCATGAAATCTGATCCAATTGGAGCCGCATATCGATCACATCGCATTCGGAAGCTCAGAGAAATATGCAGATTTGATCTAAACCGAACCAAATCAGTTTCAAAACCAACAGGATATTCTTATAAAAAAATCTAAAACAGCATTATAGTTCTTTTATTGAATGAATCTAGTGAGAACACTTTGGTGAAAAGAAGCGAGTATCATGACTCGAGCAATTATACTGTAACATCAAATTACTTTACACTTGTCGAAGTTGAGCGCCTACTGAAAAAGTGAATCGCTACGAATGTAAATATATTGTTTGTTTAACTCCGCACTCAGGAATATCATGAGTATCGATCCACGCAATTGATATACGATGACATGCATCAACCAAGTCTGCGAGCCTGACCGCCCGATCCCGTTGGTCGCCTCTTACGACCAGCATAGTCGCTTGTATGAAATTACTAAAATCATTTTGGTAATGACATATGTATTCTAAGTTAAGATGTGAATGTTTGCTATCGGCTCAGATGCGAAAAAATACGTAATCTTAGTCTTAATAATTGTTCAACATTCTCGTTGGAGACATCTACGTGACTGCGAAAGGTGATTAATAATAGGCATGATTAATGCAGGAATGTCCTACATAGCTGTTGTGCGTAAACAAGGTATTAGGCAGATGGATAGAGAAACCTCGGCAAGTTAATAAGGTAACAGGGAGGGTCCAAGGTCTGCGAGGCTTTGTGTGACGTGTGCTCGCGAAAATCGCGACCGGCTCTGCTTGTTCAGGCAACAGCCCTTTGCCACAAGCAACTGTCTGAAAGAGGACGGGATGCCCCACACTGCCATTGTGGACAGGAATCAAACAGGGCCCGTCTGGCATGGTGTTTGGGAGGACCTGGAGGGAGATCTTGTAGGACGAGAGGAGGTCCTTATTGCGTTGTCACAGATCGGATGCGGATCTGGCGGCAAGAAACACGCGCAGAAAGACAGACAGACAGACAGACAGCTTTTTCATTTTCAGCTCCTATTATAAAAACGATACAGAATTCAATCCAAAGGCTCACGAGTCAGATATTCAGGGTTACAAGATAATATATATATATATATATATATATATATATATATATACAACAATCAAGTTTCCAAAAATAACATACGTAATACAAAATATACATTTATTTATAACCCTAAGCACCTTGATTTGAGATTTGTTTCTTTTTTTTTAAAAATAAGTTTGCATGTTTTCGCCGATAGACACATCATTTCAACGCTTGGCAAAATGAAAGATATTTTCATTAAGTTAGAAAACTATCACAGATTAATTTACAAGAGTGTTTGTAAGGGCACGGCAGAGTGGAAGCTGTAACATAAAATGATCTTCATCCTCCACACCTCAGGGCACTTAGAATAAACTCTTCATTCAAAGTTACATTTGTACAGCGGCCTGTCTCTACACGTACTTGGAAGACTCCACATTGAAATAGGGCCGGCTAGAGCACGTCGGTGGGACTATGGTAGGGAACTCTTTATATACAGCTCCACTAAGTAGGAAACTATTAACTGGGGATAGAGTCGAAGCTTTCACCGTTTCCGCGCAGGAACTTTCGTCCCACACACCCCTTTTGCGGGGGATCAGTCACAACTAATTCACTTAGGCGATAGTGTGCAATTTGTCGGGGATGAAAGGCGGAGAATAAACCGAGATAATATGAAGCTTCAAGTTTCAAGGTGTAGGACACATTTGTCTCGGTTTATAGAACGGCCACTTAAAAAGAGTTACTCTGTCATTATGATTTGTCACTGTGTTACTGCAAAGAAATATATGGGATTTTTTTAGTTTAACGAGTTGTTGTGATCTAATTTATTGACACCATTTAAAACCTGAGTTCAACATATCCATACAAAACATGAGCTCAATATATCCAAACTTGTTGTTTAACTATGATGGTCAACCCGTGAAGATCCGGAGTAGAATGGGTCTTCAGCAACCCATGCTTGTCGTAAAAGGCGACTATGCTTGTCGTAAAAGGTAACTATGCTTGTCTAAAGGGGCGACTAACGGGATCGGGTGGTCAGGCTCGCTGACTTGGTTGATGCATGTCATCGTATTCCAATTGCGTAGATCGATGCTCCTGATGTCAATCACTGGATTGTCTATTATTTACAGACTGACGTCATAAAGGCGAAATATTGACGAGGGCGGCGTTAAACAACAAACAAACAAAACCATGATGGTCGTGTAGTCATGGTCACAAATGAAGCTAAGTTAAACAACTTTGGTGGCGGAGAGCAGCTGGATGGGTGATCCTTTAAGGCAAGAATCTTTCACCTACCCGCAAATGGTTTGACCTAAGAATGACATGGTAATGACTGTCAACATTCCAGAGCCTAACAGGGTTGTAAACTCCCTAATACTGGTGTAGCATGCACTAATGGATGGAATCTAGAACATTGAAGAAAATGAAATAATAATAACAATAATAGAGTTCATTGGAGTTTATCGAACAAAACATGTTTATAGTCTGATCATGAGAATTGAAAACCACACACGATTCTAATACAATCAAAAGAGTAGGTGGAGAATACAAAGAAAACCAAACATCATGATGTGCTACAAGGAACTACAGTTCATACATATTCGCAAGCTCTACTGCAAATCTTAACATTTGTACCGAAGACGCGGTTACACGATCATTCAAACAAATATAAAAAAATCGTATCATTTCTCCAAATTAGCCCTACATGCTTGTCGTAAAAGGCGACTAACGGGATCGGGCGGTCAGGCTCGCTGACTTGGTTATACTTTCATTGTTACTCATAAAAGACCAATTGTTCAAGGATTGTTCAGTATCATGCGGTCATTTATTGAGTGATGTTAATAGATGTCCTTTTGATTATGCTAGCGTCATATTTTTGTTGGTAATTTCGTTTCTAGGGTAGAATAGGTCTTCAGCAACCCATGCTTGCCGTAAAAAGCGACTATGCTTGTCTTAAAAGGCGACTAACGGGATCGGGTGGTCAGGCTCGCTGACTTGGTTGATGCATGTCATCGTATTCCAATTGCGTAGATCGATGCGCCTGATGTCAATCACTGGATTGTCTGGTCCAGCCTCGATTATTTCACAAACCGCCGTCATATAGCTGGAATATTGCTGAGTGCGGCGTTTAACAACAAACAAACAAACAAACAAACCATACAGTATTGTTGAAATGGTTGTGGGTTAGTGGGTGGCTTTACACATTGTCCCAAAACGATTAAAACCAAAGGCAGAAATGAAGGATTTTAATTGGGCATTTAACGTCATGCTGGAAACTTTCTTAAATTGGATTCGAACCCCGGAAGTCTGACCACACATAATGTGTATCTCCTACACAAAGGTACAGTCATGGGTGTAGAGATCTGTTACTAGTCGTCAACAGAATGATCTGCCTTGTTACCGTGACCCTCATTGCAGTGGCGTTGTAAAACTCATTGCATTAGTGGCAAGATAAAAAGCGAGACAGACTTCTATGAATATAAACGTTTCTCATTTCAGTGGTAAGACAAGTATCGCTAAGCGCTCAGACTCTGGCGTCTAATCGTTGAAATAGTTAGTTGAAGCCCGAGGCACGGAATGGCCAACATTAAAAGAACCCTAGCACTATAATGTTTAAACAACAGTGTTGTGATAATCGTATTTTTAAATATATTTGAAAACTTTATGCTTAACTGTGAGAACACTGTGTGAGTCGTCCTTTTGTTAATGCCTGTGAAATGTGTTGTGAGGCTTTTGCACGTACACCTCGCTATTTGGAGACTCTGGTTGTGAAACGCATGTCCCGGGACAATCACATACGACCAACTCGAGCCGGCTGTCCATCACCTAATGTTACTGTCCGATGTTGATGGGCATATGCATATTATGAATAAATACAGCCCTGATTGATTTCCATACGAATTTCCTTTCTATGTGTTGTTTGTTTGGAACGAAAAGCTACCAAATCACATGTACGTACAGTGTATACACTAACATGAAACGTACTGCATAAAACATATATTCCACCGTTCAAAAAAAGATAAACTAATAGTCCTGATGTAAGTAAACATTTTCTCCAGGTCGTCGTTGCAGAAGCATAAAAGGCGACTACGCTTGTCGTAAGATGCGACTAACGGGATCGGGTGGTCAGGCTCGCTGACTTAATTGATCCACGTCATCGATCCCAAATGCGTGGATCGATTTACATAATGTCAATCACTGGATTGTCTGGTCGAGACTCGATTATTTACAGACCGCCGTCATATAGCTCAAACCCTCTTTGCTACATTTAAGTATTTTAATCTGCAAATAATAATATTAGTAATAATGGGTATATTTGTGTATCACTATTCCCACACAATGCACGGACATACCGCCCAGACCAGCAAATCACTGTACACCTTCAGCATTCTCATAATTAATGCACTGTAGAATAAACATCCATATCTTTAGAAGTACACACAACAATCGATAAGTAAGTGGAGGCTACGTTTAACTTTCTTCCTGATTATGTAGCTTGAATACGATATTCAGCCTGTCCACATAAATGTGATAATGCAATGATGTGGTCACATTTAGCTCTGATATTACGTCTTATGTGGGACCCGTGAAGATCAGGGTTAAAACTGATCTTCAGCAACCCATGCTTGTCGTAAGAGGCAAATACCCGGATCGGGTGGTAAGGCTCGCTGACTTGCTTGATGTATGTCATCGTAAATACCCATTGAACATACAGTACAAGTTAAAACTCAATATCTTAATTTCGTGACGATTTTAGAGCAAAGTTGTTGTTTACCTACGTATTTAATTGTTTGTGTATTGTTCAACACTACGTTCATCTATATTCCTGTATAAAACGACGGCATCCTGAAATAGCGTCTGGACCGTACAATCAATGGATTTTGAGCAACGTGAAGTGTATGCTTTGTTATAAGTGTTTGAGAATGAAATTGTGTCATTTTATAGGCATGAAGTCACAGCATTGCTTTATTGAAAGCAATCACGCCTTTACCCAGAAACACTGCTTTATATCTATAACGTATATAGTGATACATGTATATTACTCATTATAATGATTTGCTTTACCCAGAAAAATTCGTTCAAGACAATTTAATTCGTTGACTGTTTGAAAGCGGCCCTCATAAACATTGCGTTATTTTGAGAGCACCGTCTAACATAATTCCAAATGACATTACCAATTGTTACTGAATGAGCAAGGTTTAAGGCCGCTGTGAACAGTATTTCAGTTACGTCACAGTGTGACAGGAGGATGTGGGAGGAAAGCTGAACCTGACGCAGGTCTTAGATGTTTACCGCTTTGCTGAATCCCACTAATACGGTTATATAGGTATGATGACGTCAAGGGAGACTTGTCCTCGTTTAAGCTATTTCCAATGGAGATGACTTACACAATCAAACTTGAGGCAGATAATAGTCATCCAAGATCATATGTTATATATTTTGATATTATTCCTATTCGTCTTTTTTCTGACATCAGCTCGTCGCATTCCTTTCTTTCAATGACATATGGACGATATCCTTCCCCGTGTTACTAAAAAAGACCAATCAAATTACATTGTTACTCATAAAAGACCAATTGGGAATTGTTCAAATGTTGTTCAGTATCATGCGGTCATTTATTGAGTGATGTTAATAGATGTCCTTTTGATTATGCTAGCGTCATATTTTTGTTGGTAGTTTCGTTTCTATGGTAGAATGGGTCTTCAGCAACCCATGCTTGCCGTAAAAGGCGACTATGCTTGTCTTAAAAGGTGATTAACGGGATCGGGTGGTCAGGCTCGCTGACTTTGTTGATGCATGTCATCGCTCCCGATAGCGTGGATCGATGTTCATGATGTCCAGCACTGGATTGTCTGGTCCAGATTCGATTATTTAGAGACCGCCGTCATATATCTGGAATATTGCTGAGTGCGGCGTAAAACCTCAGTGATAAAGGCACTGAAAGTCGTTCTAGAAACCTGTTTTAATGAACCTGAACACGTCGTATTCTCACGTTGTGAAGTAACATTTCACATGGGAGGCAAAGAAACTATACCTCTCAGTTGACGTGATCATTTTTCTGGCTTTCAATTTAAAAATATCACAAGTTAACGAAATTAAAACTGTTTTCAGAATTAAAAAAAACACAACAATTTCGCATGACACGCTATTGCTGATGGGTATCTTAGACATCTTATCTTTAACAATCAATACATTTGTTTTTTCACATCACAAACTTACAACATGTCAAACATGGTTGGGGCATGTGATTACAGATATATTTCTTACCCCAGTTTTCACTGAAGCAGTTTATTTTTACACACAATTACGCAAACATAGATTAATTTATACAAACTGTTGCAGGAATAAGTTATGGTCAAATTGACATAACAACAGTTCTTGCCATTTTAAATTACAAGGAAAAAAATACGGTCTACTTTGTTTTGCCCCTTAGTTTATAAAGATAAATTTCATTTTGAAACCTAAGGATAATGTTTTCGAGATGCTTGTAATCTATCTCAAAAATAACAACAAACTTTCTTATGAATGTTTGTTAACTATACTAGGTTACAAAAACTATACGAAACTAAATCTACTGAAATATATGCATTATCTAAACGGGAGACATCGATGGGGGAAGTCAAGCGATGTGTTCTTGAAGATAAGGCTACAATGAAATTGCATTACAAGGCGTGGCAGACCACGTGACAATGAAATAACATTACTAATCTCACAACCACTGAAGCTGGTTAGCTGTGCGTTTTACCTCCAAGGCACTGGTTATTCCTGTTTACAACTAGGAGTGAGTGAGTGAGTATGGTTTTACGCCGCTTTTAGCAATATTCCAGCAATATCACGGCGGGGGACACCAGAAATGGGCTTCACACATTGTACCCATGTCGGGAATCGAACCCGGGTCTTCGGCGTGACGAGCGAACGCTTTAACCACTAGGCTACCCGACCGCCCCTACAACTAGGATATCAGTTCCATTGTAAGAATGATTTGGGATGGTGATCTCACCTCGTGTGTATTAAAATGTTATCGATTAGTGTTGATATTTATCATTAAAAAAAAACCTCGGTGATATTCTTTATTTCTACATTCAAATATTTACAATTAACAAACAATTAATGTTTGAATTTAATTATTATGTTTACGAATTTCTATGTCTAAATTTACAACCTTTTTTTATGAAGGTAATGTTTTCCTACAGTGTGAACGTTTCCAAAATTAAATGAATTTTGTTCCACATACTGGTATGACATTTCTAAGAGTGATGCATCAGTGACACAAATGATGCACTTCCTTAATACAACGTGTACAACATGTTCCCGTGTTGTTTTCAGGTGATCAAATGACGTGCCTTTTCGTGTGTTTGTGACGGGTGCCACAAGTGGGGCAGGATACGTTAACCTTGCTCATGACATGCTCATGATATAATGAGTATCTCACAATGGATTTTTCTTAGGATTGTGGAAATGTTTTCTGTCGCTTCTATATACCCTGTAAGTATATTCACATATATTCCAGTACATACATGTGTGAAATAACAATGCAGGGAGTGCAAATATCGAAGAGCAATGTAAGAGAACGGGGTGAGAGCATTTTACAATTTTCCCCAGGAAAAAAAATACGACATACAAAGAAAGTATGTAAAGCATACTGACATAAAGGCTGGATTTATTACCTTCATGTAACTGTTGATTTATGTACGATTGCGATGTGAGTCTTCGACTCGCGTATAAGAATGTTCAATCAAGACAGTTTACATACTGGATAAACATAGCTAGTTGCTTGATATCATATTCGCAATACTTTCTGATTTAAGCATGTTCTGAATTGATACCCACATGTATCTAAAAAGAGTATTGTTGACAAAACTGAAAGGGTTAATGAATGATTATCAGTACCCATGTCTGGCATCGAACCCCGGTCTTCTGCGTGACGAGCGAACGCTTTAACTACTAGGCTACCCATACTAGGTCAGATATGACATTATGTTTCCTTTCAGAAAGGACTCTTAGACAGCAAAGTCTAGAGGTACGCAACAATATCTTTCAATCCGAAGTCAATTGTGAATTCTTTCTCAGATTGTCTAATGTAGTGTTTCAATTCAATGAGATTCACACAGAATAGCATAACGGTCATTCAAGAATAGAAAACAATGTTTATCAAAGTGTTTCATCCCTACTCGCAATTCGTAAGAACTCTTAGCAAAGAAGAGAAGAAAATGTGTTTCAATCCTAAGTGAATTGTGAATTATTCTTATAATGAATACAACATCGAATTGTGTTAATTGGTCACGTTCATGCCAATTTCTTCTCGTTTACAATGGCGTCAAAATAGGTGATGGCAGTACGCTACCTTGGACTAAATGTGCACATATGCATGTGTGTGAAATTCAAACTATTTTAGCACCTAAACATTATTCGTAAATTTCATTTCGCAAACTAAAATAATAAAACCTGAATTAGAGATCAATATATGGATTGAAGACTTATAAATTATGTTCCAGATAGAAACTTGTAATGTCTGTATGGTTCTGACTACTTATTTTCTGGTCGATTTCTTTGCTGTTACAAAACAAGGTCCTTAATGCATTCAACCTCTTTTGTGTCTTTTCGGAAGTAGATCCTATTAACACAACCTTTTAACTATGAGTACTCTAAATGTAGCTCTCTAAAATATTGATTATATTGACTTCCCATTGCACTTTATCAAAAAGATTTTGTAGAAGTTAGATATGAGAACAATAAAATGACCTGGTTTTTTAACCCAGTACGTGTATTTCCAGAACGTTCCCACATTTAGCTTTTATAACATAACTGGTTACATCCATATTCAGTTTCTGATTATTCTTTGTTGTCTGATATTCTTAAATGCCTGGCAGAACGTGTACCACACCACGCCTTTAATATGCACGGGGAACACTGGAACATATGGTACAGGTCAAAATAGGGAATTGCATTGGACATCATTTTTGTCACTGATGCGTCAACTTTGGAAATGTCCTCCACATGTCCACCATAAAACGTTTTGAAAGCTCTACTGAGGCCTCGAAGGTTGAAACCTTGATCAAAAAATTTCTAAGCAAGAGTCGTATGACGCTCTTTGAAATCTTTGAAGAAGGAGCATGCTGGTGTATCTTAAAAAATGTGAAATGTAAACAATAAAGGCTGGAGCTGCTGGAATAATGCTCGACACGAAGGGAAAGTTGACTTTTGGAAAGTTGAAGTCATCCCTCTTGTCATACAGTCTTGTGTAGAGTGTTTTGTCACTCTGAATCTTCGTGCATAGATCTAAGTAAGAAACAGAAAGTTACCAAGTGAGGGAAAAAACACTGGTATTTCTGCGAATGGAAAATCCAGGGCTAGGTTGCTAACCGAGTCCTCGCTAACTCAACACACGTGGAAGTACCTCGTATAGGTTCTCAAGAACCTAAGATCACGTGGTGACTTACGATTGGTGGAATTTAAGTCATTGTACCCCGATGGCGTGGTTCGTTGCTCACGATATCAATCACTGGTTTGTCAGATACACTAGGATTATTCAGAGGCCGATGTCATACAGCTGTTAAAATGCAAGCACAAATTAAAACCTAAACAGTGCAACAATTAATATACAACAAATTTAAAAAAACCGAAACACTTTAGTATCAAACTATAGAGTACATGTATGGTATCTTATTATTAAAATCCGCACAAACATTTGTTTTTAAATTCTAAATCTAAAATCGGCAAACAAAATTGGTGAAACTTAATTTTAAAGCATGAATAATAATTAATAAATATCATATTCATGTTGGAAAACATAGGAATACACAAGACAGCAAACAAAGATAACATAGATAGTTCTATATAAAGTTTACACAAATCCTTAAATCTTCATGTTTCTGGTTCATAAATGCAAATCTATACACAGGGTAAAGGGTCTGGTGAATCCTACTTACTTAATTAGTAACAGCGGCCAGAAAGTATGTAAATAACGAATTTACTATCCTGACTGGTAGATTGCACGTTGCAGCGGTGAACAGAAGGGGAGCCCTCTTTCAGTTTCGGCGTCAAGACCGCGAGATAATGCTCACTTCCGCCTTGGTCAGTTTCACGCTCATCATTGTAAGGTAACGAGGAGGTGATTATAGTTATAGGAGTGTTCTATATATACTGAACCGCAAAAGAAACGTCACCATGGATAGATATATGAGAAACCTCATTTGTCCAAACACTGTAAACATACTTTGAGGCATATTTAAAAGATAAACTTGGCAAAACTGATCTTCAAGGTTGAAATTAATGTGACAAATGTTCTTTAAGTGAAACACAACACTACTCTCTGAGAAAATGGCATCACAAGTCAGTATCTCGTGTGTCCGCCATGTGCATTGATGACTGCCGTGCAACGTCGATACATGGAATGGATGAGGTGGTTGTTGAAAGCCATAGACACTTGAGCCCACACACTGAGGAACGCCTTGGTCGGACGTCATTCAGCCGTCTTTGAATCTCGTCCTACAGGTGCTCAGTGGGACTTAAATCGGGACTGAGGGCAGGCCACTGCATGGTTCTGATGCCATGCTGCTGTTGGAAGTCTCTTGTTGCTCGCGCAGTGTGGGCACGGGTGTTATCATGCTGAAACTCGTGGTTGCGGCAATGTGCCAAATGAGGTATGGCGTGTGGTCTCAAGACTTGATCAATGTACTGAGCTGCTGTTACACCATTGCCTCTCCCTGGACCGATGTTCTGGAAGACCACAGAGCCGACCCTCTCTGCAAGACAAATACCAACCCACACCATGATGCTCGGACCACCCCACGAGTCTCTCTCAACGACACAAACATCCGAATAAAAATTTCCCCACGGCGTCGCCAGACTCTCTCTTTGCCATCTGCTGTTGAGATACTGTACGGCCCTCGACTGAGAAGAGGACTCTTCTCCACTGGTGGTGGCGCCAATGCTGGTGCTGAGTTGCCCGCAGAAGACTGTCCTGGCGATGACGTGGTGTCAGAATGGGTCCTCAGTGTGGCCTGTGACAGTGGAGGTGTCTGCTCGTCAATCGTCGACGCACGGTGTCCGCACTAATGTGTCCCCATGGTCTGTCGAGCAGTTTCCGCAGCAGTAACAAAGCGATCTTGAAGATGCTGTTGCACAATCCGACGATCCTGGCGTCAGGTGGTGACCCTTGGTCTTCCACTACGTGGTCGGTCATCTGTAGTATTGGTGGTCTGGTACCGTTGCTGGAACCTGTATATGGTCCTTACGTGGACTTGAAATGCATTGGCTACTTGCTTGGCGGTTTGTTGGGGAACGCATTTGCATTTTAATTTGCACGGAACTCACGTGCATCCGGTTACCATGGCCGTTGCCGTGATGCGTTTGGGCGATCGGTTTTGTTGTCATCTGCTTGGTTTTTTTATCATCAAATTTCATTTTTCCGGACAAGATAATGTTAAATTTTAGAAACTTTGCCAAAAATTACTCAGATATTTAAATGACATCTTTTCATGCAATGCTACTTGGGGTGACGTTTCTTTGGGTGTTGAATATATTTGGGGAATGAATATTAAAACTCGTGAGCTTCACCAATATCGTCCCACTAAGAACCAGAAGAAAGAATAATCTTAACTTCCGCACCCATTGTAAAAAGATCAAGGTCTAGAATATTTAATTTCCCCAGACAATTGTTTTAGCTCAGGTTTTAGTGTTACAGAGGTAAAACGTTTCGTTTTTAATGAAAAAATGCAATTGCACACCCGTTGGTCCATCGCGCACGGGAGGTAATAAACTGTAGTATACCGTTCTTTTAAGCAGGACTATACTGTTGATGAGTACGTCACCCGCCCTATGTCCCTTGCCAACAGAAGCGATTTGGCTAAATTCAGATGTAGCACCGCTCCTATCCAAATTGATTTAGGCAGATATATTAACATGCCGTTAGAAGACAGGAAGTGTTTTCAGTGTCAAAACGTTGTCGTAGATGGATGTCAAGTCATTTTAAATTATCCTGTGTATAGTGTTGAGCGACGTAAGTCTCTTAAACAAGTGCCACGAGTTAAACTCAAATGTCATCAACCTGTGTGATGTACAGAACATAGCCTTTATTTTGATAGATAATATTGTGTGTCCTCTTACCGCCGTAACCTACAATGAAATTTTTAAAAAAAGGAAAAATGTTGTATACAGCTGCCAGCAAGCATCTGTTTATTTTATTATATATTTTAAATATGTGAATACATTTAGAAGAGTCTCTCTACGGAGTGGCCCATATATGTGTTTTATTTTGTAACAGAGTTGTAACGAATTGGTGTGAAATTGTAACCGTTACCTTAGTGTAAGCCCAACACATATAGCACACAGCCTGCATACCTCTAACATAAGCAATATATGTATGAAAGCTTAAAAGTCTATTAGAAAGTCCTTTGCGTTTAATTCAAATACCCTGAAATGTTCAGATCTAGATTAAAACTAACATCAAGTGAAACGTACAGTTTGATCTATACTCTTTCATTCTATAATCTGATATTCACTTAAGCGACGTTTAAGCTGACCTGTACATGCACATTGCATGATATAATTAAAGGTAAAACTTAATGTACATGGATATTCAAACGTTTCCTCAATGTTAAGGGGGGTTCGGGTGGCCCAATCGTCTAAGGCGCCGCGATTCGCTGATTGTCGGTTCGAATCCCGGTTCGTCCCGATTATGTTTCTAGGTTTGTCAGGATTGACACCATGAGCATCGACCCACGCAAATGGAATACGAGGACATGCATCTACCAATCATGACCACCCGATCCCGTTACTCGCCTTATACGATAAACGTAGGTTGCTGAACATCAATTCTAACCCGGACCTTTTTACGAGAGTCTGACATCACTGAACCCTTGTTCATGATGAAAACCTTTCTAGTGTTGTGAGTAATGTTGGTAGTTATAGTGAGAGTGACCAAGTTCTGTTTAGCGCCGCTTTAAACAGCACGTAAATTATGTCACGGAATGCCAGTCATGCAAGGTTTTAGACGTTTACCAACGCTGCAATGAGGGGGTTTAGTTTTGTTTTTGGTTTGGTTTGAGACCAACATCACTTTGGGCTTTCCTCCCACATTAAGCTGATACGCCATGATATAACTGAAATACTGTTAAAAGCGGAGTCTAACCCAACTCACTCACTCAAAGCCATGAGTCTGGAACAGACAAACTAGTGATTGATATCATGAGCAACAATCAACACTGTTGAGGCATGATGACACACAGACAAGTCACCTCGTCTGAGAGCCTGATCTAAACAGTTGCCTCTGACGACCAGCATATGGGGGACCAACTCTAACCCGGAATTCCCATGGGGTCTCTAGCCATAATTGCAGCAATATGTTTGTAAGTAGTATCTTGCTGGATTTGAAAGTATCATTGCATTAAAGTAGGCTGAATTAATAATCTAAATATTTAATCTACTAACTCCTACCACTGTTGTTTGTTGTTTAACGCCGCACTCAACAATATTACAGCTTTATGACGGCGGTCTGTAAATAATCAAGTCTGGACAAGACAATCCAGTGATTAATATCATGAGCATCCATCCACGCAATTGGGATCGATGACATGCATCATCCAAGTCAGCGAGCCTGACAACCCGATCGCGTTAGTCGCCTTTTACGACAAGCATTGGTTACTGGTGGCTTATAGCCCGTGTTTTAAACAGTATGCCAAAATATGTATGACAAATTTGTCTTGTGAACATGACGTTGTATTAATGACTAAATGCTGTACATATCAGCTTGTTCTCGTCGCTATATGGCTGAAAAAATGCCGATGCGACATTAAATCTTAATTCTCTCTTTAGTTATACTGAGCAGCAACTACTGGAGCAGATAGATCCGTTGTTCAGAATCTGAAAATTGGTCGGTGGGATAGACCAGTTGTTAAAGCATCCGCTCGTCACGCCGTATGCCCAGGGTCGATTCCCCCCATGTCATCTCACTTACTCTGCTAACACGCACTCCACCAACCCGATCTGTAGCAGTTGGTTTACACCACGACAAAATGCCGGAGAATGCCCAGTTGTGCTTTCCGAACAGTGCGCCAAATGCTCCTGTACATGCATTCTGTTTTTGAGTAAGTTGGTTGGTTTGTTGTTTAATGCCGCACTCAGCAATATTCCAGCTATATGACGGCGGTCTGTAAATAATCAAGTCTGGACCAGACAATCCAGTGATTGATATCATGAGCATCGATCCACGCAATTGGGATCGATGACGTTTATCAACCAAGTCAGCGAGCCTGACCACCCGATCCCGTTAGTCGCCTTTTACGACAAGCATAGTCGCCTTTTACGGCAAGCGTGGGTTGCTGAAGACCTATTCTACCCCGGAATCTTCACGGGCTCTGAGTAAGTAGCGACAATAACAGGAATTGCCGGAATCTTGCAATAAGAAGCGATATTGTTCAAGGCCTGGAACTCTACACTCACATGTATCGTGCTTTCTCTGTAAAAAAAAAATGGGTTGTATTTGTTTTGTTTCCAATCATATCGAATTCGACCGCCTCCGTGGTCTAGTGGTAGAGCGTCCGCCCGGAGAGCGGAAGGTCCAGGGTTCGATCCCGGGCCGCGTCATACAAAAAGACGTTAAAAGATTGTACTTGTTGTAACCCTGTCTGGCGCATCACCTCACCTCACCTCATATCGAATTCCTGCCAAACCAATCCACGTTTAAAATCAAATAAGATATGTTTACAATTATGGACTTATAGTTTTTTTAGGTTTGTAGATTCATCTTACATAGGTTTAATCATCGTAAAGTGAAAGAATATTAAATTAAATTAATAGAAACTGCATGTACTTTTACTCATCTTTGTGAATCCTAATATGTGGTAGTCGGCATTAATTATAGCCTGTTATAAAATATTTGTCCTCATGCTTGTTGGAAGAGGCGACTAGCGGGATCGGGTGGTCAGGTTCGCTCACTTGGTTGATGCATGTGGCGGTATCGCCTTTGTTTATAATTAGATCGATGCTTAAAATGATGTCAATCTCTGGGTTGTCTTGTCCAGAATCGAGTATTTACAAACCACCGTCATACAACTTGAATATTGAATGTGGCGTTAAACAACAAACACGTGTTTGTTTGTCACGCTCAGATATATGACAGCGGTCTGCAATGTGGATAATCTGGATAATCGAATCTGCACCAGGCAAACCAGTGATCGATATCATAAGCATCATTCCACGCCGTCGGGGAAACGACGACTCGCAATCAACCAAGTAACCAAGCTTAACAACTCTATCTGGGGAGTCTCCTACGACCAAGATAGATTCTGGGGTCGATTCTAATCCGGAATCACTATGTAGCCTACGACTAGCTTACACCACAGGACCATATAACTAACTTTAACAATAAAAATAAAAGAAGTCGCAAAAGCAATCATAGACGAGGCCAAATGCTCGTCAATGACTTTTTTTCAGATTTGCGGCTTTATTATTTTGATTTTTTTGCGACTTTGCGACTTTTTTATATTTTTATTGTTATAATTAGTTAATTATAAATAGTCCTGTGCTTACACCCACTTTGGTAAAAGACGCCTAAAATAGATAACCAACCCTTAGATCCTCGACACATATATAAAAGAAATCACACCAAACTAAACAACACATCAGCGAATGTGTCAACGCGCACTATACCACACACAGATTGAGCTACGTACCATGTGATCTTAAAAGCTTGCCTACAATGTAAGTCACATCTGGCATTTCCAACTAATCAACTCCCATACATCTGGAACTCTAAGTCAGAAACAACTCAGGGATGCATTATCAGGGTTGCGTTGGATGCAGGATGCGTTACGTATTGGGAGCTTGATCAAATTAGCAATCGTCTATGGATGGGGATGGGAGTGCTCCTCGGCCTAATGGAATATCAGTTCATTCACCGCCAGCTGTTGACACTGTTCCTTTCATTGAGGTGTTTTATCAGACAGCGGTCCTTTTATATTATTCTCATTTGTAGTTGTGAATACGTACGGGTCCTATTCTGATACTAACTCATACCACGCCATAACAGTTTTGATGTAGTCGAGGGCTTCGAGGTCCAAATTATAAACCGTAATCCGCTGACGGAAGAGCTATGTTTGATCAGTTCTGTCCTCAAGTCTGTATAACAAGAGGGATGACGTCGACTTTCTAAATGTCAATTTTCCTATCAGCTCCAGCCCTTGGTGTCTACATTTCAGAACTTCTGAGGTACACTCGAGCACAATCTTTCCAGAACGATTTCAAAGAGCGTCATACGACTCTTGCCCCAAAGTTGTTCGATCAGGGTTACGAATTTTAGGTTGTAAATTATCGAGTCTCGACCAGACAATCCAGTGAATGACATCATGAGCATTGATCTACACAATTGGGATCGATGACATGCATCAACCAAGTCAGTGAACCTGACCACCCGATCCCGTTAGTCGCCTTTTACGACAAGCAGAGTCACCTTTTACGGCAAGCAGGGGTTGCTGAAGACCTATTCTACCCCGGAATCTTCACGGGTCTACGAATTTTAGGGATTTGTAAAGCTTTCTAAAAGGTTTTATGGTAGACGTGAGGGCATTTCCAAATTTGACACATCACTGACTTTGGTGTTCTATGAAAGTTTCGTCTTACACTATTACATTATGTCCCGTGTTTTTTAAGTTCAACAGTTGACTTGCCTTTGCATGTCTTTGTGAAGGGTACCACCGGTATGGTAAACAAGGGTCATCGTTTCGCGAGCACCTGGTATCACCCTTATCTTACAGTGTTTCATAAACCCAATCACACGAGATGCATACAACACGGGATCGTACAACGGATTCTGCTTGAAGCAGATATTCTTATTATGATTATGATTATGATTATTACCATTATTCTATATTAAATATGGCTGAAATAATGCTGATGCGACGTTAAATTTAACTCACGCACTCTTATTATTACTGACCGGATTTAGTCGATTTTATTGTAAATTATATTTTTATTTCCACTGATTACAACCCTCAATATTAAACAGAATTAAGCGCTTTGTAATTCAAGATGTTTAATTAGTATTTATTCTGTATTGCTATATCTTGAACATATCCGAAATGCACGCTGGAAAAACAAAAGTAATGAGTAATCGAAATCGTATACACATCATTATATTTTTTATCTGCAAAGAAAAAGCGTAATCCTGCTTCTTCGTTATGATGATTGAAGCCCATTTGAAACAAAATAGCAGTTTAAATAAATGTAATTTGGTGACATTGTCCACCTTTAAGACATATATGTTCAATTAAGTTTCAAGAGCGACATAGGAAATTAAGATGAATGTGAAAAAAACGTTCAGAACAAATTGCGCACGTTTTAATGACGGCGTCAGATTACCTTCACAAGAAAACGATATTCAAATAATAAACTGACGTCCAAAAGAAACTTTACCAACTGAAAATATAAATTTCAGACAAAGTAATTTTTTTTTTTCAATGAGGTCTATCTAAAACACATAACCTAAATACAACAATAGTGAATGCAGAAAAAGTTAATCGTCTGTTACATTTTTGCGAGATAACACGCGAAAAAGTGAAAAACACGTGCTGCACGGATAACTGCAAATGCACGTGCGGGTAAGGGTATGAAACGATTGCAACGGCAAGTCAGACATCCACAGTGATAAAAAAACACAAAAGAAATGCCACGACTCACAGTCGAACAACGTGAACGAGCCTTGGGTATGGTACAGATGGGAGTAACCCATGCCCATATTGCACGAACCTTCGGTTACTCCCATGTTGCCGTTACCAACTTGATGTAGCATTACAGACAGACAGGGTGGACCGTTGACAGGCCAAGAACAGGCAGACCCAGGGTGACCACGCCCCATGATGACCGGTACTTGCGTACCTTGCACCTCCGAAATCGCTTCCTGACAGTGACGTCATCGGCGACAAATGCCTTAGGTCACAGGGTTAGTCGACAGACAGTGGCCAGGAGACTCAGGGCTCATGGAATCAGGACATTTAGACCATACAGAGGACAGCTATTGACAGCGCAACATCGTCTGCGATTGAGATGGGCCCGGACTGTACGACGTTGGCAACGACGCGACTGGCAGAGGGTTGTCTTCACTGACGAAAGTCGATTCTGTATGTTTAGGGCTGATGGAAGACAACGTGTTTACCGCCGAAGGGGTGAACGAACGGCGGCGTGTTGCGTGCAGGAGGTCGTACCATATGGTGGAGGGAGTGTCAGAGAGTGGGGAGGGATCTGTCGGCAGGAGAGGACACCGCTGGTCTTCCTTGACGGAAACTTGACAGCTCAGCGTTACATGGATAACATTCTTCGTCCAGTTGTCCTACCATTTCTCCAACAGCAGCCTCGTGGTGTCATTTATCAGCATGACAACGCTAGAGCCCATACAGCCAGAATTGTCACTAACTTCCTCGCAGCCAACAACGTCAACGCCCTGCCGTGGCCTGCACGCTCACCCGACATGTCCCCCATAGAACACCCCTGGGACTTGATGGATCGTCGTGTTCGACAACGACCACACTCTCCAGCCAACCGGCAAGAACTGATCTTGGCCCTCCAAGAAAAATGGCGTCAAATCCCACGTGACCTCATCAGACGACTGACTTTTTCTGTGCGTCGAAGAGTTTTTGCGTGTATTGAGGCATTTGGTGGTCACACACGCTACTAATGACTTGTTATTGAACGTGAGCGATTGTTTATGTACTCTGCCTATTGTCCATGATTCTGAAAGCTCGAGTTTTGTACCACACCCAACTTTGGGGGGCTTTGACGTCATTCTCGGTCGCGGTATGATTGTCATGTTCAGTGTTGATTATGTTGATATATTGATCTTCCTAATACACTTTACTTCATGCATGTATGCTTTGTTGATTTTGAGCAAGAGTGATTTCAAACTCTGGTAAAGTTTCTTTTGGACGTCAGTTTACTTCTTTCCACGTACAAAACTGCAATGATGAAGATCACGTCGGATTCGAACTCGCATTCATATAGGAATCTTCCACCCGTATCACAAGAAACCCCGCACACTGGAAATCGGCTCACAAGACAACTGATCAGTGGACAACTGCCAATTATATACGACGATCACACATTTGAAGACATGAACACACAGGTGATGATATACATCCGCAAACATTTACCATGGCAACTCAACAAAATCCGCCGCCTCAACAGATTAAAATATTGTCCGTAACCAAAATGCACTGAATACCTATTTCCCTTACGTCAATGTCAAGACCACATGCCCGTCAAAGTTAGAGAGCTGTTAATTCAATTCAGCTCAACCTTCCGGTCTTTCATGGCGCCTTTTACCAACCAGCTGGTGTCATCGTTTCCGTAAACACTGCGTGACTCTTAAAGAATAGTCTTTATTTAGCATCGGTGAGGAAGACACCAAAGACATCTGTTTCTGGGAGCAAAAATCCATGACTTAATGACGGCTATTCAGAGATGAATATGACTGGGTGACTTCTGTGTGTAACTGGAAAATGTGGGTCACACCCACCGACCCCAACATGTATATGCGATACTATCCAGGCAAGAATCTCGGCGTCATGTTATCAGAGAGCACAGATTCCAAACCTCATCGTCTTGTTCAGAATGTTTCCTTCTTGGTCAATACTAACATGAGAGGACAACGACGTACGTTCAACAGCAATGGCAATATGTGTCGAGCATCACAAATGTCTGATCAATGAACGTCGAAAAACCGAAACGCACATTTTGATTTATTGTACCATTTATTTAGTAACTGGGTTCGGTAACTGAGAATTACTAAGGCCTAAAATTATTTCCCGACCGTTTGGCACATTATGCGTCTTGCTTGTATTTAGTTGATCAATGCTCTTGAAAAGATACATGAAAATGTTCTCGGAGGAGGTAGATAGATTGTGACGGTTACTCAGACCTCTGGCATCAGCTCAGAAGACATTGGGTTCCGCAACATGATTGGAAAGGGAGACATTGGAGCCCAACCCATTCCTGTGGCACACATACTGTATGTTGTAGATGTTCACGTTAATGGTCTTGGCGACTGTACTTGAAAATCATCTGTCGGTGACATTTTAGGATAGATTGAGTCTAGGATTCAGCAGAACTCTGTACTGAGAAAAAAGTCGAGTGAATCCCAACTTAATTACCTACAGCGGACAGAAGTTTAGTAAAATAGCGCATTAACTATCTTGCCTGTTAGAGGTGAGGTGAGGTGAAATTGGGTTTAACGTCGCGTCCAAGATTATTGCACTTATATAGCGACGTGGTGCCTGTTAGATGGGACGAAGATGTTGAAGATTACTGTACAAATATGTTATGTAACCTCATACAAGACATGTGTAGGAATGTGTTCCAGCCTAAACGGCATGCACATTTGATGTGTTCTATCAAAACACGTTTATGGTCTAAACACATGAAATGAGCTACCGCCTAAACAAAACATGCCCCTAATCTCTACATGTTTAGAACTTAAACACCTTTAAACACGTTTAGAATATAAATATGTTTAATCAAGTGCATATCATCAAGTTATATGTCAAATATGGACGAGATGTATTATATGTATTGGAATTAGATGTGAACATCAGATTCACGGGCACGTGCATAACACATATACCACCAACGAATTTGCTACAATATTAGCAGAAGAAAATGTACATATATACTGAGCTAATGGTGACTAGGTAGATTGTAGCACAGGTGGGAGCATGACGGATCACAAAACAAAATGTTGCATCTTCGAATCACATCGAGGAATATATCTCTTTGTTTTCATCAATGTGTTGTTGCGGTATGTCCAAAATATTTCTCTCATACAGGTAGCTGACAACGAAAGTATATCGGGGGAGCAGGATAATCTCCACTAAGGACAGTTAACACTCAACTTGAACTGTCCACTGTCACAAGTACAACAGATGAAACCGTTCCAAATGTGTATAGTATTTCCTCTAATAGACGCCGGCCTCTAATAGAAGCCGGGTCAATTGTTCAGTGCAAAAATAGAAGCCGGGCCCCTAATAGACGCCGGGTCGATCAATTGATACAATTTCATTTCGTGACGATTCGGGACATTCGTGGTCACAGTGAAATGGGGGTATTAATAGAAGCCGGGCCTCCACTAGACGCCGGGCCTCTAATTGACACGGTGTCAAAGGCTTGTCCGAAATAAATAAAAGCCAGAGGGTCTAATAGAGGAAAGTTGTGATCCACGGAGCGAAGGTAGTTCATACTGTGTCAGTTAAGAAATTCAAACGTAATGGTGTGAAGTCGCTGTTGGCAATCCTTATATTGTTTTCGATGGCTAACCCCATTTTGCCCTGCGAGCATTTGGGTGATCACCTGATCATTCAGGGCTTGTTATCTTCTTAGGACATCCAAGAAACGCCACATGCTTGGGTGAAATCCAGCCATGTTGGTTAGAAGACATCGATGCCACCCCAAGCTGATTGTTTGTATGGGGCAGGCCATCTAGTCTCCACTGGTGTTGGTTCCACGATGGAATGGTGAACAGTGACGACCTCTACGTTGTGGGCGACCAGTGTAGTGGTCAACGTAATTAACCACAGGTTGAAGCTCATCCGCCAGGTGCTAACTCCTGGAACGAGACGCTTGGGAAAAGAGTTTCTTCTTGCTCTAGAATACTGGTCACAAATCATAAGAACATGGAATTCATATTCTACATGGTTATGTCCCTTCGAAAAACAGAAAGTGCATACGTTCATTATTGGGGCGTCACGTTGTTGTGACGCCCCAGTTCAACAGCAAGTCTGACATTATTACACCGGAACATGGCTATAAGTCTACGTTGGTAAGTGAGTGAGTGGGTAAGGTTTTACGCCTCTTTTAGCATTATTCCAGAAATATCACGACGGGGGACAGGAGAAATGGGCTTCTCACATTGTACCCATGTCGGGAATCGAACCCGGGTCTTCGGCGTGACGAGCGAACCCTTTTACCACTAGGCTACCCGACCGCCCCCTACGATGGTAAGAAGACATATCACACATAATATATGATTCCATAATTTACAACTTTGTTCCTAAGTTTCGTGTATCTCACATACCAACGCCCATGAAAGTGAATTTTCATTACACATCTCTCTGACTTACTTTGTTATCCATGTCTGTCAACAATGCATGTAGATCATGCTGTTGTTGCTTTAAGGGGTCACCTTCTACTTCAGCTGACCTGTCCCTCTTTGGGATTTATGTGTGTGAGTAGGGTTCACATATCTATTGAGAGCTTAAGTATTCATTACATTTCTTTTTTCGTATATTGATGTGATTTCATTTTATTTATCCTAGAAAGCTCTGTTTACATACGTTCGAGTAGCTGCATGTCCATATCTCAAAAATAGAGTTAGTTGGACCTTCGCTGTTGCATCTCATGGCTTTTGGAGATCTATGACAGAAAGCGGATCTAACTGTCATTCTTGTGTTAACCGAGCCCTGGCTGGTGCATGTCATTCACATTCCAGTACCAATTAAGAAATGGATTCAGGTTGATTGCAAGATTGGCCGAGTCTGAGGCGTGAGATGGCGTCTTGAGCTTTCCTTTCATTTGAGTATGGCTTTTGTGTGTATCTTGGGTTGAAGTTTGTATAGCCATCTGCCGATCTTACTTGCATGCCACTGGGCTTGCCACCTTTACTTTGTGGAGGCTTCGATTTTACATTTTATTTCCAGTGTACTAAAGGGAATACGCGGTATCTCCGCTTTGTCTAGAACCAGCTTCGACAGTGTGTCTGCTTTTTCATTTCCATGAATGTCTTTGTGAGACGGGATCCAAAAAAAGCTGTTTCCCTTGTCCGATAGTCTTGTATATTCGTGTAGAATATTATTGACGGTGTTTGGCCTGGAGTTTGAGTTCCTGCCACTGATGGCTTGAAGTGCACTTAGCGATTCTGATAGGATGACTGTCGGTAGCTAAGGCAAATGGCGACCTCTTAAACACCTAAAGCATTAACAAGTCTTACTTGTTGTAGTAGTTCACTGGGTGGCAGTTGTCCCAGGTCGTAATTGTCCTAGATGGCAATTGTCCAAGGTTGCAATTAACAGGGTGGCAATTGTCCTAGACCCGTATATCAGGTGCAAACAATATTTTATTTTCTTAAAAATGGATTGCCTATTTGAAGGCCTCTTGATACACGAATCTTTATATAATATATCCCGACACACAGTAGATGATAACATGTTCAACATAAAATATATAATATATATTTGATGTTGAACATTTTATCATCTACTGTGTGTTATATTATACATTTTTAAAATAATGTCATACATACTTTAAAGGCTTTCAAAGCGTTTTGTTTTGGACAAAATATGCATGAACGTATTCTATTAGTCTAATATTTGCATCAGATGACAGAGTAATATTTCTAATAAACACGGTTTTAATATCATAGAATAGAATATGTACATCCCCTATATTCGATTACTACATAACCTCATTTCCATGTGGCAAAATACTACATCAAGTGAATGAGTGAGTATGGTTTTACGCCGCTTTGAGCAATATTCCTGCTATATCATCGCGGGGGATGCCAGAAATGAGTATCACATATCGTACATATGTGGGGATTCGAAACCGGGTCTCCAGCGAACGCTTTACCCACTAGACTACCCAACCTCCCCAAAATACTACATCGAAGTGGCAATAAGGGTTTGTATAATGAATGATCCGAATATCAATATTGCGTGGGAAATGCCATTCGCACTTTGTTAGTAAAACGTGTATGTATTCTTTTTGTCGTTATATTAATTTAAAACTTATGTAATTATCCAAAGAATAAATGTCAAAGCTTTTGAATGTAGGAAAACTTGAAAACTTTGTTTGCCCTCGTGAGAGATATGTTGAGAACCAAAAGGTATTCAGTGTGAAAGTATGTTGCAATGGATGACAAAACACTCCCTTGACAGTAACAGGGGACGAACTATTCTAACCTTGTTAAAATATTATCACGCAACTAGACGAATGTCATGCCATCTTTGCAAGTTTGATCTGCCTCCGAGACAGAACCTGGCTCCCGTGGGTTGTTTTTCAAGAAAGAATGCATGCATGCACTTCATGTCAGAATCACATTTTCCATCATGAATAAAGTGACCATCATCTATTTATATGTCACTTCACGTTTATTATTGCGTTTGATTCAATTTTATGTCCGGCTTGTGTTTATTTTAACCGAGAGAAACATAACTATAGGAAGGAGGATAAAAGGTGATGCAACATGATTAAAACTCTGGCTCAAAGTTTAGCCAAATTGTGCAATGTCGCCTTAGACTTGTCTGTAGTGACATCTGTATTGACAAATTTAAAATGTTTATATCAGCTAATTCAAATTTTTCTTGTGGCTACCACCATGAAGATCACGTCACTAAACCGCTACCATCTACACGGTATAAGAAGAAGCATGTATTGTACTCCAAAGGTTATGATCTAAACTCTTTTATTTTTGGAAATGTAAATGTTACAGCAAAAAATAATTTAGGAACACTAAAATCTGTTCATATCTTCATATCAGCTTCTGGTAGATTTCCTATCGTTTAGTCTCTCATGATTTTCGCTTACACCGTATACTTCAGCACGTTCAGAGTGGACAACTGTGCTTTTATGCTAAATAATTACCATACTACTTACCCTTGACTGTACAATATAATTGATGAAATTGTATGACAACTTGAGCGGAAATGACATAAGTCTTTACTTGTTTACCAATCCAGCTTCACACATTCTGTGAAATAAATATGTTTGAAACATAACAAAATATGTTTTCGTAGAGCGCAAAGCTTTCTTCTCTCCGTTGCCACACCATTGTACAACTGATATACTGTTAAAAGCAGTGTTGAACCTAAATAAGTCACTTGACAATAAAATACATTATTACTTTTTTGTGTATTAATTGATAAGATACTGATGAATGTTTTGTCGCTTTCGCTCGTTAGATACTTTTTGAAACAACTCATTATAAGATGAATGGTATCTAACAGACACATGTGTATTAATCTCTTTTTAATTTTTCTGCATTCAGAGTTTACTCAAGTCATCCATTAATTCTAGATATTTTTCTACAATCTCACAGTGGTTGCCCAACCATGTTGGCACAACGGTGAACTCTAAGGCCGATGCTGCAGTTAAAAGAGCTCTTGAGAGGCAATGCCCCCCACTGTTTATCCCAGAGAGTGATTTAAAATCCACAATTAAAAGTGATAGTATGCAGCAATCGCCAACAACTGAAGGTATGATGTAAATCCAGCTGGGGTCCATGCAGGTAGCAAACGTCTCAAAAGTCTCATAGACCCCAGTATGGTGATCTACCTTCTGTGGCTGGCGATCTATAGCTCATTCTTATCTTGTATTGTTACGTATGGTGTTATGATTTATATTTCTCTACTAGTTTCAAATATAATCTGTGATAAGTCTAGTTATATCCCCGTTTACGAAGTAAATCGGGGGTATATAGCGTTCCGTCTGTCCGTCCTTCCGTCCGAGCTTTTGAACGGCCCATAACTTTTTAACCATGCACCCTAGCTTCACCAAACTTGCTACACACATTTACCACAATGAGAACTTGTGCCTTTTGCTAGTTTGAAGTGTCTGATGTTTTTATTTTTTTGCCGTTTCCGTGGACACATTAAGAAACTTAAACTTTTAGGGTGGGTGAATTGTACGGCCCATATCTTTTTAACCATGCATCCTTGTTTTGTCAAGCTTGCTACACACATTTACCACAATGAGTACTTGTGCCTTTTGCTAGTTTAAAGATTCTGATTTTTTTTATTTTGCCGTTTCCATGGAATCATGGTGAAATATAAATTTTGGATAGATTTTTTGTGCGATCCATGTTTACAATATTATGTATCCTAGCTTCAGCAAACTTGCTCAATAACCACAGTGATTGTTTTTTTATCTTTTATAAGATTCTGAAAGTTTTCTCTTTTGCTGTTTTTATGGAGACATGTTGAAATGTAGCAATTTTGATGACTGGTTTTGTATAGCTCCTGGGGTTACAAAGGAAAGGGCAGTTCCTCTGACTTAAAGCAACAGGTATATTTCATAAATTAACAAACTATTTACTATTTGTTGGTGACCAGCGGGGATAACGGTGGTATGTGAGCTTTGCTCACTTCTTTCTTGTTATTTTACTGTCCTTCGACGACATGTTATTATGCAGTCTAATTATATCTTATTTGAATTTAGAACTTTCTCTCGTCACGATATGGCTGATGTGCCGTTAACCTTTAACTCACACACTCACTCTTATGCAGCAAAGCTGGGACACTCACGCAAGGCTGGCATCACTTAACATCGTGAATTAAAACAGTCTGTTACATCTACTTTGGGACCCGTGAAGTTCCGGGGTAGAATAGGTCTTCAGCAACCCATGCTTGCCGTAAAAGGCAACTAAAGGGATCGGATGGTTAGGCTCAATGACTAGGTTGATGCGTGTCATCAATCCGAATTGCGTGGATCGATGCTCATGATATTAATCACTGGATTTTCTAGTCCAGACTCGATTATTTACAGACCGCCGTCATATAGCTGGAATATTGCTGAGTGCGGCGTTAAACAACAAACCAACATAAAAAAAACCAACCTACTTTGGTGGTCAGGCAAGACATGATGAGTTCACATTCTACAGGCACGTATAGGCTACAGTCAGTTTACCCATGCATATCTACTAAAACCTTACCATGAACCGCCTTAATGTATCCTCTGTGATGAGAGGTATTCTGCCAAGCATGTTTTTCTTGACTGTGTAAACTTTGCAATTGCAAGGGACTCCAATAGAAGGTCGGAAATCTGACAGCGTATTTTACGCGCATCAGTGGACATTTGTTTTTGAAAGACATTGGTGTGTTTTGAAAATTATGAATACATGCTGAAATTACATTCTACGGTTGTAGTTTATGTGGCTGTCTATATTTGTTTTACGTTGGACTGTTCGAATATTTCTTCAGTGATAGTTACCCTACTTATTTTTTATTGGTTAATGTCCAATATGCTTCCTTGAGACAAGAATATCAGCTTCACGTTCAAAAGCTACAGATAGGGCTCGCATCGGAAAAAGATTATATTTTCACAGTTTATCATACACCAGGTTCAGGGATGACAGAAGTTGGTTTGGGTTGTGTTCTAACCAACATGATGATAGATTCAGTTGCCTGATGTAATATCATTGACAAGGATTTGTTGACATCTCTCAAAAATAACAGTACTCATGTAAATCTGACAAAGTTAATAACAAGTTGTTTGCATATGGATCTATGGAACCTATGAAACCTTTAGTGAAGTTCACTAAAATGCTACTTTCGTAATTCAATTCTTCGAGTATATAACCGATATTTAGATTTCTAAACATACAGTAAATGTTAAATACGCCGTGAATGCTGATGCAGCAATGCATTAACAATGGCCACATTAACAATGAATTTTGGTATATTATCGCGGTAGTTAATTTATAATTAGATCGTAATGGTGCACGCTTACAAACCTATAAAATATGTCATACGCCAAATGTTACTTGTTGTTTATGACACATCAGTTAGGATTGATCGATCCTGATTTGTTTAGCGATGTCGGTTACAAGTAGATTTCAGCGGTCATTTTAAGTAAGTTACAATGACAGTGGGGTGATATCACAGAACAATGAATTTCCAACAGTATTCTGTGAAGTGTATTAGTCATCTCCCCGAGGCAAGGCAGTTAAGTGACTGTAAAGTGGAAACTGGACTTTGTCAGTCAGTTAACTCCCTTGTCTCGGGAAGATGTGTATTAGTGTGCGTGATGTATTTTGAATTTTATCCGACTTCAAAGTAAGGGTTTAAGAGGAGGGACATATTTGTCCCTGTGGCATCCAGGGGACGCTCAAAAACCATAATGTTCCTTGTTGAACATTCCACTTGAGCAGGGCCTTTAGTTCAGAGTCCTACAGGGGGCACGGGTGGCCCAGTCGTCTAAGGCGCCGCGATTCGCTGTGCAGAGTTGCGTCCCTTGGGCGAGCCAGAAACCTATGTTTGTGGGTTCGAATCCCGGTTCGCTCCGATTGTGTTTCTAGGTTTGTCAGCACCATACCCGTGCTCGTGGGTTTCACCGAAGTGGTAAACGTCTGAGACCTGCATCACTTCGGGCTTTCCTCCCACATTAAGCTGACACGCTGTGATATGACTGGAATACTGTTAAAAAACGGCGTTAAACCCAACTCACTCACTCACTCCACTGGAGCACGAATATCTTATCAATGACTTACGATCAGGAAAGTAGTCGGTCATAATCTGACCTCAAGCCATCATCATGGAGTAGCCAATCACAAGCGTGGAATTCGATCTCAGACATATGTTTGATACCAGTTATCTCAAATGGGTTTCTCACCCAGAGGTTGTTAAGAAAAGATGATAATTTTAAGGAAGAGAAATTTACAGATGTCAACAGACAGATGCACTTTTATTATGAGGAACACAACGTTTAGGAGTATATACTTGCTCGTTCATGGGGTGACAAAAGAGTAAGTATATGCTCCGAAAGGTTGTGTTCCTCATAATAATAACGAAGTTAACCTCTATAAATGTTTCTTCCTCATGTGAATCACTTCTAAATGCCTTTCAAAGACTTAGATAGTGACTGTTGTTTGATATAACCAAAGCTGTTACGCTACCTTTGGCTTCAGCAGTGAGCTATTGTCTGAGAGTCTGAAGGAAACATTTTGGAATCAATGACAATTGATCTGTGAGAATCACCCTTTGTTCGCAAGTGATTATATGCCTATTGTTATACATATAAATATGTGTCTGACTTTATAAATTCAGTGAGAGTTAGGTCAACTTCTGGCTTCACCAGCTGCCAAGGAGAAGTCGGTACGGTGCTATGATATTGAGATCATTTATAGCTACGGTGATGTGTGGTTGCAATGTTATATCAAGTGGTACATCAAGCTTGGGTTTACTGTGAAACAATTCCTCAAAGAAAGGTGTGAATATGCCTTCATTAGTTTAAATGATTTGAATGCAGTTTCATGATATATTGCAGAGTCCATTTAATATGGCTTTGTGTAACAGAGGATTCGCCAGCTTCAACGCACAAACTACCATCAAGGGAAGCCCCAAAGCATGAAGACGGAGAGTTGTTGTGCTTGGTGGTGTTTTTATCTAAGATGCGTTTACAGGAATACACATTTTTTGGTTTGTTTGTTGTTTAACGCCGCACTCAGCAATATTCCAGCTATATGACGGCGGTCTGTAAATAATCGAGTCTGGACCAGACAATCCAGTGATTAATTTCATGACCATCGACCCACGCTATTGGGATCGATGACATGTTTCAACCACATCAGCGAGCCTGACCACCTGATCCCGTTAGTCGCCTTTTACGACAAGCATAGTCGCCTTTTACGGCAAGCATGGGTTGCTGAAGACCTATTCTACCCCGGAATCTTTATGAGTACAGGCATAAACAAAAGAGCGATAATCCAATTTAAAGCGTGTAAGTGATCTATACTTACGAAATAGACGACGAGAGGTCGTTGTTTATCGTACGACCAAACCTTGCTAGGAGAATAAACCATGTAGTATATTCTCCATGCAGTGTTTTACACGTCACAGGTTGGTTGGTTTGTTGTTTAACGCCGCACTCAGCAATATTCCAGCTATATGACGGCGGTCTGTAAATAATCGAGTCTGGACCAGACAATCCAGTGATTGATATCATGAGCATCGATCCACGCAATTGGGATCGATGACATGCATCAACCAAGTCAGCGAACCTGACAACCCGATCCCGTTAGTCGCCTTTTACGACAAGCATGGGTTGCTGGAGACCTATTCTACCCCGGAATCTTCACGGGTCTTTACACGTCATAATCATCGACATTCATAATCATCGACGAAAAGTGACCCATTTAAGAGACTATTGATTCTGGTGTTAAATGTGACAAATAATACATCGCCTTTGGGGAACCCTTGATTGAAATGGTCGGACAATGTAGAATGCGTTCTTGAAATTGCCTGTTTGTAAAAACTGAGATATGAAATGAGGCAGACGGCATCTCTATCCAAAATCATGTTGGTTTGTTTGCTGTTTATCGCCGCACTCAGCAATAGTCCAGCTATGTGACGGGGGTCTGTAAATAATCGAGTCTGGACTGGATTATCCAGTGATTGCCATCATGAGCATCGATCCACGCAGTTGGGATAAGATGACATGCATCAACCAAGTCAGCGAGCCTGACCACCTGTCCCCGAAAGCCGCCTCTTACGACAAGCGTCTAAAATCATGTAAATCTGTTAAAATACCATGTTTCTATGCAGTACCACATGCCTTCTCTAAATCGACAACGCTAAAGACAGTTTGTTGACAATGGTAATTTTAATAAATGATTTTAGATGAACCAAATGGTGCATGATACACCTATTGTTTTAGTGAAACCGCACTGGATGCTACTTATTGGATTAGATAACGTGTCAAACTAATCTGTTGTTAACCATGCGATAGTTTTATAGGGTGATAATCAGATAGATCGCTATGACCTTGGCCAGTATTTGGTGTGGGCATAAAAATGGCATGAGGTACCAATTGCATCGAATAAATTCAGCAGATTTTCTTGACATCGGGCAAGTGTTTCAGGGGCTGACAATTAAAGTTGTCAGCTCCCTCTGCAGTACCGCGAGCTTGATCAAAGGTAGCAGTTAATTCATGACGTGAAATTATTTCTTTGTAATCATTACAATAATCAGATGTTTTTCCTTTCCTGTTGATCTTGTATTATAGGAATTTTGGATCATAATTGAACGAGGTAGAACGATTTCCAGTTTTTACACATCTGTTTTTGCAATAACAGATGTATCTATCATGTATCTATTTATAATCTTTAAGATGGCGAAGTGCAGACTTAGTGCCTTGTTTTGGTACATGTTCCAAACCTTGGACGAACGAGAATAAATTTGTAGACATGGTTCCTCCGTAATGTGTGTAATGTATTTAATTTCTGGGCTGTAGGATGACGTACAGTCTTTATCAAATCATGGTGTACATAAATTCAGCTGACCTCAGAACGATTTCATAGGATCATGAACACCCTAAATATTCAGATTTTAGATTCATAGTGTGTAGTGACGGAAATAAAGACCAACTGACTTTAGTACAGTTTAATCATGAAGGTAAGTTAGGCTTATAGTTACCAGAATGGTGGCGAAGATGGTAGCTTCCACAAGGTCATCTTGGACGGACTATTCAGCCAGGAAGCTGGGGTAGCCTAGTGACTAAATCGATTCCCCACAATGGTGTCCCCCGCCGTGTAGCAGGTTATAAAGTTTAAATCTGCAATCCAGAGATTTCGAGTTGGATACATGTATCGTCTATTGACTTGGTGGGTTATAACACATTCGTTCCTGCGATCTTTAACATCGGCAATATAGCAAGGGTTAAACATAATGAATACAATTAAAAAATACAATATACAACATACCAACGAAGGGCGGTAAAATAACTAGACTTATCACAGAAATAATATTTTAAAACTAGGATGGAATCATAAAAAGGATAGCACTAAAATATAACAATAACATGATAAAAACGGGCTATAGATCGCCAGCCACTGAAGGGAGATCACCATACTGGGGACCATGGGGACTTACAGTACCTTAGCTACCTGCATGGACCCCAGCAGGATTTACATCATCCCTTCAAGTGTTGGCGATTATTGGCAAAGTTAGCCTAACATCTTAAAATGACACATATTCTACGATTAAAAACGTGGTAGTTCTAAATTTACCTTGAAAGACCTACGCACCGTCTCAGGAGGACAATAATTTTACAGTACTTAAACCCCCCCTCGAGGATACAGCCACTAACAACCTAGGTTGCTAATTTAATCTACCAATCATAAAACATTTATATTTTACAAGACACAATCAAAATGTTTTCGAACAACTCTATTTCCTTTAAAAAACCAATGATTAAACGATAATTAATACTATTAAAAAGATCCTTAATAGATGATGATCTGAAATATTTATAACTTGTTATGGCAAAATCAATACAGTCAAACAGAACATACTTGATTGTGATTATCTCATCACAAGGGATACAAAATGGAGGATCCTCACCTTTTAATAAATATTCATGTGTTTACCTGCTATGGCCAATATACGAAATCGTCGTATTACGACCTCTTCAAATCTAGACTTATATCCCAAGTAGGTGTAACCAATTTTAGGGTGGCACGGGTGGCCCAGTCGTCTAAGGCGCAGCGATTCGCTGTGCAGAGTTGCGTCCCATAGGCACGCGAGAAACCTATGATTGTGGGTTCGAATTCCGGTTCGCCCCGATTATGTTTCTAGGTTTGTCAGCACCATACCCGTGTTTCACCGAAGTGGTAAACGTCTCAGACCTGCATCACTTCGGGCTCTCCTCCCACATTAACAGCGCCACTATCCTTGTATCCATCTGTGGGTATAGATTTGTATGTATCATATGTATTTCTTAATTCATTATATTGTTGTTGATAAATAAGTTGATTTGTTTCAGAGTTCTTTAGTTTAGTTAATGTCAGATCCACCTCTGGCTTTACTAACTGCCAAGGTGGGGAAGACAAAAGCTACCTGAGGGCTATATTTTCAAGACTAATTTTAGCGGCAGAAATATCAGATTGTAGTCTTATTCCAAGTGGAGGGAGAGCCCATGATTTTTTATTGTAAAGATTTTCGTACAGGGGGTTAAAACACAGTCATATGCTGGATTTGAGTTATTTGAACGTAATTTAGAGATATACTGTAAAGATAATTTTATTCGGCGATGTATAAGAGAGGGCTCATCGGCCTCAACGTACAAACTGTCAATAGGAGAAGTTCGGAAAGATCCAAGACAGAGTTGAATTTATAGGACAAGAACTTTACTTTTATAGATGAAAAAACATAATTTTGTGGCCCTAATTGGCGACCGTCGTAGCGAACCACTGATTTTAGGAACGACATATTTTCTTCAAGAAAGTCAGCAAATTCAATTTTACAATATATTTCTATTTTGTTAAACCTGAGCCTCAATTATATTTCAGAAGAAATTCCCAGCATCAATCCCCCTCCGCACCCCAGTTCCACAATTTTGTAACGTCTTTATCTTATACAAGTACGTCAGTTAACAGATAAATTGCGTCCCTCTCAATATTTATCATGATTGTGTTCACGCTGACCCCACAAGGACAGACCGTTACGACCTCAGTACGGGCTTCTAACACACCGAGGACCGATGTCCCCCCATCTTGTTATTGTCTTAAAACTGTCGATCCTGCACTGATAGATAGGTCTTTGTATCGATCAATAGACAAAAGAGTGAATTGATCTGTAGAGATGTAGGTTAGCCTTTCTCGAACACTCATTTGAGAAGATGATATATATTAAATACACTGCCGAGTTTCTTTTCGAGGATTGTGACTCATAGATAATTTTTCACGAGTCTTTTCTGTGTGGCCGAGTATTTACTAATTAACGGGACGGGATAAATACTAAAACTAATAAAACACGTCTGTTTATCATTTCCACCTTCCAGTAAGGAACAAATACATTGATATTTTAGAAATATTTCCTTACTTTATATGTAATGATACATTAATTGCTAAGATTTGAAGCAATAAAACGACAACGGACACCGAGAAATACTTTCTTTCAGGTCTGTAAAAAACATTATTGAACGGAGTTGTATAACATAGAGTCGAATTTAACGATAACGCGTACAAAAACAATAATGATTAATTATGTTATGTATAACTGTACATTTAGCTGCTACATCAGACAGACAGGTATTGCTACACTGGCCTTCGTGTTTTGATCTGCGTAAAGTATTTTATGGAAATGTCGCTTTCAACTATCCCATGTTTGTAGATTTATGTGAAGATGTGAAATAAATTTTACATTTTAAACACAATATTTATTTAACTGCCCAAACCTGCTTTTTAATTCTATTGCACTGAAAACGTATTGTATGCAGTTAATGTTGTATTATGATGTGTGTATTATATCTATTTAAGTTTAGCTTATCTTAAATATTGATCTTTACTGACTTTCAAGTCTCTGTAGGTAAGAGTGGATCTATACACAGTATGAATGAATGAATGAATGAATGAATGGATGGATGGATGGATGGATGGATGGATGAATGGATGGATGATGGATGGATGGATGAATTGATGAATGAATGAATGAATGAATGAATGAATGAATGAATGTGCTCCAGATAAATCCGAAGATTCTCAAAACGTCAAAATGATATAATTAAATAGCAAAATAATCAAACATATATATCAAAGCCCTGCATAAATACAGGCTGTAAACAGTGAGAACTATTGGTAATATTACATCACGTTGTTTAGGATATTTTTAATTTCATATGAATACTTTGAGAATTCAATAGTAGTGAAATGTCACGTTATTTCATCAATGTCATTGTTATCTGCACCAAGAAAGAATGATAATATATCATGGTCTTCCATCATCTTCATTTTAACATACATTTCAACATCACGATTATCAATTAGAGTGGAAAAGAATACATCTCGTGTAGATTTTAGAATATCGCAACAGGTCAGCTTTACATGATAAATCTTCCTCGTGGGTAGTTATTTCATTTAATACAATCTTTCTCCACTTATTATTCGCGGGGAATTCCCCTGTGCAAACGTAGTAAAATACATGATGAAGTAGGGTATATTGGAAGCAACACTCCACATAAACCTAGTAAATTATTGGAGTGACAAAGACGCGAAGACTACAGTTTTACAAATTGAGACATATGAGTTGTTGCAAAGACGCGCCAGCAGCGGTTGTCTACATTTATCTACAAAGCAAATCATACTCCAAAGTCCTAGATTAGCAATAGTTGCATCAGTGTCAAAACCTTGTATAATCCTGGCAAAGTAACGCTGGGTGCGTTCAGCTAATTCAAGATCTTTACGATGTGGAGGAGGTGGTAATTCACATCAACAAAAACTTGCATTTAAAATCATTCTTTTCCATATCTTAATACATGCATACTGATGAAAATCACTACTATTTAGACCAACCGAAAGGAGAGAATTAATAGTGCGCCTTGCGAGGGAAAGTCAATTGTTTCCCTGAATAAAATGTGTCATGTGTCAAATTTGTAAATGTCTTGCACATGTCTATCAAAGATGGCCTGACAGCCCTTCCGATGCCTTGAATGTTGTAACCCTGATCAAACAGCTTTTGAGCTGAAAGCAACATCCACACATCAATAAAGCGCCATCTACACATACAACTATTTTCCTTATATTCTGATGCTTTAAACAGCCGTACTTTGGTCAGCCCCACGCTGTCCTACTGATTTTCAAAATGTGTTAGATTCATTTCATAGATTTAGTGTTATCTAGAAACTTAAAATAAATTTTTCGAAGACAAAAATATAGCTGTTTTTCCAGAACGAATATAAATGATAAGCAATCCTTGAAAACTGATATTGCTTGTATACAAATTGTTCGTTATTATCGACACTTGTAAGTTGCTTCACTGAAAACTAACAAATGTACAAGGCAAATTCTAAATGAAAAGACAACCAAGTATGCATTTCGTTTTAAGCCAAGGTCGAAAACTAAACCTGTCCTATTTCTAATTTGCTAAAGTTCAGGTAATCAAATCACTATCTGCCGATACAGACCCCAAATATCCCTCTAATTGATCGGAAATGTAACACATGCAATTCCAATGACGTCGGAGACGACCGTCACTAATACTACCTATTTCTATGTCGAGCATTTGAAAAAGGATAAAAACTGACCCAAACGAAATTTATTAAAAATGAACTATGTTTTTGATATCTGTAATTTTGAAACAGCTAGAAAATTACACCTACATTTAGAACACGAATTGTATGTCAGGAAAACTGTATTACCATATGTTCTGTATGTATCATATATGTGTAAATGTTTGTCACCACCAAGCGAAGATATGTACATGTACATATTCAGGTATATATATTGTAATACTATATTTAATAATATTCATTGTATTTATTGTACCACTTATGTCACAGATTGTAGCCCGAGTGTCCTAGCGTTCAGTTCAATTCATTCGTGATACGGTGACGCACAATCAGCTGAGCTTCCGAGCCCCCCTAACTGTAAGTTGCCCAATACTCGGCATCGTCTTCGTCACGGACTTACAAGACAATAGTTACGATCAAATTCAAATGCAGAGAATATTTTTATACCAGGACGTGTTCTTTTTTTATCAAACGTAAAACACTTGTACCAGATCATGGCCCCTGATCATTTTCTAATGACTAGTTGAAGACGGGTTACTGTCTGCTCCATGCAGAAATACAATAACTTTTTCTCCCTTTGAACATATATACTAAATGACTCACTGCGATTAGTCTGCTGTGATGTCAGACGTAAATGGTATTTTACTTTGTTTCATAAAATCAACCAAAACTGATGGAGGAAAAGAAATCGTTTATCACAAATCACAGCTTCAGAAGAGATCGCATTAATTGCTGATCACGCAGAAGTAATACAACTGGGTATAGTTTGTCAAGCTTACACCTTTCTCGTAGGCAGATGACAAGGAATTTTTTTTCCTGCCTTGACGTCAGTTAATATTAAGAAAAGAACCCAACATTGATACAAACAAAACAGAGTCGTTAAAGTGGTTCGGTTTACACCTGAAATAAAAATACAATTCATCTTTCTCATTGTGAAAAAACCAAAAGCTCTTGGCAGAAAACTAAAAAATATACATACAACCAAAGATATGTTTTTTTAAGCTGAGGTCGAAAACTTAATCTGTCTGTTGATTGTATTTTACGACTTTTTCCACTCTTCTCTATGGTTGCGAAGTACTGAAAAGTTATATTGTGTAAAAAAATATACCTTTACGATTCCTCAGATATTTATGTTCACTTAAGCAAAGCACTCCTAATGTTTTGATTTTTGGGTAGCTTGATTGATACCTACTTATCAACCAACATGTAGTTAGAAGCAGAATTCTTTGCTTAGGGGGTAAACGCCAACTGTGAAAGGCTCACAATTATCCCTTTTAGTGTATAAACTTATTTATTTATTTATTTATTTATTTATATATTCATTGCCTATTTTGAAGCCGCCATCATATAGTGAGTGAGTTAAGATTTACAGTCACATCAGCAGTATTTCAGCCATATCGTGACTACAACAATTTAAACATACCTACGAAATATGTATAAATTTTCTAAAATACCTGTCAGCAAAGGACAGTAAAATAACTAGAGTATCACAGACATATTTAAAACTAGTATGGGACGATAAAACGATATTACGATACATAACAATACATGATAAAAACGAGCTAGAGATCGCCAGCATCCAAAGTTAGGCCACCATACTAGGGGCCGTGGGGACTTACAATACTTCTGCTTCCTTCACGGCTCCCCAGCAGGATTTACACCATGCCTCTAATCGCTGGCGATTATAGTCAATTGTACCTATCAATTAAAACTAACAAATATACTACGATTACAAAAGTGGGTAGACCCAAATGTACTTTGAATGATGTGGAACTTACGTACTCTTTCAGGAGGACAACGATTTTACAGTACTTTAACCCCCTTCAAGAATACAGCCAGTAACACTCTCAGTTTGCAATTTGATCTACCAATTTTTAAAACGACAGAACGTATTACTCAACATTTTTCAAACAATTCAATTTCCTTTAAAAACCCAATGATTAAATGAGAACTTGTACCATTAAAAAGATCCTTGATAGTTGATGATTTGAAATATTTATCCCTTGTGATGGCAAAATCAATACAAACAAGCAGGACATGCTTGACCGTGATTCTCTCATGACAAGGGATACAAAATGGAGGATCCAAACTTTTCAATAAATAAATACTGTATATCTGCTCTGGCCAATACGACATCGTCGCATAATGACCTCTTCAAATCTGGACTGACAACCCAAGTAAGTGTAACCGATAGTTGGTTTAATTTCATGTAATTTATTGATACCTACTTGGGTGTTCCACTTCTTTTGCATAAGATCTTTGATGAAAGATCTTATAATAGGTTTAATATAACTGTATGGGATTTGAAGCGGTGTCACAGATCTGTTGAGAGCTGCTTTTGCAGCAGCATCAGCCATTGCGTTACGAACGATTCCCACATGGCTTGGTAACCAGCAGAAAACGATGTCATGTTGGCCAATAGCGAGAACATTATATAATTCAGCAATTTCGATTAAGAGTGGATGATGACTTGATGTATTTTCAATAGCCCGAAGACACGAAAGAGAGTCTGAAAATATTATAAACTGTCTCAGCCTTCACTGATTTTGAATATATTTAAGAGCTGTTAAAATGGCATTTGCTTCCGCTGTGAAAATTGAACTATCAAATGGTAATCTGGACGATATGGTTCTGGATCCAATGATAGTAGCGCTAGCAACTGCATCACCATCCTTGGATCCATCTGTAAATATAGATTTGTATGTATCATTTTTATTTCTTAGTTGATTGTATTTCTGTTGATAGATTAGTTGATAAGTTTCTGATTTCTTTAATTTTGTGAATGTCAAGTCTACCTCTGGCTTCACCAGTTGCCAAGGAGATGAAGACAGAAGGCGGTGAGGAGAAATATTTTCAAGGTTTATATTTGCAGCAGAAATGGCAGTTTTCACCCTTATTCCAAGAGGGGGAATAAGAGTAGATTTATTTTGGTAAAGTTCTTCATAAAGGGGATGAAAAACACAATCATATGCAGGATTAGATTGATTCGAGTATAATTTGGTAGTGTACTGTAAAGATAATTTCATACGTCGAAGTGAAAGTGATGGCTCGTCAGCCTCTACATATAAACTGTTAATGGGAGATGTTCTGAAGAATCCAAGGCAGACCCTTAGTCCTTGATGGTGAATAGAATCCAGTATTTTTAGATTGATTTTGCATGCTCCTCCATACACGATGGAGCCGTAATCAAGTTTTGAACGGATGAGAGCTCTATATAGTTGGAGGAGGGTCTTCTGATCACCTCCCCACTTTGAATGTAAAACGACTTTTAATAAGTCAAGCGCCTCCAGGCATTTGGCTTTCAGGTATTTTAGATGGGGTTTAAATGTCAAGTGGCGATCAAAAGTAAGGCCTAAGAACTTGGCTTCTTTTACAATGTTGATAGGTGTGCCATCCAAATAAAGTTCAGGATCTTGATGTGGCATATATTTTCGACGAAAATGAAAACAATTGGTCTTTGATTTAGAAAATTTAAAGCCATTTTCTAGCGACCATTTTTTAATTTTTTTTAGACATAACTGCAAATGTCTTTCTATAGTATGCATATTTGGCCACGACATGATATGTTAAAATCATCCACAAAACGCGATCCATCAATTGAATCGTTTAAAACTCTAGCGAGGCTATTAATTTTAATACTGAACAATGTGACAGACAAAATACTGCCTTGTGGGACACCCTGATCCTGAATGTAATGATCAGGCAGGGTAGAACCCACACGGACTTGAAATTGTCTGTCGGTTAAAAACTGGGATATAAATTGAGGCAAACGGCCTCTCAATCCAAAGCCATGTAAATCTTTTAAAATACCGTATTTCCATATGCTTTTTCGAGATCGAAAAATATAGACACAGCATGTTGTTTATTTATTGTGGCATTTTTGACAAATGATTCCAAACGAACGAGATGATCGATGGTACTCCGGTTTTTACGGAAACCACATTGTATATTTGTGATAAAATTATTGGTTTCTAAGTACCATATTAATCGATTATTGATCACACGTTCCATGGTTTTGCAAACACAGCTGGTTAAGGAAATTGGTCGATAATTTGAGGGATCCGTATGGTCACGGCCAGGTTTGGGTATGAGGACAACGATGGCATCACGCCACAAAGAAGGAAATTTATCAGATGTCCATATGTCATCAAAAATCAGAAGAAGGGTTTCTAAACATTGTTCTTGTAGTTGTTTCAAGAGCTGATAGTGGATGTTATCAGATCCCGAAGCAGTGTCGTGAGCTTAACCAAGAGCAGTATGGAGCTCATGCATGGAAACAATTTCATTATAATCTTCTCCATTATCTGATTTGAAATTGATGGATTTCTTTTCTTCTTGCTTTTAAATCTAGGTACATAATTAGAAGCGGAAGAACGTGTAGCCAAAGATTCTCCAAATTTATTTGCTGATTGATTAGTTAATAATTGATCACCACTTTTAAGATGGTGAATGGTAGATTGTGTGCCCTTACCTTTGATTTTTTGGACCATGTTTCATACCTGAGATAGTGGTGTACGTTAATCTATTTTTGAGACATAATTTCGCCATGATTGGCGTTTACTTTGTTTGAATGTACGTCGTGCTTTAGCATTTAAAATCTTGAATTTATTTCAATTATGGACAGGAGGATGGCGACGGACATAATGCTCGGCCTTTTTCCTAGCCTTCTTAGCTTGTTTGCAGTTATCATTAAACCATGGTTTACGCATGTGAGAGATTGAAAAGGATTTAGGAATACACTTGTCAGCAATTTTGTTTAGTTCAGTAGAAAAAAACATTGTATAGGGTCAGGAATGTAAGTAAAGAGATGAGGTATAAGTGTTTGCGTGCAAAGAGCTTCATATAAAGCCCAGCTTTATCAAAATTCCATCCTGGTGATGGAAGAACATCAGATAGGGTCAAAGGTGTGAGAAGTGTAGCAAAATGGTCACTTCCACACAGGTCGTCGTGGACTGACCATTCGAATTCAGGCAGTATCATTGAGTCTGTAATTGACAAATCAAGAGTAGAGTATGTACCCGTACCAGGGTGTAAATATGTGTTCGAACCATCATTACATATACACAAATCATTATCAGAAATGAACTCTTCCAGTGTCTTTGGGGGTACGGGTGGCCCAGTCGTCTAAAGCGCCGCGATTCGCTGTGCAAAGTTACGTCCCTTGGGCACGCCAGAAACCTATGATTGTGGGTTCGAATCCCGGTTCGCCCCGATTATGTTTCTAGGTTTGTCAGCACCATACCCGTGCTCAGGGGTTTCACCGAAGTGGTAAACGTCCGAGACCTGTATTACTTCGGGCCTCCTCCTACCTTAAGCTGACACGCCGCGATATAACTGGAATAGTGTTAAAAGCGGCGTTAAACCCAACTCACTCACTCACTCCAGTGTCTTTCCCCTTGTTATTTGTGTGCGTACTACCCCAAAGTGGGTTATGTCCATTTAAATCACCCATGATAATGCATGGGGTGGGAAGTTGGTCATAAAGTGCCTGAAGATCAGTCCGCTGGTGAGACGGTAATGGAGGAACACAGATAGAGCACAAAGTGAAAACAGTTTTCATTGTTATACGCACTGCAACAGCCTGAAGAGGAGTATTAAGTGGAACAGGGCTGTGGAGAACACCCTGCCTCACCAACACTGTAGAACCTCCAGTCGCCTCGGCCCCTGGAGGTGAGAATGCATGATAGAAATTATAACGACTTATGTCGATTTGATCAGTATTTTTGGAATACGTCTCCTTCAGACACTACAAGATTTTACACCGTCAGCATTGTAACAGTTGGAGATCATCAAAATTATTCCTTAATCCTCTGCAATTCCATTGGATGATTTTGTTTGAGCTGCTCATGGCGGCTCAACAGGTGATCTTGAGCAGGAGGTACATGTACGTCCACTCCCATGGACTGGCTCTGTGGGGGTGACGTCCATCACCAGAGGTTCATATGGGTTATGGACCGCAATTGGTGTAGAAACAGAAGGCATCTCCAAGTGTTGGAGTGCCCTAGCTCTTTCTTGTCATTTCCTCTTTCCTATTTAGTTAATTTGGCTTTGCCCACAGAATGACTTTCAATTTCTTCAGATATGATTTGGGAAGTAGGTTCTGTCTGGGACGAAGCTGAAGACGCTGACAGATGTTTATTTGACAAGAAACAGAGGTTGTCTGGACTGTGGTAACAGTTGTTGAGGAAGAGACGGCTGCTGAATATGTTTTTTGTAGATAGAGATTGAGCTGCAGATTGAACTAATTTTTTTTTATTCAAGATAGGTGATAATATTTGTGTGTTTAATTTTTAGGATTTTAGACTCAATTTTAAAAGTTTGACAAGATTTGGAGGACGCCAAGTGCTCTCCGTTGCAGTTGGCACATTTGATGTTATTTGTGCTCTCAGAGCTGTCGTGCGCTCCACTGCAACGGCAGCACACAACCGCCTTGCCACGGCAGAACTTGGCCCTATGACCAAACTTTTGACATTTGAAACATCGGAGTGGGTTTGGTACATAAACCTCCGCTCCGATGTTGAAGTATCCAGCTTTCAATGATTTTAGTATTTTAGGCAGAGAAAATGGGTATGTTTGTGTTTTAACAATGTTGCCATCTTGTGTTTTTCTTGTGAATCGTTTGACATTGATGACTCCGTGTTTTCTTTAGTTCAGCAGCAATCTCTTCCTCACTCATGTCAGACAGACCACGAGCTAGGTCTCTCACAATATCTCTGTTCGAGTTCAGTGTCTTGTGCTCTGAGACAACAACCTGAGTATTAACAAACTGTTGTAAACCCAACAGATTAACAGATTGTTGCCTCCGTGCACATTCCACAAGTAGTGAACCATCACGCAGGCGTGTGGCATTCTTCACATCACCACAGACACCTTTGATGCCCATGGAGATAGCGAACGGATTAAGCTGTAAGGAGTTTCCATCAGCAGAAGCAATTACAATGAAACGTGGCCACGAATCTTTTATCTCAGGAGTTACCTCCTCATCAGACGAAAGTACATCCACATGTCTGCGTTTGTTTGTCTTTGATGAACCAGGTAGATTTTGATGAGACAAGGTGTGAGAATATGATTCAGCACCCCTGCTCCCCATCCGCCATCGAGTGTCAACATGGACGATATTGCAGAGGAAGCGAACCTGCAACACCAGGGTTACAGGGGTGTTATACTCCAGAAATAGAGACATGAAAACTAAAAGAATAGATGTCAGGCTGGTTCTGCCCACGACACAATTGCCAAGAACCACAAATTTCAGAGGTCTGTATCACCAGATTCGCCCATGAGCCACCGCCTTCCGGCATAGGACTCTAGGCAAAATATATATTTACATCAATAGGCAAAATATATATTTACATCAATAGCGTTATCATACATCATAATAAACAAGTTTGTAATATGAAATTTCTAAAGACAAGTTTTCCATGCACAGGGCATGGCGTGACCAGCCGATTGATAGAATCGGGCCAATTCTACCACCCGTCTAGGCGAAGTAAGGGTCAAAGTGGTGTATTGGACAAAGGAACACTATTCCTGGAACCAGTGCCCTCAACCACCAGAATCCCGTCCTCCGCCGACACAGGGGCGCAAATCCACGGCAAACGGGTTGCCCAATTCGGTCGCCTTTTACGACCAGCAACGGGGTGCTGTGGAAACATTCTGCCCCGGTTCCACACGGGGGAAGAGCTATTGGCTTTAATCAGCACTCACCACGGGGAGGTTGCTCTTCACGAGTGCCCCGCCATCATATAGCTGGAATATTCCAGCTTGCGGCGTTAAACAACAAACAAACAAACCAATTTTGAAGAATTGCTTATCATACCTTTCAGTACTTCCAAATAGCATTATTTTTAAATATCTTCGGTGAATCTGAAATCAGTAGGGTAATAGAGCGTAGGACAGACTCAAGCATACCTATGTAAAGCATCAGACTCAACAAAATAAGATATTTGTAATTTTGTGTAGATGGTATCTGTGCTAGTTGAGTGAATGAGCTGACGTTGCTGTCATACAACACTTGTTCAAAAGTTGTTTGATCAGTGTTACAACATTCAAGGTTTTGGTTTGGTTTGGTTGTTTTTTTAACGCCGCAAATTAAGGTTGCAAATATCCGTTTCATATTCATGGTATGTTGGTTGGTTGGTTGGTTGGTTTGTTGTTTAACGCCCCACTCAGCAATATTCCACCTATATGACGGCGGTCTGTAAATAATCGAATCTGGACCAGACAATCCAGTGATTAATATCATGAGCATCGATCCACGCAATTGGGAACGATGACATGTATCAACCAAGTCAGCGAGCCTGACCACGTGCACCTGATCCCGTTAGTTGTCTTTTACGACAAGCATAGTCACCTTTTACGGCAAGCATGGGTTGCTGAAGACCTATTCTACCCCGGAATCTTCTCGAGGTCACAGCATTCAAGGCACCAGAAAGGAAGTCGAGCCGTTTTTTGACACTCATGTGTGAGACATTTAAATATTAAAAGCGTAAGTGAAAAAAATAACGTCCGATGTATTTCTCTTTTTTGAGTTGTACAATGAGTTCCAGCGTCTTTTTCAGAAAAAGAATTGACTTGCTTGTGCATGTGACGGGTTCCACCGGAGAGCAACATTTCAACTTAATCACTTACTGATTGCTATACACACCGCAGTCGAACAAGAAGATGAACTAGAGTTTGTATAATACTGCACCAGTGATTGAACACCTGTTCGTTGTTTGATTAAAAAAAATAACATTACAAAATGCATACAAAGACAGCAAAAAAATGTTAATATAAACATATTACCAAAAAACTAACACCAACGAAAAACGTCAGTTGTTGTGATCTTACTCTACGTCGCTCCAATCCCGGCATCCCCACAGGGCTGGCAAGGCCACTGTTAAGATCTGAAGCAATTTCGGAGACCATTTAGATACCACTATCTTTGCTTATTTCATCAAACATGAAACGTGTATAACTGATCATGGCCCCTGATCATTGTCTTAAAATTATTTGAAATTATTATCTGCTCCATATAGATATCAACATAATTTTTTTTATACAACCCACAGGGATTTGTCTGATGTAATGTCAAACGTAAATGGTATTTGAATTTGGTCCATAAAATGAACAAAAACTGTTGGAGGCAAAAATTGTTTTTCATAAATCACAGCGAAAGAAGAGATTGCATTATTTTCCGATCAAACAGAAGTAACTCAACTCGAACACAACCTTTCTCGCGTGCGGATAACAGGGAAACTTGATCCTTTATTCTGCTTTGACTTCAGTTATTTTTTTAAAGAAAACGACAAGAGTCATGAAATAACTGATACAACTTGAATCACAACCACCAATAATCTTTATTGATGTAAAAACACAGATCTTGGCAAGTGCAAATGAATCAAATTCTTGAATTCGGCCAGTGTGGTGTATTCTGAGGCTGTTCGCCAGGTATGTTTGTCGAGGTGTCACAAAAAGCAAAAGTGATGGACAAAGAACAAAGACAAAGAACAGCCGGGTTTATTGCCAACGTACTTGGAGAAATACACAGCACCGCAAATAAATGGAGCAACGTCCGCAGATTTTTCGACAAGAGCTGTGTTAGTTTTACAACTCATACTGAATTGTGTTATCTTGCAGATATTCATGATTGTAACTGGATATAATTCAGTTTATCTGTTGGTTGGTTTTGTTGGATTGTTGTTTAACGCCTCACTCATCAATATTCCAGCTATATGACGGCGGTCTATAAATAATCGAGTTAGGACCAGACAATCAAGTGATTAATATCATTAGCATCGATCCACGCACTTGGGATCGAGGACATGCATCATGAGCATCGATCCACGCATTTGTGAGTGAGTTGGGTTTAACGCCGCTTTTAACAGTATTCCAGTTATATCGCGGCGTGTCAGCTTAATCCGGGAGGAAAGCTCGAAGTGATGCAGGTTTCAGACGTTTACCACTTCGGTGAAACCCACGAGCACGGGTATGGTGCTGATAAAACTAGAAATATAATCGGGGCGAACCGGGATTCGAACCCACAATCATAGGTTTCTGGCGTGCCCAAGGGACTCAACTCTGCACAGCGAATCGCGGCGTCTGAGACGACTGGGCCACCCGTGCCCCCTCAACGCATTTTGGATCGATGAAATGCACCAACCAAGTCAGCGAGCCTGACCATCGGATCCCGTTAGTTGCCTTTTACGACAAGCATAGTCGCTCGTACGGCAAGCATGGGTTGCTGAAGACCTATTCTACACCGGATCTTCACGGATATCATCTTTCAAAGAATCTGCTTATAATTTACCAACAGCAATAGTATATTTATTAAGCGTGTAGTAAAGTTTACAAAACTTTAAGTTTTGTTTGTTTGTTTGCTGTTTAACGCCGCACTCAGCAATATTCCATTTCTATGGCGGATGCCTGTAAATAATCGATACGATACATGCATCAAACAAGTCAGCGAGCCTGACCACCTGATCCCGTTAGTCGCCTCTTACCAAAAACATGGGTTGCTAAAGATTTATTCTAACCCAGTCACACAGTGCTTTGAGTTTCCTTCAGGGTGTTCTCCTCTTAAGTCACATTATCTAAAGTCTATCAGGTACAAAAACAAAAACGTTTCTAATCAGTCTCCTCATTATGACATCAATCATATTTAAAGATGTTTAGACGAGCGTGTTTGACATAATGATTTTACGTATTCCAGATACAGGTTTATACATGTCTCCTTTCACTCCTTACGTAAAATCAGTATGACACACATGCGAGTGTAATGATTTCTTTATTACCCATTATAATTTATATGTTTTCCCATAGACTTCTATTGTAACGTTATATTCTTTTTTAAATAACTAAGCATTCAACAGCTATTACCTGTACGTGTGTGCACAGTTTGGCCTCAGCGCAGCAATAAAAAAATAAAAAATGACTAGCTTAGCCAGCTCCTTTTCCGAGTACAGGAAGCTAAACACACCACCCCCAGTTTCGCACCAAATGTCACCTACTTAAAAATATCTGTGGTCACATTCAGCATAAATCATCATGTTGAAAAAGACAGTACTAAATATAGAAAAACATGGTCAGTTTTAATAACTGGATGGATGTACATCTGAAAGAAATAAAAATCTTACAGAATATCCACCAATCACAGCTTGCAGATATCTCTCGATCTGCACTGAAGGCTCCCTACGAAAACCGCACTGTCCAAACCGCACTGTCCAAACTGGTTCTGATTTGGTGTAGTAGAACCTGGAGCTCCCCTTTAGAAATCCACTGAATACGACCGCCAATGACGTAAACAAGCTTCAGCTATGACGTCGTTTCTGGTGTGACGGCATTCCCACCTTACGTCACAATAAGATTCGAATTACGTCCACAATGCCGTCTGGATGACGTATACAGGTGCACGTGCGGTGATCTGTGCACTGGTGCACATACCATGATACCCGTGAAGATCCGAGGTGGAATAGGTCTTCAGCAACCCATGCTTGCCGTAGAAGGTGACTATGCTTGCCGTAAAAGGCGACTAACGGGATCGGGTGGTCAGGCTAGCTGACTTGGTTGATGCTTGTCACCGATCCCAATTGCGTGGATCGATGCTCATGATATTAATCACTGGATTGTCTGGTCCAGACTCAATTATTTACAGACCACCGTCATATAGCTGGAATATTGCTGAGTGGGGCGTTACACAACAAACTAACCAACCAACATACCATGAATATGAAACGGATATTTGCAACCTTAATGTCTTGTGGCAAAATCGAGAAATGCCCATCAATAAGTTATCAAAAAACAGTTTCGTCAGTTCGTTCGTTTGAGATAGTTATGGTTACTTTGATGTTAAATTAATTTTAACGTGATTGTGGTTTTCATCAAAGCTATTCGGAAGTCAAATCCACTTTGTAAGCAGAGCACTGGACGTGGATTACGTTTGGTTAAAATGAACAATTACATTAACACAAAGTCGACATGTCCAGGCTTAGCTAGCGAGTGAGCGATCGATCGATCGAAAGAAAATAACACAAATGAAAATATAGAAATCAACGACTTTAAATTTGAAATTAATGCGGCACCAAATAAATGCGCATATCGACCGCCGGTCTAAAATGCGTTATGAAATTAAGGCGACAAACCTTGTCTGGTAACTTTAAAAAAATACTAATCAGCAAGAGATGACACCAATAGTGTAGACTTAGAACTCCATGATTTATGGGGTGATAGCTGTTCGGGTGATTATCACAAAGCTAATCACAGGTGACCTCACGTACATGAAATCAAATTTCATTCAAAATAACGTCTATTCAAATGAGGTACATTTGGTCGAAGGTCCTTTAAGTGTTGTTAGTCTATTGAGTGAGTGAGTGAGTATGGTGTTACGCCGCTTTTAGCAATATTCCAGCAATATCACGGCGGGGGACACCAGAAAGGGGCTTCACACATTGTACCCATGTCGGGAATCGAACCCAGGTCTTTGGCGTGACGAGCGAACGCTTTGACCATTAGGCTACCCGACCGCCCGTTAGTCTATTGAACGTGAATGAGCAGCGTTATGTATTCACTATGACCGCTGTCCAGGATATTTTCAGCACGTAGGTGGGTAGTGATTGTCTTGTAATTGTGAGATTCTTTTTACAAGACTATAATTGGAAAGAGGCTGATGGTGAAGCAGGGGATTCATGAATCCTAAACACTTTACAAAAGTTTATGTTCTCATAACCATCACACAACACTGTAAATGTCCTTTGGTCCATCGGTTGGTGTATTGGCAGCTGAATAGACACTGAAACTCCTCTTTAAACCAGCCTATTCACAGAATGTATCATCGCCCTAACCACCGCTAGTATCTCCGCTCCCTACTTCACCTGGGAAGATCCGGGGTAGAATAGGTCTTCAGCAACCCATGCTTGCCGTAAAAGGTGACTATGTATGTCGTAAAAGGCGACTAACGGGATCGGGTGGTCAGGCTCGCTGACTTGGTTGATGCAGGTCATCGATCCCAATTGCGTGGATCGATGCTCATGATGTCAATCACTTGATAGTCTTGTCCAGACGCGATTATTTACAGACCGCCGTCATATAGCTGGAATATTGCTGAGTGCGGCGTAAAACAACCAACCAACCAACCAACGACAACAGATAACTACCGTCGTCGTCATGCGTCAGTCATGGCGTCACACAGGACGGAAACGTTAACACTTTCTTTTTAATTGACCTGATCATAGTAATGTATATATTTTTAATTCCATAATTCGTTCTGCGTTATTCTTCCCATAAATATTCTCAAACACGTGAGCCAATGTGTGCAACAGTTAGACGTGTGGATCTCTCAATACAGGAGAAAATTCTAAGCAGTGTAAAATCTGAATTTTGCTTTGTTTACTTTCCAAACAAGTACAGTTTTCCGAGCACAGCGTTCATTTCCACACGTAATTTATTTATGCTGTTGCTTTTTAAGCTGTGTGAATGTAGGCTAACGGGCATTGGTGCTATGTTGAGGGGGAAGAGGCAGATCAGTTCTGGAAGACTACGGCATGTTGTACTTTGACAAATACAAGGAACGTGAGTCGGACAATTGCCAAACGGACAATTGCCAGCCAGACAATTGCCAGCCGGACAATTGCCAAACGGACAATTGCCAGCCAGACAATTGCCATCTGGACAATTGCCAAACGGACAATTGCCAGCCAGACAATTGCCAGCCGGACAATTGCCAAACGGACAACTGCCAGCCAGACAATTGCCAACAGGGCAATTGCCAAACGGACAATTGCCAAACGGGCAATTGCCAGCCGGACAATTGCCAGCCGGACAATTATCACCTTGGGTGGGAATAGTCCTACTAGTTGTAGTAAGGTCACGCCGTAGCAGATGCCCCAGGTAATAATTGTCCTACGTCGCAATTGTCCGATGGGAATTATCTGGACCCACAAGGAACCACGTCTTGTAAATTCAAATCTGTTACAGGTAATTGTTCAAGTTGAACGTCTACTCGACTGTATCTAAGGGCATCCTATACACGGTGATACTCCGGCTTAGAGTGAGGGACATTGATAATCGTCCTTCATGATAAAGACATTGGCCAAGTCACAGTAGTGTGTGCCTTGATACATGTCCAATTAAAGGACGTTGAAGGATGTGAATGATAATGAGACCAGTAGGTTAATTAGGGTTTTCATTTGCTGCCATGCATGTCCAGACATTGTCACAGTATCACAGTTTCAAATATCCGCCCTGAATAATATTGCTAGAAATTTCATGAAACTGTTGATGTTATGGTACTGCGTGTGCAACTGGATATATAAAATTGGTTCATTATCGTGGATTTATGTTAAAATTGTTATTAGGAGTATTATTACAGCTAACCACAATACAGTTCGTTACTCGCGATACTTAAGTGTACGCCATCTTGGAATGAAATAAAAATTGATAACGTGAACCAAAATATCACGAACAAAAGACCAATTCAATATTTACCTATAGTTATTCATCAGAGCAGTAAGAAAGTCTGTCATGCTATAATGGTTTCATAAGGTGGGCGGGGCTGCTTGTTCAACAATGCTGTCTCTTGTGAGTCATTCTTGAACAAGCAGCCCCGCCCACCTTTTCTGAAGCCAGTATAGCATGACAGACTCACTCTGCTGTCTCTTGTGACGTCAGACCCGTGAAGATCCGGGGTAGAATAGGTTTTCAGCAACCCATGCTTGCCGTAAAAGGCGACTGTGCTTGTCGCAAGAGGCGACTAACGGGATCGGGTGGTCAGGCTCGCTGACTTGGTTGATGCATGTCATCGTTGCCCAATTGGATGGATCGATGCGCATGATGTTCATCACTGGATTGTTTGGTCCAGACTGGAATATTTACAGACCGCCGTCATATAGCTGGAATATTGCTGATTCCGGCGTTAAACAAACAAACAAACAAACGACGTCATCATCGGAACCAGCTCGGTCAATATCGTCATGGTTGTGAGTGAGTGAGTGAGTTGGGTTTAACGCTTCTTTTGACAGTATTCAAGTTATATCACGGCGTGTCAGCTTAATGTGGAAGGAAAGCCCGAAGTGATGCAGGTCTCAGACGTTTACCACTTTGGTGAAACCCACGTGCACGGATATTGTGCTGACAAACCTAGAAACATAATCGGGGCGAACCTGGATTCGAACCCACAATAATAGGTTTCGGGCGAATTGGGGCGCCCTGGAAGACTTGGTCACCCATGCACCCTCATACTTGTCGACATCTAAGTGTTGAATTCGCTGTTAACTGAGGCGAGTACATTTTATTGCCTGTGACACGCCTTCATCATGAGTTGATTATACACGTCATCATTGAGTTTTGATCACGTGGTTACTATCATGGGATCTAAAGTCCGGTGACAGCGAGCGCCTGTATTCAGCAACATATCCAGCACGAACGGAAAGAAAAAAAACTACAAATGTATTTAAAGCCTTATTGACCACAGCAGATTCGTACACATATTGTAACCACGTGAATAAAACACAAAGTTGTGCAATGATCGCAAGCAAAATGGTCATTTTGTTTACAAAACGCAATGTTTTTATTTATACTTTTTTTTTACATTTACGTCATAACTGTAAGTGATATTTCTTTTCACCGAAATGGCCAGTTTTTACTTGATAGATATTGGCACAAATGCAGCTGTCTCAATTAATAACTAATCATAGTCCCATCTCTTCCCATCGTCATTTTGTCACGCTGAAATAAGGACTTTATCAGTCAATTCCGTTAAGGAACAGTATCAAGTTCTCAGAGAATGTAATTATGAGATTGCCCATGTGATCTCACGTACTTATTTCCTTTTAAGGGCAGTTTAGTTTCCAACTTATTTTGTAAGGAATCAGGTTTGTTGTTTATCTATTATTTCTAAGCCAGAAATAAACATTTTTCAGTGGTGCATTATATTTCATTCATTTGGGTTGTCTTTGATCAGCGTTATGGAGCTTATTCTTTATACAATGTTTTTGACGAGGCAGGTTCATCAGGTAACATCAACTCAATCTTTCTTCGTATTCGTGAATAGAAACACGTGGTGTCAAAGAGTAACGCGTGTTACTTTGCACAACCATTGTCAACTTTAAATCAGTTGTAGCTTATGTTATTAGAGGTGAGGTGAGGTGAAATTGGGTTTAACGTCGCGTCCAAGATTATTGCACTTATATAGCGACGTGCATGCACGTGTATGTGTGTGTGTGGCTGCTTGTACTAGTCCAGACTGATGCCGATTTATAGTGCTAGCTCACTGAGATACCATGTCGCAGTTTAACATAAATACCCCACTCAGACACAGTATAGTCCGAGCCGTTTTAGCCCCTTAATGCCTAGCATCAGGCAGGGTAACAACAAGTATAATCTTTTAACGTCTTTTGGTATGACGCGGCCGGGGATCGAACCCCGGACCTTCCACTCTCCGGGCGGACGCTCTACCACTAGACCACGGAGGCGGCCCGATTGTGACACTGTTCCCGATTAAGAGTTATACCTCCATCACGCGATCTACACGATGCTGCCTCCACAGTCTGATCATGTTCGTTGTTGTCACGACCATGAGATCTTCCAGACTCTGTTGCATTCTCCTCTGAAAATGTTCTTGTGACGTCGACGTGATACACAAAAAGGGAGGGGATTAAAACAATACCTGGCAGAGGGTGTGATGAAACAGGTGATTAGTGGGGACTCTGTGGGAATCTAGAATTTGTATGCAGTCTTTTTAACACTTTCACTCAATTAAGCTGACTTTGTTTGATCCAACGCAGGGCGAGGGTGATTTTTTCTCCTGTCAGATCAGATCAAGACATATTTAAATTTTCTCATCAGATTTTGGGTCGAACAGCACAACACTCGGTTGGAATGTTCACATCAGATATAAAACCACTGCTTTCCATTGATTGAAGTTTGATAGAATGTTCACCGTCCATCTTTAATTGTGCAGTGAAAAATTCAGGATTTCAGGTCTTTCGATTTTACACTGGTATCAGTCTAGATAAAAAAATTGTGAACAGAAAGGGGTACAAAAAGTACGCCTTTCTAGACAACCAGTTGTCAAACTTCTATTTTTTGTGGAAGCCTCGGTGGCAGCGAGGGTAAAATCGCTGACTTTGTGTGCCGGCGATTAGGTGCCTCACTCTGATGGTATGGGCTCGAATCTCGAATTAGCCTCAACCCCCCAAAACTACTAGAATTTGTACTATACATATTACGCCTATATATATATATATAAATGGCAACTGGGGGCACGGTAGCCCAGTCGTCTGAGGCGCCGCGATTCGCTGTGTAGAGTTGGGTCCCTTGGGCACGCCAGAAACCTATGATTGTTGGTTCGAATCCCGGTTCGCCCCGATTATGTTTCTAGGTTTGTCAGCACCATACCCATGCCCGTGGGTTTCACCGAAGTGGTAAACGTCTAAGACCTGCATCACTTCGGGCTTTCCTCCCACATTAAGCTGACACGCCGTGATATAACTGGAATACTGTTAAAAACGGCGATAAGCCCAACTCACTCACTCACTCACTATATATCATGATCAAGCATCTCAGTTTCTCACACATAGAAAACAAGTGTTATGATCAAGCAAGTTGCAAGACTTCCACACCTATCATTTCAGATAATTATTTATTTATACTAATCTGATATTCAGTCACTTGTCCGGGAGCTACAACGGATCTTGAAATGTTGATAACCGCCTAATGCAGAAAGACATGAAACAGTTATGCCTGAGGCACTTCAATTAGTACAGTTCTTTTTGTCACATCTGATCTTGGCTTTGATTTTAAGGATTGCATTTTTTTATAATGACAGGCAATCCGGTAATTACCTTGTTTAATAAAAAATGAACACCGGCTTAAACGCTACACCTGGATATAATTAACTCGGGTCTCGTAGCATCCAAAGCCAGTTTGCTAGAATCGAATTGAAGTTAGTAATTTACGGAATGTTTGAATAACGGAGTAAACACTGTTGCATGTGTTGAATTATGAAAGTAAACACTTTAATACATGTGTTGAAAAAACGGAAGAAAACAATTTACTCTATGCGTTAAATAACGGAAGAAAACAATTTACTCTATGTGTTAAATAACGGAAGAAAACAATTTACTCTATGTGTTAAATAACGGAAGAAAACAATTTACTCTATGTGTTAAATAACGGAAGAAAACAATTTACTCTATGTGTTAAATAACGGAAGAAAACAATTTACTGTAAGGTGTTAAATAACGGAAGAAAACAATTTACTCTAAGGTGTTAAATAACGGAAGAAATCATTTGACGCTTTGTGTTAAATAACGGAAGAAAACAATTTACTCTATGTGTTAAATAACGGAAGAAAACAATTTACTGTAAGGTGTTAAATAACGGAAGAAAACAATTTACTCTAAGGTGTTAAATAACGGAAGAAATCATTTGACGCTTTGTGTTAAATAACGGAAGAAAACAATTTACTCTATGTGTTAAATAACGGAAGAAAACAATTTACTCTATGTGTTAAATAACGGAAGAAAACAATTTACTCTATGTGTTAAATAACGGAAGAAAACAATTAACTCTATGTGTTAAATAACGGAAGAAAACAATTAACTCTATGTGTTAAATAACGGAAGAAAACAATTTACTCTATGTGTTAAATAACGGAAGAAAACAATTTACTCTATGTGTTAAATAACGGAAGAAAACAATTTACTCTATGTGTTAAATAACGGAAGAAATCATTTGACGCTTTGTGTTAAATAACGGAAGAAAACAATTTACTCTATGTGTTAAATAACGGAAGAAAACAATTAACTCTATGTGTTAAATAACGGAAGAAAACAATTTACTCTATGTGTTAAATAACGGAAGAAATCATTTGACGCTTTGTGTTAAATAACGGAAGAAAACAATTTACTCTATGTGTTAAATAACGGAAGAAAACAATTTACTCTATGTGTTAAATAACGGAAGAAAACAATTTACTCTATGTGTTAAATAACGGAAGAAAACAATTTACTCTATGCGTTAAATAACGGAAGAAAACAATTAACTCTATGTGTTAAATAACGGAAGAAAACAATTTACTCTATGCGTTAAATAACGGAAGAAAACAATTTACTCTATGTGTTAAATAACGGAAGAAAACAATTAACTCTATGTGTTAAATAACGGAAGAAAACAATTTACTCTATGTGTTAAATAACGGAAGAAAACAATTTACTCTATGTGTTAAATAACGGAAGAAAACAATTTACTCTATGCGTTAAATAACGGAAGAAAACAATTTACTCTATGTGTTAAATAACGGAAGAAAACAATTTACTCTATGTGTTAAATAACGGAAGAAAACAATTTACTCTATGTGTTAAATAACGGAAGAAAACAATTTACTCTATGTGTTAAATAACGGAAGAAAACAATTTACTGTAAGGTGTTAAATAACGGAAGAAAACAATTTACTCTAAGGTGTTAAATAACGGAAGAAATCATTTGACGCTTTGTGTTAAATAACGGAAGAAAACAATTTACTCTATGTGTTAAATAACGGAAGAAAACAATTTACTGTAAGGTGTTAAATAACGGAAGAAAACAATTTACTCTAAGGTGTTAAATAACGGAAGAAATCATTTGACGCTTTGTGTTAAATAACGGAAGAAAACAATTTACTCTATGTGTTAAATAACGGAAGAAAACAATTTACTCTATGTGTTAAATAACGGAAGAAAACAATTTACTCTATGTGTTAAATAACGGAAGAAAACAATTAACTCTATGTGTTAAATAACGGAAGAAAACAATTTACTCTATGTGTTAAATAACGGAAGAAAACAATTTACTCTATGTGTTAAATAACGGAAGAAAACAATTTACTCTATGTGTTAAATAACGGAAGAAAACAATTTACTCTATGTGTTAAATAACGGAAGAAAACAATTTACTCTATGTGTTAAATAACGGAAGAAAACAATTTACTCTATGAGTTAAATAACGGAAGAAATCATTTGACGCTTTGTGTCGAATAATGGAAGCAAACACGGAATTCTATGTGCTGAATAACGGGAGAAAACACTGAACTCTATGTCTTGGATAACGAAAGAAAGAACTGTTGCACTATGTGTTGAATTAGGAAAGTAAACACTTTAAAACATACTTTAATCACATAAATAACTTGATCTTTATAATAAATACTCTTCAAAAATGAAACGCAATACAGATATTTTTGGCCACAAAAGCAAACTTTGAGGTGCAAAATGAAGAGGTTTAATGTGTTATAGTGTCAGTGACAAATTTCCCGTACCAAAATGATCACAACAAGAACATGCAAACAATTAGTCGGGAAAAACGTACGATTCGCAAAAAACGCACCCAGTGCATTAACAAAAGAGCCATGGAGCTGCACGTACTGCACAAAATTGTGGCTCAATACCTTGTACGGTTTCTCGTAAAACTGTATTTTCCTGCTTCACACAATTCTGGCTTTGCGTTTCTTTTTTAAGAGTATATATTTACATAGCTGTATAGGTATTAATATCGCCGCCATACAGCTGGAATATTGCTGAGTGCGGCGCAAAACAGCAAACAAACAAAGATAATAATATTGCGATGTGTCCATTTTGATATTTTTCATGGCCATCTTGACTTGATCAAATATGAAATACACATTCGCCGCTCTTTCTCCTATTTGTTTTATTCAGGCACCATAGATATATTCTCTTTCAACATTGCCGAGTGCCAATAGCCAAAATAAACTACAGATTGCTTTTCATGCATGTAGAAAAATTGCTCGTCAGATTTGTGCTCTCGTCGAAGGCTATTCCTGAGTTTCGCAATAGTCTTTCAGTGGCTTCATTGCATATATACTCTTCGCTAGAGAATAATCTGTCTCGATTTTCCAACGTTACAGATTCCACGTAATGTTCTTGAGTGAGCATTGCCTTTTCCATTATTTCCGTCTATAATCCCTTTAAGGTAATTTCCATGCCTTTGACAAGACCTTTTGTAAAACCCATTAGTTTGTCCATCTCTTCGTCCGCATCCCCAAGGGTCTCAGTTATTGTGTTTGTCTGTATCATTTAGAGCCTTTGTTGATTCCCAGAATGTTATGTGGTGGCTGCGGAGACATGATAAGCTTATCCTGATGTGAGGAATATGTCGTGTAACAGTCTTAGGGGACTTTCAGCCAATCACAGTGCAACGACACCGATTCCCGATTCTCATTATTGGGTTATATAATGGAACCGAGTTGAAACACATGGAAATATCATGTCATATCATCTGCAATATCTATGATTTTCACTATTAATATTCTGTTGACGGATGACCTCCTATTTTGTTGAATGGAGTTGTGGATTGTACCAGAAAATGTTTGCAAGAAGAAAATGTCTGCCCCAACATGTACATCGAAATCGTTGCAAGATGTTTTAAAAATATTTATATTTGTTTGTTTGTAAATAGTCGAGTCTGGACCAGACAGCCCAGTGATTAGCATCATGAGCATCGATCCACTCGATTGGGATCGGTGATATGCATCAAACCAAGTGAGCGAGCCTGACCACCCGATCCCGTTAGTCGCCTCTTACGACAAGCATCCAAAATCATGTAAATCTTTTAAAATAACATGTTTCCATGCAGTGTCATATGCCTCCTCTACGCGGTAGAAGATCCGTGGTAGAATAGGTCTTCAGCAACCCATGCTTGCCGTAAAAGACGGCGATGCTTGTCGTAAGAGGCGAGTAACGGGATCGGGTGGTCAGGCTCGCTCACTTGGTTGATGCATGTCATCGATCCCAATTGCGTGGATCGATGCTCATGATATTGATCACTGGATTGTCTGGTCCAGACTCGATTATTTACAGACCGCCGTCATATAGCCGGAATATTGCTGAGTGCGGCGTTAAACAACAAACCAACCAACCAACCAACCAACCAACGAGCAATACCAATGTGATATGTTCCATAATACCTCTCTATTTGTCTATATGTGAGTGACGTGTATTTAGACCTATATTCACGACAGTAATAGTTACATGATGATTGGATATAAGTAATGACGTCTCGATCAGACAAACCAGTGATTACTTCACGCCGTTGGGGATCATTTACACTCAAACAAGTCTCCAAGCCTGACCTGATCCATTAAGTCGACTTGCACGACAGGCGAAGTGTTCCTGGGACTAATTTTCACCTGGGGGCCCTGAGGAGTAACTACTACTAAAGGCACCCGAATAATATTCCACTGTGGTATTAACCAACAAGAATAACGACCCTTGTGTCTCCACTCTTAGTCTGAATCGTGTTGAGACATCATAAAGTTTGTTTGTTTGTTGGTTGTTTAACGCCGCACTCCGCAATATTCTAGCTATATGACGGCGGTCTGTAAATAACAGAGTATGGACCAGACAATCATGTGATTGATATCATGAGCATCGATACATGCAATCAACACATGTATCAACCAAGTCAGCGAGCCTGACCACCCGATCCCCTTAGTCGCTTCTTACGACAAGCATAGTCGCCTTTTATGGGTTGCTGAAGACCTATTCTACCACGAATCTTCACGGGTTTTTTAAAGCCTGTTCAGTACTAGTGTTGCTTCCCTATGGCAGAATCCAATATCAGGTTCGAATGGTATTCTCGCCCTAATTACGATACATGGTTGGAAGCATCGTACACGTGTTCGTGGGTTTAACGAATGTAGGTATACGTCTTAGACCTGTATGACTTTACTCCAAATTAAGCTGAAACGCTGTGCCATAACTGTTATTAAATATGGCTTCAAACAATCGCTCAACATAGGACCATATTATAGGACGCGAATATATGTACGTACATCGTCGAATAACTTCCAGCACAAATACAGTGTTCACAAGGATAGAAGCAAATAATATTTTCATTATATCTTCTTGAAAGTCATTAAAGTTTGGTCCACTTATGAAGGATGTGAAAAGATGTGATTTTATCCTGATCTCAATGGGCTGTTCATCAACGTCATTGACAGTGTCATTAGGATTTTGTGGCGAAATTGCTTCTCTTCAATCGTTCCCAGGGATTACAGCCCTAGTCTGGGTAGTGGAGGTTTCTATCCATCATGTCAGCCAATGCGTTGTAATGCAACCAGTGTATTTTCAGGGTTGGAATTTGTCCTGCTTCGTTATCTTAAGTGTCAAGGCATATTGTGTGAATTATCATGATGACATATAACGTTCAGTGAGTCAGTGTGAGTGAGTGAGTTAAGATTTATAGTCACATCGGCAGTATTTAAGCCATATCGTGACTAACTAAAGTTATACACAATATATACATTTAAAAAATAAAAGCCTGAAAACGAAGGACAGTGAAAACTAAAATATCACAGATTATTATTTCACACTAGTATACAACCATTAAAACATTTCACTACATGTAACGATACAAAATATAAAGGCTATAGGAAACCAGCACCTGAAGGTAGATCACCTAACTGGGGACCATGGGGACTTACAGTACTTTTGCTACCTACATGATCCCTGACCCGTGAAGATTCCGGGTTAGAATAGGTCTTCAGCAACCCATGCTTTCCGTAAAAGGTGACTATGCTTGTCGTAAAAGGCGACTAACGGGATCGGGTGGTCAGGCTCGCTGACTTGTTTGATGCATGTCATCGATCCCAATTGCGTGGATTGATGCTCATGATAACAATCACTGGATTGTCTGGTTCAGACTCGATTATTTACAGACCGCCGTCATATAGCCTGAATATTGCTGAGTGCGGCGTTAAACAACAAACCAACTAACAAACATGATCCCTAGCAGGATTTACATAATCCCTTTTAGGCGTTGGTGATTAGAGAAAAAATTAGGCGAATATTAAGAACACATATTCTGCAATTAAAAAGATCCTTGAGAGATAATGGTTTGAAATATTTATCCCTTGTGATAGCAAAATCAATACAGTCAAGCAGGACATGCTAGACTGTGATTCTCTCATCACAAGGGCTACAAAATGGAGGATCTTCACCTTTCAATAAATATTCACGTGTATATCTGCTATGATGAGTGAGTGAGTGAGTTAATATTTAACGTCACATCGGCAGTATTTAAGCTATATCGTGACGAGAAGATGTGTGTTAATGGTGCATATATTTAGACGAAATATAAAGCTGCCAACGATGGACAGTACAACACCTAGAATATCACAGATTCGATTTAAAACTAGTTGAGAATATTAAAAAGCAGTTGGTATCAATGAACAGCACAATATAAAAATGGGCTAGAGATCGTCAGTCACTGAAGGGTGATCACCACCCCAGGGACCATGGGGACATGGACCCCGTCAGGACTTACACCACCCTTCAGTAACTGGCGATAGTTGACCAGTTAAGCCTGAGATTAAAATGACGAAAATACTACGTTTAAAAGTCTGACATGCATAAAATTACTTCGAATGATGTGGAACTTACATACCCCTTGAGGGGGACAATAATTTTACGCTACTTCTACCCCCCCCCCCCCCCCCCCCCCGAGTGTACAGCCACAAACAATTTAGGTTATTATCTGGCACTACCAATATATAAAAAAAACACATGATGTATATCAAAATTTATGAATTAATTCTATTTCCTTTAAAAAGCACAATATTCAACGAGAATGTGCATGACTAAAAAAGGTCCTTAACTGTTTTACTCTATAATATTTATACTTTGTGATGGAAAAATCAATACGGTCAAGCAGAACATGCAATCATCACAAGGAATACGAAACGAATACCGTTCAATAGATATTCATGGGTATATCTGTTGTGGCCAATACGATATTGTCACATAATGGCCTCTTCAAATCTGGACTGACAACCCGGGTATATCGAAGAATAATTGGTTTAATTTCATGTAATTTATTTATACCCACTTGGGTGTCCCACTTCTTTTGCATCAGATCTCGATGTAACATCTGATAAGAGGTTTGATATCGGTGTATGGGATACAAAGTCGCGTCACAGATTTGTTGAGTGCTGCTTTTGCGGCAGCAGCGGCCATTGTGTTCCCAGTGATTCCAACATGGCTGAGTAACCAACAGAAAACGATGTCGCATTAGCCAGTAGCAATATCATTTAATAATTCAACAATTGAAAAGTGGATGCGTGGAAGACATGTTTTTAATAGCCTGGAGGCAAAAAAGAGAATCTGAAAAAAATTATGAACTGTTTATGTAGAGATTGTCTGTTGATGTATTGAAGTGCTGTTAAGATAGCATTTGCTTCTGCTGTAAAAATAGAACAGTTTTGGTCATCTGGATGAGGAAATCCTGGATCCAATGATAGTGTCGCTGGCAACAGCGTCACCATCCTTGGATCCATCTGTAAATATTGATTTGTAAGTATCATATATGCTTCGTAATTCATTATATTGTTGTTGATACATTAGTTGATTTGTGTCAGATTTCTTTAGTTCAGTTAATGTTAGGTCAACCTCTGGCTTCACCAACTGCCATGGTGGAGAAGTGAAAAGCTGAGTTGGGGAAATATTTCCCAGAATTATTGGCGCAGCAGGGGATTATATTCTTATTCCATGTGGTTGAATAAGACATAATTTTGTTTGGTAGAGATTTTCATACAGAGGACTAAAAACACAGTCATAAGCTGGATTGGATTTCGAAGAACGTAATTTAGTTATATATTGCAAAGATAATTTAATGCGGCGTTGTTGAAGGGACAGCTCATCAGCCTCGACATACAGACTTGGTATCGACGAAGTTCGAAAGAGAAAGCCTCTCTTGATGGTGAATAGGATCTCGATTTTTTAAATTGCTTACACAAGCTCCACCATAAATGATGGAGCCATAATCTAGTTTGGAGCGGATAAGTGCTCTGTATAGTTGAAGGAGGGTTTTCTGATCTCCTTCCCACGTAGAGTTTGACAAAAACTTCCAGTAAGTCCTTGGCCTTCAGACATATATTCTTCACATATTTCATGTGAGGCAGAAAAGTCAAATGGTGATCGAAAATTTTACCGGGGGGGGGGGGGGGGGGGGCAGCGATAAGTATTACCCAGTACCTCACCACGTGGTCGTTGCTCTTCAGATCTTCATGAGTGCCTAATGTTTCAGTAATTTCGGTAGGAACTGTCATGTTTGACCATGTATATGCTTAATGAGTAATCTGGTTCAAATTTAAACCGCATACAGTCTTGCTTCGGTACGATTTGCTTCTTGCACTTACAATCGAAGCGGAATTAAGTGACATGAAGTGGCACGTTTGCCTCGCACACAAATCACGCTGATCGTAATGTCCCTCAAACGTTTGGTAATTTGATTACCGTCGTGTAGAACCATTGCCTTTACATATTCATCTCTGTAATGCCTTGATACCATATATGAGGAGGAAATGTCCATATTTGACGCGTCAGTGACAACAACTATGTCTGATGCAATTCCCAGATATGACGTACATGTATACGATATGTTCCCGTGTTTTTTAAGGTGAACAATTGACTTGGTTTTGCGTGTCTTTGTGATGGTGCAACCGTTAGGGAAGGATACGCTCACCTGTTATCGTTTTCATCACCTGGTATCATCGTTATTTGATAGTGGTTAATAAACACATGCTTGTGAGAATGGGTATCGCACAAAGGATAGTGCTTTTAGCAGAGATACCATTCATATGATTATCGAAAATAGGTTTGTCGTTATTATTTACCTACCATTTTGTTCTGCTTCGCTTGTTTAACGCCCTACTCGGACCATTTTCGAGCTATATAACAATGAGATACAATGACATGCATGAGCCAAGTCAACGAGCCCGATTCGGTCAGTCGCATCTTACTGCAAGCAGGGGTTGCTGAAGACCTATTCTAACTCGGATTTTCACGGGCCGTGTGTCATGAATACATTCACCAGTTTGTTTGGTGTAAACATAAGATTATTATGCTTTAGACTGTTGAAATTAAGTGGAAACTTATATTGTTGCAAGGTGTATATATCTGGTTGTGCAGCTCAATACAAAATCCCAGGCCCTCTAAGAATATCACATGATCGGTCCCTAATACACATTGACACGCAAAGGCTCGAGTGAGTTTGGTAAGGCCGCTTTGTTTCTTTGTTATATAATGACGCACCCAGCAATATTCCAGTTATATGACGGCGGGCAGTAAATAATTGAATCTTGACCAGACATTCCAGTCATTGACATCATGAACATCGATCCATAATTCGGGTTACGATGACAACCGTGTAAGCGAGCCAGACCACCTGATCTATTTAGTCGATCCACCATTTAGCATACGTTGCTGGGGAACGATATTCCTCAGAGGAATCACCACGTATACGTCTCTTCGAAACATATTTCAGTTAAAGTACGGTGTGTAAGCTTAATGTGGGACGAAAACCCGAAACGAAACGAGGCAGGTCTTTGACGTTAACCAATTTCGTAAAACCCACGACCAGGTTTGGCGCTGACAAACCTAGCAACATGGTCAGGGCGAACCGGGATTCGTACCACGATCATAGTTTTCTGGTACACATGGTTTTCTGGACGCAACTCTGCACAACAACTGGCCCACTGCAAAAATATTAGTTAGGAATTTCAAACATGTAATATGTTAAATCTGGGTTTGTTCATTCTCCTAAGAATGTGAGCGTTTTTTCTTAGTGTTCATAGCTGTTTTAAAATGTCCTGAGACGGATGTTTATTAAATATCCTTTCCGACTTTTTCCCAACATTTCTAGCCTGTTGGTAATGATGAGGAGCCTGTTGGTAATGATGAGGAGCCTGTTGAGGAGCATGTTGAGGATAGATTTCGGAGCTGTATCAATTCCTTCTTCCGAAAAAGTTTTAATTGGGCCAGTATCATCAATATAAAAATCCGAATTAATGTTAACATTACATTAAAGAACTGAAAGTATCCCAATCAGATTTCTTAAATTTCCGTGTAGTAGGAGGTGTATCTGCCAAGGCTGTGACAGTTTCAAGATTAGATGGAAAATGATCACTGACACATAAATCCTTATGTACAAAGAAGACTCGTCCAACATAGAAGGATCTAATATAGATGCAGCTATTGAAGAATACATTCCTGTTGTTGGATGTATATATGTATTACTACCATCATTAAATAAACGTAGATGGTGTTTCATTAAATAAACGTAGATGGTGTTTCATTAAATAAACGTAGATGGTGTTTCATTAAATAAACAAAGATGGTGTTTCTGAAGCAAGTTCTGTGGCACTTTGTCAACCTGCGTAATTGAGCCCGTTACTGGATTGTGGCCAATTACGTCCCCCACAAGCAGGACATGCTTGGGAAGCTGGTTAATAAGATTATCAGGAGTATTGACATGAAGATTTGAAGAAGGGGGTATGTATAATGAACAGAAATATGTTATATGTCCTGGCACTGCATAAAGGTACGAAGTTAACGAAATAAGACTGGGTAGTGTAACATTGATTTGTTTTTGGATTGGATTGGATTGGTGTTTTACGCCGCACTCGGCGGTCTGTAAATAATCGAGTCTGGACCAGACAATCCAGTGATGGACATCATGAACATCGATCCACGCAATTGAGATACAATGACATGCATCAACCAAGTCAGCGAGCCTGATCATCCGATCCTGTTAGTCGCCTCTTTCGACAAGCATAGTCGCCTTTTACGGCAAGCATGGGTTGCTGAAGACCCATTCTAACCCTGATCTTCACGGGTCTTGTGTGTAACAAAGATTGATGAAACATCTTTTGCTCACATTATTTTGTTTGGATAAAGTAATGAAACTTATATTCACAGCAGTCAGTTCTGATATTCTATATTCATTTCGCATTTGGCCTTTGCTGAGCAGAACAGCGGTCAGGCGAATCAGCCAATATAGTTGATGTCATTAAATTCATGGCTTGTGTTTTCCTAGTACATTCAATCAAAAGAGATCCAGATCGTAATTATTTTTACATTTACATCCTTCAACTCACCATTCCAAGTATTCATTTCGGAATACCATAACCCTGTTACTATTGCATAAGATGAAAAAAGTGGAGAATCATATTCTGGTAGTTGCCGTTTTGGTATTTGGGGATTCTGTATTTGGGGATTCTGTTTACCAGTGGTTGTATTCATTGCGGTATTGCAAACCTGTTCCTTGCCCGCCACGGAATGCAAACAAGGGCCATATCATATGTTAGTGGCATTCCAGCAAACTAACACCAAAGGGTTTTACAGGAATGTTATACTCCAGCAGATCCATAGGATCAAACAGATTGGTCCATGAGCCACAACATTTGGGGTATATTCTCTAGGCAAGTCTTAAAGAACTTTATGAACAGAAAACTATTCGAGAAGTAAGTTAAACGAGTCAAAATATATCAAAAACTTCATGCAGAGGGCTTGACATGACCAGCCGATCGAGGGAACCGGGCCCATTCGACCACCCGTCTAGGTGAAGTCAGGGTCGAAGTTGTGTGTTGGGCAAAGGAACTGCGTTCCAGGAACCAGTGCCCTCAACTACAAGACTCCGACATAGTGGTGAACCCACGACAAATCGGTTGGGTCTTACGACCAGCAATGGGGTGCTGGGGACACCTTTTATCTGAGCCGGGAGTTCGGGGAAGAATAGGTCTTCATCAACCCATGCTTGCCATAAAAGGCGAATAACGGGATCGGGTGGTCAGGCTCGTTGACTTCATTTGATGCATGTCATCGTATCCCAATTGCGTGGATCGATGCTCATGATGTCAATCACTGGATTGTCTGGTCCAGACTCGATTTTTCTTTTTAGTACGGCGTTAAACAACAATCTAAGAAACCTTCTACGTCGGGTCCCCAAGGTGGCAATAATTAAATCCTCGCAACAACAGCCTATGATGTTTGATTTGCCTCCTCCAGCTATCATCAGACATGACCTAATACACCTACTGCCCTACTATTGCAACGTGAGGTAAGTGAAATCAGGTTTAACGTCGCGTATAAGAACAATCTTAAACTATTGGTTAGATTGTTAACTTTGAATATTCATAGAACCTTTTTCTATTGGGTGTAAAAGGCAAAATAGCGGTGATGATCAGATTATCGGATCACTGAACAGCAAGTGTATCCCGACATGTCTCATGTTCTGCATGTCCCCCACTCGCACATTTTGCATAAATGAAGCAAGTGCTGGTATGTTGCCTGATGCTATACGTCAAAACTAAGCCGGGGCTAAAAATTTCTCAAAAGGGGACACTATAATATTTTTATTTCACGATCCACCATGCATCATAGAAGAGGCGGATTCACACTCAAGGTCTGACCAGATATATAGATTCCGGGGTAGAATAGGTCTTCAGCAACCCATGCTTGCCATAAAAGGCGACTATGCTTGTCGTAAAAGGCGACTAACAGGATCGGGTGGTCAGGCTCGCTGACTTGGTTGATACATGTCATCGATTCCAATAGCGTGGATCGATGCTCATGATGTCAATCACTGGATTGTCTGGTCCAGACTCGATTATTTACAGACCGCCGTCATATAGCTGGAATATTGCTGAGTGCGGCGTTAAACAACAAACCAACCAACCACAAATGACCTTGGAACCACACATCTACAAATGACAATGAAGCGACATGAATCAACGAGCCACACGTGCGAACCTTATTAACTCAGCACACCTCTATAGATTATACTTACTTATTTCCCATGAGTCATGCAGGTCATTGATATATGTGCTATGCGAAGGTTGAGGGGGCAGGCTCACAGACGTTACTTGTTTCAGGGAACTACATGTTGTGAACAGTTATTCGTAGTGCTGCAACTGGCGTCCTTGGGCGCGCAATAACATGATCGTGGTTTCGAATCCTGGTTCGCCCCGATTTTGTTTCTGGTCCGTCAGCCCCATACCCCTGCTCGTCTGTTTCACCCAAGTGATAAACATCAAGGATTCCTTTCCTCCAACATGAAGCTGACACGCTGTGATATACCTGGAATGTTGTTCAAAGCGGCGTTCAACTAAACGCACCCACTCACTCATCCTACTCGCATGTATCTGGGGAGGGCATGCGAGGTCCTTGACAGGGAAGTGTTTTATGATTGATACTTCGTAACACGGGTCGCGAGTAACGTGATCGTTAATTATCATAATAGAGGGATTGGCTCAGTCGCAGTAGCCTCCGCCTGGATACTGTGCCTCATTACATGATGTTGGAGGCTGAGAGTGATGATACCAGGTGGATCATTAGCGTCTTCTGGCTGTGTAAGTAACGGGATCTTTATCTTGGGCTGAAAGTGGCCACGTCAAGAATTCAGTAAGTGAGGAAATGAGAAGGCCGTGTGCGTGCGCGTGTGCGTGTGCGTGTGCGTGTTGTTTAACACCACACTCTGTTATATTCCCGCTAGGGCAGCGTCTGTAAACAGTTGAGTCAGGACCAGACAATTAATTGACTGATATAATCAGCATCGATCTTCGCATGATGAACACAAGGCATTCCACAGTTTTCTTAAACGAGCCAAGGATGTGGGACAGAATCGCAATGCCAGCGTTGATTTTGTTGATGGTTCTGTACTGCTGGACGGTACAGAAATGAGTGTCAACCAAGCGAAGTGCCATGTCAACTCGGCCAAGGCTCAGTTCTTCAAGGAGAGGCTATCTGAACGACCACTGCATCAAGTTCATGTACAGTATGTTGAGAGGATCGGTAACCCTGCAGAGTCCTTCGCTTGGATGAGGTCGGCTGGCCTGGAAAGTGAAAAAGCAGGCTTTCTCTTTGCTGCTCAGGACCAGTCATTTCCCACTCGAAACTGTCAGTGTGTGATATTGCCTCAAAATGTAAATATGAAATGTAGATTTTGCAATGAATTTGATAAGACTGCCCAACACATTGTCAGAGAGAAGTCACATTCGCTGTCTGGGCTGCGTGTAGAGGAGACAAGGGCCCTGACCGGTCTGGATATTCCGCATGTAAGTGTAAGCATGTCCTGCCCTGTCCTCAATGATTCCGCGCCTACATGTACGTTAACTAACCGTCGATGAGGGCAATAGTATTATGCGCATTGATCATGCCCCAAAAATTCATGTCGGGAGTTTACTAGCGCAAGTGCAGTTCGTCAACCTGAGATGTGAATTCTATTAGGGGCACGACAGGATTCAATGGTAATTGGTAAGAATCTCAGATTCGCCAAGGTTATGATATTTGATTTCTTAGCACCAACCCGCAGCACCAACTCGAGGGTATCACCGAAGTGGTATATGCCCAAGTCAGGTGCCAGTTTGAGCATCCCTTCTTCACCAAGCTGACACACCGTGATACTATGCAAAAAATATTCACTGTAGGTAATATGAAAAAGGGCACATTCTATATGTTTTTTCAGCGTTTAATGAGGATATAGAAGTATGGGGGTAACGTTAATGTCAGCTTCCGTTTCCTGTATGACGGAAATACTTTGAGACACAAAGCAACAAAACAATTATGAACACAACACTTTCGAAAAACCTTTGATTTGTTGTCCTTTACGCTGCCAACTGTACTACGAACTCTTGCCACAAATGTCAATTTTTCCTGATCACTATTACTTACTTACTTACTTACTTACTTTGGAGATTTAACGTGCGCTTATTTTCATCCAGCGTCAAGCGAGTTGATAGGCAAGGAATAACCGCTGATAGTTTAAATACTTGACATATCTGATGATCATCGTTAGCGCCAGTGACGTACATTAATCTATCACGTTTCAACAGATTCGGTGGTATATAAAGGTGTCCAAGAAAGGTGTCCACGAAATCTTGTCCAAATGTGAATTGTTCCTATAATGCATCACCTGACACAGACAAGTAAAGTAGAAATTTAACAAGAGTTTGCCACTAACGTTGCTATATCCCCCGCCCCTGTTGCAGATGTATGACATTATTAAATCTAAACAAACCCTAACCTTTTTTAAGGAACTTGTCATGGAAATAGTAAAAAGAAGAAGAGTTTGGAACCTAAATCAATCTTGTTGCCATGTAAACGTAAAAATAAAAATTTCTAAAATTTCTAAATAGCAAAAGGCACCAGTTCAGCATGCACCTGTCAAAGCTGCAATGTTTCATGAAAAGATATTGAACGGTTTATGAGTTATGCTCCGGAAACGAACCCTACCCTAACAGAACCTAAATCCATCTTGTTGCCATGTAAATGTAAAAAATAAAAATTTCTAAAATGTTTAATAACAAAAAGCACCAGTTCAGCATGTACTTGACAGACCTGCAAAGTTTCATAAAAAAACATTGAACGGTTTCTGAGTTATGCTCCGGAAACGAAACGTGACGGACGGACATGTGCTCATGTGGCGAATCGAACCCGGTCCTTCGGCGTGACGAGCGAACACCTTAACCACTAGGCTACCCTACCACCCAGTCTGAGTTCGGAAAACAGGGTACGAACATAACTTTCGTCTCCTAGGTCAAAATAAAGTAACTGGAAAGTTCCTGTGCTTGTTCAGGTGAACACTTGACTTGCATGTTCATGTGTTTGTGACGGGTTCGACTAGTTGGGTAAGTTACACTCAACTTTTCGCAAACTCCTGATGCCATCTTTTTAATAATATAGGTTTGTTTGTTGTTTGACGCCGTACTCAGCAATAGTCCATCTATATGACTGTGGTCTGTAAATGATCGAGTTTGGACCAGACAATCCAGTGATTGACAGCATGATCATGGTTTGGTGTTGTTGGTTGTTTGTTGTTTAACGCCGCACTCAGCAATATTCCATCTATGTGACTGTGGTCTGTAAACAATCGAGTCTGGACCAGACAATCCAGTGATTGATATCATAAGCATCGATCCACGCAATTGGGATCGATGACATGCATCAACCAAGTCAGCAATCCTGACCATCCGATCCCACTAGTCGCATCTTAAGACATACATAGTCGCCTTTTACGGCAAGCATGGGTTGCTGAAGATCTATTCCACCCCGATCTTCGCGGGTCTGAGAATGAGCATCGATCTACATGGCTGGGATACGAAGACATGCAACAACCAAGTCATCTACGGTTGCTGAAAATCAACTCTAACCCGGATCTTTACGGGTCGTTTTGGAATCGTTAAACTGGCTTTGTGGCTTTTATGATTATGATTATTTTTTATGATTAAGCTAGGGGATTGGAGGTGAATGTTCGATCATAGCAAATTATAAGCTTATTAATAATAATTCGAGAGAAAATACAGTGACCCCACTTTCACATATAGTTTCTACTTACACTAAATACAGCTCACAATAGTCTCTATGTAACAGCTCACCCTAGTCTCAATGTAACAGCTGACCATAGTCTCAATGTAACGGGGGAAAGGGTGGCCCAGTCCTTTAAGGCGCCGCGATTCGCTGTGCAGAGTTGCGTCCCTTGGGCACGCCTGAAACCTATGATTGTGGGTTCGAATCCCGGTTCGCCCCGATTATGTTTCTAGGTTTGTCAGCACCATACCCGTTCTCGTGGGTTTCACCGAAGTGGTAAACGTCTGAGACCTGCATCACTTCGGGCTTTCCTCCCACATTAAGCTGACACGCCGTGATATAACTGGAATACTGTTAAAAGCGGCGTTAAACCTCACTCACTCACTCACTCAAAGTAACTGATAAGTGCTAGACGTGAATACATTCTAAAACAAGAAAGTTGGCATACGTCAGGCTCAGTCCCTTGACTTGCGAGAAACGACTGTTTTAACATCGAAGGCAATGAGATGAAACCAGCTACATTTTCCACAACAAAAAGCCACCGAGGACAACTCCAATATCCACGAAAACCCATCTTTATTCTGTTATTATTATTTGAAGTATCAAACGCATGCGGTTCGCCTCGGGCTTTGTGACCTCCACAGAAACAATGTGTTCAGATCAAACACAATACAAATCCAAGATCCATTTCGTTATAACAGTGCCTTGTTATTTATCCATAAATCTGATTTTCCCTATTCTGTCCATGAGCTTCATAGGGGCCTAGATCACAGACCATTATTAGAGAAGGAAATAATCGAGCTGAAGTTTTTAAGTCATATCTGATCTCGGCTTTGATTTTATGGATTAAATGTTTGCAAGCCGTTTGATAGTTACCTCAACTAGATCCACTTGGAATATAGCATCTTGAGGTCAATGTTGATATTATGCCATTAATAATTATACATTCAGTACGCTCAATTCCACAATGGAAAGGTCGTTTTGAAACATTTCAAACAGTATTTTACGAGTACTGCTCTCACATGAACGATTTTGTAACAGAAGCTATAGTAATCATGACCGTATTACTTGGATCATAATTACACGATCTCCTCCATGTAAAATAACCATTTGATTTTGTTTACAAAGTGAAATACTAATATTGAAATACAGAAACTGAAATGGACTATCTAATGGCATGTAACTAACTGTTATTTAACCCACCTTTCACTGGCTATCTTTGCTTCTTTGCATTCGCTATGAATCAGCCTTTGCCACCATCTGGATGAATTCACAGTGTTATACGCTTGTCAAGAGGTATAACATTTATCAATATAAGTTCATTGTTAGAATTTTTTTAGAGTTTCGGAATTTATGAAAACTGGCTGATGTCCTTTGATATCAATCATTATGCCTTAATTGTCCGATGTTGGGCGGTGGGTATGTTTAGTGAAGCACGTGAGCGTTACACCACGATATATGTGCTGGCACGTTGGTTGCGGAGAGTAGGAGGATGGGTGACCGTGTTGCGTACGTTGACTTCGTCACACTGAAACACATGTTACATCACACGTGGTCTCCCCTGCGGTAAGTACCTTGTTCAAAATAAGGCAGCAACCTGTAGCTAGATAAATTGAATTTTTTTATGTATATTCACGAAGAGTGAGTGAGTTGGGTTTAAACGCCGCTTTTGACAGTATCCCAGTTATATCACGGCTTAATGTGGGAGGAAAGACCGAAGTGATGCAGGTCTCAGACGTTTACCACTTCGATGAAACCCACGAGCACGGGTATGGTGCTGACAAACCTAGAAAAATAATCGGGGCGAACCGGGATTCGAACCCACAATCATAGGTTTCTGGCGTGCCCAAGGGACGCTACTCTGCACAGCGAATCGAGGCGCCTTAGACGACTGGGCCACCCGTGCTCCCATATCCACGAAGAGATGGTAATATGACTTTATAGCTGGTTCAAAACCCGGCAAGGCACCTGCATCATTACGGGCTTTCCTCCCATATCAAGCTGAAACGCCGTGATATAACTGGAATACTGTTAAAAGCGGCGTTAAATCCCACTCACTCACTCACTCACTCACTCACTCACTCACTCACTCACTCACTCACTCACTCAAAACCCGGCTAGCCCTGATTATGATTCTGCTGGCACCACACCCATGCTCGTGGGTTTCACCAAAGTGGTAATTGTCCAAGACCTGCATCACGTTCCTCCGTGATATAGACGAAAAGCTTTCCGAAGCGGCGTAAAATTCAACTCACTCACTCACTCACTCACTCACTCACTCACATATAAACGAGTTCCTCTACATGTACATTTGCATCATACAATTTTGTAACACGAAGAAATGCTTGTGTGATGTAACCACAAAATGGTATCGCAAAGCACTTCTGTCATATTTTTTTGGCTTGGTTTGTTGTTAAACGCTGCACTCAGCAATATTCCAGCTATATGACGGCGGTCTGTAAATAATCGAGTCTGGACCAGACAATCCAGTGATTGACAACATGAGCATCGATCCACGCAATTGGGACCGATGACATGCATCAACCAAGTCAGCGAGCCTGACCACCCCATCCCGTTAGTCGCCTTTTACGACAAGCACAGTCGCCTTTTACGGCAAGCATGGGTTGCTGAAGACTTATTCTACCCCGGAATCTTCACGGGCCCACTTCTGTCATCAATGGAAAGATGTTACATACATATGCAATATTGAGGAAAAGTGTTTCAGTGGTCCTTGGATCATTTTGACCTGAGCTATCTGATGGAGGTCTTCCAAGTGTAAAGGATGTGAAATGACATCCACGTCATTGACAAAATACGAGTTAAACACCGACGATTCTTAAACACATTAATGCTTGTAACGTCGAAGGCGATTGAATTAGCAAGACAAATTGGTCGACCTCGTTAGATATGTTAGCCCACACCACACAGATTATTTCATGTAATTTTGTGGTTGATCATTATCGCCGGTGGTAAGAGTTTGACGTGTAAATCCTGCTTGGCACCGTGCAGGCGCGGAATGCAATTCCCCAAGGTCCAAAGTGTGATGGTAGAGGATGATGTCTTGAGGTTCTGACAGCCCGAACTATATTTCGTATTGTTGTAAAATAGTTCCATCTGTTAAGTTCTAGCCAACTAATTTTAATTGCCGTGTCTTCTTGTCAGACAATGGCTAAATAATACTGATGTGACAGAAGGGTTAACTGATGCAGTGATACAGGCACAGTTTGCTTGCTTCAATCATAATAAACTAGTCGCACTGGAATTACACACTGAGCCTGACACATCCATGCTATTAGTAACTGTCATTTGTAGCATTTGGGGATGATTTTCCCATCTTCCGTAGGGATTACAGACACAGATATGACGGTGACAGGATAAAAACGATAGGTGATGGTTTAAAATTGTATCGATGCCTTGTCAAAGTGGGTTTATGAAACATTGTTCCACGTGCAGATGACCATGTACTTCAACATGGAGCTGTCCTCTAACACCACCACGGTTCACTGTGCAGGTATGCAGCCTTTGGCGTGCAAGGATACTGACATCTTGTGTTCGAATCTCAGATTCACGGTGATTATGATGCCTGGGTTGCCAGCACCATCCCCGTGGTGACCGTCATCACTGCATCACTGTCTGACACCGGTGGTTGGTTGGTTTGTTGTTTAACGCCGCACTCAGCAATATTCCAGCTATATGACGGCGGTCTGTAAATAATCGAGTCTGGACCAGACAATCCAGTGATTGATATCATGAGTATCGATCCAGGCAATTGGGATCGATGGCATGCATCAACCAAGTCAGCGAGCCTGACCACCCGATCCCGTTAGTCGCCCTTTACGACAAGCATAGTCGCCTTTTACGGCAAGCCTGCAATCCAGTTATACCCCCCTTAGAGTGTACGTGGTCAACGCTGGTTTTAGCGCTTTGTCAGCAATATCACAGGGAGTGATACATCACATGGACACTAGATGTGGTTTCACACATTATACCTATGCCAGGAATCCAACCTGTACCCTCGGGGTGGCAACTAGTCACATGGCTACCCCACTGGACATAACGAAAATGGCACAAGGCATTGCGACGACATTGGTACATAATTTTCATTAAAAAATATAGTTACAATACCTACTGTTCTTGGTACCTGATTGAAGTATCCAGCAAATATACTCCAGTCTATTATCGATCGTTTTTATAACATCCTTTGCACTTCGACATGTGTTTTCATTGAACGATTGTATAAAATAACTAGTTTAATGCAACATGTTCATTACTTGTGTCTTATCTACAAGTTACATATAAGGGCCCCTTGACACTTCCTGGTTCCAAGCGACCGCCTCCGTGGTCTAATGGTAGAGCGTCCGCCCGGAGAGCGGAAGGTCCGGGGTTCGATCCCCGGCCGCGTCACACCAAAAGAAGTTAAAAGATTGTACTTGTTGTTACCCTGTGTGGCGCTCGACATTAAGGGGTTAAAGCAAGGACTGGTCGGCTCGGAGTCAGTATGCTGTGTCTGAAAGGAGTATTCATGTTAAACTGCGGCATGGTATCTCAGTGAGCTAGCAATATAAATCGGTATCAGTCTAGTACAAGCAGCCACACAAACACACACACGTGCATGCACGTCGCTATATAAGTGCAATAATCTTGGACGCGACGTTAAACCCCATTTCACCTCACCTCACCTCCTGGTTCCAAGCAATATACGATGGTCGTATGAAACGTGTGTATCGTTGTTTACATCGATTACTTACAAGATGTGGTCATATAGTAACAGAATATTACATTCGGCGTTAAACAACCAACACAAATGTATGACTTTTCTACTCCTTGTCGGGGTGCAGTTGTATAAAATGCCGTAATTTGACTTGAGTCCTTTGGGCACCCCAGAGACCTGTGATCGTGGGTTCGGGTCCAAGTCCGCCCCGAAAGAGTGTCTAGGTTTTTCAGCACCATACCTGCGCTCATTGGTTTCACCAAAGTGGTAAACGCCTGAGACCTACATCACCTTCCTCCCAAAATTAAGCTGACACGATATAAGTTGAATACAGTAAAGCGGCGTTAAACCCAACTTACTCACTCACTGTACTCCCAAGAAATGCTGTTTGAATTGAGACAACAAATCAGTAGAGTTTTTCCTTTGCAATTACAGATTCATAAGATGTGGAGTTTTTCATTTTCTCGTATGTTTGCCGCTGCATGTAAGAAACTTGGACAAAGCCCAAGTTTTCTGTGGAACACCCACGTGAAACTAACAGGATCGTGATAAATAACAAAATTACCGAGATACTTAGCGTAAACAGTAAGCATTATTTTAACACTGATAACAGCAGGAATCCCCTACTGTTGCGGAAGATCCAATTGTATCAGGAAAGCCTTGGCTAATAACTTCATACATATTTGGGAAGAGCAAAAAGTTTATTTCCACATAGGATTTCATTTGCTAAGGTCACTTTACGTAAAGTATACACAGGGTTTCTTAAGCAATGAATGAGTGAGTATGATTTTACGCCGCTTTTAGCAATATTCCAGCAACATCACGGCGGGGGACACCAGAAATCGGCTTCACACATTGTACCAATGTCGGAAATCGAACCCGGGTCTTCGGCGTGACGAGCGAACGCTTTAACCACTAGGCTACCCGACCGCACCCCCTTAAGCAATGAAGGGAAAGTACATGTACATACGTGTACGGTTGCTCTGGCGCGGTTGTACACACTCCAGACTGTCCAGTATTGGATGAGGGGGAACTGTTAAGCTTTGGTTCGTCATGCGAACGTGTCCCCTCAAGACAGGCAGGAGCTAATGTAAGTCACAACTGACAATTGGGAGACGACAAGTGTAATGGCACAATGTAGATTAGCACAATGGGCGGCGGGGTCAGCGCGTGTCTTCCTCTTAATTGTACCTCCGGTGACAGGAGGACAAGACGGCGTCATGCAGCGATTTGTAAGGCCTTGAGATCAGTGACAAGGGTGGTTACAGCAATTCCAATGTGATTATTACAAGGATTAAAAAACCCTTTACACTACTGACCCGACGATGTTGACAATTGCTTGCTCATCAAAATTATAATACTATAAGGAAGTGCTAACTACCAGAGGAAAAAACACACGTCATCTCACTATATTTACAGTCTCTCATGATAGATAATCGATTGGCTGACAGAGGTGCTGAGTATTTCCGATGGGCTTTCTATGGTGAATACTAGTTCACGAGAACATCTGCTTTCAAACGTTGTGTGATCAGGGTTACAACATTCAAGGCCTCAGTTAAGCTGGCAAACGGTTTTGTGGTGGACAAATTTGACGCACCAGTGAAAAAAATCATATTCGATGCATTTCTCTATTTTGTTCCCGTGTGATATATTTGATTCATTGACCTGCATGTATTTATGGTGGGTGCTACAGGTAGAGCAGAATACGCTCCCTTTTTCGCGAACACCGGGTATCATCCATATTTGATTGTGTTTCATAAATACATGCTCGTAATTAATGTAGACGGAATCTACATTGGACTGCTTTCATCACCGAAATTTCTATGTGACTATGTAAATGTTTTACCGCTTTCTTTAACCCGTCTGTCCACTGAAGACTGTTGTGAAGTTAGTGGCACTTCCAGTATGTTGATTAGTTCCAGGCGTGTAAGCAGCATGTTCACCCATGAACACAGGCTGACAACACCATTATCAAAAACCGCCCCCCGTGGTCTAGTAGTAGAGCATCCGCCCGGAGAGCGGAAGGTCGGGGGTTCAATCCAATGCCTCGTCATTCCAACATACGTTAAAATCTAGTACTTGTTGTTACCTTTCCAGGGGCTCGGCGTTTAAGGGCTAAAAAAGGACTGGTCGTCTCGGGAGTCAGTATGCTGTGTCTGAGTGTGTTATTCATGTTAAACTGCAGCATGGTATCTTAGTGGGCTACTACTATACAATCGGCATTAGTCAAGACTAATACAAGCGCACACACACACTCTCACTCACACATACAGACACACACACACACACACACACACACACACACACACACACACACACACACACACACACACACACACATCGCTATGTAAGTGCAATAATATTGACCGCGACATTGAACCCCATTTCACCTCGACTCATGATCAGGGCAATCAAATAAGCATTTATAATATTATGACCTTCACACGCCTTAGGGACGTAAATCTACACACGTTGTGGCTCAAGAACATCACTGTGTCATCCGTGTCTACTTCATTTGTAATTCGGACAGATGTTAATAGTAACTGAGGAAAACGACTGAAACTGATCTGGGAGGACCAGTGTCATATGTGTCTTTTTCGCTAAATGGAATGATCTCTTTTCGGAGAGATAATCGAGAAAGATTCCTCTTCTGGCGTTGACGTGTTGAATCATATCGATAGTCATAATTGACAATAACACATCTTTGCAGACAGAACGCCCCACTCAGTAGTTTCAATGTGGAATGAGTAATAAAAGTAACGAATATTAATGAGATCATCTGACGCGAATCTTTACAACGCCAAGGAAAAGCCTGCTATTTGCAAAATGGTTTATTAAATAATGTATTCTAATATTGATAACTAGCAAGTGGCATTCGAACAGCACTGTTTTGTGTTGAAACAAAGACTGTGCCGAGAGATGTTGCCTTTTCGTGATGCCTTGATGTAAAGAAAAACACGTTGACTTTGATTTCATGTTTGCAGTTGATAACACTCCATCCTGGCGGTTTGTTTTTGGTGAGAGTAGTGTGAGTGAGTTTTGGCTTTACGCCGCTTTTAGTAATATTCAAGCAATATCACGGCGGGGGACACCAGAAATGGGCTTCACACATTGTACCCATGTCGGGAATCGAACCCGGGTCTTCGGCGTAACGAGCGAACGCTTTAACCACTAGGCTACCCGACCGCCCCTGGGTGAGAGTATATTTACTACACTGACACTAATTATTACAGATGTTTCCTTGAAAATATTGTTAAATCAAATACCTGCTTCAGCGATAAACACATTTCCTTGTTCATAAAAATATCCCCTTGAATAATATGCTTGACGTTGAACAATCACCAGGGATGCATTGAGAAGGTCACCTTCATCTGTTGCCAAAGTTATATGCACGAGTGAGCGGACCTTAGCCAAAGCATCATCTTAAAATGAAATTAGTATGTCATGGCTCACTAGCGAAATGGACCCGTGAAGATTCCGGAGTAGAATAGGTCTTCAGCAAACCCATGCTTGCCGTAAAAGGTAAGGTGACTATGCTTGTCGTAAAAGGCGACTTACGGGATCGGGTGGTCAGGCAGGCTCGCTGACTTGGTTGATGCATGTCATCGATCCCTATTGCGTGGATCGATGCTCATGAAATTAATCAATGGGTTGTCTGTTTCAGACTCGATTATTTACAGACCGCCGTCATGTAGCTGGAATATTGCTGAGTGCGGCGTTAAACAACAAACAAACCAACCAACCACTAGCGAAATGGTATGATCAATTTGCCTTCTTTGTTGTCCGACTGATGTTGCATAAGACCCCATATATTAATTGTTATTGGCGGTTCAAGATCACTGTCTGGGCTGGGACGTGGAAAGTAACGACCTGTCAAGAACTGTTTTATCTGCACACTGCTTTTCGCGAGCACCCGATGTGAACCGTGGATCTTGTTTTCGCAACTATGTTTGCCATTTGTGTCCAATGGAATTTGTGTCGCCAGACAACCGAAACTGAGCATTCTCCGATGTTGACGTCAGTTACTTTTAATGTAAACATCACTGGGCAGTTGCAACCACGACTTGAACATGTGGAATGGCAAGTAGAAAGATCATAAGGTACATTTATTTATGTTATTCTTAGAGCTAGAGGACGACTCGAGGGCCCCCTATCAAATGTCTGAAAGCAAAAATCTGAAATGAATCATGCTGCACAATTGATTATCGACGGGTTGACTGCGTTTATACGAACTAACGACTTTGTTTTCTATTTCAAATGGGATTTACAAGAATACCCGGTTTTCTTTAAAGTTTATCATTTTTCAAGCGAAGGTGATCAGCGGTGCTTTTAGAAATGTTTCCTTCGGCACAATGCACTCAAGGAAAGATGGTATTTGAAAGAGGAAAAAAACATTTGGTAAACGCTTGAATATGTAGCATTACAATTTGAGGAATTGTTTACACGTATTTAACATGTCTTAAAGAAAGATTTAAGTGTTAATAATTTTAATACAGCTTAATTATATAAGCAAGATTATGAGGAGGGTTTCCAGTGGTCCGTTTGTTACTGTAAGCTAGGCATAGGAGGCTAGGAACCTTTCTCAAGAGGGCACTTAAACCATGCTATCTGTTGGATTGACTTCTTTTGAGATTCGAATGCAGCAATACATTCACACTTGGTGATCATGAGCTGAGTGAGGCTTGGCGGTGTTTTGAAGAGTAGCGTTGTTTCAGCTTTATGTCAAAGAAAACCACATTAGGCTGACACGCCATGATATAACTGGAATACTGTTAAAAGCGGCGTTAAACCCAACTCACTCACTCACTCACTCACTCACTCACTCACTCACTCAAAGAAACACTTTGAAACAGATCGTTTAACATCGCCAGTGCGGACCTACAACCGGTACTGTTTCATATTTTACCTATATCTGCTTAGGGCCAAGCATTAAAGCAACAAAATGCTTTCAATATCCAATAAAATCTCTGCATAAAGCAGAGTCGATTGTACGATACCGACTTTTTCATGAGCATGTGTTAATGAATCACTATCAAATAGGACCCGTAAAGATCCGAGGTAGAATAGGTCTTCAGCAACCCATGCTTGCCGTAAAAAGTCGACTATGCTTATCGTAAGAGGAGACTAACGGGATCGGGTGGTCAGGCTCGCTGACATGGTTGATGCATGTCATCATATTCCAATTGCGTGGATCGATGCGCATGATGTCAGTCACTGAATTGTCTAGTCCAGACTCGATTATTTTCAGACAACCGTCATATAGATAGAATATCGCCGAGTGCGGCGTTAAACAACAATCAAACTAAACTAAACACTATCAAATAGTAATGATACCAGGTGTTCGCGAAAAGGTGAACGTACAGTAAAACAGCCCTCACTATACAGACGGAAATGCTGCACCAGATGAATGCGGAGACTGCAACCTAAATCATATGTTGCAGTCCATTCGGTCTCAATCAGTTTCTCTTTGGTTTATTCAACATTTTTAGAAAATAATACAAATGGTAGATATATGTCTCAGAGTCAAAATGACCTTGTCTGACGGTTCGTCATCTCTATCTTCCTCTGGAGGCCCTGGTACTTTTTTGTTTTGTGAAAGACATTGTTCTGTCATATCTGGAATTCCTTGGTTTTTCGTTCTTTATAATTCTAATCATGACAAAAGCCATGTCTGCACTGTTCTTGTCAATTTTTGCAAAATGTATATTGGGCGTTTGTGTGGAGGGGATTAGAGATTGGACTTTATTGCAGAACTCATTCTAACATGATTACGAATTATACTTTACATCAACACTCCGAAGGGTTGACGCCAGTTCCTCAATTGGTAGGGATTCAAAGTCGCTTGATTTTTGCTGTTGTGTCCAAAATCTAAATGGACAAAAAAACACAATGGATACCTATCAGCTGCTGAGTAGATAGGCCCCCAATTTATATTTTATACGTTTTTAACGATAATTCAAGAAACAGATAGAAACATTTCAAATGTGAAGGGTTTATACATCAAGACAAATGAAAACTATTATTTATGCTTTATCAATAAAGTTGGACTTGTATCGATTTCTTTCTCTTTGATTTATTTGTTTGTATGTTTGTTGTTTAACGCAGCTCTCAGCAATATTCAAGCTATATGACGGCGGTCTGTAAATAATCGACTCACGACCAGACAATCTAGTGATTGATAGCTTGCGCATCGATCCACGCAACTGGAATGCGATGACATGCATCTACCAAGTCAGCGAACCTGACCAACCGATACCGTTAATCGCCTCTTACGACAAGCATAGTGGCCTTTCACGGCAAGCATAGGTTGCTGAAGATCTATTCTACCCCGGACCGTCACGGGTCTCTCTCCCTCTCTTTGAAAAACGTTTACTCCCTCATATGTTGTTCTCGGAGTATTTTCGGATCTGCCGCCTACACCAGATGGATCAAGATCAGCCTCGTTTATTGTTGAGAACGACTGTTTGTTGCCGTCGGTATTGCATGTCCTCAGCACCCCATCGCTTGTCGTATGAGGCGAATAATTTAGACAACCTGTTTGCCGTGGGTTGCGCCCCTGTGTCGATGGAGAACCGGATTCTGGTGGTTGAGGGCACTGGAGCCAGGAACCGGTGTTCCTTTTGCCCAACACACCACTTCGACCCTGACTTCACCTAGACGGGTGTTAGAATTGGCCTGATTCTATCAATCAGCTGGACATGTCATGCCCTGTGCATGGAAATTTGACTTTCACAAGACTATCAATATCACAAATAGCTTTTGGTCGGGGAATATTATCATATGAATTATGATATCATGAATTTTGCCTTAAGTCCTATGCCAGAAGGCGGTGGCTCATTGGCCAATCTGGTGACATGGACCTCTGTTTTCTATATTCTTTAGAAATGTGTCATGGGCTGAACCAGCCTGGCATGTATTTTTTAAGATATCACAGCTTTTCAAGTCTGTATTTTCTGCAGTATAACACCCTTGTAGCCCTGATGTTGCAGGCTGACTTCCACTGCAACATCGTTCTTGTTGACGCTCGAAGGCGGGTGGGGAGCAGGGATGCTGATTCCTATTAATTCCACCATGTCTCACCACACTCAATCCGGTTCATCAAAGAATTACTCACGTCGACATGTAGACTCAGTTTTTCTGATGAAGAGGCAGTACCCCAAAATGATGATTCTTGGCAGAGGTTCTTAGTTACTAAATCTGCTGATGGTAACCCATTGAAATAAAATCCATTTGCTATTTCCAAAGGCATTGAAAGCGTTTATGGTATAGTGAAAAATGTCACTCGCCTCCGAAGCGGTTCACTTCTTGTCGAGTGTGCACGGAAGCAGCAATCTGTTAATTTGCTGGGTTACAGCAGTTTGTTAACACCAAGGTTGTTGTCTCGGGGCAAAGGACACTAGATTCGTGTCGAGGCATCATCAGAGACTATGCTCGTTGTCTTGCTGACGTGAGTGAGGAAGAGATTGTTGCGGAGCTAAAATCCCGAGGTATAACTGCTGTAAAGCGTTTCACCATAAAACAAGATGACTCAATAGTAAAACCACGTATCTTGTCACTTTTGATCTTCAAAATTTGCAACATTCAATCAAAATCTGGTGACGGTGCAAATTCATGCACTCGCAAAACTGTATGCGTCCGTTGTGCAGAAGGTCATGAGTGCTCTGAGTGCACAAATGAAACACTCAGGTATAACAACTGTGATGGCGAGCATGTTTCGTCTTCAAAATTATGCTCAAAATTTTAGAATGAATACAAAATTCTGAAAATAAAATATACACAAAACATCACTCATCTAGAAGCAAAAAAAATCGTTCAGCCCCTGTTCAGCCCCCAGACAAATGTTGCCAAAACTTATTCCGCTACAATCTCTTCTCCAGTTCCAGTTTCGAAAGTTTTCATAATTTCAACACACTGTCAAACAGTCGTAAAAGATCAGCGTATCATTTCAGATGAGTCAATCAAAGTCAGCCAGTCTAACACACCTTATTGAAGACAACGGATAAATTAGATTTACGACTCATATCACTGCTTTTCCCCTCCAGGTGATAAGGGGGATCTTCTGTTGTAGTGAGGCAGGGCATCATTCACAGCCCTGTTCCTCTTAATGCCCCTCTTCAGGCGGTTGCAGTACGTGTCACTATGCATATTGTTTTTACTTTGTGTTCTCTTAATTTTCCCAAAACTTCTAATCTCAGTCAAACTGATCTTCTAGCCCCGTATGTCCAGCTCCCCAGGCCCTGTATTGGTCAACTTTGGGGAAGTGCCAATACAAACAACAAAGGGAAGATATTAGAAAATATCATTTCTTACAATGATTTCTAGAATATATTTACATCCTGGAACAGGTACGTACCCATCACTTGTCTTCTTAATGAATTTGAATGGTCCGTCCACGATGACCTCTGTGGCAGTGACCAGTTCCCGACAATATTAAAACGTTATCCCATCTGACGCTCCGCCTCCAACAAGATGGAACTTTTTAAAAGCTGACTGGCCATGGTTTGAAATACCTGAATTTAACAAAATACCAACAGCAGCAGGAAAAGACAAACATGAATTTTAAATCATATATTGGGGAAGACTACAGTGAAGTAGTTTCCATTCATGAGCTCCATACTGCCCATGGGCAAGCTCATGATACTGCTACAGGATCTGATAACATACCTTATCAACTCTTGAAACATTTACCGGAACCTTTTTTTTAGAAACTCTCTTGTCACTATTTGACCATATCTGGTCACTTGGTAAGTTTCCTTCATGCGTGATGCCATAGTTGTTCCCATACCCAAACCTGGACGGGATCATATCGATCCCTCAAATTATAGACCCATCTCATTGACTAGATGCGTTTGCAAAACCATGGAACGCATGTTCAATAATAGACTGACTTGGTACTTAGAACCCAATAATTTAATAACAAATATTCAATGTGTTTTTCGTAAAAGTCGCAGTACCATTGACCATTTAGTTCGATTGGAGTCATTCGTTAAGAATGCAATAATAAACAAGCAACATGCAGTGCCTTTCATTTTCGATCTCCAAAAAGCATAAGACACAACATGGAAGCACGGTATTTTAAAAGAATTACATGACTTTGGAGGCCGTTTGCCTCAATTTATATCCAGGTTTTTAACTGACAGGCAATTTCAAGTCCGCGTGGGTTCTACCCTGTCTGATCAATATAATCAGGATCAGGGTGTCCCACAAGGCAGTATTTTGTCTGTCACCCTGTTAAGTATTAAAATAAATAGGCTCTCTAAAGTTTTAAATGTTCCACTTGATGGGTCTCTTTTTGTGGATGATTTTAACATATCTTGTCATGGTAAAAATGTGCATACTACAGAAAGAAAATTGCAATTATGTCTAAATAAAATACATAAATGGTGTTTAGAAAACCGTTTTACATTTTCTAAATCTAAAACAAATTGTAGTCACTTTTTGTAGGAAAAACAAGCCTCATAGAGACCCAGAATTAGTTTTTGATGGCAACCCAAATGTATTAAGGTTGTCAACGAGGCAAAGTTCTTGGGAATACTTTTTGACAGACATTTGACATTTTTACCTCACATCAAATATTTAACAAATAAATCCCAGAGGGCCCTAGGCTTGCTGAAAGTTGTTTTCAATTCAAAATGGGGTGGGGATCAGAAAACTCTGCTCCACCTGTACCGATCGCTGATTCGCTCTAAATTTGATTATGGCTCCATCGTCTATGGTGGAGCCTGTAAAAGTAATTTAAAATTGCTTGATACCATTCATCATTAAGTTCTGAGGCTTTGCCTTGGTGCCTTCAGAACTTCTCCCATTAGTAGTCTGTACGTTGAGGCTGACGAGCCATCCCTGAAACACCGTCGATTAAAATTAGCATTGCAATATGTTGCAAATCTTTATTCTAATCCAACCAATCCTGCATATGTTTTTCACCCTTTTTATGAGGATTTGTATGGGAAAAAAACAGCGCTTATTCCAGCACTTGGTATAAGAATAAAACCTGCCATTTCTGAAGCTAACATTAACCTTACAGTTATATCTCCCACTCAGATTTTGTCTTCTCCTCCGTTGCAGTTTATAAATCCAGAGGTCGATATGGCGTTAACCAACCTAAAGAATAAGATACGAATCAGTTACTTTATCAGAGAAAATATAATGATCTAAGAGGCACCCATAACACTTACAAATCTATTTTCACAGACGGATCCAAGTACGGTGGTGCAGTTGCTAGTGCCACTGTCATTCGATCCAACACCATATCATCAAGAATACCAGGGCGCCAGTTCAATTTTTACTGCAGAATCTCAGGCAATTTTAACAGCTCTCAAATATATACAAACACAATCTAAACATCAACAGTTCATCATATTTTCTGATTCCCTCACCTGTCTTCAGGCCATTAAGTATATTTCCTGTGACCATCCACTTTTACTTGAAATCATAGAATTACATAATGATCTTGCTACTGGCCAATATGACATCGTCTTTTGTTGGTTACCCAGCCTTGTTGGTATTATTGATAACACAGTGGTCGATGCTGCTTCAAAGGCAGCGCTCAACAAATCTGTGACACCACTTCTAATACCATATAGTGATTATAAGCCTGCTATTAGATATTACATCAGAGATCTTATGCAAAAGAAGTGGGACACCCAAGTAGGTATCAATAAGTTACATGAAGTTAAACCAACTACAGGTAACACCTACCTTGGCTGTCAGTCCAGATTTGAAGAGGTCATTCTAAGCCGATGTCGTATTGGCCATTCCCGATACACCCATGAGTATTTACTGAAAGGTGAGGATCCTCAGTTTTGTATCGCTAGTGAAGAGAGAATCACGGTCAAGTTTGCCTGCTTGACTGTATTGATTTTGCCATCACAAGGGATCAATATTTCAAAGTTATATCACTCAAGGATCTTTTTAACATGAACTCTCATTTAATTCTTGGATCTTTAAAAGAAATTGAATTAATTTATAAATGTTGATGTAGAATGTTATACATTTTATTATTTGGTAGTATATGATTATTAACTGAGATTGCTAGTGGCTGTACCCTAGATGAGGGTTGAAGTAGCGTAAAATTATTGTCCCCCTGAGGGGGTACATAAGCCAATGTCGTTCAAAGTAATTTATAATGAATGAATGAATCATCTTTATTTCCTCCATCATTTCGGAGAGTAATAAACATTTGGAGTCATGTTAATACAGAATATTTACAAGTACATTATGCAGAGAAATTCGCAATACTGAATATTTACATGGCTTGGTCCTGGTATGAGATATACTGTCTAAAGATAGATCATTGATCGCAGGTTCCAGGAGCTTATATCTCGTGATACAGAAGATATTAATTCAGCCCAGTTATCAAAGCTCATATCCTCTACAAAATTGGTTATACCACCTAGTAATGTCACAGGTTTTACTTCGTCATCTGCACAGTCCTCAATACACGTGTATTGTTCGAAGTTTAAAGTGTCGAATAGATGCTCATAGAGGGTGTTACTTGCTTCAGCTAAAGCTGTACAACATAGCAGTTGATGCTTTATTATGTCATCGCACTCCTCATCACACATTAAACACTGTCCAGGTGTTATTGGTAGTGTTCCTAGCTTCACAAGTGCATACATACATGTAGGTCTTGTTGGTATGCTGTACAAAATACGCATATTCCACATTCTGTGAGGTACGAGCTAACTGTGAATTTTACTAAATCTATTTAATTCAGGGTGATCTCGCAGACACGTGTGCCAATGAGCAGGTTCATGTTCTGTTTCTTTAGTCCACACATCCTTGGAGTGAGTGAGTGAGTTGGGTTTAACGCCGCTTTTAACAGTATTCCAGTTATATCACGGCGTGTCAGCTTAATGTGGGAGGAAAGCCCGAAGTGATGCAGGTGAAACCCACGAGTGCTGACAAACCTAGAAACATGATCGGGGCGAACCGGGATTCGAACCCACAGTCATAGGTTTCTGGCGTGCCCAAGGGACGCAACTCAGCACAGCGAATCGCGGCGCCTTAGACGACTGGGCCACCCGTGCCCCCATTCTTGGATTGAAACTGGTTAGTTTTCATAAAGTGATCTATTGTGGTCCATAATTGATACTTCTTTGTCACATTGAGTAGATCATGTGTTACAGACTTACTTTTGTCACTGCCTGTTATATATTGAGCACACTTGAAATAGAACACCTTTTTCGGGGCATATCTGTGGTTGCTTCTACACATCCTCCCAAGGAACATCAGCTTCATTTTGTCAATGAGAGATGTCATAGTACACAGTCCCAGCGTCTGAATAGTTGCAACGGTCGGAGATCGTACATGAAAATTATGTACATTATGTGCAAAGTAGCGCTGGAGTTTTGCAATTTCATTGTGTTCTGTCTTGGCAGATTTGACCACAGTTCAAAGAAGCGTAAATTCATTGTCCCCCTGAGTGGGTGAATAAGCCCATGTCGTAATTTATATACACCAGTGTTATAATCGTAGCATATCTGTTCGCATTAATCTTTGGCTAACCTACTCAATAATCACCAGTGGCTAAAGGGATGGTGTAAATCCTGCTGGGGTCCATGCAGGTAGCAAAGGTACTGTAAGTCCCCATGGTCCCCAGTATGGTGGCCTACATTTGGCTGCTGGTGATACAAAACCCACTTTTATTTTGTTTTGTTATAGATAGTCTAGTTTTATGGGGGGCGGTCGGGTAGCCTAGTGGTTAAAGCGTTCGCTCGTCACGCCGAAGACCCGGGTTCGATTCCCGACATGGGTACTATGTGTGATGCCCATTTCTGGTGTCCCCCGCCGTGATATTGCTGGAATATTGCTAAGGCGTAAAACCAACCATACTTGCTCGCTCGCTAGTTTTATGGTCATTTACTAGTTTTAAACTTATATCTGTGATAATCTAGTTCTTTTACTGTCCTTTGTCGAAAGGTTTTTAATCTTAATTTTTGTATTGCATTATTTGATGAAGTCACTATTTGGCTGAAATATTACCGATGTGACTTTAAATCTTAACTCACTCACTCAATTTAAAATCAAACATATAAAATGAACTGAGAGGTATAGTTTCTCTTGCCTCCAACTATATATTCAATTAGAGTTTTTGCAAGACTAGATACATATTTCGGGACTCATCTTTTAATATTCCGGGCTGGGGGTTGTTTATTAGAGACCGAATACTTTTCTGTGAACGTAGGGATGGGACTTTATCGAAAACCAAAAAGATTGTCCCAGAAAATGCTTTAAAAAAATATATAATGCTTCAGACTGTTAAAACGGTTTTGGGGGGTTTGCAACAGAAGATATATTGTTGCAAGGTCTTCCAGTCGCTTTTCAAGACATCCTCATTATCATTGAGATCACTGGGTTACATTGCGATTGTGGATCGGCAGCCAGGTGCTCGTGGTTATATTTAGCAGTGAACTGTGTCAATAGCGTTTTAGATACTACATCAGCTCGTATCTTTATTCAAGTTCTATTCGTGCTCAATCCAAACTCACTCAAGTCCAGACAAGACAACTTGTCAAGACAAACAAGTGTTGCTATAATGCGTACTTGGGACAAGTCACACTTTTTAATACTCCTTTAAGCTCTTTCATAGATTCTCAAGAGATTAATCAATTTGTAAAGTTTTTTTTTCACAATCATAATTAAGATTGATCAGTTATCAATACATTAATATAACCACAGTAACTTTGTTTTTTAGTATAGTATGAACACCATGGTGTTAATTTAATGAGTTAACATTTAACATCACATTGGCAATATTTCATGACCAGACAAAATTATACATTAATTACGAATATTTTAGACTGTATAAAACCCTGTCGTCGAAAGACAGAACAAACAACTAGATTATCACGGATTTTATCTAAACCTAGTCTGAGAGTATATAAAAGAATACATTCTGATTCAACAATACATTATAAAAATGGGCTAAAGACCAACCAAAATTAGGCCACCATACTGGGGACCGTGGGATATTTCTGCTACCTGCCCGGTCCTTCAGCACAATTTACACCATCGCTCCAGCTGCTGGCGATTGCAGTCAATTTTAGCCATCAATTAAAATTTACAAATATTCTACGATTAGAAACTACGGTAGGAATAACATGCTTTGAATGACATGGTTTTACGATACCCTCGCAGGGGGTCCCTATTTTGACTTATACGATATGTTTCCATGATTTTTCAGATGTTTTTAAGTATTGTTTTGCGACATCAACATCTCTAACACCATGTCAACCTTTACATTACGATAGTGAGTTTATCAATTCGTTTTTAGAAAATGACATTCGAGGAATGAACACAAAGGTTTTCACATGGACTGTCATAAAGGCAGTCCATTCAGAAACCTCGCTGAAACCTTTTCTAAATAAATCATTATTTCGTGTGCTCAGAATCAATAACTCATGGCCGGCAAACTAATGCCATACGTGACAGCAGCAATGCAACATACAGCGGGATATTTCTTCATCTACACCTGGGAGTTACTTGCGGATGCACAGTCTCCCAGAGACGAAGCCAACGTCGATGATGGAGGGAGCCCGCTGTGACAATTCCCCGGTCACGTCAACGGTGCTGACCATTACGCCCACGCGAGGTCACCGACGTGTTCCAGCCAACTTATGTGTCAAATGTTAGGTCTGGAAATGGGGAAACTATGATCCAGCGGCTACGGTCTTTTATGAGAAATCAAATCTGGCAATATGAACATGTGCTTTTGCCTTACAAAGGATGGCACAATTGTCTGAGGCGACACTGTATAGAATTGTGCCCCTTAGACGAGTCAGAAACCTATGATCGTGGGTTCGAATACCAGATACCCTTTAATTATAATTCTTGGTTTGTCAGCATAAAGTTACGAGTGAATTGAGTGACCAGTTTTTCGGCAATAGCACGGCGTGTCAGCTTAATGTTGAAGACAAGCCAAAAGTGGTGCAAGTTTTTATCATATTTGTGGGGCAAGGTTATGGTGTTAAACCGTGGACAATAACCAAGGTTAATTGAGGATTCGAACTTTTGATAATTGGATCCTGGCAAGGAACGCACCGGCGACATGCAGCAGTCGAGACCATCATCCTGTCCATAATCCCACAACTAGATTAATTATTGTCACCTCTTTTCATGGCGAAATGTATACAACCAAACGTGTTACATGCAGTTTCTTTACACTCACTTAGTAATAACAATGTAAAATGATCGATGATACAGTCAAAACATGAATGACGGTGTTGATATTCGTAGCAAATTGATACCGTAGGGATATACAAGAAACATCACATTATCATGAAACTAGGACATCTGAACCTTACAATAACTTTCTCAACAAAGTGAATATTCTATGAATCCCTGTAGCCTCAATAACAGATATTCTATCTCGCTACCGTTACCGTCTCGGCAAAAATCGTCTCCGACTCAATGACAGCGACTGTCAACGTAAGAAAGGACCAATCAAGCATCACCAAGTTGCCAGAGTGTGGTTATCTGTTGAGTCTAAAGGTTAATCTCTCACTTGCCAGTTTAAAACGACACGCCTTCACCTCACGACCAATCAGATTTCTCATCGATCCGCTTTAGACATGAGCGCACAGACCGATTTATCCCAGATGGAAAGGAGACAGCGTCGCAGTCAGGCTCATGCCGACGGTGCTGGTAACGGCAGTAAACGACTAACATGAAAACACTTGTGAAGACGTTGGCACTTTGACAATGATGTGAAGGACATGTGTAGGTGGACTGTTGATAACTCAGGCGTGAGAGCCTAAACTTTGTTACGTGTGTGTGCTGCAAAGCGAGTTATAAAACGTTACTTACAAGTCATAAGGGTTAACTTAGATGTGCCGGAAAGGTGTATCTTGGAGACGGAGTGAAAGCTGTGCAATTACTTCATACTAGTCGTATCGGACACAAGGATATGAGTACCGATATGTAAGTTTTTCTGACAATCCCAACCTTGACATCGTTGTTATGTTTACTGTAGGATAGAACATTGATGTGGATATGTTATTTGAGACTTGTAATATAAGTTTGTGATTCGTGACCTTGCTAAACTAGACGTTGTTTAGTGTTTTTTATTGATGTTATCAATCTATGCTAAACAAAGTATATATATTTTGATTATGTTCTTTTGTTAAATATTTACTAGTAATAATCTCTCGTTAATGAATATACAAAGTTGCTGATGGGTAGATAGAATTCTTTACAGTCCTCGCAATTACGAGCAATTCGTATCAATGAGCTAAATTTTTCAACAACGTTTACGACCAATATCAATCATCTGTGAACCATTCCAACATTGAATGCAGCAATTAGCTACTTGAGACAGTCTGTCACACACGCATCCATTAATTTGACGTTAAATGGCTGTAACTGTGGTCCCACTAACAATGTCTTACAATATGACGGAGCTGTTCGACAACATGACGGGATATGGAGGCAGTGAACCACCATCTTACGTCTTCGTCCGGCGGCTACAGACTGTGATGTTTCCGATAATATGTATTGCTGGAACGGTTGGCAACTGTCTTGCAGTCGGTGCTTTCTTCAGCAAATCATTGCGGAACACCTCCTGCTGTTTATACCTAGGTGTCAAATCACTATCAGACATCGGATTTCTAATCAGTGTGTTCATCATATTCCTGTTTCGTGTCCGAGTCGGGATCATGAGTATACAAGGGATCTGCCAGATAACAATCTTCCTGTCCTACGTTTGTCCCTTTCTTTCAATATGGCTCGTGGTGGTCATAACGTTTGAGAACTTTATCCGTATATCCCAACCTGCTCTGGTCCCCAGAATCTGCACAACGAGAATGGCCCAGATGGTCATATTCATCTACATCACAGTGTCCCTTGCAGTGTATAATTTCCCTTTCTGGACCACGGGAGTAGACTACGGGATGTGCTCACCTTTGCCCCAATTCCAACAAATCTCCATCGTCTATACCTACGTAGACAGTCTCCTGACCCTTGTGTTGCCGCTGGTGCTGATGGTCATCCTTGTCCCCTTGGTGACCGTCAGTGCCCTTCAGGCCCACAAGAGGAAGATGAGATTGCAGGCAGGGAAGCAGAGGAAGGACAAGAAGGCTTCACCTGAGGCGCAAGTAACAAGACTCCTCTTCGCTGTGTCTATTGTGTTCATTGTTCTTCACACCCCAAGTCATTCCATAAGAATCAAGGAACTCGTGATGCAGCTCATCTATAACGTAAGCCCATCTTTTAATGACCTTATTGTGCACAGGATCTTCGAAATGTTTTATTACCTTGATTTCTGTGTCAGTCTAGCTGTGTATTTAATATTTGGTGGTAACTTCAGAAATGTGTTCAAGAAGAAGTATTTCTCACGGTGCAATGGCAAAGAGAAGGAGAAAGAACCTACAACATTGGAATCTCCAGTGTCACAGAGACTTATCAAGTGATAATGTAAAAATCACCCGTTCTGCTAACGATGGACTGTATAGACACTACTGTGTGTTACTATAACATAATATGTGATAGAATGATGTTCGGCATGTCCATATGTTAGAATGCGTCCACAGAAACATCTACTGGTTGTAAGAGGCGACCAAATGGATCGGGTGGTCAGGCTCGGTTACTTGATTGATAGTGTTGCCTGGTGCCCTGACGGCGTTGATCGTTGCCCACAATATCGATCACTGGATTGTCTGGTCCAGACTCGATTATTTACAGGCCACCGCCATATAGCTGGAATATTGCTGAGTACGGCGTTACACACCAAACCAACAGAGCATGTCGGTATGTCCTTAATACGGAGGTCGAACATACACAATTTTGCTGTGATATTTAAATGGGGATCACCATTATTTGATGGAACGAGGAAAGAACAAACTATTCGTGTATATTATGCATGTTGCTGGTTCGAGACAACATATAGAAAATGTTACCGATTTATTTTGTCGCTAAAGTAGATAGACGGGTTGTTCTAGATGGGAACAACTGTATTTTTATTGCTGTAATTTACAAAATTCCTCCCGGTGTTTATGTAGGGGATAGAACTTTTAAAATGTGTGGGATGAGATGGAATTCAACTTCTTAACCTTTCTTTAACACTTGATGTTGTACAATATATACCCTTTAAATATATGTTTACTCATGATGTTATACCCGATTATTCCACTGAACCATGTGAGTTATTCAAGGGACATGTTTGATTTAATCATATTATCAATTGAGTGGCAAGAATATATTTTTCACACTTATTTCGAACTATTGATTGATTTATGTATTTGTGTATTCTATTAAGTTGTATTAAATACTTTCATGCGCATGTGGTCAGTATCCTTTCATATTAATTGATAATATATAATAACTTCTCGTCACGATATGGCTGAAATATTGCCGATGTGACGTTAAATTTAACTCACTCACTCAGTATCCTTTCACAAAGAAGAAAAGGTTACAGTGTAACGCCATTAGGTCGGAACAGTTTGTTATTAGGGAGGATTTCCTTGGGGCGTTGATGTCCTGATTCACGAGTTCCGCTGTATACAGGTTCTGTAAGCCAGAGGTTTGACTGTCCGACTGGTTATGATCGTTTTTCATTCAGTAAGGCTGTAAACTAAGCGTTATATTATACATTTTACGAAAGTACATCGATGCTCATGATGACAATCACTGGATTGTATGTTCAAGATCTGATTATTTACAGATAGTCGTCATATAGCTCGAATAAGTGCGGCCTTAAACAGAAAACAAAACAAAACGAGAGGTGAGATTTCCAAAGATGACAATGGAAGCGCGATGTCCTGACCAACAGGGTTTCGCTTTATGTGAAGGGCATTGTGTAAGTTTGAGAATAACTACTAACGACTAACAGGATCGGGTGGTCAGGCTCGCTCACTTGGTTGATGCATGTCATCGTATCCCAATTGCGCAGATTGATTGATTGTCTGGTCCAGACTCGATGATTTACAGACCGCCGCCATGTAGCGCTGGAATATTGCTGAGTGCGGTGTTAAACAACAAACAAACAAACAGACACAGAGGTAATCGATAGAAATGTGGAGTCTCCAGATTAACGCTGTTGTTTAATTAATTGATTTTTTAATTAATTAATTGTTTAACATAATAATTGTTGTGTGTGTGTAAACCCTGAGGACAAACCATCATTTTACTATGCTTTAGAATAAATCATTGTACTCTATAAATTCCAGCTCGCACACCCTCACACACCACACCCTCACACACCACACCCTCACACACCGTACCCTCACACACCACACCTAACCCAGAATTTCAAGTGATTGCCTCACGTTCCCTATGGTCGCCATTGGTCGTTCAAAGCAGGCATATTCTCGCTTGGGAGCTAAACTCCGACGGTAGCATTTCTGTCTTGATGGTGGCCCGTGCACAGCGCACATATCACAAATCTGGTGAGGTTAAGCATCGTTGGTAGCGGAAATTAGTGTTTGTTTGTTTGTTTGTTTGTTGTTTATCGCCGCATAATATTCCAGAAATATGACGGCGTTCTATAAATAATCGAATCAGGAACACGCAATCCAGTGATTGATATCATGAGCATCGGTCAACACAAATGGAATACGATGACTTGAATCAACTAAGATTATATACATACCGGCGTAATAAAGCTGGACAATTGCTGAGTGCGGCATTTAACAACAGACAAAGAAGCACGGGCTACGGCTGAGACCTCCCACATAAAGCTGATATACCCTGATATAACTGAAATATTGTTCCAAGAGGCGTTGAACCCAACTCACTCAATCAAGAATCCTCTCATGTTTCCGGTTCATGTCGGTAGCCATTCACAATGTCTGGATTTGTGGCCTTTTTCAAGAGTGCATTGTTATTCCTGTCGACGTAAGGATGTCTTGTATAGGGTTTCATGTCATTGTCGACATAAACCATAATAAGGGCAGATCTTACAACCGACGCAAGATCGGCTGATCCCGATACGACCAAGTGGCAAAACTCTGCACGGCATATTCCGGTGGCTTATACTTCAAGGACATGGCAATCCCAGCTACACTATCGACCTATGTGTGTCATCATTGTGCTTACAATCATATACACAGTAATTATACCCCGCCACGAAGTGGAAGGGGGAAATAGGAATGGGTGCTGTCCGTCCGTCCATCACATTTCGTTTCCGGAGAAGATCTTGAAAACCGTACCATATTTTTTTCACCAAACGTGGCACATAGATAGGTCTAGTGGTGAACTGCTGCCTTTGGATAGTTTGGGAATTTGAGAAAAATAATTTTCGAGTTTCCATGGCAACGACTTTGACTTAGACTGAAACTGGCGGTAGTCCTCGTTTCCGGAGCTATGGCTATGTGACTTAAAATCTTAACTCACTCATTTACTCGTTTCCGGAGCAGATCTTGAAAACCGTATCATATTTCTTCACCAAACTTGGCACATAATGTCATCTCGCAGTACTGAATACCTTTCTTTCTAGTTGGTAAGTTCTGCATTGCTTGTGTGTATGTTCCTCCAAAAGTGTCATGGACACGGTTGTTGCATTCACCGACTACCTTCATGCAGAAACACAACTCATTACAAATACAACAGTGTAACTGATCTTAAACCTTCTCAACTATATAAACACTGCCTCCTATCCTGTATATATACTTGTCAACCATACTCTGTACTTCACCTGCTTGATAACAGTGTTAGAACCTACACCGAAACCATCACTCCTAATTGTAATAAAGAAGTTGTTCATCCTTATTCATTACAAATACAGTTACGTATTCTATCATAAACTGCAGATGGCAAAACAACACCAGTAATAACTTTTTTTAATGCTGCAATTAGACCATTTACAAAAAGGCCCAGTGAACATAGTTCACAGGAGCTAATGCATTGCCCACAACCGGACATGTCATATTGGCGGGGGATATGAGTATTTCATGCTTGTTTTCCTATTTGTACACGCACACTCTGGTATCTGAATGACGTATCAACTATTTACCTTGTTGATATGGAACTAATTTATTTTATATACTATTTATCCAGATTTGTTTGCATTGCCACATACCCATATTTTGATAACTATAACAAGATAATCTGTAAAATATTTTCAATCAACAAAGCGTTTAAAGGAGTAACACTAAATGGGTGTTACACCAATGTCCGAATGGAAAGCATGTGCAGTCATTCTATCTCTCTGTATTTTATAAACTCAGGCAGGGTATTCGAACGCTGTCCTATTGCTTTTTGTGGTATCCACACCCTACCGTGGGCCCACTGTACCGTGAACATGATCAGACCGAGAAATGTGTGTCTATATTTCAGCTGAGTACACGTGTGAGTTAGGTGTAACGCCCCTTTTGAAAAGTATTCCATTTACATCACGGCGTGTCAGCTGTGGAGGGAAAAGCCGAGGTGATTTAGGTCTCAGACGTTTACCACTTTAGTGAAACGAGCACGGGTATGGTGATGTCCAACCGTGAATCATGATCAAACTGCGACCCGGCAATCACAGGTTTCAGACGTGCCCAAGGGACGCAACTTTGCAACGGTATTTGTATGCAGTAAGTACACTGTAGATATCACTGCAATGAAATTACACCACAATGCTTTGCAGACCATTGGTTACCATGACGTCACAATCAAATGACATCACTAATGGCTCTGCTACTGAAGCTGTTAGCAGTATGTTTTACACTGAAGACACTGCTAATTATTGTCTACAAATTGAAAAAGTTGGAAGAATGATGTTGGATGATAAATAAAATCTCACCCGAGTGTCTTTTGATATCAAATATATCAACACTCGTTGATAAAAGTGTCAAAAATCCTCGGCAAGCCTCGGAATTTTTCCATTTTTATCAACTCGTGTTGATATATTTGATATCAAAAGACACTCGGGTGAGATTCTCTATGTACATGATATAAATTTTAACTCACTCACTCACTCATTATGTACATGAAACCTTAGCATATGAAACACTGAATGTATATAAGAACGTGTTCTTGTAAAAAATATGTGGGAACAGGTATCCCTACAACAAAACTTGATAATAGTGTGTGCTCAACGGACAAGAGTACAATATGACTAATTTCAGGAAATGCTTAATGCTTTGTAAAACATTAACATTTGCACAATAGGGTGACGGAACCTACATGGATTTCTGAAACAATGTGTCCTTTCCCAGATTTGATAATTATAAGTGAAGATGTTTCTGTCGATAATTCTGGAATGATTCATTTTCATAATTTCATTAGTGATCACACATATTAATGAAAACACATTTATCATTTTGATATGCGGTATGATGGTGAATATGACAAATAAAACAACATTATTCAATCAACTGATTAGACTCACACTTTTAACGACTGTGAGTGGGTGAGTTAAAATTTAACGTCGCATTATTTCAGCCATATAGGGAATGAACGAATGTATAAATAAATAACTCAAAATATGGATACCTTCCAAAAACCTTGGATTAAACCAGACGATTAACCAGGGTTTTAATTCTGAAATACGAAGACAAGAAGACAAATAAAGACAACAAATAGATAACTTCAAATTACAAGTACAAAGAAAAGGACAGAACATTGTACAGAATGAAAACAAAGTAAATAACATGAAATATTATGCAAAGAAATTGTTTTATTCCAATTTGGACATTTTCGTTTTAGGAATATACTCAGAAACAAAACTTCTTACAACTGGAAATTGTTGCGATATTTTGTGATAAATAGAGCCAAGACATCATCTGTTAACCCTCTGTGCAGGCATGATACGGCCGAAAGCCCAAATTCATATTCCAATAAATGTAATTTAATCATTAAACATGTATTTGTCATCGATAGAAGATGTGGATACAGCCGGAAGCCCAAATTCATATTCCAATAAATGTAATTTAATCGTTAAACATGTATTTGTCATCGATAGAAGATGTGGATACAGCCGGAAGCCCAAATATGACGGCAGTATGCCTCAATCTGTTAATCCTATAAATGTCTGCCTGGCAGCACTACCCGCTCCTGTTAATCCCACATGTGTCGGCCTGGCAACACTACCTGCATCTGGGAATCCTATAGGTGTTTGCCTGGCAGCACTACCTGCATCTGTTAATCCTAAAGTTGTCTGCCTCGCAGCACTACCTGTATCTGTTAATCCTAAAGTTGTCTGCCTCGCAGCACTACCTGTATCTGTTAATCCTGTAAATGTCTGCCTCGCAGCACTACCTGCATCTGTTAATCCTAAAGTTGTCTGCCTCGCAGCACTACCTGCATCTGTTAATCCTAAAGTTGTCTGCCTCGCAGCACTACCTGTATCTGTTAATCCTGTAAATGTCTGCCCCGCGGCACTACCTGCAACTGTTAATCCAAAAGTTGTCTTCCTGGCAGCACTACCTGCATCTGTTAATCCTAAAGTTGTCTTCCTGGCAGCACTACCTGCATCTCTTAATCCTAAAGTTGTCTGCCTCGCAGCACTACCTGCATCTGTTAATCCTATGGGTATCTCCCTCGCAACATGACCTGCAACTGTTAATCCTATGGGTGTCTGCCCGCGACACTACCTGCATCTGTTAATCCTGTATATGTCTGCCTGGCAGCACTACCTGCAACTGTTAATCCTATGGGTGTCTGCCCGCGGCACTACCTGCAACTGTTAATCCTATGGGTGTCTGCCCGCGACACTACCTGCAACTGTTAATCCTATAGGTGTCTGCCTCGCAACATGACCTGCAACTGTTAATCCTATAGGTGTCTGCCCGCGGCACTACCTGCAAATGTTTATCCTATGGGTGTCTGCCCGCGGCACTACCTGCATCTGTTAATCCTGTAAATGTCTGCCTGGCAGCACTACCTGCAACTGTTAATCATATAGGTGTCTGCCCGCGGCACTACCTGCAACTGTTAATCCTATAGGTGTCTGCCCGCGGCACTACCTGCAACTGTTAATCCTATAGGTGTCTGCCTCGCCGCACTACCTGCAACTGTTAATCCTACAGGTGTCTGCCCGCGGCACTACCTGCAACTGTTAATCCTATAGGTGTCTGCCCGCAGCACTACCTGCAACTGTAAATCCTATAGGTGTCTGCCTCGCAGCACTACCTGCATCTGTTAATCCTAAAGTTGTATGCCTGGCAGCACTACCTGCATCTGTTAATCCTAAAGTTGTCTGCCTCGTAGCACTACCTGCAACTGTGAATCCTATGGGTGTCTGCCTCGCAACATGACCTGCAACTGTTAATCCTTAAGTTGTTTGCCTCGCAGCACTACTTGCATCTGTTAATCCTGTAAATGTCTGCCTGGCAGCACTACCTGCATCACTTAATCCTATGGGTGTCTGCCCGCGGCACTACCTGCATCTGTTAATCCTGTAAATGTCTGCCTGGCAGCACTACCTGCAACTGTTAATCCTATGGGTGTCTGCCTGGCAGCACTACCTGCATCTGTTAATCCAAAAGTTGTCTTACTGGCAGCACTACCTGCAACTGTGAATCCTATGGGTGTCTGCCTCGCAACATGACCTGCAACTGTTAATCCTTAAGTTGTTTGCCTCGCAGCACTACTTGCATCTGTTAATCCTATAGGTGTCTGCCCGCAGCACTACCTGCAACTGTAAATCCTATAGGTGTCTGCCTCGCAGCACTACCTGCATCTGTTAATCCTAAAGTTGTATGCCTGGCAGCACTACCTGCATCTGTTAATCCTAAAGTTGTCTGCCTCGTAGCACTACCTGCAACTGTGAATCCTATGGGTGTCTGCCTCGCAACATGACCTGCAACTGTTAATCCTTAAGTTGTTTGCCTCGCAGCACTACTTGCATCTGTTAATCCTGTAAATGTCTGCCTGGCAGCACTACCTGCATCACTTAATCCTATGGGTGTCTGCCCGCGGCACTACCTGCATCTGTTAATCCTGTAAATGTCTGCCTGGCAGCACTACCTGCAACTGTTAATCCTATGGGTGTCTGCCTGGCAGCACTACCTGCATCTGTTAATCCTAAAGTTGTATGCCTGGCAGCACTACCTGCATCTGTTAATCCTAAAGTTGTCTGCCTCGTAGCACTACCTGCAACTGTGAATCCTATGGGTGTCTGCCTCGCAACATGACCTGCAACTGTTAATCCTTAAGTTGTTTGCCTCGCAGCACTACTTGCATCTGTTAATCCTGTAAATGTCTGCCTGGCAGCACTACCTGCATCACTTAATCCTATGGGTGTCTGCCCGCGGCACTACCTGCATCTGTTAATCCTGTAAATGTCTGCCTGGCAGCACTACCTGCACTGTTAATCCCATGGGTGTCTGCCTGGCAGCACTACCTGCATCTGTTAATCCTAAAGTTGTCTGCCTGGCAGCACTACCTGCATCTGTTAATCCTAAAGTTGTCTGCCTCGCAGCACTACCTGCAACTGTGAATCCTATGGGTGTCTGCCTCGCAACATGACCTGCAACTGTTAATCCTATGGGTGTCTGCCTCGCATCATGACCTGCAACTGTTAATCCTATGGGTGTCTGCCTCGCAACATGACCTGCAACTGTTAATCCTAAAGTTGTCTGCCTCGCATCATGACCTGCAGCTGTTAATCCTATGAGTGTCTGCCTCGCAACATGACCTGCAACTGTTAATCCTTTGGGTGTTGCCTCGCAACATGACCTGCAACTGTTAATCCTATGGGTGTCTGCCTCGTAGCACTACCTGCATCTGTTAATCCTATAGGTGTCTGCCTCGTAGCACTACCTGCATCTGTTAATCCTATGGGTGTCTGCCTCGTAGCACTACCTGCATCTGTTAATCCTATAGGTGTCTGCCTCGTAGCACTACCTGCATCTGTTAATCCTATGGGTGTCTGCCTCGTAGCACTACCTGCATCTGTTAATCCTATAGGTGTCTGCCTCGTAGCACTACCTGCATCTGTTAATCCTATGGGTGTCTGCCTTGTAGCACTACCTGCATCTGTTAATCCTATGGGTGTCTGCCTCGTAGCACTACCTGCATCTGTTAATCCAATGGATGTCTGCCTCGCAGCACTACCTGCAACTGTTAATCCTATGGGTGTCTGCCTGGCAGCACATTACCGCCATGTTTCATCCTATATGCGCCTGTCTGGCAGTACGCATCCAGGAATTAAATAAAATTAACGAATGGGCTCGAGACTGTTCGTCCCACGAAGTAAACCGTCTGAGCGGCCTGCACTGCAGGGGACTGTGTTCAAGGTCCGATGATCTCTGACAATAGGCAACCACTGTGATTACAAGAACAAGGTTGATGTTTAAGACGAAACGGTAGAACAACCAAATAAGTACATGGTTATTTAAAAATTACCGTGATTGGTAATACAAGAAAAAAGACAAAGCTCGTAATACATGTTAGTGCCATGCCATATGGATTCAATCATTAAAACTACATCAAAGATGCTAAAGAGGACGCTAAAGTGGATGTTCAGTCGAAGAGTGTTGAATAGGATTCAGGTATTGTTTATTAGACCACTTTTATAATTTCCATGATAAGTTGGGGACGGCTGTATCAAAGAGAAGCGTGACCGATTGCAAAAAACAACAACTTCAAATTGAAGCAACAAGAAATAGTTTACCAATTTGGATGATATTTGGAAACGTACTGGGGAAATTTATAGGAGCGCACGAGAAAATAGTAATGGTGTTTATTTTATAAAATATATAATTATGACACTGTCACATACCTTAAAGATCTAGGACCTCACACAGTCGGGACAAACATAACATACAACCTCAGAACTGCTCATCATATAACGATGCATTGGTTACGTACAAGGACCTTCCATATTTCTCATATCGTCTCTGGGACAAGGGTGGCCCAGTCGTCAAAGGCGCCACCATCCGCTGTGCAGAGTGGCATCCGTTAGGCACGTCAGAAACCTGTGAACCTCATTATGGTTCTGGGTTTGTCAGTATATTACCCTTGCTCGTGGATTTCACCAAAGTGGTAAACGTCTGAGATCTGCGTCACTTCGGATCTAAGGAGTTTACATACATATAAAAGAAAACAGAAAGGTTTGAATGAACAATGTTAGTGCACATACGTTTCTATGTTACTCGTCTTTCCGTCCTGTTATTAAATGCCAGAAGCTGAGGAAGTTTTAAAAGTATTATAAAAAGCAATGATAGGAATGGTATATACTTTGATACAAATTATGGATCAAGATTCTGTCAGGTTATGCACTCCCGTCTCAGGCTTGGCTGCAGTAATCTTAACGCCGGCAAATTTGCCAGATGTATACGCTGTGGCTATCATACGGAAGATGCACTTAATTTCTTTCTTACGTGTCCCTTAAACAGTACAGTAAGGCAAAACATGTATTATTTCGTAAAAGGCTACGATTTAAATTCAATTCTAAATGGTAATTCAAATTTAACGACAGCAACAAATCTTGAAATTTTGAAATCGATGCACAGTTTTATTCTATCTTCTTGCCGATTTAGAGATTTTGTCTGAGATATTGGCTTTGCTATATGATACTGCGATGTTGTTGTGCTGAATGTAAATAATAATGTAACTGTAGTTATGGAAGATAATCCAGTAATTGAACACTTACAGAACAATACTTATCTTAAATGCCAACTATACAATGTATGCTATTTCTCAAGTCACTTTCCATACATTGCTATTTGTATATGTATCATGTTTGGGAGAGGCATTCAGATAAGCAACATTTGCTTGTTTGCCAATCCCTCCACTTTATGGAAATAAATATGTTTATATCACAAATGTATTGATAGTAAATAAGTTCATATGTTCTATGTACGGTGATATATGTTGTGATGACGTGTGCCGAATCATTTTCATCAGAATATAATATGTTCACCCTAAACGCAATATTAATTTCCGTATTTCTTACTGAAAGTTACATTCTGTACAAGTTTACACACATTGTTCCATTGTTTTTATAGTCGCAGTGATATTGCAAAAGAACGTCGTATATTCACGTCGCCGTTCATAACGTCACAGTCTATTTTATGTGACGTCGTTCTAATAGAGGTCCTCAATAGATTAACTGAGTCATCACGTTTTGCTTCATCTGCGCAGACGCAGACATGTGGGAATTTCGGATGTCTGTCCCTCGTGAAACAATGTTGAATGTCCTTCTCCAAGGTTCGTGAAGTCCTTGTAGGTCGTAGATGATTCTCTGATCATGTTTGGAATCACGGGCGAATATGTTTGTATTGGTTCTTTGACCAATGACGCTTTCATAAACTTGGTAACACGCCTCAATTCGAATTGGCTGCCATACACAGAGGGTCTGGTTGATCTGGTAGACTTGCAAGGTGGGTGAAAATTGGGTTTAATGTTCACGATTATTATTATTATTATTATTGTTGTTGTTGTTGTTGTTATTATTATTATTATCATTATTATTATTATTATTATTAACAAAGGTTTTTATTTGGGATTACACTTTCTTAGTAAGGAACAAATTGTCGTACCTTTTTTCGGTGGAATCAATAAATACGACAATTTGAAATTCACTGAGAAAGTGTTATCCCAAATATAACATTTGTTTCATTTGACAATTTTCTAAATGGCGCTGTGTAGTCATCCAAGATTACTGATTATATTTAGCGATATGCATAAAAGCACGCCCTTGTGTGTGTGCTCGTACTTTTCCGGACTTCAACAAGTTCCAGATGTGTCTTTCACAAAACGAAATCGTACCAGGACCTCGAGAGAAATATCGAGGTGGCGAACCGCCAGACAAAGTGAGGTGAAATGGTGTTTAACGTCGTGTTCAAGATTATACACGTGACGTTCATACGTGACTCCGAGCTGACCAGTCCTTGTTTTATCCCCTTTATTCCGAGCGCCAGGCAGGGTAACAACAAGTACCATCTTTTAACGTATTTTCGTATGACGCGGCCGGGGATCGAACTACTGACCTTCCGATCACCGGGCATACGGATTATCCACTTGACCACGGAGGCGGTCTAGACTTACTAGGAATGCCAATGGACTCCCACAAATGCAAGCAATGAAGTACTTATAAGGATAGTCACATAAAAAACATCACTGCCAGAGACTCCGTCAACCTCACATCTCTGGCACATGTGTGAGAATTAAGAATGAAGGATTGACAAGTAACAACATCTCTTAAAACAAGAACCATTTCTTTAGCAATAGTAACAATAATATGACAAAGAAATTGACTTAAGTTTTCTTTAAAATTCTTAGCTAAGAAAAAATCTTAAGTATCATTTCACAAACAGTCTAAGCATGATTCTTAGCAAAGTATTAGTATAATACTCAAGATGTTTTATAACCTCTGCTTGAGTACAAATCTCAACTGAGTACGAAGTTGAGCATGTATTTGAGCACGCAACTGAGTTGAGCACGAAATTTTTTTATAACCTCGGTATTATTAACAAAGCTCTTCACGATTCCACTTGTAACCGATGTTCATAAAACTTTCTTCTGTGAAGACGTTTCTGCACTTGTTACCCGAAGGTCAATCTTACATGGAAATAGATCATGCATAAACATTCATAGAACAGCATTCCAATTTCAGATGCAATCAGTACCCAACCGCATCCAATCACTGGGAATTATCTCTGAATAATGAATATCGACAAGATTACCTTCAGAGTAGCGATGAATTAAGTCACAACTCGATCAAGTAGCTCACAAACAATAATCGATGTCTTGTTTCCGTGTTCGGTGTTGGTCTACATACATAATTCACAACACGCTCACAGATTTCGTGTATTCTCGTACTGTTATCATTGCTTATGCTCGTAAAGGCATCCTCACTCGTGTTTCTCTTTGACATAACTGAAATCAAAGCGGAAAACTTGATTACTAAAGTAAGGATGTCAACGTCAACACGGAGAAACTCTAGAGCATACAAATCGATAGGGGTTTCTGCGATCCTTGAAGTGTGGTACTTTGGCTTTGGCCGCTGCAAGACGAATGTCATGTAATAATAATAATAATAATAATAATAATAATAATAATCCCATGAAATCATTTATATCATAGAATTTTATGTCCCCTTTGATACTAATGTCATTGACAAGATTGAGGAAATACATTGCAAGTATGTGGACCTCGCTTTCGAAAAGTCACGCTTGCATCCAAAGTACCAAGTTGTCCGACTCCCCATTGTTCTCGTCGCCTTAGGTTTGGTACCTCCCAATCTGTTGACTGACATTGGGAGAGTACCCGGGTTTGCTTCCAGGAATACAGCCCTTCTGACAATCTGGGTAATGCAGAAGGCTGCAGTTTTGGGAAGTCTTCACATTTTCCGAAAAGTTCCGGGTGGGTTTGACTAGGCAGCGCTTCCTGGGAGAAGTCCCATTCGCTGTCTGGGCTGCGTGTAGAGGGGACAAGGGCCCTGAGCTGATGATGAGCTTAACCAGCCTGACTTTGCCAGAATCACCCAAACCCTCTTTGCTGCATTGTTTATCTTAATCTGTAGATAATAATAATATATATATAAAAATGTTGATGGTTCTGTACTGCAGAACGGTACAGAAATGAGTGTCAACCAAGAGAAGTGCCATACAAACCCTCACAAAGAGGCTACATGTATCAGAATGACCACTGCATCGAGTTTATGTACAGTGAGTTGAGAAGATCAGCAACCTTGCAGAGTCCAACGATTGTGTGAAGTCGGCTGGCCTGAAGAGTGAAACAGAAGGCTTTCTGTTTGCTGCTCAGGACCAGTCACTTCCTACTCGAAACCGTCAATGTGTGATTTTGCATCACAATGTAAATATGAAATGTAGATCATGCAATGAATTTAACTAGATTGCTCAACACATTGTCAGGGGATGCCCAGCTTTGGCACGAACACAGCATCTTAAGCGACATGATTGAGTGGCTCGATCCTTATATTATCGCATCCGCCATGCTTGTGGTTTTGACGCAGAGTACCATCCATGGTACGACCCAGAATGTTAACAGGAAAATGATAAATACAAAATTCTTTGGAAAAGGCCCGTATGTACAGCTCTAGACATATCCAGGCCAACCTGATGTTGTCCTTTATGAGAAATATAATGAATCCATTTATATCATTGAATTTTCTTTCCCTTTTGACTTTTGACTTTTGACTTATGTGATTGACCAGATTGAGGAAAACCATGGCAAATGTGCGGGCCTCGCTTTCGAAATGTTACGCTTGCAGCCCAAGTACCATTTTGTCCAACTCCCAATTGTTCTCGGTGCCTGTTGTCTGACATTGGGCGAGTACCCGGGTTTGCTGACAGGAATGCATCCCTTCGGACAATCTGTGTAGTGCAGAAGGCTGCAGTGTTGGGGAGTCTTCATTTTCTCCGAAACGTTCTGGATGGGTTCAACTAGCTATAGGCAGCGCTTCCTGGTAGAAGTCCTATTCACTCTCTGGGACTGCGTGTCAAGGGGGCAAGGGCCCTAAACCAGCCTGACTGCCAGGGTCACCCTTCCCTTTCTTGCTGCATTAAGTTATTTTTATCTGCACTGGATCGAATGATCAGAAACCAGGCTCAACGAAATCGAGCTCAAACGGAATTAAAAGAAATTGAAAATTGATAGAAAACAGCTGTTCGAATAAACTGAGGTGAACGTGTGCTGTTATATGTGACGAACATTGACGAGTAAACATAGTGCGGCTTTTTGCTTTGAAGCGGGGCATAAAGGATGTAACCTCCTGCTCAGGGATCCACGTGCAGCTTGTGTGCCGCTAAGATATTCATTTTCCTCGCAGGCGGAATACATAGTATTTATCCAGATCACGCGAACCAGTCAGATCTTAACATTCTGACATGGAGGTGAGATAATTGAGTGAGTGAGTGAGTATGGTTTTACGCCGCTTTTAGCAATATTCCAGCAATATCACGGCGGGGGACACCTGAAATGGGCTTCACACATTGTACCCGGAGGTGAGATAAAAACACAGTCCACACAAGAGTCGAATGAATTCTTTTCCTAGAAGTTTTCATCGTCTTGGGTCCGATTATCCACTCTAGGATAGTGTGTACTATTCCTTGTCACAAACTATACTCTTAAAAAAAGTAGGGGATCATGACAAGTAATGTCAATACCAAGCATAAATGTCATCTTTCCGAGGCAATGAGCTAGGAATAATAGAGTTATGTTTTGCCATGACTAACGAGTCTATAAACAATCAAAATCGCGTAACGAAATCGACATCCGTGCAGATTTTGGTCGATTGAAGGATTTGCAAAGCATATGTTTAAATAAAGGTGCTCACAAGATTTGACGCACTTCGCGAAGTAAGACATTTGTTTTATTACAATAGAGATTTTGATTATCGATGAAATCGTCTTGACTGGGCGCCGCCAATTTGTTTGTAGCAAGGCAAGTGATATGAGAGGTGTAATCTGATTGGTCAAAGGGAGGGACATAGAAGAGACATAACTCGTAATAGCTACTGGTGGCAATACGACAGAGCCCAGAAATTCCAGCCTAGATTAGCAAGGGTTGAAACTGGACTTTTAAGTTAGTTATCCCCCCCCTGCTTCGGGAAGATGGATAAGTTTTGAGGACAAACATCCTATGCAAGAAAGGTTCTGTCTGTAAAACGTAACGCCAAAACACATCTGATAGTTTGCATATGCCGCACGCAGTAGCGTCAATCACGTGGGTAGGCTGTCATTCCTGATTTTGATACTTTCAAGGAAAGTCGATTAATCTCCGTGGACCTTTATTTCTGTCAATCATATTGACTCACACAGTTTTGATTTACTTTACTTGAGTCATTGTTCGTGTATGAACTATGCGGCGTCTACAACGTGTGTAGCGTCTACGGTCTATTGCAGGATACTGGCAGAAGTCGGCGTGCAGTGGCCAACATGTTCAGTGTTTCACAGTCTATGATTGGCTAGAAACCCAACAAACACAAACTGTTGACGATCGACCCCTTTCCGATACCAGGCTCAACGAAATTGATCTTAAATGGCGAAATGAACGTCAAGCCAATGCCTACCTGAGACCTCATGACAGATATGGCGGTGGATCCGTTATAGTGTGGAATGGCATAACTGTGACTGACCGAACCATATTGCTGGACAGTACTATCGGGACACATACTGACACTCTTTGTTGTCCCGTTTTCTAAGAGTGTGGGTCGATGTTTCGTCTTTCAGGACGACAATGCACGTGCTCACCATGCACTAATCGTCAATGATCACCTCCGGCGGCACATCATCCATAGAATGCCTGGCCATCTTGGAACCCAGACCTTTCCCCCATTGAACACGCTTTGGAACACGTGTGCGTCAACGTCATAGGCCGCCGACCACGAAGGGCCGAACTTGGCCAGGCGACTCAAGAGGAGTGGGACAAAGTCATGCAAGTTGGCATGTGGTGACTCATACGCAGTATGCCTCGTCGAGTGAATGAATGTTTGACAAATCATGGCGGTATTACTACCGATCCCCAAACGTGAAGAGTAAGAGCATTCACAGCAAAAAAAATGCAGTTTCCGGTATCCGGATACCTGCCGGATACCACCGGACACTTACCCAAAACGCGTCCGGGTATCCGGTGGCAGATACCTTGCCGGATACCAGATCTGTGGTATCCGGCATGGACACCTCACCGGAAAGTATGTCACCTGGAATCCGGGTATCCGGCACCGGATACCTCACCGGATACCTCAAACTGGGTGTCCAGGGATCCGGCACCGGATACCTCATTCTGAGTTTCCAAAAACATGTCACAATTTGGGGGGTGCATTTTGTTCAATTAAGTGTGAAACACCTAAAAATATATTGGAAACTAACCATGAAAATTGAACATTGCTGAAGGTATCCGGCAGGTATCCGGATGCAATTTTTCGAGATGTCTTTCTCCTAGTAAATAATGTTAGCCTGGGCATAGCAGATAGCTGTAGTAATATTCTGTGCTATTTTAGTTGTAAATATCCCCTTAAAGTTGAGATCTATGGGCATGTACTTTTGGTGAAAACATTTTTCAAGTTCATATATATTTCAATTTAGATGTTCAGCGTATTAAATGAAAAGCATTCAGTCCTGGTATGATGGTATCCTTACATTTCATCTTCATATTCCCAGTTTGTTCTAGCCTAGTGGTTGAAGCGTTCGATTCACCACATCAGTACATTGCTTGGTGTCACCCATCATGATATTGTTTGAATTTTGCTCATAAAGTGGCATAACACCATACTCACTCTGACAAAAAAATGAAAGTCATTGGCTATGTGCTCACTTGGGCCTTTGTTCCTGGTGAGATTAAAAGATTATTTTGGAACTGTATCAATACTTGTTACATCTTGACGGACGAGTTTCATTGAAGTTCGAAACAGAATATCATTAACCCAAATGGGTGCATAAGACTAATGGCATCCACAGAAAACACCTAATAAAGTACTGGTACATAAAAATATCAATGTAACTTTTTAACTGACATGGAACTAAAAGCTTCGTTCAGTGAGCTCTATTAATTGTAGGAAAACATTCAGGGCATTAGTATATTTGATATATGTTAGCACCTATGTTATGAATGATCAATATCATATTTCTTTAAAGAAGCAAAACAAAAAATTTGTTAATATAAAAAATCATATTTATTGATTTTATGACATTTCATTGGTTCAGTAACCAGAGGTGTTTGCAAGAACATTCAAAAACAGAAACAGATGCTTCAATGCCATTTTCTAAATAAACAAAATAGTCAAATCTCAGAAGAATTTCAAGGTAGAAGAATATCTAAAGTCAATTATGTTTGTGAGTAAACCACAAAAGTCATTCAGATTTGTATAGTCAGTGTACACCACATAAACATAGTCTCACTGCTGTGGTATTAATTCCTTTAGACTTGATTAATGTCGTAATAAAACAACCTACAGAATCACACTGATGTGGCATTATTCATTCAGAATCATCACTTTCTGAAGTGAACCTGTTAGTTGTTCTGGGGAGGATTATTCATCATCCGGAGAGTCCTTTGTATGACTTGTCTGATCTGGTGTCATTGTGAAATCCAGGTGCCTGAAACAATTTATAACATCTTTAAAAGCTTGTTATTAAAAATATAAAAAACACACATATATTGACAAAGGGTAAAAAGTTGGTTTCTCAATGAGTAAGGCAATGACAATTTATCAAGCAACTGTTAACCAAACCATGTTAACCAATGTAAAAAAGCCATAGCAAACAGTAAATTTTACAGAAAATACAAAATTGTAATTGATCTTCTGAAAACAATTCCTGTAGTGCCATAAGGCAGGCGCACCTGAATTTTTCTCAAATGTTTGCATTACATCAAAACATAAGGAAAGGTAAACAAGGCAATGCAAATTGCATAAAATAGGTTCTTATACATAAAAACAGAACTAACGTATTTGACATAACAAGCGCCTCGCTCTAATAAGCGCCCACGGGAATATTTGCTAATATATTGGCTAGTGAACAATCCCAATTAGCACCCTTTCCAATTAATCAATGTATACAAGACTTATTTATTTGCGTATAATACACACTTGTGTGTGATAAGCATTATCATATTTTTATCATTTATCCTATCTTTAATTAAGATTAACAATAACGGCAAAAACTGCCAAATATATTGGTCAAGTTTAATCATAATTTAAGTAGTTCTATTTGGTTTTGGAACTTTTCAAGGGTAATTGTAAATATATGGGTATTCCTATTTGAATACTCATTTGATTGTTATAAAGTTACACAGTATTGCATCTATCGTCTGTTTCTAAATACAGTGGAACCTATCTTTGACTTGTGTGACATAATTGAATCATACCCCAAGTTCATTATGCATTGTTATGCATCTGCACAGAGTAGTCAAAGTCCTTGTCACACACATAGTTTGCTACAAGGCAGATTCCAATAAGTACAGTTGAGACATCAGGTTGTATCCAGACAAACTGTCTGATAATCTCAAGTATGGTCTTGGTCGCATCAAGGGATGTAGCTAATCCTAAATAAACATTAAACAAGTGACATAATCTCTTCTACAGAACACTTGATCAAAGCCTGCCCCACCTTTGATGTTTATCATCTCGTTACGCTCACAACAGCTCATTAGCAAGATGAACTCAATGTCAACTCATGGTGGAATAGGGATCAACAGGGCAATTAGTGTCAGGTGGGTATTATCACTTGCAATTGTCTGTTTATTACTTAACTGAGTAGTGACGGCTTAGTTAGTTTCCAACCACACTGACTGTTATGCTACTTATCAAGTCAGTTTACTGGTAACATGTGTCTGTGGACCAAGGAAATGTATCATGCCAGATACTGAAAAAGTTCTACTCATAAGTAATAAAATAATGACAGTTTTGATATGCAATTCTCCCTACAAAGACATTTAACATTTCATATACATAAACTGTCTGTTGAAACTATGATGATGCTAATATACAAGTCGCACAAAACAACCTATTCATATACTGGTACCTAGCCAAACAAACATAATTTTTTTACGCGTATGCACATGCTTGTACACATATACCTCTACTGGCATATCACACATACAAACAATCATTAGATGGATGTAATCGTTCAAAAATATTTTACATACAAAAACAAGTGAACAGATTCTGTAATAGCATGGTTAATATTGGGAGATGTTTTAGCATTTCCATTTTCACAGAATCGAAATCATATCCTTTCATGACTCAGATCAGCTTGTAGTGATTTAAATTCACATGAAACTGATTAATGTCAAATGACCTATCACGCATGTGTGGGACCTGTTATAAAAATACCATTCATTACTTATTTGTGTGTCCAAATTATGCTATTATTAGAAATAATAGGTATTATTATACAGCATGCATATGATATAAGAAAGCTTTATATGGAATTGTTGAAAATTATGTCCAGGAAAACATTGAAATAAATCCATCAATACGTGCATTTATCTCAGAATCTGGTAGATTAAATCAATATGGACTTCTCCTTCATTATCTACTTATAATCAGATGATTACATTATTGCTCAACTGATAGTTTGCAATAGTATAGAATTAGTATTTTATTAATACTTATTTTGTATTTCAGCATCATTTAGATAAGCCATCGGCTTGTTTGCAAATCCAGTTCACTATGAAAAAAATATATGTTTAAAAACACATGTAGTAGAACATATTGCAATAGTTAAGACCCGAAAAGAAGTTATGTGTAGGATCTTCAAAATGGTATCCACAAGAGCAGGTTGTAGAATCATGTTGGTGTTTGTTGTTTAGCTCTGCACTCAGCCATATTCCAGCTATATGACGGCGGTCTGTAAATAATCAAGTCTGGACCAGTCTATCCAGTGATTGACATCATGAGCATCGATCCGCACAATTGGGATACAATGACATGGATCAACCAAGTCAGCGAGCCTGATCACCCGATCCATTATGTTATCTCTTACAACTAGCATAGGTTGATCATGTTGATGGGGACTAACTTCAACCTGGAATCCCCACGTGAGTAAGTATGCGGCTGTTAGCTTTGTTTGATGTTTAACGCCACACTCAGCAATATCGCAGCTATGTGGCAGGAATCAAACCTGGGTCTTCAGCACGAAGAGTGAACGCTTCAACCGCTAGGCTACCCCACTACCAAAAATTCCCCCATGAAAAAGTTGTCATCATGGTTATTGTTCAACTAGTTCAAGTGAAAATGTTCATACCCTTAAAATGTCTTATCTTCCACTTCACGATGATCTCTGATGCAAAACTTCCCTGTTATTAAAGCTGTTCTTGATTCTTCACATCTGGAAAAATATGTTGAGGCTATTAATCATTCTCACAGAGTACAGGGAGTATATGAAATAAGACAGTGAGTCACATTAGCATACAAATTATCCAGTTAAAGTAAACATATTTCTACATTATATACATAAGCAAATACTAACATATGATAGACAGGCTACTTGTCATATAAAAATATAATTATACATTTACTTACATGTTGGCTATAAAAGTTAATGTGTCACATGTGGTAAATTACTTTGATACGTGATCATTGTAATATTCACATATTCCTTACCTTAATGTGTCACTTCAGCTGCCAGCATGACCTCAGCTGCAATCTCAATATTTGGCCAGTTTTGACGAAATGACCGATCGTGTTCAGTGTACATAAGCTGGGCCTCGTTTCTAATATAACTTGGCGCAAGTTGACGACGCGCATAGAGAGCCGGGAACCAGCTTATGTCGTGTTAACCTGGTTCCCGGCTCCCTATGCGCGTCTTCAACTTGCGCCAAACAATAATGTGATATTAGAGACGGGGCCCAGCTTAGTGTTAACCCGGAACAAGCCATTTTACCCATATTCCCCTACGGTCCAGGGCGCAATTTTAGAACATGGATGTAAACAAACCTCGTGTATCGATATACACTGTGATGCTTGATTACGATAAGCTTACCTCGTGTATCGATACATTGTTCTCATTCACCTCCACCACGGAAATGCCGGCCGAAGTTCCTCTCAGCCATCCACACCGCGGAAGTCAACAGTATTTGAAAAGGCGATTGTCATTGCCAGGTACGTAGCAGGGCTTCGAGACCTTTTCTGTGCAGAGATCTTATGGAACGGATTGATGTAGATATTTTCCTGCTCTACATACTTTACCGTAAACGCCAAGGGTCCCTTTTTTAGTATTATGGTCAACTGTTTGTTAGCATAAGGGGCGTAATGGATTTGTGGTCAAAACAAGATGATCCAAATTAGATCCGCTTTTTTATAGATAATGAAGAAAAGTACCAAGATCTAGGAACGATTATTAACTCTAAACTTTCGTGGGATGCTAATACAGATTATAATTTACAATAATGGCCACCAAAGACTTTATTTGTTTTACGCTTAGGATATTGTTATAATTACACTGTTATGTCCTTGTTTTGTATAAGCTTCATAACTTAATAATTCAATATTTCATGGAATGACTCTGACCTTGGCGAGGATCTTTTTTGCAACAAGTGATTCCCTATGTAAAGTGTATGTTGAATGACCCTGGCTTTGTTGTCAAATAATTGTTTGACAGTTGTTAAATACGGGGTTATGTTTTATCTCTGAATGTTTGGGATGGAAGGACAGTTCTAAGTTGGAAACTCAACTGGGGCCTTTTCAATTGAATTCAATGTACAGCATGTACAGTTTGGACATTTTTGTAATGTGAATGCTTCTTATGTTTGCAGAATGTCTGGATGAATGAATGAGTCAGTCATCTGCACAGCATCAATGGAAAAAGGGAAGCAATGAGGAACAAGAGAAGAGTAGCAGTGAGTGGTAAATATTTGAAATTATTCTGTTTGGTTCATCATGTTCATGTAGCTATTCTGCAAATATTTCTTCAGTTTGCTTGTTCTTTATCACCTGTTGGCATGGATGGCCTAATTATCAAAGGCACCACAACTTGCTGTGCATAGTTGCATCTCATGGGCTTGACAGAAACCGATGGTCGTGGGTTTGAATCGAGGGTAGCATCATACACTTGCTTGTGGGTTTCATCAAAGTGGTAAACATGTAAGACCTGCATCACTTCGGGCTTTCTTCCCACATCAAGCTTACATGCCGTGATATAACTGGAATACTGTTCAAAGAGGCGTTAAACCCAATTCACTCATTTAACACCACATCCAGCAATAGTTCGGCTAAATGACAAGGATTATAAATTAATCAAATCTCAACTAGACAAACCAGAGATTAATGTTATGAGCTCGATCCAGACGCACCGATGATGACTGTTATGGACAACATCCCACGTTATTGGGTACGATTACGAGCTTTCAATGAGCCCGCTTGCTACCTCATCTATTTATTTGGCTTGTATGGCAAGCATAGGTTGCTAGGAACATTTTTAAGAGATGTCAGTTAATGATTGTTTCAACTCATCAGCATGGAACAATATATATCTCAAATGTTTGGTATATAACAAAACTCAAAGATGATAAATTAAGTGAAATTGCAACCTTTTATCTGTAAGTACATGTTGCAACAATTCTTTTCTTTTGCTTCAATCTTTATACATAATTTTGCAGAAACTGAAGTCCAGCTTCAGATACCCGAATGACAGGTTGACAGTCTGGAAGGACCCTTCCAGATATCCGAAGTGATTGGCAGACAGCGATGAGGAGAGTCCTGTTATTTCAATGGGAGCCTACCGAGAAGTTATATGCCAATTGACCTCTGGCCTCCCCTCATCCTGGTTCCTGTTTTTCCATGGCAATATAGAAGGAAAAGGATGTTTGAGGGCAAGTAACTCTGAACTGGTGAGCATGGTCTGCTGATGCTTTCAAGCGAACAGTTATCCCGCTCTATTATGAGTATTGAAGAATAGGAGGAAAGTGCATACTGCATCAGGAACCATTATGTGAACACTGTTCAATGTGTGATATATGCATATAAATAAAAGAAATTGATAATTTGTTTGTTGTTTGTTTCTTTAGCCAGCTGTGTAAATGGGGATTTTCCAATATTTTGCCTCAGTTTGATAGCCACAGTTATCGTATGAAACCATGCATTGCTTGGACATCTTTGGAATAACACATTGATCTGCTATGTCAAAGGTCAATGTCACAGCCAGACAAAGAAAATGTTAATGGCCACACTCTTCCTTAGGGCAGGGATAGAAGTTGGCAACAGGTCATACACTTACTTTTTATCCCCTCCGGCATATAATACGGGGGATATAGCGATCAGCCTGTCTGTCCGTCTGTCCGTCCGTAATCATTTCCTTTTCCGGGGCAGGATTCCCAAACCATTCAGTGTATTTGATCGAAACTTGGCAACTCTTATCAGGCACATATTTAAGTGGTGCCTTTTGATATTTTGGGATTTTTCTAATTTTTATTTTTTTAAATTTTTATGGAATGAAGTTGGACATAGACTCAATTGAGGATGGGGTTCGTTTCCGGGGCAGAATTCGAAAACTATTTAGTGTATTTGATCGAAACTTGCCAAAGGTATCAGGCACATACTGAAGTGGTGCCTTTTGATATTTTGGGATTTTTCTAATTTTTATTTTTTAATTTTTTATGGAATGAAGTTGGACATAGACTCAATTGGGGATGGGGTTCGTTTCCGGGGCAGAATTCGAAAACCATTCAGTGTATTTGATCGAAACTTGGCAAAGCTATCAGGCACATACTGAAGTGGCGCCTTTCAAATTTTGGAATTTTTCTAATTTTTATTTTTTATTTTTTTTATGGAATGAAGTTGGACATCATAGACTCAATTGGGGATGAGGTTCATTTCTGGGGCAGAATTCGAAAAAACATTCAATGTATTTGATCGAAACTTGGCATTCATATGGATGCGACCATGGTGGATCTTTTGTGGGTAAATAATGTATGCTTCTTAAAGAACATTCAACTGTTGACTCATTACATACAGAATTGCACATTTACTAGTGGTTACTTTACAGACAGCTGCCGGGGGGATATGTCATCTTTCTGATGACTCTTGTTCTCTAATGTGCCTTTTCCTGCAGAAAAATCTAAATAACTCTTATACATATAGTTGTATATCATTGTCATATGTTTGTCAATATTACACTGAATGAAGCACTTTACAATTGTTTTTGAAATAGTCGCAACTGATATTGAAGGTCAAATTAGCTTTCAATGTCTTTCAGTAAAAATGTTCACAGTAACTGAGGAACAGCTCTCTGTAGTGTGATGAAATCTGGTACATGTCACCCTCAGAGTGAGGCATATTGTGTTTCAAACTTAAATGAAGCTGGTATGCTCATAACAAGTACTTGTACCTTTACAAATAATCATATTATCATCTCACTAGGACCAAAGGCCCTAGTGAGCACACAGTCGATGAGTTTTTCACTCAGAATAATCTGGAAGTCTGAACATGAAATTTAAGGATATCATCATACATGTATTAGAACTGATGTTTGTTCATTAAACACCTTAACATCTAAAAAGAATTATAGATGAAATTGAAAAAAATTGTCTTCTCCAAAAGTACATGCCCATAGATCTCAACTTTAAGGGGATATTTACAACTAAAATGACACAGAATATTACTACAGCTATCTGATATGCCCAGGCTAACATTATTTACCAGAAATAAGACATCTCGAAAAATTGCATCCGGATACCTGCCGGATACCTTCAGCAATGTTCAATTTTCATGGTTAGTTTCCAATATATATTTAGGTGTTTCACACTTAATTGAACAAAATGCACCCCCAAATTGTGACATGTTTTTGGAAACTCAGAATGAGGTATCCGGTGCCGGATCCTTGGACACCCAGATTGAGGTATCCAGTGAGGTATCCGGTGCCGGATACCCGGATTCCAGGTGGCATACTTTCAGGTGAGGTGTCCATGCCGGATACCACGGATCTGGTATCCGGCAAGGTATCTGCCACCGGATACCCGGACGCGTTTTGGGTAAGTGTCCGGTGGTATCCGGCAGGTATCCGGATACCGGAAACTGCATTTTTTTGCTGTGATTGCTGAGTTCCTGTTGAGTTGCCAGAAGATCAGGGCGATCTGCATTTCGTTTCACATGTGTTCGATGGGGGTGAGGTCTGGTGACCGGGCTTGCCACTCTGTGTGGACAATAGTCGCCTGCTCCAAGTAGATATCAATGAGCCTGGCACGGAAAGGTCGTGATTTATCGTCCTTGAGGACGAAGTCCGGTCCGATTGCATCAGCATACCGTCTCACGTACACATCCAGGATGTCATCCCTGAAGCGCATATCTGTCATCGTGCCCTGCTGTTGGACATGGAGATCGGTTCTTCCAAAGCCGCTGATCCCACCTAAAATCCTGATCGAGTCCCCTGAATAACGGTCCTGTTCATGTACCCTGGAATCTTGAAATCTTGAAATGTCTACACTCCCCTCGGACACGACGATCTGGGAAGTCTCTACAATATCTAGACTCATCAGTGAAAAATACTGGAGCCCAGCCCTTGTCTGTCCAATTGATGTTATCTTCAGCCCAATCCAAATGCGCCTGCTCGTGAAATTCGGGTCAGTGGGAAGCGAATGCATGCACTCCGTGACCAGATGACTTCGCACTGTCCAAGTAGACACGTTAACGCCACTGGCGTTCCGCAGAACATTTCTGAGTGTGGTGGCAGTCACGAAGTGATGACATCTTTCTGCATTCGGGAGAAACCTGTCTTCCCGCTTTGTGGTGGAACGCTGTCGACAACCTGAATGTGGCTGGGTATCAATTCCGAACGTCTGGCATCCATTCCATGCCCTGCTTGTCGCACTTTGGTACGTTTGCAACCTGACGTTGTGTTGAACCTGTTTCAAACATGCCTATGCATCTGCCTAAATCGTCGGTTGTCACACGACGTCTTTGACTATATTCTGTCACAATACATCGAAACTCTGTTTTTTCAAGCACCTCGTGCACACCCTGCCTATGGTTATATGCCTCTGTCCGTTCATCATGAAACTGAGTTCCTATAAGGATTACCTTATCATTGTGTCCCGTGATATTTCAATCTTTATTTGTTGGAGGATGTTTTGATATCATAACAAAATTATCCCTAGCACACTTTGAGTAGTTTTGAACAATCACAAACTAAAATCCCAGGCAAAGAGAGTATACTTTGGAAAATTGGATTTGACCAAACATTTCAAACGTTATCAAAACGTTACTAGACTAAATACAACGACCGGAGCGCTGCGAGCTTTAGGTCCAAAACACAGCTGCAATACCCGTATCAAATTCATGACCATTTCTTGTATATTTCATTTTTAGCCGACTTCAAACATGAGTGTAAACATTCTTTTCACCGGCAGTGAACTTATGTACGTGTGAGACATTTATTTTAGAAGCAGACAATGTTGACTGATTTGCACTTTTCCGATATAGATTAATCCTGCAATAACAAGTCCAGGTTGAGATATTTGCCGTCGTCATGTGTTGTATTGACTTTCAAAATGCTTTCGGCGTCCTGTCTGCCATCTTAACAGCGTAATAGCCATCCCATTATGACATGGTGTTTTTCTTATGGTCTAAGATATAGCCAAATGTCTCGTTTCGTATGATAATGGGCTTTCAAGCAGCGTACCATGTCATCTGATGTGTAATTTGTAGACACTGATGACGCCCGCAACATGAACACTATCTTTTAAAGGAAGCCATGACGTATTAACGTGGGCTGTTTCTGGTACAGGGCAGGTAGTCTTGGAGTTTGAGCTGAACTGGTTTAATCAATATCCCGAACTTAACAAGCGGGATTTGAGTTTAATATTACATTTGGAAATGATGAAATGATGATGTATTACTATTGCAATAATTGATAATATGCTGTGCACTTTGAGCTTTCAAATACATTGTTCTTTCAGTCATCACTAAAAGGGGCATAACTACTGTAAAAGTCTGGAAATGAATATTGTCTTTTATTCGGTGTATATATGCGTGAACATATAATAGAAATATATTCATTTTGGTGTTAAGTCGATATAAAGATCTTATGCGCATACTGTATGAGGCCCTTAGTGCATATTATGTAAAGTCCGATGTCCTCACCATAATCTGAGTATTCAACAGTTTCGTTATAGTGTAAAAGTCAAAACTGATTTTCAATAAATATTATCACAATACAATTGAAAACGAGTATCATTTCCATTGAGTTTGTCTATTTTATACAGAAAACAGAAGAGAGTAATACATAGTTACTATTACATGTATTCATCACGAACAATCAACTTTTAGCAGCAAAGAATGTAATAATGACAAAGATATTGCTAAATGACTGAAAAGAATTCTGCCCTTTTAAAGTAAAATACATATTTTATTGAGATATCAGTTGTCACTCTTGTCAATGTGCCTACACTGTGTCAAACGGCACATAGAATAAACTTACCACACCATTCATCTTCTTCTCTCCTCATCTTCTTCATCACCTTCTCTATCTTCTTCTTCTTTGTTATCTCCTTCTTTATCTCACCTCCTTTTCATCTCCCCCATCTCCTTCATTTCCTTCACATCCTTCATCTCTTTCATCTCCTCCATCTCTCCTCTATCTCCTCCATTTCCTTCTTCATCGCCTTCTCGTCTCGGTCTTTATCTCCTTCATCCCCTTCTTTATCTCATTCTTTCCCTTTCATCTTCTCAATCTCCTTTCTCACCCATCTCATCTTCATTTCCTTCTTCATCTTTATCTCCTCTATTTTCCTGATCCCTTCTTCCATACACTATATTCATCTCCTTTTCCCCACCTTCTTCATCCTTTTCTTCATCTCCATCTCCTCAACCTTTCTCTCTTTTTCATTGTCTCTTCCTAGTTCATCTCCTTTTTATCTCCTCCTTCATCACCTCGACCCTTCATCATCTCCTGTTTTCTTCCTTCTTTATTTCCTCATCCCTTCATCTCATTCTTCATCTCCTCCCATTCTACATCTTCTTTATATTCTCCTTCATCTCCCCATCCCCGTCTTCACCTCCTCCTCCATATTCTTCCTCTCCCCTCCACCCTTTCTTCATCTCATCCCCTCTTTCATATCCTTTATTTTCACCTTCATCTGTCATCCTTTTCTTCATCTTTCTTGGCAGAAATAAGCAGTGACATTTAGGTAGAACAGTAAAACCCCATCAAAACATCAAAGAACGGAATGCGTGTTTACGAAATATCCAGATGTCAAAAATGTTGGAATTTTTCATATGCTATGAATGCAAGACGCATAGTCATTTAAAAACAAGATAAAACAATTTATTGCCTTCAGTTCTCTGGAACTGTTCTTTTATTGGTTCTTCCTTCAACCAAAACGTGATAAAAAGTGTGGTATAATAGCCACCAAAGAAAAAAACAATCGTTAGTTCTGAAACGAAAATTTGATCTCGGCAGAATTTGAAATACGTTTGTTTCCAGAGAACGATGTAATCTCTACCCAACTTAACTATTTCGTGACACGGAACAGAGCACACTATCCGAGACAATCAAAATACGATGAAAGTACAAACCAAACCAAATCAACACCATTAATTCATTCGACTGTTTTAAATGTTGTACAGAACGGTCACTTTTACCAGAGAGTTAGCATTGACAGTACATGCCGATGGGAACCTTGGCTACAATAGGGGCAATGGGGTAGCCTAGTGGTTAAAGCGTTCGATCAACACGTCCGGTTCTAATCCCTACATGAGGACTATGTGTGAAGCCCATTTCAGGTATCCCCGCCGTGATGAGGCTTGGATATTGCTAAAAGCGCCGTAAAGCCATACTCGGTCACTGGGCAACAATAGGTCCCAATCACCCTGTTCCTTGTAAGAAGCGAAAATCATGACTTAGGCATGGGTGATGACTTTTTAGCTTACTTGTCCTCTTACCGCTACGGGTAAGAACATTGCTCCTAATGTTAGCTACTTAGCAGCCTTGCCCTACTTCAGATAGAAGAAGCTGCCGTGGTATAGCTGGAAGCGTGCTAACTGCTGTGATGAACAACCGTCAATAAGACCAGTCTTGTCCAAGCTTGGATGCAGTGGATTTTCTGTAAGTGCACTTTTTCACCTGTGGGCTCCGTCGTGTCATGATATTAACAATGGCAGCCTATGAAACACTAATCGTCTGGAAAACGGAAATATTGATATACGTCGAGGTGTAAACTGGTGATGAAAAGGAATGTGTTCACTACCTCACGTTTCATGTCTTCAATTAAGTATGATAGATGCTAGTCTGTAGCTTGACAACATCGCAAATGGTAATTACTGTTATTCTATTATTAGTCTCTGGTACCTCTCGTGATCTTCTTCTTGTACAGTGTGGGCTCTTTTGCCAGAGATGAAAGCAGAAAATGGCATTTGATATTTTGTTCATAGACGTCTGATCATCTGTATTGTGGCAGCATTTGCATAAGTTTGAAGAGCTCAAACAACAAATATAATGTCACTCATTTAATATTGGAAACACATGTACATGTACGTGTGGTGTTTGGATGACTTTAACCAGTTAAGGAGTTGTAATCCGTCCACACCACGTCTTATAACGACATTGTTTACATACATATATCCCATGAACTAAAATTGCCCTTTCAGTATCCAGCGACACTGGTATTAAACCTTTGTAGTTTGTGTGTGTGTACGTGTGTGTTCGTGAGTGTGTGTGTGTGTGTCTAACCAAAAATACATCTGCTGCTTAACATTACAAACAGAAATGAAGACTTCAAACAATCACCACAATCATCAAAAACACCCTACCATCCTCTGAAATTCAAATGGTTGCTCACATAGTAGCTCAGCTGGAAACGTTTATCTGATTACCCACATGGGTTCAGTGTGGGTAACCCCGAATCTTCGACAATTGGTAATATCGACTTCAGCCCCTACTTACATGGGCAATAAATTGCAAATTATTTGCTATATATATATTTGACGGGCAACTATAACGTGAAGTCTGTGTAATATCTGTGACATTTTAAACCAAATCGATCCTTTAATCCATGATAGTGTAGTGATTCTTCAATACGCTGTCATTTATTTTCTTTATGTGATCGTAAAATAGAGTTTATGACTTTCTGAGACCATAGAAGCAGGCTCGTGTGTAATCAAAGGGAATATTTTCGACATTCCGGTCACCGAGTGTGTTATTAATGAATAATATTTTGAGGTAAATCTGGCCGTACCGTCTTACTTCAACTTTTGATATTCATTTTTTTGCATTTAATGTTATCTGGGCGAAGATAACTGTATTTGCTGGACGTCCCTTTTCTCGTAAAGTGTTTTGATTGTCTTTCCAGTAAAGTTTGAATCATTCACCTATTTGAATAGCAGCCCATAATAAAACAACTAATACAAAGGCAACATATACAACTGTTTCAATGTTACAGTGAAGCCGCTGTTAAACTGTTTGTTTGTTGTTTAACGCTGCACTCAGCAATATTCCAGCTTTATGCTAGTCGCCTCTTAAGACAAGCATGGGTTGGTGAAGAACCGGATCTTCACGGGTCTGTGAAAAATAGATAGGAAGCAAACTATTCTGCCAATGTTTGTTATTTCATTATTGTTAACAGCCTTGTTAACCACAGCTTTGTGTAGTTTACCGCTGCACACAAAGGACGATGACATTATTGATGTCAATATTATTGTCGTCTCGCAGTGACTCCCACAGTGAGGAGACGATCGGGTAACCTGGTTGTTAAAGCGTTCACTTGTCATGCCGAATGCCCGGGTTCGATTCCCTACTATGGTTACACTTTGTGAAGCCATTTCTGGTGTCCCCCTCCGTGATATTCCTGCGATATTGCCAAAAGCATACTCAGTTACCCAGAGTGAGATCCATGTACTGTACTTTACTCAGAAAGTGTTATCCCAATTATAACATTTGTTGTCAAGAAAACACAATAAATGTATATTCGGCTTTGGATGGGTAATGATATCACAGACATATACGGATATTGATGATGACTTGGAGGAGCTTCGTAACGCACGTCTTCTCAATTCAGGGATTGGTAAATCCAAATATGTGTGTGCGCGTGCGTGCGTGCGTGCTTGCGTAAATGTGGGCCTGTTGGATGTTACATAAAACATTCATCTTGAGCGGGATGGTAGTTCGAGTTGGATTAGCATGTTAACTATATGATCTTCTTTAGGCAGAGAATGCCGCGCATGAATGTATTGATGAAATTCCTAGGTACATGGGGCCTTTTCGTCCCCAGGAATACCCACAGTGGAGACTTCAATGGGGATAGGGTGTACACAATGTGCTACCTGGTAGATTGTGTGTCATCAGACCGGACAACGTTGGTCTTTGACTGATTGTGGCGTAAAACACACTTATTCATTTACTTATATCGGAAATTGAATGTTCATCTTAATTGTTATTGTTGAACATGTAATATATTTTTAAAGAAATAAAACAGTGACATAATAACTACAACGAGTAGCTTTTTTGGAATGAGATAAATAAGTCTTATAAAGTTGTAAGCTTCTTCACAACCGTGTAACTATGAATTGACTTTATTGGGTAATCCAAAAAGAGATAGGACCTAAAATAGCCAAATTTCATACGATTTCACTTGTCCACCATCTTGGATGCAAGGCGAAAACATTTCAGCGCGTTTGAAGCCACTGAGAATGCCCCCTGCAGAGTTGGACGAACATTCTGCGGTGGCGCGGCTGAGTTGACCAGAGGCTATCAGCAGTATTTCCTGTCCAGGTTATTTAGGTCAGTTGTTTGTGTGTGTGTGTGTGTGTGTGTGTGTGTGTGTGTGTGTGTGTGTGTGTGTGTGTGTGTGCGTGTGCGTGTGTGTTTGTGCGTGTGTGCGTGTTTGCGTGCGTGCGTGCGTGTGGGGGGTGGGGGCGGGTGAGATTAGGGGGATAGATGATAGATTTAGCAACAAGTAAGGTCATCTTGAGTAGGAGGGTATTCGCAGATGGATTAGCATATGAACTATGATTCTCTTTAGGCAGAAAATGAGGATCCACGATGTTCGACCTCGTAGAAGTGTGTTATCAAACCTCACAGCATTGGTTTTTTGACTGACTGTAGCGTCAAAACAAACTCATTCATTTACTTGAACTGAATGTTCGTCTTAATTGTTATGGATAGTCACGGAGCCATGATCCAGAGAACAGGTTGTCATAAGATAGAAATAAACTAAGTAATAATAATTACCAGAAAAACGGGGTTTTACACACAAGCCAATAAACTTCGCTCATTAACACCAGAGTAAGTCAGTACAAGATTGAAAACTGCCCCATAATTATGTATGACATGCTTGTCGGGTATTGCTACATATATATGTGAAAACAAAGTTATTAAAATGAAGAGCAAAACTGATGAAAGTTAACAATAAACGTGTATACGTGTTATATCGTCACTGCGAATATAATGATTGTTTGTCTTTAGTATTAACATTCAAATACGTTATATCTGTATTAGCGATATTGTCTTTGTTCCACCGGTGAGTCAGCGTTAGCCGTACTATCTCGTAGTATAATTGAATTTCTGAAGACATCACGATACAGTTTTTTACGATGCATCACGTCTGCACTAGCGCTTGATAACAGCCTTGTGTTTGAGTGTTTCAGTGGTTTAAATCGCTGCTCTTGATATTGTTGATTAAACTTTGATACTATGAACAATATAATGTTATGTGAGAGGTTGACTTTTAGAACGGTAACATACTAATAGTATATAGGATGACATAAACAGAACAATGAGAAGTTCGTCCAGATTAGTGTATAGGCAAAATTTAATAATTAAAATAATTACATTCAACAACCCCCCTTTAGAGGCCATTTTCCTGACTTATAAGTAAATGCAAGAGTGAGTGAGTGAGTATTGTTTTACGCCGCTTTTAGCAATATTCCAGCAATATCACGGCGGGGGACACCAGAAATGGGCTTCACACAATGTACCCATGTCGGGAATCGAACCCGGGTCTTCGGCGTGACGAGCGAGCGCTTTAACCACTAGGCTACCCGACCGCCCCTAGTAAATGCAAGAACAATCGGCCGGAATACAATGTATAGTTCTTGTCCACTTCCATATGACTATATAGCATACAATAAGCTATCGGGTCCCATTTAGATCGGTTTGGGTGGCAGCCTAGATAGCCATAGAATAGTTTCATCTTGGAATCTCCCATATCACTGGGAATCCTCTTCAATTTAAATGGAGTTACTCGTTACGATTCCGAACCTTCACGTGACTGTGTTTATGAACCATTGTCAAATAGTGGTGACATTAAATCTAGGAAACAATACGCGAAATCGCGCATGCACAGAACGGAAAATTTGGTCAAGGCATTAAGTAATCCGCATGCGCAGAACGATTGATTTCAGTACTTCCGCTAAGAGCTTCGAGTGCAGCGTCAAACGCGGGCCTGTAATCTAACACGCGGGGACTGACCAATGAAATCTGAGAAGTAGAAATACCGGTAGACGCTGTTGCTTGATTGACAATGTCAATCAAGAAAGGGAGGAGCTTAACGCTATCGTTCTCTCCCAGTAAATTCCGATGTCAAATAACGACGTTATTTGGACGGAAAAACGATGGTTTGAAAACGTCCAAATAACGTCGTTTTTCCGTCCAATGACCATATACGGAAAAAAACGACGTTTTCGTGTTTGCAGTGCAAGATGGTCATTTTTAAGTCGTTACATGGTCATTGGTCGTCATCTGTAAAGTGATATCTCTTATGCCATTACCAGGTCATAGATCGTCAGCTGTAAAGTGATATCTCTTATGCCATTACCAGGTCATAGATCGTGAGCTGTAAAGTGATATCTCTTATGCCATTACCAGGTCATAGATCGTCAGCTGTAAAGAGATATCTCTTATGCCATTACCAGGTCATAGATCGTCAGCTGTAAAGTGATATCTCTTATGCCATTACCAGGTCATAGATCGTCAGCTGTAAAGTGATATCTCTTATGCCATTACCAGGTCATAGATCGTCAGCTGTAAAGTGATATCTCTTATGCCATTACCAGGTCATAGATCGTCAGCTGTAAAGTGATATCTCTTATGCCATTACCAGGTCATAGATCGTCAGCTGTAAAGTGATATCTCTTATGCCATTACCAGGTCATAGATCGTCAGCTGTAAAGTGATATCTCTTATGCCATTACCAGGTCATTGGTCGTAAGCTGTTATGTGATATCTCGTATGCCATTACCAGGTCATAGATCGTCAGCTGTTATGTGATATCTCTTATGCCATTACCAGGTCATTGGTCGTCAGCTGTTATGTGATATCTCGTATGCCATTACCAGGTCATTGGTCGTCAGCTGTTATGTGATATCTCGTATGCCATTACCAGGTCATTGGTAGATTGACGTAAGCGAAAGCGTGGGGACAACATTTTCCAGTGTGACTAAGTGGCTACGCGTTTAGTTCCATGTTAAATTTAGCATTGAATACACAGTATGGTTATCTCCTGTTATGATAACGAAGAACAAATGAGTGAGTGCGTCGAGTGTAACGTCGCTTTTAACAGTATTCAGTTGTATCACGGCGTGTCAGCTTAATGTGGGAGGAAAGCGCGAAGTGATGCAGGTGTCAGACGTTGACGACTTTGGTGAAACCCACGAGTACAAACCTAGAAACAAAATCGGGGCGAACCGGGATTCGAACCCACAATCATACGTTTCTGGCGTACCCAGGGACGCAACTCTTCACAGCGAATTGCAGCGCCTCAGACAACTGGCCATTATTACAAATGAAGAAGGATATGAAGATAGTGATAAGCTAACAGTAGCATTTACAAGCTCAGTAGTTTTTTGACAACGAGTCTACTACAAAACAAAATGTTTGGACCGAACTTTAAATATACCCACAACTGTGTTACAAAAGGAACATTAGTCTCAAACTTGGAATCATTTCACGTCAGTAAAATTTAGTTAATGCGCTAAAGTGTCACCGGAATTCTGGTCTATCGATCAATAGACTGTAAAGTTTCCTTACATTCTGCTGTCATAGGGCAGGAGTATTGTTGTAGGTCGTAAGGCAACCAACACATACAAGTTGTGGGAGTGGCGCTGCTCCAGGTAGGTCGGCACATGCTTACCTTTTTGCGAACACCCGGTGTCATCACAGATTTTCAGTGATCTATTCATGTCATTTTCACAGCTATTTTGCCCTATACGCCCAATGGAATCTGTTTCGTCGGATAATCAAGACGGGTTATTCTCTGACGTTGACGTTTTATATTTATAATGTGATTACATGTACAGTCACTCTTTATTATTGCGAATGGAAAAGTCTGAGTGAGTGAATGAGTTGGGGTAACAGTACATCAGCTATTTCACGTCGTGGTGGCTTAATGTTGAACGAAGCCCTAACCGATGCAGATCCCAGGCGTTTGCCTCTTGCGAAACACAAGAGCACGGTCATTGCGCTGACAAACCAAGAGTCATAATAAAGGCTTAGCCTGGATTTAATCTCATTAAAATCAAAACCTGGTTGCTTCCGCTAAACAAAGATGTCAGGACATCCCATTACCGGTCACGTCAGAAGGACCTTTCGCAACCGACCAAAGAAGTGACGTACAAAACGTCGACGTTAGCCAATCAGAAAGAAGCTTTCTCGAGCTTTACGCTACTAAACTACCAGGCAAAAGAAACGCCACCAAACAATTTTCTGGTCTAAAACAAAATTATTTAATAACAGTTGAGGTTTTATTATAAAGAAACAATTATGAAAAACGACGTTGAACTGAGTACACGAGTCTCCTGACATCCTGATTAGGGATCCTACGCCATTCTTCCTGCAGGGCAATTGCCAAGGCAATGGCGACTGTTGACGTTTCTGAATCCTGCATCCAAGTTGGTCCCAGAAGTGCTCTATGGGCGACAGGTCATGTGATCTGGCTGGCCACTGTAATACGGCCACGTTGTTGGCGTTCAGAAAGTCGCTAGTGGCTCGAGCTGTGTGAGAGGTGGCGTTGTCCTGCTGAAACAGCGTCCGTGGGTGTCGGTGCAGGAAAGGCACTAACACAGGCCGCGAAACCTAAACAATGTAACGACATGCAGTGAGATCTCCATCGATGATTTGTCTTCTGGTCCCCGCAGATGCCACCCCAGACCATGACACTACCACCTCCATAAGGCTCCACTTCTTGGACGCAACAACGTGCCGTCCGTTCACCACGTCGTCGGTAGATTCGAAGCCGCCCGTCAGACTTGAGGAGCTGGCACCTACACTCGTAGCAGAAGAGCACTCTTCGCCAATTTCTCTGCTGCCACTGCTGTACAGTCCTGGCCCATCTCAGTCTGTGACGTCGGTGTGGAAACGTTAACGTCATGCCCTTCAAAGGTCGATAGGCACGGAGGCCAAACAGGAGGAGTAGTCTAGCAACGGTCCTTCTGCTGACTTGATGTCCAAGGCTGTTTACGGATGATGACGTCACAGTTAGGAATCTGCACCTTAGGTGAAGCACCCGTAAATATCGGTCTTCCTGTTGGTTCGTGATCTTGGGTCTTCCACTCCTCGGTCTGTCTGCAGTACTGCCAGTTTGCCTGTGACGTGTGACAAGTCTGGCGATGTTGCACTTGAAGCAGCCCATGATCATGGCAACGTGCTCCCGTGTCGCTCCCATTTGCAACATACCGATGGCTCTCTCCCTCTGCTCTGCGGTTAATCGAGGCATGTTCGTTGTTTCACGCAGTTTCATGTGATGAGAGAGTACAATCCTGCTCATGTTTTATACCAGAATTTAATACGGGTAATTTTGTGCATATTTTGCATTTTTTAGTGCTTAAATTCACTTTTCTCACAAATCACGTGAAACGTGCGCACATGTTCACATGGAATTAGTAAGTTGCATTCCAGCTACGTGTTCCCAACTGTTTTCGTGCTGTTTGGCAAATGTGTTGAAAACTGACGACTATTACCTATTTGGAGGCGTTTCTTTTGCCCGCTAGTTAGTTTTAAGCTGGCCACTTCCAATTTTGACTACGCTTAATAATAGCGATTAAATATTGGAAAACTGAACAATAAAAAAATCTGAAATGTCTAAAATATGGCCAGATAATATGACAGTACTTTTATTTTTATCACATTGATGATTTTAACGGGATCAAGTCGTACAGTCGTAGCTGTAGTTCGGAATACCCCGTATTAATCTTTTTAAGATTGCATGATTAGAAAACTCATTCCGACTATCACTTTCCCAATCTCGTAAGCGACGCCCTTATTAGTCGGCTGAAAGGTCGTTCTGACCCATGATGGAATGTCGTCAGATCTTTGTTTAGCGGTAGCGATAACTAAGATCTGATTTTAATGAGGTTGAGCCGGGATTCAAATTGTGACAACGTTTGTTAAACTTCACACAAGTGTATAATCTACTTGTAGACGAACGAAATTGTTAGGATTGAAGGATACGTGTTTGGAACCTGGAACCTCACAAATTGGTACTGGAAAATCATGAACGGAAAGAATACTAGGATAACGTCATATATTTATATTGTGGTACCTGGCTCCGTGCACAGGGCATGGGGGGCCAATCAGGTGAAATTAAGGAACGTTGGTCGCGGTGAGTCCTTTGATGGGTGACGGTGTACGGCAGCTACACTCCCGAGTGTTTCTAGAGCTTCGGCCCTGCCCCACACTGAAGAACTCGTGACTTTGTCCTTAACATGCCTCTGTTGACTCAGCAGTGAATGGGTACCCGGGAGGACGAGATGGTAATATGACTTGTCGTATCTACTTAAGCAGTGCTCCGTTTCTATGAGCAGTCCTGCTTTTTGTATCGGCTGATGCACCCCGGTATATACCCGGTATAAGCATACTGGGCATTACGCTTGAGAGAAACACGTGTGTTGTGTTTTATGTGGAGTGTTGAGGTGACGGATGATGACTGAGCATAAGTATGCAGCATAACGCTGGAAGTACAGCATGACAGTTAACCGGCTAGCTTCTCGCAGGCAGCTTCGGTTATAGGCTCCACAAGGAGCTGAGAATGAAATCGAGTTCACACTGTTACATTGACCGGGGTAATCATGTCGCGCTTTGAGCATGCATCGAGTGTATGAACGCCAGCGCAATATAAGTACACATTTTATCATTATTTGTTATTAATCGATAGTTAAGTGGTTAACATTTACTTTCACTTTCCGAACATGGAATATATTAACAGTGAGTGGGTTGTGTTTAACGCCGCTTTTAACAATATTCCAGTTATATCGCGGCGTGTCAGCTTAATGTGGGAGGAAAGCCCGAAGTGATGCAGGTCTCAGACGTTTACCACTTCGGTGAAACCCACGAGCACGGGTATGGTGCTGACAAACCTAGAAACATAATCGGTGCGAACCGGAATTCGAACCCAGAATATATTCACAAGGTACTGTAGTTAAAATGTCACTATTTGTATGAATAAAATCGTCAAACTTTTTCCTAATTATGAAATATGTCGTAGAATCCATTGTACGCTTCAAACTATATCGGAATCATGTGTTTATGAATAACTGTCGATTAGTTATGATAACAGATGTTCGCGAACACATGCAAAGGCAAGTCAAATGTTCACTAGCTAATACAATACGAACGAACAGATAGTACAAATCAAAATGAACTGCATTAGACATATTGTTGGTCACTGATGCGTCACATTTCGTAAGCGCGCGTCACATTTTTTTGGACAACTCAGTAATTCAATCGGTAAAGTCGATACCAGTAATTATTTAGTTACATTATCTTAGTTCCTTCGAATCTGGGTAATGTTCATAATGGACATGTAATGAACTTGCTATAGATTTCTTCGGACATATACTCATTGCCAGGGATTGCAGAAGTAGATGAATGTGCATGTAGACAATCATTAATGGCAATGTCTTGAAACTAAATAACAGAAGCTACTTTCTCAAGGGAATATTGTTGCGCCACACTCTGATGAACTACTTGATCAATACCGAGATGCCGAGATACTCTTGCACGATGTACCATGCTCAGAAAAAAAAGAAAGAAAAATATTTATGGTAAGTGTTTGTCTGGCGCTATATACACACACCGCATGGCCATTGCGTGTGTGATTGCTTCCCTGTATATCAGATCAAGATACTTTCATGCTATTGTTTGATGACTCGGGAAGATGCAGTTTCCGATGAATACCAAAGATGCAGTTACCCGATGTATCACAAAGTCTGAACTGTCCCGAGAAGCCCTACAGTGCTATTGTCCGTCGACTCGTTTCATGCTATTGCCGATAATCGATATTGACAGATGATTTGCTAAGATGCTATTTTCCTATTATTGGCTTAGATGCTGTTGTCCGATGATTTGCTAAGATGCTATATTCCGATGACAAAGACGCTTTACTCCTTAGGAATGATCCACCCCTGTGACTATCCGGGTTAGAAATGGTCTTCAGCAACCTATGCTTGTCGTAAGAGGCGACTAACGGGAGCGGGTGGTCAGACTCTCTGACTTGGTTGACGCATGTCACCGAGTCCCAGTTGAGCGGATCAATGTTCGTGATGTCAATCACTGGATTGTCATGTCCAGATTCGACTATTTACAGGCAGCTGTCATAAGGCTGATATACTGCTAGGTGCAGCGTGAACAACAAACAAAACAGGCATCACTCAGAAAGATAATCATGTATCTTGCATGTCTCGACGTCTTCATCAAATTATGTCGATTACATATCATTAGTAGTGACCCGTGAAGATCCGGGGTAGAAAACGTCTCAGGCAACCCATGCTTGCCGTGAAAGGCGACTGTGCTTGTCGTGAGATGCGACTAACGGGATCGGGTGCTCAGGCTCGCCATCACATCGCGGGAATATTGCTGAGTGCGGCGTTGAACAACAAACAAACGAAAAACAAATACACTATCTCAATGATGTAAATCGATGCTCATGATGTCAATCACTGGACTGTCTGGAACACTAATGACACGTTGTAATGTCGCCTTGTGCTTGCGTCGTGTCTCCAGCGGACATCAATCATTTAGCTATTTGATTCCAAGGGTCGCCACAATTACATTACGTGCTAGATAATGATATTAGTTATCCACCATGACTGATGGCAACGGTTAATGAGGCCAAGTGCCAAGGCAAAGTTTTGATGATCACTCTTCTTGACACGATCTAGGCCAGCATTGGGACTAATTGGTAACACGTGACTGTCGTGAGCCTTATACAACTTCGTTACTAACAATGTCTACGTATTGTTAGTAGCCGCCTTGAAACAGTATTCCAATTATATCACGGCGTGTCACCTTAATGTGCTATTGTTATTAACATCAAACATATATCATGCATAAATACCTCTCTTCACTTGGTTGTAGTCACTCTAGCTTGCTAACGGTGTTAAAATCTACTTCGAAACGTCGATTTTTGCAAATGCAATAAATCATAAGTTGTTATCCATAAAGTACGTTTTGTTATTTACTTACCAACTTCTCAAAAGCCAATCAAACAGCTAATGAAGGAAGAAAAGCCAGAAGTGATGCTTATGCTAGATTGAGTACACAAGATACCTTCAGCCACTTTGGTAAGGATTGAGCACAAGCACCTCACTTAGTAACGGTCTCTAAGTGTTTCAGCTGTCTCGCTAAATTGACGGGGGAGGGGTTTGCTTGTTTTCTCCCCAGAGAGGTCATTAGAATAAAAGCTTTTGTAAGTAAATGCCAATTTCAGACACCAAAGTTGACCAAAGCATGCCTGGTGATTTTGTCTGCTTAACTGCAGCTGTATTCCCCTAGTTTCCCAATAGACACGCTTTGGTGTACCCCTGTATTTGAAGCATCGCACAAATATAACCGTACTATCACGGAGTGTAAGCTTATTGTGGGAGAAAAGCCCAAAGTGATGCATGTCTCGGACGTTTACCACTTTGGTGATAACCACGAGCACGGGGATGGCGCTGACAAACCTAGAAACATAATCTGGGCAAAACTGGATTCGAACCCACGATCATACAAAGGGACGCAACATTACACAGCGGATTGCGGTGTCCTATGCGATCCATAGTTCGTTAACTGTCTATGTCTAAAAGCAATTGTGTGGATCGATGCTCTTGATGCCAATCACTGGGTTGTCTGTGCGTGGATCGATGCTCATGGTGTCAAAGACTCGATTATTTACAGACCGCCGTCATATAGCTGGAATATTGCTGAGTGCGGCGTTAAACAACAAACAAACAAAACACAAACTATGTCTAAAATGACATGTAAAGAAAGTTGTCATACTCCTCACTTACTTATTCAAAGAATATTTTGGGAGTAGCGTTGACAACCGCTGGGGCAAGCCATTCTTACCCTGTCACACCTTGTCATCACTTCTCCAGTATATTGCAGACACTCGAGACTGGCTATTCTTTGGCGTTGACGCTTTGAGTTTCTAATTCACAAGCCCTGACAATATGTAAGTGGAGTATCTTTACAGAGCATAATGAAACCAAAGCTGCTACAGTGAGATGGACTAGACGACAATCAAATGATGTAACAGCCACCAGTGGTGACATATGGAGACTACACACGCGATTTTGTGCTAACGTTGATTTCAAACACATGTCTCGTTATGGGAAAGTATTAACGTACAGTTCACAAGAGACGGATGTTGTAATCGCATTCTGATGACCACCACTACATTTGTTTAACCATCTATTGTTTGGTAATAGGCAATTTTGCTCTGACCGAAAGACGCTTGAGGACCTTTTGAAAACGCTATTCAAATATTTATTTTCCGAGGAAACACAATTATCACAAAAAAATGAGGTTTCTTATTATCGCAGGACTGCTTGCGCAGCAGGACGATGATGCCTACAGATTTGTCAACGCTAAGTTGAACGTGAAACCAAACGCGCCTATTGGGAATCGAAATGTTGAATCCAGCTTTGTCAAAATTTCTCGTGGCACACTAAACTCACATGGCTTACCTTCATAATGCCATGTCCTTCAAAAACTACCGGGTCTTTGGGAAGGTAATGAGAAGCGCTAATTTCTCTGTCTTCCAACATAGAGATGCGCTAATTTCAACATGCTCCGAGTAAGAGAAATGCTAATTTCCTTGTGCTCATAGATACATAAGCGCTAATTTCCACATGCTCCAAGATAGAGAGGCGCTAATTTCTGCATGCTCCGAGTAAGAGAAGCGCTAATTTCTGCATGCTCCGAGTAAGAGAAGCGCTAATTTCTGCATGCTCCGAGTAAGAGAAGCGCTAATTTCTGCATGCTCCGAGTCAGGGGAGCGCTAATTTAAAAGTGCTCCGATTATCCTCGTGTCGTGTGTCCCAAATGCACTGCCACACAGACTTGAAATCGTGGAACCTACACTTGACGTTTTGTTACCTATATCTGTTTACATCCGAAATCCGATTTGAGTTTAACGCCTGTTTGAGTAGTAACATATTTGGTGTTAATGTATTTGTTGTAAAATATGCTTTGGTAATAAAAGTTGTCTCTTTGTTGGACATATTGAACATTTCGAAATCTATCGCTTTTCGAGTTTATCTTACGAGGAGGAACAAGATAAGGCTAAAACAACTGTTATTTATTCGTTGGTAACGCCGACTCTTTCTTGAATTGGTAGCAAATGAATAGTATGTTCAGAAATATGCTTATAATGAAAAGTTTGTTCAGAAATATGCTTAAAATGAATAGTTTGTTCAGAAATATGCTTTAAATGAATAGTTTGTTCAGAAATATGCTTATAATGAATAGTTTGTTCAGAAATATGCTTAAAATGAATAGTTTGTTCAGAAATATGCTTAAAATGAATAATTTGTTCAGAAATATGCTTAAAATGAATAGTTTGTTCAGAAATATGCTTAAAAGGAATAGTTTGCTCAGAAATATGCTTAATAGGAATAGTTTGTTCAGAAATATGCTTAAAAGGAATAGTTTGTTCAGAAATATGCTTAAAAGGAATAGTTTGTTCAGAAATATGCTTAAAAGGAATAGTTTGATGGCGGTGGTGGAATAGACGAATAGTTTATTATGTAGATAAAATACTGAAAATGAATAGATTTGTTTGATGGTGCACATTAATAAATAGTTTGTTGGCTACAGCTGGGAAAAAACATATTGTTCTAAAACAATCCCAATAGACAAGAAGACATGTTGTTATGACCCAAGAAACATGTTTCTTGTTGGGCATGCCCCTGCACTAAGAAGCGTAGCATCAAGAGAATGTATCAGTGGGTCGATATTAACCAGACGTTCAAATATTGACAGCAACATCTAGGTTCTTGACTGATATGTTCTCATTAATCATGGATTATTTTTATCTCTCTACATATATAAAGATTTGCGTGGGAATGTTAAGAAGATTTTTCGACAGGATTTCGAGTTTTGCCGCTCTCACGAGGACAACACTTCAAAAATTGTATTTCTTTTCTTTCCAAAGAAACAGATTTCAAGATAATCGAACAACTTTATGTATGTTAAAGGAAGTTTATTTCACTGAATATGTTTTTCCCCATTAACCTATCCTCAGGGAGTTCCGGGGTAGGATAGGTACCCAGTACCCAGAACATTTCCATTATCTATAAAATTCTCTAATTCTCGATTGTATGATTCCGACTATATCATGAGCATGAGCTTCAAATAATGATGATACCCGTTGTTCGCGAAAAGGAAAGTATGTCATGCCTCACCGGAAGTCATGTCATGAACACATATAAAGGCAAGTCAGTAGCAGGGTGCGGCGCTAAACAGCAAACAAACAAACAAAAGGTTCATAACGTTTGACAAAACACATTTTTAGTCGAAATATTTGGTTGAGGAGAAATTCTTTGGGAATAGTGTGTACAGGTTTCGCGGTAATCATTAATTTACACTCCAGATGATGACTGAGCAAGATCAACATCTACCATAAGTAGAACGTTACGAAGGCGTGACTCATAGGTATAATATGAGCGATCAATGGAAGTTGGAGAGCAAAAGCAGAGCAGTACATGTAGCTACGATGACTGTTACCTGTTTACCATCGCAAATGCAACAGAATAGTTCCACGATATTGTAGCTCACCTGGATAAGAAGTTAACAGTTCAAACTGTCACAAAGATACTGTCAGCATTAATATTCAATATGTTCTACCTAGACACAGAGGAGAAAACGTAAAACGCCAACGCCAGAGAATAACCAGTCTCGATTATCTGCCGAAAAAGATTCCATTTGGAGCAAAAGGCAAAATAGCGGTAGAAAATTATATGATTGGATCACTGAAATGTGATACCCTATATGATTCCACAAACTTTGACAATATAAAAATGTCATTAAAAGAGGATGTTATGTACAGGTTCCTCAGTCTGACATGTTAAGAAGAAATGTTTACAGAGCCGAAAAGAACGACCGAATACAGTTCGAAATTTATAATATCCCAAACAATAAATAGCACATATATGATGAGCCCCACTACTTACTCCATGGATACTGTATATGGTATATGGCTGAAAACTTGCGATATTGCATTCGGATTCGAACCTCTTCAACAAATTAAGGTCTCATCATTGCTCGGAACAAGCTTGTGAAGTTTAAGCTTCATTGACCTGTTGATTAAACATGGAAACTGAAACTTGTTGTAACCCTGTTTTCCGGATTAAGGGTATTTTAACAAAGACTGGTCGACTCGAAGTCTGAGACTCTGAGTGGGGTAATTTATGTCAAACTGCGGCATGACATCTCAGTGGGATAGCACGGCATTAGCACAGACTAGTACAAGGAGCAACACTGCTCCCAAAGGACACCAAAGGCTGGAGTTGCTGGATTATTTCCTCGACACAAATGGAAATTAACTATCATGTACAGATTTAAATATGAAACAGAAGAGTTTCGATGGCTCTAGCTCAGATGGGAAAATGAGCGGCAGGGAATTGGCTATTTGACGGTTATTGGTTTGGTTTGTTGTTTAACGCCGCATTCAGCAATATCCCAGCTGTCTCTAAATAATCCAGTCTGGACCAGACAATCCAGTGATTGACATCATGAGCATCCATCCATCCAAGCAATTGGGAGACAATGACATGCATCAACCAAGTCAGCGAGTCTGACCACCCGATCCCGTTAGTCGCCTCTTGCGACAAGCATAGTCGCCTTTTACGGCAAGCATGGGTAGCTGAAAGCCTATTCTACCCCGGAATCTTCACGGGAGTTGACTGTTATTTAACGATATCAGATGTTCGATATGCCGTCATATAGCCGGAATATTGCTGAGCGCGGCGTTAAACAACAAACAAACATTTTATCAGGTAATGAATTTCGGTTCGCACATTTCAATATGGTTTTGCAACAGAAAGACACATGTTTCGTCAGAAAGTAAGTGAGGACATAATGTAACTTCTACTGCACTAAGAAATTTGTCATCATCTGTAGGACAACAGTTTTACAATATACAATCCCTGAATGACACTGTCTATCGTAAATCCAGTTCAAGCACCACCCTTTTAATATTTAAAACATATAGCTATTCACAATTACCAATCAATCAATTTCTCTTTTCATCCAATCGCATATTAAGATATTACTTGTATGTGATTATGTTGATATATTATTTGATTTGTTCCGATTTTAAAAACTTACTAAGAGACAATTTCAGGCTTCACTTATTGCCAAGGAGGGTGGTAATGTGGTTAAAGCGTTCGCTCGTCACGCCGAAGGTTTTGGTAACGAGACTACAATAGCGTTATGCCAATTGGGAGAATTCCATGGTTCCCAAATATTAATATATTAAGTCTGTATATATATGATTCAGGCAAGTGTTTCAGGAACTGACAGTAAAAAGTATCTGATCCAGCTGCGACACCACAAGTTTTCCCAATTGAGCTCATGTAGGGAAAATACTTCACAGCAATTTTACACCATTATCAGAATTTACTATCCTTTTTCTCTTTCCGCTCTTGCTGAATTTATGGTAAAAGAAGGCTGGTTATGACATGATGTAGAATGTTAAGCTAAAGTTTCGAGGACTGACCTGTGAAATTCTTTCAATTGATTTCCATCTGTAAGTGACATATCCCATGCTGAATATGCTCCTGGGGAAAGATATGAATCCGTGTTTGTGACATCACTGAATATACCTAAATTATTATTAGTTATACAGTCTTCCATGCCCATGCCCTTAGCGTTGGTAATCAACACTTCCCCACAGAGGGGTATACCCATTCAGGTCACCTTTGATGACAGAGGGTTGATGGAGCTGTTCCAGTTAAGACTGGAGATCAATCAGAGTTGCAGCAGAGGCCACTTTGCTGGAATACAGGAAGAGCAAAGCGTGAAGGTTATATGAGGACTGGTGGTAAGAGTACAGGACTGTGAATTATGTCTTGACTACAAAGACAGAATAACTGGAGGCGAAATTATAGACCTATATTCCCAGATTTTACACGGCAGACATGCCCCTGTTGTCTATTTGTAATAGTTCTGTTGAAAGTCTGGGAAAACGGGCGTTCATGGGTAATTGTATGGGAAATTCAGGCATTTCTAATTTTGTTTAAGATTGTGACAGTTCTCATTTTGTATATGGGCCATTCTCAAAATTGTTTATTTTTATGGCCAGTTGAGTAATTATCTCGAAATGATCATGTCGTTGGGGGGTTGGGGGTTGATTCGAAAAGATATTTGATTGTTAAATACATTCATTTATATAAGTAAACAAGATTGAATCAACATTTACGTAATTTAGTTACATTAAAAATGTTTAAATATTTCCAAAATACATCACCTTAAGCTTGCAATCTTTCCTGTTAAATGAAATGTTTTGGCCAATCTTATAATTCATATGGCTCATTTATGATCCTTTCATTATACATCGTGAATCCCCCAGTCTTTCAGCCTATTTAGGGCATTTACGTACTAAATTATATACTTGCCCAAAACACTGTCAGTGGTGTAACAAACCACAAATAGCTGAAAAAAATGATAATCACCCTTTGATAAAATTGTTCAAATTTAGTTTATAGATTAATTTAAATGACAAGTGCCATTGGTGTTGCACACATAGTATGCAACATATATATCTTTTACCAAAGCTAGGCCACCTCGCAGGGGATCATGGGGACTTTCAGTACCTCTGCTTCCTGCATGATACCCTTGCAGGATTTACGTCATCACTTAGCTACTGGTGGTTGTGCACAAAGCTAACCAATATTGATGATAGTTACATCGATTATGATGGGATTAAGTGTCACACAGGGGGACAATAATTTTACGATACTTTAACCCCCTGGAAAGAGCCTTCAATAATGTCCGTTGATAATGGCATCAAACCATACTTAAAAAAAACACCTAAATTATCAACCTACATGTTTAAAATTCATTATACAGACCAATTTCTTTCAAAAAGCTGATAATAAGATGTCCGCTGACACGGGAAAAGAGATCTTTCAGATTTATGCTTTGATAATGTTAATCCCTTGCGATTGCACCAAATTTGAAGTGTATTTGCGAGTTCATTTTCAATGTAGAGAGTTTGAAATGGTACATTGTGTGTTGACACGTTATCTGCCTGTACAATGGTAGCCACCCTAACTGCTCAACCATGAAGGTGTGTTAATGCGAGCCGTATGCACACCCGAGGGGTCTCTGTAGAGACAATAGTTTGTACCAGAAACATTGTACACATACACATAAAGCCGATTGGCATTTTGACAATCTAACATCTTTAAGTTCATCACCAGCATATGTAATCCCGACACCGCCAAAATTACCTGCTCTCATAAAGTGTGGACCACAGTCTCCCTCCTTCACCTTTGAATGGCGTTGGTCAGAAGGTTGGGCTGTAGTTGCTATTTTCTGCTGCCAGACCCTGGGGATTCTCCGGAGCAGGTTCCGGATGGAAACCTTGGGCACGCATGAGCAAATTTGCATTTTGTAAAACGACAACCTGCATGTATTTCTAAAGATTAGGCATATATCTACTTCTCTGGCATCCGCTGAAACGTTTCCTGTTCTGGTCACAGGTCACCATATCCCTCTGTTCCAGTTAATAGAAGATGGTATGAAAGTCAATGTCCAACCAGCGTTTAGAACATTCTGTTATGTTTCATCCTGTATATATGATCAAATAAAAAACACTGACGGTGTTGTGGGATGTATGAGGCATGAGGTAAAATTAGGATACTCAAGAAAGTATGATTATGCTCATTTCTTATCCTTAATCAGATGACTGAAGATCCTCACGTTTAACGTCAGGTATCTAGCTTAAAGGAAGGAGACTTCCTGGGGAATAATTTGACTAATTCAGTTTGTCAATGTCTGAGTAACTGACATCCCGTAATGCCAGGACATTAAAGGTTATCTACCTCTTCACAAACAGGCTTTAGCCTGTCTCGAGATCGGCCGAGTATTAATCGAGTGGAAATTAATAAAAAAAAAGATAATTCACTCGAAGGCATTCATCGACGTAATTGCCACAACGTAACATTTCATTTTGAACACCTGAGTGAGTGATTGAGTCAGTTGGGTTTAACGCCGCTTTTAACAGTATTCCAGTTATATCTCTTAATGTCAGCTTAATGTGGGAGGAAAGCCAGAAGTGATGCAGGTCTCAGACGTTTACCAGTTCGGTGAAACCCACGAGCACGGGTATGGAGCTGACAAACCTAATAACATAACCGGGGCGAACCGGGATTCGAACCCACAAATATAGGTTTCTGGTATGCACAAGGGACGCAACTCTGTACAGCGAATATGGAGCCTAAGACGACTGGGCCACCCGTGCCCCCTTTGGACACCTGACTTAAACGACCAAGTGTATGGTCCTTCGCACTAAAATTGATCTTCAGCAACCCATGCTTGTTGTAAGAGTGAGTGAGTTATTATTTAACGTCACATGGGCAATATTTCAGCCATATCGTGACGAGAAAGTACATTTATGATACATTTATGATACATATATTTAAACTGAATAAAAAGCTGTCAACGAAGGACAGTAGAATAACTAGAATATCACAGACTTGATTTAAAACTAGTTGAGAATATTAAAAGGCAGTAAGCATTAATGAACATCACAATTTAAAAATGGGCTAGAAATCGTCAGCAACTGAAGGGAGATCACCATACTGGGGACCATTGGGACTTACAGTACTTTTGCTTCCTGCATGGACCCCGGCAGGATTTATATCATCCCTTCAGTCACTGGCGACAGTGTACCAGTTAAGCCTTAGATTAAAATAACGAAGATACTACGTTTAAAAGCCTAGTGTGCAGAAAAATACTTCGAATGATTTGGGACTTACATACCCGCTTGTTGTAAGAAGCTGTGGTGATCGGGAATCGTGTTCGCTGACTTGGTTGATGCATGCCATCATACCCAAATGGCGTGGATCGATGCTCATGACAATCACTGGATTGTCTGGTCCAGACTCTATTATTTACAGACCGCCGTCATATAGCTGGAATATTGCTGAGTGAAGCGTTAGACACCAAACAAACAAACAAACAAATACTGAACGGCATGATTGATGTTGTACACAACAGCAGGGGCTGTCGGGTAGCCTAGTGGTTAAAGCGTTTGCTCGTCACGCCGAAGACCCGGGTTCGATTCCCGAAATGGGTACAATGTGTGAAGCCCATTTCTGGTGTCCCCGCCGTGATATTGCTGGAATATTGCTAAAAGCAGCGTAAAACCATACTCACTCACTCACTACACAACAGCAGTGAAATACACATATATGAAGAAATAGTGTTATTAAGGATCACACTCGTATGTCAGTGGGGTGCCTCACCTCCGTTCTACGTGTATTTGAAATGACACGCATTAATCATCAATACTTTGAACGTAACCCAGCATCTCAAAATCGAAGCTATATTAAGAATGAAATTGATTTTATTGAATACCATCAGCATGTCTTCTGACTGGATCGTGCGCCCAACCGTTCATTACATTACACGTTTTATGAGAGTGGGTTAGCAAATTGGATTTAACAACACTCGGACCAGTATTTCATTTTCTCGATGCGTTATGTGGGAGGAAATCCTGATGTGATGCAGCATCCAAGCGCAAGTGACCCAATGGTTCAGACGTTCAGCATTTTGAAACTGTGTGGACTTTGCAATCGCAAGGGATTCACATTATCACAATGTCAGTGGGCACCTTATTATTAGCTATTTGAAAGAAGTTGGTCTGTATAATAAATTTTAAACATGTATGTGAATCATTACAATTGTGTTTTTTAAATTTGGTGTGATGCTGTTATCAACTGAGTCGTTGAACTGACATTATTGAAGGCTCTGTCCAGGGGGATAAAGTACCATAAAATTATTGTTCCCCTGTGTGACACTTAATCCTAGCACCATCGATGTGACCATCATCAACCAGTGTTTTTAAGCCAACTCATCGCTGAGTATTTTTCAATATTGGCTGGTATTGTGCACTACCACCAGTAGCTAAGTGATGACGTAAATCCTGCTGGGGTATCATGCAGGAAGCCGAGGTACTGTAAGTCCCCATGATCCCTGCGAGGTGGCCTAGCTTTGGTTACTGGTGGCCTATAGCCCGTGTTTTAAAACTGTATACAGGATATTGTAATGCTCAAATAGGTTTCATAAATTGTTTTTAAAAATTACTTCGCAAAAATGACTAAATCGGATATATTGACTTGGTCTCGTGGCTATATGGCTGAAGTTATGCTGATGTGACGTTAAATTCTCACTCACTCACTCACTCAGAATTTTCATGACAATTCAAGAGTTCTAACCAAGATGAATCTGGAATTAGAGCCCTTGATCATAAGTTGGTAGTAACGTCTTAAGCAGAAGACTGGATCACCCAGGTCTAATGAGAACAGAGGTTTTCATAGACCCGTGAAAATCCGGGGTGGAATAGGTCCTCAGCAACCAATACTAAAAGGCGACTATGCTTGTCATAAAAGGCGACTATGCTTGTCGTAAAAGGCGACTAATGGGATCGGGTGGTCAGGCTCCATGATTTGGTTGATACATGTCATCGATCCCAATTGCGTGGATAGGTGCTCATGATGTCAATCACTGGATAGTCTGGTCCAGACTCGATTATTTTACAGACCGCCGTCATATAGCTGGAATATTGCTGATGCTGAGCGGCAGGCACGCCAACAGCAACTACCACATTTCAACGTCTTTTGGTATGACGCGGCTGGGGATCAAACCCCTAGGCTCTCCGGGCAGAGGCTCTACCACTAGACCGCGGAGGCCTATTGCATGTCATCACGCCCATCTAGCGTGGACCGTATCACATGGCTCGAGTCATTTGATTGCCTCGTTCTGACTCGATTACATACGTGCGCGGGTGATCTAGCATGGATGTCGCTGAGTGAGGTACTTAAACCCACACTCACTTATTTATTAACTAACACACTGTATATGTTAGTTGCTTCTGAATCGTGTTTTCGTGACCTGTCGTGAACCTGTAACCCAGCTTTGATGAGATCTGATGTCCACAGCACTGCTCTTTTATGGCTGGGAACACTGAAGTTTGAACCAAGACCCCTTGTTCCCCAGTACGGCGACCAACACTGTTTTAATGGTGTTCTAATGACACATCTTTGGCCGACTCTGATAAGGTTATTGAAAGTGTGGCTCCGAAACTTTGGTAATATCCTGGAATTTATTGACGTGCCCAACGGACGTTCGAGTTATTGCTTACAGAAGATGGCTTGTTGTCTTCAGCAACCCATACTCGTCGTAAAGGTCGACACACGGGATCGGGTGGTCAGGCTCGCTGACTTGGTTAATCCATGTCATTGTTAATTGCGTTGATCGATGCTCATGATGTCAATCACTGGAAAAGAAATAAACATTTTAAAACGAAAGGGAAACACTGAAATTTGAATCGAACAGCGGACAGTGATTTGCTTATTTAATCATGAATCCAGACATCTCTTATCGTGGCGTCAAATCTTTAGAAATTCCTTCCCTTATAGGATGCCATTGTTATCAGTACTTGGAACATCCACGCTTCAAACCAGCTTTTGGAATGATAACATTTTGATTTATATCTGCTCTTGGAATATCTATTAGTAATGACACTGATAGCGTAAATGGATCACATTTAGTTACAGTTGACTCACAACTTCCTGGTTCGCCCTGATTACGTTTCTAGGGTTGACAGCACCATACCCATCATCGTGGGTTTTAACCAAAGTCTGTGACCTGCATCACTTTGGGCTTTCATCCCACATTTAGCTGACATGCGGTCATGTTACTGGATTAATCTTCAATTAATGTTCAAAACGGCGTTAATCCCAACTCACTCACTAGCATATTAATATAAATAGTCCTTAGATGATGAATACCATGTGTTATTAGTATGCGGGACATTTTCTTCTTTGAAAAATACTTAATTTCAGATATTAAGATAAGATTCTTACTTGATTACAACAATATTACAAAGGTAATCATATGTTTTTACACTTATTTAATTTTCTTCATAAATTGTTTGACGTTTGACAGCATTACACTTGAAGAACTTAGAGCTAAAAGGGTCCAAATTTTGCATATTATTGCATTAATAACATCTATGAGTTCTTGTATACCTGTAGAAAGAATATTGTATGTTTTCATTGATGCGTTTTTGAAATATAGCCTGCTTAAAATTATATAAAAGGGCCAAAGTCACTTTGCTAGATTTTGGCCCTTTTAGCTCTCATTTCCGTGTGTGGTTGAGACTGGTTGTCTGAGAGAGATTTTGAATGTTTGGACTCCTTATTATTATCTTTCAACTATTTTAACAAAGTTTGCATTAGTTTAAATCAATTAAATATACTTCAAAAGTATGTGTTTGTACTTTCAGTAGTAGTTAATCAATATCACATGTTAAATCCAATGCAAATGCCAGAGGATCGAAAAGGGCCAAAATATAGACATTGGCCCTTTCCACCCTTACACAAATTAAAAACGTAAATTTATTTCCTTTTTTGAATGTTTTTCATAACAACATTTATATCTCTGCTGTCAGAGTGCGTTAAGGTCTAGGAATTTATCGGTTAAAAAAGGTTCATTAATATGCATAATATTATGTGTTTCCATCACTTTTCTCAAAACAGCTTCCACATGACATTGGCCCTTATGGCTCTAAGCTCTTCACTTATGAAAAGTATTTATAATTATATTTGCATGTCTTAACACTCTTGGCACGATGCACTAACGTCTTAACGCTCTTGGCACGATGCACTAACGTCTTAACACTCTTGGCACGATGCACTAACCTAAATCTTGAAACTGTAATATTGACAACGTGGCCTCACTACGAAACAAGCTTGACATGTACAATCTCTCCGCCATGCTAATTCTATAATATGTGTGTCAGTTAGTTTGTGGTTAAACTCCTCATTCAGCTATATTCAAGCTATATAACGGCGGTCAGTAAATTTCCAATTGAACCCTATGAGTGAGTCAATGAGTGAGTATGGTTTTACGCCGCTTTTAGCAATATTCCAGCAATATCACGGTGGGGACACCAGAAATGGGCTTCACACATGGTACCCAAGAACCCTATGATGTTATGCTTGTCATATGAGGAGACAAAATGGATCGTAGTTGAAGGTTGTGAGGCTCGGTGGCCTGGTTTATTATGTGTATCATAATGGGCATATGCGTTCTATCACTGGTTTGCCCAGCCAAGGTTTAAAACTTGAGCGTTCTTGACTGCGGCGTCAAAGAGCACCCACTCACTGAAACAAAAGGTGATATGATCATTGATCATCGCACACGGCTTATTACAAAAACAACCAGTTTATATTCCATACTTTTTTGTGTGAAAGTAGCATCAACAGTTTACATTGAACCCAGCATCGATCATGATCAGCAAGTGGAAGTTACTCCGACCGACCAGAAGTTCGACGATGATGGCGAGCGGAACATCCTTTGATGACCAACACTTAAACGTACATGTTCTTGCAGACTGCATTTCCCCACGGAGTTCTGATGAGACAATTAGCCACGACGAACATAGGTATTGATGACTGCTGATGCTGAATTGTATTGCGCACGTTAATGAAACTCACACGTTGTGAATGATAATTGTTTCTGTAACTTGACTTATGTGACCGATTTACAGCCCCTTGAGGGTGTTCCCACCTTCTTGTATTGGTACGAACACTATCGTTGGACTTACAGGTCTCGGGAGAGACGACACGTGCCCCTGCAAACGTGGCAAAGTATAATGGTCATCAAGCACCCCTGGGTGACGACCAATAATTGTACAGAGATTGTGTTAGGGAGCTACCATTCGACTATCAAAGGGGGGGGGGGGGGTTGTTTCAGTTTAGCATTTTTTGTAAGCTCAGTAATTCTTTTCCAACATAAAACTTGGTGTACGACTGATCTAATGCGGCGGCATTTACAGTGCAGAGTTGCGTCTCTTTGACGTATCAGGATCCTCTGATAGTGGGTCCGATTCCAGGATTCGTGGTCTTTATGGACCTTGCTTTCAGAAATAAAGTCGAATGTTGTCCTTAGGTTGTGAGCTGTAGCCCTCTATAAAATGTCACTCATCCCCTATTCCATAGGATGTTCCTGTGATATCATATAGTGTTATCCTTTGGTTGGTTTGTTTGTTGTTTAACGTTGCACTGAGCAATATACAAGCTGTATGACGGTGGTCTGTAAATAATCGAATCTGGACCAGACAATCAAGAGATTGATATCATGATCATGAATACACAATCGAGATCGATGACATGCATCAACCAAGTCAGCGTGCCTGACCACCCGATTCCGTTAGTCGCCTCTTACGACAAGCATAGTCGCTTTTTACGGCAAGCATGGGTTGCTGAAGACCTATTCTACCCCGGATCTTCACAGGTCTATTATCCTTAGGCGCCAGAATAGGAGGTTATGACGGGTAACACAATGACAAAACCCTTTAAATAATCTCCATTGAGTCGATTGTACGAATCCGACTATATCATAAACATGTGTGCATGAATCACTATCAGATAGTGATGACACCAGTTCCCAAAAATGTGAACCTGCCCTGCCCGACCGATGGCACCCATCACAAACACATGCAAAGGCAAGTCAACTGTTCACTTAAAGATATAAACCCTCGCTTTGACATAGTTTTATATACATGTACATTTCATTAAAAAAGCCATTGTCTGTCATGTCATCGGTAGTGATGTTGTACGTCAACATAGTTTCATAGATATGTACATTTATTTGATACGCCGTTGTTTTAAAGGTCATCGGTAGTGATGTTGTACGTCAACATAGTTTCATAGATATGTACATTTATTTGATACGCCGTTGTTTTAAAGGTTATCGGTAGTGATGTCGTACGTCAACATAGATTTATACACATGTACATTTACTTGGTTTTTCCTTGGAAGTAAAGGTCGGATGAACAATAAATCCATCTGTTGTCAACAGATTCAATCATGGTGTAGAACCTGTATAACGCTTTTATTGGTATTCATAAATATAAAAAACCCAGAAACGACATGTGAAGCATTTTGTACCCAACACATAATACCATTATTGGAATCATCGAAACCCATCAACAACCAAATGCATATTAATCTACTCTTGACAATACAGAAATGTAACACCACAAGATAACCAAGAGATCGATTCACGTTTCCATTCATCGTGAATGGCCTATTACATTTGGTATTTCTCGGCTGTCGAAAACGTTGTCTGTTCAGCTACGAAGGCATGTCACAACTAATTGAAACACAAGGGAACAATGTCGTTGGCTATAGCCAAGGGTGTTCAAGATGTCCCGGAGACACGCCTCTTTGGTGATCTGTCTCTTTGGTGATAGAAGAAACCAATTATGATGAACTCGTACAGCCGCACGTTTCTTCACATTATGATGCATGCTCAAGTCATCTTTCAACACGCCAATGTCAGACAGCATTCAGTACTTCCTATAACATTCCCATGGAACCACAATGCCCAACCCTCAACGTCGCCATATTTGCTCCCGATTGAAAACCTTTGGGAAAAGTGGGAAGCCTCTTCTGAACCACAGACACAGCGTCTAGAAGCACTACAGGTGTGTTCCCCAAGATATGATTTTTTGTTTGTTGATTGTTTAATGCCGCACTCAGCAATATTCGACCTACATGACGGCCTCTTAGGACAGTCGCCTTTTACGGCAAGCATGGGTTCTTGAAGACATATTCTACCGCGGTTCTTCAAGGGTTCGCCAAAATATGACCCGAAATCTCATATCATGCATGGGGTGCACACGCGAGACAATATGTTACCACGAACTTGTCCGTGTTATGAAAGAAAAGAAATAAAAAGCTAAAAACTAGTCTTGTAGCCATCCGCTCGTTCATAATTAAAACAAATTCTTGAGTACAATTATATTTCATACCCGGTGTACATTTAAACAACATAAACGCCAATCTTGGCAAATTATGTTCTAACAATAAATTCACGTACCTATTGTCTACGGGGACACGGTTGGCCCATTCGTCTAAGGCGCCGCGATTCGTCTAAGGCGCCGCGATTCGCTGTGCAGAGTTGCGTGCCTTGGGCACGCCAGAAACCTATGATTGTGGGTTCGAATCCCGGTTCGCCCCGATTATATTTCTAGGTTTGTCAGCACCATACCCGTGCTCGTGGGTTTCACCAAAGTGGTAAACGTCTGAGACCTGCATCACTTCGTGCTTTCCTCCCACATAAAGGTGACACGCCGTGATATAACTGGAATAATGTTAAAAGCGGCGTTAAGCCCAACTCACTCACTCACCTATTGTCTACAGTATGGGACCTGGTCCAGAATATCAAAGATAAGGGCTCCAAATCTGACATTCGCCATATTAAAGTGGGAACCAATTATTGACTGATAAAGGTTTGGCTAAACATTCTTCCTCGTCTAAAAATGTACCTTAGTTTATTAAAAAATAGCAGGAAGCAAGAAACTAAAGCTATTATACATTATTTTGATAATGGGGAAGATCATAATGAAATATTTATTATTCATGTGATCTACACTGCTCTTGGGTAAGCTCATGATATTGCTCGGGGAAGATAATATTCATTATCAACTCAGAAACACTAACAAGAACCGTGTTGACAAACACTGTTGAATATATTTTCAATGAAATTTTGACATTAGGGAAATTTCCTTCTTTGTGGCATGATGCGTTCGCTTTTCGAATACTTAAAGCATGGACGGCATCATACTATTCCTTGAAATCCTCGACTAATTTCAGTGACCAGCTGTATTTGCAAGAACCATGCAACGCACGGTAAATAATAGACTAATGTGGCACGCAGAAACCAACAATCTGATTACAAACACAAATTTCGTTTCCGGGAACAGAAGTTCCATCGAACATTTATATCACTTAGAATCATTTGTAAATGATGCATAATACAGATACAACATGCAGTGTCTTATGAGATGAAAGTATCATTTTCTATCAAGAAACATATAAAACTACTTGGAAACACGGGGATGCTACCTTGTCTGACCATTAGTCAAGGACCAAGGTGTCAGCATTTTGTTTTTCTCGTTGTTGGGAATAAGAATAAATAGCTTCACTAATGTTTCAAACGATTCCACTCATCGATCTCTGTTCGTTGATTTTTATCATTGGACACAAGGACCTTGAAATAGTCTCATTCCTGAAGGAAGTCATGTTCTTGGGCATTATACGTGATCTTTAAGTAGCTTCTTTACCACATATGTACATATCTTCATAAATGTCTTAAGGCCCTGGACGTGTCGAAAGTGGTTTCAAAGTAAAAGTGGGGGGAGATTCAGAAAACCCTATGCCAACTGTGCAAAACACTTATTCGTTCTAAACTAGATTATGGTTCCATCGTCTGTGGTTGGTCCTGTAAAAGTCACCCGTCACTATTAGACACTATTCATGTATACTAGTCAATGTATGAGGTTCTGCCTAGCTGCTTTATGAACTTCTCTCCTTTTAAAAGATTAAGAAAAACATGGCAATTATGCGGACCTTACTTACGAAATGTCACGCTTGCATCCCAAGTACATAGTTGTCCGACTCCCTATTGTTCTAGGTGCCTAAGGTTTGTTATCTCGCAATCTCTTGACTGTCACGGGGCTTACTGCCGGGAACAGAAGTCATCTTAACATCTCCATTATTCAGAATACTTCAGCGTTGTGAGTCTTCAAGAGGAAAGTTCTTTGCGGGTCGTCTTTGCAGCGCTTCCTGGGAGAAGTCAATTCGCTGTCTGGGCTGGATGTGAAGAGGGTCCGAGCATTCAGCTGAAGATGAGGCTAACAAGTCTGACGGCCATTATCACCTGAACCCCCTTTCTTGCGTTTCAATTTCAAAGTGTTAACACACCAAATATTAATAATAATATTTTCTTTATAGCCCTAACTCTGTATGTTTGTATGATGAAGGCACGAAATCAATCAGTGTGCATTCTAACTGTCATTCACAGCTCCCTGGGCAGTTTACAACCCAAGCGGACTGTCAGGCGCTGGAAGGTTACCATCTCATCCTGCTGGGTGAACTGAGGCAAAATTCGATTGACTTGCCTCAGGAGACACAACATGACATATCTGCTTCTGTGTGTGACAGGGCCTCACCCCTGGAGACTTAGATGAGTCAAACTACCGAACACACACCCATCCACCTACTCTCCGCAACCTTCACCGATATGTAACCTGTGACCACGTGCCAACACACGTATTACATAAACGCCATCATTTGTAATATGTAATTACGTCATAAAGGAAAAACGAGTAAATAATGTTCCTGAGACGTTTGCAAGCATACATGCACTTGAGCACCGGCTTAGTGAACAAATACCTAAATTAGTACTTAAAATTTAATAATTCATTTCCACGAAGTTCTTTGTATGGTTACTTAAATCTTAATTTAAAACGTCGTTCAAGATAACGTTGCCAAGACTGTTGACATTCGGCCATTTACTTCGTGTCAGATTAAAGCCACCGATTGCTGTGATCACTGTAATGTAGGTTATTTTGTTGGTTAATTTCGGATGCTGTCAAACAGTGTTTTTTCAAGTACCATTAAACTCTACTGAAAGGATCTTGTAGGACATGAATAAGAGGAAACGACAGTGGTGACTCTAGAAACCTGCTCTGAAAAAGTTCTGACAGCAATGATGTATGGTAAATCATAAAAAAGTGGATGAAAGATAAGCTTACCCAAAGGCTATATGTACGAGTAATTAGCTAGTTGCCTTTCAACAAGAGCGCTCTTCAAGTTAAACATTAAATAAAGTTTGAACCAGGAGAAACTTTTACAATGAGTGACAGTGAGTGAGGTTTAATGCCGCTTTTAACATAATTCCAGATGTATCTCGGCGTGTCACCTTAATGTGGGAGGAAAGCCTAATGTGATGATGGTTGGTTGTTTGGTTGGTTGTTTTACGCCGCACTCAGCAAAATTCCAACTATATGACGGCGGTCTGTTTACATAATCGAGTCTGGACCAGACAACCCAGTGATTAATATCATTAGCATCGACCCACGCAATTGGGATGGATGACATGCATCAACCAAGTCAGCTAGCCTGACCTCCCGATCCCGTTAGTCGCCTCTTACGACAAGCATGGGTTGTTGAAGACCTATTCTACCCCGGATCTTCACGGGTCGACCACGGTGTGTATTATGCGCCATATTCATGGCTGAATCGGGAACATTCTTTTGATGTTTTCAGACCAATGATTGCTGGTTGCACTCAAACAGAAAATAGAAAGCAGTAATTGCCTCACTGGAAAACGCTTCAGAATATACAAGCACGTTTTCACTATGGTAGAAACAAAATTGCATATTTCTTTTTAAATGGAGGTGACACTGCTGTCATCCCTTGAGTAGACGTCTCTCGGTTAAACATTAACGAATCTCTCTTTCGTTCAATTCTGTTTTCATAATGCAGCACATCAGCTGCGGATGGAGATGTTCGCCTCATAACTCTAAAGGTTAATGGTCTGCGTGCATGCAAAGATCTCTACGGTGGAGGTTTTCGACAAACACTCCCTGGTATATGTGTACATGTGTTCTGTTTCTTTCTTTCATCGAACATTGTAATGGCGGTAGCATATGTATGTTAGGTTTTATGGTGAATAAAAGAGACAGAATTCATTCCATAATCATAAGAATTATCTGCTTAATGCAGAGTCGACTGTACGATTCCGACTATATCATGAACATGTGTTATTAAAAAATGCATTCAGTGCTTTATACAAGGGCCACACACGGTATAAATGCAAAGAGCAAATAGCTCAATTTTATCTTTGACATATATTTTCACAAAACAATATTTTTGTTAAGTCTAAAAGAAGAGGTGTATTTTAAGTTTGGGGATGTGTTTTTGGTTGGAGAGAGTAGGGATGTCTATTAATTGGGCAAAATTTTATATACTCGAAAGGGTCGGTGTCGCGCTACGCTTGGGTCCACAATCAAGGGAAAATAGATCGCCCTGGTGAGATTGGAAGTAATTTGACCAATGTTTTCTGAGGAAGGAACAATAGGGAGATACGAAGGGTGTCTAAAATCCAACAGAGGCACGCATTGGCCAAAAGGTATATATCTGAATTGTTTGTTGTTTAACGCCGCACTCAGCAATATTCCAGCCATATGATGGCGGCTGTAATTAATCGAGTCTCGACCAGACAATCCAGCGATTGACACCATGAGCATCAATCCACCCAATTGGGATACGATGACATGCACCAACCAAGTCAGCGAGCCTGACTACCCGATCCCGAGCTGAAGAGCTATTCTACCCTGGATCTTCACGGGTTTGAAGCAATATAAGATGTAATCTGAGTGGATATCACACAGGCAGTCTCATCAACAAACTCTACAAGAGTTAGTTGGCCCGTCTGAAGTTGTTCAGTGTCTGGACTCCCCGTTGCGGCTTCTCCTCTACATTAGGGCCCGGGGGTGGTCGGGTAGCCTAGTGGTTAAAGCGTTCGCTCGTCACGCCGAAGACCCGGGTTCGATTCCCGACATGGGTACAATGTGTGCAGCCTATTTCTCGTGTCCACCGCCGTGATATTACTGTAATATTACTAAAAGCGGCGTAAAACCAAACTCACTCACTCACTCCCCAATATATGTCACATCAATCTATCGTCGCTTAGTCACTTTGTTTCTTCTTTTCGCTCACCTTCTGAATTCTGTTCACGAGACGACCCTCCTGTCATCAAAATATATGATATCCCTCAAAGGATGCCGCAGTTCTCTGGTGAAATTGGATGGGATTTTTTAACGTCAAAGGGTCGCTCAGTTACCCGTATCTTATAAACAGAAACATTCTCAGAGCGAATGTCACAGTCGCACCAATCAGCATAGATTTCTGCCATGCGTGCAGATGCTGGACACAACTCTAAACGTAGAATCTGGCTATCCGCACCTCCATGTCATCAATAAACTGTTCAAAATGTTGACTATTTATTTTAAATTCATCAATAAAACACTCCTTAAGAGGTCAAATACATCAAGATAGCAACGGTTGTATGTTAAATTAATAAATAATAATGTCTATCAGTAATCGAAATGATTTTTTATCACAGCCATGATAAATAGATTGCAGAATTTCTACAAGATGTTGTCATATTTTTATTTTAAGTGTGTATCACAAGACATGCTTTGATTTGTTTGTTTTCATCATCAACAAAGTCAGCGAGCCTGACCACCCGATCCCGTTAGTCGCCTCTTACGACAAGCATAGTCGCCTTTTACGACAAGCATAGTCGCCTTTTACATGCAAATACTGTAGCATTCTACAATACATGTCTCCGTTATGGCCCCTGCAATGTCATTTACCCGAATCGATAGTTTCCAACCATCGTCAGAGGCTCCTGATGAAGATGACACTATCCAACTATGTATTTTGGTTTATGACAGCAGACTGAGTGAGTTGTGTTTAACGTCGCTTTTAACAGTATTCCAGTCATATCGCGGCGTGTCAGCTTAGTGTGGGAGGAAAGCCCGAAGTGATGCAGGTCTCAGACGTTTATGACTTTGGTGAAACCCACGAGCACGGGTATGGTGCTGACAAACCTCGAAACATAATCGGGGCGAACCGGGATTCGAACCCACAATCATAGGTTTCTGGCGTGCCCAAGGGATGCAACTCTGCACAGCGAATCGCGGCGCCTTAGACGGCTGGGCCACCCATGCCCCTACGGCAGACTGAGATGTCACCGTCATATTAAAATGTTTACTTTGCTGACCAGGATGCACGCTATGACACGGAAGACTGAGACTTGAATGAGACAAAGCTTAAGGCCGCACTGGCACTGGCAATATCTTAGCCGTAGCCGGTGCAGAATGAAGACACAGCTGTAGAAAAGATTCCTTTTCTTTGTTCTTTCACTGTGCCGCCGTGCTCGTCAGTTTCACCAAAGTTTGTTGGTAGTTTAACACCATACTCGACAATATTCCATTTCAAACCGGTGAACTGTAAATATGCATCAACCAAGTCAGCGAGCCTGACCACATTCTAAACCGGAACTTTTCATGTTGCAACTTTAATTTCAAAGCTGACAGACAGGAATTCTTAATAGCAGAATTTTGTATGCAAATTAAATGTCACACATAAACAGGTATGGCATGCTGAGATGAGTGGTAGTTCTAAGAAGTTTCATTAGTCATTGTTCAAGGATCTAATCTACCCGTGAAGATCCGGGGTAGAATAGGCCTTCAGCAACCCATGCTTGACGTAAGAGGCGACTAACGGGATTGGGTGGTCAGGCTCGCTGACTTGGTTGATGCATGTCATCGATCCCAAATGCGTGGATCGATGCTCATGATATTAATCACTGAATTGTCTGGTCCAGACTCGATTATTTACAGACCGCCGTCATACAGCAGGAATATTGCGGCGTTAAACATCAAACCAACCAACTATCATGTGACCATGACTGTGGCAGCGTCTTTGACATGAGCAGTGTGTTTGTAAGAAAGACTAGCAACGTCTTTCAATTCGTCGTTACATCCAACATGGCAATGTTCCACTTAGCAGTCGAATCCACTTATTTTTTTCTTGACACCCTAGGAGTTCGTCTGCATTAAGTCTATTAGATGAATGGTATGCTGCCTGCTATTTGCTGACATCTGTTGTGTCTCGCAAAACAAATATCAATCCACTAAAGGTACATTAAATGTCAGAGATGGCGTTTTTAGTTTCAGACAACATGTCTTCAAAAAGGTTGTGTGCATATAAGATTGGATTATTTACGTGGCTGCAATATTGCTCAGTGCGGCGTTAAATACCAGAGGTGCAACAGTGCCTCTCAGTGACTACTTTAATAATGAAAAATACTCTGTAAATAAGACAGTTTTGTAAATAATAATGAAAAGGACAATTGGGTGGGTATCCAATTTACATTACATTGAGAGTAAAACGTTTTTATGGTTTACTTGTCAGACAATTGGATATAATTCCGTGAGGACCAAGCACTTGGTTATTGAATGTAATGGATCCCGTAGACAGGCATGATCACTTAGATGACAGTGCGTCTTCGTCCCACGGGACGTTGTTAGTACTGTTAGGTCTGGCTTGACTCGTCTGTGACAGCCGTCCTTCAAACAGCATTAATATTCCTAGCTGCATGAGTTCACCAACACAGAAACAAACATAAAGTTATTAAATGTTTCTTCGTGACTTGATTAAACAGATTTGTTACAGCACACCTTAATGTCCAACTGTCTGCACATGTAAGTTACGCTTGTTGTATGACGACCTTCTCATCAACGGGGGCACGGGTGGCCCAATGGTCCAAGGCGCCGCAATAATTGCTGTTCAGAGTTGCATCCTAATGATTATGGATTCGAATCCAGGCTCGCCCCGATTATATTTCTAGGTTTGTCAGCACCCTATCCGTGCTCGTGGGTTTCATCGAAGTGGTAAAGGTCTAAGACTTGCATCACTTCGGGCTTTCCCCCGACAGTATGCTGGCACGTTGTGGCATACCTGGAATACTGTTTTAATAATAAATAAAATACCAAACTCTCTCCAGTGTAATACCAATTTTATGAAACTAGTGAATAGTTCTGGTATCTGACGAGTCTCATTAAACTGGCGAGTTTAGTATTTTACATGTATCTTATAGCTTACCTGAACGTTCGCATACACCCTTAATTATTCATCCTCCAACAACACCGCCCTTGGCACTCCGCGTAAGAATTGGTCGACAACAATCACGCATTGAATTAATCAAAGAAATCAAGAACAAGGGTCGGTGCATTGCAATCTTTGTTGGAATTGCTTTTTGTGCAGCAGGTTTCCCAGGTTGCATAACATACAACGAGGACGCCCGTTGAAGAGTGAAAACCTCACAAGCTTAAAATTGGCATTTGTGGTACGTGGACGCTTGGGAAATAAATCAATAACTTCAAACCGAGAGTTTTATGATCTTTCTAAATACGACACGTTTTTGTTGTCGATTTTATATATCATTTGGTTATCAACTACTTAAGAGAGGTCACAGCAAGCTCATTGAAGATCGCAGGTGGCAGAATCTTGTGGGAAGGACTATGATTATGTACAACTGATTTTAAAGCCGTATCTCAGCGAGTATCAGACTCCCTGGTGTAGTTTATAGATCGTGTGCCCGGAGAGTGGAAAGTCTGTGCGGAATGTTCGACCCCTGGCCTTGCCATACAAAAAGTTGTAATCTGTTGTTACCCTGCTTGGCCTTAAAGCGGTAAGTAAAGCAAGGCCAGGTCGGCTTGGAGTTAGTCTTATGTGTGTGAGTAGTGTATCCATGTTAAGCTGCTGCATTGAAACTAGCACTATAAAACAGGCATAAGTTGTGATCAGAACATGCACCAGCAGTCAGACTCAAGGACGTCACTACATGAGTGAACTCATCTTGAACAGGACATCAAAACCAATTTCACCTCTCACCTAGCAACATGTAACCCCACGTGTTTGTGCAAGACATGTTGAGTCAAGGTGGGTGATTAAGTTGCTGGATAATTAAGGTAATCTGGAAATCTGGGGTCTGATGGGGACTTCATTGAGTTAGATCGGATTCCTAGGGTACCTGGGGTTATATGGGAACTACCGGTGGTTGTATGGGGACTTCCAAGGCTTTATGGAGGCTTCCGAGGGTTATATGGGAACTACCGGTGGTTGTATGGGGACTTCCAAGGCTTTATGGGGGCTTCCGAGGGTTATGTGGGAAATTCCTGGGGTTAGATGGGAAATTCCTGGGGTTAGATGGGAAATTCCTAGAGAAATAAGTAATAGTTAAAACACCGACATGCTTTTCCCGAGCTCGAGGTTTTACATTTTCAGCCAAAACCGACTCATGAACCGTCTAAATGCAAGAAATAGCAAAAAGAATAAAATAACGGAATACCGTATAGTGAAATAATAAGTAGTTGCGGTACATACCGAATTCGAAAGCAGTGGGTTGCAATACCTCATATGTGAGGTTTTAGTAGAAATTCACGTCATGGACCTTGTCATGTAAACAAACTGTCACTTATAAACAGTCAAAAATCAAAATAAGATGCATGTTTAAGGTACGTTTAAAAATCTTCAATGATGTAACACTACTATCGTGAGTAGTTTTTTAAAATGTATAAAATCATCAAAGGCAGTCTGAGACATGAGAAAGCCAAGGGCATTCTGCCTCAGACGGCTGGGCCACCCGTGCACCAACCAATATCAGAACAAATCTCTGGGGATTCCGGGGTAGAATAGGTCTTCAGCAACCCATACTTGCCGTAAAAGGCGACTATGCTTGTCGTAAAAGGCGACTAACAGGAACGGGTGGTCAGGCTCACTGACTTGGTTGATACATGTCATCGATCCCAATTGCGTGGATAGATGCTCATGATGTCAATCACTGGATAGTCTGGTCCAGACTCGATTATTTTTCAGACCGCCATCATATAGCTGGAATATTGCTGAGTGCGGCGTTAAACAACAAACAAACAAACAAACAAATCTCTAGTTACAGATCTGTGTCCCCCGCCGTGATATTGCTGGAATATTGCTAAAACGGAAAAAAACCATACTCACTCTAGTTACAGCATTGAAACGTTTTTTCAACAGAAGTTAATTAATGTTTTAGCATTGTCAACGCTTTATTTCTTGTCAGTGTGCCAAAAATAAGAAAGGTAAGACAAATTGGTTGTTGAATTGCATAAGCTAGATTACATTTTGTTTAGATTTTATGAAAAGACCTTTTGTAAGAGTAGTGGGTTCTTAAGTATAGCATTGATTAATAATAAAAATAATCAATATGGTACAATTGTATTTGTTGATTCAGTATGGCGTATATCCTCTCGATGTTTGAGGTCATGAATGACTAAACCAGTCCCCTTTTGTAATAACACACAGAGTGTTTTATGATCAGCATGGGAACTTTTATCGCTCTCGTAAATCTCTCTGGATCACATATTTGCCCACATTTATATATCTCGGGGAGCAATATTACTAGATAACAGATGCTGTAAAGGTCCGTCGTTATCTCTATTCTAAGAAATGAAATAATTAAAGCATCATTGCGGCATGGAAATGGTTCCAGGGTCTAATCAAAGTTATATCTGATGTTCACGTTGACAGGAAACAAAGCTTTATTGCCAAAATAATCATTTTCTTACCTTGACGATCGGTTGCATGTTGGCCCTTTAGCTGTCTGGGCTGTGTTTTTATGTTCTATAATTTTCTTTTAAGGACGAAACTGTTACAAGCACGCTGTCGTGATTGATGCTGTTTGTTAATCTAGTGGTACGAAAACAATCGTTGAAGTGACGGCGTCTCCGGTTAATGATCTTTATGTACCTGACTTGCAAGGAATATACACAAACAGGGTTGAGGCGAGAAGAGATTTTCTGCTGCTCACAACATCAGCATTTTGACACATTGTGTTCTATAAAAGGAGTGAGTGAGTGAGTTGGGTTTAACGCCGCTTTTAACAGTATTCCAGTTATATCGCGGCGTGTCAGCTAAATGTCGGAGGAAAGCCCGAAGTGATGCAGGTCTCAGACGTTTACCACTTCGGTGAAACCCACGTGCACGGGTATGGTGCTGACAAACCTAGAAACATATTCGGGGCGAACCGGGATTCGAACCCACAATCATAGGTTTCTGGCGTGCCAAAGGGACGCAACTGTGCACAGCGATTCGCGGCGCCTTAGACGACTGGGTCATCCGTGCCCCCCTATGAAAGGAAGATTTTTCAACTCGAGAATATATACTGAACCGCAAAAGAAACGTCACCATGGATCGATATATGAGAAAGCTTATTTGTCCAAACACTGTAAACATACTTTGAGACATATTAAAAGGATGAAACTTGGCAAAACTGTTCATCAAGGTTAAAATCAAAGTGTCAAATGTTCTTAAAGTAAAACACAATTCTAGTCTCTGAGAAAATGGCATCACAAATCAGTATCTCGTGTGTCCGCCATGTGCATTAATGACTGTCCTGCAACGTGGAAACACGAAATGGATAAGGCGGTTGATGAAGGCCATAGGCACTTCAGCCCACACTCTGATGAACGCCTGACGCAGTTCAGTTGCAGTTGTCGGCCTTGGTCGGACGTCATTCGTCCGTCTTTGAATCTCGTCCCACAGGCGCTCAATGGGTTTAAATCGGGACCGAGGGTAGGCTACTGCATGGTTCTGATGCCATTCTGCTGGAGGAAGTCTCTTGTTGCTCTCGCAGTGTGGGGACGGGCGTTATCATGCTGAAACTCGTGGTGGCGGCGACGTGCCAAATGAGGTATGGCGTGTGGTCTCAAGACTTGATCAATGTACCGAGCTGATGTGACACCATTGCCTCTCCCTGGACCGATGTTCTGGAAGACCACATGGCCGACCGTCTGTGCAAAACCAATTCCATCCCACACCATGACGCTCGGACCACTCCATTTGTCTCTCTCAACAACACAAGCATCCAAATAACGTTCACCACGGCGTCGCCAGACTCTCTCTCTCTGCCATCTGCTGTTGAGATACAGTGACGGCTCTCGTCTGGGAAGAGGACTCTTCTCCACTAATTGGTGGCGCCAATGCCTGTGCTGAGTTGCCCACTGAAGACGGTCCCGGCGATAACGTGGTGTCAGAATGGGTCGTCCGTGTGGTCTGTGACAGTGGAGGTGTCTGCTCGTCAATCGTCGACGCACAGTGTCCGCACTAATGTGTCGCTGGTGTGTCCCCATGGTCTGTCGAGCAGTTTCCACAGCAGTAACAAAGCGATTTTGAAGATGCTGTCGCACAAGCGACCCTTGGTCTTCCACTACGTGGTCGGTCATCTGCAGTGTTGGTGGTCTGGTACCGTTGCTGGAGCCTGTATATGGTCCCTACGTGGACTTGAAATGCATTGGCTAATTGCCGGGCGGCTTGTCCAGCTTACAATCGTCCAAGGGCTTGGTGTCGCTGATTTCTAGTCAATCTTGGCATGTGGTAGCAATTCATTAACGAATTAGTGTTATGCGACTTTTATAGGGCAAGAAATGGGGGAACGCATGTGCATTTCAATTTGCACGGAACTCACGTGCATCGGGTTACCATGGCCGTTGCCGTGATGCGTTTGGGCGATCGGTTTTATTGTCAACTCCTTTGTTTTTTTATCATCAAATTTCATTTTTTCCGGATAAGGTAATGTTAAATTTTAGAAACTTTGACAAAAAATACCGAGATATTTAAATGACAACTGTTTTTGCAAGCATTTTACTTGGGGTGACGTTTCTTTTGCGGTTCAGTATATTGGTCAAACATTCTTGTCACGAAACACCCCACAAAAAATCACCTGAATTGGATACTAATTAGACCCTCCTACGGCTACATAAAGTAAGGTTTCACAAGAAAGATGTTTTGGAACCTGGTGTCTTTTCTTCAACTTGTGAGTTCAACGCAAATGGACCGATCACTCACATGTGATGGGAACATTTATTGGATGGTTCCTAGTATTTCGTATAAGTTACTGCAGTAAATTTAATCAGTGTCTGGTATAGATTTATCTGCTATTTGCCAGGGCTTAGGAACCCAGAAGTGACGTTGAAAACCGAGAAGCGATTAGCCTTATCAATCGTTGATGACAGACTATTGGCTTCCGTGTTTAATAGGATGCGTCGTTCAACTCGCCAGTCGATACCAGCACATTCATCTGAAGTGCTACAGCATATTGATGATATGAGACAAGTGCCTTGTTCGGCAAAGCTAAATTAGCGCTACTACTGTCTGAACTTCCATACTCTAACGTGCATTAGACTGACACCAGTCCTAGAACTGGGCTCCGATTTTTGGAAGGAGAATATTGTTGGAATGCTGACAAACAGGTTTTAATCCTGAACACGTTGATTCTGTTGTCCCGATGTGTTGTAACGCGTTGCAGAAATGCGTTGAAACGGTGAAACGGTTCAAGCTGAATATAAATACAAAGCAACCTTGAGATAGTTTTGGCATATCTCAACCGGCCTATTCAATGATACAGTCACTGTAACAAATGTTATATTTGGGATATTGGGATATTGGCATTGTGTATTGATACAGTCACTGACAGTTCATTTGACATTCATGTTAGCACGGTACTAAAGTGCTACCGTGTATAACATATTTACCAGTGTGTCACGGAAATAGGTGACACCAACGCACATGCTCTACGGTTATATCAAACAGACAATAATTGCTTGATCCCTATTGCCACAAATACCCCGCAGCGCCACTGCTAACCTCAGCCAACACTCTCCGGATTGTCCGGCCTTAACCTTTAACCAAGAGAAACCATAAAATTGTCACTATCAGAGATCTTTACTGACTTTCTCTCCTGTACTGTGCTATGCTATGTGATCCTCCAGCCACATGGCACATTCCCAGCATTTTAAGTGCATTTTAACAGTTAATCTATCAGTACATGATTAACGTTATCATGCAAGGGTAGGTCGCGGTCCTAGGAAGTTTACCGACACTGATTTCATCCAAAGCTCTAACACTTCAAGTCTTGGCTGTGACCAGTATGTTCACGGAGGAAGGCCTATCAGTGCCATCCACCTTTGGCGTGACTCTAAAACTGACGATCTGTCAATTCCTATTTTGAACTGAATTCCAAAGTTACATGAAAATCAGTGGACAGAAGGATCTACTGCTGAGTCTCGTCTAGCAAGTGTTCCACGGACAACTTGTCTCAAAGATAAACCATTATCCTTGTTTGATTGTTTGTTGCCCTACGCCGTACTCAGCAATATTCCAGGTGTATGACGGCGGTCTTTAAAATAATCGAGTCAGGACCAGACAATCCAGTGATTAATATTATGAGGATCGATCCACGCAGTTGGGATCGAAGACATGCATCAACCAAGTCAGCGAGCCTGACCACCCGATCCCGTTAGTCGCCTTTTACGACAAGCATAGTCACCTTTTACGGCAAGCATGGGTTGCTGAAGACCTATTCTACCCCATAATCGATTGACATCATGGGCATCGATCCACGCAATTGGGATCGATGACATGTATTAACCAAGCCATTATCCTTATACAACCAAGGACTTTCTTCACCTTCACATGTGAGACAAGTGGAATTAGTACCATGTGGATTCCCAGAGGATGTGCTTGAATATGTGCTATCTCTGAAAAGTACGTCAAAATATTTGACCTCTGTCCACCACTGTCGATCCCACATGAAACACTCATAAATCAAGGATAAACTTAATTCCTTGATGTGTGGGTGAACGTAGGTAGTTACATCTCCACATTGTCAATAATGAAACCAAAACGTGAAAACAATATGTGCAATTCTGGAGTTAACACCTTTGTTAAACTTGGGCATATGACATTTAGGCAAGAAGTTGGCATCCCTCTGGGCACCGATTTCCCCTCTCTTCCTGCTGGTCTGTTTCTTCGATATTTACTGCTCGGATTGGCAAAATGTTGGTTGGTTGTTTGTTGTTTAACGCCGCACTCAGCAATATTCCAGCTATATGACGGCGGTCTGTAAATAATCGAGTCTTTGACACCATGAGCATCGATCCACGCAATCAGGGCTCGATGACATGCAACCAAGTCAGCGAGTCTAACCACCCAATCCCGTTAGTCGCCTTTTACAGCAAGCATGGGTTGCAACAAGGGAATTTGACCAAATGTTTTTTAACTTAAACTTAAGGTATATCGATGATCCGATATATTTCAAGACCCATGAAGATCTGGGGTAGAATAATGTAATTAATAATGGGCCGGTGGCCCCTTTACGGAAATAACCACCTTCTCTTAAAACAAATCTGTGTCCTTGAGCGGAATCAAACAACCCATGCAACTTTTGCTGATGGATGGCACTTCCACCAGTTTGACCACAGGTAAATACATTTGTTCAATGGCTGGTCCCTATATTGGTCAGATAGAGTTAAATGCTGATAAAGTACTGCAAAGTATACGGTTTGTATAGGCGTGGGTCCCATGAAGATCCGGGGTAGAATAGGTCTTCAGCAACCAATGCTTGCCGTAACAATCGACTATGCTTGTCGTAAAAGGCGACGAACGGGACCGGGTGGTCAGGCTCGCTGACTTGGTTGATGCATCTCATGCTATGCCAATTGCGTGGATCGATGCTCATATATCAATCACAGGATTGTCTGGTCCAGACTCGATTATTTAGAGACCGCCGTCTAATTGCTGAGTGCGGCGTTAAACAGCAAACAAAATGTTATAGTTCAATGATGGTCAAATAGCCATTTCCCTGCCACTGATTTACCCACCGGAGGTAGAATTAAAAGCAACTAGTGAAACCGCCTCTTCAGTTTCACATTTAAATGTATGCATTAACATACAGAGTGATAAGATACCAACTCTCCACAACACTGTATGGCAAGACATGTGTTCTACTTTCATACAGTCAACTTTTCCCTTTATGTTTAGCAATATACCAGGAGCCCCTGCCTTTGGAGGTATATGCCCTTTCGTCAAAGATTTCTATAAAAAATCGCTATACAACGTCATTTGGATACGATGACATGCATCAACCAAGTCAGCGAGTCTGACCACCCGATCCGTTCAGTCACCCCAAACGACAAGTATGGGTTGCTGAAGATCAATTCCTACACGGATCTTCACTGGTCGACCTCTGTGTGGATGCGGTTTCGAACAGATTACCAACGCCAATTTCGACATTTTGGATCATAAATTTCTGTGGTAGTAACATTGCAATGTCCTCTTGATTAGGTGGTATTTAGTTACGCTTCTCTCCTCAGCTCCCTTGGGTATTCTTTTCGATCTTGAACTACACAAAGTACATTACGTTATTTGATCAACGTCTCTAGCTCTTGCAGTATATTGACAGGTTATATATATATTATATATATATATTCACTGCACAGAATATATCGACGCCTGAGCTCCCTTTAGAGAATATCTTTATTCGTGAACTTGAATGAAATAACCTTTTTGAAAACGTAGTCCCCGTTATTAGAGTAGGTCCCCTGCAACCTATTCTGGCCGTAAAAGGGGAGGTTATTGCTCGGGTGGTTAAACTCGGTAACCTGGTTTGTCAGTGTGTCATTGGACCTGTGAAGATCCGGGGTGGAATAGTTCTTCAGCAACCTGTACTTGCCGTAAAAAGCGACTACGCTTGTCGTAAAAGGCGACTCACGGGATCGGGTGGTCAGGCTCGCTGACTTGGTTGATGCATGTCATCGTATCCCAACTGTGTATATCGATGCTCATGCTATCAACCACTGGATTGTCTGGTCCAGACTCGATTATTTACAGACCGCCTGCATATAGCTGGAATAGTGCTGAGAGCGGCGTTACACAACAATCAAACAAACAGTGTGTCACAGTACCCCGACGGCGTGGATTGTTGCCCCTGATAAGACTGGACTGGCCAGATCACGCTCCTGTATTTACCCCCACACATCAGCACAAGGAAGCAGGAAGCATACTGACCTTGGAGCCCCTGGCCTTGCTTGAGCACTTTTTATTGCTAATCTTTACGTAGGCAGACACAGACACTATTCTTCAACGCATTAGTCTTCGTCGCACACAGGATCAATCCTGAAACGCATTTCGATAATGAACAACAACATCTGATATAAAGCCCTAACCTGGTCTTCAAGCATTAACCTACTTCTTTGGATGCTGAAAGGGAGTTTACATACATCAATTGTAGCCCGCAGTGTCATCGGTTTCTCTTGATTGCGGTCTCTTGACAGACGTTGTAGAGAAAAGAATTGATATATTTTAGCCGTGTTCACAAAAACTAACGATACATTGGTGTTTCATTATCGTTTGAAAGTCATCTACACTACTGCCTTGGGGTTCATTCCCAACGCGTGACGGGGGCGGTCGGGTAGCCTGGTGGTGAAAGCCTTCGCTCGTCACGCTGAAGACCTGGGTTCGATTCCCAACATGGGTACAATGTGTGAAGCCCATCTCTGGTGTCCCCCGCAGTGATATTGCTGGAATGTTGCTAAAGGCGGCATAAAACTTTACTCACTCAACCCGTTAATTCCTGTCCGTCCTGTGTGCGCCGCACTCAGCAATACTGCAGAAATATGACGGCAGTATGTAAATAATCGAATATGGACCATTAGCGAATCTCTGTCGCCTCTTACGACAAGCATAGTCGCCTTTTACGGCAAGCATGGGTTGCTGAAGACCTATTCTACCCCGGATCTTCACGGGTCTAATGTGTGTGCGGAATGTTCGACCCCTGGCCTTGCCATACAAAAAGATGTAACCTGTTGTTACCCTGCTTGGCCTTAAAGCGGTAAGTAAAGCAAGGCCAGGTCGGCTTGGAATCAGTCTTATGTGTGTGAGTAGTGTATCCATGTTAAGCTGCTGCATTGTAACCAGCACTATTCAACATGCCATCACACTGACTTCTCAGACGGTGACAATTATTAACCCCGTGGGGACTCCAGGATATAAAAGGCCCACAGCAACCTATTCTGATCACAAGTCGCGACAAAATGGATGGGGTGCTCAGACTCAGTGACCTGTTTGATGGCATGTCATCTGTCCTGACTTGTTTGTTGGCGTGTCATCTGTCCTGACTTGTTTGATGGCGTGTCATCTGTCCTGACTTGTTTGATGGCGTGTCATCTATCCTGACTTGTTTGATGGCGTGTCATCTATCCTGACTTGTTTGATGGCGTGTCATCTATCCTGACTTGTTTGATGGCGTGTCATCTAACCCGACTTGTTTGATGGCGTGTCATCTAACCCGACTTGCTCAATGGCGTGGCATCTATCTTGACTTATCGGGACCCGTGAAGATCCGGGGTAGAATAGGTCTTCAGCAACCCATGCTTGCCGTAAAAGGCGACTATGCTTGTAGTAAGAGGCGAAAAACGGGATCGGGTGGTCAGGTTCGCTGACTTGGCTGATGCATGTCATCGATCCCAATTGCGTGGATCGATGCTCACTGGATTGTTTGGTCCAGACTCGATTATTTACAGACCGCCATCATATAGCCGGACATTGCCGGAGTGTGGCGTTGAACAACAACAACAAAAACCCAAAAACTAACGGCTCGGATCGTTGTTCACTTTATCAATGGCTGGATTGTCTGGTCCAGATATGTTAAAGTAGTTAATCATATAGATGAAATATTCCCTTTTTTATTATTAGTACCATAATAAAAATTATGTGAACAATTGACATGTATTTGCGACGATGACACCGGAGACTCAGGATAAGCCCCCTTTTCGCGAACATGAAGTCTCCTGCTTATTTGATGGTGATTCATTAACACAGGCTCATGACATTGTGGGAATCGTACAATGCACTCAGATATTTCTTGTGATCAGAGAAATCCTTTTGTGGCTTTTATTTTCAGAACATTTCTTCAACAAATATGACATCTATTATAGGGATGAGAACGCACTTCCGCACCATGTATTATTTGGGCCGATGTTGGACTACAGGGAATAAACAGTATCAAGCAACTAAAGTTCTGTCGGAAATGCTAAAAAATGCTTTTTGCCCGTTATAAAAGGATAGAATTTTTCACAGATGTTGCTATTGAAATAACGAACAACTACCAATCGACCTCTGGTTTGAAGTATTTCGCTTACAAGGAATCCTATCGACACTTTTACAGGAGAAAGATTCCAAATAAAACAGTAGGTCCTGTGATGGCATTCTAAAACGACTATAGAAGTATGCGCACTCCGTTTTTATGATAATACTGTCGTCACCCATTATTCGATCCTCAGTTTAGATGAAATATTGTATTTACATTATTGAATTTGATGTAATTTGATGCTACAATGCATCCGTTATCACTGAATACAATTAGCCTCTCACAGATGTAGTTCCCCTTGACGTCCATCTTTCACGAATACTATTGGTTATCCAGCAGATATTGGCATTGGAATTAATACCATTTCCGACCCAAAGTCAGCATATGCCATTCAGTGAGGAATTCCCTGGTTCTCCTAATGCATCAGAAACTGGTAAATGTCAATCTACGCATTGAGTGTGCCAGAAAATTGAGAACATTGTTTTCGTGTCTGGAGCAACGTGCGCGGCAATCAAGCAGTTATTTGTTACATTATCAAAAGAAGCAGTCATCAATTCACTCGCTTGATCGTGGCCGCCTGTAAAGACTAGTCCAGACAAACCCGAGATTGTTATTATGAACAACTTCTCACACCACCGGGGAGGGTCGACATGTAATCAACTGTACTTTTACATGCAGACTTAGTTCCAAGAACCCAACCTTACTGCCTACATGGTTGATTGATATGTTCTTAGCATCACACAGAAAGACGTGACCTAAACACATGAAATTGATCTGTGTTTCGACATAAACCCCTCTTGCGAACGATGTTAGGGTGATTTAATCCCAGTTTCTTAGAAGTCCTATTGGCTGTCCAAAAAGTTCTCCACAGCTGCTATGACAACACCGTTCGAATAAAAATGGGTTCCGGTGTCATAGAATAAGATTTCCTTCTTGCTATTTTTCTTCCCAGAAAATACGCCGTATAGCTTAATATCCTTGAAAATCACAATATAGCATTAATTCCCCTGTTATAAAGTCGAAATTCCCCTATATGGCTTTATATGTGGTGATTGATATTAAATATCTTGATGTAGCAAGTATCAGTAGGATCTTAATCACAGTCAGTGATTGTGACACGCCGCTTACCGTTTGCTCCTGTATAGTCCCAGATTAGCCAGGAATAGTTTTCAACAGTGCATCCACTAGTCTTAATCCTACGTGTGAAATTCAGTGTTCTGAATATTGATGAGAAAGGTCAGTCATATCTCACTCATGCATGAGACGACCTTAACGCGAGTTTGTGCAAAAACTACACCTAAAAAATACTTAAGGACGCTCAAAGTGGAAATTGAACGATACTTTTCTTGAGTGTTGATTGACATATTTTCCAGACAAACTGTATTTATCTGCCTGCACGTTGACAAATGCAGATCATCAACATAGCGTACTTATGTTCCGAGGATGTCTTCAGGTTGTGTGTAGATAGTTGCAGCAGGTGCTGAGCATCTGTTAAGAGTGATTCTGACTTTATCGCACACTTGAATACGGATGAGGGGGAGCACTATGTAACCAAGGAATTATATCCAGAATATTATATAAAACTTGAAAAAAAGAAAACTGTGATTAAAAGCTAAGATATATTTTGTGTTAAGTTTGGAAACATTTCCAGATGAACGGAAAATAATAAGCATCGATAAGTACTAAGTTCTATGTGAACAAGAAACACCTTTCAGAGAAGTACATGGCGGTGCTGGACATATGGGAATATACGATATCTACGCGATAAATCGCAAAGAACAATGAAGAAAGAAGTGTGGTTTATTGCACGATACAATATTGTTCTATCATGACGTCATTTCTGGAGATTCGAACATGCGCTGGCAACTTCATGACGTCGTATATTGGATGACGTTATATTTGAGAGGGGGTTCTCAAGTGAGTTGTTCCCCACAGATGAAGTTGTATAAACGCATTTCAGAATATCACAGTTACCGCAAACGCGTGCGTATGCCATTTTACAAACACATTTTTTCAGCATTAATTACTTAAAATCAGACATTCGTTCCACATTATGGCGTCATGCCAGGCACATAACGATAGTAATGCACGTTATTTGTCGTGTGAGTAACGAATTAACAGAGATAATTATATATAAGTGATTTCACCGATGACGCAAAGCTTCATCAATATTGCCCTTGGCGTACTTGCGTCGAGAACGATATGGGCGTTCGTATGCTGTTTCGATCATTTGGTGTTATTTCATAATCTAATTGGTGCCGTTACTGTGTTGATGTCCTTGGGGCAATTTAGGTAATTGGTCTCTTGACATGGAGATATGCTAGTTTCATGTTGCAGTTCCACTGGGAGTGTGTGCTTGGACATGCCGAATGCTAACGTCACACGCGGACATCAGACAGTGCAGATGATTAAATTCGTAGCAAGTACTTGACATATTACACTGGAATAAAGGTTTTCAAATTAATCCAGTCTGAAATTACGTTAGTTTCAAAGCTTTATTAATCAGCCCTTTTTTAAGTTATGAGGATGGATGATTCATTGTATGATCCAACAGTAAATTCAATGTTTTAGAATTTATTGGTATCCTTTTATGTCTAGAGGCGCATAATAAGGCAAATGTCTTTTATTTCTGTTAGCATTTCCCTTTTAAATAATCAGAAAGGAAACTGCTTTCTGAAGTTTAAATCCGAAGTTTACCAATTCCTCTTTGTGTCGCGTAACTTTGTATTATCGGTTACTTTGTCTCAATAACATGTCGTTGTTATTATAAATAATTTATCTGTTCATGACTGTGTTTCACTCTGATGTTTACAACTGTTATCTAGGCCTCACACTGCACTTATGGAGTGTTTCGATTCATTGAATTATAATAAACTAATCTTCGACAAATATTGTGAATCCGGGGTAGAATAGGTCTTCAGCAACCCATGCTTGTGGTAACAGACGACTGTGCTTGTCGTAAGAGGCGACTAACGGGGTCGGGTGGTCAGGCTCGCTGACTTGGTTGATGCATGTCATCGATCCCATATTGCGTGGATCGATGCTCATGATATTAATCACTAGATAGTCTGGTCCAGACTCGATTATTTACAGACCGCCGTCATATAGCTGGAATATTGCTGAGTGTGGCGTTAAACATCAAACCAACCAATATTTTGAGGTGACATCTGCAGTTTCAAGCGATGATTAACTCAAAGAGATCAGTGAATCCACTCATATTGCACATATTTAGATGTATTGCTGAAGATTCGGATTGACAAAAACTATCTACAAGATTGCATTTGGTTAGGGATGTCTTTAACTATCTAACAGTCAATTTTCCCTTTATTACTTTGTTAAACAGTGTTTTTTGCTTGAAAATATGATCTCCGCTATCTGTCTTAAGATACACCATCCCAAGGCCCCTCTGTATAAGGACCAGCACTGAGCCTGTTAAAGGAATGTAGGAATGGAGGATATAGTATTATCCCAAGCAATATGTCTTTGGTGTCTACATTTTAAACCTTTTGATTAATATGGTTTCATGGGTTGCTTTACGATTCTTAGTAAAAAATTGTGTGATCAGAGTTACAGCATGTAAGTGTTATTGCTATTTTACCATTTCCGCGCCATGAAATCTGTTTCGGCATTTATTTGGGGCTGACTAACTAACTGCTTCATATGCACATGGTAATGTATAGTGAAGCTCCAATTACGTGACACTGTCCCTTAAACATCAATCCATAGTTAAAATCATACAACCATCGTGGAATCACCTGCTACATGCACTCTCTCTCTCTCTCTCTCTCTCTCTCTCTCTCTCTCTCTCTCTCTCTCTCTCTCTTATTCCGGCGCAGTACAAAGACAATCCCCTTTTTCAACTTTAATGTAACCAAATTACAACACATTCTCATTTATCAACAAAAATAACGTACATGAATAACTCTGTCCAGAAATGGGTTGTGTTTCAAGAAGCATCAGTTATTCCGAAAGTATCAGAAAAGAACCTTCCCACCCACGATGTTGATGTGCTCAGTTGACATTAGATACTTCCATGATAAAGGTCACAATAAGTATCCTGCGATGACTCAAAACACGTGTGTGTTGTTCTCAGACGGAATGTCACTGTCAAGTTCAGGGGTTGTGTGGGAAGTATTTCACAACGACAAGAGTCATTTTATCAATTTGGTGACATTTATATTTTTGTATGACTTCATAAATGCCTCTGATCTGCGTCACTGTGGTTCCCCTCCCACATTCAACATACTCGCCATACAATGTCTAAAATAGGGATCAACACGGCGTTATAAACAGTTTCGAATTGCATTTTGAGTCGCCCTTGACATTTCAACTGACAGTTATCGATTTTTCGCCATATGGAACAGTGAAATTCAGGTGGTGAGGTGAAATGGGGTTTAACGTCGCGTCCAAGATTATTGCACTGATATAGCGACGTGCATGTACGTGTGTGTGTTTGTGTGGCTGCTTGTACTAGTCCGGACTGATGCCGATTTATAGTGCTAGCTCACTGAGATACCATGCCGCAGTTTAACATGAATATCCCACTCAGACACTGTACATATACTGACTCCGAGCCTTGTTTTAGCCCCTCAAAGCTGAGCACCAGACAGGGTAACAACAAGTACCATCTTTTGGTATGACGCGGTCGAGGATCGAACCCCGGACCTTCCGCTCTCCGGGCGGACGCTCTACCACTAGACCACGGAGGCGGTCCTGAAATTCAGCATACAAACTATTATAGCTATAGTAAAATAAAAGAACTTTTTTATATATTGTAGTATATGATGGGGAGGGGCGGTGGTACTCTCAGAACGAAGTCAGTCATAGCGAGGAGATAACGCTAAGTTCCCATAGCAACACGTTTGTCCTGGAAATGAGACGTACATGTATCTCTATCTAGATTCAGAAATCTCAAGCGTATAAGAATAGCGTCATTAAAATCTGTGTATATGCGAGTGCTCTCATAAAGCATGACTCACGTTTATTGCAGTCTATATGTGTACAATTCCCCTAAAACATTTCTCACAATAAGAGTGGGCAAGTCTTTTCAAATGTCAAGTCTACAAAGTAACGGGAAACAAAATGGCTTTACAATCGTCGTTTAGATACAGCTTGCAGCTTCCCACACGACGCCTGAACTTGGCCGTGACATTTGTCTGAAAATAACAACAACGTGATACTAGGGGACTTACTGTCGTGGCATTTATAATGGAAATATCTAATGTCAACTGAGCACGTCAACATCGTGTAGAAACTTGTGGCAAGGTTCTCTTCAGACACTGTATGGATGAATTTTGTCTCTTGAAACACAGGGGCAGTCGGGTAGCCTAGTGGTTAAAGCGTTCGCTCATCACGCCGAGGACCCAGGTTCGATTCCCGACATGGGTACAATGTGTGAAGCCCATTTCTGGTGTCCCCCGCCGTGATATTGCTGGGATATTGCTAAAAGCGGCGTAAAACCAAACTCACTCAAGTTGTGCATGGCAAAATAAAGTGGCTAAAATGAAACAAACAATAAATGGTGTATTCGATACGGATATCACATTTTTGTTTTGGACTTTAAGTTTGCAGTGTTTCGACGGCTGTGAAGCCCATTTCTGGTGATATTGCTGGAATATTGCTAAAAGCGGCGTAAAACCATACTCACCCACTCACTCACTCTTGAAACACAACCTATTGGTGAAAAAAAGTGATTCATATATACTTATGAAAAAAGTAGCTGTGCTTCATATAAAGTGATGTGAATGGTGTTATTATAAATAACAATATATTATTTGTTAATTCGTTTGATCAGTGCTTTACCATAACACATTCATTGACGAAACCCACACCTGGTAACAGGAGACAGAGCAACACCCCTGAAAAGAAGGGTGATGTCACAACTCAATTAACAATGTAAATATGGAATATGACCATCATTTGTCTTAATAACGGCGAGGCAGCGGCGTCGCGTTAAGGACATAAGATGATTGAAAACAGCCTGGGGGATATTGTTTCAAATGTCAACCAAAGATAGCCCAACTGAGCTAGGGTTATCGGATGGTTAAGGTCCTGTCGTAGGCGTTGTTGAAATACCTTGTAGCTTCCTACACAACGTCTGAACTTGATCGTGACATTCCGCCTGAGAATAACAGAAACGCGTTATTAGTCATCGTAGGAGACTTATTATCGTGACATTGATGATGTCTGAGTGAGACTGACCCCTACCCACGTGCACGGTGGAATTGCTTGTTCCACCTTCAATATTCGGGTGTGCTGGGGCGTTAGGATTTGGTTCCGAAACCGTTCTATCTCTGGCGGGTGGGCACAGGTGACCCAGTCGTCTAAGGCGCCGCGATTCGCTGTGCAGAGTTGCGTCCCTTTGGCACGCCAGAAACATATGATTGTGGGTTCGAATCCCGGTTCGCCCCGATTATGTTTCTAGGTTTGTCAGTACCATACCCGTGCTCGTTGGTTTCACCGAAGTGGTAAACGTTTGAGTCCTGCATCATTTCGGGCTTTCCCCCGACATTAAGCTGACACGCCGCGATATGACTGGAATATTGTTAAAAGCGGCGTTAAACCCAACTCACTCACTCACTCACTATCTCTGGCAGTAGTTGTTTTAAAGCTGGTCGTCTGACGACCGATGATATCGTTTATATTCCATGATCCTCTAGTTTTTGAGAGTATATTTGATTGTCAGACAGGGTTCACAAGGAGGGAAATCAGTGTTACGTCACAGCAGCATGTTGGTGGAGGAGATGTACAAGATGAGCACAGGATTCAGCTGCGTCCCGCTTCCTATCAAACGGAGATCAAAACAAGCCTTGTTCAAACTTCAGGGAGTCAACTCTCTCCGCATTGCATCCTTTTAAAAGACTGAACCAGTAAATAAATATTGGCACAAACGTTTCTCGAGAAAGAGCTGAATGCAACACATTTCCTACTTATGTCTTTTATCAAAATCAGATATTCTTTACCGCATGTCTCTTTCCTACTCATTTCATCAAGAACACCATCCATTTCATAACTCTTTACTGTCCATAGCTACACAAAGCCGTGCATGTGTGACTTTGCCCCCTTGTAAGCGCAATAGTTGTGTGAACTTTCCTGGAACATTTCTCAATTCGAAAAGGAAATCACAGAATTTGAATATTTTTTCTCATCCTACTGACCATTTATTCCAACAGCGTCTTGAAGATAACCGACCCGTGGAGAATAGCCGTGAATTGCGTGGATCGAGGCTCATGATGTCAATTACTGGATTGTCAGGTCCAGACTCGATTATTTACAGACCGCCGTCATATGGCTGGAATATTGCTGAGTGGGGCGTTTAACAACAAACAACAAAACAAACAAACCTTGAAGATAACCATTCACGAAATGACATGACGGATTATTGCCATATGATCTGTGCTACACAGGCCATATACGGTGACAGCCTGCCCGGAACCCATTAAACCAAACACCCTGCATTCCGGACAGTGAATTTAAAACCGTTAACCCGAATACAAAGGATATTGTATACAATGTAAACATCACTCGTAAATCTGTAAAACTGGTTGATAGTTCTGTGAACGACATATTCTAGACTTACAGATTCGTGAAAGCAACGTTAAACCCAGTTTCACCTCACCTCATGTATTTGACAACAGAATACTTTTTAACTGCCTCACACTCTTGATTTAAACGTCAGGAAATAATCAATTTCACCACGCCAGAATCTCCTTCGGTTTTTTTAATCAAACACGAATAGCTATCGGAACGGAGTCCGAACGTCATCTGCTATAGGGCACTGGTAGTGCTATCGAGAAGATGCCAATCTGTTATTTGTGTCTTCATCTGACATTAAGTGAGAGGTATCCATCGAGTTATTTTCAAAGGCTTTAAGACTTAAAGTATCACGTGACCGGAGTACATCGCGGTGGTAATGCACACAGCACCACTGTTAGTGCCACCAGTTGGGAATCACCTAAGAAAAATATCTTGTCGCTAAAATGAAAATATTTTATAAAAATAATCTCTAAATGTAAATATAAACAACAAGGAGCCCAGAGACTCACTTGCAGTCACCCAGACGTGTCAAATATTATAGACTTGGGCTTTATTTCATATATCTGGTTCATGGTCTGGATGACAGACCAGACACTATTTTATGTGTAGACAGTACGTAGCATATAAGCATTAGTTTTTAAGCAGCAAATCTCGGTAGCGACCTTTAATATATAAGGAATAATCGTGTATATCTGTAATTGCATTCAGACAAGGAGTAATATTGTTGTTCTTGGGGTCGGCATGGACTTATTACTTTGGGTGAGTATTGCCTTTCTTTATTAGCTATAGAAAATTAACAATTCAATCCTTAACGTGGCAGGGAACAATGGCTTCATATATATGTTCATGTGGGAGTCGAATATCGGGATGATTCCTCGCTTATTCCACAAGTCGGTACACCACCCTATTGTTTGATATAAGACAATATCTATGGTAGGGTCACACATTCATATGTCTAATAATCCACAACGACTTACTGAACTGTCATGATGTGAGCAGACCGCCTCCGCGGTCTAGTGGTAGAGCGTCCGCCCGGCTCGATCCCTGGCCGCGTCATACCAAAAGACGTTAAATGATGGTACTTGTTGTTATCCTGTCTGGCGCTCGGCATTAAGGGGCTAAAACAAGGACTGGTCGGCTCGGAGTCTGTATACTGTGTCTGAGTGGGGTATTCATGTTAAACTGCGGCATGGTATCTCAGTGAGCTAGCACTATAAATCGGACTAGTACAAGCAGCCACACACACACACGTGCATGCACGTCGCTATATAAGTGCAATAATCTTGGACGCGACGTTAAACCCCATTTCACCTCACCTCACCTCATGGTGTGAGCACTGTGTTTGATGTGTTTTGACGTAATTTGATGTGCGGTGTTGCGTCCCTTCAGCGTGCCGTGATCCTATGATCTCGGTTTCTAATCAAACATTACACAGCATCATACTTCTGTTCTGATTTTTCTACCGGAGTCGTAAAGGTCTACAGGTCCGCCTTGCATCACGCCATCCTCCACTAAACTGACACGGTGAGGTCCTGGCGCAATCACAATATAGACTATCTTCACGCACAGATCGATGGCGACTCTCCTGAATCTTGACATTGGAAATGGGGGTATCATAATTTTCAATAATTGATCAATTGATCTCAAAGTGTAATTGGCCAAAGATTATCCTTGCAGAAGTGTGAGGCACAAGATCGAGTGCCGTGTTTGGCATCAGGAAATCACGGCCCCGTGATCATAAGACGGGCATTGCTCGCTCGAATTGACCATATTTACTTACTTTATAAGGATCAGAGGTACAAGTCATGTTCGTGTAAGAAAGGTAACGGTTACCTGTCAGCAATGTGAACATAAATTCCATACCATTTTTTCTAAACTTCAAACTTTTGACATTTGCCAATAGTCTACCAAGAAGTGCCCTTTTCACGGCAGTTAATTTGCTATCACAAAAACCCCTTTCCATAAGCTAAGACACATGTCTCTGCAATAACGATCGGAAATACAATATCTGCTGAGGGTTGTCATCGAGCGATCATTACAAGCGCTGCGTAATCCCCTAACGAGACTATTTGCAGCGTCAACGCGGTTTTCACATATACATGTACGCCCTTACTGGTAACAGTGACACCAGTGTTCCGTCCAAATGGGGAATTCAATTGTGACTTATCTAGGTCACATATTTACTCAAGGTTTTTCAGCCTTTTGGTATCGATCGATTGTCCCCTTTAACGTTGTACGCCATCACTAGACACTTCGTACGGGAAGACAGTCTATACTTAATCCCATACACTGTCTGAATGTCTTAGTGCTTGTATTGTAGCATCTTCTGATACATTTATGAAACTTAACAAAAATGTTTTCTATCGTATTATAAGATGTCATATGTCTTCTCAAAAGCATCTAGGGGGGCACGGGTGGCCCAGTCGTCTAAGGCGCCGCGATTCGCTGTGCAGAGTTTCGCCCCTTGGGCATGCCAGAAACCTATGATTGTGGGTTCGAATCCCGGTTCGCCCCGATTATGTTTCTAGGTTTGTCAGCACAATACCCGTGCTCGTTGGTTTCACCGAAGTGGTAAACGTCTGAGACCTGCATCACTTCGAGCTTTCCTCCCACATTAAGCTGACACGCCGTGATATAACTGGAATAAATGTTAAAAGTGGCGTTAAACCCAACTCACTCACTCACTCAACAACATCTTTAGTTCCAGGTTCAGGGTTATTAGAAACTGTTATTACAAAAAACGTATCTCCACTTGCTCAACGTATTGTCATCTAAATTTCAATTTTGTTTCTTCCCAGCCACAGCCACAAAATTGTCGTTTAAGCAAACCTGTTGCTTTCCTCAAATTCAAAATACAAAACTGTTCTCAAAATTAGTGGGGACAAGTAGTTATTTCATACGCATTTATCAATGGCATTCGTAAGAACGAAGAAGGATTCTGTGCGTTTCAGAGAGTGTTCTATACCTTCAGCACTTTATTTATGGCTGGGTGTGTGTTAGATGGAACAAGATCTGCCTCGGAATCCCCATGCGGTTTCAGCAGCTGCATAGAGAGGTTGAAACAAGAAACTGAAACATAACTGGACACCATGCAAAGTATGGAAACTTGACATTTGAGGTGGATATATGATACTGAGTGAGTGTCTTAGGTGTTATGCCTCTCAAATCTGGACGTTTTAATGTTGGAGGAGAGACCGACGTTACCATTTCAGCGTGAGTATGTTTGTTATTTGTTTTTTTTGTAACTAAACGCCACAAATTGCAGTATTCCGACTATATGACGGTCTGTACATAATCGAGTCTTTGAACAGATCCGCAAGAAAGGGAGCACAGGTGGTGCCTATGGGGATGCCAACGTCTTGCCAAGATATCCTGTTATCAAATTCAGCATTGTTATTATCTGCCCATTTCACATATCGATTTGTCAGCAACTAAAGCTGATATCTGCTTTCATTTTTGTACAAATTGGCCTGAACTTTTGAATGCAGTAATTGTAGGAAAATGTATGGTCATCCGTTAGTCGCCTCTTACGACAAGCATAATCGCCTTTAACGGCAAGCATGGGTTGCTGCATACCTATTCTTCCCCGGATCGTCATGGACCAATAACTTGTGACAATTGCACCATGGATCAAAGGATGAAGTGTTTCGAAATGATGATTGCTTGGCTAATTTGGAGATTTGTGATTTGTGCTTCCAAACAAGTAAATGATTACAGTGACCATTTTATACGTTTATGTTAGCATAGGATGTGCACTGTAACAAATTTTATATATGGGATAACCCTTTCTCAGTAAAGTATAGATTCTCGTACTTTTTGGGGTTGAGTCCCGTCCGGGATTCGAAGCCACCCTTGCCAGAGTGAGGCACCTAATCGCCAGCACACAAAGTCAGCGATCTAACCCACTCAGCTACCGAGGCTTCCACAATGAAATGAAATGAAAGTCCGACGACTGGTAGTCTAGATCACGTACTTTGAGTACCCCTCTGACAAGTGTAAATTGGCACGGCTCCCATGGCCGAAAGCTATGAATACACAATTTGACCACTTTCTAAATGGCATTGTGTATTCATAGGATGTGGACTAGTCTAAAAGAGACACTTTATGTCATTGTATATCCAATTCTTGTGGTTAGATGCTCAAGAGCTGTAGTGACATTTTTTTTCTGGGGATGCTATCCATCGTAATTAATGAAGCGATTCTGTTCATTATTGTAAATAGACAAATAGAATTCCGCTTCCTTTTGAAGCTTTTTCAGCTGGTCCCGGGTGTGTGCTGCACATGCGTTCCTCAGTTGTAACACTGTGCAGTCTGAAGGGGAAACTATGTGTCCTTCTACGGTCGCCAAGTTTTATATCTAAAAGCTTCATGTAGTAATTTTGCTGTTAGAACTGTGGCACTTTTCATTTATATCGCCAGGCACAGCAGGCCATTGGTGGGTGCTTAGGTGGGTCAGTCATGGACCACACATTCACATATACACGCAACATGACGTCTGTCTTACAGGAGCTGAATAGTAGTATTCAGTAGAGGACACCAGTTATCTACTCTATGTTGAGGGTTGTTTTCAAAGACCCTAGTTATATTTTCCACATGTGTAGAATGCATGCATTCAGTCTCACTTGTCTCAGCTATATACCACAGCATCACTGACAAGCTTGGCGTTTAGCTATACTCGCTCACTATACTGCGATTTCAAAAAATGTTCCAGAAAATACTAAAAAAATTAGCGTGGCCTCAGGTTTTGCAGGGATGGTCGGGTAGCCTAGTGGTTGAAGCGTTCGCTCGTCACGCCGAAGACCCGGGTTCGATTCTCGACGTGGGTACAATGTGCGAAGCCCATTTCTGGTGATATTGCTGGGATATTGCTAAAAGCGGCGTAAAACCATACTCACTCAAGTTTTGCATGGCAAAAGACAGTGGCTAAAATGAAACAAACAATAAATGGTGTATTTGATACTGATATCACATGTTTGTTTTGGACTTTAAGTTTGCAGTGTTTCGACGACTGTTTCAGTCTAGTGACGTATTGATCATATTTGTAATTGTTTTTAATTGTAAACTTTGTTTTGCCCGATAGTTTAATGTCAAGAAGCTGAGATCAAAAACAAATTTTGTCTCCACCCGAATTTTTAATAAAACAACACTGTGTTGGCGCCAAGCTGCGTGCTTTGATGTGTTCTTGTGTACAGGTCTGTAGTGACCTTTACAGATTATAATTCATTTAATGTTATGATACTATTAATACACAACAGAGTTTGTATTTGTACATAGTCCTGAAGTGTTGCTGCTCTTAATAGAAGACAACAAAACATTTACCACAAAAAAGAAGAGTTCACTTCGACACAAGCAAGAACACTGTATCAATATATGCTAAGAAAGACCGGCTAATCTAGCAACACTTTGTGATTTTTTATTACAGCCTTATGTCCAGGCTGTGCGTTCGTGTACTTGTCATGCATATATATATATATATATATATATATATATATATATATATATATATATATATATATATACGTCACTACAGAGGTGAAGTCAATGGGAAAACATCTGGTTTGTGTAACCTACAGCTCGTTGTCTGTTACGTCTAGACCTGTGCCGCCTTGTGTTCTATCTTTGTCCCAGAAACGCCAGTCCAACTTTAATACAACTTTCATATTTTTTTCATGATAGACATGTGGAGGACTTGCCTAAATTCGACGCATGAGTGAGCAAAATGAAATACGATGCATTTCCCTTTTTAACTAATACCATATGTTGGCTTGAACAATTCACTTGCTTTTGCACGCGTTTGTGACGGTGCCACCAACAAAGCAGCATATGCTGAACCTTTCGTGCAAGTCTGTGTCAACTTACAACTGCATGTTGTAATGATAGATGGTTGGTCAGCTATTACCAAGAAGTTTAGCTGGTGCCAGGCGACACGTCAAGACGTCGATGAGACGATAACAACAGGAGACCAGTACGTCATGCTGAAAGTGATATCGCGTTGCAGTCTGCACGTATTGAAATGCCTAATTTGAGTCTTAATGTCGTCAATGGTTCCTGAAACAGTTCATCTCCAAGTCGGGGTTGTGGTCGTGACGTTGTCGCACTGCAGGTGATGGAGGCAACGCAGCAGCATCCCAGTCATTAAGGACAGCTGTGGGATAATCGTCATCACAATGATGTATTTGACATTTAAAATGTGTAATTCTAACTTGCCTGTATGTGTCACGCTGCGAAAGACATAACGGGTGTATTAAAATACTACGTGAACTGTAATCAACACAAACGATAATCCATGACGGTTTGTCCGACATTGGAACTGAAAGTACAACTGATACACTCTGTGGGGATTCTGGGTTTGAAGCAGTTCCAAACAAACTATACTTGCCGTAGGACGACTTGTTGGATCGGGTGGTCAGGCTCGGTGACTGCGTCTATTACATGTACGTCTCATCGCGTGTTATCGAGTTCTAATATCAGTGTGTGTTGGCCCCGACTCGACCAGTCAAAGGCTGTGGTCAATCAATCAGGTCCCTCAGATAGACCGGCTGATTCTCGCCAATGGTCTGTATGGATCAATCAGGTCCCTCAGATAGACCGGCTGATTCTCTCGAATGGTCTGTATGGATCAATCAGGTCCCCCAGATAGACCGGCTGATTCTCGCTAATGGTCTGTATGGAACAATCAGGTCCCTCAAATAGACCGGCTGATTCTCGCCAATGGTCTGTATAAGAACAATCAGGTCCCTCAGATAGACTGGCTGATTCTCGCTAATGGTCTGTATGGATCAATCAGGTCCCTCAGATAGACCGGCTGATTCTCGCCAATGGTCTGTATGGATCAATCAGGTCCCCTAGATAGACTGGCTGATTCTCTCGAATGGTCTGTATGGATCAATCAGGTCCCCCAGATAGACTTGCTGATTCTCGCCAATGGTCTGTATGGATCAATCAGGTCCCTCAGATAGACCGGCTGATTCTCTCGAATGGTCTGTATGGATCAATCAGGTCCCCCAATTAGACCGGCTTATTCTCGCGAATGGTCTGTATGGATCAATCAGGTCCTTCGGGTAGACTGGTTAATTCTCGCGAATGGTCTGTATGGATCAATCAGGTCCCTCGGGTAGACTGGTTAATTCTCGCGAACGGTCTGCATGGATCAATCAGGTCCCTCGGGTAGACTGGTTAATTCTCGCGAACGGTCTGCATGGATCAATCAGGTCCCTCGGGTAGACTGGTTAATTCTCGCGAACGGTCTGTATGGAACAATCAGGTCCCTTGGGTAGACTGGTTAATTCTCGCGAACAGTCTGCATGGATCAATCAGGTCCCTCGGGTAGACTGGTTAATTCTCGCGAACGGTCTGCATGGATCAATCAGGTCCCTCGGGTAGACTGGTTAATTCTCGCGAACGGTCTGCATGGATCAATCAGGTCCCTCGGGTAGACTGGTTAATTCTCTCGAATGGTCTGCATGGATCAATCAGGTCCCTCGGGTAGACTGGTTAATTCTCTCGAATGGTCTGCATGGATCAATCAGGTCCCACAGGTAGACTGACTAATTCTCGTGAATGGTCTGCATGGATCAATCAGGTCCCCCTTGTAAACTGGCTCATTCTCTCGAACGGTCTGCATGGATCAATCAGGTCCCTCGGGTAGACTGGCTGATTCTCGCGAACGGTCTGCATGGATCAATCAGGTCCCTCGGGTAGACTGGTTAATTCTCGCGAACGGTCTGTATGGATCAATCAGGTCCCTCGGGTAGACTGGTAGACTGGTTGATTGTTTATACCAGAAAAGGCTACCGATCAGTTTTCCCCTGACACAGGGACGTACAGCGGTTATATCACATTAAACATTGTATGCACACTTGTGATGAAACACTGATAGTGTCACGGGGCTACACAGTCAGTTGAATATTCTAGAAACCCACACAGAAAAATGGAATTTAACGGTAAATCTGGAAAAAACAAAAGTTGTTGTATACAGACGAGGTGGGGTGCTTTCAAAAAAGGATATTTGGTATAATAGGGGAGGGGGGGGGGGGGGGGGGGGGGGGGTAGTGTCAAGCTACAAATAACTTGGTTTACCTTTTTAGCCATCAGGAAAATTTGTAATAGTATATCTGATCTAGCACGAAGAGCAAAAAGAGCTTTGGTCGAATTGATTGCCACCTTAAGTTAAATTGATCTTATTTCAAAGTCAGCGTTCTTTAAGATATTCGATTCGCAAATACAACCTATACTTTTATATGGCTCTGAAGTGTTGGGATTTCAACAATATGACAAATTGGAAAAAGTTCATCTATTAGCCTGTAAGAAATTCCTGCAAGTAGGACAACAAACCCCAAATGCTATAATCTACGGGGAAAGGGGTCGCTTTCCACTGTACATCAACTCCTATGTTAGAACACTTAAGTTTTGGCTTAAATTAATTCATATGAATGAAGACAGATGGCCAAAAAAGGCTTATAATATGTTATTCTATTTAGATAACTGTGGACGCCATACATGGGCTTCTAACATTCGTTTACTTCTTTTTTCTCATGGCTTTGGTTTTGTATGGATATCGCAAACAGTTGGGAACCAGCTTTCATTTCTACGACTTTTTAAGGATACTTGTATAAACATGTTTTACCAAAACTGGAGATCAGTCTTAAACTCTAGTTCAAGATATCATTTATAAGCAGAGTTTAAAAGTCTTTTAGAACCTGAAAAATATCTTTCAATTTTGTATGAAAGAAAATTTAGAAACATAATTGTAAGATTTAGAGCAGGTCTTTCAAAATTGAAGAATAATGAAGCAGATATCTGTCGATAGAAAAGTCTTTTCGAATATATCCAGTCTGTAATAATGGTATAGAGGATGAATTTCATTTTTTACTCATTTGTTCATGTTATAATGATCTCAGAAAAGAATACTTACCGGCAAAACTTTGCCGATATCCTAGCTTGAACCATTTCAAATCTATTATGTGTAATAACATAGAAGCAGTCTTAAACAGTTTATCACGTTGCCTATATTACGCTTATGCAAAAAGAACAAGTAGTACAATTCAATTATGACATAAGTCATGTGTCACGTTACTTTACCGTTGCATCTGTGAACAATTGGTATATTGTGAACTGTAATTGTATATGGGCCCGAGGCCTTCATGCAAATAAAAGTTCTTCTTCTACTTCTACTGTATAAAAAATATATAACTAAAGCACTCTTTCAAAGGTGATTGATGCTAAATATATGTTACAAGACAAACATGAAATTTATAAAATAAAATTCCAAATAGTAGTTAGAATTTGATGAGGAAAAATAGATACTGCAAGACAGATTTATCAGGTCATTATCCATTTGAAGAAAAACACTTTCCTGGGCCCCATTTCAAATCTAACTAAAGATATAGTATTTCAGTTAATCACGGACCCTATTCCTGTGTGTACAAGCAATGTAATTGTGTATAAAATTACTCGTCCCTGATACTTTGCTGTTATTTTTGCTTACAGGTGTTTGTAGCAAAGATTTAAACAATAAACAAATATTTGCACTTTTGGTTTAACGTGATATACAAACATACTCAATCATATAATAAAGAAATCTGTTTTGTGGTGACAAGACTTCACTGGATTTGTTCAATATATTGTCAATATGGGGAGTGTTTCACTTTACCAGTGGATGGCTATGGCTTAGTTTCCAAAGTACTTTTCCTGGAAAGTTATTTCTGTTACAGGGCTCTAGACAAGGGCCGTATATACAAATGAAAATACTTGAGATAAGATGTACGAATTAAGGATCTGTGCATCGCCTACAGGGCTCTAGATAAGGGTCGCATGTACAAATGAAAATACATGAGATAAGATGTACGAATTAAGGAAAGTATCTGATATCTGGGTATCGCCTACAGGGCTCTAGATAAGGGCCGTATGTACAAATGAAAATACTTGAGATAAGATGTACGAATTAAGGGGAGTATCCAATATCTGTGTATCGCCTAAGCTTTATTTAGTTTTCTTCACTAGATACTTGATTATTTGGAGCACTATTACCCTCAACCTCTTTAACAATCCCACGATCACAGCTAAGTCCTCACTTCTGCTACACAAACTGCAGAGCGGCTTTGAAAAGTAAACCAGAATATTCTTATATTTCTATTTCAGAAAACCATGACGTCTGTCGGCAACATGGATGAGTTGGGTGAACTCTTAGCAACTCTTCAAAAAAGGAGCAACTGAGCGAGCACTGATGAGTGGATTAAATATCTGTGAATGTATCACGTATGGCACATTCACCTCTTTCCATGTGGTTATAGGGGACGTTTATTCGGCTTAATAAATAAGTCGAATACATCAATAATAAATCTGCTTTGAGTTGACATTTGCAGCGTGAGTGTGCGTGTGTGAGTGAATTATCCTTCACCGTTTAAAACAAATAATGGATTATTGCAGTGTGCTACAGTTAAAAACAACTATTTGTGCAGATGAAGCTGAACAATTGCAAATATCTGGTCTCTATACAAAATGGTTTGCCAAACCAATTACTTATTATATTCATAATGACATTTGTTCCTGTCATTTGTTAACAGAGGCTGTGAGGAGGGAGGCTGCAGCTGAGGTCTTAACAGCCACAGAAAGGACACAGTGACCTGTGTGATTGAATGACTTCGAGTTCGAGGAGCTTGGCTTAGCAATGGCGCAAGGAAAAAGTGACATGAGAAACTGAGCTGCGCATACAGTGCTGAATTGCAAGGGAACAGCGTTCACATTCAAATACAGTGGACAATATCCACAGTCGTTTCAGCGCCTTGTATGACAAAAACTTGGTATTGACAGCGTTCATATGCACATGCAGTGGACAATATCCAAAGTCGTTTCAGCACCTTGTATGACAAAAACTTGGTATTGACAGCGTTCATATGCACATACAGTGGACAATATCCACAGTCGTTTCACCACCTTGTATGACAAAAACTTGGTATTGACAACTTATGCAAGTTGCGAGCTTCAAAATCTGCTTTGTGACAGGTATTAACACTGTTATAATACCATAAAGTTTTTTTTTATTCTGTTCTGCTTTCTGTGTTTAGTTATGAGTATTAAACCTGATTCTAAACCGATAATTATTGTCGGGCCAATTTCAATCCAATGCTGAGTCGATTTTGATTGCCGATGTCGGGACGATGTCAATCCGATGCTAAGACGATAACAATTGCCGATGTCGGGCCGATGGCTGACCGATGCTGCTCCGATAATTATTTCGACGTTGAGCCGATGTCGAACCGATGAGCAAAACTGCATCGGCCCGACGATGTTCGACGATGTTCGGCCGATGTTGGGCCGATGTTGGGCCGATGCAGGGGGGCTAGCTGTGCTTTCACAATGCCAAGGCAGCGTGCCTGTCTTTTAACGAAAAACTTGTGTCTACATAGTTTTCGTAAATATTGAACGTCTCTTTAGGAACATGTCGCTATTAAGTGTAGTTCTTTTATACCTTACAGAAATAAATTTTGTAATTTTTGTGAGCATATGGCAGTGATTTAAAGACAATAGAGATAAGACAGTAACATGATTGGGTGGCTCCTGGATTTATCAGAGAAAAGTGTGGCCCATCCATCGACCCCAGCTTTTGAATAAAGGAAAAGAGTGAGTGAGTGAATGAGTGAGTTTTGGTTTTACGCCGCTTTTAGCAATATTCCAGCAATATCACGGCGGGGGACACCAGGAATGGGCTTCACACATTGTACCCATGTCGGGAATCGAGCCCTGGTCTTCGGCGTGACGAGCGAACGCTTTAACCACTAGTCTACCCGACCGCCCCGAATAAAGGAGAAGAGATAGACGATGAAGGAGACGATGAAGATGAAGGAAACGATGAAGAAGGGGAAGATGAAGGAGACGATGAAAAAGGAGATGATGAAGAAGGGGAAGATGAAGGAGACGATGAAGAAAGGGAAGGTGAAGGAAACGATGAGGAGGGGAAGATGAAGGAGACGATGAAGAAGGGGAAGATAGATGAAGACGACGATGAGGAAGGGGAAGATGAAGGTAATGATGAGGAAGGGGAAGATGAAGGAGACGATGAAGATGAAGGAAACGATGAAGAAGGAGAAGGTGAAGGGGAAGATGAAGGCGACGATGAGGAAGGTGAAGATTGAGGAAACGATGAAGAAGGGGAAGGTGAAGGAGACGATGAAGAAGGAGATGATGAAGAAGGGGAAGATGAAGGAGACGATGAAGAAGGGGAAGATGAAGGAGACGATGAAGAAGGGGAAGATGAAGGAGACGATGAAGAAGGGGAAGATGAAGTTTGGGAAGGTGAAGGAGACGACGAAGAAGGGAAGATGAAGGAGACGACGAAGACGGGAAGATGAAGGAGACGACGAAGAAGGGAAGATGAAGGAAACGATGAAGAAGGGAAGATGAAGGAAACGATGAAGAAGGGGAAGATGGAATAGTGATGGATGAATCGTTAAAGAAGAAAGCAACACACAGGAATAACGGTCTTTCAATGCACATCTGACTGTTCATCAGTTCATAGTTGTGTTGTATGTATTAACCTTGACGGTAACACCACATTACCACACAACAATATCACGATATGCATGATCATTAACATATAGGTTCCATTAAAACAGACAGTGGTCTGTATATATCTGACAGAATACCACTGAGCCCAGTGCTAGTCTGGCAATCAAGTTGAATGGTAAAGGTGACATGGCACTGGGCTGTGATTTTGCGTCAACACAGAGCAGATGGGCGGCTCATGTCAACATCATGGGGTTATACAGCCTCTAGTATTGCCATAGATTGCCAAATAAAATCCCACTGAGTATTCACTTTTCTGAAATCCAGTTGGGGGCACTCTCGTGAGAGGCTCTGTACAGACTAAAATGTCAGTATCCAATGATCCAATGAGTTCGAATTCCAGATTCGCCAACATTATGATCATCGGTTTGTAAGCACCAGGTCCGCATTCGGCAAACATTAGGACTTGCATCATACTGGTCGTTCCTCCCAAACTGAGCAGACAGCCATATCACTGAACACAAGTCTCTCACCAAAGTCACAATAAGTCCATTTACATCACGCTTAAAGCGCAGTTTTCTCGAGGTGAATGGATCAGTGTGCACTCGATTTTCACGTTCAGTTTTCATCCCAAGCTGCATGTGAGGTCCCAGAAAGTTTGCAGTAACAAAACCATCTCACCGCTACAGGGTCACTGCTTGGTGAAAAGAGACATGTATCGAACAACCACTTGCCTGAGGAGATACATGTGCTTCATTGAGGGAAAGGGCCGGAGCCTAGACACTCTCACGAGTCAAGGTGCCGAACGCGGTCATCCATCGAAGGACTCCCCGGGACCAACGTTGCTTAACTTCATCTGACTGTGACAGGTGCGCTGTGGTCAGGACCACCAGCCACCACAACAATATATCTGTGGTATTGATGGTTCAGTTCACAACGAGTGTGTGCCACAATAATATATCTGTGGTATTAATGGTTCAGTTCACAACGAGTGTGTGCCACAATAATATATCTGTGGTATTAATGGTTCAGTTCACAACGAGTGTGTGCCACAATAATATATCTGTGGTATTGATGGTTCAGTTCACAACGAGTGTGTGCCACAATAATATATCTGTGGTATTGATGGTTCAGTTCACAACGAGTGTGTGCCACAATAATATATCTGTGGTATTGATGGTTCATTTCACAACGAGTGTGTGCCACAATAATATATCTGTGGTATTGATGGTTCAGTTCACAACGAGTGTGCGCCACAATAATATATCTGTGGTATTGATGGTTCAGTTCACAACGAGTGTGTGCCACAATCCGAGTGGTTAAAGCATCGTGGGAGGGGGATTGAAAACCCGTAAACAAGGTGTATGAGTGAGTGAGTTGGGTTTACCGCTGCTTTTATCAGTATTCCAGTTATATCACGGCGTGTCAGTTTAATGTGGGGGGAAAGCCCGAAGTGATGCAGGTCTCAGACGTTTACCACGAGCACGAGAAACCAAGAAGCATAATCGGGGCGAACCGGGATTCGAACCAAACAAACATAGGGCACGGGTGTCTAGGCACGATTCGCTGTGCAGAGTTGCGTCCCTTGGGCACGCCAGAAACCTGTGATTGTGGGTTTGATTCCCCGTTAGCCCCGTGGTTATATTTCGAGGTTTGTCAGCACCATACCCAAGCTCGTGGGTTTCATAAGCCAAACGTCTGAGACCCGCATCACTTCGGGCGTAACTTCCACATCACGCCGTGATATAAATCGATTAATGTTCAAACGGAGTTAACAATACTCACTCACTCACTCATCGAATCATATACCTTCATCTCTCGTTGGATTGTTTGTTTCCGGACAAAAGAGGAAACATGTTGCTTTACTTAGGGGTAAATCATATGCGATGTAAAGGCAGATCCAAATTAATTAAAGTCGCGGCCAACCAATACTAAATAACACCCGTAAATAAATGTAGTCCCTACCTTCGTAGAACGTAGAAAGCTCAGTTAAACAACGACGAACGTCGATTGTACGATTCCGACTATATCATGAGCATGTGTTTGTGAATCACTATCAAATAGTGATGACACCAGGTGTTTGTCAGAAGGTGAGCCGGTATCCTGCCCCACCGCATCCAAACACATGCAAAGTAACGTTTTCACCTCAAAACAAAACACGGATTCTTTTTATCATACAATGTCATTCCCCCATCTCTTCTTTGTTTGTAAATAGTAATAACCAGTGCCTTAAGTGTAAAAACTATAGATAACCAGATTCAGTGTCAGTGTGATCATTCATGTCATTTGATTGTGACCTCATGGTAACCGAACGGTGACAATTGTCTCCAACGCATTGTAAAGCAATTGTTTAATCTCATCCATGCGATATCTCATGTGTACGGAAGCGTAGTAGGGCCAAGGCGATTTGTTTTTTGTCTAAGTATCTCCTACGTAGGACTAAGTCCTACGTAGGCGATAGTAAGTCCTACGTAGGATATACTAAGTCCTACGTAGGAGATAGTAAGTCCTAAGTCCAGGAGATTGTAATTCTAGGCCATACTAAGTCCTATGTAGGATATACCAAGTCCTACGTAGGAGATACTAAGTCCTACGTAGGAGATAGTAAGCCCTACGTAGGAGAAAGTAAGTCCTACGTAGGAGGTACTTAGACCCAAAAAAATTCACCGTGGCCCTACTACGCTTCCGTACATGTGGCAGCCAGTTTTGGATGATGAATTGTCTTTGTGTTCACAGGTATACCTTTCGTTTTTAGGATATTTAGGATACTATGGTAACTCCAATAATACACTTATCCGCCCGGATTCCGGTTAAGACTCGCTTATTTACGAGCCGCCGTCACAATCATAGCTGGTATATTGTTTATTGCGACACTCAAAAGAACCGAACAAATGTTATTCTACAGTTATGTACAGTACAAAGGTCAGATTCGCAATGCTGGTGAAATTGCTGGCAACTTGTACAATAAGTCAAAGCGTGTATTTTCACAAAGATATCAAAATTTAATAGATACGTATTACATACTACATGGAAACATATTTGTGAACGTGTGATATTGGAAATCATGATCACTTCTTTTCATTCAGGATGCTATTTTTTAAATTATATGTTATATGAGCTTTTAAAAACACTGGCATTGAGTATTGAAACATATTGGACATGTATATTGAGTATTACTGAGAGTGGCGTTAAAACCACTCCTCCAGAACCCCCCAAAATGTTTTAAACTTTATTGAAGGTAAGCAACAAAGATAATAATAAAAAGTGATAAAACACACAGCTTTTGAAGAAACAATCGCGAAATGGTGTGATGTATAAAACATTAATGGCATTTACACCTATTGATGTCCTAAATGGCTTTTACAGCAACCATAACTGTGTATCCAGAACAATGTCTTAATATAACACAAAAATGTCCGGTATTTCTTTAATCAAATAATGATTTCGAGAAGCCAGCTGGGAGGACTATATTTCCTCCTAATCTTTGAGTATCGGTGTGTTAGCTAATTCTTCAAAATACCTGCTTTGATCGCAGTGTAATATGAGAGTTCTTGTCACAAGATTGCCTAAAGCTTAGTTCGTGTTTTGTGCTATCGTTATGCGATGAAAGCTTCAACTAACAGATCTCTTATGCTGTATAAGTCTTTGATCATTATTCCATTTGGTTCCCCATTTGTAAAAGTAAATATCAAATGAGAGCTACCGTTAAATCATATATGCACTTTGATATGTGCACCACAACGGAGCGAATGAAATGGAGGCAGCACGACATAATTAACGCTGCCCTGGAGCATTCCAGCAATGTCATGGCGTCAGCCAGCAAGCATGGTACCCCTGTGGAATAACGAACCCTATTGCCTACCTAATTAAAACAAAACTACTCTGTTACAGATACCAGTATGAACTATATGAAGTGCATTGCATACAACCTTCAAGATTATTTACATTATATTGTTTGGTTGTTATTAAACACCGCACTCAGTACTATTCACTGTACGACGGCGGTCTGTAATAATCGAGTATGAACCAGGCAACCAAGTGATTAACATCATGAGCATCGATGACATGCTATCAACCAAGTCACCGAGTCTGACAACCCGATCCATTTTGTCGCCTCTTACGACAATTATAGGGACCTATATTCTTACGCGGAACCCCTCGTTTTCTAGGGCCTTTTTGAAAACTGACTGCTATATTTTTGTCTATATATACAGAAGACATTATTCGGAAGAAATGTCGCGTGACTCTGGTGTGAGGGTGAATGATCTCTCATCATTTATCACAGTAAACAAAAGATTCAACCCTGGGAAAGGTTAACCTCTGATCAGGTGGAAACCACACACATCGTGTCTACACTGGCAGCCATGCTATCCCCTTACCTTTCTCGGAAGGTTACGAGGCTAAAATATACAAACTTGACATTATTTGCTGCAAAGGGTTCAGTTCTTTCAGGACTTTGTAGGACTGACAGATATTAATTGATTTCAACCGCAATGAACCATTCTTAATGCGAACAGAACTGCAGTTGTATGCATTATGGACGTGAATATGTGTCGTATTCTACCTGTACTGACGAGCTATGTTGTCTGTAAATTTGACAATCCTAAAATTGAATCTGAAACCCTCTGCGAGACGTTTCAAATGTTATCCCAGGTGCCATAGAAAAACACATAAGTACGATAACTCTGCAGTGACAGACACTATATATTTTCTATGTTATCAGGAAAGAAACCTGAGACAATAACCTGAGGTGAGACTTCCAAACGTAGAGATACAGGACTTGTGTTGTGTGTGAACATCCTTTTATGAACACTGCAGTTGCTGACAATCTGTTCGTTGTAGTTTCATCTTTTCTGTTTTTGGGGTTTATAAACCCCTGTAGATTTTGTGTTAAAATTGAATAGGCAACTTGTATATGTAACGGTGATAAGTGATGGTGTGTCATCGTACCCAAACGCAGCTTCCCGAGGCAAGAGAGTTAACTGACTATAAAAGTCCAGTTTCCACCCTTGCCGAACTAGACTGGCATTATGGAGTTGGCTGGCCTAACGAATCTATGCATAGTCCAATCAAAATCTCGCAACGAAATCGAAATCCGGTTCGTAAACAGTCGTGTAGATTTCGTTCGATTGCAGGATTTGCAAAACATGTGCACCGCCAACTCGTTGTCAACAGATATTTTCCAAACCTTTTCAAGTTTTTAATCATAGTGCTTGCGTGATTTGATGCACTGTTCGATGTAAGACCAGTTATCACAATATAGATCTTGATTTATGATCAGATCATCTTGACTGGGCCATTTTGTTTGAAACAAATGCAAGTGATGGAATCGGATTGGTCTATAGGAGAGGCTCAGAAGGGACATAACTCAAAATAACCACTGGGGGCGCCACGATCGAGCCCAGTAATTCCAGCCTAGTTCGGCAAGGGTGGAAACTGGACTTTTAAAGTAAGTTAACTCCCTTGCCTCGGGAAGATGACCCAAACGGCGTGGATCCTTCCTTATAATATCAGTCACTGATGCGGAATTATCTGACCCAGACTCGATTATCTACTGGTCAGCGTCCCGCACACAGACACACCGACACGTCGCACACGCACGCACGCACGCACGCACGCACACAATAAGCAACCAAGTCGTAATCAACTCGCAAAATAGTATGTTGCAGAAACAATTTCACCAAGCAATTGTTACCTATTTCAGCCTACACAGCCACCAGGTATCCTGAATGTCACATTGATCATCATGAGTTACTCATGTGATGACTCTGATAAGCCACCAGCTATCCTGAATGTCACATTGATCATCATGAGTTACTCATGTGATGACTCTGATAAGCCACCAGCTATCCTGAATGTCACATTGATCATCATGAGTTACTAATATGATGACTCTGATAAGCCACCAGCTATCCTGAATGTCACATTGATCATCATGAGTTACTCATGTGATGACTCTGATAAGCCACCAGCTATCCTGAATGTCACATTGATCATCATAAGTTACTCATATAATGACTCTGATAAGCCACCTGGAAGAGTTTAGCTCCCAACAGTTTCGTGTTCGTGCAACCAGCAAATCGAATTTTAGTTACGTCAGTACGAAGTTTGAGGATCACTGCAGTACACTCTTGCCACCGAATGTACGCAATGATAATAATCATCGTGCATAATAATTGCGGGAAAAATGCAGTAAGCATAAACAAATCGCCAAATAGTGTTGTGTACAAAATAATCATCATTTGTGCCAGTTATTCTAGCCCTAGTTAAACTCGAGCTATCCTGAAGTCCTCTCGTCATATTTATCGACTGAAGTTCTTAAACTTGCATATGACTCTCCAAAATAGCTTATAATTAGTTAAGAATTCCGACAAGCAATATCGAAAGATGTTTCCACATCTTTAGAGCGGCATTTGCGGTGGGAACCACTCTCAGTGGGCGGAGCCTATACGAGTCATCTGACAGGTCAATATGACGTCATGATAACACACGAATTTCTTTGGTTAATGCGTAAACGGGTGACGACATGTAAACATCCACCCACGTTGGCCGTTTGACAACAAGGAGGTAAGTTTCAATGGTAATAAATATCCATCAAACGATTCCAAGACTTTTCAACAAACGCGTAGGTCTTTGGTTTAAAAACCTACCTGCCATCTCGTCTTCACATCTTCTGAAAATGTTACAGAATGTCCTAGATTTGTGTTTTCATTTCGGTCCAACACGGAGAGCGGAATGTCATGCCAAAAGACGTTTAAAGATGGTACTTGTTGTTATCCTGTCTGTCGCTCGGCATTAAGGGGCTTAAACAAGGACTGGTCGGCTCGGAGTCAGTATACTGTGTCTGAGTGGGGGTATTCATGTTCAACTGCGGCATGGTATCTCAGTGTGCTAGCACTATAAATCGGCATCAGTCCGGACTAGTACAAGCAGCCACACACACACTGACACGTGCATGTACGTCGCTATATAAGTGCAATAATCTTGGACGCGACGTTAAACCCCATTTCACCTCACCTCAGTCCAACACACACGAATTGGTCATGCGCTCATGTATTCTCTGTACGAGAACGACATACGTTTGTCGTGATGAATTGTCAATGAAACACTCACCATAATATGTATCACGGCACCAAACGTAATCCTGTCGTGTACGGTCGGTATATTTCCAGTTTATGAATATCATTCCTTAAAATATCCACGGCAATCGGTGATTTCAACAGTGTCTTTTTTCGTGCCGGCTGGATGACAACGATCGTGAAAAACCTGGTAATGGTAATAACATACAAAGTAGTGATGAAAGTAATTTTCTTCCGTTTCCGTCACATGTTTTCATTGCACAGTAGCTATTGTATCCATATGTTTTTGCATGTATTTCTCATCTCCAACCTCAACTAACAAGAGAGCGGGAGGACGAAATCAATTATATAATTTAACAAAAACATGTCATTCAGTTATTGTGTACGTTGTTTTAAGACATATTTTATAAAATTTAAAACACTTGGTACTAGTTTATAAAATAATTTATGAAAGATAAAGTTGACCTGGTTCTGTTATGACGGTGCAATTGTAGGAGTAACTAAGACTTTAAGATATCGTGCTTGTTCTTTCCCTGTCTTGCGCTCGGGACGAAGATGATAAAAGTATAAAATCGGCACATGAGGCTTAATTAACGACTAGCTTTATATACGAGAGGGACAACAAAGCGCGGACGTCGGAGTGGTCAACACACTTTAATCCGTAACTACGGATCAGTATGTTAACTAATACAAGTATTCAGACCATCATGATAGGGGCAACCCTAACCCTAACCCTAACCCGGACCCGGACCCTAACCCTGACCCTAACCCTAACATAACATAACCTAACCTAACCTAACCCTAACCCTAACCCTAACCCTAACCCTAACCCGGACCCGGACCCTAACCCTGACCCTAACCCTAACATAACATAACCTAACCTAACCTAACCCTAACCCTAACCCTAACCCTGACCCTAACCCTAACCTAACCTAACCTAACCTAACCCTAACCCTAACCTAACCCTAACCCTGACTAACCCTAACCTAACCTAACCTAACCTAACCTAACCTAACCTAACCTTACCTAACCTAACCCTTACCCTGACCCTAACCCTTACCCTGACCCTAACCCTAACCCTGACTCTGACCCGAACCCTAATTCTGACCCTGACCCTAACCCTAACCCTGACCCTGACCCTGACAAAGATATTTTAAATACAACATAGGCCCAAGTGGTTTATTGGTTCTAAAAGGTAACTGAACACCCGAGGGAATTTAACATTAAACATTCACAAGCAATGAAAATACTAGGTGGCGGTCCCTCAGTATAGAACCTCTTCCCATTCGGACCAGTAGAAGAAGTCACACAAACGTGAATGCACGTACGTCTCTATATAAGCACAATATTCTTGAATGCGACGTTAAAACATTTTCCCTCGTCTCAACATCTTAACTTTGTTAAATCACTGGCAGCTGCAATGTTCCTATGTGCTAAAACACTTGTATTCTGCAAAACACGCCAGCGTCATAATAAAGTAACCTACAAATTTGGCGATGCAATAATTGACACTTCCAACTCCGTCAAATATGGCGGAATAATCATAAACAGTAATTTATCCTGTAAAGAAAGAATCATGACATGTTGCTCAAAAGCAAGAAAAAGTGTTAATTCACTACGATCACTCGGCCTCAACGACTCAGACCTCCACCCAGTTGCATGTGTCAATATACGGAAAAGAATGATTTTATCTACAAGCTTTTATTGATGTGAATTGTTACCAGCCTTTTACGGTAAAGAACTTGAAATGATTGAATGTACACAACGTTACTTTGCTCGTCATATACAAGGATTTGGTAAAAGACATCCAACCGATTCGTCTATTTCTAACTTGGGAATGTGGTCAATGAATGGCTACATTGATAAATGTTGACTACAATTATTAGGAAGGCTCTGCAATAACGATTGTAACTCAAAAACAAATGACCTATTTTGTACTCACATTGCTACCAACGCTTTTGTCAATATTAGCCGTCCAGTAAGCATATGCAACATCCTTCTATATACTGCTAAAAAATACCATTTGGATAACTATATAAAGGGATATACTGATAGCGGTTCGTTCCCAACAAAATCGGCTTGGCGAGCTCTTGTAATCAGACGTCTATCAGAGAATGAACAGTACATCTGGAGAGAGAGACTAGCACAGAGACCGGATCTTTCACGATACCATAAAATTCATAAACGGTTACAAATGCATGTTCTTTATAATGTAATGTATCTCTATCCACATCTAAGACAACCCCTGCAACTTTGTATTAAAATCGGATCAAGAGCAAAAGTGTCGAAAGAATGTAACCAGATTGCAATAGACATTGCTATGACTATGATTGCCATATTATTTTGCACTGTGAAATGTTAATGCCTGACAGAAATAATTTCTTCTCATGCCTAATTGATAAACTTGATGTAGATGTATACGTGAAAATAGATATGCTTGACGATGATGATATGCTTTCTTTCTTTCTCGGTGCAGATGTCCATGAATTGACAAACGAACTTGATTACGATACTTGGCAAAGCATCATACTGTCTTTCTGCCACTTCATATGGAATTTAAAGAAATACCTTATGTATATCTACTAGATACCTTACTGCTCTCAAAATGTACATTGTAAATTGTTTATTCATAGCAGTGTATAACATGATTTCTTTGTATATAGTCAAGTAATTTCATTGATGTATTGTAAATAATGTACTTGCCCATGTAAAATCTTCGGATTCAACTCTGGAGGAAATAAAGAAATTCATTCATTCAAGACATTTCTGAAATTAAACTGGTTCCACTGTTGTTGTGCGCAGCAATCTTTGCGCTTTTACCAAAACAGGCAGCGGCCAAAATATATGGTACCATAACCGGTTATATGTGGGCGTGCGTAGTGTTCTTACGAATGTAAATAAACATGGACATTTTTACACTCGCGAATGTGTTTTTAGCGCTGAACTTTCTGAGAAATTGCTTTGAATTTAACTTCACATGCAAACTGCATGTAGTACATTATTTGTATTCATTCGATAGCGAGGAAGAACAATGCCATGTTTACTGTCGCCCAATCACAAATCGAGCGTTTAGATAGAAAGGAGCAAAGTCAGTGCTGTAATCTGAAACATATATGAGCTACACAATATCCCAAACACCAGCAACATCAGCAACACAATCAACATCATCAGCACCATCAACATCATCAATACTAGAAATAAAATGTTCACCAGTAAACAAATGAACCAAAGCTGTCTCATTTTAGAAAATTCTATTTGAACATTTGTTCACATCCATAAAGTTAGGAAAACAAAGACAAAATAAATGTTAAGTTCTTGCAGTAGACCTTTAAAAGGTGGATGATTAATGTTTCCACCTTCTGCCCTCGACGAATGTAGATAAGCCACCGTTATGATAGGAATCTCCATATCAATTTTATATTTGTTGTAATCGATCATCACAGTCCCTTTACCTTATATTATTGGATTCAAGCATCACGTGGGGGTTAATAAATCACATATCTGTTTTTCGTTTCAATAACATGGTTTTTTTAATCAGATTTATCACTCAAACGTGATAAACAAAGTTTTTTTCAGTCTCAAAGACCAACGTCTCCACGTTAAAACACGTGACTACAGCAACCTACACCTTTAACGTCCACGTGGCCTTGACATAGACACGCCTAACCTTTGGCGATCAATCAAACGAAAAACGCAAATGCGGTTTTTAATTGGAATTGAGACTTCTAAAGGTGAGGAAGGTATCATTATTTTAATTCCTATAGCGGATCGCCTTACAAAGAGAATGTTTTCTTGCAGATGTTGATAAAACGGTTTATATTTTGTTTTGAAGAGTAAAAAGAATGTATATTGTTTCAGCAAATGTAGTAACACACATATTTCTTTTCATCAGGCACGTGTTGTGCATCCATATAGACGTTTCTATATCACCGTGGGTGTGTGAGTGAGTGAGTGAGTGACTTTAACACCGCTCATAATACTGCAGCCATATTACATATTGTACCAACGTGGAGAATCGAAGCAGGTCGTGTATCTCTCGAGCGACCGATAAGACCATGCGCTCAAGACTTAGATCCGCCCCCTTAGAAGAAATGAATACCTAACGTCGTTATATTCTCACGAAACGCGAATGTTCTGACTGGAAGCACGGAATTAAGGTGAGGTGAAATGGGGTTTAAGGTCGCGTTCAAGAGTATTGCACTTATCCACCGCCGTGCATGCACGTGTGTTAGTGTTAGTGTTAGTGTATGTGTGTGTGTGTGTGTGTGTGTGTGCTTGGACCAGTCCGACTAATGCCGTTTTATAGTTCTAGCTCACTGAGATACCATGCCGCAGTTTAACATGAATACCCCACTCAGACACAGTATACTGACTCCGAGACCACCAGTCCTTGTTTTAGCCCCTTAATGCCGGGTGTCAGACAGGGTAACATCTGTTAACATCTTTTGTTATGACGCGGCCGGGGATCGAACCCCTGACCTTCCGCTCCCCGGGCAAACGCTCTACCACTAGACCACGGAGGCGGTCAGAGAATTAAGGGGGCAAATAACGGTATAGACTGGGAAAGGCATAGACTAAATATCACTTAACAAAACAACGCTGTAATGTTACTGTCTGAAATAGCAGGTACTGAAATCATAAAATGCATTGCTTCAGAAAGACCTGTGCTGTATCTAGTAACAGGAGGGCTTTAATGAAGGCGGCGAAACGGTTGTCAGAGGCTGAAATATTGCTAGATCCTGGACAGGAGTTAACGCATATACTTCAACTTCACCGTCGACGAGTGACATTTTCTTGCGCTGATACAACTTATCCCAAAATGAACCAAAACATTTTACTCCAAGTGACGCCCTGTAGAGATCCGACAATCACATACTATTCCTGCCAGAAACCCTTCACTCCAAGTGATGCTAGGTAGAGATCCGACAATCACACACTGTTCCTACCAGAATCCCTTCACTCCAAGTGATGCTAGAGAGAGATCCGACAATCACACAATGTTCCTACCAGAATCCCTTCACTCCAAGTGATGCTAGAGAGAGATCCGACAATCACACAATGTTCCTACCAGAATCCCTTCACTCCAAGTGATGCTAGAGAGAGATCCGACAATCACACAATGTTCCTACCAGAAACCCTTCACCCAAGTGTCGCCAGGTCGAGATACGACAATCACACAATGTCCCTACAAGAAACACGCCACTGTGTTGATGTGTGAGGATTCCTGCTAATTATTTGGTCAGGTCCGGAGTCCTTATGAGACGTTGTGTTGACAATTGTGAGTGCGCCGGTCGTCCACAATTACTAAACTGCTCCCAGACTGAAGACCCACGATTGTCTTCAGCAATCCAAGCTTATGCTTGTCGTAAGAGGCGACTCACGGGATCAGGTGGTCAGACTCGCTAATTTGGTTGATGCATGTCATCGTATCCCAATTGCGTGGATCGATGCTCATGATGTCAATCATTTGATTGTCTGGTCCAGATTCGATTATTTGCAATCCTCCAACATCGCTGAAATATTGCTGAGTGTGGCATTAAACAACAAACAATCACACAAACAAACAAACAAACAAACAAACAAATAAACAAACAAATAAACAAACAAAGCATTGTAATAAAGTCAACGAGGCGTTGATGAACTATGCAATTATCCTGCTAGATGTTGTACCCTGCTGAGGGCACTGACACGACATTAAATAACTTGAAACACCAAGAACGGCTTGTACCTATATTTGGAAATAGAAGTCGCGGTTCAAAATCCGCGAGTTGCGTCCCTTGGGCACACCAGAAATCTGTGCTTGTGGGTTCGAATCCCAGTTCGACCGGATTATGTTTCTAGGTTTGTCAGCACCATACCCGTGCCCGTGGGTTTCACCGAAGTGGTAAACGTCTGAGACCTGCATCACTTTGTGCTTTCTTACCACATTAAACTGACACGCCGGGATATATCTTGGAAAAAAAGCGGTGGGAAATCATGCACAATTTAATCTAACTCTGTAATTGGACGTCCCTGTTTGCAAGAGATGAATTATTGATTTAAAGCTGCCACAACTTGACGTGTCTTTTCCTCTTGCTCGGAATCTAATGTAATATGATTCAATTTACTGCGAACTGTTCTCAATGTCCAAATGACACACGATTCCAAGTGTGCTGGTTTAACGTCCATCAGCTTCTGCCTGAACGGTACCATCTGATTCATATTGGTTTTATAAGCTTCGTTGGAAGTCGACTGTTTTTGTTTCTTTGTTGTTTAACGGCACACTAAAGGATTTTCCAGCTATGACGGCGGTCTGTAACAATCGAGTCTGGACCAGACAATCCAGTCATTGACATCATGAGCATGCGAATGGAATATGAAGACATGCATCAAACAAGTCAGCTAGCCTGACCACCCGATCCCGTTAGTGACCTCTTATGACAAGCATAGTCGCCTTTTCACAGCAAGAATAGGTTGAAGAAAGACCTATTCTACCCGGATCTTCACAGGTCATACATCCCCTTCAACAATCCTTGAATTTCGTGACCCCTGAGCAGGAGAGCAGGGGTTTCAAAAAAATAATATCGTTTTACTTTATACTGCCCCAAATCTACACCATAAAACACGATTATTATTGTTATTATTATTATTATTATTATTATCATCACGGTCAGGGGATCAGTGTGCGCTTGATTTTCATTCTCAATTCCCTTGGCAGTACGCAATCCAAGCTGCTTGTTAGAATGTTAGCAGTCACATTACCATCCCGTCCTCCCGGGTACCCATTCACTGATGGGTGAACACAATCACATGTTCAACAAAGTCACAAGACTGAGGAGAATTAATGGAACTTGGTATACACTTTATCTAGGATGCAGACCCTTCGAGAAAGGATTTGGACAAAATAACTCAAAGGTCGGGATCAGCATTCGTGTTACCTCTACAACCACGAAACGTTATATCTGTACAAACGCTACCTCATCTAATGTCTATATATCAAAGGTCAAGGTCATCTTTTGAGGTTTCCCGAAACATGGTTCAATATGTAATATGATCATGTTTCTGTGCAAGTGGATGTGGATGTCCAGTCCAAAAGCATTACCTCGTTTAAACAACTTCTGAAGATTCATCAATTACAAAGAAAAAATGCAACTATAATTGGTCAGCATATTCAGCTGTAGGAGACACATTTTACACATTTGATGTGCATGACAGGTCTCTTCATTGGGGTACCCGTGAAATATAATTCTCTTTAGGGGTGCATTTGACATGCTGCTGTGAATAGTAAAGAACAATATTTGTGTTACATTGATAACAGCATTCCCAGAAAGCTAAGAGGCATTGCATTAACGAGGTCACGGCATCGACGAATAAAAAATCAACGTTGATGCCATGTACTACTATTATTATTATTATCCCTATTATTATTATTATTATTATAATGATGTACAGATTAAAATCAAACAAATGCAGCAAAGAGGGTTTGGGTGATTCTGGCAAAGTCAGGCTGGTTAGGCACATCATCAGCCCAGGGTCCTTGTCCCCTCTACACGCAGCCCAGACAGCGAATGGGACTTCTCCCAGGAAGCACTGCCTAGTCAAACCCACCCAGAACCTTTCGGAGAATGTGACAGCGAAAGCGGGGTCCGCATATTTGCCGTGTTTCTCCTCAATCTTGCAAATCACATTAGAGTCAAAAGGGACAAACTTCAATTATATCAACGATTTCATTGGAATTTTAAAAAAACCACAAGGTTAGGTTTGTTGGCCTGGATACGTCTGAGGCTGTAAACGTGCCTATTCCAAAGAAGTTTGTATTTATCGTTTTACACGACGCCCTCGCCCTATCCCTATTTCGGGTCGTACCACGGATGGCCCTCTGTGTCAAAACCACAAACACGGAAGTTAAATGATCGAGCTACACCATCATAACGCTTAAGATACTGTGTTTGTGCCAAAGCTGGGCATCCACTGACAATGTGTTGGACAGGCTCATTAAATTCATTGCATAACCTACATTTCATATTTTAGTGGGGTATGACTGGTCCTTAGTAGCAAACAGAAAGCCTTCTTTTTCACTTTTTGGGCCAGCCTACCTCATCCAAGCGAAGGACTCTGCAAGTCTGATCTTCTCAACACACTGCATATGAACTCGATGCAGCGTCGTTCAGAAAGCCTCTCCTTGAAAAACTGAGTCTTTTCATCATGAGTCTTTACATGCTTCACAAGAGGATCATCAGACAAATAAATGTGTGCAAAAGTGCACAAAACAATTCTATCATGAAGAGCCCCAACGTTAATTTAACCACGTCCTCCCATATTGATTGGTAAATATAAGCGATTGAGGGAAGAGCGAGGGTGGTGGGATCTCTTGTCTGACATGATTCTTCGTGTGATGGTGTCAATACCCCTGAATTTCCTGTTTCGTCCAATCTTTTTTGCACAGCCAGGTCACCAGCGAGGCAAAGGCGTACATTCCTTATCAGACAGATAATTACCTCTGACCACAAAAACATCTTGCTGTACTCTTCTTACATGACACGTGCATTGTTGAGGAAATAAGGCGAAATCAATCACTTACCGGACGCGGATTATCAATCTCTGCCCTTTGTGATAGTTTTTGCATCAAATGAATTCTTTTAGGGAATAAAACTGTATTTTACATGAGGTGTAAAAATGTAGACCCTAAACCTTTAAGCCCAATGTTTCATTGGTTAGGCAATATGTGACGCATAAAGGAAAGCTTTTACTCGAACCAAAATAGCTAAAAGAAACACTACTGATCACTTATGACACTGTCATTCTCTTTGAATGTCCAGAATGGGTTATTTTTTGCACTTAAACGACGTTAATATCTGTTCTGAAAATCGTTCAGAAGAAACTTAAAAAGTAACAGAAAAGGCTGTACAATTTATCATTTTTACATGACAACCATCATTTCCAATGAATATTTCTTTGTGTACCTGAGGTGAAATGTATTTTCTTACCTTACAAATATTTATGGTCACGCACACACCTCAGTCTTGGAAAGTGAGATGACAGACGAACAATATCACCCATTTATACTTGTATAGCTTGGATTCCAAATGGTAATTGTTCGAAATACGTGTGATAACTGAATGTACCTGAAAACTATCTACCTTCTCGCCTGAAATCCTTATCAATCATTTGACTTATCACAGGAAGTCTCTTTCAATCATTTACCTTCTCATCGTCAGTCTGTATCAATCATTTACCTTCACATCGGCAGCCTATTAATCGTTTTCGTCATCGTCAGTCTGTTTCAATCATTTACCTCCTCGTCGTCAGTCTATATCAATCATTTACCTCCTCATCGTCAGTCTGTATCAATCATTTACGTCCTCATCGTCAGCCTATATCAATCATTTACCTCCTCATCGTCAGTCTGTATCAATCATTTACGTCCTCATCGTCAGTCTGTATCAATTATTTACGTCCTCATCGTCAGTCTGTATCAATTATTTACCTCCTCATCGTCAGTCTATATCAATCATTTACGTCCTCATCGTCGGTCTATATCAATCATTTACCTCCACATCGACAGTCTATTAATCATCTTCCTCATCGTCAGCCTGTATCAATCATTTACCTCCTCATCGTCAGTCTATATCAATCATTTACCTCCAATGCATTTTCTCGGCATTATTGCGCCATTTTCTCTATACTTTCACGGCACCATCGCGAACGTATAGCGACATTCATTCACAACAGGGGAAATATGAAATTTAGTGTAAATGGTGCATATGCTCTCTATATAATGATATTTATTATACCTCAAAGTCAGAATGATCTGACAGAATCTGACTGGTCCACGTGTTCTTGATAATATACTATGTAACCCGCCTTGGAGGATAAGACTGTTTTCAGGGGGATGAATAAATCCCTTGTACACTGCCACGACCAAGTAAGGCTGCACGTGGATTTTACAATGATTACAATGAAGATATTAAGCCAGTTTTAACACTACAATATAAACTGACGTCCAAAAGAAACTTTACCAACTGAAAATATAAATTTCAGACAAAGTATAATTTTGTTTCCGATGAAGTCTATCTAAAACACATAACCTATATACAACAATAGTGTATGCAGAAATGTTAATCGTCTGTAACATGTTTGCGAGATAACACGCGAAAAAGTGAAGAACACGTGCACCACGGACAACTGCAAATGCACGTGCGGGTAAGGGTATAAAACGATTGCAACGGAAAGTCAGACATCCACAGTGATAAAAAAAACACAAAAGAAATGCCAAAGATTCACAGTCAAACAACGTGAACAAGCCTTGGGTATGGTACAGATGGGAGCCCCCACAGGTCACAGGGTTAGTCGACAGACAGTGGCCAGGAGACTCAGCGCTCATGGAATCAGGGCTTTTAGATCATACAGAGGACAGCTATTGACAGCGCAACATCGTCGTCTGCGATTGAGATGGGCCCGGACTGTACGACGTTGGCAACGACGTGACTGGCAGAGGGTTGTCTTCACTGACGAAAGTCGATTCTGTATGTTTAGGGCTGATGGAAGACAACGTGTTTAAAGCCGAAGGGGTGAACGAACGGCGGCGTGTTGCGTGCAAGAGGTCGTACTTTATGGTGGAGGGAGTGTCAGGGTGTGGGGAGGGATCTGTCGGCAGGAGAGGACACCGCTGGTCATCGTTGACGGAAACTTGACAGCTCAGCGGTACATGGATAACATTCTTCGTCCAGTTGTCCTACCATTTCTCCAACAGCAGCCACGTGGTGTCATTTATCAGCATGACAACGCTAGAGCCCATACAGCCAGAATTGTCACTAACTTCCTCGCAGCCAACAACGTCAACGACCTGCCGTGGCCTGCACGCTAACCCGACATGTCCCCCATAGAACACCTCTGGGACATGATGGATCGACGTGTTCGACAACGACCACACTCTCCAGCCAACCGGCAAGAACTGATCTTGGCCCTCCAAGAAGAATGGCCTCAAATCCCACGTGACCTCAGACGACTGACTTTTTCTGTGCGTCGAAGAGTTTTTGCGTGTTTTGAGGCATTTGGTGGTCACACACGCTACTAATGACTTGTTATTGAACGTGAGCGACTGTTTATGTACTCTGCCTATTGTCCATGATTCTGAAAGCTCGAGTTTTGTACCACACCAAACTTTGGGGGGCTCTGACGTCATTCTCGGTCGCGGTATGATTGTCATTTTCAGTGTTGATTATGGTGATATATTGATCTTCTCAATACACTTTACTTCATGCATGTATGTTTTGTTGTTTTTGAGCAAGAGTCATTTCAAACTCTGGTAAAGTTTCTTTTGGACGTCAGTTCATTATTCTTCAACGGTCCTCCTAGCATTCAAATTAGTATTATGCCAAGCATGATGCATTCATTGTAATTATTGCGGAGGGAAATTGATCGCGACACTTTCCACAAGGAGGGCACTGACCCTGACACCTGCGGCTTCGCCTCAGTCTAGTGTGATGGATTGGAACTCTTTGAAGGTGTGGTACTTTGACCCGAAGACATATTAAACTAATCAGAAACGATTGTTACTTGGACGTGGAGACAACCCTTATTGAAGCGTATTGGATATAACGTCTTTCATGTGGGGATATTTGTGGATAGGTTTAGTCCTCCGTCTCTTTGAGCGTCAAATGCTCCAAGACAACTAAAGTGTTGGGCAAAAAGAATACACTTTAAAATTCCCACTTAACAATCATCATTGATCATTGTGAAATTGGAACCCCCATATATCCTTGAGATGTCATGCGCACGTCACCTGTTACGCATTTTGGGGTGCAAGTAATATCGACGTTGATCCCCGGAAAAGATATATCACCATCCAATTCGTGTTTGCACCATTAAACATTGGTGTTTATTTTCTTTTGCACAGTAGTTTTGAACTCGTTTCTTCCTGGTTTATATCTTAATCAGTGAGTGAGTTGGGTTTAACGCCGTTTGTAACAGTATTCCATTTACATCAAGGCGTGTCAGCTTAATGTGGGAGGAAAGCTCGAAGTGATGCAGGTCTCAGACGTTAACCACTTCGGTGAAACCCACGAGCACAGGTATGGTGCTGACTCACACTCACACACTCACACACTCACTCATGATCTGTTTCGGTGCCATATAATTTCCTGTTTGCAGATGTCCTATACGGTGTTCATAATCAGCATGTGATGTATATCTGTAAATTATGACCAGTTTATGAACATGTTACAGATGCAATTATACAATCAATAAGCTCTTCGCGGTTCGGCATCTGGGCGACGATATCTGATCAATACTGACATTGCAGATGCAGCACCATGGGGTGAAGGACGTATTTTTGATTGACCAGGAAGGCATATGAGACGTGTATTCGCTAACAAGGATTCTGAATCGTCTTGTGTCCACCTCCGGCAAGGCAGCAACTTCCGCTTCTTTTAGAATGCCTTATTGTCTCAATTGAGATCAAGTCCTTTTTTACCCAGTCAAGATATAGACAATCGTGTATCAACGCCAGAGAAGAATCAGTCTCGATTATATGGCTATACAGTTTCAATCGGGATTCAAATGAAGTGGTGAAAATTATGAGACTGGATCAGTGAAAATAAGCTGTGACACCAGGGTCCACATGCACAGAACAATCTCAGCGCTACAATTATTGTAGATCCTGAAGATCGCGACCTTAATCCACTTGCACAAAGTGACTGAAGGCTAATATCATTGTATGCTTCAATCGAAAAAAATGGCCCAGACCAATATTAAGTAGCTAAGATCGTTGTAGGCCCGGAATAAACTTGACAAAATGGCGTGCAAGACAGGGTCTGTTTCACATAAATAATTTGCTTTACATCCAAACATTGCCTCTTTATTTTCTAAAACTGTCACATTGACACTTCAACAACACGAAGAACGCACCACAGAGTTAACTTCAGAAATATCGTTAATCGATAGTGAACAACATAACTATCGTGTCGATAGCTAAAAGTACCATTCCCACCCGACTCGATGCTGAAGGAATTGTGAAACAACATACCTCTTCAATAATCAAGGCAAGGATAAAAACCTAAGATTTCTGCAGGCCATTAGTAACTTCCGTGATCTTATATAACTCAAGGGCAGTTAATCTTAGTTTTAACTCTAGACGGGAGTGGTTTCCCTTTGTATACGCCGTCGCCCGCAGAGTAGAATCTACCTTGCTCAATGTATTAATGTTGCAGAATCCGCCTGTATTTCTTTTGGGTCACATTCGGTCTTTAGTTATCATTAAAAAAAATTCAGTGAAATATAAGATGAAGTTCAAAATCATACATATTTAAATCTAAAATCGTGTGGGACAAGGGACGAACGGTATTAATATATGAATTTAAAAAAATACAAGTTTTCATCACACAAGGAAATACATTTGAAAATTGTGAAAAATATCATTTAAAAGTAAAAGTCACACTTTTTAAAAATGATTATCAATGTAATTTTACCAAGTGAATATGTCACCACATCTAGAGCCAAATTTATGAATGTATTGCGTACGTGTTGTGAGTCGTAACTGGTTCAGGTTCTACTATGTATGCATGCGCAGCGAGTTCTTCGTCTTTGCCGACATCTGTATTCGAGTTTAAGATATTCGTACCTCCACCGTTGAAGAGTTCGATCTTAGCCAAAATCGTGCGCTAAAATCCAAGCTTTCCTACAATCGCGCTAAGATCGGTTTGTGCAAGTGGAATAGGACAATTTTATTGTCATTGTAAAGTTGACTGTTACGCCTAAGATCGATTGTAACTAAGATTGTTCTGGGCAAGCGGGTCCAGGTGTTCTTGGAAAGGGTAAGCAGGCACAATGCAATGGCTTGCGTCATTTGTCTCAATGACAGCCAAATCTTCAGGCAAGCTGAATATAGAGTTAAGAAAGGAAGCACAGATCTCATGTCAATGTTTTTGAAACTGAAAACGGAAAGACAGCAAGAAGTTTCCTCGTAAAGGTAGATACAAATACCACGTTTCCACAAAATATTTCCTTTTTATGACATATAGTTAACACAAAACAACATGTGGTGGAGAAATAGGAGAAATAAGAGTGTGAAAAAATAGTGCTATTTGGAGAGCGATGCAATTGTCAGTTCTCTGTGGTATGTTGAAATGTCGATCTCGTATGCATTCTGCGAGGGATATCTGAGCGATACAACATCTCGTACATATGGACTTGTCCACGAACACAGCTTACATCAATCGAACGCCAACGTAAAGAATTGGCTGAAAGACAAATCTCCTCAGATAAAACGTAATGCCTCAAATTAAAAGTTAATATTCCAATTTTATTACAGGTCGTGTAATACTTTCGGTCATAAATTAATCTGAGTAGCCATGACGCCACTAGTTTTGTGACGTCATAACACTGAAGGTCATTTATCCAACCGTGATATTTGCTTTTATATCGTTTTAACAACACAACAATTTTATCCACGTTAAGTATATCTTATATAAAGGTACTACCGACAAGAGTTGCTTAATCACTTGTTAATCGTGAGCGCGACGCAACCTTAAACCCAATTTCACCTCACCTAATCGGCTGTTGGTGTACATTTTCTAAATAGTGGATCGCTTCTTTTACCCAAAGACCATGTCATATCTTGCGAGTGAGTATGATTTTGCGATACTTAGACATGGTCAAGTAATATCTCGGGAGGGGACACCAGGCTCCACATGTTGTACGTTGAAGTGACTGTCCTTTTCTGAGCATAACTTTGATGGACTGCGGTGATGGAGTTTGTTGCTAATCAGTTTTTAACATGAACCCCTCCGTGGTCCAAATCGCTGGGACGACCTTGAGGGAGTTAAAGGGAGATAATCTAACTGTGTATGTTGAAAATTTGTGTTTGTTGAATAATGAACCAATCAATAATTTCTATATCAATATGATAATTGCTATCAAAACCTGAATGTGATTTTATAATCACTTTTCAACAGGTTGGTCGGTTCCATTTACCAAATCTGGACTGTCAAACTTCTAACTGGGGAGGTAACGTTTGTGCGTTGCCAGTCCTACTGTCTGGCCACTCTTTTCTTGAGGTCGTCCACCACAAGGAATCCTTTGGACTCCCAGAAGCCGAAGCCACCACCTTTCCAGCTGATAGATAATGCGTTGTATTTTGCGGAGGTGCAAATGATCTTACCTTTCAGGAAGTAGTCGACCACTAGGATTCCATCAGAATCTCACAAGTCCAAAGACAACACCTTGCCAGCTGACTGACGGAACAGACTTTGCCTTCTTCGGACGTTGGATGTTCCAGTTGCGTTGGATGTTGTTTAGTCTCTGGCTGATGGTAGTTTACACAAGTAACATCTGTTGTTACAAATCGCTAAAAGCAAGGTATGATTCAAAACGACGTAACTTCTCAAGACAGATGATAACGTCCCATAAGAGATGCCCACTACATTGTGTGACGTTTGAGTCGTCCATTATCTATAATCAAAACATGCATTTTATCACCATTTACCCCAGTGGTGGCAGTCTTCCTGATCTTCGAGGCCCTCTCTTTTCCCCTCTAGAACTCCAATGTCAACCTCTTAACAGGGACAACTGAAGGAGCATCATCCCATAAAGTTCACATCACTCTGCATGGATGGCTGTTGGAGTTTCAGCTGGAGATACTTGATGGCAGCGCTGTCGAGAATACCTTGTCACTTTGGTGTCTGTAGAAATATGCAACCCATGCTTGCCGTAAAAGGCGACTATGCTTGTCGTAAGAGGCGATTAACGGGATCGGGTGACTTCGTTCATGCATGTCATCGTATCCCAATGTGTGGGTCGATGCTCATGATGTGAATCACTGGATTATCTTGTCCAGACTCGATTCTTTACAGACCGCCGTCATATATCTGGAATATTGCCGAGTGTGGCGTTAAACAACAAACACACAATATCTCCTAAACAACCAGATACCTATTGTCTGCGCGTGTTTTATCTAGATAACAGAGTGTCGTTGCTTCTTATTTTTATGTAGGTGTTTGCATCTTTCTCGATTATTCCCATTTATTTGTGGACATTAGAGTATTGAATCCCCACAAAGAGGGATAATGTCACATCTCCACAACACTCTCGATATAAAACATGTCTGTTCACTGCTAATGGCATGTCTGGGATGTACATCTTTGTTAAATGTCAGAGTGTACATGTTTGAGAATTCATGGCTTTATATATCTGTGCGTTGCCATAAATCTAAACATACTTGCAGCGCAAGCATCCACGTAATGTCGTCAAGCCATAGATTTCTCTCGCACGTCCCGTAGCGGAGACACAAAGAGTTCTCCGGGCTAATGAATGAGTTTCAGTAATGCTAAAACAGTTAATTAGGGAGATTACATGCTCGCTCCAGGAAGGAGAACCCCTTTGTTCTCTGTGACGTCTGTTAGGTACCTCCTGGCAAATCAGGAGAGCTGATACTGCCACATAACATGCGTTAATTATATTGCCACAGTGTCAAGTTCCAAAACCTGGTCCATAGTACTATAAACAACTACTGGTTACTATTAATCCAAACCAGCAATAGCATAAAAGGACACATGTTGTCTGTTCCTAAAAAAAGTGATTGTCTTTTCTGGGTAGTACATAATAAAACCAAAATAGATTTTTTATTTGGTTAATACTTGTTTTTATAGACCTGAGAAAAACATCATTGACCTCAGACTTTGTTCTCAATCATTATTTATTATCACAGTAACTTTTGAGTAAGATTCATATGTCGTTTGGCGCTCTTTGGAATCTTCGTAGAAAAAAACCACGCTCGATTGTACCTCACAATTTGTGACTTGTTTTCATACTAGTCTGGTGGATACTGTCTGGTCACTAGACACTGTATGCATTGATGTAAATATGAAACATATGAAGCGGTTTCACTGATACCTATTAAGGCTGGAGCTGATGGAATATACCAATGAAGACAAGTTGTTTTCAGCAAAAGTTGAACCTGATGGAATATTGCTTGACAAAAAGGAAAAGTTGACTATTGGAAGTCATCCCTCGTGTCATACAGTATGGTGGATACTGTCTCGTCACTGGACACTGTATGCATTGATCTAAATATGAAACATATGAAGCGGTTTCACTGATACCTTTTAAGGCTGGAGCTGATGAAATATACCAATAAAGACAAGTTGGGTATTGGAAAGTCCTGCACCATCACAGATACTCATGCTAGTAAGGTGCACTCAGTACTCTACTCAGAAGAAGATGAATCTCAAGTAATCTCAAGTAGTCTCTAGAAATAATTCTGCCACTATTAGTTATGCTTTAGCTGTAGAGTGCCATCTCCACTTCGCCTACTCATACAGTGAGGAGGATGCCCAAGCATACAAATAATGTGACATTTAAAGAGCCACAGGTCCTCCAAGCAAGGTCCTCTTAACAGAGTTACGAGGATGATGGATCCCTAACTAATGTCCCCGTTTTCAAATTATTCAAAGATCAATTATACATTTCTGGAATAACTGATGTCGACAATGTCAAGATGACTCTCATCCTGTATGTTGATTAGTTGCTTGGAGTTTAAACCTAATTACTCCTCTTTTGACAAAAGTAGTTTGTACTGAGTGAAAACGTCCTGTGTTTCCAGCAGACGTGAATCAATATTTAAACCATGACTGGATTTCACCTAAATGCTTCAGAGCATTGAAAGAGGTATTTGTTCAGTTTTCAATTCATCGAATTTATCCCCTTCGTGCATTGTGCTGTGAAAGTCCCGTATGAGAATGAGATCATTCTTGTTTTAACATTATATTGTTTTTACTAAAAGGAATTTTTCTGGTTAATTTAACAAAACAAACATGGTTTATCTTCAAATTGAAGCCCCGAGGGGAACAGAGTGATGGGTGGAACTGTATTCCTTGTCATACGAGGGGTCGAAACTGGATCAGGTTGTCAAGCTCCGTGAAAGAGTGTCATCTTTGCCTGACGACATGGGGCGTTGCACAAAATCACTTTGATCAGACTTGTGATTAGACTTGTGATTGCGTTATGAGACTTGCTCATTTCACAGTTTCATACAAACTTTACTTCCCATACCTTTTGTTATAACGTTAATTATGTGTTATTGACTGACAAGAAGGGTCGCTTCCAGTATTCCTGAAGGCCGAGGTTGATGTTAAAATAATGCCACTACCAGAGAATAATAATTATCTACCGAAACAAATTCCACTGGGTCTGAAAGGCAAAATAGTGGTGAACATTGAATGAATGGATCGTTGAAAATCAGCGATGACACCAGGTGTTCGCGAAAAGTGTAAGCATGTCCTACAGTAGCACTCGCCAACCACACAAGATAAATATTTGTTGCCTATGGCCGCATATATGTAGCAGTACTCTTGCCATACGACTTCGGCCTGACCAGACAGTCAAGTGACGCGATAGCGAGTTTTCTGATTTTGAAAATGAAATGTTAATTTTGAATTACGTGTTCTGCGTTCGGCAGGGATTCTGCTGCATACATGTAGAAAATCACACAATAACATTTATAATTTAGGACACATTTCCTTTTGCAAACGAATGTATAGTTATTAAATAAACAGACCAAATATCATGCAGCAGCCCTCATTGTATCCCGAACTTGCGAAAACACACATATTACACCAACACTGGTACAACTGCACTTGCTGCCACTTCAAGAGAGAAAAGAGTAAACAATCATCTCTCTCACTTAACCGTGCTGTGAAAAAACAACAGCACGTGAGTATCTCTGTGATCCCTTGGAGAAATATATTCCTTCAAGAGCTCTCAGTTATGACACCAAACTTCCTACCTCAATCCCTGCAGCCGTGTACGACAATGTATCTATCCAAAGAATTCCTTTGACACTCTGGTCTACTCTTGACACAGGTTGATTCGAACTAAGGATTCCTCAATTGATCATATCATGGACAGTGTTATCGATGCGATAAACCAACCTAATAAACTTGGTATCACGATCCGTTAAATATGCACACGGGGACACCCGCCACGAACTATTTTTAAACTGCTTGTATCGTTGCAATGTATTTTTACTTTATAGAATATTGACTAACGGTTCGTAAGTGAGTATGGTTTACGCCACTTTTAGCAATATTCCAGCAACATCACGTCGGGGTACACCCTGCTACCCTAGCGCACCCACAGTTGAGTTCTCTGTCAAGATATGTTAACATTAGAAAATCCTATATATCTATATTTATTTTAACTTCCGTGAATCTCGAGTATCATTTCCAACCAGTAGCTACCAGATCTAAAGAAACGGCCAAATGAGACTTACTTGCTTGGTTTTCTCGGGGCAGAAAACTTACGAAGCATCAAGTATTTATCAAATAATCTTTTGACAACAGTGATTGAATCACATTCACAATGCTGCAAGTCATCGGCAGGCAACTCAACTTTATTTTCAGCATCTGTTTTGCTTCAGACATAATCAATTATACTTGGCAAACGATTTTGTCGGCGCGGATTATATTTACACCAGAAAAGTATGCTAAAAGACACCTCCGTCATTTATTGACGTTGCAATTGGTTACAATTTTTCCCTTTTGTGCGTTTGTATTCACGACACAATGTTAATGTCAAGCAACACAATTGTTGTCACGAAGATATCTTAACATGCAATGAGAGAGAATCAGAAGGGAACGTATTACAAGAACTCAAGGGTCAAAATCGTGCCATAATCACATACATTTCTATAAAAAAACGGTGAGGTGAAATGGGGTTAAGCGTCGCGTTCAAGATTATTGTTCTTGTGTGGCGCGTGCGTGCTTGCGTGTGTGTGGACTGTTGTACTTGTCCGACTGATGCCGATTTCTTGTGCTGTCCACTGAGATACCGTTTAACATGAATACCCCACTTTGACACACTAAACTTACTCCCAGCTATAATTCCGTCCGTGTAGGTTGTTTATCCGTCTTTATACAAACTGTAGACTCGCCAATCAGATAGCAAGATTTCTTTAATGTGTCCTGATGAAGTTATTTTTTTATCTTTTTCACATCAAAGACTTTGCGTTTGGAGTTGGAGTTTCAGAAGTGTACGTTTTCTGTTGTTTTAGTGCGCATATCTTTAAGGCAGTGCAAATGTCATACAAAGAGATTTGGGTAACACTTTAATGTAAATATACTAGTATCTCTTTTGTACATTCCTTTTGTTAGCTATATACTCATCTTCATTTCTGTTTTCCCTGTATATGATTTACTGTACAAGCTTTTGTAAATACAATGGAGAGGGAGTCCTAAGTTGGATAACTTGGTCCCAATCCATTTCAATCTGAATAAAATATGTTTAAACAAACAAGGTATGTGTATAATTATAATTCAGTCTACGGCTAGTCAGTGTCCTGCCTCTTGCCTCTACCTCTACAGGCTGTGGTACTTGAGACTGATCTGGCGCAAGGCATGTGTATAATTCTAATTCAGTCTACGTCTAGTGATTGTCCTGCCTCTTGCCTCTACCTCTACAGGCTGTTGTACTTGAGACTGACCTGGCACAAGGCATGTTAATAATTTTTAATTCAGTCTACGGCTAGTGAGTGTCCTGCCTCTTGCCTCTACCTCTACAGGCTGTTGTACTTGAGACTGACCTGGCACAAGGCATGTTAATAATTTTTAATTCAGTCTACGGCTAGTGAGTGTCCTGCCTCTTGCCTCTACCTCTACAGGCTGTTGTACTTGAGACTGACCTGGCACAAGGCATGTGTATAATTCTAATTCAGTCTACGGCTAGTCAGTGTCCTGCCTCTTTTCCTGTACCTCAACATTTGAGGTACTTCACACGTCGATACGACTCCAGTCTCCGCCCACGGATGTCACTGCAGAGCGGTTGTCGTATGGAACAAGAAGGCGACATAATATTGCGACTACGATCAAGTAGCAAAGATACAAAAAATATTTATTCGTCCCCAAGTTTCTCTTCTCAAATAAATCATTTGAGCTCTCTTTGGATCACATGAAAACATGCTTTACTCCTAACACTGATACAGAAATATTGCATTAACTTCCATTTTGAAAATTGTTCCATTATTCCTTTGTTTATTTTCAGAAATAAATACTTCAAATAATCGTATTATTATTTGTTTGTTTATTTCAAGAAATAATTACTTCTTCATAATCAAAAATATGATTAAGTTAATGCCAGCATTAAAACCCGTGTTAAATGTGTTCCTGAAATAAGGTAACATGAACTTCCATGTGTATTTCAAAGTGTCTTGAAGATTATTTATCAGACAGAATTCTGATTACAATGACAAGATTATTGTTAAAAAATAACATGTCACTCAACTGCTGTTATTCTCGCTTCTGCGTCAGGATGTATATTAGGAGAAGTCTGGCATTAGAGAAAGAAAATGTATCAAGTTTCAATAAGGTAAAAACTGGAGTCTCAATCAATATAAATTAATTATGTAGAAATATTTTCAATGGAAGCATGAGAAACTTATGATAATTGGATGCATTTGGATTCCGCTTGAGAACCGTCGTCTCATTGTGTTGTAAGTTGTGACAGAGTAACATGTTACTGTGTGTAGAGATCGTTCTTCTTTTTCAGAAACAGTTTCTTTTTATGTTGGGCAGAAAGGTTAATATAATGCAGCTCACTCAAAAGGGAATTAAGCTCGCCAGTCGTGCGACCTACATTCTATTTTCAGAAGTCAGAAAGACAATAACTTTCGGGAACCGACAGGCGCTTATTTCGCACACTGCTTGACCATCGTGTATGTTTCCTTCAGTAACATGCTTGGTTGTTGAACTGCGTCTGTTAATGCAAACCAGAGTGTAGCTGGACCATCTGATGACATTGGTAGAGGGAGGAAATAATGTCGATGCGACGTTCAATTTTAACTCACACACTGAAACCGTCACAAGCTAATACGTGGGTTCTAATATAACATATGACAGCCAATATTGATATACCCCTATTATATATTTCACAGTGCATGCTAATAAATAACTATGACAGTCATTGCCATTAAGTTCATGTATGGATAACACTGCCATTTCGATCACTTACGTCAGGAAGTGTTTCAGACCCAGGTATTGACGGGTGACAGGAATATAGTTACAAGATTAATGTTAAACCCTGTCTATCACATGAACCATAATCGTCCAGTCAGCTGGAATGTCAGGAGGCAGTTAGTCTCCATTTATTAATTTGTAATATGCCCAAGGTTTACAAGACGCTGACTGTATAACGCCGCGGTTTCTGTTTCTGCATTAGTATTTAATGCACTACGCTGCTGATCAATTAAGGTGACTGACATCAGAGAGCTTGTTTAAAGACGCGAATGGCGATCCGTATCCAAGGGAAATACTTACTGGAGCATCTTGCCTGCATCTGTGAAAAGTGTACCGGGCACAGTAATTGTAAGATATAGTGTCCTTAACGAAATACAGTTTCTGTCATCAACGGAAATAGACTGATGGAGCAGGAGCAATGTGCAACCATTCTGATTTTGTCAAAAGCTCTTGTAGCATACTGCCTTAATATCTACAACTCAAAATGTGTAGATTCTTCAGACCTGGTTGAGATTTCTCTTCTCCATTGTGTGATGTCTAAGGAGGGATTACATAACATTGTCAGACCCCCTTGGGGCTACGGCGTAGATAGTGAGCGGTAAAATGTCAACGTCAGAGAATGTCCTATCGATTATCCGACGAAACAGATTCCATTGAGTGTAACAGGCAAAGTAGCGGGGGAAATTGTATGAAAAGATCACGAACAGCGAGTGATGAGTTCAGGTGTTCACGAAAAGGATAAGTAAATACAAACTAATTGAACAAGGCTTTTGTTAAATTTAGATGCATAAATTCATGGTTGAGATGTTTTCGTTGCTGTATGAACATAAAACGTCAACGTTAGATGGTGGTACTAACACCAGAGAATGGTTTAAGGGGAAATAATTCAGTGCAGCACAAAATAATACACAATTACTTGCTCGCTTTTAAAAGACCTGATATCAATGGACAATGAATCAGTTTACTTTCTTTGGTTTTAAATATTTTCCGGTTGCCACAATCACATGAAACACTGATCGCATGGAGCGTTGTCTCAACATCAACACTAGAGTCGATAAATAGTTGAGACACTATTGCAGTCCCTGAATTCAGAACCAATGCTAATCTGGCTCAAAGAGTACATGGTACTTTTATACTGGATTCGAGCCCTTGATTCAAATCCGTACAAAGAGAGATATGTTGCTGGGTCAAACCACTTCCCATCTCAAAGATTAACCATAATCCTTAATACCATCAAGGAAGGACTTTCTTTATATTCACAGAAAGTATTTGAGACAAGTGGAAATAATACCATGCGGACGTTGAAAAGAAGCTTTGTCAACTTTTGTCATGATCCCACATAACGAAACATAACGAAAATAATAATTTCTCGACCCATGGGGCTCTTGTGACGTGCTGACCATAGATACTGTTACATATCTGTCTTCAGAGGTTCGGATCAATTTGTCAAAAAGGAAAGCAAATGCCATCACAATATGTGAAATGCCGGCACGCCTTATTTTTAACATCTTTGTAGGTGAAAGACATTTATGCACTGGACCGCCTGCTTGGTCTTGTGGATAGAGCCTGTAGAGTGGAAGGTCTGTGGTTTGATCCCCAGTCACGTCATACCAAGAGATGGTACTTGTCGTTACCATGCCTGGCGTTCGACATTAAAGAGCTAAAACAAGGTTGGTTCGTTGTCGGTACAACCTGTATCTGAACGAGGTCTCCATCTTAAACTGCGACATGGTATCTCGGTGGGCTAGTGGCATAAAATCAGCATTAGTCCAAACTAGTACAGACAATCACAGTCACACACAAGAAACAACAACAACAACACACACACACACACACACACACACACACACACACACACACACACACACACACACACACACACACACACACACACACACACATAAAACAACAACAACAACAACAACACACACACACACGAAACAACAACAACACACACACACACACGAAACAACAACAACACACACACGAAACAACAACAACAACACACACATGCATGCAATAATCCCCATTTCACCTCCCATATTCCACGACTGAATACTTTTTAACTTCGTTACCCGCTTGATTCTAACGTCAGCAAATAATCAATTTCACCACGTCAGATTTTCTCCTCCGTTGTTTCGAATCAAACATGAATAGCTGTCAGAAACGGTTACTTTCTACATCACACAGACAGAACATCATCTCTTATCGGGCACTGCTGAAGCTACCAAGATCATCTACCAGCGTCACAGATACGTGTCTGATATTTCTGTCTTCATCTGAAAATGAGTGACAGGTCTCCATCGAGTGATTCCCAAAGACTTTAAGACCTAAAGTACCACATGACCAAAGTGCACCACGTGAGCAGTATAACATCTTGTATTGCACACGGCACCACTGTTACTGCCACCGATGAGAACTTACATTAGACTAACATCTAGTCGCTTAAATGATAATATTAAATATTAAAATTAAATAATTTTTATATCTTACATAAAATATAATATTAAGGAGACGAGACTCATTTTCAGTCATCTAGACCTGCCAACTATTATGGACCAGCACGGGCTGTATTTCATATGTCTGGTTGATGGTCTGGAAAACGAGTTTGGAAGCAGCAAATCTTGATAGCTACCTTTAATAAAAGGAATACACGTGGATGTCTGCGGAATTGCATTTTGACAATCCGTGATATTGTTGTTCTTGGGGTCGGCATGGACCTATTACTTTGGGTGAGTATTGATTTATGTTACTTATTAGCTATAGCAAATTAACAATTCCATCCTTAACATGGCAGGGGACAATGGCTTCAGATATATGTTCATGTGGGATGATTCCTCGCTTATTCCACAAGTCGGTACACTACCCTATTGTTTGATATAGGTAAACATCTATGGTAGGGTCACAACTTCACATGTCTAATAATACACGGAGGTTACTGCATTGTCAGACCCGTTAAGATCCGGGTTAGAATAGGTCTTCAGCAACCCATGCTTGCCGTGAAAGGCGACTTGATTAACTAATACAGACGTTTCTCTCAGTGGTACAAATTTATAAATAAAAAGAAATATGGAAATCCAGGAAAACGTTAACACGCGAGGCCTTGCTGTCTCCAATAAACTTGTTTAGGGCCATGGGGAAAGAAACAACGTCATCTTCAAGGAACGTTTGATATTCATGAACAGATGGACAATGAGCGACCCCGGAGATCCAGCTCAGACATAGATGCATGTTTGTTTGTTTGTTTGTTTGTTTGTTGTTTAACGCCGCACTCAGCAATATTCCAGCTATATGACGGCGGTCTGTAAATAATCGTGTCTGGACCAGACAATCCAGTGACTGATATTATGATCATCGATCCATGTAATCGGGATACGATGACATGCATGAACCAAGTCAGCAAGCCACTACTACCACCGTCCGTTGTTTTCAAGAAATAAAATGTATTATATATATGCAAATGTGAGCCCGAACTCCGCTCACCTCAATTATGTCTTCAGCAACCCATGCTTGCCGTGAAAGGCGTTATGCTTGTCGTAAGTGGCGACTAACGGGATCGGGTGGGTGGTCAGGCTCGGTGACTTGGTCGGAGCATGTCATCGTATTCCACCTGTGTAACATTTACTGAGTCTGTTAGACAAAATGTTCAAAATCTTCAAATAATTTGCCAGGGCATCCAGTTCGCTTACAAAATTAGTTTTATAACCTTTCACCAGATGAGGTATTTTGGCTCGATGGATATTATAAATATAAAAAATGGTATATTTGGGATAACACTTTCTTAGTAAAAGTAGTATTCTGGTACGAGATCCAGACTACCAGTTGTCGGGCTTTCATTTTAGTGGAAGGCTTGGTGGCTAAGTGGGTTAGATCGCTGACCTTGTGTGCTGGTGATTAGAAGCCTCGTTTAACCCAACTCACTGGATCATAATTACCTTGACACGCCATCTCCACTTGAAGAACATAATCATAAGTCATATTCCTTAAGGAAACAACCTTATTTTCGTATGATAGTCTGCAAGTACTGAAGCATATTAAGAACTTGCAATAACTATTTCCCTCAATGAGTTTTAATGCTACTCACGCCTACATCACTTCATTTAGGCGATACATGACTTAAAAAGCACTGTCAAGCATTTCAGATACACGACAGGTCGAGTTTTTACAGTGAACAAAAAATCATAACGACAGACATCCCCGTTTGATGAATCTCCTAGACGTAAGAGACATCCACTAATGAACCAGAAAGCTGGTGCCCTTTGAAACAGAGATAATCAGTTAAGAGGAAACTGGGTCTCTGCAGCGCGATGATGGATGGGAAAATAAATTGACAATTTTAGTTGCTCTTTTGTTTACATGTGTCGATGGTTAGAAAAAGTGTTTTGTGATAAGATCTAAAGGTAAAGCAATGTAAGGAAATGATGAAAGTTCAAATCATATCATACCCATCATGGAAGACAGACCGAGAGTGATAACTTTCTGATATTTGCATATGTACATTTTTAGTGATTCTCAATGCTGATTGGTCCGTTCAAGTGATATGTTATCACCTTGCTTTCGTTGTTGGGAGCATGGTATGACGTCATCCATTGTAAACAACAATATATATCATTACTTCACCTGATTAAAAAGCCTTGCTGTAGATATTTGTCTTTTCGGTCTTTTCTTCTTAGACTAAAAAATATGTCATATACTCCCCAAAAAATGAAGTTAACACATTTATTTGTTTCATTTCATTGGATCAACAGACTGTTGAGCTGCTGAATGTTCACATGTGACACACGGACCACACATGAAACTGGTCGCTGATGTAGACATGACGACAAAAGTCAAAGATCATGGCCATCTGTAGTCAGCATCGTGTGTGTCCACACTGGGAGTCAAGAACTGTCTGACATCTGCCGAAGGAAGCAATGAGGGTACGAATCAGACCTTGGAGAATGCTCGCCCACTCGGCCTGTAGGGTCAGTGCCAGCTGTGCAGAGTGTGTGGTTGTGGTTTCGGCTGTGGCTGTAGTTGTGGCTGTAGTTGTGGCTGTGGCTGTGGCTGTGTTCTTTTTTCACACCCCATACGTGCTCGATGGTGTTCAACTCTGATGATAGAGAGGGGCCTGAATGAAGTTGTGTAGGTATGCTGTTGTGGTCTGGCATTATAGTGCTATTTCGTCTTTTACTATATTCGCCCAATACAGAATCTGTTTCGTTGGATAATCGAGACCTTCTTCACTTCGGGCTTATGAGAACAAACGAAATACATTAATATCTGCGTGGCTATCTGATCATTGTGTCCTACGTCCCTTCGGGCTTATGAGATCATTGGAACAAACGAAATACATTAATATCTGCGTGGCTATCTGATCATTGTGTCCTACGTCTCTTCGGGCTTATGAGATCATTGGAACTAACGAAATACATTAATATCTGCGTGGCTATCTGATCATTGTGTCCTACGTCTCTTCGGGCTTATGAGATCAAACAAACGAAATACATTAATATCTGCGTGGCTATCTGATCATTGTGACCTACGTCTCTTCGGGCTTATGAGATCATTGAAACAAACGAAATACATTAATATCTGCGTGGCTATCTGATCATTGTGACCTACGTTTCTTCGGGCTTTCCAACCCATTAAGCTGACACATGGTGGTGTGTATACCTTTAACATCCAACTCACTCACTACTTAATCTTATTGTAGACTACGCCACAAAGTGACGGATGTATTCAGAGTGAGGGGAAATGGGGTTTACCGTCGCGTTCAAATTTATTGTACTCAATTAGCCTTGTTTTAGTCCGGCGCCACGCAGGGTAACAACAAGTAACATATTTTAACATCTTTTAGTATGACGCGGCCGGATATCAAATCCCCCGACGTTCTGCTCTCCGGCCACAAAGTCAACCTGAGACCTCAAGACAGATTTGGCGGTGGATTGGTTATGATGTTGGGTGGCATCACAAAAACGTCAACTTTGTTTCATCTTACCCCTATCGTCCATCAAGATCTTTGACGGTCATAACATCTTCTGTAATACTCCACTACCTGTTGTTATGTATTCCCAATTTGTCATTATTATCATACAACTATTACTAGAAACTAATATCCCCAACAATTTAAAGAAAGTTCAGTTATTTCCCAGTAGCCTCTACTTTTCCAAAGATTATATCAGAGAACATTTACCCGTTTGTTCTTGACAAAAACATGATCAGAGCAAATCTTATTGTCGAACCTAATTGCACTGCCACAGGTTTCTGCTCTACATTGAACCGTGGTTAATGTACCTCCATATCATAAATACAATGTTCATGTTCATTCTGCTTGACAATTAATTTTAAAAGCCTCAAAGACACACTCTTCAACAGAGCAATACTCTGAGATAAATCTAATGACAAGACAAATAACAAATGCTTTTATATCCAGTAATCGAATTGATTAAGATCCAGGTACAGAGAACTATTAATCATCATAGCTTTGGAAAAGTTTTTATAACAGCTACTTAAGCTTGATTGATGTATTCCAACAAGATGTTGACAGGTTATTATTCTGTGTCTGTATCACAATGCATGCAGTTACTATATTATTTTGATCGTGCACAGTCCCTACAATGTAATTAAAACGAATCGATATTTTCTGATTATCGTGAGAAGCTCACGAAAAAGCTGACATTATCCAACAATTTGAAGGTATGTATGTTGGTTTATGAGGGCAATTTGAGATATCGCTGTAATAATAAATTGTTTACTATGTTGACCGGGCTGCACGCCATGACACAGAGTGGGGCTGCGAATTGAGCGAGGCAAAGTTTAATGCAACACTGCCAAGATCCTGGCAGTATAGAGGTGAAGAGTGAGCACACAACTGTCGTATAGACTCATTTCCTTTGTTCTTTCACAGCGACGCTGTGCTTGTCAGTTTGTTTTATTGTTCAAAGCCACACCTGCCACGCAATTGGGAAACGACAACATGTTTCAGCTCAGTCACCGAGCCAGACCACCCGATCCTTTAAGTCACATCTTGCGATGTACTCCATCTGACCAAAATTTTCACCACCGAGGGGCGAAAGTATTTACCTGTGCTCTAACTGTTTATTGATCCACCAATCAGAAAACGTTGCTGGAGTCGTTTCATTTCTTTCAACGACGCAGAGAATAGTCCTGTTCTTACTTAGAGCAGTACAAGTGGTTCCTGAAGGAGGGACAGCAAATCTCCCAAATCAATGGTATCAGTTGGCCTTCGTCCTGTCATGTGGCCATGGCTGTGGCGGCGTCTTTGACGGTGGCAGTTCTTTGGTTAGAGACTGTACGTCTTTCATTTTGTCATTACATCCATACGGCATTGCTATACACAACAGTCGAATGCAATGTATTTCTGTAGACATGTGCATCTTATAGATGGTATGCTTACTCTTATATCCCTGCTTTCAGGAAAAGACTGGAGTGGTTTCTTGGTAAAGACTATTGAAGACATGTCTGAACTATGCTGACTTCTGTTGAGTCTCTCAAACAAAACGCAATCCACAACAGGTACATTCACTGCACATTCGCATTCATAGATGACGTTTTCAGATAACAGGTCTTCAAAAGATTCCAATATTTACAGATACATCAGGGAGCATTTGTGTCACTGATGCACCTATTTCAAAATGTTTGAAAGCTTTACTGAGGCCTTGAATAATGTAACCCTGATCAAACAGCAAGAGTCGTACGATGCTCTTTGAAATCTTCGTTGAAAGAACATGTTCGACTGTACCTCAATTTGTTTTTGTGTCATCGCCATGTTCACAATGACTGAACAAGTTGTTCCCAATGAATCCAACCCTGTAGTTAATGCAGCCCTTTTCCATGATGTTGTTTCTTCCACGACAACAGCTATTTATCCTTGGAGATACTCACATACACACATGGACGAGTGACGACAAAGAGCAATTCCCTCATCAGCATGTGCCTGGAACTGTGCCATCAATACATGATAGAGTATGTACCTAAAGAATACATTTGTATCTTTATTACTCGTTAAAGATACCACTGCTTAATAACAATAATGTGTGAGTATATTATTTGTTAGTGAAACTAGCTTATCCCGGCAATACATAAGGATAAATCTTGGTATTTAACACTGTTGTACCAGCGTATTGTTATTAAATAGTGGTTTCTTCAACGGGCGAGTAATAATAAATACAATACAGATATACACAGAATACAAAACTCGTTTCCGAGTAATACCACTGTTATGAAACTCGTGAATAGTTCTGGTATCTGACAAGTCTTTTAAAATTGGATCACACGGGAGGGAGTTTTGTATTCTTTGTATATCTTATAGTTTACCTAAACGTACGGATGCACTCCTAAATACTCATCCTTCTACAACACCACTCTTGGGATTCCGGGTAAGAATTGGTCTACAACAGTTTATGTTTCTCGCGACTGAATTGATCTAAGACATAAAAAATAAGTGATGCAGTGAGATGTTTGTAGGAATTTCTTTTTCTGAGCAGGTTTTCCCAAGTTGCGTTATAATTGTGTAATATAAATATAACGAGAACGCACGTAGAAGAGCCAAAACCTCACAAAAATGGCATTTGTGGTATATGGAGGCTTGGAAAATTAATCAATAAATTCAAACTGAGACTTACGTCCTTATCGCGGTTTTATGAGGTAATCATAATCCACACGTTTTACGATCTTTCTAAATGCGACACATTGATGTTGTTGTTGATTTTAGTTATGCTTTGGTAATGAACTACTCAGGAGAGGTCATAACAAGCTCATTGGAGAGGGTTACGATCTGGATAATGCTTCATCGCAGGTGGCAGCATCTTCTTGTTGGAAGACATATGATTATATACAAGTGATTTTAAAGCCGTACCCTAGCGCGAGAACAGACTCCATGGTGTGGCAGATAGAGTGTCTGCCCGGGGAGCAGAAAGTCAGTGTTTCGACCCTGTGGTCATGCAAAAAAACGTTATAATATGGTACCTATCGTTACCCTGCTTGGCATTAAAGGGATAAATAAAGCAAGGCCAGGTTGGCTTGGAATCGATATCATGTGTGTCAGTAGTGTATCCATGTTAAACTGTGGCATAGTAACTAGCAATATATGAAACTTCAAAAGCACTCTGAGACAATATCTGATGGAAAGCCTCAAACATAATGTCTCAGACGACTTGACAACCTGTGCAACAACTAACATTAGAATATCCCTAGTTACTGTATTAAAACGTTATTTGAATAAAAATTTATCAATATTTTAGCATTCGAAATGCTTTATTTCTTGTCAGTGTGCCTAAAAGATGAAAGGACCATTGTGAGAACAAATTTGTTCTGGTATTGCATAAGCTAGATGACAAATATGTTTCAGATTTGTGGCATGTACAGCATAGCGTCTGATAGTATTAGTTAATAACAGAAACCAATCAATATTTTCTTCATTCATTCATTCATTGGTTTTATATCCTCTCGGTGTATAAGCTCATGACTAAACCAGTCCCCCGTTCGTAATAACACACAGAGTGTTTTATCATCAGCATGGACACTTTTATGTCTCTCGTAAATCCCTCCGGATCACATATTTGCCCACATTTATATATCTCAGGGAGTAATATTACCAGATTACAGATGCTGTAAAGGTGCGTCATTATCTCTATTCTAAGACATAAAACAATTGAAGACACCATGGCGGCATGGGTACGGCTCCAGGGTCTAATAAAAGTTATAACTGATGAGAGGAAACAAAGCTTTATTGCCAAAATAATCATTTTCTTACCCTGATGATCGGTTGCATGTTGGCTCTGTAACTGTCTGGGCTGTAGTTTATGAATCTCAAATTCTGTTTTTAAGAACGGAGCTGTTACTCGATGGCTGGATTGAATTTGTCTGTTAATCTTATGGTAAGAGAGGATAGTTGTTGTATTGTCTGTGTCCTACTTCTGTTAATGATCTGTCTGTGCCTGACTTGCAAGGGATATACCAGAAGGGGTCGAGAAAAGAAGAGATTTTCTGCTACAACAGCATAACTGTCCACAAGAACATTCGGATATGACTTAGGGTGAAATTTGTGTCAGAACTACAGAATCAAGGCGTTCAATCTGTTCACGTTTTACCAGAAAAGATGAAAATATGAAAAATGAAAATCAAAGATGTATATGTCCCCAATCCACTCAAAAGTTTGGACATGGTTTGAAAACCTCAGTAGTTTGTCGTCATTGTGGTGACGACCATGATAGTAAGGATTGTAGTCACGAACTGAAATGATCCAACTGTGAATGCTAATGCATGGCCTCTTCCAAATCCTGCCCTGTGTCTCAAACCGAAACCAAAACACTAAAACTAAAGTGTGAAAAAACCCATCTCTTTTGCAGCCACTAGGAAGCTTGTTGTCAGTCAGTCAACATCGCCTTCAACTCTCAATTTTTTCTGCAGCTGTTTCCTATTCTGTTAAACTTCATCAGTTCTGTGTCAGACCCAGTTGACTTGGGTCAAGTCTGATCGACCTGCTTCTTTCAGTAACATTGGTATCCCTGACAGTCGATCCGCATCACCACTGTTTAGCGTATAACTTCGACATTTCCTGAAGAACCAGCTCTTCAGGAACGAAAATTATCCAAAGAAATGAAAGAAAAGGGTTAAAAATAAATCAGAAACTCACACAGGTGAGTCCATCGTCATACATAAGCTGTGGGAGTTCTTCTTCCTCACGTTTACGTGTGAGATCATCAATTGAGCCACCATGACTCATTCATAAAGTTTAAAACAATGTAACTGTACAATGTAACTTAACTCAAGATTTCAAATGACTGGCAATATGTTTACACGACACTGACAAATTCGATATAAGAGATTATACCTCCTATAATGTCTTTTCACCATGTTTCCATGTAGCGGGACACTCAAGTATGAATAAACAGATTACGTGAAAATAAACAAAATATATCGGTTACTCCCACTCGGGTTGTCAGTGCAGATTTGAAGAGCTTATTTCACGACGATCTCATATTGGCCATAGTAGATACACCCATGCATATATGCTTGTCGTTATCTTGGCGTCTGTTGCAATCTGAGCGGTGGCAGTGCATGGTGTTGCCAGGATGTTGGAGCTGTTTGTGACGTATATCGGCTGTGCGCGGTTACAGACGGGAGCTGTAGCCTGATGAAAGTTTGCCTGATGTGTTGCAGGCAGGCCATTGAACTTTCGGAACGTCGTCCGTAGTCACACGGTCGTCAAACCCACCTAACTCTCCCACACACGAAGACCTTTTAACTCGAGAATATGCTTGCTGAACACTCTCGTCATCAAAAAACACAAAACACAACCTCATTTGAAACGGAAACTAAAAAGCCTTCTTACGATTACATAAAGTAAGGTTTTTTCTTTTCAACTGGTGAGTTTAATGCATACACACAGATCACAACACCTACATGTAGTGTGAACCTTTTTTTTATGATTCCTATCAATTTTCGAATTGCACTGCAGTAAATTAAATTTATGTCTGGTATAAATTTGTCTGTGATTTGCCAGGGCTTCGAAACCTCGATTTCATGTTGAAAACCGAGAGGCGATTAGCTTTATCAATTGTTGATGGCAGACTAGACGCTTTGTGTTTAATCCGGATACGTCGGTCAATTGGTCAGTCGATACCAGCACATTCATCTGAAATGCTGCAAAGCTAAATTAGCGCTACTACTGTCGGAACTCCCACATTCTAACGTACATTAGACTTTCGGCAGTCGTAGCACTGGGCTTGCTTTGTGGAGCGAGATCTTTACTGACTTTGTGTTCTGGACTTCTGCTGTGTTAAAGGTGACCATGCGTGAACCACAAGACACTCTCAGAATGTAAATAAGTGTCTTGTATTAATTAATCCATCACTAAATCATAATCGTCATCACACCAGGGTGAATAGCGGTCTCAGAATATGTACTGACACTAATTTCTCTAAAGCTTCTAAAGTCTGAAGTCAATTCCTTTTTTTCGCATTGAATAACATCGTACAAAGAGAAATTCATTTGTGGGTCTAGCAAATGTAGGACCCTCTCTGAAATATCAACCAGAATCCTTAATACAACCAAGGAAGGACTTTCTTTATATTAACACTGACACAAGTCGAACTGATACAATGTGGATTCACCAAAACTCAAAGGATTTGTTTGAATTTGTGTAATCTCAGAAAAGAATCAAGTTCAATTGTGCCAAGGTATTTCAACATTGTACAACAGCATTGATCCCATACCAAATCCCATACTTTTCTGAAGCAACCCTGAAATACCCATTCACAGCAGCTTTGAGGTCATCGCTGTCGCTTTCAACGAAGGAGTTCTTTCAGTTTAGGAAACAGGTGGAAATCACTTTGTGCCAGGTCCGGTGAGTATGGAGGATGAGGAAGCTCTTCGAACCCACATTGTTACACAGAGGCCTTTGCAACTCGAGAGGTGTGAGAAGAGACATTGTCATGAAGTAGTAGAACTCCAGTAGTCATCAGTCATCATTCCTCGCTGCTTTTCTTTGATAGAATATCTCAGACGATGAAGCAAATCAGCATTGTAGGCACCGGTAATGACTTTCTAAGTAATCAACAAGGTTCACACCCTTTGCATCCCAGAATACAGTGGCCATAACTCTCTTTACTGATCTTGAAGACTTGAATTTCTTTGGTGCAGGAGATGTGGAATGATGCCATTCTACGAACAACAAACAAACAACGTACGCAACGTAAAAAACTTAAGCCTGGAGAGTGTCCCGCTTTTTGCAAGAGATTATCCTAGTCAAGTGTTTACAACAATATTTTTTCATAAAAAATGTTCCTAATATGTACCTCTGACACGAGTTAGTGAGTGAGTTACAACTTAACGTCTCACCGACAATATCCCTGCCCTGTCCTCGAGAGGCAAGAACATCTACACAAGAAGCTTTCATATCTCACGATCAATCAAGGCCTCACACTTTAGAAAATGCCGGATATTAACCTGTCACTGATGTAAATTCCCTCGAGAATGATTCATTTGAGTGATTGTCACCAGCTGACATACGCCCACACCCAAAGTCTGGGCCTCAATAAGAGGCTCCTTCGCAGAAAGTGTGACTGAACACTCATAATGACCGATGCTCCCATAAAAAGAAGACTCATAAAGATACGTGGCTGAAGAAAGACTAATTACATAAAACGAAACCACAGAAGTCCATCAAAGGAAGCCATGGTATCAAGAGAGACAGCCACTCCTTGCCAGTGATTCACACACAGAGATATATGACATTAGCATTGGTGATAGTGATTCTGAAAAACAGAAGGGAATTATTATTTGCGTGTTAACTACACCACCAAAACATCTATTAAGAACAACACTGGAACAAAAAAGAGATGAAATTGACTCCCACTTCAATTGACATACCCTGTCCGCAGCCAACCAAGAGAAATACACCACAATTACTTTTTCATGAGAAGGACATTGATGAGGTCGACATGGATGAATGTGTGGCTGAACTGCTGATACCGGTTTCAGGTGGGAAAAGCATCACTTCAGAGCACATCATAATCAGTGAATGCTATAACACAGAATACTTACATTTCATTGATATCCTTTGGTGTTTCGTCTTGCCTTATCATTGTTAAGGAAACTGTTGTAAGTTTTAATCAGTTTTATCATGTCAAAATATAATTTGTCTTATCCATGACCTTGTCATAACAACATCGTGTCCTGAAAACCAGGTTGTTCCAACTCCACTTGGAGCGATTTGAGTTTTTTATGCTTGTATTTTAGTAGATGTTCCATCTTCACTGTATTTAGTACGAACATGTTTACATGTATTCTCAAGTCGTAAGTTCATGTTAACCTATCAAAAAGCTCATACATATTCTATAAAATGTTTTCTGTTTTAGATAAATCAGGTATCTAACATGTTTGCAGTAATTTTGAGTTCCAGATTGTCCAAAACACAATTTCATGATCAATGTTCGAACAATACACATATTTAAACATTTGAGCAAAATGTATACCAACGACAACTTCATTCAGTGCTGAGCAAAATAAACATAATATGCTTTGTGGGTTGTCCTGTGATTTCAGATCGAAGTGACTGTGGTAGGATGTTTATCACTTAGCCTTGTTACAGAAGTAGGCTACCGCTACCTGCTAAAGATCATGGTTCTTTGAATAGTCAGCTAAAGGTACGCTTCCTTTACAAGACAAAGTTTCAAAGATTCGAAGCGTCGGTTTCTAACGAATTAGGAACAGATTGGATGATATCATGATATTGGTCACATTTTGAAAAGAATCAGGGACTGTTACGAAGGAGAGAATCAGTTCTGTAGGGAGACTGTGCACACTGAAAAAATACTGATGTCTATGTATTTGTTTTTCCAAAAGAAACCTGAACTCGCCTGTAATCAGAGGGAAATGCTCAATTCCAACTGGAAATACCAGAACACTTTCCTCATTTGACTATTTTACAATTGTGCATTTTCAATGACGGTAAATGAAAAGTAATATCGTTGCAAACTTACCATAATAAACTAACATTTTGCATCACTTTTGAACCATCTTTGCAATTTCAATATGTTCTATCCCTCGATCACATGCTAAAAGGAATGATATTCATTGGATACGCACTTAGAACACTCTGGAACTTAGATTTTGTTTTAGGTTTGGAGATAGCACGATACTAGTTAGTGATAAATCCCATTTATCCCCATTATAATGACATAGACTAATGTCGCCTGAGTGATTCTAGAACCTTAACTCAATTTTGACCAAAAGTGGTGATAGAACACGCTGGTCCTCAGGGCACGGCATATTATTGTTTCACTCTGATGTAAAAAGAATTCCCTTTTGGGTGATAAAGTATTATCTTACTGGATATGTTACGGCTCTGGATTTCAGACAATTTTACAAATGTTCTTATATTCTAACAAGAACATTTTGACTAAATTAAACGTCTGTCCAACAGTGTTTAAGGATTGGCTTTGCTGACCTATTTGAAGCTGCTTCTTCCGTCGTTCAATCTATTTTAAACCTCAGCGATCTTACCCATTCAGCCACAGACGCTTCCACAAGAGTGAGACCATGAGAGCCGAGCCAATTTGCACTTATCAGAGAGGTACGAGTGATCTAGACTACCAGTTGTTTTAGTTTAAATTTTGTGGAAGCCTCGGTGGGTCAGATCACTGACTTTGTGTGCTGGCGATTTGGTGCCTCACTCTGAGAGTGTGGGTTCGAATCCCGGATGAGACAAGAATTGTACTTCTCTAAGAATGTGTTATCCCACTTTCAAAATGGCATTGTGTATTCATAATTAATACAAAGCTTTTTCTCGTTGCTAACACTACATATAACATATCAAATAGAGTTAAAGTCGTGCAATATTTTATCATTCGATAATCTTTAGTACAGTCTACATCAATAATTTGTAAATCTAATTTTAATTAGATCTAATACCCTTTGCAGGATGTTGGAAATACGAAGCCTGTCGTGTCATGATATCTTCCATTTTCATAGAAGATTTATAATGTGTATTTGATCATATATATACATACTTTATTGGTTATCATTTATCTTGTCTATTCACGTTACATGTTGGTTGGTTGGTTGGTTTGTTTGATGTTTTTAGCAACACTTAGCACTATTCCAGCTATATGACGGCGGTCTGTAAATAATCGTGTCTGGACCAGACAATCCAGTGATTGATGTCATGAACACCGATCCACGCTATGGGATACGATGTTACATGTTCAAACATAGACAAACGGAAAAGAGCATTCCAGCAAACCAATCATAGCGCCATTATCGCATTTTCAATGAAAGGAAAAGCAAATAAAAATCGACCATTACAGCACATTGTATCCATGAGCGGTTAAGTCAAATGTGAAAAGGTACTGATGTCATCATGATCATTTTAGAAGTTCAGTTGATGTTTTCAGTAGTTGTATTATGCTTGTATCATGTGTATCATCAACAGGATCTGAGGCTGGGGCCACGTGTGAAGCCGACAGTGACAAAGTTTCTTTAGAGCAATCACGTTTGGTGGCCACACTTTTGAAACTTCCTTAAGCGACAAAATATGAAACGATTAGGGTAATTCATTCACACGGTCAGGTAGTTTGATCAATCACAAGTGACTTTTAATCACTTCATATAAAACGGCAACAGTTATAAGATGAAACGGGCGATCATGTACGGCAACCGGTAGACAGGACAGTGCTCTGTCGATCGCTTTTGGCATGGCAATTCAATGTTTAAACGTTGATAAGGAGGGTTCTGCCTCTACACGTAACCTGTACCGCTTTAATATAAAGGCAGTCTTTCCATATCATAGCGTTTAATATTTTCCATCAATCTGCATCATAAACAGAACGACAATCTGTACTGCACTTTCGTTTCGTCCCTTGCGCCGTGCTCAGTCGCCAAGACACAAAAAAAAGTATGAAATACTTCAACAACAAAATTACGTTGCGGACGAACCGTCAATAGTCTTACGCCTTTGCATAATGATACTTCGTCGTCATTCTCTTGAAGTTCGAACATGGCAAAAAAAAGGTCGAGAAGCGTGGTAATCACTTTACTAATATCACCATATTTCGCAATCCGTAGCACTGTACAAAATATGAGTGGCACGATGTTAAAGCTGAGATGATTGGGGTGGTGATGATTATTATTTTGATTTTGCGCTCTCAGTGTTTGACATCTTAATTCACAGTTAAAAAGGGACATTTTCACGGGACCATATATGGTCTCGTGGCACTAAGAGGGGTGTCAAAAGTGAGGGCCCATACATGTCGGACCATATATGGTCTCGTGGCACTAAGAGGGGTGTCAAAAGTTAGGGACCATACATGTCGGACCATATATGGTCTCGTGGCACCACGAGGGTTAAGCATATAAGAATAGCGACATTAAAATCTGTGTTTCTGACAGTGCGCTCATAAGGCATGACTCATGTTGTAGTGTAGTCTGAATTGCAGTTACCTGGTAAATTATTTTTAAACATATACATTTCCTACATTAAAGTGTTGACAAGCCTTTTCACAAGACAACTCTACAAACGATACTGGAAAATAACAGGTTAAAACTAAATATGCGAACGGAAAACAAAAAGATTTTACAATCGTTTAGAAATAGCTTGCAGCTTCCCACACGACTGCTGAACTTGTCCGTGACTTTGTCTGAAGACGACAACGTGATGTGAGTCATCGCGACTTATTGTGGCGACATTTATCATTGCAGTGTCTAATGCCAACTGATCAATCTGCATCATGAAGAAAATTCAGACACTGTATGGATAACTGTTGTCTCTTGAAACACAACCTACCGATTGAAAAATGTGATTCATATATACAGACGGAAAAACGTAACTCTGCTGGTGCAAAACAGGGGTGCTCGTTATCCAAAACGTTATTTGCTGTTTATAAAAACGACTTAGCCCATAGTTTTAATAACCTCAAATGTGGTGTTCAACGTGATGAAGTGATGATATCAATTTTGATGTGAGCAGATGATATAGCGCTTATAGCGCCTGACGAAACGTCTTTGCAGACAATGTTGAGTGCCTTAGATGTGTGGTACAAACATGGGAAATTAACTGTAAATACAAGAAAAACAATCATTGTATATTTTAGATGTCCTTTAGTGACGAAATCTAATTTTATTTTCACAAGTAATGGTAATACCATTGAGTATGTAGAGTGTTAAAGATACCTCGGTATCTGGTTGAACGAACATCCTGATATGACGAAATCTGTCAGAGTATGAATCTGCCAGTAGAACATTGTCCTCTTAATTTTCTAAGTCATATTTTCAGGTCATATGATGTGTTTAAAAAGCTGTATGAAACTTTGGTTCAACCAGCTATGTTGTACGGCTCCGGTTTATGGGGCATTAACACATACAGAGAAATCAATACATTGCAGAACAAAGCATGTCGCTTCTTTCGTGGAGTTGTTAACCTGGCTGTTACCGGTGATATTGGTGATAATTCGCCAACTGTTAAAACTGTCACGTATGTTTTTAGACTTACATTAAGTATTCAACTGCAAATACTTGTAAAATTATCTTTAACATGTCGAAACGATTCAAAACATCATGGAGAAGCAAAGTTGAAAAATTGCCTGTAAGTTCAATGTAGACAAAATCACGTTATCTTCCATACAAAAATACAAAAATGCATTGATATTCCCATACAAGATGACAAACAGAAATGGAAAAATGGTATTTGAGATGATAGAAATACCATAACTGGTAATTAAGTTAAGAACATACAGGCTTCTTAAATCAGACTAGACTGTTGAAAATGATGTTTTTAAGCTTAGATATAAGGACCAACGCCGTATTTTAGCTATGTTCCGATGTGGAAGGTTACCCCTTGCTACAGAAACTGGAGGCTATTTTTACGCACCAACCCTACTATGTGGCAGAATGTGTAAATATTGTTTTAATGTTTTAAATATCCGAACTGTTGAAGATGAAAGCACTTTCTTATTTTTTGTCTTTTTTATGAAGATTTAAGATATGAATTATTTGATGAAGCTTCAAATGAATTTATATACCCTTGGTGTTTATTATCTTTTATGTGGATTGTCTTTAACAATAATAATATAGTGCTGTAATTGTTCATACTTTTAATGAATTACATCGTGTCTCATAAGCACTATGGCTGGGCGTTACATATTTTACTATTGTATTGAATTTGTATACAATTATTCAGTAACATTCTAACGCGTGACATGCTAATAAACTCTCTCTCTCTCTCTGTATATATATATATATATATTTGTCTTGGTACAGGCGGAATATATATATATATATGAGAGAGAGAGAGAGAGTAAATGTTACGTTATTAAACACAGAAACATAGTGTTTGGCGATTCGTCTGATCAATGTTTTATCATTACAAATTCATTGACAAAACACATACTTGGTAACAGGAGACACGCCCTTAAAGAGGGGTGGTATAAGAAGTCAGTTCACAGTGTCAGTATCGGGTGTGACCACCATTTGTCTTGATACAGGCGAGGCAGCGGTGACGCAATGAAGACATCAGATTATTGAAAAACACCTGGTTGATGTTTTTTTTCCAAATGTCAACCAAAGATTTGCCAACTGAGCTAGCGTTGCAGGTTGGTCCTGTCGTAGGCGTTGATAAATCGACTTCACAATAGAAATTGAATCGTGTAGGAATAGCTTGTAGCTTCCCACACAACGCCTGAACTTGACCGTGACATTATGTCGGAAAGTAACAGCCACGTATTGTGAGTCATGACATTTATCGTGGCAGTGTTAAATGTCTTTCAGCTGAGCTCTGATGTGTCACAGTCACGAATGACCCGCTACCCACGTGCACGGAGGAATGGCATGTTCCTCGTGCTGTTTTGTGAGTGTTGGGGAGTAGTTTGTGGTCCCGCATCCATTCTATCTCCAGCAGTCCTTTTCAAAGCTGATCATCAGACGACCGATTTTAACACTTATATTCCATGATCCTCTATTGTGTAAGAGTGGATATGAGTTTTCCAAATGTCAGGCAACAAGTTCCTTCGTTACACACTGGACTCAAACGTCAGCAAATAATCAATTTCACCACGCAAGAATCTCCTCGTTTTTTTAATCAAACACAAATAGCTGTCGGAAACAGTAAATTTCAACATCACAGAGTGAACGTCATCTGCTATCGGACACTGATAATGCTGTATAGTTTTACCTACTGGCATCATACATACCAGTCTGATATTTCTGTCTTCTCTTCTGACATTTATTTTTGTTTGTTTGTTGTTGAACGCCGCAATCAGCAACATTCCAGCTATATAATAGCGGTCTGTAAATAATCAAATCTGAAACAGACAATCCGGTGATTGACGACATGAGCAGTTGGGATGACATGCATCAACCAAGTCAAGGAGCCTGACCACCCGATCCCGTAAGTCGCTTTTTATGACAAGCATAGTCGCCTTTTACCCGGGATCAACGTCTGAAATTAAGAGGCATGTCTCCATCGAGTGATTCCCAAAGGCTTTAAGACAGGAAGTAACATGTGAACATATTGCACACGGCACCACTGTTATTGCCACCAGCTAGGACTTACATTAGACCTACATGTAGTCGCAGAAAAACACATGACTTATCTTCAATAATAACCTATAATTAACAGGAGGCCAGAGACTCACTTGCAGCCATCCATACGTACGTGCCAACTATTATAAACTTTCATTGGGTGTATATGATACATCTGGTTCGGGTTCTGAGTGACAAACTAGACTTACACGTATATGTAGAATAAGATAGCAACCCTTGATGGGTACCTATAACATAAGGAATAATCTTGTGCAATTGCAATTTCGATCAACATCTACCAATTAATTTGAGTGAGTGAGTATTCATTTACGTTGTTAGCTATAGGAAATATCTACCTCAACGTGGCGGGGAACACATATTCGAGAGCCGTGGTCCGATGATCTCAGTTTCGAATCCAACATTCGGATGATTGATGTGACAGCACCATGCCCCTGTTCGGATTCTATCTGAAGTCTTAAACATCTATGGCCCATCCTACATCACGCTTTCCACTCTCAGTAAACTGACAAGGTGAGATCCTGGCTCAAACACAACATAGACTCTCTTGACGAACGGATCAGTGGTGACGCTCTTCACAGTACAAAACGTGGTCTCCTTCTTGATAATGGAATTGTAGGTATCATAATATCCAATAATTAATCAATTGTTCTGAGAGTGTAATTGGCAAGAGGTGAAGAAGTGTGAGGAACACAACCGAGTGCCGTGGACCCTGGATAAATGTAAATCCAGATACACAACAACACTTTTATAGCCATAAACATATATTGTGTCACGTCTTACCCAAGGCCTTTTTGGTAGCCTTTTGGTATCGATCGATTGCTTCCTTTAACGTAGAACGACAGCAATAGACACTTCGTAAGGTTAGAGAGTCCATACTTAGTTCCACACACTGCCTGAATGTCTTGGTCCTCGTATTACAGGATCTTTTGTTACAATTGAAATTGAACAAAGATGTTTTCTCTCGTATTCGAAGATGGAATGTGTTTTTTTTTACAGAGACATTATCTCGACAGAATATATAGTTCAAGTTTGAGGATTATTCGAACTTTTATTACAAATCCGTATCTCCTTCCAAACACTTGCCCTATCAGCATACCTTTTGCTCCCCTTAAATTATAACTCCAAACTGTTCTCAAATTTAGTGGAAGTGTAATTTTAGTACTTTTTGGTGAATATCTGTGACATTCTTGAGAACGATGTCTGTTTGGATTTGAGTGACAGGCTTTACTGTGAAGGATTCAATGTATTTCAGAATGTATATAATCCCCTTCAGCACTTGATTTGTTGTTTGTGTGTGTTTCCTCCCCGGTCGCATCGCTTCATAGACACATTGTTCATTAGTGGGGAAACAAGAAACAGTAATATAACTGGACACCATGCAAACTATGGGAAGTGGGGATCTGAGGTGGACATATTATACTGAGACAGTGTTTTTGGTTTATTCCTCTCATATCAGAACGTTTGAATAAAGAGGGGGTGGCTGAAGTTTGTTGGTAACCATTTTGTGGGTACCTCGCTGACAAACCAAGAATCGCAATCAGAGCATAATCTTACAATTTCAGATGCTGAAGAGTTGAAGAGCCCTACTTTTTCAGGAGATGCTATCAATCGTTATTGATGATTATAGAGAGACAAATATAAAATTCCACTTCCTTTAGCAGCTTTTTCAACCGGCCTCTGGTGTGCGCTGCACTTGCGTTCCTCAGTTGTAACACTGAATGGGAGTGAACGAGATAGTGAGTTCAAATTTAACGTCGCATCGGCATTATTTCAGCCATATAGTGACGAGAACAAGTTCATGTATACACAAGCGGGTCATGAATGCAAAGGTATAATAAGACAAATGTTTTATCAAACACATAACACTATCATTTATACAGTTTAAAACACGGGCTAAAGGCCACCAGTACCCAAAGCTAGGCCACCTCGCTGGGGACTTACTTGCAGAACCTCAGCTTCCTGCATGATACCCCAGCAGCATTTACATCACTTTAGCTACTGGTGGTTGTGCTCAATACTAGCCAATATTAAAAAATACTCAGCATTGCGGTGGCTTAAAACACTGGTTGATGATTGTAACATTGATTATGACAGGAATTACGTGTCACACAGGGAGACAATCATTTTACGGTACTTCAAACTCTTGGACAGAGCCTTCAATAATGTCAGTTGGTCAAATCATCACATCAAATTTTAAAAACATGCAATTAATTATTCACATACATGTATATACTTTGAATTTATTATACCGACCAATTTCAAGTGACTTAAGATCTTTCAGATATACCCTTGGATAATGTGAATCCCTTGCGATCGCCAAGTCCACACAGTCAATTCATAGAATTTATTGATTCCTACCTTGCTTTTCCCACTGATGTCCAGTTTAATTTAATTATACTTCTCTTATGTCATCCTACACTAGAATTATCTGACGAAATGTCATCGAAGTCGCATCTGATGGCGCCAATATCGCCAAGAATGTCGACGTAAAAGCGCATCAGCATTCGTTTTCTGCTTCATGAATTGCAATAACGTTTTTCAAATTTTTCGAAACGTGTACACAAATACTAATATTTCCGATGTATTTATATTTTGAAGCACCTTGTCAAGTCAAGCTAAAGTGATGTGTTTGTAATATTATTACTTCATCTTTAAAACTATTTTCTTCATGATATCTTTCAGTGTATCTTTATACCTGGATAATGGTATGTGTTATGGATTGATCAGTGGAGAAATGACTTTGTTGCAGTCACGATCAAACCATCAATTAATTTTGACAGAAAGACGTTTCTTTCTGTGGTACAAATTACACAGCTCTAAGGCCTGGTTCGAAGACTAAGATATTAAATGTATAGTGCCTAGTTTTATATATTTTATAATGTCAAATTTCATTACTGCTTGCAAACGTGATTAGACTTGGAGTTTTTATTAATTTTATGATTAGACAAGCCGGCTACCAATAACGAATCTCGTTTAAGCTTGTGAGTCAAATAACCATACTCTATAAGGCAGAAATGTCAGACTTCTCCTTTGGTACCTGACCTGACATACCTTTATGATGCTCGATTTCAGAAATGAAAGTGTTCTGTTACACATTCCGCGCTCTTCTCCCATATTAAACTGAAATAACGTGATATAAGTGGATTACTGTTAAAAGCGTCGAAAGCCAGTCAATAATCTAGAAAATAACTTGATATACTCTGCATAAAAAAACGCAAAAGAAATGAAATCGTGTTGTTAACATCCATACAAAAATATTACCAACAATGATTTTGTCATTTTTGCATGTATTGGGATTGATTTGTGTGGATGGATTTAGGTACTGCAAATATCGCAAAAACACAGCTACGTGAAAGCCTGACGCCGAAACACACCAAGATGACATGCTCGTGCACCATCACTTGTTGGGCTATATAAATGTGGGATTTGCATGTCACCACAATCTTACAACAAGTAAATAACAAAACATGCAACGACCATATGGAAATTGGGTCAATGATAATAATGTGTGCCAATTTTGAACAATCGATTATCATCTGTCGATTATTTATTTGATATATAGAATATATATTTAAACTCACTTTTGTGATTCTTTTTTGTGTGTAGCATATGTACTTTGTCTTTGATTTGAATATTCCCATAATCACAGGTGTCACAGCTATATCTAAGGTTTTAACATGTGTAAAGTGCGCGGAGGACACAGTCTTTATCTTTTTTAGCTTTCCTGAGTAGCGCAAACATCACCTTTTTTGATTGTTTGGGTAATAATTTTTTATCACTATTTCAATAATCTCAGTTTTGCGGTAGAATTTGTGTTTCCTGTTGGCATGGATAGTAAGTCACCTGTAGTCGACCAGGACAACCAGGAAAAAGAACAGTTTCTTCATCAGAAAGCACCAAAACAAATTGCACTCACAGTTATCAGTTTTCATGTTCACAATAAATCTTTTCACCTTTACATCCATTATCTGCTAAGTCAGATTCAAGATCATTGATGAACATAGAAAAGAGGGGAGGCCACACATTATCCCCCTGTCGAATACCGGAGTCACTGAGGCAGTAACCAGATATGCCGTTGTTTTCTTTAACACAGGATTACATACCACAGAACACATTTTGAACAAGTGAAAACAAATAACCTTTATGTCCACATGAGTGTGTTTTTTATCCCATACATTGTCAAAGCTTTAGAGAAATATGTAAATACAATTCAATTTTCTTTTTAAAGATAACATTATTTGGGTCTGTAGAACAAAAATATTTTCCGAAATAGAAAAACGTTTTCGGAATTTCACTATTTGATAACAAATGCCCAAGATACAGTCGGACTCGTTTAAACGAGATCTCTTATGAATATGGAACGGGTTTTGCGACGTTTATTGTATCACTCATTTGTATCTAAATATATGTAAGGTTGGAATTGAACAACACATGCAATTTAACGCATTTACCAAAGCAACTTGAATCGTTATTGGTCTATACCTATTTGGGTTCAGGAAATCTCCTTTCTCTTTGTAACTAAGTTCGTCAATACCCGCGAGCAATGAATCGGGGTTCATTCCTGTTGACAAAACGAGTTTAAAGCAGTCAACATGTGGTGGTGCTAGTTATTAGTGGTGGAAGAATAAATCAGTGAGATCGATACCAGCGGTCTTACACGTTGGAGGTGTTTGATGGCATGTATAACTTCATCCTGTGTGATATCAGCATTTAGTACTCACATAAAGTAGTTGAAGGATTATCACTGTTTGTGTTAACATCGTCTACTGATACAAGATTCACATCCATGAAATGGTAAAATCAATCAGCTGAGGGCATTTATAGACTGTTGCACTAGGTTTTTTTTATTCAAAGCTTTCCACAATTCTTTGGCGAATGTTTCATGTTATTACCAAAGACTTTTGTAAGACTTCATTTCGGTTGTTGTATATGCCTGTCAAAACAATGATTATACCTTGTGAAAACTAACCTTCAAGGGGTTTGTCTTCTAAAGTTCTATGCCTGTGATGTTGTCTTTCAGAATGTTAAAACTATTTTACATGCATCGCCAGCCTTGTGATTGTTACCTGACCACAAACTCTGTTTACCATTGTCAGCGCTATCTCGCCTTACCCAGACATTGTACTTGCAGAGTCAGCTATCACGTGGACGATAGGCTCGCCTAGAATGTCTACTGTAGCAGGTCAAGTTGACAATCCAGTCCAGTTGGATGTATCTGTGTGTTGGTCTGTTTTTGTGCCAACTAATAGACTTCAAGGCACACGAAAGATTATTAAGTCTTACAACAGTTGGAAGACAGAACTGGGCAAGTAATGTTTGACATAGTCTGTTTAGTTCAGGTCTTGGGTTTGCTTGGATTTACATGTTGGACTATAGTTAGCTTACTTAACCTAATTACAAACCAGACTAAAAGATATGTACAGCCTACAGTGGGCAAACTCGTTGTGATCGTGTACTCTAAGTGAACGTCATACACTTGTTAAGATACGCCAGGAAGCAGAGAAATATAACAGGTTCCACCTTGTGTACATTGCCTACCTGTACAAGGCCTAATATCGATACCTGGAGACACCACATAATTCCAAAATCTGAACAATTATATACATATAGTAACCAAGACAATATCAAACATCTGCATCAGTTGACCTGTATATGTCCATCGATAAAAGACAATACAAGCAATACATACCAAATAATATAAAATCGTCCCTCTATCGACCAATTTACTCGCTTTAAGCCCCACCCCACCCAAAAAATAAATAAATAAATAAATAAAAAATTTATATAAAATACATAAATAAAAATAAAATATAAATATTTAAAAAAAAACAGTCAAGATTTATGATATGTCCTGTTAGATTTCAAGTGACCCCCGCCGAGATATTGCTGGAATTGGAATTGCTGGCGTAAAATCAAACTCATTCACTCACACAATATACATTTTTATTTCAATTGGTTCCACATCTACACTGTATATTAAATTCGCGAAAACGTGGTTAGCATGAAAGGGGAACACAACGTAATGGATGATAGTCATGCTGCCTGTTCTGGCAATACAATCTCTCATGAAAGCAACAGTATCAGATATTGATAGTACATTCAGTAATAACTGCTCCACTTTAAACATTTTGTCCTTTTGTAGTACCTTGCTGCTTCAACTAGTATATATGTTGTAGTTTAAACGTATAATCAGTTATGTATAATACCACACCATTTCAGGTATTATGTGTTATACCTGATTCACTAAAATTTTGGTTATATATATCTGATAATTGTAGGGTATTATATATAATAACTGATTGTACGCTGACATTGCTCACGGTAAAAACGTATAATCAATTATTATGTATTATATATCATGAAGCTAACTATTGTGGCACATTGCTGTGTTAATATGAGGAATAATAAGGACTGTGATGTCAATTTTGATTCCTTATTAATGTAATCAACAAAATATCGTCACATGGCAATTACAAAAAGCAACAATTGACATATATCCACAGGCTTTGTTTTAATTTAGCAAAAGTTTTGGTTTGTGCACGAGAGGTTTGAGTGGCATCTTGAATTGCTTTCAAAACAAATGAAACAGCACAATAGTTACCTACTCTACTGTAGTCGTCACTGAACAGACTTAAAAACGAGTGTTTTCAATATACACAATAAACAAATTCAAACTTTGATTAATAATAATATATTTTATCGACATGACCTACAGAAAAAATCTAAAAACACTTCTCATCAACGGATGAAACAAGATCTTTACATTTGTCATTAATAGCTATGCCAATGAAGCTTTTCATTTGAACCATGTTGGGAGTAGCACTATAATATCGATTTATATTTAGATATTCAAGTCGGATATGGGGTCACAGGTGGTCCAGTCGTCTAAATAATCGCAATTCGATGTGCACAGTTGATTGTGGGTTCGAATCCCGGGTCGCCCCGAATATGTGTCAGCACCATACCCGTGTTCGTTACTTTCACCAAATTGGTAAACGTCGGAGACATGCATTACTGCGGGCTTTCCCACATCAAGCTGACATGCCGTGATATATATACTGTTTACAGCGGCGTTAAACAAACTCATCACTTTTGACACATAATCATTCGGCATAATCCTCAAGGAAACAACATTATTTTGTATATGACAGTGTGCAAACAAATTTACAACTTGCAATAAGTATTACCCTCATTGAGTTTAAATGAGTTTGACTTCACGCCATCATATAACAATGGTAAAGATCGTTGTGACGCCATTCAGAATTAGTCGTCAGCAATAAGTGACCAGTGTTACCCTCAGCGAAATTAAATGGGTTTGACTTCACGCCATCATATAACGATGGTAAAGGTCGTTATGACGCCATTCAGAATTAGTCGTCAGGAATAAGTGACCAGTATTACCCTCAGTGAGTTAAAATGGGTTTGACTTCACGCCATAATATAACAATGGTAAAGATCGTTGTGATGCCATTCAATCGCCATTAGTTGTCAGTGACTTGTCCTCCTATTAGACTTAATTCAAATGTGTAACAGAAAACTCCGTATCTCACAGAATTGACATTTGGTCTGTGAATCTCTCCTACGGAGATTTAGGTAGGCGATAGACTGACTTACAGCGCACTGTTAAGCCTTTCGGATACACGACAGTTCGAGGTATGCTGTCAACATGAGACCATATCAGCAGATATCCTAATTTGAGGAAACTCCTAGACGTAACGGAAATCCTTTAATGAACCAGAAAGCTGGTGCACTTTGAAGCAGAGAATCAGTAAAGGGGAAACTTGGTCTCAGCCGTTCGAAGACGGATAGGAACAAATCTATTTGCTGTTTGGCTGAGATATGTCGATGGTTAGAGAAAGTGCTTGGTAATCAGATCTGAACGTACGGTAATGTAGGGAAACCATGGACGTTTAATCATATCCTAACCATAATGGAAGACAAGTCGAGTGTAATAAACTTCGGATATTTGCATATGTACATTTCTGGTCAGGTCAAATGATATGAGATCACTCATATGAAGCCATCCATTGTTCACGGCGTCATCTGAGTATTAGGCTTGCTTCAGAAGTTTCTCTGTTCGGTCTTCACCTCTTACACTGAGAATGAGTAACGAGCAGTGCCAATTTTGTTTTCAATATTTGGAATTTCCGAAAAAATAAAGCTATTTTTCATTTTTGTGCTTAGGTGCGGACCATTTGATATTGAACAGGAGCCCGCATGTTTTTGGGGTTGAGTGTTTTTTTCTTCTTTTTAAGGTGGTGATATTTTTTTTTACGGCACATTTCAAATCTAACCACTGGAAAGAATGTTAAAATTGTCTCACTGTTCACTGAAACATAATAACTATACATATGTACATGTAGGCGACCTAAAACAGAACAATAAAAATAGCAGTATAATAAAGCATGTTAGATCATAAAAGACCATTTTTTAAAACACCGTGAGTAACAAATTCCAGAGTGAATTTTTCTACAGTGTTACAGAAGGGGACAGCAAGTCACACACTGTGCTAAGTTAGGGACTCGAACACGGACATTTGGCTTGACGAACGGGGATACCATATCTCCTCACAAAACATTCAGACAAACGGCAATTGTATGGATACACGATCACAGATTAAATACAGATGGACAAGCAATTGCTTTGATATGTATGTTTGCATCCATTTGCTTAAATATGAACACATTCAAATACAAGTATGTAAATTAGGAACCACATGTCTAAACAAGTCATAAGCTACTTGTATTATGGAGCGTTTTATGTATAAATGATTTATTTCACTTGAATCCGAAGGTGCGTTTTAGGTGAAAGAATACCCACAGTAATTTGCAATGGTCTTTTAGGGCTTACAACTGGAATTCTTCCCCCAAAACATAGATTTCATTAATACCTATCTTAAAAATGATTTCCAACCAGGAAATGAATGTTGGTGTTCCGTTGATCTTTGCTTACAAATAACCGACTTCTCCCCAACTGTTGAACTAGCGCACTCCCAAACAATCATCTTCCATCCTGAGCACCAGGACGACAGAACAACGGCCCCCCCTGCCAAGAAGTACATTAGTAACAGCTTGTGGTACATACTAGATGCGGAAGGGCCCATTCAGTTCACTAATAGCTTCATATATACGACATTTGGGTGAAGGATACTATTCAAAACAACACATAAAATACAAGCAAGCAATCGCGAAACTCTGGGGTTATTGAAATAATAATTTGACTGTCAGTTTTCCAACAAAGCTTTAAATCCGTTCTCAACTTTGTCAATGCACCCCCTTCGACTTGTCAATAATCATAAACATGAAATAACAAGGTTTCCAATCATCTGTGAATACAACACTAACATAGTCTTGAGAATAGATTACAGTTTATAATTGTATGTTCCGTCTAATAACTACTACAGACTAATATACTCTTCTGGTATAGACTTTTCATTTGACAGGATTTTATTACAGAAAAGACAGTAGCAGGTTGACTTAACACGTGCGAATATATGGCTTTTCAATTTACAGTACAGCCCCCCCCCCCCCCCCCCCCCCCCCTAGTAACAACAGGAATTACAACAACAGGAATTACGTGAGAGTTTGTTAAACATCTTTTTCTTCCCTCCATGACAATATCTGAATTTATGCTGACGAGTTGGTATGGTATAATGAATATGTTTCATGCCATTTGAGACGAATTGTTGCTTTCGGGTATATATTTATTTTGCATTTCGTCTGTACGATTTTGCAGCAAACGGACTCTAGGTAAATATCTAAATTCACTTTGGTGAAGTACTGATGTGTGTATTTGTACTTGAAAGAAATGTATGCAGCAAGTTATTTTGGGGTGTTCGTGCATATAGTCAGTCACCCCCGTGAAGATCCTGGTAAAAGTTGCAAAGCTGTTCTAAGCATCAAGTCCTTACTGGAGATGGATCATAGGGACATTCGATGTCCCGATACTGTCGGCCTCCAGACGATGTTCGTGTGATACAGTGTTTGACAAATAAATCACCTCAGAGGATTTCAATGCAATGGAAATCTCCATACAACTTAAGTCCATCAACCTCTTTGTAACATAACTGAATACTTTGATAGTGGATGAATTGGTTTGATTTGATGAGAACCTTCAGGACGGAAATATTCCAATGGACACAGTGAACTGTAAATTAATGCGTTCTTTCGATGTGGTGCACAGCAGGTAAACGTATTCCTGTCTGATACAAGACATTAACCACACCCGACAGATCGGATTAGTGCCAAGCAACATCTCCACTTTGGCATCATAAAACATGACTCTTGTTCAAAAGCTGTTTGATCAAGATTACAACATTTAAGGCCTCAGGAATGCTTTCAAAAACTTTATTGTAAACATTTCAAAATATGACGCATCAGTGACAAAAACAATGCAATTCCCTATTTGGACTTGTAACATATTTTACCTAATTCGGGTGAAGAATTTGACCTGCATGTGATAGTGACGGGTATTACGGATAAGGGGATACGCCCACCTTTTCCTCACTATTTGATAGTAATTCACAGACACATATTCATGATTCGGGCGGACTTGTACAGTCGACTTGCCTTTGCATGTGATAGTGACGGGTACCACGGATAAGGGGATACGCCCACCTTTTCCTCACTATTTGATAGTAATTCACAGACACATATTCATGATTCGGGCGGACTGGTACAATCGACTTTCGTATTATATGGAAATAGTCGCTTTTATTTAATATAATAACAACGTAAAGAAGTATCTTGTGGTTTGGTTAATCAGCTCATCACACGATTTCGGTTTTCCTGTTAAATCTTATTTCACAAACGAAGGTTGTCTTTTGGCTACGTCCGTTCTACTGTCTGTTGAAAGGCACATGGTCATATGACCTGAATTGATTCAGAATCTCTCCTTCCAAGCACACTCAAGCTTTTTGTTTGACCTCGTGCCATCTTAGATAAAATTCGCTTTTTATGTTTTAAACTTCACGTATCTGGACCGGACATTTAACTGATTGAGATTGTAGGCAACGATCCACGCCGTCGAGGTATGGTGACACAAGGCACTGAGTCTGGACATTCGATCCACTTCGTCGCCTCGTACGACCAGCATAGGTTGATGGAGCCCTAGTCTAACCTAAAATCCCCGGGAAATAGGATAGTAAATAGTATAACAATCTTTAAAATATTCTTTAAATCTTCGAATACCTTAGACGTACATGTATCAGGTCACTGTCAACTAAAATCTTTTCATTCCTAAAGTCGCGTATGAAGAGGACCCGAAAATTGTGAAATGATTTCTCAAAATGTTTGACCCAAAAAAGTCTTTCACTGGACGTGTAAGATGTTCTGGAAAATAATGGAAGAAAATTTAGACTCTTGTCGGTCTTGAAGCGCTGACTAATATAATTAATATAATTTGTCTCCAACAAAGACTGTAAATGTGATATCAACACCAAATATATATTTCTCTTAACGTGGGATGCAGTCTCTGGTCTGTATGCATGTGAAATGTAACGATGCAAGAATTTGGACATTTTCATGGAGAAATCGTTCAATACACTTCGTAAATAGCGTATGCGTCGGCAACATGATCCTAAAGTATCTGGTAACCTGAAACCAATTGGTTGACCACGGGGATTTGCATCATATGCAGGTGTGCAAAACCATACTGACTTACACAAGAACAACTAAGGAATATCAAGGAAACATAGAACACGATATGTCTAATGGTTGCACTACGTAATGTGATATATGAAACAAAAAAGCATGTTCTGAAAATGTCGACATACTCAAATGCCAAAGTCATGCTTGTCATAAAAGGCGACTATGCTTGTCGTAAGAGGAACTAACGGGATCGGTTGGTCAGGCTCGCTGACTTGGTTTATGCATGTCATCGTATCCCAAATGCGTGGATCGATGCTCATGATATCAATCACTGAATTGTCTGGTCCAGACTCGATTATTTACAGACCGCCGTCATATAGCTGGAATATTACAGAGTGAGGCGTAAAACAACAAACAAACAAACCAACCAAAGGCCAAAGTAACCAAATAAGTAAGCCAAATAAATATTTATTGATCACCCAATGAGTTGCCTCCCACGTCAAGCATGTCAAGCACGTCAAGCACACTATTGTGTGAGCGACCTGTTATAACCCTGGCACTACGGGATGATGTAACGATAATGATGCTGATGCTGTTCGTAAGCTCGTAAAATTAGATTGAGCAGATCAGCTGCCATGTCCGGGCTGATTGCATATGACATAACAATCCTTTTACATTAGCCATGGTCAACTTTTAACCCTCGACTATTATGTGTTTACTGCCCACGGGTATTCACAACGTGGTAGTTATTGACTGTATTGAAGATGAATTAACATATAATGTAAAACGTCAACACCAGACAATAACCAGTCCTGATTATTCGACAAAGCCGATTTCATCGTGCGTAAAAAGGCAAAATATCGTTGAATATTATATGAATGGATCACTGTAAACCAGTGATGACACCAGGTGTTCGCGAAAAGGGCACGCATGTTTTGCTCTATCAGTATCATCTGTCACTTACACAATTTGCACAAAAAAAGTATGCCATCTTGGCCTGATACGGCACTTCAGTACCCCGGCTATGCGACCTGAGCAAGTGAACAAACCAGACTATCACGGGATGGGCCGGAAACGCAGTGACACGACAACGCATTTCCTGACTGTGTTAAACTAAAACCGATATGTTAAGTTTGAATGACATCTGCTGTGTACTAGTGTAGAGACTCTGCTGCTTATAAGTAAAGAAAAAGCGTTCAAGAACATGTTCGTTTTGCAACACATATGGAGGAGTCGGCTCGGAGTCAGTATACTGTGTCTGAGTGGGGTAGTCATGTTAAACTGCGGCATGGTATCTCAGTGAGCTAGTGGTCGGCTCGGAGTCAGTATACTGTGTCTGAGTGGGGTATTCATGTTAAACTGCGGCATGGTATCTCAGTGAGCTAGCACTATAAATCGGCATCAGTACAAGCAGCCACGCGCCTACACACACACGTGCATGCACGTCGCTATATGAGTGCAATAATCTTTGACGCGACGTTAAACCCAATTTCACCTCACCTGTTTAGACAAAGTGATTTATCTCGCTGACAAATCTGATATCTAATTTAATTAACCACCGCTATTCGCCAAAATAAACTGTTGAAAATAATGTAGCATGTAAAATTATTATGCAAAATGTTAGTGATCGAACATAGCAAATGTAATCAGTTTGGCAATATTTAACGAGACAAATTAAAGATTGCATGAGTGAGTTAAGTTAAAATGCCACTTGTGAAGAGTATTCCAATTATATTATGGCGTGTCAGCTTAATGTGGGAGGAAAGCCCGAAGTAAATCAGGTTTCAGACGTATGCCATTTTGATGAAATCCATGAACACGGGTAACAAACCTAGAAATATAACCGGGATTAGAACCAACAATCAAAGGTTTCCACACAAGGAACTGCGGCGCCTTGGACGACAGGCTTACCTGTGCCCGCAATATGAATAAAAGGAAGGAAACAGCGTACTTAGGTTTGCGTTTCATACATGTGCTTAGTTTGTTGGTAAGACAGTCCATTTTCGTTTCAGACAAAGTTATGTCTTGTCTCATAGTGTCTGCACGCTATGGAAATGGCAACAAAGGTCACTTTAGAAATACCTCCTGGTCTATGCAATGAAAAGACGTTCATGGTTCCAACAATAAACATGTTACTTCCGCCGACTAACTTAAGAGAACATTTTGTGACTACCGGAATTGTTCCGAAAGTCAACCTTCCTGAATCGTGCTAAAGCTTTCGTCTGACCGACATCCGAGTGATGTGCTGCTCGCAACCATCTGCTTCATGATGCATCTAACTGATGCGACTTAAATATCGAAAAATCCTTCGTGGGACCTGGGAAGGCCCCCACCAGTCTGTAGCTTGTTGTTGTTTGTTTGTTTGATTGTTTGTGTGTTGTTTAACGCCACACTTAGCAATATTCCAGCTATATGGATCAGACAATACAGTGATTGACATCATGAGCATCGATCCACGCAATTTGCATACGATAATATACGTCAACCAAGTCAGCAAGCCTGACCACCAAATCCCGTTAGTCGCCTCTTACGACAAGCATAGTCGCCTTTTACGGCAAGCATGGAATGCTGAAGACCTATTCCACCCCGGATCTTCACGGATAGGATGCTCAGTCCTATTCTACCCCGGATCTTCACGGGTAGGTTGCTCAGTCCTATTCCACCCCGGATCTTCACGGGTAGGATGCTCAGTCCTATTCTACCCCGGATCTTCACGGGTAGGATGCTCAGTCCTATTCCACCCCGGATCTTCATGGGTAGGATGCTCAGTCCTATTCCACCCCGGATCTTCACGGGTAGGATGCTCAGTCCTATTCTACCCCGGATATTCACGGGTAGGATGCTCAGTCCTATTTTACCCCGGATATTCACGGGTAGGTTGCTCAGTCCTATTCCACCCCGGATCTTCACGGGTAGGATGCTCGGTCCTATTCCACCCCGGGTCTTCACGGGTAGGCTGCTCAGTCCTATTCCACCCCGGGTCTTCACGGGTAGGATGCTCAGTCCTATTCCACCCCGGATCTTCACGGGTAGGATGCTCAGTCCTATTCCACCCCGGATCTTCACGGGTAGGATGCTCAGTCCTATTCCACCCCGGATCTTCACGGGTAGGCTGCTCAGTCCTATTCCACCCCGGGTCTTCACGGGTGGGATGCTCAGTCCTATTCTACCCCGGATCTTCACGGGTAGGCTGCTCAGTCCTATTCCACCCCTGATCTTCACGGGTAGGTTGCTCAGTCCTATTCTACCCCGGATCTTCACGGGTAGGTTGCTCAGTCCTATTCTACCCCGGGTCTTCACGGGTAGGATGCTCAGTCCTATTCTACCCCGGGTCTTCACGGGTAGGCTGCTCAGTCCTATTCTACCCCGGATCTTCACGGGTAGGATGCTCAGTCCTATTCTACCCCGGATCTTCACGGGTAGGATGCTCAGTCCTATTGCACCCCGGATCTTCACGGGTAGGTTGCTCAGTCCTATTCCACCCCGGATCTTCACGGGTAGGATGCTCAGTCCTATTCTACCCCGGATCTTCACGGGTAGGATGCTCAGTCCTATTCTACCCCGGGTCTTCACGGGTAGGCTGATCAGTCCTTTTCTACCCCGGGTCTTCACGGGTAGGCTGCTCAGTCCTATTCTACCCCGGGTCTTCAAGGGTAGGCTGCTCAGTCCTATTCTACCCCGGGTCTTCACGGGTAGGCTGCTCAGTCCTATTCTACCCCGGGTCTTCACGGGTAGGCTGCTCAGTCCTATTCTACCTCGGGTCTTCACGGGTAGGTTGCTCAGTCCTATTCCACCCCGGATATTCACGGGTAGGCTGCTCAGTCCTATTCTACCTCGGGTCTTCACGGGTAGGCTGCTCAGTCCTATTCCAACCCGGATCTTCACGGGTAGGTTGCTCAGTCCTATTCTACCTCGGGTCTTCACGGGTAGGCTGCTCAGTCCTATTCTACCACTTCTGCGAACACTTGGCATGATGACTACAGCTAGTTCATAGTGATTCTTAAACATTCTCGCTGTAAATTCAAAATCGTAAAAAGGACTGTTTTAGTGGAGATTTCTTATGCTTATGGAAAGGTGTTTGTAACTTTTTAATATATACCTCCAGGAATATATAATGGCAAATGATACACGGTCACAGTTAATGATTGCAATAGTCACACTTCTATGGAAAATGACACGTCAATTAATCAGTTTGGGTCTGTCGACGCCACAACGCTGAACAGATTAGTGTCCCGTGGCTGTCAGGATCTGCTTGCTGCAGGTTCGAATGTCAGGCTGTTCTCGATTCTGATGCTTGTCAATGTCAGTAGCATGTCCATGGTGCAAGGTTTCACCAATGTTTTATATACAACCTGCGCAGCTCTCTTCCACATTAGCCTCAAACACGTTTTCAATGCTATTAAAAGGGGCTCAAATCTTCGACTTAAAACTCTCCCGCTCAATTATACCTTAACACCGGTGTCCCCTCTAAGCTACCAAAGGCTTTCAAATTGTGTGTTACAGTTCTATTTGAAGACGGTAATACATTAGAATCCGTTATATAACTCTCCAGCTATACGTATATTATGACAGCTTAGCATATGTCTGCCGTCGACACCATATCCCCAAATATATGTATTTGAGGAGCAGCCGGACTGGCGTTAGAATACAGACTGAAGGGTATACGTCAATCTCTGCCATTGGATCAGAAGTGGGCAGACTATCCTGAAATATAATGTTGGCATATAGATCCACTGTCCAAAGCTTCACCCCAGGTAATCATCCAGGTCTGTGCCGTAGAAGTCAATGTTAAATCACGTTGGTGCTGATGCAGATATGATAGTTGACAGGTGTCAGACAACGTACAACTTTATGGATAACTTCTGGTTTATTGTCTACAGCGACGTTTCGATGTGGATTCTTACACTGTTATCAAGCTGGAGTAACAACCAAGTGAACAGTGGTATAGATGCGTGATATATTGTCATAAGCAGCAGAAGTACATTGACAACAACAGGCGGGGTGTGGTGTAATGGGGTTTAACGTTTAATGACATAGAAACTCAAATTTGTTCAAGAGGTTGCAATGAAATCCTCCGTCCAATAGGTAGGCCAATCGCCGATGCAGTGTGTGAGTTCTGAGAGAAACAAACGTCGTATTAATTGGCCGTATTCCGGACTTAAATCCGATCGAACATACTTGAAAGGTTCCCATTAATGCATTGCACATAGACCAGTCCGGTTGTTGGATCTACAGAAGCAGTAGAGGACCAGTAAATTTGATTCCCCAAGTGTGATTCAGTTCTCTAGATGTCACATTCGATGGTTTGGAGGGTCCAAGAGAAATGCCAGGAAACGCTTTACGAGGCGAACAATGTTTACCATATTAATACTCAAGATACAAAATCAAGACACCCTCACCTTTTCAACGAACTGGTGGGATGATAGCCAAGTGGTTAAAGCGTTCGCTTATCACTCCAAGGCCCGGTTTTGGATCACACAGTGGATACACTTATGGTACATAAAGGGATTGACATGACATGTTAGTACAAGGAGTATTTCATCTTTTTTTTAAATAGTTTTTAGATAGACAACCGAGTTGTTAGAACGTTTACTGAAGTGCAGATATCATTATTTTTCATTTTACTGGATTATTCCAAAGTTCGTGGACACGGGTGGCCCAGTCGTCTATGATTTTGGGTTCGAATCCCAATTATGTTTCTACTTTTGTCAGCACCATACCCATGCTCATGGGTTTCACCGAAGTGGTAAACGTCTCAGACCTGCACCACTTCGGGCTTTCCTCCCACATTAAGCTGACACGCCGTGATTTGAATACTGTTAAACCCAACTCACTCACTCACTTTCTCTTTGTCAATGGAGGCAGTGTGTTAGCCAAGTGGGTGAGGCGTTAGCCTCCCCGAAGGTCCGGGTTCAATTCCCCAATTGCTGGAATATTGCTAAAAGGAGCGTCAACCCAACTCAGGAGTTTCAACCTCTGTAAAAGAGATAACTGAAAAGCTCACTCGCGAATGTTTAACCTGTCTACAAATCTAATGCAAAATATTTAAACCATTTTATACGTTTTATTTCCTTTTTCACAAAACAATGTCAAACTCTATGGTCCACTGACAACAATAGTTATAATGGCAAAGACTTGCATAAAATATGTTTGAAGTCACAAATTTGCAGTATCACTCTGTTACAATACTAACTTGAACTATTATCTGCAAAACAAAAGAGTCATTTCTGCCTGGATTGGGATTGATTCGCGTTGATAGAAATGATGTACTGCAGAAATTTGATGAAAAGATGGGACAATCGCAAAAACACAAATACGTGAGAGCCTGACGCCGAAACACACCAACATGACATGCACTTGCGACGTCACTTTTTGGGCTGTAAAACGTGGGATTTTTATTAGCATGCCATCACAATCTTACAGCAAGTGAACAGCGAAAACATGCCACGATTGACGTAACCCCAACGCAACAACGCCATCGGCCGACTTCAGACCCATCTTCGACCGTTTCCACGTAGCAGCAAGTACAATTACAAGACAGTGGACCCGTTATCAGACACACGGGACAACAGATACGATCGACCATGTGTCACTTCTAGAGCGCAGGGCAGATTAATACGTCTGTCTCTCTTATGGAACCTGGGTAAATGACCATGATGTGTGCCAATTTGAACAATCGATTACAATCTGTTGATTATTTATTTGATATATAAAACCACTTTTGCGTTTCTCAAAACGTCAATGTCAGAAGATAATCCAATACCTGCAGATACTTGAATCAATGGATCACTGAAAATCTGTGTTAGAACCAGATGTTCGTGAAGATGTTTATCCTATCTACCCAAGTGGTAGAACCCACCACTCACACAATGTTCATTAAGTGTAATTGTTACTTTCGTGCCTAATCTGCAATCAGCAGCACTTTCCCATCATCCCATTTACCTTGAAAAAGATGTGTCTTGATAACTACCTGGAATGTCGTTCCCCGTAAAGATTCCTGGTCAGAATAAGGTTCTCAGCCACCCACTGCTGGTAGTAGGAGATGACCATTGTATCGGGTGGTCAGACTCGGGGACTTGGTTGGTTACTGTTTTCATATCGGGAAGACATGGGACGTAGCTCGTGATATCAGTATCTGGATTGTCTGGTTATGTTGAGGCCTCCGACATAAATCGGGAATATTGCTGAGTACGGAGGAACCCAAAAACAATCTTTTAAAGGAAGACATTATATTGGTACTGCAGAAAACCCCAGCTCGCACTTCCCTCTATATACAATTCTAGCATTCCCGATGAACATTTTGTGGTAGAGGTACTTACAATGAAACATTTTACCTCCAAATCGGCTTGCTCGATTTTGATGTTAAGATGATGTGACTATTAGTACGATGACGGTAGAATCACTAACTCAAATAAGATCTTGCATCCATATTCGGCGGAGGGGAAGCTTTGTGGTTAGATAGCTCGTATGTTACTCACTCAGACTTACTCAATCACCCCAAGCCAACCCTTTACAATCTCGATTATGTTCATATTTCATAACAAGTGAAACATATTTTCCTGATGAACTGCAAAATATTTCATAGCATCATGCTGTTTCCAATAATGAGGATATTTAAAAGTATACACACGACGTCAAATCTTCGGTCAGGAATAAATGAACAATCAGAAAAAAAACATTATTTCAAGATTATGTTGCGTGCTACTTTCTGTATGCGTAATTATGTTCCCTTTTTTCACTGATAGATTTAATTTGTCCTTGAAACCTTTCGAGGTTTGTCGTTGGAGCTCGTTGTTCTTTGTTTGTTTGTTTTTCGCTACTCTTCAAACTGTAGTAGAGCGTATACCCGCTTATCCGGACCCCATATGTCCTGAAACCTCGCACGTTATGTGAAGCGACATGTTTTCAACAAAACATTTCTCCATTTATCCGGAAGTCCGGTTTCCGGATCCGGAGTGTGAATTTCAATTACAAAACAGTGCAAAATACCCACTGTTTTACTGCAACCAAAATCAGATTACCGCTACAGACGCCTTGAAACAAACGTCAGTAGACAGATAATGGATACATAATATTACCTCATAAATGCCATACGTAGACTGGTCGTATTTGTAGTAGTTTGACTCTGATATGGCAACATAACGTTTTCGCTATCGAAATATCAGATGTATACACTTGATGCTTAGAGTCTGAATGCTGGCATTGCCAGTAATACATCATACTCAATATTGATACACGCCGTTTTCGCGTCCTTAAACATGATGGCATTATAAGAAATGTTTCAGGGTTTAGACAATGAGTGCAGATAAATGTGGTTGAATAAGCTTGTTAAAAAAAAAAGTCATCTTAATCGATAAAGTACGGCGTTTTGTTTCGCATAATACATAAACACATATTGTGGATAAGATAATCGGCCTACTGAAATGTATATATGATTACGTTCTCAGGAGGTATCTTTTGGTAATCCTTGACGCGAAGTTAAACCCAATTTCACTCTAACCCCACCTCAAGTGATATTAAAGGATTGTCCTCCAGCTACCCATGCTTGTCGTATGAGGCGACCAACGGGATAGGGTGGTCAGGCTCGTATCCCAATTGCAACGATCGATGAGTATGATGTCAATCAATGGATCTTCTGGCCTGGACTCTATTATTTACACACCGCCCTTATATTGCTGAAATATGTCTAAGTGCGGTGTTAGAAAAATTTAAAAAATCGTTGCTTATGTTTGCAGTCAATTCCTTGCCTGTGTCCAGATCTGATAATTGAAAGCTGTCATGATACGGCTGAATCATGCTGACTGCGACGTCAAACAACATGCACTCTCCTAAACTCTGCCCAAATTTCATTCACGCATTTACTGACACGGGTATTGTACTTTTATAATATGCAACAAGCTGTATAACGATGTAAGAATCTACACCAAAACGTCGCTATCGGCAGTAAACAAAAGGTTGTTATCCACAAAGTTGTTTTACTCACTAATTTCCAGAATGCCAATCAAACAGTTCCAATCCAACAAACAAATAATAATACTACATGGTACTACCAACATGTGGGGAATGTCAGCACCTGTTCGTATATCTAGCATAACGTTGAGCCAGTAAGTACCGTTACAACAACTAACAATAATGGGATACACAGCTGAAAGAATCAATAACTATTACAAGTCCTCAAAGTAGTTTATGACAGTTTAACACTGCTGCTCCATATCTGCTCCATATGGTCTACGGTTACCGGAACGGGTAGGTGTGGGTGTACAGACTGAAGGGTGTACGTCCATCAATTTACTGCCATCAGATATAGTGCAGACAATCCACAATGGAATGTCGCGAAAAGATGAAAGTATCCTGGCATCAGTCACAAATGCAAGAGCAAGTCAAAGTTTCACCTGAAAAAAACCTATGGGAACTTGTGGTACAACTAAAAAATATGAATGGCATCGATCATCATTTTAAGAAGTGACGCGTCAGATTTGGAAATGTCCACCACGTGTCTGCCACAAAACCCACTGAAAGCTTTACTGAGGCCTTCAATACTGTAACCATGATCAACGATTCGTATTACCCTCTTGGTACAATATTAATCATTATAATGGGAAAGCTTTACTGAGGCCTTCAATACTGTAACCATGATCAAACAACTTTTGAGCAAGATTCGAATGACGCGCTCATGGACAAATGGTTGATTGTACTTCAACATTAATGAAATGTAGACACGAAAGACTGGATATGCTAGTATACCAATTGACATAATGGGAACGTTGGCGATAGGAAAGTTCGGAAAGTTCAAGTTTGCCCTATTATCATACAATTTTGTGAACAGTTTATTGCCAGTCTGGATCTGTATACATCGATCTTAATTTGAAACAGATAGGCGGCCCCACTTATCATCTCAGATTCTGAAAACTATCAAGTCTCCATATAGAATCATAGGTGATAAAGTAATGTTGATTGTCTAGATGAATACAGTTAATATGCACAAATTTATTGACCAACTTTGGCTCTTTGTACATGCAAGATACATGTTTAGGTCAGATTGGAGCTCTATGTGAAAAATGTCTGGGTCAGTCGAACCCGTCCAATGTGGTCATGCTGACCCCTAGCTGTCTATACTATCATATCAAATTTATCTTCAAGAGTTAATCATAAAAATGCCATATCTATTTCCGAAGTCAACTGCATGTGCGCTTTGTGTAGATTAGGTATTCAAAATCCTTTGACTTCTACTAAAAGCTTCTCGTTATAACGTTATGTCAGTCAATTTACATGTGTATGAATCAGTCGACAAAACGAACTTGTGTTCCAAGTAGATAAATGTCACAAGTAATACATTTAATTATTTATTTCTATTATATGTTTCCATTTGTATTATCCCTTAATGTCAACATGATTTAAACAACATCTAATGAAGTGAGGGAGCGGTCGGGTAGCCTGGTGGTTTAAAGCATTCGCTGGTCAAGACAAAGACCCGGTTCGATTCCTGACATGGGTACAATGTATGAAGGCCATTTCTGGTGTCCCCCATCGCGATATTGCCGGAATATTGCTACTCACTCACTCACTCACTCACTCACTCACTCACTCACTCACTCAATATTTCTCACTTGAATCGAATATTTCCATGAAAACGACTGACTTAGATTATACTCATATTTGCATCTCTGTCACAAAAGGATTAACAGAGACCGAGTAAGGTTGGAACTCTTCAATGTATATGCGTTTGGAACCAAGATATATAGTTCAGATTCCGAGGTGACGATTCATTAAAGCTAGGTGTGTTTATTATGGTGCGTTTGAGGAAGGTGTGGTCAATAGATATGTGCATATAAACTGTATTGAGCTGGACAATATACAGTACTTTGTTAGTTTTACGGAATTTGTATGGAGACCAGATACTTTTCAGAAATTAACGTGACAGGTGGCTCGCCTATTTGTTTCCAATGAAGATCGATGCATAAGATTCAGATTAGCAACAAACTGTTCACAAGATTGTATGATAATGGGGCATACTTGAACATTCCAGTCGCCAACTTTCCCATTATAAGGATTGGTATTGTTACCAGATCAAGTCTTTGGTGTCTACATTTAAAAAAAATGTTCAAGTACAATCAACCATCTGTCCAAGAGGGTAATACGAATCTTTGATCATGGTTACAGTATTGAAGGCCTTTGTCAAGCTTTGGTGGACATATCCAAATCTGATGCATCACTGCCCAAAATGATGTTCGATGCAATTCATCATTTTGACTCGTACCATACGTTCTCGTATTATATTTCAGGTAAAAATTTGACCTGCTTTTGCGTTTGTTTGTGACTGGTGCCACTATACGTTCATCTTTTCGCGAACACCTGGTGTCATCACAATTTGATGATGATTGATAGACACATTCCTATGATGGTCGGAATCGTACAATGGACTCTATTTTAGCAGAGATGTGACATTTTTAGATATATTTTTTCACCCTTTTACAGCAACTGGCATAAGTTCACTATTTCTAAATAAATGAATTAATTTAGAAATAAATAAATTGAATAAACAATATTCATCAACATAAGCTTAATAATAACGATGAGTTGGTTCGTTTATATGAGAAAGAGAGGCTTTATAAATTGACCCCTGCTATTTTAAAACCTCTTTTACAATTTCCTTTATTCTGCACAGAAATACAGTCATACTAACATGGAAGTGAGACACATAATACAAACGTTGCGTTTGACCTGATTAACGTTAAAACACCCAAACAATTACTCCACAAAAAAGCCTTCATCATCATTCAGCTGTAAGGCTGCATCAAAAATATGTTCTCGGGCACATATTTCTAAAAAATGAGGAGAGAGGTAAAGCTTTTTTTATTTTTTTCAAATACAAAGTTGATGAAGGAAGAACATTTTTGCCCCTACAAAGTATGCGAACAAACACAACAGGACAAACATTGACCGCAGCTCGTTAATAAAATAACATCGATCACAGACTAAGCTTCACGTGATGCGGGATTTTTTAAAATGTTTTTTATTGCCAAAACAAGATGCTCAAGATATAAAGCGCCGCGCGGATGCAAGGGAAATATTCTCTTTTGAATATAACAACGACATAGACATGAAAACTGCCGTATTCCTGGCATTATCCAGTCAAATGTAAAATTATTTGGACTAGATCTTCTAGAGGATTTTCTTTCTTGTGTACAGCCAAGTTTAAAGGCTAGGGACTATTCAACACAATGTAAATGGGGTCAAGAGGCTTATGCTGTTGACCAATTCGGCACATTGCCTACACAAACAATAGCTCATGATTTCAATTGTGTTATCTAGAAGCTGGCCTACTTCGTAACTGAGTCTGTTCTTTTGATGTGTTAATGTTTCTAAATGACAAAAACCATCTCCACAGCAACAAGCAATCTCAGCACGACTCCGATCATACCAGTAGTATGGGACAAAGACATTTTCTCTACACTCTTGCACGTAAACACATTTTCCATTCTAATCATGTTTTTCTTTTATCAATTTATGAAATAGGACATGTTTTATGTGTTTGGCTAATTTAGCTCATGTTGGGAACTGGTTATGGCTCAAATGTAATAAAAAAGTAACTTATGTCATTCATGCTTCTTCATGGTGAACATGATATGTTGCCGGTCTGTAAACTGTTATAACGTATGGCAGAGATCTGTGAACACTGACTAGCTGTCGAAGATATTAGTTTCACAAACATGAACAGACAACATTAGTAACTGAGTGAATGTAGTTTTACATCGTTTCAATCAGTGAAAGTCAAACACGGAACAAAGGTATGAGGAATCGAACCCGGACCTTCGCACTAACGGGCGAACACTATTATCACAAGGCTACCCACCACGCCTGCAATAGCAAGTACAAACAGGTGGGTAGAGAATATCAAGGGATGCAATTTGCTGGTTTACACTGACATGATTGATGCGTCAGACAGCACGTGTCGATTTCGTTGCCGTTTAGGACTTCCGATGCTCACGAGAGATTTGCCCTCAGATTTGCCAATTAGTTGGAATATGCTATGTTGACTCCAGGTGATAGTCCTACAAGGAGTCAAGTTTCGGAGAATCAAAATATAGATGTCCATGTGTCTTATCTTCCATTAAAAATGCTTGAATTTGATTGGTCAACGATGCTTTGATAAATTTCCATTTGCCCGCTGTCATGGCGACATACACTTTGCCGAACTCTGTAATCTCTGCAATTTAAACGTGTCATGTATTGTATATCAGTTTAGATGTACTTGGCGCACAGAGCCTCAACATACACAAGTGGTGTTCTCGAGCTCACCTGGCTATGTTGCAACACACAAATACCTTACATTTTAATCTCTGTTTCAATGTGAGGTGAGGTGAGGTGAGGTGAGGTGAGGTGAGGTGAGGTGAGGTGAAATGGACTTAAACGTCGCGTCCAAGATTATTGCACTTATATAGCGACGTGCATGCTTGTACTAGTCCGGACAAATGCCGATTTTACAGTGCTAGCTCACTGAGATACCATGCCGCAGTTTAACACGAATACCCCACTCAGCCACAGTTTTCTAACTCTGAGCCGACCAGTCCTTGTTTCACTACCATTTTTTAACGTCTTTTGATATGACGCGGCCGGGGAACGACCCGGGACCTTCCGCTCCACCACTAGACCACGAAAGTGTTCGTTTGTTTTCAAACTGTGGTAAATGCTGAACATGGTGTAAAGAAACACGCAAAATACCGACACACTGCTTGGTTCTAAAACAAAAATGGAATTTTATCGAAAAATAACTGTCCAAGAAAATGTTTGAAAAATAAGAATGCTTCAGACTGTTTGGATAAAGCAGAAATTGTATGCCACAAAAATACAGTGTTGCAAGATATATTTGCTATATTTGAACAATGTTAAGGCTCATAGTTATAATTAAAATAGTATCAGGTATTGCAGCTATCGCTTAAACAATATGTAATCGCCATAAAAAAAAGCCTCAGACTTATTCAGTACGTCTTATATTGATTTTCGGATTCTCATATGCCACTTATATATTTTGTTGCGCGTCGTAATCTTACTTTGATGTTTGAATCTTACAGCAAAAGCAAAAACAGAAGCCTCAGGTGGTAGGTTTATTGTTAATCAAGAGAATATGTAAGAGTCGAAATACCTTAAAATGGTCATCAGAAGTATGTGTTTTTTATTAACTTATTAACTGTCTAGACGTGTTGCGTGACATGTTTCGCAAGGCTTCAGAAAATCAATACCAAATTAAACCGATGGCGTGTATGAAATACAAGAAAGAAGTTAGAAGCAAACTATAATATTACATGGTGATGTTTGTGATAACTGCTCATATTTAATGAACAGCATGTTTGAAAATCGATCGTCTTTAGTTCATATGGAGAATGACTCAAGAATACAGTTAAAAATGTCAGGCTTCAAATAAGTGTATTTCTAATTATTTTATGCCTTGGAAAATAAGTCATTTATACCAAGGGGAAATGGATCTATTCAAGATAGAATACCGTGCTTGTCTGCTTCATGACTTTGACGCCTTTAAACCCTTGTCGATTCCTGTTTTGTACTGGATTCAAAGTCTCCATAAAAATCCGTACAAAGAGAGACACAGTGCTGGGTCTAGCAAATGTACCACCAGATCCCTGTTTCAGAGATTAACCATAATCCTTATTACAATCAAGGAAGGCCTTTCTTTATATTCACAGAAAGTACTTGAGAAAAGTGGAATTAATACTATGTGAATTCTCAAAACCCCAAAAGATTTGCTTGACGTTTTACGGAAAACCAAGTTCAATTCTGTCAAATCATTTGATTTTCAACATAGTGTACATCGCTATCTCACACGAGGAACTGGAGAGAAAAGCTTCATTCCCTGATCCATGGGGCCTTTGTTACAAAACGTGGTGACCATAGATACAGTAACATGTCCATCTTCAGAGGTACGGGTCACATTGTCAAACATCTATGTAACAATTGGGGGTAAGACATTTAGGCAAAAAGTACGCATCCCTGTGGGCACCAACTGTGCGACCCCTCGTGTTGAGGAATTCTTCTCAGAAGGCAAAGTCAAAAACAAAGTTATTTGGCCACGAAGTTTAACTTAAGCTTCATGTACATCGATGATCTGATATCGTTCAATAACCATCACCTAGCCAATTCCCTTCCACTGATTTACCCACCTGAACTAGAAATAGGGAGACCGCTGATGCAGCCTCATCTGTTTTATATCTGTCTTATATTTAGATCAATCCAGTGACGAAACTCTCTCAACACCACTGTATAACAAGAGGAATAACGTCAACTTTCGCATAGTCAACTTGCCCCTTATGTCGAGCAATATTCCTGCATCTCTAGCCCTTGGCGTATACATTTAACAACTTCTGAAATACAATCGATCGTGAGCATCCCCTTTCTACCGAGATTTCAAAGAGCGTCATATGACTCTTGCTTATAAGTTGTTTGATCAAGGTTACAGCAACCAAGGCCTCAATAAAACTTTCAAAAAGTGGTAGATATGGTAGATATGTGAAGAACATTTCTAAAATGAATGCATCAGTGGCAAGAATGATGTCCGATGCAATTCCCTGATTTGACTTGTACCATATGTTCCCGGTGAATACTTCACTTGCCTTTGCATGTGTTTGCAACGGGTGCTACCGATAAAGCAAGATGTGTTCGCCTTTTCGCGAACACCTGTTATCATCACTACATGAATCATAAACACTTGCTTTTTATCTCGTCGGAATCGTACCATACACATTTCACGTGATTATGGAAAGGTTTTTATCGCCTTGAATTAAATCCAAGGTAAAATAGGCACGAACTTAAATCCATCCTCTCTCAGCGGACAGTTGTCATAACATTACACAAAAGTATACATCCCTATCAGTAACTACCAAACAATAATACCACTAGTCGTCAAGAGAGCCACAAAGAGCTACACCTAGCCACAGAGTGTTGCTCTAACTCAGTTAATGCAGGTCGGCGGGGAAATCTTAACCAATAAGCTATTACCGGTAGCTTTTACCGATGTAGGGTAATTTCGAGTAATAATCTGCTCCCCCAACGACATCCGTTTGTCATGAAAGCTTGGACTCTTACTTAACACCTGACGCAAATAGTCTCAATCGAGACTGCTCGAAAATAAACGTGTAATTGTCGGACTCGTACCATTAAGGGGGGAATGTCAACGTAACTCATTTTAGAAATCGAAATAGAATGAAATTCTGTGTTTATTAGACGCAGATTTAATTGGATTTGTAACCGGATGTTTCTGTGGCCTGGGAAAGGTAAACATAGTGGGTCTCGGATCACATTCATGAAACTTTACTTCTTTCAGATAATAAAACAGTATGTTTTTCAACTGCAGTAATTAAAAAAAATGTAATCTACTCTACTTTGCTGGTATTGTATTTTATGTTCGTATGTGTTTCTTATGTGTCATTTCACCAGATGGTATTTTCATTTTAAATAAACCAAAACATCTCGAATAAACTAGGAACACTCTGACACGATAGTGAGACATGATTCATCATCATATTTTGTTTATTAACATTAAAATCATCTGGAATTGGATAAATTTCTTTTGTTCCGCTCACTCTTGCAGGCCCAACTGTTCCATTGACATGTGCAAAAATCAATGTGAATAACCTCCTTATTAACAAATGACACTTTTTTTATGGACAATAACTTCTTTATTTTTTGTAAAAACGTTTCACGGATGCTTCATGCTTCTTCATCGGGTGTCATGTATTAATGTTCTTCTAACTTCTAAATGCCTATTAAATTTAACTTAAATATTGTCTTTGTGTGTGGAAATTAAAATATAACATTATCATACTTCCACTCAATCGCTAACCAAGAAGACCAGTATTTTTATTTTGTTGTTGGGAGTGTACAATATGTTTTTAAGCTGACCGCATTTCAAAAGATAATCATTCTGGCTTGGTTTGAACAAAATTTAAACATCAAAGACAATGTAATCAATGGACCTAATAGGGGGCCAATCGCAATAAGGCAACCAGTGAAAATTAGGAGAGAAAAACGAGATATGTCAACGTCAGAGAATAACCAGTCTTGATTATCTGCAAAGACAATTTCCATCTAGCTTATAAGGCAAACTAACTTTGAAAATTACATGAAATTGGAAAGCATGCCCTGCTCGTCAGGTAGCGTCTGCTAAAACAGTCCTACTGTATATATCTCCCGTGGATGCCAATTTTGTGTAATGAAATTGTAACATATGCCGCTGGTATGAACATTAGTTTATAAAAGGCTCCATATGAGCGCAACATGTTGTAATACCTTGAAATGTTCCTGTCACATTTGTATTCCATCTTTGTGATTAGCAGAGAATGTAATTATGACCCCCCTTTGATGATCGTTTTGCCCCGAGGTGTGTGAATCATCGCGTCGCTGTGACAACGCCTGTAAACGCGACGTAGCTCACGTCATGACAGGGCCGTCCAACATCAAGGATTCATGTGCGAAAGTGTTTTCTTGCAATTGGTATAATGGCCCTGGCATTGTCCCCGTTGCATCGCCTGCGGGTTAGCATCATGATAAACTGAGATACAGGATTTCTAGCTGAGGCGAATAATAATCTGGACTATCAAAATAAAGCATGATTTATCAACCACATGCATGGTGTAGTGTAGAGGGTGCCTGTCTGGAGAGCGGGAGGTCAGTATGGCCACGTCACACCAAGATCCGTAAAGAAATGGTACTCGATGTTACTCTGTCTGACGCTCGGCTTTAACAGGGTACATGCACATCGCTATATATGGGACATCATTTGGAAGGCAGGATTAAACACCAGTTCAACACCATCTTTATCAACAATGAATGTAATCACGGTATTTTGTTGGAGAGATCATCACCGTTTATGACTAGTACTGTGTTTCAATAATGAAACTTTCCCGCATGGGACCTCAGGAATCTGGGACCATTTCAGCATCCGTCGGGCAACATTTATGTGACAACTTTTGTTTTAATTTGCATTTGGTATATTTTATTTCATTATTTATTACATAAGCTCAAGACACACACGATCCCCCTGATAATGATCCATGCAGCTGTTGTTGCCAAATCGCATTGCTCGCTTCCTCGAAGTGCTTGTAATATCCTGTTCAAGTGTTTTATTTCTTTAGCTTGACGGCCGTATTGCTATTTAGTTATCCCGTTGATGACGTGTAATCCATGGGCAAGGCTGATCAGTAACTTAGCATCTGTTCTCTACTCAGGGATTTGTTCTCAATATCACTGTGTTCAATGTCATTGAAAGTTCACTCTCCTGAGCTCCAAAGGACTTTGAACCAAAGGTTGCGTAGATTCTGAATTGACACCTGCATACAATGGAACAACTATCAAGTGAGTATTTATCGTTGTTCGTGCTAATGATTTTACAACACATGTCCAAATGTTTGGTGAGCTGCATCATTATCTCACGTTCCTGTGACAATACCGAATACTAAACTGATTCTTGTCCCTTCACCATGGGCTCTGAATATTTAATAATTGTGTTGGTTCAACAGACGAATTGTCCAATCATAATGCCGAATAGAACTCTGACCAAAGATCCCGAGTGAGTGAGTGAGTGAGTCTTATCAAAGATCGCTATAGAGTGAGTGAGTGAGTGAGTGAGTGTGTTTAACATTCTTTTCTACACTGTTTCAGTTATATAACACTTGGCGGATTACTAGTACTTAGATACCTCATTATTTAGAAACCCTTTCACTCTTAACATTCGCCTACACATCGATGCATATAGGAATGCCTCTGACTTTATTCGAGCACATTGGAACATCATCAGTTTTTGTCATTTGATTCTGATCTCGCAGAATTAAGAAAAACATAATCTAACCTCTGTTTTACATAAAAGGTCAATCTCTCTTGTCATACAATACCGATTCGTCTTCAGCTCAGACATGGTGAAGCTTCAGGGTGGCTAAACTGTTTGGTTCCATATCACTATTAAATGGTGTCTAGTCTACAATCAGACTACCTCAAATTTCAAAACACACGAGTTGTATCTCCTAATTAATCAGCACCGTTTTCTTTGTTTAAATATGGAAATTATGCTCTACTCTACCATTTATGCAATGACATCATTTGCATCTGGAAATATTAAAGTATACACCGTATTTCATGTGACAATCCATCTTCGCTCTACTTAAAAATCAGATCCGAATGTAGCCCCGCCTTTTGAGGTGGAAATAATAAAGGAACTCCCTCGTATCTCGACCACCTGGTGTCATCACCATTGGACAGAGATTCACAAACATATGTTTATCATATAGTCGGAATCATATAATGGACTCTAATATTTTCTCATTGTTATGGAAATGTTTGGTTTGTTTGTTGTTTAACGCCGCATGCAGCAATATTCAAGCTATATGACGGCAATCTGCAAATATAATCGAGTCTGGACCAGTCTATTCAGTGATTGACATCATGAGCATCAATCCACGTAATTGCATCAACCACGTCGGCGTGTCTGACCACCTGATCCCGTTAGTCGCCTTTTACGACATACATAGTTGCCATTTAGCATAGGTTGCTGAAGACCTATTCTATCCCGGATCTTAACGGGTCGTTATGGGATGTATTTTGTCGCTTATATTTACATGAATTATTGAGTGAATCGGAATTGTTTCACATTGATTGTGCCTGGTCGTTATCAATCCACCTTGATGTTAGTTACTCCACACATGTCAGACTTTACAACATGCAGCCCGTGGTACTTTACACACTGTTGCTTCAGTGAGTATTGTCTTTGATAGGGATAGTCAGTGACTACTGTATTAAGGACTAAATCAGAAACGGAGTCCCTGGAGCAATACTATCATGTAATCTCCTGCGACTACAGTTCAGGATAAATGACGAGGCGAACCAGATTTGCATCCTCATTACCTTCCAGCTGACCAACTATCGGTTGTTTTTTATATGTTTGCAGGTGTTGGAAAACGTTAACACTATCCCATCTGACTCTCTGTTCCTGTAATCAGTCAATACCGATCTGTAGCATTGTCTGACAATGGCAATGTAAAGTATATACATGAGCTTGGTAGCCCTGGCTGTAACATATACAAGAAAAGGTGTCACTGACTACAAATACAATCTCGAACTTGGTCCTGTGTCCCGACCTACTACATCTAACATCTGATGATATAAGATAGCTACGCAATAAATCGCAAAGAACAATGAGGCGTGGTCTTTATCACGATAAAATATTGTTCTATCTGGCCTTGTCCGACATTACCGAGGTCGGACCATATTCAGGCAGGCATCATTATTAAAATTTGGGTAAATATTTGTTATGCTTGTACATTTTATCAACATCCTTAAAGAGGTTGTACATAATGTTGATATCCCATATGAGATATAAACGACTCCTGGTTGTTGTTTATTATACAATAAAACACTGTAGGGAGAATAAACCAATCGGGGCTGCACCCGTCATGGTTTATTCTCCCTGAGGGGTTTTATTGTAAGATAAACAAATCCCACTCGTCGTTTATTTCTTGAATAAAATTCTCGAGACTTGAACTTAGTACTGTTGCCAACAACGCCACAGCTATGTTAGCTGAATGTTAAAAGCATATTTTTTCAATTAATTGTCTAGATATATGGTCAAAAATATCTGCCGACAATCGATCTCCAGTTAACAAGTTTTATTATTAAGATATTGCCAGATTACCTGAAAGCTGTATTAGAACAGATTTTGTATAAGATTGTTATGCTTTGTTTGAAGTATTTGAAAATATGACAAGACGTATATATGTTGATAATCTTTCATAAGTGTGATTTAAGTTCACACAAATAAAGTAGTCACTCGTTTGATAACAACAGACTGTTGGTCTAGACAAGCTGTATCATGGTTCTGAAATTACAATAAAAAACATAATGTATATTCCAGAACTGATAATTGTAACGACCCGTGGGGATCCAGGTGAAAATTGGTCTTCAGCAAGTCATGCTTGTCGTTAGAGGCTTGTCTGGTAGATACGTTAATACTCCACGAGAGCAGAGATTGTGCAATAGTTGCAACCAAAGATATGTCGAGAATGAATATCATTTTTTATTAATTTGTAACGCTTATGATGAACTTCGTCTTCAGTATTTACCACAGAAGTATTTTGTACATCCTACTCTTGCTAAATTCAATATGCTTATGGCGGTAAACAATGAAACTGTTATTAGAAATGTTGCAACTTTTATATACCATGCTATGAATGTTAGACTCCAAACACTAAGCCTATAAATGTTAATGATGGACCAAATATTGTACCATGGGCCGCTGGCCTACACATGTACATGAATAAAGAATTGATTCAAAGTCATGCTTGTCGTTAGATGCAAGTAATGGGGTCGGGTGGTCAAGTTCCCTGACTTGGTTGTTGCATGTCATCATATCTCATATGATACCTGAATTAATAATAATTAAATATGTATTTGGCAATTTTTCATCTTTATCACGGAAGGCGGATTTGATAAATGTCACATGTGTCATGCGTGAGCCAATTATCTTAAATATCACCATCACCACAGAGTACCGCCCTAACTCTGCCCGTCACAGCGAGTTAGTCGACATTCATAATCGACAAACTGATACTGGTAGCGTGGTGTAATTGTGAGTAATAAACGCCTCTTACCTGCCCCTATAGTGACATCCGTTTGTACTTAAGGCGGCCTCTTACTTTGCACGAAATTGGTCTTAATTTAGCCTGCTGGAAAAAAGATGAGTACTTGTCTGATTCGAACCATTACTGGATGTCAGCGAAACAATTTCAAGAAACTTATGGTTGACTCTATAGTATAACAGAATGAGTAATATCATCACCGGCGACGCCATAGTGAAGTCTGGTGGAAGAAGGTAGCAGGAACATAAGCGTCCTTAAATTAATGTTTCCTTGAACGGTGCACACGGAATTTAAGTGTAACTTTTAAGTTGTGTATTTTGCAGGTTTTATTCACTTAATTATTAACCATCTACAAACGACTCTATGTGTTCCAAACGAAATGTTGGTTCCTCTTCTTGCTTACCAAAATAGTTAAACATGGCTGTTTCAATATTTTGCTATAAAGAGTTCGTGTCAAGCACATGTAAGAAAGATGAACCACGTGTTAAAATGCTTCTAATTGGTTGTTCAATGTTTAAGCAAGTAATAGAGAAATCGAAGAAAAACTATCAACAATCTTAAGTAAGCCTTATGTCTCGACATTAAATACGCCTATTGCTGATACATCTGATACTAAAATTAAGGGTTTTTTATATGTTAGCTGAGCAGGTGTTTTCCTATAGTAGTAGCAGATAACAATATATATATATGTGTGTGTGTGTATACAAATGTTTAAAGCAAGTGACTCTCAAATCAGATTAAATACATATCTGTTGCCTGATGTTAACAATGTAAACACATCTTTCAGAAAAGTAAGGAAGTAAACTCATCTTTCAGAAAATTAAGAGAAAGTCAAATACACACTTTGTTCACCATGATAATACATCTGTCTCATCAAACTTCAACCTTGTTTACATTAGAACCAAATTTCAAAATGGAAATGCATACATTGAATAAATATATGAAAATGGAATACCAAATACATCCATAATTTGCAAATACAAACGTTTATCATTACTATTTGATAGTGATTCATATACATGCTCAGGATATAGATATTTCTATTGGCTATGGAATGGATTTTGTTTATTTGTATATTTATTGGATTAACTGAGGTAGGAGGGCACGTGCGGCGGTGAGGATGCAAACATCCAAGTAAGACGACATGGATGTTTACTTAATTGACCGTTTTTGCAGCGTGATCTGTATCAACCTCCCAATGACAGTTTGAGAGAGTCGGTTGCACTCCTCTTTCAGCACCTGGCTCAGTGAGGCTAATCTATCGGATGTCCTTTGAAGGTCAGCGTGTATGTCTATATAAACGACGATTTATGTTTTAGAAATTAATGTCTGTCTCCTCAGTATCTACAGCAAATACACAAATATATAACTCTCTGACGTGAATGCATAGACTAACTTTATTATTTATTCTTCAAACCATTATAAATGTGACATCAATTCATTGTGTCATTGCCCTAGCGTTTAAAGGGGTAAACGATTACTCTGAATGACTTTGATGTAACTTTATGGAAACCATTGGCACTATAGCCAGCTTTATACGGATGGCAGACAGTTGTTGTCGCGGGTATATTTTAACACACAAATGTACGTACATAGAAGTACTCTGACATATACCTACATATGGACGGAATACGTAGGTTTCTTAATTTCTTCAGTCTGGACCAATCTTTGCATAAAAAGCATAGAAGCTGTGAAAATGACAGGGCAAGCATGTCCTGCCCTGTAAGGAATGTAAAGGATGGACCACTTTTAAATGTTATACCACTGAAACATATAACACTATTTTCGAAATCGTATGAACTAGGATTTAAATGCCTAACACACAGATGACAGAGGACATTTCAAAACGTTTGCGGCACTTGAAATATAATTACATTTTGTGTAGCTAATATTAATGATGATAAAGCAAACATAGAAAAAATCATAATCTAATGTAATTCCCATGAGTAATATATATGAAATATTGTTTGAGAATGCACGAGTTGATATAATAAGAGGCAAGTCGGTAATGAAGCTAGATGCCCCAATCTCACTCCTAATTAAGGTCAGATGGCTATAGTATGAGGCAAGTCGGTAATGAAGCTAGATGACCCAATCTCACTCCTAATTAAGTCGGTAATGAAGCTAGATGCCCCAATCTCACTCCTAATTAAGATCAGATGGCTATAGTATGAGGCAAGTCGATAATGAAGTTAGATGCCCCAATCTCACTCCTAATTAAGATCAGATGGATATAGTATGAGGCAAGTCGGTAATGAAGCAATCCAATTGGAGTATCTGCCAAATGTTTTGAAATGATTGAAATATTCAACAAAGAGGATGAAACAAGGAATTTGCAGTTGATTTTATTGATAGTTACAACTCTGTTTAAGATTTACAATACAGCAATACAATGGGTCAAATACATGACAAAAGTAATAATAATATCATTAATGATAGTGCACTTACGAATGTTCAGCATTTTATTGCTGTGAAATGTTATGAAAAAGATCTGTCATCGTTCTTAAATTATGTTAGGAAGTTGGCAGAAATTCGGTGTTTGCAAACAGGTTCCGCACGTGGCAAGTAGATAAGGCACAATCCAGTTTGAAATCTTTGAAATTGTTCTTTCCAAGTTACAGTCGGTCTTCCAGAAACTGCCCATCCCGAAATGATGAAGCCAGCCAGATTCATAAACAATCAGGAGAGGACAACTAGAAAATGTTCATTATCACTTCAATCTGTTGCTGCCCTAGACGATAAGTAAGAAAATAATTCCTGCATTTTCTATTACCATATACAATTTTAACCCTAAAATGTGTATGTACGGAGACCTCATCGGAAGTATCTTGAAGCTTACATGTACGTAGTCAATCATCTAACAGTAAATATATATTCGTAAAATGTATAGGAGGTGATTTAGACTTTACGCATCTGTTAAATGTTATTACCTATTAGTAATACAGTACACCTACATACACAACAGTGACGAATTCCCAAACTAAAACTAAACATACAAAAAAGAAACACCAATGTTACAAAATGGCCATTGATGCATTGTGAACAGGAATTGTAAAGGAACGTCCAGTAGACATTGTAGTTACCTTCAGAGTGTCGTTGCTCCCACGTCTGTAGCGTCACAGTATTCGTGCGGACTGTCAGAATAGTGAAGTCATATTTTAAATATGACTAATGCTTCATATATGAAACATTCACTTTCATACAATGGTTGTTTATTAGAACATGTTCCTTGGAAAGTAGCTCTGTAGCAGTAATGACTGTATCCTGTCAGTTTCATGATTTGATGTACATCTTTCATTTACATAAAGGCTATCATATGTTCTCCCTTAATTCAATATGTTAAACTTCTAAAAAATGTATGATCACCACGACTTATTGTTCATGATGTATACAAATCGACCTGAGAGGAATTAAAATCAATGGGAGAAAAGTTAATCTTCAAATACCACAGAGGATAATGCTCTGTACTTTCAAACTGGGAAAGAAATAAACATTGCACACATAGCTGGGGGCAAACTAAGCAATAAGTTCAATGTTTGATCTCAGTCGCAGAATCAGTTGTAACTTTGGTGGAGACTCGAGGCTAGAGGCTCGAGCAGAAAGTGAAGCACAGACACCTTGCAATTGGTTGTGGAATCAATCAAGGGTCAACATGATAGGACCCCGGCCCTGTAGTATGTCTGGCGATGATTAAGCCCGTGGCTAACTGAGACTGTTCTCATCTGTTTCTGCACACTGTTGACTCCATCATTGCCGTCAGATATTCTCACTGTCTTCATTCACGTCGATACACTATTGCTTCCAAGCATACATTGTACTCATCACATTGACATCACAGTTGTGAACCTTCTCAAAGTTACATATTTAAGACAATGTTACTATTGTGGCATATGTTATTTAGAAATTAATACCGGTATTCTTAGAGTAGGCAGAACATTTTGCTTATGGTCATTGAGTTGGCTGTGATATTTAACTCAATTTGTGACTACATATTTCTTTTTTTTTCCATTCAGCAAAAGCGTCTTTAAACAATACTTGACATGACATTGTGTTGACTGATATAGACCACATGGTCACCCTGACCCCATATAGGTTTTAGTCGAGTGTGAAAGTCCGACATGATCCTGGTCTCGGACGTTTAGCACTTTGGTGAAACCCACGAGCACGGGTATGGTGCTCTAGAACATAATCAGAGATAATCTGGGATTAGGACCTGCGAACATAGGTTCCTGTCGTGCGCAAGGGACGCAATTCTGCACAGCGATGTAAGAGCATACTCTCACCTTCAGGCGAACACTGGTATCATCAATGTTTGATAGTTTATTCCAAAACACATGAGTATTATATAGACAGAATCGTGCAAATGAGATTTAGAAAAAAACTTTTTCCTTTATCTGCATGGCAATCGAAAGCAAAACGTGATTTCTCAATAATTTTGCAAACTACTTCAGTGAAATACATAGAGAATACGACGCTCATTCTCGTTAGATACCATTTTTACGAAACGAGTTGACTTTCTGCTTTCACTCGGTCAGATACCTCAGAAAGTCAACTCGTTTCGTAAAAATGGCATCTAACGAGAATGAGTGTGGTGTTTTATGACCCTCGTCAGAAGTGTATTCAAGTGTAAACACATAACAACTTTCTTTCGTTAACAGACCAAACGGAAACCGGTTGCAAATCTGGTTGCGCATGAATATGTTTATATGCCCAAATATGTGCATTGTTGACATTTCCATGCATACGCATTAACAACATGTTCCTGCTGTTGTGTGTTCAAAAATGAGAGCATCAATGCTCAAGATCGTATCTTAAGAATTTATTCAACATATGGTTATTCAAACACTTTGTTGTTAGTACGCATTACAACTGTAAGAAAACTTAAAATGTCATTTAGCGCCGCACTTTGAATCTCGGACCCGCGCCCGGTCCTTCGCACCGACGGGGTCCCGGCTGTGAAATCAAAATGGTTCGGTTTCCTTGATCTGGTGCATTTATATCCTGTTGGTACCATTTTGGAAGAGGGAAATCAGAGTGTTCGCCCAAGACGTTTATGTTAACCCTATAGGCCTATTGAAGACGTGAAAATCAACAAACTCAAGTCTGCTTACATGTCGGTGACAGCTTCAAACGAAGGGCAAGGCCACCATCAGAATAAGAAAAGACAACCCTGATCTACTCACAGCATTTTACGCTACAGATAAAAACAGAAGTCAGGCACACTTCCACTGAGTTTTCGAATGATTTGTATCAGAACTGTTTACTTTGAGTGATCTTGTCGTGCAGTCGTCTATGTTCATTCATGAACAAACAAACAGCAATGTCACAAAATACGCTTCGAGTAGGGGCACTGATGACACAACTGACAACGATAAGTCTAGATATCTGTCCAGATAGTTTCAACTGACTTCATTTCACCATGCTTATTTTAAACCAAATTGAAAGTCGCGAAAGTAGACGGGTGCTTCACGTTCATATGGACCCTCGATCTATCGGTAATCGTACATTGCAAATGGATATAGCTCGATTATAAAATGCCTGTAGTAGCTCTTTGAAAAACTAATGTAAAATGCAAGGCGAATTTAATGCGTGTGACTATCTAGTTTGGTTTAATGAAGTGTTTGTAAATGTCTCTCGCTTTCATCATAATACTTCAGTTCTACCTTGCAGTTGTAAAAGTGAATGACGGCTCGTGATCTTTTTATGAATGCAAAAAGTAGTTCCTGTCTGACAGAGGTCACGGTTATCCAATCAAAACGAATAAAACTAGGTCAACCTTGTACGACACGTACGGATTACGTACTTTACCACCTGTATCTTCATCTTGTGGGTCGTAAAGTATGTTCTGATATTGATCCTGAACATCGACTTACGTCAAGAATTAATCTTAAAAGTCATGCGAAGGCGATATGCGAATTAATGTTGCAATTGTTAAGCCTGTAAAATTACCTTACCTGAGAAAAACACCCTTAAAATGAATTATGTTTAATTTCCAGTACAACCAAGGCATGGTTTACCAAAAATCTCCAAGTTCATAAGTGTCCTAAGTGAACCATACATCTAAAATATGACATGAAATTGAGTGCAAACGTCAATACCAAAACATGTCGCCACATAGTACCGCAATGTATATTTCTAGTGCTGCAACATTAATAATCGCCAAGCTGTTACTGGTAGCGTGGTGTAATTATTATTGATCCTAAATGCCTCCTACCTGCCCACTTCGTGACATCCGTTTGTAACTAAGGCGGTCTCTTACACGAAATGGGTCTGAATTTAGGCTGCTGGAAAATACATGAGTACTTCTCCATCTCACACATTGAAGGTAGGATGTCAGCGAAACAACAAGAATCTGCTTTGCTTGTTAAAGATTATGTTTTACGTACATGAATATATGTTTTACGAATTTATGAATTATTTACATGACTTCAAAATCGATAATTCCATATTTGTGTTCCATCTTCGTGTTCAGAAGATGAAGTACTTTTGACCTTTGTTTAGGAGATGTGTATTTTATAGGGTTGTATATTCCGGTTTGGGGGCACGGGTGGCCCAGTCGTCTAAGGCGCCACGATTCGGTATGCACGCCTGAAACCTATGATTGTGGGTTAGAATTTCGGAGCGCCCCGATTATGTTTCCAGGTTTGTCAGCACCATACCTGTGCTCGTGGGTTTCACCGAAGTGAAGTGAGTCTTCCAGATATGCAGGACATAACTGTCAGAAATGCAGGACCAAACTACCAGAAAGGCGAGACATAACTGTCAGAAGGGCAGGTCATACTTTCCCTTTTCAGAGACACCTGGTGTGATCCATTCATGCCCCCCCCCCCCCCCCCCCGCTTTTTTGCCTTTTACACCGAAAGGCATATGTTTCTTTTGATAATCAAAATTGATATTGTCTGGTGTTGACGTTTTAATATGTATTATATGTATTACCATATACTCCTATCTATCTATGCAGTAGCCACACTGGTGTCTTACGTAATCTTTCCTTAGACATTAAATAATGGAGTAGAGGATCTTCATGAGGTCTGAAGTACCTCAGCATTTTGAGTTGAACATATTAGGTAGTATACGTGCTTGACTGTGCTTGTTGCTCGTTGCTCGTGACTCGTCAGTCTATTCCCCTTGATGTCAGAAACTGTACTCAGTTCGGACATTGTTACAATTACGTTACACATTTCACAGATGCAGTCACGACGCTCGAGTGAGCATTTTTCTTTGATAGAGATCGCCAGGGACTACTTTAAAGAAGCCGTCTGACGTCAGTCAGCTTAATTAATCAGCAGCGTGGTGCATTTAACACTAATTCAGAAGCAGAGACCTCGGAGTTATAAAACTCAGCGTCTTATAATATCCTGGGGAATATTACAAAGAGTAAATGGTCACTAGCTGCCTCATTACATTACAGCTGACTGGATGGCTGAGGTTCAGGTGATGGAAATGGTTTAACATTATTACATGTGACGCTCTATTCCTGTAATCAGTTAATACATGTAGCCGTTTGAAACATTTCATGACGTAAGAGATGCTGATGGCAATTTTATCCATACGTAAACACGGTGGCACTGGCTGTGGTATTTATAGACGAACATGAACTGTGAAATGACATGGGCATATCAGTATTGTTTATCATACACAAAATCAGAATCCTGGTACTAGCTTGCGACGGTTTCAATAATGTCACCATTCTGGTATTAGCTGTCAACTATAATATTATCATTTTGTAGTGTGTATTTTATATGGTTGTCTATTCTGGTTAGGGGGCACGGGTGGCCCAGTCGTCTAAGGCGCCGCGATTCGCTGTGCAGAGTTGCATCTCTTGGACCCTATGATTGTGGGTTCGAATCCCGTTTCGCCCCGATTATGTTCCTAGGTTTGTCAGCACCATACCCTTGCTCGTGTTTTTCCTTTGAAGTGGTAAACGTCTGAGACATGCATCACTTCGGGCTTTCCTCCCACAATAAGCTGACACGACCTATATATCTGGAATACTGTTAAAAACGGCGTTAAACTAAACTGACTCACTCACTTATACAGATTGCAGTGGTTATGATAAATGTACATACGTATATGTACGTTGGCTCCAACCATAATATATATAATATACTACTCCCCGAACAAAAGACATAAATGCATTGAAATGTACACATAGGACTGAGGCATCCACAGTTGGCATGATACAAGTGTGAGAAAAGCAAATGTCAACGCCTTCATCGGTCAGTATCGTGAGTGTCCACACTGGTAGCCAAGAGCTGTCTGGCATATCCTGCCCAGGGATGCAATGAGGGTACGAATCAGACTTTGGTGAACGGTGGCCCTGTCGGCCTACAGTGCCAGCTGCGGCTGTGGTTGACAACGCCAGTCTCTCCACCCAAACCCTAAATGTACGTTGGGTCAGCAGTGCCAGGGGGGAAACTAATGCTTGTTGTTTTTGTGTAAGTATGCAGGTGTGAGTTGTGCATTTGTGGCCTGACATTATCGTGCTGAAAGTACGGGTTGGCGTTTTGCATAATGGGTGATGTATGGCTACACAATGTTATCTCGGTAACGTTTAACTTGCCCTGAATGTAGAACATGTTGGTCCTGCGATTGTGCAACATTGCGGCCTACACCTTCTCTCTACCTCCGCCTTACCTGTCGACTTCCTGTATGCAGTTTGGAGCCACACTCCGCTGTCTACATGACACCACTGACGTCGTTGTCGCGGATGGTAGGGCGGATGCTGTGTGGGTAGCCGAAATGGCCCTTTGCCGTAGGAGACGAACCGGATGTAGCGCTCTTGAGGTATGGTGCTTACATGTGGTCAACCGGATCTGGCAGAGTCACCTGTTGTCCAATGATTCCAGAATCTCGTATTGGTGATTTAGGGTACACGAAACGCCGAATTGGCTTGACTCGTTTCCATGCAACCGCTGTAGGAGTTTATTCCTGATTCACTCAGCTGTTTCCTGTTGTTCGTTGAAGAAAGTCTCGGTACTGAGAATGATGTTCACTAACTAGATTTGAATATTATAACAACCACCTGATCTCATTCAGGTTATGAAAATATGTTCTTACCAACGTATAAGAGTACCTTCAAGCGTTCTACAATTACGATTTATTTCAGAATCGATACTTTCATGCTAACTTACATCCGAGTTGTTTCGCCTTCGCTAATGAACACTTTGCCCAGAGACATATAACATGTTAATCGTTGTCACATTTTTTGGTTAATTCACAACGATAAAGTAAGAGAAATAATTTCGATACATCCATCTTCCAGGTTGGGATCCACATTTCTTGCACATTCTGGATACTCGAGAGGGAGCTGAGAACGAAAATCGAGTACACACTCACTGATCCATTGACAGGGTAGTAATAATGTAGCCTAATGAGCATTCACTTGGTGAATGTAATTTGGCGCATTGTAAATGGACTTCTTCTACTTCTTGTTCTTATTATTATTAGTTCAGGTATATAGCATTTCTGTTACTTAATGATACTGCTTACCACGTCTACAACAACTCTGTTTAATACGCCGGATACATTTGTTTAGATAGATTTGTTCCAATGCACGTGTGTGTGTGTGTGTGTGTGTGTGTGTGTGTGTGTGTGTGTGCGTGTGCGTGTGTGGCTGCTTGTACTAGTCCGGACTGATGCCGATTTATAGTGCTAGCTCACTATGAGGTGAAATGGGGTTAAACGTCGCGTCCAAGATTATTGCACTTATATAGCGACGTGCATGTACGTGTGTGTGTTTGTGTGGCTGCTTGTACCAGTCCGGACTGATGCCGATTTATAGTGCTAGCTCACTGATATACCATGCCGCAGTTTAACATGAAAACCTCACTCAGACACAGTATACTGACTCTGAGCCGACTAGTCCTTGTTTTAGCCCCTTAATGCCGAGCGCCAGACAGGGTAACAACAAGTACCATATTTTAACGTCTTTTGGTATGACCCGGTCGGGGATCAAACCACGGACCTTCCGCTCTCCGGGCGGACGCTCTACCACTAGACCACGGAGGCGGTCCTCGAAGGTATGAAAGAAGTATTATTCCAGTGAACCAGGACGAGAAAAACACAAAACGGGCTTCACACACTGTGTGACGTTCCAAAACTTGGCCGCATGTTTAAAATATCAAAGAAAGCTTTTGATGTCACTTTTATCGAGGATTTGCTTGCAGTTGAATAGACATGAAGTCAATGGCACAATAGCGTAAAATTGTATTTGTCAAATTATAAATGGAGACGATGTGTTGACTCTAGTAAAACAGGCTACTGTAGGTGTAATGTGTGGATAAGTCAATGCCAGGTTGAGTGAGGAAGAGGGAAACTTTACATTACACAAGAGACCTTCTCTAAGATAATGGAACCATTTGTTGCGAACATTACCAATTACATCCGCTACAGCCGTCCGTCTCGAGACAGGACTGTAATACAAAATTGTAATACATTGCATTTATGTTCCCGTTTATTTGCATTCTTTAACAAGAATACTGCCAATGGGGATATCTATTTCGATAAGATTAAAATCCCTTTTAAGGATAACATCAACACAACACATTTATCGGAGCACATGTGTATCTCCCAGGTTCTTTGACGTGTCTGCTGAATCGTTTCTCGATACATCACTATCACCTACATAAAGAACAACCACGTGAGGAACGGGAAAGTGACGACAAAACAGGCAAAAATAATGGGAAAGATCAAGTACACGTCTAAAACCCCAACACTTATACGTTTTTTATGTAAACATGTTATATAGTTACAGAAATGATAATGTTAAAGTTGCAATTATTTTGCGCCCTGTCCACCCAAACGCATGCGCGTGGATCAGAGTACATTAAAACCCAGCTTCCAAGGAACCATACAACCAAAAGTGTTCGTCAGGTTATCGGCGGTTCGTATTCAAATTAACTATCCTACTAGTACCCATTGACTGTTTGATGGACACAGGTCACATTTGAACAGTGTATCTGGTCTTATGAAACACCATATAGTATGTACACGTCCATATTGTCCATATTGTCAAAACAACGCGAATACCATCCATGTTGATAAATATAAGAAGATTCACTCATTTTCAAATGATATAAGATTGGTTCGATGCACAAACGAACGCACTGGTATGTTGTGTCAATCGACCCTCATGAACGCATCACATATAACGTCATAGATCCATGACTCGAGATGCACCATTTGTCTCGTGCAGGAGTAACGTGTAAAGTGAGGAAATCACGTAAACAACCCTATTTCACCTCACACTTGTTTAGTCCTGTATGGCATAGCTGAAGCACTAGAAACCAGAGGCTTGCCTGCCGAGCACCCATCCCTCCATTCTCCAATGCCAGTGGTGCTTGACTTATTTCCGATACGAGCGCTATGCTACGGGTGAAAATTGACACTGAGTAGATCAACGAACCGCAGATTTAATTTAGTTATTACCAACCGTTCCCAATGTTCTCAGAAATTGTTTCTGTCGTTGCTTCTCATGCTAGATTTTCATTTTCAAGCCTTCATTCTCCATTGTAAATGTTTGTCGTTAGAGGCGACCAACGGGAACGGGTAGTCAGGCTCGCTGACTTGGTTGATGCATATCATCCATCCAAATTGCGTTGATCGATGCTCATGATATCAATCACTGGATTGTCTGGTCCAGACTCGATCATTTACATACCGCCTTCATTTAGCTGGAATATTGCTGAGAACAGCGTAAAACAAAAAACCAACCAACCATTGTAAATGTAACCTGATGGTGTGTAGCGTCGGCACGTCACATCAAACACCAAGTTCGATTTCTGCATGCATATTCATCAACTAATTAAGTTACACAATGAAAGGTTTTCATATTGTTTCACACAACATATGCATACTAAATAGAGAATCACATGAGACTATGTTTCATATGATTTATATGATACATTTATATATCTAAAGAAAATAGTAATTAAGAAAATAGATATCAATGATCGAGATGGTGACTACTTCAGTAAAGACGATGTTCATGTGCCTCCATTGTCCTCATGGGCTTGTCTTGTGAAACTGTTTCCTTCTGGGTCTCTCGTAAAGCATTTAAATCTTTTGAGCAACAATAATTGCATTTGCTTGACAGTAAGATCCCATTAGCAATTGTGTTGTGTCGTAAAAAGGAACACACAACAGACCAAATTGCAATTTATTTAAGCTACGACAAAGCATGGATGTTTCATTTTATATGCAGGACTTGTGTAAATGTAATTTTCGTCTGGTGACGCAGAACAGGTGGTGCAAATACAAAAGTCTTGCCTGAAAGGGACATGTAGTGAGTTTGATTCAATTATGTGTATTAAGTGTCTGTAAGGTTAATACAGCACGCATGCTTCATCAGTTTTCTGCTCAGTGGTAATGAAACGGGATTTCTTTTACTTACTGTCCAATTGACAATGTTTGCTGAGCAGAAGTGATTTCCCCCTCTACCAATTTCATTAGCTGATCCAGCTACGTGCTGTTTTGCCATAACCGACGCAGTTTAACAAGCAAACACGTTACTGAAGGAACATGAAGGTTGGTGCGAAATATGCACCTGCCAGAAGCCCATGGCTGCTTTCTTTTCTTTCTGGTGTCTGAAAATAGGAGGGTAGCTCGATGTTCTCCTTTATCCCAATCTAACTAAAGAAACTGTTCCTAAAAATAAGAACGATTTATTTAAACAGTAATATCGATTGGTACTCTGTCACAACTAGCTGGAGAATAAGACGACGATTATCGAGCGCAGGCTGTATGCTATCTGATGTCATACGTTTCATATGCTTCCATTGGAAATCTTTATACCGAATTAATTTATATCGATTCAGACTTCTAACCTTGTTGAAACTTGACACATCAACCTACCCTGATGCCAGATGTCTCCTTGCATTGGTACGGTCAAACGAATGGCTACTATAATCTGAAATTAGCTATTAAAACATATTCCACATTTAAGTTTGCCCGGCGTTTATAAACATTCATATTACATTCGAGTAAAAAAAAAAATCAACGTACACACACGAACACGAACACAAACACGAACACACAAACACACACACACACGAACACACACACATGAACACACACACACATGAACACACACACACACATGAACACACACACATGAACACACACACGAACACACACACGAACACACACACACACACACACACACACGAACACACACACACACACACACGGACAAACACACACACACACACACGAACACACACACATGAACACACAAACACACACACACACACACGAACACACACACACATGAACACACACACACACACACACACACGAACACACACACACACACACACACACCTGAACACACAAACACACACACAAACGAACACACACACACAGATATATATATCTTTAGGGCGAGTCGATGATTATCTTTGCTGCACAAGGTGGTCGCAATATTACGTCGCCTTCTTCTTCCATACCACCACTACCCTGTTATGACACTCCATGGCAGAGACTGGAGTCTAATCAAGGTGTGAAGTACCTGTCAAGGAACAGGCAATAAGGCAGGACACTGTCTAGCCGTTGACTGAATCATGAATTGTTTCACGTTGCTTGGGCCTGACATGTCTAGCCACTTTCATGTAAGAAACTTGCATTGGTTTAAGACCGTCATGTTTACCCATCACCGTGCACTTCACACGTTTCACAAATGAACGAGTAGAATTCGTGACACACCCTACTGCCTCAGGATGGACGCTATGCCGTACTCGTTACTATCTACGCAGGACCATTTTTTAGCGTCTGGCAGTATTACATGGCTAGCCGTATTCATGGTCCACTCCACCGTCGGTCTCAGAGCAGAGCATTGGGATATCATGTACCTCAGCCTGTTGAGCGAACCTTTTAGTCACTTGACTAGTCCAAACGCTCCAATTAATGAAGTCACTTTCAATTAGCGGCTACATGCTACTAGTAGTGACATATAACAAAACTCACATACTTATGACTTACTAGAATACGAAACTGGGAAAGCAAATAGTATCAAATACCAATTGAAGCCTATGAGCAAGGGCTTGGCATTATCTCAGCAAAATCATGGCGACAGAAGTTCCGAAAGGTTTTCACAACCCTAGTGGAAGGTGTGAGCAGCGAACCTTTATAGTCACCTAACTAGTCGGAAAGGTCCAGGATATAAAAGCCAATTATTGAAGTCACTCTCAGAGGTTGATTATGGTTGACTATGGTTGCGACATGTAACGAAACTCACACACTTACTGACTAACTAGAAGATGAATGGGTGAGCAAATATGATTGAACATCTAATAAGCACTTAGTATTTCTCATGTAGTGTACTGGATATATTTTGAAGAGCTTTGTAACTACTACGGTATGTATTTGGTGTGAAATATCACTAAATATTCAACTGTTGTGAAGTTGTTCTTCGTCAGTACTTGTTTGAGTCGTCTTCCCAGTCAATTTGTAGTTTTTAAAATGACAAATTGATATAAAAATAAGAAATGTTATGTTTGTATTAAAAACGGAGACGACGCATTGACTCTTGCCAAACACATTAGTTGTTTATGTAAAGACTTGATAAGTCAATGCCAGTTTGAAAGAAGAGGAGAAACCAGGGACATTCTCAAAGTTAATAGAACCATATATTGAGAACAGTACTCCAATCGGACTAATAATTTCCAGATAGATGTTTTTTTACTGTCAGAGAGATGATAAAATCACCAGTTCATGGCTTAATCGAAAACACATTTTGCGGAGTGCATGTATCCATTGATATTTTACTGTTCCTGTTGACATATACATCAGTACAATCTACAACAACGTCCACCTTACCCTTACTGTCTCATATATCTTTCATTAAGAGAACTATATGTTCCTAATATTCACACATCCTTGCTCAGTATGAATTTATTTTTGACATCAACGGACATATCGAATATTAACAACTACTCAAAATATTTTCCTTTCTCATATAATGGGTAGGTTTCTCGGCAGGTTAGAGGTGCAAATATCAAAGGTCATGTATATACAAACATTGCGTCGCCCTCAACCATCGAGAATCTGGAGAAACTACTGGGATAATTGCTATCGTTATCAGATGAATAGTCAAATATACTGGAAATCAGTGGCTAACTGTGACGTACATGTAGCTAAGACATTTTACAAGTTTTTGTAACTTTGGAGATATAATTTTGCGAAACAATTTTGCGATGGTACCAGCCAAGAGTGATCAGTTTCCATATCTGTGCGTGCAGACCTCTTCGGCTGGGAACTCTTTCCACAAAGACAACAGTTGGCCGAAATACTCGTATGTTTGAATTGTTTCGTTTCGTAGCTGCGTGTACATCTGACTGCACATCATATCGTCGTGACAGGACAGGTCGACTTTCAACAACGTCTGACAGTGGCCATGACGTCTCATAGACTAGGATTAGAGTAGTTTCCCTTTGATTAAGGGCAGCTAATCTATCGAACCGACTGACGGATTGTCGCGAAAGGCAAGTAAAAACAATGTGTGTAGGCAATTGTTGTTTTGCATATATTACGCCACTGTATCTTGCTTAGAACTATATTGGCTACTGTCACTGTCCATCTGACACATCACTTACCCTCTGACGTAATATATATTAATGCGCACATTCCAGGAAAACTTGCAATCTTTAGATAACCTTCCCGAGACATGGGAAGAGATTTCTCGAGTACAGAATTGAAGAATGACCTAATATGATAACGAGGTTATAACGCCTGTGTGTTTGAGGATTGTATATATCATGTTTTAGAAATAAACACTATAAATACAATGTTTATTCGTAATGCAGGGTATCCACAATCCCCAAACACACTTGCGTGATAACCTCTATGTATCCTTTACTTCTCAATAAAAGAATAATGAATCTTCTGTTAATACGCAGATGTTTATATTGTTAAATAAAATTTTGCTGAAAAAACATCTTCTTGACATGCACTACAAGGCGGCATGGCGCACTAAAACAACAGAAAACGTACACTTCTGAAACTCCAACTCCAAACGCAAAGTGTTTAATGTGAAAAAGATAAAAAATAACTTCATCACGACACATTACAGAAATCTTGCTATCTGATTGGCGAGTCTACCGTTTGTATAGAGACGGATAAACAACCTACACGGACGGAATTATAGCTCAGAGTAAGTTCAGTGTGTCAAAGTGGGGTATTCGTGTTAAACTGTATCTCAGTGGACAGCACAAGAAATCGGCTTCAGTCGGACTAGTACAACAGTCCAAACACACGCAAGCACGCACGCGCCACAATAATCCTGAGCGCGACGCTTAGCCCCATTACACCGAACTGTTTTTTTTATAGAAATGTATTACTGTGATTATGGCACGATTTTGACCCTTGAGTTCTTGTAATACGTTCCCTTCTGATTCTCTCTCATTGCAAGTTAAGATATCTTCGTGACAACAATTGTGTTGCTTGACATTAACATTGTGTCGTGAATACAAACGCACAAAAGGGAAAAATTGTAACCAATTGCAACGTCAATAAATCACGGAGGTGTCTTTTAGTATACTGTTCTTGTGTAAATATAATCCGCGCCGACACAATCGTTTGCCAAGTATAATTGATTATGTCTGAAGCAAAACAGATGCTGAAAATACAGTTGAGTTGCCTGCTGGTGACATGAGGCATTGTGAATGTGATTCAATCACTGTTGTCAAAAGATTATTTGATAAATACTTGATGCTTCGTAAGTTTTCTGCTCAGAGAAAACCAAGCAAGTTAGTCTCCATTTGGCAGTTTCTGGACGATTCATTAGATCTGGTAGCTACTGGTTGGCATTAAAACTCGATAATTACGGAAGTAAGAATAAATAAAGATATATTGGATTTATTAATGTTGACATATCTTGACAGAGAACTCAACTGTGGGTGTGCTAGGGTAGCAGAGTGTACCCCGACGTGATGTTGCTGGAATATTGCTAAAAGTGGCGTGAAACCATACTCACTTTAGAAACCATTTGTCAATATTCTATTAAGTAAAAATACATTGCAACGATAAGAGCAGTTTAAAAATAGTTCGTGGCGGGTGCCCTCATTTGCATATTTACCGGATCGTGATACCAAGTTTATTAGGTTGGTTTATCGCATCGATAACACTGTCCATGATATGATCAATTGAGGAATCCTTAGTTCGAATCAACCTGTGTCAAGAGTAGACCAGAGTGTCAAAGGAATTCTTTGGATAGATACATTGTCGTACACGGCTGCAGGGATTGAGGTAGGAAGTTTGGTGTCATAACTGAGAGCTCTTGAAGGAGTATATTTCTCCAAGGGATCACAGAGATACTCTAGTGCTGTTGTTTTTTCACAGCACGGTTAAGTGAGAGAGATGATTTTTTACTCTTTTCTCTCTTGAAGTGGCAGCAAGTGCAGTTGTACCAGTGTTGGTGTAATATGTGTGTTTTCACAAGTTCGGGATACAATGAGGGCTGCTGTATTTTAAACTGAAGGTTACGGAGGAGATCTTTTGCGATGGTGATAAGAAGAATATTGCAGTTGCCAAATCCTGAGATTACTGAGGATTTCACCTGGAGATCCCAATGCACAAACACATCGATCAAACAAAACCAGGCAACACGATGGCGCACTTCTTTACATTCCCTGTAATAAAAGTCACCCAGTGCCCTCAGTCAAGGAAAGACGTTACCCCCATGTCCTACGAGAATGCTTTCTATAATGTGAAAGTCAAGGATCACTGTATTTGAAACTCAGTCTGAATATGCATTAATGGAGATCCATCCATCACGTCCACACTGGAGTTCCAGCAGGGGACAAGACTTCGAAGTAGGACCTTCGTCTATGGTCGACATGTTATGCGTGTAACAGAATGATATTTGGCCGTTTATTTAATAACTATACATTCGTTTGCAAAAGGAAATGTCTCCTTAATTAAAAATGTATTTGTGTGTTTTTCTACATGTATGCAGGAGAATCCCTGCCGAACGCAGAGCACGTAATTCAAAATTAACATTTCATTTTTAATTTACAACAAAATCAGAAAACTCGCTATAGTGTCACTGGACTGTCTGGTCAAGCCGAAGTCGTATGGCAGGAGAACTGCTATGCGGCCTTAGGCAACAAACAATGTTCACCACAATTTTGCCTTTCACACCCAGTGGAATCTGTTTCCGTAGATAATTAATTATTCTCTGGAAGTGGCATTATTTTTTCATGAGTGTGTGTCATACTTATTTACGTAAAGGATATATATATATATATATATATATATATATATATATATATATATATATATTTCTAAGCATTTGTAAAGCCCCCCAAACTGTAAAACTCACTCACTGGGAAACCCGTCACTGAAACTGAAATCCTTTGAAAGAGATAAATATACATCTGTGTGAATTACACTGTTGATATCCAGCAATTACCGAATATTTTCTGCCCTATCAAACTCGGTCTTCAGGAATACTGGAAGTGGCCCTTCCTGTCAGTCAATTACACACAAACAACAAAAAATATGGAAAGTAAAGATTGTATGAAACTTTGAAATGAGCAAGTCTTATCACTCAATCACAAGTCTGATCACAAGTCTGATCAAAGTGATTTTGAGAACGCCCCATGTCGTCAGGCAAAGATGACACTCTTTCACGGATCTTGACAACCAGATCCAGTTTCGACCCTCATATGACAGGAAAAACAATCCATATACTGTCCATCACTCTGTTGCCAAGGGGCTTCAATTTGAAGATAAACCATGTTTGTTTTGTTCAATGAACCCGAAGTAATTCCTTTTAATAAAAACAATATAATGTTAAAACGAGAATGATCTCATCCCATACGGGAATTTCACAGCACAATACACGAAAGGGGTAAATTCGATGAATTGAAAACTGAACAAATACCTCTTTCAATGCTCTGAAGCATTCAGGTGAAATCCAGTCATGGTTTAAAGATTGATTCACGTCTGCTGGAAACACAGGACGTTTTCACTCAGTACAAACTACTTTTGTCAACAGAGGAGTAATTAGGTTTAAACTCCAAGCAACTAATCAACATACAGGATGAGAGTCATCTTGACATTGACGACATCAGTTATTCCAGAAATGAATAATTGATTTTTGAATAAATTGAAAACGGGGACATTAGTTAGGGATCCATCATCCTCGTAACTCTGTTAAGAGAACCTTGCTTGGAGGACCTGTGGCTCTTTAAATGTCACATTATTTGTATGCTTGGGCATCTTCCTCACTGTATGAGTAGGCGAAGTGGAGATGGCACTCTACAGCTAAAGCATAACTAATAGTGGCAGAATTATTTCTAGAGACCACTTGAGATTACTTGAGATTCATCTTCTTCTGAGTAGAGTACTGAGTGCACCTTACTAGCATGAGTATCTGTGATGGTGCAGGACTTTCCAATACCCAACTTGTCTTTATTGGTATATTCCATCAGCTCCAGCCTTAAAAGGGATCAGTGAAACCGCTTCATATGTTTCATATTTACATCAATACACACAGTGTCCAGTGACCAGACAGTATCCACCAGACTGTATGACAAGAGGGATGAGTTCCAATAGTCAACTTTTCCTTTTTGTCAAGCAATATTCCATCAGGTCCAACTTTTGCTGTAAACAAGTCACAAATTGTGAGGTACAATCGAGCGTGTGTTTTTTCTACGAAGATTCCAAAGAGCGTCAAACGTCATATGAATCTTACTCAAAAGTTACTGTGAAAATAAATAATGATTGAGAACAAAGTCTGAGGTCAATGATGTTTTTCTCCGGTCTATAAAAACAAGTATTAACCAAATAAAAAATCTATTTTGGTTTTATTATGTGCTACCCAGAAAAGACAATCACCTTTTTTAGTAACAGACAACATGTGTCCTTTTATGCTATTGCTGGTTTGGATTAATAGTAACCTGTAGTTGTTTATAGTACTATGGACCAGGTTTTGGAACTTGACACTATGACAATATAATCAACGCATGTTATGTGGCAGTATCAGCTCTCCTGATATGCCAGGAGGTACCTAACAGACGTCACAGAGAACAACAGGGTTCTCCTTCCTGGAGCGAGCATGTAATCTCCCTATCTCCCCTACAATTAACGGACCAATATAACCTGTGTTCGGAGAGATATCTCACAGTTCTTTCTTGTGGCCTTCGTCAAGGAGTCACTGCACGAACCGGTACATACAAATTCTGACAATGCCTTTGATAAACTGTTTTAGCATTACTGAACTCATTCATTAGCCCTCTTAACTCTTTGTGTCTCCGCTTCGGGACATGCGAGAGAAATCTATGGCTTTACGACATTACGTGGATGCTTGCGCTGCAGGTATGTTTAGATTTATGGCAACGCACAGATATATAAAGCCACGAATTCTCAAACATGTACACTCTGACATTTAACAAAGATGTACATCCCAGACATGCCATTAGCAGTGAACAGACATGTTTTATATCGAGAGTGTTGTCGAGATGTGACATTATCCCTGTCAGATTCTCTGTGTGGGGATTCAATACTCTAATGTCGACAAATAAATGGGAATAATCGAGAAAGATGCAAACACCTACATAAAAATAAGAAGCAACGACACTCTGTTATCTAGATAAGACACGCGCAGACAATAAGTGTCTGGTTGTTTAGGAGATATTGTGTGTTTGTTGTCTAACGCCAAACTCAGCAATATTCCAGATATATGACGGCGGTCTGTAAATAATCGAGTCTGGACAAGATAATCCAGTGATTGTCATCATGAGCATCGATCCACACAATTGGGATACGATGACATGCATGAACCAAGTCACCCGATCGCGTTAATCGCCTCTTACGACAAGCATAGTCGCCTTTTACAGCAAGCAAGGGTTGCCTATTTCTACAGACACCAAAGTGACTAGGTATTCTCGACAGCGCTGCCATCAAGTATCTCCAGCTGAAACTCCAACAGCCATCCATGCACAGTGATGTTAACTTTATGGGATGATGCTCCTTCAGTTGTCCCTGTTAAGAGGTTGACATTGGAGTTCAGGGGGGGGGGGGGGGGGGCGCGGGGAGAGAGCCCCGAAGATCAGGAAGACTGCCACCACTGGGGTAAATGGGGGGGGGGGGGGGGGGGGGGGGGGAGGGGGAGAGAGCTCCATGTTGGTTGGGTTGTAATTGCTAATGAAAACCATGCGCCGCTCTTGGGCTGGTTCTCGGGTTTGGGTGTCAGGAGGTCTTTCCTTTCACGCTCGTCGGCCTTTGTTTTGTTCTGCTTAATTGTTTGTCTAGGGTATCCCCGTTTTAGGTAATCAGGTTGAGGCTGTGTGTCTCATACTCCGTATTGGCGCTGCAGATGCGTTTGATTCTCAACAACTGACTAAAAGGTCCTTTTGTCTTGATGTGAGACGGGTTACACGAGGTGTATGGCAGATAGGAGAGTGTGTCCATGGGTTAAGAATACAGCGTGAACTCTAGTTTGGAGTCCTCTTTGTTAAGTATGACCCACGTGTCAAGGAAAGCTACTCCATCTCTAGAGAATTCTGCCGTGAACTTAATTGTAGAAAGGGCATGGTGTAGGTATTTTATGAATTCTTGTAGGCGATGTTCACCTAGTGTCCAAATCATGAAGATATCGTCTATAAATCTGACATATAAGTTGGGTTTATGTGGGTGCCCGGCCAGTAGAGAGTTTTCTAACTCTCGCATGAATATATTTGCATAGGATGGGGGAGTGTTGTACCCATTGCTGTACCTCCGACTTGGAGATAGTTAGTGTCATTAAAAACAAAATTGTTTTTGTGAAGTACAAGCTTAAGTAAGCATAGTATCCCGGTGGGACTAACTTTCCAGTCCGGTCTGAACTTACCAATAGCACGTGCTACGGATCTGAGACCTTGTGCATTTAGGATGTTGGTGTATAGTGACGTCACGTCCATAGTAACCAAAATTACGTCTTTATTCTTCGCCACTGAATTCTTTTCAAGCTTCTGAATAAAATGAGTTGTGTCTTTTGTATACTTGGATATAGACTGACAAACTGTTTGATGTGTTCATCTACGTATATGCTGATGTCTTCAGTAGCTGTTCCATTCCCACTGATGATGGGGCGGCCAGGTACTGTTCCGGGTGTGAGACATTTATGAATTTTTGAGAGCAAATAAAATCTACCTGCTTTGGCATTCTCTGGAGTGAGTCCTGAGAAGACTTTGTGTGATATCTCCTCTTTGTACAGGAGATTAGTTAATTCTTTAGTGACTAGTTTGGAGTACTCCTCGGTTGGGTCGTACTGTACTTTACAATAGAATTTGGTGTCAGAGAGTTGTCTTTCAGCTTCTCTAATGTAGTCCGTAGTATTTTGAATTACTACAGCCGAGCCCTTGTTTGCCTTTTTGATGACAATTTCTTTGTTATTTTTTAGGTGAAAAATGGCAGCAGTTTGGGCGCCATTTAAGTTTTGGCGCCGGAAGGTGTTTTCTTTATTTTTTAAGAAATTATTTGTGACTGCTTTGATAAATGATTCTGGTGTAGGATCATAATTATTTCGAGGTACCCATGTGCTTTTGGGCCCGAATATTCTGTCTAAATGCGCACCTTTATTTTGCGTATTGTTGGTGATTTCCAAATCGTGAAAGAAACTTTTTAGACCAGAAAGTGTCTGACTCTTGTCTATAGTTTTAGGAGTGGGACTAAAAGTTAGTCCTTTGTTAAGTAGCTCTAATTCTCAGGTACTTAATTGGTGGTCAGAGAGATTGACAACAAAGCAATCTTCAATATTTTTATTTGAAGAGTTGTTGATGTTCCTTTTGAGCAATTGGTTACAAAGATTGGGAGGTTGAGCAGAGTTGTTACTCTCCAAATGTTTGACTAGTAATTCAAGTCCTTGTTGTTGTTGTTGGTACTTCTCTCATTTCGCCGGCGGGTTGGGTACAGGCGGGGAGGTGGTTGGCGCCGGTTGCGAGATCGGCTGCGGCCTCTCCCGACGTGGCTGGCCCCCCAGCCGCGGATCCCCGAGATCCAGGAAGAACTAGACATAATTCTTAGGGAATTCAACCAGACCTTCAATTGGACCACCCACCAAGACATCCTACGGACATCCATGCTTCTCACCATTACAGACATAACCCTGTAATTTCGGAGATATACAAGGACAGTCACTTCCACGTACAACATGTGGAGCCTGGTGTCCCCTCCCGAGATATTTTTTGACCATGTCTAAGTATCGCAAAATCATACTCACTCACTCCACACTCGCATGATATGACATGGTCTTTGGAAAAAAGAAACGATCCACTGTTTAGAAAATGTACACCAACAGCCGATTAGGTGAGGTATATGTGGAGAATATGAGATGGTAATGTCATATATGTTGCAGAATATGGAATGTTATTGCAGTATGTTGGAGAATATGAGATGTTAGTGTCATATATGTTGCAGAATATGGAGTGTTATTGCAGTATGTTGGAGAATATAGAATGTTATTGAAGTATGTTGGAGAATATCGAATGGTATTGTAGTATGTTGGAGAATGAGGAATGGTATTGTAGTATGCTGGAGAATATGAAATGGTGTTGGAGAATATAGAATGTTATCGAAGTATGTTGCATAATATGGAATATTATTCCAGTTAACTATGTTGGGGAATATGGAATGGTATTGCAGTATGTTGGAGAATATGGAATGGTATTGTAGTATGCTGGAGAATATGGAATGGTATTGAAGTATGTTGGAGAATATGGACTGGTATTGAAGTATGTTGGAGAATATAGAATGTTATTGCAGTATGTTGGAGAATATGAGATGGTATTGTCATATATTTTGCAGAATATGGAATGGTATTGTAGTATGTTGGAGAATATGGAATGGTATTGCAGTATGTTGGAGAATATGGAATGGTATTGTAGTTTGTTGGAGAACCCATGCTTGTCGTAAGAGGCGACTAACGGAATCGGGTGGTCAGGCTCGCTGACTTGGCTGATGCATGTCATCGATACCAATCGTTTGCCATGATATCAATCACTGGATTGTCTGGTCCAGACTCGATTATTCACAGATATTTTAACATAAAACGTCAACGCCAGAGGGGAATCAGTCTCAATTATCTTCTGAAACAGATAATTCCGAAATACTGGTGGAAATAGTGCGAGTAGAATGAAAAGTACACTTTCTTGTTGGGAAAACAAATACATTACATCTCAATCCAACTATTACCTAATTTACATTTACTTAATCTAAGTGGCCCATCAAACCATCTTCTTTGTGTAATTATCCCTCATTTGTTCCTAGATCCAAGCTGGAGCACCTGAGGAGAGTATTTACTGATACTCCCACTGAGCTTTGAATCCCCAGGACAAGCAACAGCAGATGTGTTGTGCCACGATGCAGGGGAATTGCATCAACTCAAGACACAAATGTGCAGCGTTGATGATGACCTGTGTGACATTCCTGTTGGTCCGCTATTATCTAAACAACAGGTGAGACGCATGGACGTGAATGTGAGTTAATGTCTGTAGTCTGTGTGACATTCCTGTTAGTCCGCTGTTGTCTAAACAACAGGTGAGACACATGGCCGTGCATGTGAGTCAATGTCTGTAGTCTGTGTGACGCTCCTGTCAGTCCGCTGTCGTCTATGCAACAGGTGAGACGCATGACCGTGAATGTGAGTCAATGTCTGTAGTCTGTGTGACGCTCCTGTCAGTCCGCTGTCGTCTATGCCACAGGTGAGACACATGACCGTGAATGTGAGTCAATGTCTGTAGTCTGCGTGACGCTCCTGTTAGACCGTCGTCGTCTATACAACAGGTGAGACGCATGGCCGTGAATGTGAGTCAATGTCTGTAGTCTGTGTGACGCTCCTGTCAGTCCGCTGTCGTCTATACAACAGGTGAGACGCATGGCCGTGAATGTGAGTCAATGTCTGTAGTCTGTGTGACGCTCCTGTTAGACCGTCGTCGTCTATACAACAGGTGAGACGCATGGCCGTGAATGTGAGTCAATGTCTGTAGTCTGTGTGACGCTCCTGTCAGTCCGCTGTCGTCTATGCAACAGGTGAGACACATGACCGTGAATGTGAGTCAATGTCTGTAGTCTGTGTGACGCTCCTGTCAGTCCGCTGTCGTCTATGCAACAGGTGAGCCACATGACCGTGAATGTGAGTCAATGTCTGTAGTCTGTGTGACGCTCCTGTCAGTCCGCTGTCGTCTATACAACATGTGAGACACATGACCGTGAATGTGAGTCAATGTCTGTAGTCTGTGTGACGCTCCTGTCAGTCCGCTGTCGTCTATGCAACAGGTGAGCCACATGACCGTGAATGTGAGTCAATGTCTGTAGTCTGTGTGACGCTCCTGTCAGTCCGCTGTCGTCTATACAACATGTGAGACACATGACCGTGAATGTGAGTCAATGTCTGTAGTCTGTGTGACGCTCCTGTTAGTCCGCTGTCGTCTATACAACAGGTGAGACACATGACCGTGAATGTGAGTCAATGTCTGTAGTCTGTGTGACGCTCCTGTCAGTCCGCTGTCGTCTATACAACAGGTGAGACACATGACCGTGAATGTGAGTCAATGTGTGTAGTCTGCGTGACGCTCCTGTTAGACCGTCGTCGTCTATACAACAGGTGTGACACATGACTGTGAATGTGAGTCAGTCTTTGTAGTCTGTGTGACGCTCCTGTCGGTGAACTGAGACATATGGCTGTGAAGATGACACAATGTCTTAACATTAACACTAGGCTTCAGGTTGCAATTAGATCCACTGAAATATAAAGAAGACATTTGTCGTTTCATTTCACATCATTCCGGTAGTACGGAATATCCCCGTTACTTGTTCATATAATTTGTTTTGTGTGCTGTTTAACGCCACATCCAGCAATATTCCAGAAGTCTGTTGATAATCGAATCTGACTGTAATAATCCAGTCACCATATTTCTTCCTTAGCTACAATTTGTATTTTCATTTTGTTATTTACAGCAGTATTGGTATTGCACCAACGTCCATGTAATACAGTACGTCAAATACCTCAAATACCTTAATGACTGAATCAAAAACTGACTGGAGTAGATCAACTTCAGCAATCCTCACACAAGCAAAGAACAGATCGCAGGTACAGATGTCAAGCTACACCCGTGTTGCTGATCCACTTTTTTCCGAAATACGCATCAATGGAAAGTACCAGTTTCAAGTCGGGGACGTCATAAATGTCTCCATCATCCTGAAGGACAGAGAGAGCAGGATGATTGTCTCAGGAGGAGATGACATCAGGATATGGATGAAAACTGCCAATGGCAGGAACAGAACTTCCGGTCACGTCATTGATCACGGAAACGGAGGTTACACGGGAGTTCTACGAGCATTCTGGGAATGACATCCTGTTTTTACGGTATCCATTGCCTGGACAAGGCAACTTCTTAACATCAGAGACAGATTGCGATCATCAAATGTTCCGTACACATTCATATATATGCTTCCTTTGAAAAGGGGTCTCTAAGGGAAGTAACTCTATGCAATATAACCAAGACAACAGAGAACATGTGTAATTATACTGCACAAAATGGCGGACATCCATGGCTGTGTGAAAGACCTAAAACAAAACTTCTTCCTTGTTGGTCGTGGAAAAGCAACCAATCGGTTGTAGCTGGTGATTATCACACACCTGCTGAGAAACAATTCATAAAAAGGTTAGTCTGGCATGATCTGGCTTTTTTATCAATTTATGTTTGATTTCCGATTTCTGTAATTCATACAAACCTTTTTAACACATATAGCAGCATGACTGTGTCAGTAAACTTATGATCATGACTCTCTGGCATGAGTACGGGTCTCTGACAACTCTCAAACTGAAACCCACAGAGCCTATTATACAGTCACGACGCTGAAATATATAAATAAATCAGACATTGTGAAGCAACAAAGTTCACCCCTTCATACATCTAGTTTAACCTCCGTGTTAAAGGTGTCCAAATGTCTTAAACTGAAATGTTATTTTTGCCTTTGAAAGACATCCTCCTCATCAGATTCTCCGGAGAATTTCAGCGTCCATAAGTCGAGGTATGTATCATTATTATCCCTGCTCACTGGAACAAACCGTACACATGCTTTAGTCAGAGTGTTATCTCAGTGATCTACCACTTTATAAATGGCCTTAGGCCGGAACAACACCCAGCACCACCCTCACGAACCCCACCCCACCCCATCCCACCTCTTCAATGTAATTTTGTTTCCACTCAAGTGTGACATATCTTAATATCCTCCATCGTGTTATTGCTGGAATATTGCTAAAAGCGGCGTAAAAGCACTCATCTAATATGAATATGAATATATCAGTTACTTGTTAACATTACAATATCTATCTGCAGGTAACTTTCGTCCGGTAACACGGATCAGCTGTTCGAAACTACCAGCTAGACAAACATGGAGGGACGACTTTTCTTCGGGGTACAGCTGACATGAAAGCAACACGCGAGTCTGGCATCCTCAACTCTGCCGGTACTCGATGCAGCATTCAGTACAAGCCTATAAGCGATGCCTAACAAACAGGCGCCTGTGGCTGTATGGAGATTCCACAACCAGGCAATGGTTTGAATATATTTCACGTTTCCTTGGGAAGGAAATGGTTACATACAGGAAATACGAGCCGCAAGTAGCTTTTATGAGTGATACAAACAGTTCTATTTTCTGTGGACCCCATGAATTTCCTTTCAACACAGGGAATGGCTGGACTAATGCAACATCTAACAAACCCTTGAAACAATACCTTGATAAGATTCCCAACAACTCCAAGGATATTATTTTGGACCTGATATTTATAGAGATCATATTCGCAGGAATCTCAGAAGCATCAGAGAATTTATTTTCAGGGGCCCAAAAGCTATCGTGGTTGTCAAAGGGACAAGCACTTTCAGACGTTTTGAAAGAGATAAATTCGGAGACATGAATGCTATGTCGTATGATCCAATCTTGAAAGAAGAATCTTCTTTGATCAAGGACCGGGTTATCTTTTTTGATTTTATTCAGATGACCTTAGCATTCGAAGTTCAAGGCCTCCATCCCGACATGGAGGTGGTGAAACTAATGGTCCATCACCTGATGGGGAGTGTGTGTGGAAAAGCCTAGTGTGTTTGCTGTGTGACCGCCTTTGGCAAAAATAAATATAGGCAATATTTGTATTATTTATTTGGTCAGCACATAATATATGTGTACGTTGATGAGTGAGTGAGTTGGGTGAAACACTCCTTTTAGCAGTATTTCAGTTATATTACGGCGTGTCAATTGGGGACTTGACAAGGACATATCGGACCAGTCCAATGTCCGTAAGCTAATCGGTGACGATTTGGGCACGACGTGGTCTGGCATTCGAATCTTGCAGTTCAAAAATTCTGCCGATATTTCTAGCGAATGGAACGACGACAGGACAAAACATTTGGTCAACATATTGCAGGCCAGTCAAATGTGCATTCACGTTAACCAAATCAGTTCGCTTATACCGCCCCATACCATTACACTACCGCCCAGATCCGGGGTAGAATAGGTCTTCAGCAACCCATGCTTGCCGTAAAAGGCGACTATGCTTGTTGTAAGAGGCGACTAACGGGATCGGGTGGTCAGACTCACTGACTTGGTTGATGCATGTCATCGTATGCCAATTGCTTGGATCGATGCTCATGATGTCAATCACTGGATTGTCTGGTCCAGACTTGATTATTTACAGACCGCCGTCCTATAGCTTAAATATTACTGAGTGCGGCGTTAAACAACAAACAAACAAACTCTACCGCCCCCACACCGATCATGGTCAAGAATCGTTACCCTGGCACATCGCTCACCGCTACGTAGCCAAAACATTTTCTGCCATCTGCGAATCGGAGGCAAAACCTTGATTCGTCTGTAAACGTGATGTAAAGCCACTGGTGCACAGCCGTCCTTGGTGTTGCCTGGCACACCCCAATCTTTGTCGCCTATGGTAAGCTGTTAGAGTCACACCCTTCACAGAACGCCTTGCTTTTCAGGCGGCGTTGCTTGGAGCCGATTTGTAAATGTAGATGTTGAAATTCGCCTACCTGTTTTTATATGGAATTCTCTATTTAAATCTATTGCGTAGTGTTTCAACAGAAAGTTACTTGTAATTAAACACTGAAGCAGATTGCAACTTGACTTCCTTTGCGGTACAAAAGATACCGACCATTTTTTTCCCCAGAACATGCACAAGGAAATAGGATGATATATACTATTAAATAGTGGTTTAAAAGCAATATCAATATTTATACATATTTGCACCCTGTGTATAAGGCACTTTTGTATTGAGTATGGAACGAATCATAGTCTTAAAAATAAGTTGATCTTTTAAGAATGTAGAGCAAATTAATGTTCATTAATTTTTTTAAAATTGTTAATGTTCTCCCGATATGCTGTGGTTAAATGCCCGATCACATTCATTCCACATTGGAGTTCTATACCCATTTGAGATAACTCGTATCTGATTTTGCATCAAATCACCAATGATAATCCTGAAACGTCGCCGATAAGCCTGGAATCGTTCAGTAGATTTCGGAAATTACGCAAACACGACCGTGTACCTTCCGCCATATTGGACAGTGTTTACAAAATCACGTTTCCACATGAAATCAAGAGAATTAAATTGGGTCTGGAAACGAACACTGTCCTCAGAAACCTGTACTTGTTTGAAATGTTAACATCGCAAAATTCAGATTTTACACTGTGTAGAATTTTCTCCTATTTTGAGAGATCCATTCGTCTAATTGTTGCACACATTGGTGTTTGAGAATATTTATGGGAAGAGGGTCGTAGCACGAATTATGGAACCCATAATATATATACATTACAATGATCAGGTATACATGCGTTCACAGTTATGGGTGACCCGTGAAGATTCCAGGGTAGAATAGGTCTTCAGCAACCCATGCTTGCCGTAAAAGGTGACTTGTGACTATGCTTGTCGTAAAAGGCGACTAACGGGATCGGGTGGTCAGGCTCGCTGACTTGGTTGATGCATGTCATCGGTCCCAATTGCGTGGATCGATGCTCATGATATCGATCACTGGATTGTCTGGCCCAGACTCGATTATTTACAGACCGCCGTCATATAGCTGGAATATTGCTGAGTGCGGCGTTAAACAACAAACCAACCAACCAACAACAGTTATGGGGGAATTCGGGATGAAGTGTTCTGATAGGAATGCTTCTGGTGCTTAGTGCATCGGTCCAGCAGACAGGCAAAGATCAGCACCAGCTTACAGGCTCCCTGCCTGTTGGAACGTGAGTGTGTGGACATATTGGACATGAATACCCTAATCTACAGGAACACGAACATTATTGTGCAAACTGGTACAAGAGGAAGTTATTAACTTTTTAGACTTGAGTTCAAAATAGCAGTTTGAGTTGGAAAAAATGTCGCCTAGAAACTGAACGAGATCTCAAGAGAAACAAAATGGCCACCAGCATAGGTTTCATTATTGAGTTTGATTCAGCGATGGAAGACTGGTCTAGCTACATTAAACGCTTTGAGATATGGATGGCCGCAAATAAGGCGAGGCCGAAAGAGAGAGGAAACACTTTCCTTGCAACAGTTGGGCCACATGCGTTCGAACTTTTAGTATCGCTCGCTTTACCAGACCATGTTTGCCGGCTTGAAGAACGGAACACTACAAGCCTTAGAGAAATGAAATCAGTGAAAAGGTATGCATTCAGTAATCACAAACTGAATGTGTGCCAGAATATATACTGTGCACACACACTCAATGAACATTTACAGCAGGGTTATGACACCTGAAGATCCGGGGTAGCATAGGTCTTCAGCAACCCATGCTTGCCGTGAAAGGCGACTATACTTGTCGTAAAAGGCGACTAACGGGATCGGGTGGTCAGACTCGCAGACTTGGTTGATGCATGTCATCCATCCCAATTGCTTGGATCGATACTCATAATATTAATCACTGGATTGTCTGGTCCAGACTTGATTATTTACAGACCGCCAAGAGACAGAAGTATATTTTAAGGGTAAAAAAGATGGGTTTTACACTTTCACAAAATATCTTACAAAGATGAATGCTTCTTGAAATACAAGATTAAGTGCAAGTAACATATAGTTAGACAGTGTATTTGATGTCTACCGCTGTTAGACTGGAAAAATTCGTGAGAGAGAGAGAGAGTATCACGATGGTTATTTGATTCTACAATGGTTATATGGTACAAAGTGAAGCTTGTGCTGCTCAATGTTAGACTGGGATAGTTCTTATTGTACATAACGTGAAATAGATATACTGCTCAACGTTACATAGGGATATTGGGATAGTTCTTACTTTAACGACAATACCTATACTGCTCAACGTAACATAGGGATATTGGGATAGTTCTTACTGTAACAACACCTATACTGCCCAACGTCACATGGGAACATTGGGATAGTCCGACTGTTACCAGAGATACCTATACTGATCAACGTCACATAGGGATATTGGGATAATTCTTACTGTAACTTGAAATACCTTTACTGCTCAACGTCACATAGGGATATTGGGATAGTTCTTACTGTAACAATACCTATACTGCTCAACGTAACATAGGGATAGTTCTAACTGTAACGTGAAATACCTATACTGTTCAACGTCACATAGGGATAGTTCTAACTGTAACGAGAAATACCTATACTGCTTAACGTCACATAGGGATATTGGGATAGTTCTTACTGAGCCGAAAAATACATATACTGCTCAGCGTTAGATAGGGATAGTGGGAATGTTCGTACTGTAACGAGAAATACCTATACTGCTTAACGTCACATAGGGATAGTTCTTACTGTAACGAGAAATACCTATACTGCTCAACGTGACATAAGGCTATTAGGATAGTCCTTACTGTAATTAGCAATACCAAAACTGCTCAACATTAGATAGGGATATTGGGAATGTTCTTATTGTAACGAGAAATATTTATACTGCACAACGTTAGATAAGGATATTGGGAATGTTCTTACTGTAACGTGAAATATCTATAATATTCAGACCCGTGAAGATCCGAGGTAGAATAGATCTTCAGCAACCCATGCTTGCCGTAAAATGCGGCTATGCTTGTCGTAAAGGCGAATATCGGGGTCGGGTGGTCAGGCTCGCTGACTGTGTTGATGCATGTCATCGATCCCAATTGCGTGGATCGATGCTCATGATATTAATCACTGGATTGTCTGGTCCAGACTTGATTATTTACAGACCGTCATATAGCTGGAATATTGCTGAGTGCAGCGTTAAACAACAAACCAACCAACCAACCAACTATAATGTTCAACGTCACATGGGGATATTAGGATGGTTCTAACTGTAACGAAAATACCTATACTGCTCAACGTCACATAGAGATCGTGACATAGTTATTACTGTAACGATCAATACCTATACTGCTCATCGTCACATAGGGATATTGGGATAGTTATTACTGTAACGTTGGTTGGGTTTGTTGTTTAACGACGCACTATGCAGCTATATAACGGCGGTCTGTAAATAATCGAGTCTCACTCACTCACTCTATCGACCACTGGGTTGTGTGCACCAGAGAATATATAACAGAGCATCATGGTATATAGCAGTAATAATGCTGATTGCGGTGGAAACTACACACTCAGTCACTCTATCGACCACTGGGTTGTGTGCACCAGAGAATATATAACAGAGCATCATGGTCTATAGCAGTAATAATGCTGATTGCGGTGGAAACAACACACTCACTCCATCGACGACTGGGTTGTGTGCACCAGAGAATATATAACAGAGCATCATGGTATATAGCTGTAATAATGCTGATTGCGGTGGAAACTACACTCACTCACTCACTCTATCGACTACTGGGTTGTGTGCACCAGAGAATATATAACAGAGCATCATGGTCCATAGCTGTAATAATGCTGATTGCGGTGGAAACTACACTCTCTCACTCAGTCACTCTATCGACCACTGGGTTGTGTGCACCAGAGAATATATAACAGAGCATCATGGTCTATAGCTGTAATAATGCTGATTGCGGTGGAAACTACACTCACTCACTCAGTCACTCTATCGATCACTGGGTTGTGTGCACCAGAGAATATATAACAGAGCATCATGGTCTATAGCAGTAATAATGCTGATTGCGGTGGAAACTACACTCTCTCACTCAGTCACTCTATCGACCACTGGATTGTGTGCACCAGAGAATATCTAACAGAGCATCATGGTATTTAGCTGTAATAATGCTGATTGCGGTGGAAACTACACTCACTCACTCAGTCACTCTATCGATCACTGGGTTGTGTGCACCAGAGAATATATAACAGAGCATCATGGTCCATAGCTGTAATAATGCTGATTGCGGTGGAAACTACACTCACTCACTCAGTCACTCTATCGATCACTGGGTTGGGAGCACCAGAGAATATATAACAGAGCATCATGGTCTATAGCAGTAATAATGCTGATTGCGGTGGAAACAACACACTCACTCCATCGACCACTGGATTGTGTGCACCAGAGAATATATAACAGAGCATCATGGTCTATAGCTGTAATAATGCTGATTGCGGTGGAAACTACACTCACTCACTCAGTCACTCTATCGATCACTGGGTTGTGTGCACCAGAGAATATCTAACAGAGCATCATGGTCTATAGCAGTAATAATGCTGATTGCGGTGGAAACTACACTCTCTCACTCAGTCACTCTATCGACCACTGGATTGTGTGCACCAGAGAATATATAACAGAGCATCATGGTATATAGCTGTAATAATGCTGATTGCGGTGGAAACTACACTCACTCACTCAGTCACTCTATCGATCACTGGGTTGTGTGCACCAGAGAATATATAACAGAGCATCATGGTCCATAGCAGTAATAATGCTGATTGCGGTGGAAACAACACACTCACTCCATCGATCACTGGGTTGTGTGCACCAGAGAATATATAACAGAGCATCATGGTCCATAGCTGTAATAATGCTGATTGCGGTGGAAACTACACTCACTCACTCTATCGATCACTGGGTTGTGTGCACCAGAGAATATATAACAGAGCATCATGGTATATAGCAGTAATAATGCTGATTGCGGTGGAAACTACACTCACTCACTCAGTCACTCTATCGATCACTGGGTTGGGAGCACCAGAGAATATATAACAGAGCATCATGGTATATAGCAGTAATAATGCTGATTGCGGTGGAAACTACACTCACTCACTCAGTCACTCTATCGATCACTGGGTTGGGAGCACCAGAGAATATATAACAGAGCATCATGGTATATAGCAGTAATAATGCTGATTGCGGTGGAAACTACACTCACTCACTCAGTCACTCTATAGGACACTGGGTTGTATTCACCAGAGAATATATAACAGAGCATCATGGTATATAGCAGTAATAATGCTGATTGCGGTGGAAACTACACTCACTCACTCACTCACTCTATAGGACACTGGGTTGTATTCACCAGAGAATATATAACAGAGCATCATGGTATATAGCTGTAATAATGCTGATTGCGGTGGGAACAACACACTCACTCACTCACTCACTCTATAGGGTTCAGTAGTAATATGTGTTATAATATGGGTCACGTTAGTGTATTAAACTCTATGAGTCTAGTTAAAAGGAAAAGTAGGATACATTTGTTTGTGTTTTGAGCAGATTTTCAGGTGTTTTACTGCCCAATGAAAGTGGTGAGTTTGTCAGTTGTTCATAAAATCCAATGATTGAGTAACGTTTTAAGGTCACCCGGTGGAATTAAAGTAAACAGTGTTTAAGTTACCATGGCGTGTCATCTTCATGTGAACAGAAAATCGCAGGCGTTTGACCAAGAGCCCTAAAGTGTTGACAGACACAGGATCTTAACTGGGGCGAATCGTGAATTCGACCCCTTGACCAGCAAATCCTGGCACAGCTAAGGGACACAACCCTCTCGACGGAGTAACGGTACTTTAGTCCGTTGGTTCAGCTGTATCCCCCCTGCGTCTATGACAGAGAAGAGACATCATATAGTGAATCATAGTCCTAACGGTTGCTGCTTTTGGGTGAATGTGGTTTGGGCCCAAGGCTACAGTCATGTCCCAGTAGTCTATATACACTACCCTGTGGACCATAGAGGAAAACTCCTCATGCAGTATATCTGCATAAATCAGTCCCCAGTAGGACACAAGCTCCTGGGCTGGGTTCCTGTAATAAGCAAATGGTCCCCGTACAGCTATTGTGACACCAGGGGCCCGATCAAGGAGGGACTCAGCAGCCCGAGCAAGTCGCTGTACATGCTGGCGGTATATGTCCGGATGGACTAAATTGAAGTGGACATATAGATACAGCACCACGATGTCCACTGTGTTATTGGGCAGAGATTCAAGGAGAATATGCTGTGCCCGATTATCAAGTGGGGAATACCGCTCCATTCCGTGAAACAGAGGGAATTCATGAGCAAACCATGCCACAGAAAGATTGCCTTGCTTGTCCTCCAAGAGCTGAGGGTGAAGGCTTGTGGGGGCGGACTTCAAGTTGAGTGTATCGTGAAGGGACTCCTTGAATTGACGACTGGTTGAGTCCCCAGGAATCCAGAGTCTCCGGTTCTTCAGACATTGTCGATAAGCCTGGGCTGTATCTTCCAGAGTGTCCCAACACAGTGTGGGTTTCCAGGTATTTCTGTAGATCACACCAACAGGACGTTTGCGTTGCCATGTTACTTCTGGTGACAGTTGACTGCAGGGCGTTTTAGGTGTGTGGATCTTGATATTCACAGTTTCTGAAAGATGGAAAATATAGGAAATTCAAATGCTGGAAGGGGTGTTTTTTAACGTGTGTGTGTGTGTGTGTGTGTGTGTGTGTGTGTGTGTGTGTGTGTGTGTGTGTGTGTGTGTGTACTAATCCGGTCTTGTTTTATACCATGTCGCAGCTTAAAATGGAGGAACAACTCAGAAACAGAATACTGTGTGTGTATGTATGTAGACAATCAAGTGATCGATATTGTGAGCATGGAACAACACTGTCTGGATTAACTGGGGTTAACTGCACCCACGGAAACCGTCATGTAGCTAAAATATTGTTGCATGCTGCGTTCAACAACAAACAATCAAACAGTACACAATGGAAACATGTTGTGTTCTTGTACCAACGTTTCAGCATGCATCAGGTGTTGTTGGGATCTTAAACATTTATTAAAAGGAGATTAATGTGAACAGTTCCAAAAGATACATGGACGTTCGGTACATGTGAAACAAAGAATGGATGGAGCGGCATCTTTTTCCAGCTGCAGAAATCATTCTTTGGAACTAACAAAGACTTACATGTTTCATTCGTGTAAGTAAAAATGTGCATATATTCTCTACTCAAAAGATGCTACCCACCCGATTCTTTCCTATAACTATAGTTAATCTATCATGCCATGACACATTGGTTATAGTGATATGAAAGTATCGGGTGATCCGTAAGTTCTTTTGAGTAGCATATATCATAGCTTGACATTTGCTATATCGCTGGCACCTGCTTACCCAGCACGCTTGTTATGTTGACAGAGGACCGAAGAAAATCATTGTCGGGCTTGGACGATCTGCAACATACGCATTATTTTACTTTTAGGACTAGGATGGGATTGGGGTAAACACATAATCATGCAGAAAATGCAGAAAATGGTGCATGCCACGTTTTTCTCTTTGATGAATCCTTGAGTACAAGCGTGGTGCTAACTAGACTAGGAGTGTTTAAAGACAATGTTCGATAAATTACTCAATAAGAACAATTTGTCCTGCACAAATAGGTGTGTGTGTGTCTGTTGTTGTTGTTTTGTTTGTTTTTTTGTGTTGTTTTTTTGTTTTTTTGGTGTGTTTTTTGTGGGTTTTTGGGGGGTTTTTTTTGTTTGTTTGTTTTTTGTTTTTTGTTTTGTTTTTTTTTTTTGGGGGGGGGGATGTTCGTGTGTGTGACTTGCGTGTACATGTCTGTCTGTGTACCCGTGTCTATATGTCTGTGTGTTTGTGGTTGTTGTGCGTGCGTTCGTTTTGGTCTGTCGTCTGTGTTTATGTCTGTTCGTGTGTGACTGTGTTGATGAATGTATGTCTGTGTGTCTGTGTACCAGTGTCTGTATTATGTATGTGTCTGTCTGTGTGTTGATGAATGTGTCTGTGAGGTTGGGGTTGTGTGTTTGTTCGGGTGTAGGTAGGTATCTGTTGATCGGGGGTGTCTGTGTGTGTTCGAGTGTGTCTGTGTATTTGTGAGTGTGTGTCTGTGTATTTGTGAGTGTGTGTGTGTATTTATGAGTGTGTGTTACCCAATAAACCAAACATGACATTTGTAAAGTGACTTTTGACCAGATGTATCACAATTAATAACATTTCCCAATTCCGTCAATTAAACTTGATCAAACTTCATTTCCATCTAAAACTACCGATCAAACATCTAATGGGGATGCTAAATATTACAGAATGAAATTAGATTTTGTTGTTTTCACGTGCATAACGTAAATGTATGTATGTCTGTTTGTTTCTTTGTCTGTATGTTGTTCAGCACCCAACCCGATATTCCAGTTAATTTAAGGCTGCCTTTATATTACCAGACAATCCAGTGATCGATATTGTGAGCAACGATCCACTATCAACCAATTCCCCGAGCCTGAATACCCGATCTATTTGCTCGCCTCTTACGGCCAGCATAGGTTGCTGAGATCTTTTCTAACCCGGATTACCTCAGGTGAAAGGAGATTAAGGATCACAGAGTGATGTTCGATCACTGATCCGGCTACATTCAGCGCATGAATTCGTCAACATTTCATGGATTGTATGCGCAACATTCCGCTATCACCCGAGGATACATATAATCACTTCGCCCTGTAGTCGCTGTTTCCAGTGTGCGAATCAAGACTCAGTGCTACATGTCAATCAAAGTTAGAGTTCACACAAAGTTCACATTTGACTGTGGTGTAGTTCACGGCCTCGTTTCATATGCTGGCTAACTATAGACAGCTTCACAATTACTCCCCAATACGACCGCATGTATTCACTGGTGCTGCTGGATTTGCCCTCATCCAAATAGAACAATAAATTCATGGGATCAGCTGGTGAGAACACGTAGATCAAAACATATGCGTGAGTGAGTGAGTGAGTGAGTGAGTGAGTGAGTGAGTGAGTGAGTGAATGAGCGAGCGAGCGAGTTTGTGAGTGGGTGAGTGAGTGAGTGGGTGGGTGGGAAGTGAGTGAGTGAGTGGGTGGGTGGGTGGTCGGGTGGGTGGGTGGGTGAGTGAATGGGTGAGTGAGTGAGTGAGTGAGCGAGCGAGCGAGTTTGTGAGGGGTGAGTGAGTGAGTGAGTGAGTGAGCGAGTTTGTGAGTGAGTGAGTGAGTGAGTATGGTTGTACGCCGCTTTTATCAATTTGCAAGCAATATCACGGCGGGGGACACCAGAAATGGGCTTCACACATTGTACCCATGTCGGGAATCGAACCCAGGTCTTCCTCGTGACGAGAGAACGCTTTAACCACTAGGCTACCCCACCGCCCCCGAAACATTTTAAACAACACAAAATGAGGTTGATTTCTATGACATAAGCAATTGCTCTTATTCTGCACGGGATGAGTCTTTAATGGGTAACGACATATTCTGTAAATAATAGTCTGGACCAGACAATCCAGTGATTGATATCATGGGATACGATGACATGTATCAACCAAGTCAGCAAACCTGACCACCCGATCACATTAGTCGCCTCTTACGGCAAGCATGGGTTGCTGAAGACCTATTCTACCCCGGATCTTCACGGGTCCGCGTCTTACTGCAAGCATGGTTTGCTGAAGACCTATTCTACTCCGGATCTTCACGGGTCCGCCTCTTACGGCAAGCATGGGTTGCTGAAGACCTATTCTACCCCGGATCTTCACGGGTCTCACATTCAATGAATAAGATGCTACTTACAAGTAGTATATGTCACGTTGCTGTGCCTCCTTTGGTAGATAGGCTACGTTGAGGGACCAGGACATGCTGTACGTATCACAGTTTAAAAATATACTCCTCGGCTTTTCGCAGTACCACGGGAAACCGTCATTAAGAAATGTAAAGTTACAAACGTCTCCCAAGTTGTTCCGTGTCATACTGCATTGGGTACTCTCTGTCACCCACAGCCCCAATACGAACTCTCGTTTCAATTGCCACAACGTACCATGTTCAGCTATGATAGAATAGAACATTGCTATTTCCTCCCGACGACGCTCAAGAAAGCAGCGGATCGTCGCCATGCCTGACCACTGAACTCGGAGAACACCCGTGTAGCTGCCGTTGTTGTTGTCGAAGACGTCTCCAGCAATTGCGGCTTTGTGCCGGGTGTTTTCCATCCACAACCTAAAGAAATCGCCACCGACTGTTTGCCTCTCGCCATAATAATTGAAAGTGTTGATCTCAACTTTTATGACGTCCCCAACTCTGTACAGCGGCTTGGGATCCAACAGCATCATTGAAGAGTGGCGTGCACTTGTGCACTTCCGGGTGTCCCGTTGCTTACCTTCCTTTATCATGGTGGCCTCATCCAGATAGCGGGGGACATCGCTTACCATTCTTCCACTATTTGGTTCCACAGATATATGTTCCTCGTCGCTATTGACGGGTATGTTGCTGCAAACAGAAAAAGAACGACAGGAGTATGAATTTTGATTGTGTTATATATTAGTTTTGTAAAAGTAAATGTCATGACCTGCCCGCAAACAACATTTTTTATAGACAACTGTTTGCACTGATTTCCGAATTTCAGCCCTGGTTATCATTGTCTCAAGACCCAGCTTTTCATACTTCAAGCCGCAAAGGGTGTGACCAAAAGATATGATCAGGGAGATCATGAATAGGTTCACTTTAACATATCGATCAATTCATCGATCAATAAAGCAATTAATAAATAAGTCATTAAATCAAACAAAATCCTTCAATTAAAACCAATGCAATCCAATCCATATCAACCAACCAACCAACCAATCTACCAATCAATAAATCCAAATCAATACACTCCAACGCCGAAGGCCCGGGGACGATTTTCCACATGGGTGCAATTCTGAAGCCCATTTCTGGTGTTCCCGTCGTGATATTGCTCAAATATTGCTTAAAGCGGTACAAAACCATACTCACTCACTCATTACACTCCAAATCAATCGATCAGTCGATCCCATCCAAATCATACAATCAATACCACCAAAATCTATCATATCAAATCATATATAAACCAATTCAAATCATATCACATCACTAAAACTTAGTCAGTTAAATCAATCCATTCAAACAAGCAAAAACCAAATTCGACAAATCAATCAACAAACCAATCAATCACTATCTCTACTGCATTGTTGACAGGGCGACGCAGGGAACTTACAACCAAAGTAATTGAGAAAAAGAGTATTTTAAGAGTATATTCTCAAATAGGCATAATGCCACGTTTACGAATGTGTTTTTTTTTAAATAATCATAAGCAAGAAAACCATTTCCTTCATCATAAGAAATCATAAGTGCAACAAATATTCCTCCATGTTTGCAAATCATTTTTTGTAACTGACACTATCTGGGGGATTCTATTTACCCAAAGTCGACACTTTCAATCGGGTGATGGGGCGGTCGGGTAGCCTAGTGGTTAAAGCGTTCGCTCGTCACGCCGAAGACCCGGGTTCGATTCCCGACATGGGTACAATGTGTGAAGCCCATTTCTAGTGTCCCCCGCCGTGATATTCTGGAATATTGCTAAAAGCGGCGTAAAACCATACTCACTCACTCAATCGGGTGATTTGTGCCTAGCATTTGCGTTTACTGTCAACAGACATGTAGTCTAAATGCGCGCTCGGTTCCAAATCCAATTTAACATAATCCAAAACACATTATGGTGTGTCTATCTCCTACTTATAGATGTCTACTCTAAGGGACATGGTCGGGGACATATGATAGTAGGTGAGTAAACAAGTCATTCGTGCCACAGGGGTGTCATATTTCATCGTGAGCGTACTAATTTGAAAAAGCCTAGGAACTGTCAGAAACAGGAACTACTCGTCAGATACCTTTGGATTTATCAGGTATAGACAGTTCCGGGAATTGTGTTCCCAGTTCCTGGAAATCACGGAAATCACCCACGGGAGGCCTTCACAAATAACTTCTCTGAGAGCCATTTTAAAGATGGAATACCAAGTAAGGATGATATGGATGAACAACTTCTTAATTACAATTGGGATTGACGTTTTTGTGTAGGTTCTAACACCGTCATTACTTCCTTGAGAACAGTGTTAGAACCTACACTAAAAACGTCGCTCCCAATTGTAATAAAGAAGTTGTTCATCCATATATCTTGTCAGTTCTTAGTGAGTGAGTGAGTTGGGTTTTATCGCCGCTTTTAACAGTATATCGCGGCGTGTCAGCTTAATGTGGGAGGAAAGCCCGAAGTGATGCAGGTCTCAGACGTTTACCACTTCGGTGAAACCCACGAGCACGGGTATGGTGCTGACAAACCTAGAAACATAATGAGGGCGAACCGGGATTCGAACCCACAATCATAGGTTTCTAGCGTGCCCAAGGGACGCAACTCTGCACAGCGAATCGCGGCGCCTAAGACGACTGGGCCACCCGTGCCCCCAGTTCTTAATCATCAGGAATCACAATAGAAGTGAGACAGGCTATTTCGGTGGAAAGGTTGCTGACCATTTGCAAAGAGGTTGTGAGCTAAGAAACCAGGTTTTTTTACCTGAGAGCAGACTCCACGTTAGCCAGTCTAGTACACACCCGCTCTCGTCTTGCTGTCACTAACTCTCGAACCATAAAGAAATCGTTTAGCACCAGAATTTGGACTGGGACTGAAGCTTTGCGGCCTTGGTCTTTTACTAAGTGACAAACAGAGTTCCTTGGACTAGGAACACGCGAAGTGAATACAAGCCGTGAACAAAGAACATCCTCTTGTGTTTGCTGGGGGAACTACGGTAAAGACCCAAGGCCCCTCTGGTACAGACACAGGGCCTCTCACACATCCCAGAGAGTCAGGACCACAGAACGATGGTATACCGTATTTCAGGTAAAACTACGGCCGTCAATCAAGGTGTCGTTGTCGCCTAAGCCAGAACACAAACGACCGTCAATTATGCTAAAATTACAATCTTAAACTTAACATTGGACATAATTACCTTGACGTTTCCTCAAGTTTCCCTTTGTTCTTCAGTTGAACTATCATCATAACCATCACGGTCAATATGCACAGGGTGACAAACGTAAGTTTAATCCGACTCATTTGTGAAGCTGAAATATGCCACCCTTTTCCCATGCCCTGTTGGTTGTGACTACACCACTCTTCACCGATATTGAGACCTGGGTCTTAGGGGCAGAGTGGATTACCAGATAATGGGTAAATACACCCAGCATTCGTGTTTAAGGGACGCTTGCCTGGCGTTACAGGGTTAAGCTAACACAGTTGCCTGGTGACCAACATGAACCTTATGAACTTAGGCGGAAGGGAAGTCGGGGGTACCTCAGGTTTGGGGAGTGGGGTGGAGATAAAATCGACGTCGGAGTAGCAGGGTGTAGGGGTAGGGCTCGGTGTAAGGGGTCGGATTAGGGCTAGGGGTAGGTCCGTGGTAGGGGGGTAGGGGTAAGGTTCGTGGTAGGAAGACAGGTTAGTGCGGAGGAACAATGTCCATAATAATCTTTTTAGGTCAATCAATATGTTAGAATCGAATGGTGTCATTGCGTTCCATACAGACACATACATTTCTATGTATCAAGTGACAACATTGTTATCGAGGTCATACCACAGACTGTCTGTTCAATGGACCTCCCTTTTCTCTCCTCTTTTCTATTATGTAAAATGAAAACCCCACAATTTTAAAGTTTAAAGCCGTGCCACGTTTTTAACTCTAAAAGTCAATTATGATATAATTCAATACAATGTATTTATTATGAAGGAACATTTTAACGGTATCGTACTTTGTCATTCAATTAGAACAAACCATGAGGCTGTAAGGCTGCTAATAAAATATTCCTGTCATTGATCTATTCGTGTTGTTGTACTAGTTGTCTGTCATAACTCCAATTGGCGTTTACATCAAATAAGTTTTATATCACTGTATTTTAGGTCATGAATGTGAAGGGTGGGAATTATCATTCTCTCTCTTATCTTAAAAAGTTGGTTTGCTGAGGCGATGTTGTTATTCATGTTTGGTATCTTTTACCTATCTTATCTGATAATAATATAAATTCTGTTATAAATTTGGACAATGCGAGATTCTGATTGGCTTTTACGAGATTTCAAGTCACAATAACACCTCTGGTTGGACCAGGTGGTTTGACGGCGGCATCACCGCGGAAGCTAATGTATATAGAAATACTTCTCATTCATTGTCCATTGGCATTTTGAGTGAGTGAGTTTATCGCCACTTTGAACAGAATTCCAGTTATATCACGGTGTTTCAACTTGATGTGGGAGGTAGCGGTTCTGCCTCTGTTTAATGTGTAAAGTATAATGATCTTTTATGAAAAAAAATATATCTGAGAATACCGAGCGACATGCCTTGTTTGAAAGCTATCAGTGAGTCCTTTGTTCAAACAAACAGCGCTCTCACAGTGCTGGTCTCAACCTCTGCCTCTTAACCCATTTTCTTCGCTTATCGCAAAGAGTTCGCGCTTGATATTGTCATGGTAGAATGGAGATAAACATACAGCGAGAGCTAAGTTACGCGTAGTGGTAGTAACATGTTTATTAAAGTGTCACGCATAACGTGTACAATATAAAGTTGATGCACATAAGATAAAAGGTTATGTAGCCAGACATACGCTTATGAGACACTGTAGACAATAAAAAACAAACTCTGTACATATAATGTGAGTGCCGGGAAATTTAGCTTTGAATTCACAAAACTGACAGGAAACAATAACGGACCCCCAGATTGAACAACGAAAGAGAAAGCGAGGGGAGATAGAGTCCGCTGTGGAAAGAATCTGTACGACGTGCATGGGGAGAACGAGCATCAGATGAAGTGACGGGAAGTTATTTTATGTTTATATGTTTTGTAACAGGATGCCTACATTGTTTAGGTGGAATACACATACCTAGATGGATTATTTAGTGTAGTCTGCATACACATCAGCTTAGTGCGATAGGGACTCAGTGTTGTGACTGTTGTCCCGCGATGCAGCTGGACAACTGTTGTTGTGTTAGTTCCGAAATCTAGTTGTATTTGCCACTGGATATGTCATTACTTATATTCTTTAACCTCGGTTCGGTCATCATCATGGGTATCCTTTAGGTGTTGAGAAGATTGCGAGGAGAGCAGATATCTGTGATGGACCAAGGGAGACAATAAAGCCTTTATTCTGTAAACAACATGATGTGGGAAGATTCAGATTCGTCAGTGTGTTCCGACCTGGCATCAATACTTCAACATCTGGAGGCGGTTCGAGGGATGTGCCAAAAGACTACATTGCACCAAGTGATGGATATGCCAAAGACTACGGCCTTTTGTGATGGTGCTCATTTCTCCTTAATATAACGGGTATTGTGGTCTAGTGGTAGAGCGTCCGCCCGGAGAGTGGAAGGTCCGGGGTTCGATCCCCTGCTGCGTCACACCTGAAAGACGTTAAAAGATGGTACTTGTTGTAGCCCTGCCTGGCGCTCGGCATTAATGGGCTAAAACAAGGACTGGTCGGCATGGAGTCAGTATACTGTGTCTGAGTTGGGTATTCATGTTAAACTGCGGCATGGTATCTCAGTGATATCTCTATAAAGTCTGCATCACACTGAACTAGTACATGCAAACGTGCATGCACGTCGCTACATAAGTGCAATGCGACCTCACCTCACCTGTGCCATGGATTGCACTTACTTCATTGAGGGACACTTGGGCTTGTGGGTTCACATTAATTTTTCCAATGTGATCGTGTAATATTACTCAAAATATAATTTCTTGTCAAGAAAACGAGATCTCGTTATCGTGAAGCTATTAAGGGCTGGTTAGTACCAGGGAACGGGTTTCCAATGCGGGGAGACTGGCATGCCCCTAATGTCAACGCCCTCCAGCATCTAGAGTCTGGGAGTCAATTTAACCCGATAATACAGTACTATGGAGCTATATGTATCATTGCAACCACTATCCAACCAATAGTCAGCCAAAATGCAACAGTATTTCAACATTTATATATCAACATCATTTCAACTTTAAGATCCAACCAAAACTAAATGTCATTTCAAAATTGAACCAAGGCATTGCTATCTCATGCTGATTGAATGTCAATTCCGTAGATGCACCAACCGAATATGGTTGTCTTATTAACTTGATATCGCACGTGCACGACCGGCCCGTGACGAGTTATGAGTGCTGCCCTTCTGTAACATATCCAAAGAGAAAACAGTGTGTTTAGATGAACATTAAACTGTCTGGTAACTTCATTTTGACCCAATTTTGCTTGCACCATACACACCATATGGTTAAACAACAGTGTTTTCATGAGCACCTGATGGCTAAACAACCAATGAGTGCTGTTCACAATCAAACCCACCTGTGTGAGTATCATGCTCCCAGCAAACATAACAAACATCCAAATTGTGCGCCGTGCATGAATATGCACGTGCAAATTGTGAATCCCGATCCTAGAGTCGTATAGTTGTCTTCATGAGTATGGATTAAAAGGTATATTATCACTCTCATCATCATCACCATCATCGTCATTATCATCATCATCATCATCATCATCATCATCATCATCATCATCACTCTCATCATCATCATCATCATCATCGTCGTCGTCGTGCTAATTTAGCCGAACCATACTAATGAGAAATATTTTCTTTTAAATTGCAAAACCCAGAACGAAGTTCCGAATGAAAATACAAATAAATGCTTCATTTCGCGGATTGATTCACTGCAAACCAAGAAGTTGGGGGAATTGATGTGAAACAAATATATCCCATAATGCCATTGTGATCTCTTTGAAGATTATTTTCATCTTCTCTTTGCAGATGCTAGATCACGAACTGATAACGATTAGGATGCTCTTTCAAAACATAATGCGATTTCAAATCAGAAAGAAATTTCCATCCAATGCTCGTGACTCTGTAGCTCTGTATCGCAATAATACTTCTTCATCCCAAATCTTTATCAAAAAAGAATTTAAAAAAGAAGAATCATGCCATTTCAAAGAGAAAATAGCTATGACGGATTTGATGTGGCCAATGAGAAATTATTTTCTTTATACCTTCCTTATTTCGAGGTTGAAATCCACCATACACATTAAGTTTTGTGTTGGCGTTTGGTATTGCATGCTCGTTTGTCTGACGACGCGCTGTTTAGGATGATTTTCCTCTTGTTGAAATGCAGTTGGGGCAGTGGGGTAGCCTTGCAGTTTAAGCGTTCGCTCGTCATGCCGAAGGCCCGGGTTCGATTCCTCACACGGGTAAAATGTGTGAAGCCCATGTCTGGTTTCCCCTACCCTGATATGCTGGTATATTGCTAACAGAGGCGTAAAACCACACTCACTCATTCAGAATGAAGTGAGTTTAACGCCGCTGTGAAATGTTATTTGCAATACGTCAGCTCCATGTGTGAGGAAACCCCAAAGTGACTCAGTTCAACCCTGTACCTCTTCAGTGAACCCCGCGAGCACCCTGTACCTCTACAGTAAACCCCGCGAGCACCCTGTACCCCTACAGTAGACCCCGCGAGCACCCTGTACCCCTACAGTGAACCCCGCGAGCACCCTGTACCCCTACAGTGAACCCCGCGAGCACCCTCTACCTCTACAGTGAACCCCGCGAGCACCCTGTACCCCTACAGTGAACCCCGCGAGCACCCTGTACCCCTACAGTGAACCCCGCGAGCACCCTGTACCTCTACAGTAAACCCCGCGAGCACCCTGTACCCCTACAGTGAACCCCGCGAGCACCCTGTACCCTACAGTGAACCCCGTGAGCACCCTCTACCCCTACAGTGAACACCGCGAGCACCCTGTACCTCTACAGTAAACCCCGCGAGCACCCTGTACCTCTACAGTAAACCCCGCGAGCACCCTGTACCTCTACAGTAAACCCCGCGAGCACCCTGTACCCCTACAGTGAACCCCGCGAGCACCCTGTACCCCTACAGTGAACCCCGCGAGCACCCTGTACCCTACAGTGAACCCCGTGAGCACCCTCTACCCCTGCAGTGAACCCCGCGAGCACCCTGTACCTCTACAGTAAACCCCGCGAGCACCCTGTACTTCTACAGTAAACCCCGCGAGCACCCTGTACCTCTACAGGAAACCCCGCGAGCACCCTGTACTTCTACAGTAAACCCCGCGAGCACCCTGTACCTCTACAGTAAACCCCGCGAGCACCCTGTACCCCTACAGTGAACCCCGCGAGCACCCTGTACCTCTACAGTGAACCCCGCGAGCACCCTGTACCCCTACAGTGAACCCCGCGAGCACGGGTATGGCACTGACACACCATGGATCTCAGTCAAGGCTTATCTAGGACTCAAACTACGATAATAGTTTCCTTGTACGAGTGAGTGAGTGAGTATGGTTTTACGCCGCTTTTAGCAATATTCCAGCAATATCACGGCGGGGAACAGCAGAGATGGGCTTCACATATTGTACCTAGGTCGGGAATAGTACCCAGGTCTTCGGTGTGACGAGCGAACGCTTTAACCACTAGGCTACCCAACCGCCCCGGGGGACACCAGAAATGGGCTTCACATATTGTACCTAAGTCGGGAATAGTACCCAGGTCTTCGGTGTGACGAGCAATCGCTTTAACCACTAGGCTACCCAACCGCCCCGGGGGACACCAGAAATGGGCTTCACATATTGTACCTAGGTCGGGAATCGAACCCGGGTCTTCGGTGTGACGAGCGAACGCTTTAACCACTGGACGCCCCGACCGCCCCTCCTTGTACGAGTAAGCGACATAGTGGGGCCAACACACGAAGATCAGTTTAAAATTATACGCTGAATTATAATATCCTCTCAGATTATACAAAAAATAATCATTGTTTGAAGGAGAAACGTAACTGCATGTGCGGAAAAACATGCGTTGTGAAATAAATAAATATTATTCGTTATACTATACAAACATTTTCGCAAAGCATTTACTAACAAAGTTGACCAAAACATATGACAAAGTATTAATTGTTTATGCACGTAGCTGTAGAAGATGTCGATACTGAAATACATGTACTTGTCTCATGTGTCGCAGATGGCTGCAAGTTTTGATGATGTGGCGTTAAGCACTATTCACTCACTCACTCACTCACTCACTCACTCAGCTGTCTCGGTATTCCTCCTGTACGATCTCCATGTACACCATTTACAACAAACAAATTCTTGAGAACACTCGTTCGAGCGTTTACACTGCAGTAATACAACACTATTGCGTTTCCGAAATGTTTGAGACCCGTGATGATAGAGGGTAGAATAGGACCTTAGCAACCCATGCTTGACAAAAGAAAACGACTATACTTGTCGTAAGACGCGAACGTGACTAACGGGACCGGGTGGTCAGGCCCGATGACTTGGTTGATGCATGTCATCGTATCCCAATTGCATGGATTGATGCTCATGTTGTCAATCATTATTTAAAGACCGCCATCATATAGCTGGAAGAATGCTGAGTGTGCCGTAAAACAACAACAACAACAACAACAAAAGAATTATAAATGTTTGAAATACACAGCTTAACATCTGAAATAAAGACCCTGGCCAAAGTTGTGTTAGCGCTAAGATGACCGCAATGCTCATACTTTAACATCGTCATAACGCTAAGATAGTTTTGTGTCGAACCGGACTCTCGTGTTCATGTTGGCGATGGAATGTTTGATCCTATATCTAGTGTTATAGCCAAGGCTGATCTCATGGTTTAAGTGCTGGCTCGACACGCCAACGATCCGGGTTCTATTGCCCTCAGTATGTAAAACAAAATCTTGGTGTCAAATATATTTTTACACTCTTCGCTGAGAGTGCCATGTCATCTCTGGAGATTCTATATATTTGGTTACTTCTATATAAATACGAGTAAATTCAATGTGATTCCACAGCAATGACTAACCAAACAATTTGTTTTGTGTTGATGTTTGCATAAACCGAAACAGACAGGCCACGCCCACTAGCGGACTTCTGTTTCCTGATTGGCAGATGATAGGATGCAAGGGTGTTGGGTTGAATTACTGCCCTGAACGACGTCAGCGAGTTTGTGATTTTGTCATACATCTCTTTGTATTAATGATTAGATAAGCTCTTTGTGAGGTTCTTGTTTTTACTTATTTATTTGCTGTCATATAGCTGGAATATTGCTGATGGAGGCTGTAAACAACAAACAAACAAAATTTATTCATTTATTAGAATTGACTTCAATATGTTTTTGCGTTTATAGAGGTATAAGTGTAAAAACCTCGGTGCTCACGCTTAGCGGATTTACAGTGTGCACATCGGTTTTTACCTCTGTCTTCCTGAACGCAGAACATATTGAAGTCAATTGTTAACAGGATGAACATGCACATTGTGTTACTGTTATGACGCATAACGCAGGTCATATTGAAGTCAATTGTTAACAGGATGAACATGTCCATTTTGTAACTGTTATGACGCATAACTTACACTGTGCTGAACGTTATCAGAACCGTGTATAGTCCTTAAGTTGAGACAGCTATAAGTCTGAGCTATATAATTATAGTCCTATGGGGAACTCCGACGCCTGTTCGCATCCACTGATGCTGTTCATGAGATTAAGTTGAATTTTCAGGGCGCTGATTGTCGTGTTTACAGACCAAAGACATTATTAATGACATATCAGCGGCTCCAGTGGAAACTTATAATTCAGTTTCACATGACTAAAATGCAATCTCCACCACTCAAGTGGAATTTCTATTTGATTAAGAATTTATATATAATTTTCAGGAGATATCCACGGAAGCGTATTGGTGACACATCTCAGCAAACAAACAAACCTACAGAAATAGTAGTAAATGACGACAACATGATTAAGCATTTGCTGTATAACATGTGACCATGTGGCATATGACTTTGTAATAGAAGGCACAAACCAGACACCTGCTACTACACCAACCACACACACCTGTTAATACACAAACCACACACCTGCTTATACACAAACCCTTCCTGCTAATACACCAACCACACACACCTGCTAATACACCAACCACACACACCTGCTAATACACAAACCACACACCTGCTAATAAACAAACCATAAACCTGCTAATACACCAACCACACACATCTGCTAACAAACAAACCATACACCTGCTTATACATAAACCACACCCACTTGCTAATAAACAAACCACACATCTGCTAATACATAAACCACACACACATTGTAATACTCCAACCACACACATCTGCTAATAAACAAACCACACACCTGCTAATACACAAACCACAAACACCTGCTAATACACAAACCACACACACCTGGTAATAAACAAACCACACATCTGCTAATACATAAACCACACACACATTGTAATACTCCAACCACACACATCTGCTAATAAACAAACCACACACCTGCTAATACACAAACCACACACACCTGCTGATAAACAAACCACACACCTGCTAATACACAAACCATACATCTGCTAATACACCAACCACACACACCTGGTATTAAACACACCATACACCTGCTAGTACACCAACCACACACACCTGCTAATAAACAAACCATACACCTGCTAATAAACAAACCACACACCTGCTAGTACACAAAACACACACACCTGCTAATAAACAAACCACACACCTACTATTACACAAACCATACATCTGCTAATACACCAACCACATACATCTGCTAATAAACAAACCACACACCTGCTAGTACACAAAACACACACACCTGCTAATACACCAACCACACACACCTGGTATTAAACAAACCATACACCTGCTAATAAACAAACCACACACCTGCTAATACACAAACCACACACACCTGCTAATACACAAACCACACACACCTGGTAATAAACAAACCACACATCTGCTAATACATAAACCACACACACATTGTAATACTCCAACCACACACATCTGCTAATAAACAAACCACACACCTGCTTATACACAAACCACACACACCTGCTGATAAACAAACCACACACCTGCTAATACACAAACCATACATCTGCTAATACACCAACCACACACACCTGGTATTAAACACACCATACACCTGCTAGTACACCAACCACACACACCTGCTAATAAACAAACCATACACCTGCTAATAAACAAACCACACACCTGCTAGTACACAAAACACACACACCTGCTAATAAACAAACCACACACCTACTAATACACAAACCATACATCTGCTAATACACCAACCACATACATCTGCTAATAAACAAACCACACACCTGCTAGTACACAAAACACACACACCTGCTAATACACCAACCACACACACCTGGTATTAAACAAACCATACACCTGCTAATAAACAAACCACACACCTGCTAATACACCAACCACACACACCTGCTAATACACCAACCACACAAACCTGCTAATAAACAAACCACACACCTGCTCATACACCAACCACACACACCTGCTAATACACCAACCACACAAACCTGCTAATACACAAACCACACACCTGCTAATACACCAACCACACACACCTGCTAATACACCAACCACACACACACCTGGTAATAAACAAACCATACACCTGCTAATACACCAACCACACACACCTGCTAATACACCAACCACACACACACCTGCTAATAAACCAACCACACACCTGCTAATACACCAACCACACACACCTGCTAATACATCAACCACACACACACACACACACACACACACACACACACACACACACACACACACACACACACACACACACACACACACACACACACACACACACACACACACACTAACACACTAACACACACACTAACACACACTAACACACACTAACACACACACACACACACCTGCTAATAAACCAACCACACACCTGCTAATACACCAACCACACACACCTGCTAATACATCAACCACACACACACCTGGTAATAAACAAACCATACACCTGCTAATACACAAACCACACACACACACACACACACACACACACACACACACACACACACACACACACACACACACACACACACACACACACACACACACACACACACACACACACACACACACACACACCTGCTAATAAACAAACCACACACCTGCTTATACACAAACCACACACACCTGCTGATAAACAAACCACACACCTGCTAATACACAAACCATACATCTGCTAATACACCAACCACACACACCTGGTATTAAACACACCATACACCTGCTAGTACACCAACCACACACACCTGCTAATAAACAAACCATACACCTGCTAATAAACAAACCACACACCTGCTAGTACACAAAACACACACACCTGCTAATAAACAAACCACACACCTACTAATACACAAACCATACATCTGCTAATACACCAACCACATACATCTGCTAATAAACAAACCACACACCTGCTAGTACACAAAACACACACACCTGCTAATACACCAACCACACACACCTGGTATTAAACAAACCATACACCTGCTAATAAACAAACCACACACCTGCTAATACACCAACCACACACACCTGCTAATACACCAACCACACAAACCTGCTAATAAACAAACCACACACCTGCTCATACACCAACCACACACACCTGCTAATACACCAACCACACAAACCTGCTAATACACAAACCACACACCTGCTAATACACCAACCACACACACCTGCTAATACACCAACCACACACACACCTGGTAATAAACAAACCATACACCTGCTAATACACCAACCACACACACCTGCTAATACACCAACCACACACACACCTGCTAATAAACCAACCACACACCTGCTAATACACCAACCACACACACCTGCTAATACATCAACCACACACACACACACACACACACACACACACACACACACACACACACACACACACACACACACACACACACACACACACACACACACACACACTAACACACTAACACACACACTAACACACACTAACACACACTAACACACACACACACACACCTGCTAATAAACCAACCACACACCTGCTAATACACCAACCACACACACCTGCTAATACATCAACCACACACACACCTGGTAATAAACAAACCATACACCTGCTAATACACAAACCACACACACACACACACACACACACACACACACACACACACACACACACACACACACACACACACACACACACACACACACACACACCTGCTAATAAACAAACCACACACACGCTAATACACCAACCACACACCTGCTAATACACAAACCACACATAAGCTTGCAAATACACATGATCTGAGATAGCGAAACCTCACGATACACCAAACACAAGATGCCTCATAACAGAAATATATGCATAATCATACACAAGGATGGTTTCTTTTGTATGCAGTGTGAAGCGAATGAGTGAATGAGTTGGGTAATAGTCAGCTTGAACAGAATTTCAGTTGTAGCTTGGTGTGTCAGCCAAGTGTTTGTGGAAAGCAGGAACTGACACAGGGAATAGACGTGTAGTACTTTTCCCATGTGGTGCTGAAAATCAGTTATCATAATGTGGGGTATCTGGGGTTCGAACGGGCGGTCATAGGATCCTGTGCGACCAAGTGAAGCAACTCTGCACAACGACCACATGTCATTCTGTTAAATGAAACAATTTTACAAGTACAAAGAAGTATTTACGAAATCAGGTTGATGAATGGGATTGAAATGTAAACTGCTTAAATACTCCGAGCTTCTTTGAAATTCTGAAGGCATAATAAATCGGAGTTACAAATTCCCCAGGTTCCTACGGACGCAAGGATATAATTACCCGGTTCCCAGAGGTAAAAGTACAGTAGAATGTAATCCAGACGATGGAGATAAGACAGCACAAACTCTACTTGATCGTATTTTGCTAGCCTGGGGATAAATGTAAAAGATTTAAGACGCTAAAAGCTTTTGAATCTGCTCAAATCGTGTTTTGAATCAGATATGAGGCTTCGAGTGCAACACCAAAAGGAAATTCAATCTTAACTAATGGGAGTATTCCATGTATTAGGAAAAGTGGGGAGTTTTTATTCGTCAATTTTTTATAAAAATCAAACACAACTTTTTCAAAATTGCTGAACAGAATTCTACACACTGGTGCCCCATTCCAGTAAAGATTATCCAGATAATTACAGAGTTATGTCCCTGATTGACACGTTATGTACAGTGTTGACCTCTTTTTTTCGATAGACGGATCCAGTCCTGCTGTGACGATAATAATACTATCAGTGACTCACAAGCTGGTTTAAGGCCAGGATTCTCAACCACAGACGAACACCTGTCCTGTCAAGTCACTTTTCAGAATTACATATCCATGACCAAGGGCAGATTTTAATGCATCTTAATTGATTTTTCGAAAGCTTTCGATACAGTAAATAAAAGTGCAAAGCCCTTTCCATAATCATATGAAATATGTGCTAAAAGCGACTCGATTCCAATTTTTCTATAAGCAAGGTCTATGAATAACTATGAAATAGTGATGATACCAGGTGCTTGACCCACCGGTCAGTTTTGTCACTGATGCATCAAGCTTGGAAATATCCTCCACATGTTTATCCTAAAACTCTTTGCAAGGGTTACTTAGGACTTGAATGTGGTAACACTGCAAACACGAAAACGTCGTTTTTTTCGTATATGGTCATTGGACGGAAAAAACGACGTTATTTGGACGTTTTCAAACCATCGTTTTTCCGTCCAAATAACGTCGTTATTTGACATCGGAATTTACTGGGAGAGAACGATAGCGTTAAGCTCCTCCCTTTCTTGATTGACATTGTCAATCAAGCAACAGCGTCTACCGGTGTTTCTACTTCTCAGATTTCATTGGTCAGTCCCCGCGTGTTAGATTACAGGCCCGCGTTTGACGCTGCACTCGAAGCGCTTAGCAGAAGTACTTAAATCAATCGTTCTGCGCATGCGGATTACTTAATGCCTTGACCAAATTTTCCGTTCTGTGCATGCGCGATTTCGCGTATTGTTTCCTAGATTTAATGTCACCACTATTTGACAATGTTTCATAAACACAGTCACGTGAAGGTTCGGAATCGTAACGAGTAACTTCATTTAAATTGAAGAGGATCCCCAGTGATATGGGAGATTCCAAGATGAAACTATTCTATGGCTATCTAGGCTGCCACCCAAACCGATCTAAACGGGACCCGATAGCTTATTGTATGCTATATAGTCATATGGAAGTGGACAAGAACTATGCATTGTATTCCGGCCGATTGTTCTTGCATTTACTTATAAGTCAGGAAAATGGACTTAAAAGGGGAGTTGTTGAATGTAATTATTTTAATTATTAAATGTTGCCTATACACTAATCTGGACGAACTTCTCATTGTTCTCTTTATGTCATCCTATATACTATTAGTATGTTACCGTTCTAAAGTCAACCTCTCACATAACATTATATTGTTCATAGTATCAAAGTTTAATCAACAATATCAAGAGCAGCGATTTAAACCACTGAAACACCCAAACACAAGGCTGTTATCAAGCGCTAGTGCAGACGTGATGCATCGTAAAAACTGTATCGTGATGTCTTCAGAAATTCAATTATACTACGAGATAGTACGGCTAACGCTGACTCACCGGTGGAACAAAGACAATATCGCTAATACAGATATAACGTATTTGAATGTTAATACTAAAGACAAACAATCATTATTTTTGCAGTGACGATATAACACGTATACACGTTTATTGTTAACTTTCATCAGTTTTGCTCTTCATTTTAATAACTTTGTTTTCACATATATATGTAGCAATACCCGACAAGCATGTCATACATAATTATGGGGCAGTTTTCAATCTTGTACTGACTTACTCTGGTGTTAATGAGCGAAGTTTATTGGCTTGTGTGTAAAACCCCGTTTTTCTGGTAATCCTATTATTACTTAGTTTATTTCTATCTAATGACACCCTGTTCTCTGGATCATGGCTCCGTGACTATCCATAACAGTTAAGATGAACATTCAGTTCAAGTAAATGAATGAGTTTGTTTTGACGCTACAGTCAGTCAAAAAACCAATGATGTGAGGTTTGATAACACACTTCTACCAGGTCGAACATCGTGGATCCTCATTTTCTGCCTAAAGAGAATCATGGTTCATATGCTAATCCATCTGCGAATACCCTCCCACTCAAGATGACCTTACATGTTGCTAAATCTATCATCTATCCCCCCAATCTCACCCCCCCCCCCCCCCGCCACCGCCCCCCCCCACCCCCCACACGCACGCACGCACGCAAACACGCACACACACGCACACGCACGCGCACGCGCACGCACACGCACACGCACACGCACACACACACACAAACAACTGACCTAAATAACCTCGACAGGAAGTACTGCTGATAGCCTCTGGTCAACTCAGCCGCGCCTTTGCATCCAAGATGGCGGACAAGTGAAATCGTATGAAATTTGGCTATTTTAGGTCCTATCTCTTTTTTGATTACCCAATAAAGTCAATTCATAGTTACACGGTTGTGAAGAAGCTTACAACTTTATAAGACTTATTCATCTCATTCCAAAAAAGCTACTTGCGCTCACATAAAGTTGTAGTTATTATGTCACTGTTTTATTTCTTGAAAAATTTATTACATGTTCAACAATAACAATTAAGATGAACATTCAATTTCCGATATAAGTAAATGAATAAGTGTGTTTTACGCCACAATCAGTCAAAGACCAACGTTGTCCGGTCTGATGACACACAATCTACCAGGTAGCACATTGTGTACACCCTATCCCCATTGAAGTCTCCACTGTGGGTATTCCTGGGGACGAAAAGGCACCATGTACCTAGGAATTTCATCAATACATTCATGCGCGGCATTCTCTGCCTAAAGAAGATCATATAGTTAACATGCTAATCCAACTCGAACTACCATCCCGCTCAAGATGAATGTTTAATGTAACATCCAATAGGCCCACATTTACGCACGCACGCACGCACGCACGCACGCACGCACGCGCACACACATATTTGGATTTACCAATCCCTGAATTGAGAAGACGTGCGTTAAGAAGCTCCTCCAAGTCATCATCAATATCCGTATATGTCTGTGATATCATTACCCATCCAAAGCCGAATATACAATCTTATTGTGTTTTCTTGACAACAAATGTTATAATTGGGATAACACTTTCTGAGTAAAGTACAGATTCTCGTACTTTCTTGGGTTGAGTCCCGTCCGGGATTTGAACCCACACTGTGAGTGAGGCACCCAATCGCCAGAACACAGTGTTGGCGATCTAACCCAGCCACCGAACGAAAAATTTTAGTCCAGATGGCGTATACTTTGTGTACTCCTCTGACAAGAGAAAAATGGCACGGCTTCTATGACCGAAAGCTTTGGACTAACAGTGCCTTTAAGAAAGTGGTCGACAGTAACACACATTATATTTGGATACCACTATCTCAGTAAACTACATATTTTTAGGATGGAGATAATAGACGTTGATGGTTGATTATCAATGGACAAATTAAAGCCAAAACTTAACTTATGAATGATTGGTAATTGGAAATGGACAATGGGCAAACGGGAGGCGGGGTAATCAGCGCCATGCCAGTTATCTGTTGGCTTCCCTTGTTGCGTTCCCTTCTTTGCTATCTTTTTATCCCCCGCCGCGCGAAAGCGCGAAGCGGGGGATATAGTATTCACGACCGTCCGTCCGTCCGTCCGTCCGTACGTCCGTCCGTACGTCCCACCTGTTTGTTGCCGCGATATCTCAAGAACTAAACACTGGATTGTCTTCATATTTGGAACTATGGTGTATATACAGACTCCGCAGACACCAGTCGGTTTTGGTGACCTTGATCCCATTTTCAAGGTCACAGCAGACAAATCTGCTTTTAGAGTTGGAAAACGGTGTTGCCGCGATATCTCAAGAACTAAACACTGGATTGTCTTCATATTTGGAACTATAGTGTATATACAGACACCGCAGACACCAGTCGGTTTTGGTGACCTTGACCCCATTTTCAAGGTCACAGCAGGCAAATCTGCTTTTGGAGTTGGAAAACGGTGTTGCCGCGATATCTCAAGAACTAAACACTGGATTGTCTTCATATTTGGAACTATAGTGTATATACAGACTCCGCAGACACCAGTCGGTTTTGGTGACCTTGATCCCATTTTCAAGGTGACAGCAGGCAAATCTGCTTTTAGAGTTGGAAAATGGTGTTGCCGCGATATCTCAAGAACTAAACCTCTCGATTGTCTTCATATTTGGAACTATGGTGTATATACAGACACCGCAGACACCAGTCGGTTTTGGTGACCTTGACCCCATTTTCAAGGTCACAGCAGGCAAATCTGCTTTTGGAGTTGGAAAACGGTGTTGCCGCGATATCTCAAGAACTAATCGCTGGATTGTCTTCATATTTGGAACTATGGTGTATATACAGACACCGCATACACCTGTCAGATTTGGTGACCTTGACCCCATTTTCAAGGTCACAGCAGGCAAATCTGTTTTTGGAGTTGGAAAACGGTGTTGCCACAATATCTCAAGAACTAATCGCTGGATTGTCTTCATATTTGGTACTATGGTGTATATGGCGGGGGATATTTCGTCACTCTGTGACAAATACTTGTTACTTTTGTTGTTCTTACAGGTACAAATATATGTTCTCTGCCTCATAGCATTTAATAATATGCACCTGATGAAGGAGAAAGTATATATTCCTAAACGCAGTGTTCCTCCGTTGACATCCATAAATAGTTTTCCTTGTGTGTATCAGTTCTTAATGCCCTTCAAAGACTCAATCTAGCTTTGTTTTTAAATGTGTTGATATTTGCGTAGAATATAATATGGTCATGCCTATATACATTTGGGTCTTTGTCTACATAAGCATTTAGACATACAATTTAGAGCTAAGGACATTGCTAATTCTGCAGGCATGAAGTACACGTCATAGCAAGCCGTGATCTTTATTCATACTTTAGATATTCGTAATGGAGATCTGTAACTGAAGTTTACCGTAATCTTCCGCAACTCTCACCTCCTGACCAGTTGAACGTCTTAGTGCATTCAGATGCCATTGTAAAATTCCAGGCTGCCCCTCTTTCTGTGATGTTTTGACGGATGAAATCTATTGCGTTATAATAATCTCTGTTTGCTGATATATAATATGTACATGTTGTAAAATATATGCGATATGTTAAACGTGTAATTCGATGCATATGCAATGCAATGTGAACATAAGTGCGGATGCACGAAGGCGGTTATAGTCATAGTTATACTGCGATGGATGTAGGGGAATGGTAGGGGGGTGTATGTATGTATGAAAGCACGAATACCGATACATGAGGGCGGATATAATTATAGTTCGATGGATGTTGGGGAATGGTGGGAGGATGGATTATGTATGAAAGCATGCGAATGGATCCATGATGACTGACGTAGACATAATGGTGGGGAAAGAAGAATGTGATGTGTGTGTGTGTGTGTGTGTGTGTGTGTGTGTGTGTGTGTGTGTGTGTGTGTGTGTGTGTGTGTGTGTGTGTGTGTGTGTGTGTGTGTGTGTGTGTGTGTGTGTGTGTGTGTGTGTGTGTGTGTGTGTGTGTGAGATGATTGTGTGAGTAAGTTAAGTGGTTGAGGATGTGGCAGGTATGAGTATTGATACATGCAGACTTGGGGTTGGGGGACTGGGTGTGCCTGTATTGAGGTCTTTTGTTTCACTCACTTATAGTGTTTTCTTTCACTCAAATACTGTTTTACGCATTTTAATGACTGAAACTGTAGTGACTCAAAGGTCATACTGGCCGGGCATTCAACATAACTACCCCAACTACATACGTAGCCATTTTTATGGTGTACAATTCTTCTTCTACCTCTCTCTCTCACACACACACACACACACACACACACACACACACACACACACACACACACACACACACACATTAATTGTTTTATTAAATGTATCTTCGAGAGTCAGTAAGAAACTAGAAATAACTGCCTTTGTTCTGTAAATCTCACCAAGTTTCAGCTTTCGCCTCTTTCTTTGTGGACTGGGGTTTCACATTTGTAAAATGATCTCTCTTATCTGTCTGTACCATCAACTTAACTGCCCTCACCCCCTGCAGCTTTCCCGTCCCATATTGCCAAGCAGATGACCCACAAGGAGGAATACCGCCCTCCCTCAGTCCAGTGATACTGTGCCTAGCACAGTATGTTGGGGATACGTAGCCTTGCTGTGGGCAAACATTTTGTAACAATTTGGCAAACTTTGATATGTAAACAGCAAATATTATTCAGTTTTATTTCAACAAAAACGGAAAAAATCGGATCCTACTTATTTTGTGGATACCATAACAATAAATCAAGCCAATAGATCGTTTGAGCTGGCATGAATATAAAAAAATAATTAGCAAGTCCATAGTCATAATTCCCTCTGTTGGTCCCACGTGAAATGTTCTTCATGAATAGAATAGATTGCTGATAGACGTTCGACCGAATAATATCATTTGCTTACTTCAACTGTTCATCTAATTTCCATGAATGTATGTTACATAGTTCATATGTTCATGGGCTTCTTCACTGAATGTATAGTGTGAAGGACTACTTCACTTGAGGATAAGTAACATAAATAATTATGATAATTATGATAGTATTGCCATTATTATTCCTTCAGATTGTTAAAAAAAAAGAGAAAAAGAGAGAGAGAAGAGGTATGGAGATTTTGAGATTATTTTTAGCATCGGAATTGTTAACATAATTCTTAAATATATTATGTTTTGTTTGTTTGTTGTTAAATGCTGCAATCAGCAACGTAAGGATATTAAAACATTACATTTAGGTTCAGTTGTATTTTTATATTTGTATCATTTTGCAAATGTTACAGAGACCTGATAAGGGATATATAATAATGTATAGTCGCTATTCTTAAAGTAAGAATATGTTAGATTTATCAACCAGAAATATTGCACACAAGAGGATAATCAGATTTCATGACACTATTCAACGTCGAAGTCAACGATATTTGTGTATGTTATTGCTACATGACACGGATACGTCATGATAAAGCAATTAGAAATTGGCATTTGATGATATAAGATAGCTACGCGATAAATCACAAAGAACAAAGAAGGAAGCGATATTTATTTCACGATAAAACATTGTTCTATCATGACGTCATTTATTGAGATTCGAACATGCACTCGCAACTTGAAAAGTAAAATTTGTAAATTTGACCTTATTTGTGAGAGGTATGTGTCTAGTGAGTTGTTCCCAATAAATGTTGCTGGAGAATCCGAAAATGAGAGTGATATGACAATCGGTATTGGGAGAAAAGGTACAAATGATTGACGAGAAAATTGTGAGAATATGCGGGACCAAACTCAAATCCTAAAATGAATTTATCTAGCATGGCCGCTGTCGGATTCTATTCAAGGAATCATCATTATTTAAGTAGGGGTAAATATTGTAAAGCGTGTATTTTTTCCTAATTTAACACCCTAAAAGAGGCTGTACGTAATGTTGATATCTCATATAGAAATAAACGAGTCTCGGTCGTTGTTTATCGCACAATAAACAACTCCAACTCGTCGTTTGTTTCTTAATTACATGACCATATACACTAACATTATATCTTTTCATGTTTATCGGTCAACAAAAGCCACATAAGTATTTCCATTATCATGAGAAACCCTTGCCAAAAGTAGTGCCAACTGCACCATTGCGACAACTTCAGGAGCATGTTTCATGATTCATCATAATAAATGATGACATTGGATGCTCGCAAAAACGCGAGCTCATTCCGATCCACTAGTGGCACCCGCCACAAACACATCCAAAGGCAAGCCAATTGTTCACCCGAAAAGGCAGAAAATTGCATCTGACATCATTTTTGTCATTGATACATGTACGTCAAACCTGGAAATGCCGTCTACACGTCCAACACAAAGCCCAAGCCAGGACCCAAATCCTTCAAACCCGGCCAAAGTTACATACATTTCCCCCTAACCTTAAATAATCTATACTAGTTCTGAAGTAAATCGTATTTACCCGAATGAATCGTCTTATGTTATTTATTACCGATAAACAGAATATGCACACTTTCTGAAAGTACTGTGTGATAGGTCACGCACCAAACCTATACTCTCGATATACATGACTGCTCTTACTTAAAAAAGAATATTGGGTTAACAAGATACGTATATTAAAGTACCATGCTTTCCTGATGTGCTCTCATTCTAATTTGAAATAATGGCATAAATAGTTACCACTCATCTTTCAATATTTTTCAAGGTTGGGTTAATCACGAACATATTTGAATATGTACAACATCTATACTTACTTATCTTTATACTTAAAGGCATCAGGTTTGTCTGTCATAAGACCCCGAAACAAATATGTCCAACACAGCCCAATATTTGGCTCTTGGCTCCTTGTTCTTATATTTTATAAGTATTGTTTAAACAACTGTTTTTTCTGTAAAATATGTTCATTTCAGAAATTAGATGTTATTCTAGCATTAGGTCTGTGGTACGTTTACTGCATCAGCATTACATTAAAACGATATTACATTATATAAATCCATACAGAGGAAATGCTTAACATTTATCTTTTAAGGAAGAGTGCAGGACGACTTGCTTTATACATATAAATGTGGACATATATGTATGGACATTTGGATGATACAGATATACCTCCTTAAAGATAGTGTTCGTAGATGACTGTAGAAAATGGAATAATTATGTGAGTAATCGGGTTAATACCACGTTCAGCAATATTTAGCCATATTGCGATATTGGTTTCCAACATACAAGACGGACCATGAAATTATGACTTGAATTTGGACCTGGCTTTCTGGTGTGATGTAACACCCCAGAATCTCCGGTAGAAAAAGGGCTCAAAGCACGAATTAAGATCACGAGATGATACTGATGTACGCATCTTGACATATATTTGCGTAGTATTACTACCTTAATTCATCAGTATATATGTATTTTGCATAAAAGGATATTATAGGATCGACGCTGACATGCGCATATAACCTATTCACCAGTGCTGTAATATTTCATTTCTTCTGACACATATCGACACGAGAAATTATATTTAAATTTAAAAGGAGCCCAAGTGGGATAGAAATTTGAGTCTGAACCTGTTGAAAATGGCTTGTTTCATTTTGGGCTAAAGCATTGCCGCAAGGCCTGGGCGGAAGGGAACACCTGTTTGCACCCATCAGATACCAATCACAACTTCTCTCTCCAAACGAAAACAAAATACGAAAAATGTCGGAAGTGTATCCTTCTAATTTTCTATTTAGATACATGTTTTAACTTTAAAGTAATTATATGTATCTCATGTATTATTGGTATCTGTGATGCTGGTACCGTTTTGTTGCCATTGTGTAGCTTTTGTGGAGTTATTATGAATATCAAATACATGCCTTGAAATATGGACTTGTGAAAGAACTCATCATTGAATCATTTGCATTTAAATTAATGCATATACCATTTACTTGGCGTGTATGGACATATTATCCATCTACTTATACACACTTATTATGGACATATACAGAATTTCATTGTACCTTATTATTTTAAAAAATACCCGTGAAGATCCGGGTTAGAATAGGCATTCAACAAACCATGCTTCTACGAAGGCGACTTGGCTCGCTGACCTGGTTGATGCATGTCATCGTATCCCAAATGCGTAGATCGGTGCTCTTGATGATAATGACTAAATTGTTTTGTCCAGACTGGATTATTTACGAACCACCGTCATATAGCTGGTCTATTGCTGAGTGCGGCGTTAAACAACAAACAATCAAACAAAATCTATATAATTATTGAACACCTTCCAACAATGAGAAATTAAACTTATATTTTCTAAATATTCTGTTATATTTATAATATAATTTGATTCATAATTTAATTATTGCGTTGCTTTCTTCCCTGTCATTCAATGTGCATGTTCAAACCCCTAAACTTTTAATATTTCATTTTTCATAAATGGCTACGTTAGTGCGTTGCCTAGATCTCTCGTTACCTAGTCACAAGAATAGATTAAAATAATTTGTTTTACTATCATATTTCTGTTTATCTAATTCATAATACGAAATTGATAATTCATTTATACTAGTATAGATCATATTCGTGTATGTCACTATCTGATGCTAAGGTTTTATTTCAGAAAATATAATTAATTCAAAATGTAGAAAGATACTTAATTTGCCATTATTTGACTTTTAAACTGTACAAAGATCAGAATGCCTGTAACGGGTAGTATTTAAGAAAGAAATATTTGTCGAGAAGTCCCATTTTTCAGATATGCCCTTCAGTAGTATTATTGCATATCTCCAGAGAGAGGTTTACATTGTAGTTCTCATTATTTGTGGATAATTCAAAAAGCAACATAGAAAATATATATGCTACCATGACGAAAGAATACAGAGTATACATAACTCGCAATTCTATATATTCAGCAAACAGCCCAAAACCGAAACTCCACAACATATCCGATTACACTGATTAAGGCTGTCCCAGTTCTCCATGCGATACTGACGCCCGTTCGTCTCCCAGACCATACAGAATAAATTTAAAAGAAATCCAGCTCAAGTCTAAAACGATTTGGCAAGCCTAGATTGCCTGAATTCTATCCATGAAAGTAAGCATTAATAAAAAAATATTGTTCTTGTCTGCTTCCGATTATATTTTGTAGATACTTATTTTAACTAGGAAAATTGTACTGACACCGGCGCTGTCCCTATTGAAGCTATCCATAAGAATTTCGAATTGCCGTCCATTGTTCGATGTCAATACATCGATGACAAGTGAGGATATCATAAAGTAATCGTTGATGCCGCGCTACACTTTGATAAAAATTATAATCAAGTTGACTGGTGTGTACATTACTACAGTGAACATGTACATGATCATGCCCTAATAATCAAATGCCGTAATGTCAAATACTAATTTATTATTGTGTGATGAATTTAACTGGATCAGTGGTAACATGTGATATTAATATTCCATCAATGTCTTTCCTGGTTGGTCCATCCATGTCTACAAAATGAAAATAATACAATTAAAATGGAGCATAGAACAATTCTTAATTTCAGGCTAGAGCTGTGGAAATCTAGACTTTCCCAATCATTATAGACTTGAGTTGGTCTCATGTTTTACATTATTCTCTTGGGTCAACGTCACAGCTCATACCATACACTAACAAGACCAGTTTGCCCCCCGCCGGAGCGCCTGGATTTTGGTTATATCATCTAACATGGCCAACTCTGCTCTTAAGTAAACAAGAACCTAATCAGCGAGGGGTCCTTTATCATCCCTATGTGGCTGCTTATAAAAATCTGATATCTTTTCCCAAAGACCTGGTTAATAATATATTTTCTGCTGAATATTCGAAACAAATAGAGTGAGTTGGTACTACATGTACATATGTATACGGTTCTATTTTAAATGACTGCATCGCTCCATTATGAAAACAATTTGTTTTAACGCCGCTCTCAGCAGTATTCCAGTGATATATGACGACGGTCTGTTGTATATGAAATATATGCAAATTGAATCTTGAATCTTGAAAGTTGTAACATTTCCGCAAATATGTATCACATGCAGTATACAGTATATCAACTGCAATATACTGTATACATCAGTATACAGTGTGTCGCGAGCTCTGCGCTGGGCTGGAGCACACATTTCCTACACCTCTCCCTTCGGCAAACACATCACGAGGGTTGCAACGAGGTCACAGGTCAGGCCTGCACTCGTCAGTGGGGGGGGGGGATTGCCTAAAAGTCGGGCCAAGAAAAGTCGGGCCGGGCCGGGCCAGCGGGTAATCCTAAAAATGGATTGCAGAATAATAAAACGAAACGCGCATATCTAGGCAGATCTCTAATGTCCACAAACGTATAGTTTTGCTCATTTAATTGAGTTTGAATAAAAATGCACCTTCAACAATGTAATAAACTGATGATTATGACTACATACCGTGAGTCTCGTAGAAAAGTCAGTGTCTTGACTGTGCTCGTTCGTTCATTCGGAGATTTAACGTGCGCTTTCCGCGTGTAATAAATTACACTTTAGCGTATCTCGCACACGGGGAAACACTTATACTATTGGGGGGGGAAAGCATAATGAATAAATAAAGAAGTGCGACCCCAAAAAATGTAAATTAGGTAAACCTAAAATGATAATCTAGGGGTGTGTGTTTTGGCTGGCAAGGAGGGGGTGATAAGAGAATAATAATAATATGGAAACGTTGGGCTTGGGGGGGGGGGGGGGGGGGGCGTCAGGCGTGTGCTCCTCCAGGATGAGGCTGGCCTTCTGGGCAAGGTCGACACGGACGTCTTCCTCAACAACTGGTTCCGGTGTCACGAAATATATTCGCCCCCAGAATAAAATCTCCCCCCAGCGAATTTATACCGGTACAGTTCCGCCCCTCTCGAAATAAACTCTCCCCCACCCTACGAAATAAAATCTCCCCCCAGAATATTTCCTCCCCCGGTCGTTTTATAAATACTTGCCATGCAGTTGCCAATAGTTTTAATGTTAATTTGTTTATGTGTTTTTTTATTCATTTTTTTTTTATCTCCTTTATTTTTTCTGAATTATACATTTAGTTACTTGTGTGGGGTGTGGGGTGGGGGGTGGGGGGTGGGGGGTGTCCCACCTTTCCTTTCGTTTTTCATAATATTATATTTTTAAGTTGTATATAACGTATGAATCCCTTCTCAGATTACTTTATCTCAGTTCTATATGACGTACTATTTTACTTTTCTGTGTCGTTCTTGTTTTCTCTTCAGTGTGAGGTTAAACTGTATCATTTTTACTATTTTGATATTTTGCAATATGTTGTGGTCATCAGTTATGCAAATCAGTTTCGGTGTGTCTTTTTAACAAGATGTTCTTCATTAATATTCACCGCCAGCCCCATTGTAACAATTACATGTACACTTTGCTTTGACGATGCCGGTTGATGTTGTTCAATACAGGTGTTTTTGAATCTATTCTACATGCTAATCATTTCGGGAAGATGATACACATTATCTATATTTTGGGTTACTTTGCTTATAAAGATTATACATGTAAACGTACGCAGTCTTAGTAGATTTTAAAGTAGATTTAATCAGTGCTGAATTAGATAGTTATGATGTTGTATGTTTAACAGAAACCTGGTTGCACCATGATATTCTAGCCCCTGGTATTACACTGATACCATTTTCAAATGGTAGCCTGTATTAAGGAATATATTTTAGATCTTTAATCAGAGTATAACGGCGTGGATATGTTGACAGTTTTAACGTAGTTAGTGTTAAAACCTAATGTTTGCGAGGATTAATAAGATCTCTGAAATCAGTTACATCAGTAGTTCCGGTGTCACGAAATATATTCGTTCAACGTGTAAATGCATTTCATACCTGATATATTGACATGGTCCCAGCTGGCAAACAAGACTTCTAAGAGCTTACTGTTGCGGCATAACTTCATCTATTCATCGGAGGCAACAGATTTTCAGTGATCCATTAATATATTTGTACCGCTATTGTCAACGTTCAAGCCAAAAGGAATTCTTTCGTTGGAAAATCGAACTTGGTTATTCTCTAGCATTGATGTTTCACATTTCTATGGTTGTTTACGGTATGAGTATTGGTTCATAACAACATCTGGTGTCACATGACACAAAACAATATGTGTATGCCTGAAGTAGATAATATTTTATTCAGGAAATAATAGCTAGAATTGGTTACCCGAACAGACTAAATGGTTATATTTCCCTTTAATATAACAGTGTTTCAACACACAAAAATGTTAAACAAACACACGTTTGTGTTTACCGTTATACTTGCCCATGTAGCCGTCGTATACATGTAAATATATAAATGTTGTGTACAGTCATGGGTGGAATTGAATACAATATTGAAATAAGGAACGTGTTCATGAGGCGAGACATTTCAAAACAATATACAATCTGAAGTGTTGATTATCTTCTTTGGTTGACTACAAACTACAGTTTTTACACGTGCACATACCTTAGCTACATCATAAATAATATATATTTCATATTTTTTTGTTATCTATAAATACCCACATCTAAAATCAACCAACATCCCTGAAATACAATTTCACGTAGTTAAAATTATAAATATACTCAATAGAATACAAATGGATCCCAGAACGATGCTTGATTTCAGGACCAGAACTTAGGCAATCTAGACTTGTCAAATCATTCTTTACTTGGAGTCCGTTTCAAATATATTCTCTAGGATCTGGGGACAGATAGAGTAACACGTAGTCAATGAAAACATTTCTTTAAAATATATTTTTTTTATTCGGAAGAACCTTTCTCCTTCTGCTGTTATGGAATCAACTAAACTAGACTTGGTTAGTATGATCTAGACTTGCCTAGGAATTTAGTAAAACAGAATACCTAAAAAATATAAATTCCACAGTCATGGCGCAGGACCAGGCCTGGGAGACAGACTACCGCGTGAGTATTGCATTGAGAACTGACGGAATCCCGCTAGGGTCAGCCTGGGCCAAGTGTAATCGGATATGTTGCTAGGTCTCGAGTTTTAACTGTTGGCATAATAGAACAAGCTTGGGCACAGTGGTGCAATAAAGGGGTTAGTTTTCTTCCGGGATTGTTAATGTAGAGATTAAAGCATTATCAACCCACAATTTGTCTGTTTTAAAAAGAAAATGTGCTATTGTGATTTCATATTCATAATAATGCTATGCTGTACCAGTACATGGATATTACTTGCTTGTACTCGAGGTACATTGATAACGTATGCATGTAAAGGCTGGCATGGGACTCGGTGTAGCCGGTGTTGGTTTACTATCAACTATAACCGCCACGCCTATCGTACTTGACATGGAAATAGCCGCTGGAGTCTCTGGACTGGCAGGAATAGCGATAAAATTTATTTCTCGTAAGTTGCCAAAGAAAGCATTAAAACATGATAATATTCGGATACTCGCCGAATGAGAGTGAGTTGGGTTTAACGCCGCTTTTAACAGTATTCCAGTTACATCACGGCGTGTCAGCTTAATGTGGGAGGAAAGCCCGAAGTGATGCAGGTCTCAGACGTTTAGCACTTCGGTGAAACCCACGAGCACGGGTATGGTGTTGACAAACCTAGAAACATAATCGGGGCGAAGCGGGATTCGAACCCACAATCATAGGTTTCTGGCGTGCCCAAGGGACGCAACTCTGCCTTAGACGACTGGGCCACCCGTGCCCCCGATACTCGCCGAAGCAAAGTTGAACAGCATTGAGGATCATATTTCAACAGCACTGGCTGATTGTAAGATATCCGAGGAGGATTTTCGTTCAGTGTTGTCAGAACTCACCAAATACAACACAATAAAGCAGGAGATTCGATCTTAATATCGTAAGATCAGTGGTATTAGCGAAGACGAGAAAAAAAGTACATAGAACAGGGGACACAAGCGCGTCAATTATTCCGTGCCAAAACCAAAGAACTGGTTGGAGATTGAAAATAGATTGTTTCCTATCATTGGATCGCACCGCATAACAAATCATACATTCATTTAAACGAATGCTTACATAAATATATAATAATGGAGAATTATAAACCAACAAAGGAAGAACTCGAAAAAGCTATCGAAGCATTTATGCTCAGGGACAAAATTATCAAATGGAGAGAATTACCACAAGGTATATATTATATCAATGATGTCAGACCAACCAAATACGGTCATCAATTGTTTCTTTCCAATTACCAAGAAGAGTATATAGTCTGGTCTCCTAGTAAAATGAACGAAGAACTTATTAAAAATGTTGAATATCACTTTGTTAAAAAAGTATGGTATGCGTATGAGTAAAAATAATAGAGAATATTTTCATTACAATTTAGTTTAGTCTCATCATCGTTTTTGTGCTAAAAATTCCCTCTATGGTATCATTGATTGACTCAAGGTAGTGGTGAGCTAGAGTCAATTTAACTTAATCTCATGACGATCGTTGAATCGCATCAGCGTTTACACATAAAAAATTCTCCCTGTAGTAGCAGTATAGGTATATAAATCTGCCTCCAGTGGGGTTGCGGCAGAATCACCATTACCTATACTACTTTCTGTGACGTTCCTTGTAAGAGCTGAACATTTAGTATTGGAAAAAGGCTCAGGGTAGATGAAATGGAAATTTGCAATAACATATTGTGTGATGCATAAATTGGGAGCTTATTGCAATTGCAAATATCGTCTTTCTTTTTTGACAATAAATAACAACAAATTCAATCAAACGAGTCACAGCACGACTGTATGTGCTCATATTTCAACGCCATCATCACTGTTCGTGTGATAATTAACCGATCATTATTGACTTATCAACACTGACTATTGGGCAATCTTTTTGTTCCAAAGGGAAATAACTCTCCTTTTGAAATGATATAAGCGACGGTCCAAACTGTCACTTCCGGTCTGGTTCCCGGATCAATGCGCGCTGCGACAACTACACTCTCCAACCCAGAGTTCCATGCGGCCGGTGTCAATTATACCGGTACAGTTCCGCCCCTCTCGAAATAAATTCTCCCCCTCCCTACGAAATAAAATCTCCCCCCAGAATATTTCCTCCCCCGGTCGTTTTATAAATACTTGCCATGCAGTTCAATAGTTGCCAAACACTTCTGATAGAGACGATGTTGAGAATGTGGAGTGAAAAGGGCTTCACTTTGAGCACTGTGTTTTCTTTACTACCGCAATATGAGACAATAAAGTGGTATATAGGTGGATATAATATTAGTCGTTAGATATAAAGAATGTTTAGTAACTTAAGAAGTTCTAGGACAGTTATTAACACATGTCGTGTCAGCCCTATTACATTCGCGATTGTCCACTTCCAGAAAACATCCTGTGTTGGTTTAACATGAATTAGTAAATGTTAATTAGGGATGCCCATAACGTTAATTAATGAGAGACGACTAGTCAAAACACTGTCATTTCCTGCCCAGGACATCACACCCCTACACGCTAAGGTCGGTGAGAAACATTCTCATAAAACAACACACACACAGTCAAGACTGTAGATTCCCGTCGTCTAGCTACAAATCCCTGTGATGTATTAAAGGTTGAAGAATTTTGAACTGAACTGTCCGAAAGTTTATATCTAAAATGTTGGAATTGGATACAGTGATAAAGTCTTATATCAATATGTAGACTCATAAATATTGGTTTTATGTTTTAACGGAGATATGATATTTTCTTATGAAATATCGCGTATTAGAGTAATTTGCATGCTTTACCATTCATTGTACCATTCTAAACCATGTGAATGTTGTATGTCAGTCAATCGGGTGAGAAAACAGCCCAATCCTCGCTCTATAAAGGACTATGTCAATCATTTTGCAAGTTGAAATGACCCCTGATACTTTATGAATATTTTATAACAGTTTATTCATAAACTTAATGCTTCGTACTATAGGCCTGTGGCCTCTTCAGTGCTGAATAAAGATTGAAAATACATCAGTCAATCAAAGATGAAGGTAACTTTATACATCAGAGTTCTTTAGAATTAGTTCATGTTTTGTTCTTAGACTAACATTTCAACCATCGATTGTGTTCACATGTAGACTCAAACTGGTATATTAAAAAAATGTATACAGACAATAACAACTGTATTAGAAACAACAAGTTCTGTAGAGACTCATGTCTCCCATCCTTTGTTTGGTATGATTATGTCTTATAATTATTTTAGGATGGAAGGTACAGTTACCAAATAAAATATTCTGAAATATCAATTCATTATGACCATATTTCATAATCTATTTTTTAAAGTAACCCTCCTTACATTAAAGATAACTATTTAAAGAATATAGTACTTAAAGACATTGCAACAAACCGAATAATCAGGGGGGAGACTTTATACTGAGGGGGGCGCGAAATATATCCGCCCGGGGGAGATTTTATTTCAGAACAGATTCGCCGGGGGAGAATCTGTACCGGTATAAAATCTCCGGGGGGAGAATTTGTACGGGGGAGAGTTTATACCGGGACACCGGAACCGGGTCGGTTTGGACTTGGCTGGTGTTGAGGGAGGGGCCTGGTGTAACGGCGGTCTGTGTTTCCGTGGTCTTGCTTGTAGGTGGTGATGGGAGGGGGGGGGGGGGGGGGGGAGTCAGGGGAGAAGATACTTTTCCTCTTTCTCTTCTTCCTTCCGTGACCTGTCCCTACAGGCGTGCGAAAGGGCTCCTCCCCTCCGGATTCGAGGGGAGCGAGTTCCAATGCTGCTGTTGGGGGCGGAGGGGTGGTGGGTAGGCTCTCCTGGATCTCCATGGCGGCGACTGGTGGAGCCTTCTTCACTTTGGGCGGCCTGGCCTTCTGTAGCGGGCGTGGTGCAGCAGGGATAGAGGCCGGGGTGGTTTTCTCCTTAGGCTTGGTCTTGGCCGGAGCTTTGACCAGAGGCCTTTTCCTTTGACCTAAGTCAAAGGAGATGGAGAGGGTGGAGGAGTTGGACTTGTAGGAAGTCCTGACTACTCTTCTTTCATTAATTAACGTGTTGGGCATCCCTAATTAACCTTTACTAATTCGTGTTAAACCAACACAGGATGTTTTCTGGAAGTGGATATTCGCGAATGTCAAAGGACTGACACGACACGTGTTAATACTGTCCAAGCACTTCTCAAGTTCCTAAGATTCTTTATATCTAAAGATTAGTATTATATCTAATTATATACCACTTTATTGTCTCATATTTCAGTAGTTAAAGAAAACACAGAGCTCAAAGTGAAGCTTTTTCACTCTACATTCTCAACATAGTCTCTATCAGAAGTGTTTGGCTTGTGTTGGGTCCGACTTGGCCCGGGCTGTCAAAATGCACTTTAAACACACAAATGTATCATCAAATGTCTTTAAATCTATAGACTAGCATTATATCTACCTATATACAACTTTATAGTGTCTCAGTTCGCTGTATTTAAAGAAAACAAGGTGCTCAAAGTGAAGCCCTTTTCCCTCTACATTCTCAACATAGTCTCTATAAAAAGTGTTTGGCTTGTGTTGGGTCCGACTTGGCCCGGGCTGTCAAAATCAACTTTAAACACATAGAAGTATAATCAAATGTGTTTACATCTATAGATCAGTGTTATATCTACCTATATACCACTTTATAATATATCAGTACATCGTCTTTAAAGAAAACAAGGTGCTCAAAGTGAAGCCCTTTTCCCTCTACATCCTAGACATAGTCTCTATCAGAAGTGTTTGGCTCGTGTTGGGTCCGACTTGGTCCGGGCTGTCAAAATCTTCTATAAACACAAAAATCTATCTTCAAATGTGTTAACATCTATAGATTAATATTAAATCTACCTATATACCACTTTATATTGTCAGGGTACATCGTATTTAAAGAAAACAAGGGGCTCAAAGTGAAGCCCTTTTCCCCTCTACATTCTCAACATTTTCTCTATCAGAAGTGTTTGGCTTGTGTTGGGTCCGACTTGGCCCGGGCTGTCAAAATGCACTTTAAACACACAAATGTATCACCAAATGTCTTTAAATCTATAGACTAGCATTATATCTACCTATATACAACTTTATAGTGTCTCAGTTTGCTGTATTTAAAGAGAACAAGGTGCTCAAAGTGAAGCCCTTTTCCCTCTACATTCTCAACATAGCCTCTATCAGAAGTGTTTGGCTTGTGTTAGGTCCGACTTGGTCCGGGCTGTCAAAATCTTCTATAAACACAAAAATCTATCTTCAAATGTGTTAACATCTATAGATTAATATTAAATCTACCTATATACCACTTTATATTGTCAGGGTACATCGTATTTAAAGAAAACAAGGGGCTCAAAGTGAAGCCCTTTTCCCCTCTACATTCTCAACATTTTCTCTATCAGAAGTGTTTGGCTTGTGTTGGGTCCGACTTGGCCCGGGCGGTCAATATCTACTTTAAACGCACAGATGTATCTTAAAATGTGTTTACATTTATAGATTAGTATTAAATCTATCTATATACCACTTTATAATGTCACGGTACATCGTATTTAAAGAAAACAAGGGGCTCAAAGTGAAGCATTTTTACTGTATTTTCTTAAGAAAATCCCTGTTAGAAGTGTTCGGTCCGACTTGGCCCGGGCTGTCAAAATCAACTTAAACCTCACAGATGTATCATCAAATGGATTCACATCTATAGATTACTATTATATCTACCTAAATACCACTTCATAGTGTCTCAGATCGCTGTCCTTAAAGAAAACAAGGTGCTCAAAGTGAAGCCCTTTTCCCTCTACATTCTCAACTTAGTCTCTATCAGAAGTGTTTGGCTTGTGTTGGGTCCGACTTGGCCCGGACGGTCAAAATCTACTTTAAACACCCATATGTATCTTCAAATGTATTTACATCTATAGACTAGTGTTATATCTACCTATACACCACTTTATAATGTCACAATATATCGCATTCAAAGACAACTGGACCGTTAAAGTCAAGCACTTTTACTGTATTTTATTAAGAAAATCCCTGTTAAAAGTGTTCGGTCCGACTTGGCCCGGGCTGTCAAAATCAACTTAAACCTTACAGATATATCATCAAATGGATTCACATCTATAGATTAGTATTATATCCACCTAAATACCACTTTATAGAGTCTCAGATGGCTGTACTTAAAGAAAACAAGGTGCTCAAAGTGAAGCCCCTTTCCCTCTACATCCTAGACATAGTCTCTATCAGAAGTGTTTGGCTTGTGTTAGGTCCTACTTGGTCCGGGCTGTCAAAATCTACTTTAAACACATAGATGTAAAATCAAATGTATTTACATCTATAGATTAGTATTTTATCTACCTATTTACCACTTTATAACGTTTCAGTACATCGTATGTAAAGAAAACTGGTCCGTTAAAGTCAAACACTTTTCCTGTATTTTCTTAAGAAAATCTCTGTCAGAAGTGTTGGGTCCGACTTGGCCCGGGCTGTCAAAATCAACTTAAACCTCACAGATGTATATTCAAATGTATTCACATCTATAAACGAGTATAATATTAACCTATATACCACTTTAAAGTGTCTCGGTTCGCTGTATTTAAAGAAAACAAGGTGCTCAAAGTGAAGCCCTTTTCCCTCTACATTCTCAACATAGTCTCTATCAAAAGTGTTTGGCGTGTGTTGGGTCCGACTTGGCCCGGGCTGTCAAAATCAACTTTAAACTCACGCTTGTATCATCAGATGTGTTTATATCTATACCTTGTTTTCTTTAAATACGATGTACTCTGACGGGAACATAAACATCATAATGATAATGATGGTGATAGTTGTTTATGATGAGGATGATCACCATATTTTAACGTCCGTGTTGTGATTAACAAGGAGGCCTTTCATGATTGAATTTAATCGTGCACTATTGCACATATTTATTTATCTGAAGATCCTCTTGTGAAGCATGTCAAGACTGAAAACAAGTCAATGGATTTTCCTAAACGACCCATTGATGCAGTAAGAATATCAATGTTAATGTTTATTTTGTTGATGGTGCTGGACGGTACAGAAATGAGTGTCAATAAAGCGAAGTGCCATATCAAATCGACCTAGAGCCAGTCACTTGCTACTCGAAAACGTCAATGTGTGATTTTGTGTCAAAGTTGATGTCCAGCTTGACACAAACACAGTATCTTTGGCATGGTTCGATCCTCTTGTTACCGTAATGTGTGGTTTTGATTCCGAGACCACCAATGGTACGACCCAGAAAATGCCTCGTGGGAAATGATAATTACATATAAAATTCTTTGGAATACGCCCACATACAGAGTCAGACGTATCCAAGCGAACAAACCTGATATGGTCCTTTTTGATAAATCCAATGAAAGCATTGTATGACCGATTTATCTGTTTCTTTTGAAACTAATGAGATTCAGGAGAAACAAGGCAAAGACAGTATGAGGACCGTACTAAGGAAATGTCAAGCTAGCTTCCCAAGTTGTTATACTCGCCATTCATGACAAGAAAAATCCCGTTTCCTGACGCTTAAAATAGTGTTTATATTAATTAAAATGCACACATTTCCAAATATTCGAAATATTCCAGTGTCCATACCGTCCACTATCCTTGAAGGATAATGATGACGTAGACGACAAAAACGACAACGACAACAACGATGTGCTGGATAAACTTTCAGAAAGCATATGATTCTGTCTGTTTGGGAATGTTTGGACATGTTGTAGAAATTTTCGTCAGTGTCCACATCGTCCACTATCCTGGAAGGTGTATCTTGCCACATATGTTTGCGGGTAGAGACACAAAACCAAATAAAGACATGACACATGTGTATGCATACAATTTGGAATAATACGGACAGTTTACAATCCTAGACACATTCCACATTAAGCCATGTTAGATATGTTTACACTGCTGTTTTATGTATGAGAACACAAGAAAGTACGGATTTGTCAGTCATTCAAATCTCGGGTTCAGCAAAAGTTTTCGTATCTATTTTTAGTAAAAATCGTTAGGAGTTTTGCGAACAGGGTGTTAGTTGTCAATTTTAGGTGCTTAAAATGCACTTTAATGAATCCTTGGAGTCTGTAACCTTGAGAAACGTTGTAATGTTATTAATACAAAAATCAGTAAAAGATAAAGCATATATTTTGTGACCGGAACTAGCATGTTCGAGGTAAAGCTTACGTTTTGTGTACCATCAAAAGCATGCAAGTAATGACATTTCTTCAAAACATGACAAAATCCCTATCATCCACAACATGAGAGATATTGACCACGAATGTGTGTACCGAACTCTCGAACCTATTCTCCGATCACGACCGCCTCACCATAAAAATACATATAGATTTGGACCTGTGAAGATCAGGGTTAGAACAGATCTTCAGCAACGAATGCTTGTATTAAAAGATGACTATGGTTGTCGTTAGATGCGGCTAACGGGATCGGGTTGGTTGTCAGGCTCGCTGACTTGGTTGATTGGCTGCATATCATCTTATCCCAATTGTTTGGATTGATGCTCGTGATGTCAATCACTGGATTGTCAGGTCCAGACTTGATTCTTTGCATGACCTCCGTCATATAGCTGGCATATTGCTGAGTGTGGCGTTAAAAAACAAAACAAACAAACAAACAAAACATATAAATTTTACCGCTTATTTCAAATTCGAGATAAAAATACATAGCGCCAATTCGAACTCCCAATCTGACTTTACAATAGAACTGTGTACCATGATATCGAAGTTTGAATTTGCCACTGTGACAGCTTTAAGAAATCTTAATTAGAATTTTACTTAACTGTAAACAATTCTCCTTGATACAGGTTGAGGAATCCGTAATGAAGTCAAAGAAAGTGATCATTTGCAACATTGTCAAACTTAGTTTCATCCACAGAAACCACGGACCTTTTTCGCAAAACTAAAATTCAACTCAATCCTTCACTTGTTTTTCTGTCACAATGTTTATTGATTATTACCTGCGAAATACATTTCAATTAGTCATCGAGATACATGTCAATTAGCCACACCTTACACCTGTTGTATTCTGAATTGATCGTCTATGCAATCGTGTTTCTATGGATCTATAATACACAGTCTGTTACTCAGTTTTATTTCGCTTATCGACTTTCTACATAGGTGAACAGGGACATTTATTTTACATGCAAACAACATGTTATTCAGGAAAATATAATTACATGATAGGGGTTTGTGAACACACAAATAATTATTTATTCAAACACCTCTTCCTTTAAAAAACATATATATTAACACACACAAATGGTTTTTACAAACAATAGTTGATTTTATGCTTCCAAACAAACCACACGCAAGCTATTGTTAAATTTTAAAATAAAGCCAAGGTAAATGTATCCACAATCATATTTAATCACAAATAACGTTCTGTTCTATATAAATGTAACAAGTGAACTAACCATTTCAGTGGATCTCAACATGGACAAAACTGTTGGAGATGTTCAATGAGTGAATGTTTATTTAATGAAGTAAAAACGTAGATTCTTTCTTTTGGTAAATACATGTAGCTGTACATCTTATAGATGTTCCAAGACAAAATGATATAATATCTACCTGTATACCACTTCACTTTGAGCACCTTGTTTTCTTTAAAAACCGCGATCTGAGACACTATAAAGAGATATTTAGGTAGATATAATACTAATCTATAGGTGTGAATCCATTTCATGTTACATCTGTGAGGTTTAAGTTGATTTTGACAGCCCGGGCCAAGTCGGACCGAACACTTGTGAGACTGTTGAGAGTATGGGGAGAAGAGGTCTACTTTAACCAACGTGTCTGCTTTATACACGATGAACAGTGACATTATTAAGTGGTATTTACATAGATATAGTACTATCCTATGAATATAAACACTATGCCGACAGATGGAAATTTGTATCGCGAGAGCTAGAAGTATTTGATACGTTTCAAATCTTATTTCGTTTAACGATTGCTCTTTTACATGTTACCTAGATCAGCGACGCTTACACACAGCTCCACTTTCTGGATTTCAAGCGATTTACTCCGAAATACCTAATTATGATTCACGTTTTTGGTTGGTGATTGTTCATTAATGTCATGTGTATATGTTGCATCAATAATATGTAGGTATGATCGCCGATAATGAAGTAATTAGCCAATAACACTTTGGCCCGTCTTGGCCCGGCCCGGCCCGACTTTTAGGCAATGCCCTCGTCAGTTGTCTAATACGGTCAAGAGTAAGATCTTCCGGAAGACCACTGCACTGGAGGTATGTGGATTATTGAGGAGGTACTACGTGTTTGGAACTGGGAGTTGAACACTAAGCACTTTAGAGAAGAGCTCACAATAAAACGTTATGGACTCGCGGACGGACTTGTGTTTTCATTTCAAGACGTACATTTATCAGGTTGAACTTCCTAACTGTAACAATAACTGAACTTTACGCCTTTTATACACATTTGTGATGGGGCGACAATGCGACAACGAGACATATTTTGACCTTGAAAATGTCGCGTTACGGCATCGTCGCCCTTTTGTAAAATAAAGAAAAGGATTATCAAAGAGCGACAATGCGGACACGCGACAATCCGACAAATGGCCAATTGTCGCGCTTTTGTTAATTTTGACACGTTTTGCTTGTTTTTGTAAAGGCGTCAATGCGACAATGCGACAACGAGACAATGTCCCTTCCATAGTAATCCGTGCAAATAAAACTGAGTAATGAAATAGAAGTCTGACATGCCAGTTAAAAGATAGAGTGTTGCAGCTTCTGATTTCATAGATCTTCAAGAAGGGTTATCAATAATGGGATGGGTGATGAGTTCAACTGCATACGCTGTGATTAACAATAATGCTCCGAGTCAATACATTTTGTCAAATGTATGACATGTATTACGTGAATGGACATATTGTTTATACTCGTCCATGTTTTTGACGGACAAAATAGTTTACATGCTCGGTAAAACTGAGGACGGGCATCATTGTGTGTTTCCGTGCTTTGTTCAGGTGAACAATTGACTTGTCCTTGCATGTGTTTGTGACGGGTGCCACTTGTGTGGCAGGATACGCTCACCTTTTCCCGAACACCCATTGGATGACCTGAACCACTTCGGATTTTTATCCCACATCAGTCTGATACACCATGATGTAACTGAAATACTGATATACTGTACAGTTGAAAATGATGTTTAATGCGATTACCGTAGTGTGTTACTGCAACTGTTCATATTTTGTGCAGTGATGTTATGTAATATGTAAAAGAAAGCATATTCAATTAGCCAATTGATTTGAATAGAATATACTTGCGTCAGTGTATTTTATTAACGCCCCAAATCGTAATTTAAACACATAAAATAACAGATCACGCATGGTGCCTTGACTTACTACTAGATTTAATGGGCCACCCCGGAATAAAATAGTTCCGCCCAAAGCGAGGAACATATGTTTTAGTATGTTTACAAGAAATATATTCCAAACAATATCCTCATGAGATGAGAGGATCTTTTACAGAATTACCTTAGTAAGTCAATTACAATGACAGAGCGTCGTAATACATTTACATCAAGTACAATACGTCAAAATGGCCGACACGATAAACGTGACGGGAGATATTTTCGAAGTTGTTAATTAACCTGTGGCTATTTCAAGCCTTTGGCATCACTGATCAATTGGCCGATCATTGAAAGGTGATTGTGAAGATGTGTCAAATAGATACTAAGGTAAATTCATAGATTTCTGTAAATTGTTACTGCGACAGTTTGGATTTTTTTTCGTGTTTTTTCTCTCTGGGATGGGTTGTAGCGAGGGTATCCTTAAATGGGCTTGCAACCACGCTTCTGTATGAATTCGTACCAGGGAATTCCAAGGGTTTTCCCCAGGAATGTGGAAGTAGTCAGTGTTTACGCCTTTTCAAGAATACAGTCACATGAAGAACGTCATGAGACCGACCTCGCGTCCAAGTCGTATATCTTGTGAACTTCACATTAAAAAAATAGTTATTGTTATAACCAAATGAAACATAACCCATTATCCGATAGGGGTAACTGTACATAGCCGTTACCACAATAAACTTAGTAACATTGTTTGGTTTGACTTCTTGGCGCGTGTCTGAATTCCATTAACATGTAACAAATCCTAAAACTAGCTTATCAGCAAATCTCGCTGCACTGCGCGCGAGAGATACTAGAGCAAGGCATGCCAGAAATACGAAACCTAATGCTTCCGAAAGGAAGCCTTGGACATCACGTGCATCGGGGGACCAGCGCCATCTGATTGGCCGTTAACAGTTGTACAACGCGGAGCAAAAAGCATCGTTTTTCCGTCCATTTTACGCTTGAAAAACTCGACCCTTTTCTGGACACTTTCTAGACGCTGACCAATTAATCAATTTTAATGAATTTTTAGTCGTTTTTCCGTGCAATGACCATATACGGAAAAAACGACGTTTTCGTGTTTGCAGTGTTATTTGATAAACGCCGCTGTAGTAGCCTCAGCAAATGGGTACCCAGTAGGAATATAAGTGGCATACGTCAACAGCAGTGTGTACGGGATCCAATATGGTACCTCGAAGAGTTAACAGGGTCAATTGTCATGAGACAAGCAAGTGACATCAATCAACACTATAACGTGATGCTATCCGAACAGGTCGTTGATCCTACTTTTTACGAGACAGCAACTTACCGATCAGATAACTCGATTTTTTTGCATTGATAAAGGAAGGTATGTTAATGCAAACCCACAAACATGAAGGAGTAGGTTTGGGTTGTACTCTCTCCAGCAAGCAGAGAATGTATTTGTAATTCAAAAACTCTCACTCACTCACTCACTCTCCAGGAGCATGCTTTAGGGTATAGAGATGGCATAACGTTATTGATTGTGCAGTTATTATTATGGTTATTATGATTAGGAATATTACTTACATAAAAAAACTTTGTGTACAAAATATTAAAGTCGGACTTTGAGAAATATACGTTTTCTGATATATTGGTTGTTTTAGTGTGTCATGCTGCCTTGTTGTGCATGTAAGGAATATACTTATTCAGGAAAATATGATTTTACAATATCAACATCTACATATTAATCAACTAGTTGATTATTCTTGTTTTAGCCTTTGATGTAAAAAAATGACTAATACTGAGGACGGATGTGTGCATATTAGGCATATATATTTCTCCTAAAGTATAATGCAATGGGCAATCAAGAAAGAAGGGAACGTGAACATTGTTTTTGCAGGTTATACCGATGTACTGAGACACCTATCAACAGGCAAAGTAAAATATCAAATTGGATATACATGTGGTCCGCCAAATGTGTTTTCGATTATGTTCTTAGCTGGCAATTCATCTTCTCTGAGATAGAAACAGCATCCATGCATCTGGAAATAAATAACCCCAATGGAGGTATTCTTAGTTGAGAATGCAGACAAACATCTAAATGTGCAGTAACCGAGCTCACCTTTGTATCACAGTTGTGTCTAATGACGGATAGCTCTACAGATCTAATGGGTATTGTTACCCATATATGGTTCTATTATCTTAGAGAAGGTCTCTGGTGTAATCCAAAGTTTCTCACTTCCTCACTCAAGCTGGCATTGACTTATTTACCCTTTACGCATACAACTAATGTGTGTAGCCAGAATACATCGTCACCGTTAGTGATACACACATTAAATGTCTTATATGTATTTGGTAATGACAATATCTCATTACTGAAAAAGGCAAACTGACTGAGCAGATAGGAAAAAGACAATGATTATGTTGAAGAAGCAATTTTTCAACACTTGGAAATGTAGCGATACTTCACATCAAATACGTATTGTTGTAGTTTCAAAGCCCTTTTAGAATGTATCCATTACATTACACTGAATAGAGGAATTGATAAATAGATGTGTAATACTATTTCTTCATCCGGATTCATAGTCTAGTTAGTCATAAGTATGTAAACGTTAGCAACCATTGAAAGTGATTTCATTACTTAGCTTAAATATTTATGCTGGAGCTTTTGGACTAATCAAGTGACTATAAAGGTTCGCTCCTCCTACCTTTTACTGGAGTTGGTATCCCTACAATGTGCACTGTAGGAAGATCATTCAGAACTTTTGACGCCATGATTTTGCTGAAGTAATGCCAAACTCTCAGTAAATCTTGCTCAAAACATCGATATACTTTGTGGAATTTCTACAAAGTATGCTAGCATATATTATGATATTCTGGAGGTAACATTTGTAACAACACCCACACCTTGCAAGAGCAACGAGGAGGAAAGTCCTGTAGAAATACAGATTACGACTTGACAGTTCTATGATGAGGCAAGATGATCAGGATTGATTTTAAAGGATTGGACAATCACAGGAAATAGGCCATTGTTTCGTGGCTCAAACAAGATAGAACATGTCAAATGTCTCAAGGCAAGTGAATGGATAGGTACAATTCATCAATAGGAAATGTGTATTCTCTTACCTGATACAGAATGACAAATTAATGCTAGTGTCCTACACCATTCCTGTCTGATGGTGTTTCTGGAGTAGCCACACATTCATGCACGTCACTCTCATTGACATTCAACCAATATGCCAATAACGGGATGTAAACGTGCGTTTAAGGGGCCATCTGAACAACAGTTAATATTTCTAAATGCTCCAGATGAACATTTGTTTGATGGATCTTTAAGACCACTCCATAGTCTAGTGGTAGAGCGTCCGCCCGGAGAGTGGTAGGTCAAGAATTCGATCCCCGGCCGCATCATACCAAAATGGTACTTGTTGTTATCCTGTCTTGCGCTCGACATTAAGGGGCTAAAGCAATGACTGATCGGCTCGGATTCAGTATAGTGTGTCTGAGTGGGTTATTCATGTTAAACTGCGGCATGGTATCTCAGTGGGCTAGCACTGTAAATTGGCATCAGTCCAGACTAGTACAAGCAGCCACGGCCACACACACACACACACACACACACACACACACACACACACACACGTCCATGCACGTCACAATATAAGTGCAATAATATTGGACATGACAATAAACCCCATTTCACCTCACCTGACGGATCTTTAAACTACCTGCATATGCATGACAGACCTATTCACACAATCTTTGGTTCTTGCAGAAAATACACATTACTGATTTTCAATTGGGTGTCACTAATTCATGATATCATGGTATAGCTACAAAATGTACTTATTGTGTATACAAGATAACGTATTGGTTTTCATTGAGACCAAGACAAAAGGATATACCGGGGTGTTGAAAACACTTTTTGTGCCAACAAGGATTGAAAGTTATTGTTGATACTGGAAAATTGTAACCCTATCTACCAAGAGGCCTTGTCTGTCATAACCGAAACTGTTGCCTCCCATGTAAGATGGACCTTTACAAAACATTCGCAAAGGCAAAGGTATTGTGACATACACAAAACAAAACAAAACAGTCTATATAACGAGCGACAGTCTATATAACGAGCGACAGTCTATATAACGAGCAACAATCTATATAACGAGCAACAATCTATATAACGAGCAACAGTCTATATAACGAGCAACAATCTATATAACGAGCAACAGTCTATATAACGAGCAACAGTCTATATAACGAGCAACAATCTATATAACGAGCAACAATCTATATAACGAGCAACAGTCTATATAACGAGCTCTTTTTAAAAAATGAGCAGGTAACACGAAGGGGTTTGTAGGCAATTTCACAGGGACAGTAGCGAGTGTGTCCATTTTATGCATTGATGCAGGCCTGACATCTTCGCCTTGCTGAGGCCAATAAATGTTGAAGAAAGGCCTGGGATTCCATAGCAGTGAAAGGATAAGCAAGTTCCTGCAACGCTGTTTGAGTAATTTGAAGAGTTCGAAAATGACGTTGCGTTTCATCTCAGATTAGTTTTTGTTTCCGCACTCAACAATATTCCAGCTATATGACGGCGGTCTGTAAATAATCGAGTCTGGACCAGACAATCCAGTGATGGACATCATGAGCATCGATCCGCGTCATTGGGATGACATGCATCAACCAAGTCAGCGAGCCTGACGACCCGATCGCGTTAGTTGCCTCTTACAACAAGCATAGTTGCCTTTTACGGCAAGCATGGGTTGCTGAAGACCTATTGTACCCCGAATCTTCACGGGTACTCAGTTTGGAGACAGATCAGGATGTGTTGGAGGCACGTGGATAACACATTAACATTAGGATGGAAACGTGACTCATCAGTGAAGAGGGCCATTTTCCGCTAACGTGTTGTTCCCCGCAACACGGATCCTGTAGATGCGTAGACGCCGTCGAACCGTCCTGGCAGATGGACGTTTGTCACCAGGGATAGTACGGGCTGTACGAGTCTGGAACCTGTGTCGGAGATGCGTGGTTAGAATCCAAGTGACTTGCCGGGGAGGTATCACGGGTGGGCAGCTACCAAGTGGTCGATCTATGATGTGTTTGTTCTATTTATAACGTATCATAAGTGCCATATGGTGTACCTGTGAACGTTGAATAGACATACGACGTCTCGTTTGGGTACATATTCAAGAATTCCTATGGCACGAAATCTGTATATTTTCACTTATGCGTGACAGGGTAAGATATCATCAAGGCGATCTAAAGTGGTGTTTTTCTGCTCCGCACTTCGGAAGATTGCTCAGAGTAGCTAGGATATGGGATCGGATGTCTGGCCTTTTATAGAGAGAACATGTGAAGCATTTACTCCCGAATATTCGTTATTTTGAGCAAAACCATGTGACACCATCGACAATACTATTTTTGGTTGGTTGCGTTTATTGAAGCTTTTTCACACTAATTGTCCCCAACTCCCTAAACAAATTTTCCTAAGTTTTGTACTTTAATTTTGTGCTGATTCAGTGAAAGTAATCTATATCAGAGATTACGGAAACAGCCAATTTGCTCCTTGCGTCAGAAGTGGCGTTGCCCACATCTTCTGTTACCTTATCTTAAAGGCATAGCAAATAGTCGAAGACGATGGAACAACTATGTGCATGATATATGCCCCTTGGCGAAGTGTTCATAAAAGTATGATAAAAAACTATGATGGGAGATCATTTTAAAGTATCAATTCTAAATTATAGTAAAACGGTTTGGAGCCACTCATTTTGTGCTGGTCGGGGCAAATTTAATCAGGATTATAAACAGAATTGTATGACACAAAAAAAGTCATTTAAACGGGCACCCCTACAGTCTGACATATTGTGAATTTAATTATCGCTCATAATGTCACTGGAATGAGTGAGTGAGAAAAACGACATGGTCTAATATAAATGTCAGTACCACCACGATTTTCTATATGCAGCACAGCCAGTAACAACATGTTAGTAACAGAGTGTTCCAGGCCTCCATCTGTGCTGACAAACAACAGAAACAAAGAAGTAGTCGTACGCATTACCCTAGAACCGCTCCTGGCTTCTGATTGGTCGAGAGGATCACGTGACCTCTGTGACGTCACATCCGGTCACGTGACCTGCGCATGTGACTTGCGTGCGCATCCAAGATGGCGGCACACCCGTTTCCGGTGGCGCGCGCATCAAAGATGGCGTCGCATCCGTGTCCGGTGGCGCGCCTTCAAGATGGCGTCGCATCCGTGTCCGGTAGCGTGCGCCTTCAAGATGGCGTCGCATCCGTTTCCGGGGAGGAGGGGGAAAACCCGGAGAAGCGCACGTACAAGGTGAACAAGATCGACATGGTTTTTGTTCTTTTGTCGTTCTAAAAATAGAAATAGAAAAGGCGGTGGGGGTGAAGGGAGGGAGGTGGCGGTGAAGGGTTGGAGGGAGGAGGCGGGAGGAGGCGGGGGTGGGTTCACGGTGTGTGGGGGGTTGGAGGGTCGTCAAAGCAAAGGAGGAAAAGCTGTCTTTCGGGAGAGATGGGTGGCCCTGAAAAGGGCCGTTGGAAAACAAACTGGAAACGGGAAACGACAGGAAACGGCAGGAACACTGGAACACTGGAACACTGGAAAAACTGCAAACGATGGGAAACTGGTAAAAACAGTGGGGCAGCATGGCCCATGCGTTAGTCACTTTGTTCAGATGATCTATCTTATTCATCCTCTACTTCCATCTCATCCTCGGACTGAAGGTGTCGTCTGCGCTTTGAAGGGTGTTTTCTTGAGGGGCTTCTGTTCCGTTTTCTTTTCTCTAGACGAGGTGTGATGCCTACACGGAGTTGTGTGAGGCATTCTTTTAGGTCGAGGACATCGGCATGCATGTCTTCGATGAGATGAAGCACTTGTGCCACGGGTGTCACGGGTGCCACGGGTGTCGACGTGGACGGTGTTGCTAACATTTTCTTTCGACTGGGTTCTGGGCAATCTGCAGTGAAATGACCCAGGGCTCGACAGTTGTAACAGCGGTCCAGGCGATGAGGAGTGTTCTTTGGACTGGGTTCTGGGCAACCTGCAGCGAAATGACCCAGGGCTCCACAGTTGCAACAGGGGCACGGGTTCCGATTCTCCTGCTTCTCTTGACTGCTCATCTTCGGACAGACATAGTGACGGTGACCTTGATCGTGACACTGGAGGCATGTCACTTCAGGGCAGTACAGGTAACTGTGACTGTCGGTCTGACACTTCATACAACTGTATCGAGCTGACATGATGGGTTTCATAGAATGCAGTGTGTGTGAGTGGCTTCGCTCTTGTTTTGTTTTTATAGGAGAGGCACTGATACCCTGCTTCCTGGTTGGTTCGCCAGGCCGCAGCTCCGATTGATTCGTTCCGGGGCCTGGCCTGCACCTCGGTTTTCCAAAACGGACCGACCCCTGTGTTTTTTTTCCATAGGAAATGGATTTTACCATGGGAGAGAAAGCACAACCCCGGTTCGCCCAATCAGAGACCCGCCTGGTCCGAGCGCGGTCTCTGATTGGTCGACAACCCAGGCTTCCGATTGGTCCGATTTCGATCCGGTTTTTATCGGGGTGTGCATTTCGATCCTGTTTTGTTTTTTCTTCATCCTACAGACAACATAACACGACTATGAGTTCAACTTTTTTTTTAATCCCCCTGATCACATGTACCAACACAACAAAACAAAAGTCACAGGATGAGGGGGGACACTTTGTCACTTGGGGTGTACAAGACACTCGACTCTTCTCTTCCCTGCTTCTTGGGACACCAAACCTCTGTATTTTTCGTTCACTTCTCCATCAGGACAAAACACGCACAAGTATTCGCAGGGGACTTTGGCGTGCTTCAGATGTTCTTTCCAGGGTTGGTCCGTGGCTTCCCATTGGCGGAGTGTCACACCGCAGCAATAACAGATAACACGGTCACCTCGTCCTGGATAGAAATAGCCAGCCATGGCCATGTCATAAGGGGTCTGGGTCATCTGTTTTAGGCCACGTTTGAAAAGACCTCAGACGTTCTTGAAATGAATCATAGTTGGGATGAGAAGGATGACACAAGGTGTAAGAAGGAAAAGGTCTCTCCAGAATGTCACTGAGTCGCCATGTGTCGTCCATCAAGAGTGTGTCGTCCATAAAGAGTGGACGTTTTCTCGTTTCTTGTTCTCCCGCCTTATCAGACACCCACTCAGAATCGGTGACGACATCTCGGGATGATGACATGGCATTCTTAGAACGTCTTTGCTCCATGATGACTGTGACTTCACTGAAGGTCTGAGGGTTCGCCTGCTTTTATGAAACTCTCCACCCTACTCCCTTCAACGGAAGGTCATGACCTTAGCTTCCACCTCCTCCACCTCATTACGTGACGTCATCCTGTGTTTGGGTTGACGGACACACGGCATGATGCATGACATGATACATGACATGACATGGCACACGGTGGGTGTGGTGATGCGTACTGGAATGACTGACACCAGGCAGCTGATCTTTCAAGCATAGCCTTTCTCTTTTATCTATTTTTATTTTAATTTTACACTTTGGTGTGCACTGACATGACAGACGCACAGACAGACAGACAGACAGACGGACAGACGACGTAAACGACATCTCAACTCAACCTCTACCCTCGGTTCGGCACTCTATTGGAGTTGAGATCAATCAAGACACAAAGAGTCAGTTCAATCAATCACTGTTTAATAATGGAAAAAACAATCACAACCAGATACAATGGAAATACGAAAAGTCAATGGAGGAGGGAGTGCTTTGCATGTCCCTACAACAACAACAACAACAAAAACGCGACAACGTTTTCCTCTTTCATCTTCAAGCTCTTCTATCTTCAATCCCATAAGAGGTGGTCCTCCCTCAAACATGTGAGAGGTCCATCCGTTCAACACGTACAGTCTATGGCCTCCATGAAACAGACATGACACATCACTTGATCACGGTTGCAGCTTACGTGTTGTAAAGTTCTTCGAGTGAAGAGGAGGATCACCATAAGATGTGATCCTCAGATGCGATAGGCATGTCATGTGTCACTATGCTGTCATAGGTCAACATACAAGTACAGTCTATGAGCTCCAGACCACAGGCATGACACATCACTTGCCCGCTGTTGCAACTGATGTATCTTAACATGTTGTTGTGTCGGCAAACACGAAATTCGCGTTGTAGGGGAGTGAGTTGAGCTTCTCCATAAGGATCCAGGTCAAGGTTGTCATCATCATCATCATCGTCGCAAACCATGGGCATACCTGAGGAGTAGACATGAACATCTTCCGGTGATGCTGGTGACCAAGAAGCCTCAAGCAGGGGGAGCGTGTCCAGATCCATGGAAGGGAGAGTGGCCAGCTTGAGCGCTTCATGATCATCGAGGTCACCCGTCGCCATCGTCACAGGGGCATTCGGTGAATAGGTGGGCTCCCGAGGTGTTTGTTCCCACCACTGTTCTAGCATGGTCTGGGCTGAACTGACATCAGGGGTCCTGTCAATCATAGGACAGAGTCCATTCATCATATGCATAGGTATAGTCATCATCAACATCGCCATCATCATCATCAACATCAACATCAACATCACATCAAGAATGACTGAGACAAAAGAAGAGCAGGGTACTTACAGCTGTTCTTGAGGAGAGATCTTCAGAGATAATTTCTTCCGTGATCGTCTTTTTGCAGAAGTTGCAGGTGTTGCAGGTTTCAAAAAGGATGTCCCCATCGTTTCGGTGTCTGTTGTCGCTGCTGCAATGTTGCTGTGGCTGCTGTGGTGGTGGTGGTGGTGACTGGCGCTTTGGTGGTGGTGGTGGTGGGTGTTGTTGCTGCTGCTGTGGGGACAACAACTGCTGTGGGTTTGCTCGTCTTTTTCTTCTGGATCTTCTTTAACGTCTTCTTCGATGTTCCTTTCTGGGGTTCAGTCAGCTTCCTCATCTTTGAACGTATCTGTTCGCACATCATGTCGTCGCCCTTCGTACGTAACTTGGCGTACGCGTCGTCGGTCTTCATCTTTAAACACAGCAAGTCGTACACTTCACCCCACAGTTCAGCAGTCATTTCACCGCTCCCATCTCCACTGCTTCCTTGGCCACTCATGTCGCTTCGTGTCTTGTCATTCAAGCGTTTCGACATGTTGTTCGACATGATGTTGTCCGGATGTTCTGTTCGTTGTTGTTGTTGTTTCTTTCCAAGTCTTCATGGAGGTGCGTCAACACTTGATGGTACTCTCTCCAAACACGTGTTTCTTCCAGATAAAACGCCAACAACCAACACAACGTGAGGAACATCAATCAGAGGGACGATGTTGTTGCTCGGTCCGTTCAGTGAAAAGTGATGACCGGAGAGCGTCGGTCGTATTAAAAGCCACGGAGGTCCTGCTTTCTGATTGGTCCGTTCCAGTGTCTGGTCTGAGTCTCAATTTTTTTCCAAACTGGACCGACCCTTGTGTTTCTTTTCCATAGGGTTAGGCTTGTAGCGTGAGAGAGAAAGCACAACCTCGGTTCGACCAATCAGAGCCCACCATGGCCCGAGCGCGGCCTCTGATTGGTCGACAACCCAGGCTTCGGATTGGTCCGATTTCGATCCGTTTTTTTTCTGTAGGGGTCAATGTCGATTCAGTTTCGATCCGCTGTCATGAATTTTTTTTATAGAAAGTCGTCTCTGTACACAAAGGGAAGCGTGTCTACAGGCAGCCCTGTGGTTTCGTCGTAGACGAGACGTCGTTTGTCGTACACGGTACGATAGTCTTTTCGGGAGGGTTGGGTCACAAGTGCTTTTTCGTGCCGAGGTCCTTTTCGAATGATCTGATGAGGGTAATCCAAACTGATTTTCTCCCCCTCTTTCCCAGGTGTTGGTTTCGGTAATTCAAAGTGAACCCTCGCACTTTGCAGGTCGTGCGCGTTCCATCGGGTCTGGGGTTCATTAACTCGTAGCCATAGTTTTTGGGGCCTCCCGACACAAACGTCTTGATGGTGTTTCCGTCCAGTTCATCCGTAAACTCACCCAACGAATGGCCCAGCTCTGGATTCGCGTCGTGGGGTCGATGAATGTAAATGACGCTGTCCGTGTCAAAATAGAAGACCCTGCGGCCCACCAGGGCAAGGGTCTCGTACAGCTTGAGACGTGCTTGGGCGGTGACCCAAGCGGCGATGGCGACGTTGAAATGAGAATGAGGGGTTTGGTATTCTTTCCGATGGGTATAGGTCACTTCCACCATGTGTTCGTTGACAACGGTCACATCCTCGATGGTATTGCGTTCATCCCTCCACAAGGCAAAGTACTGTACAGGATCGCTGATATAGAGGTTCTGACTGTAGTCTACCCGTTGTCCAAACTTGCCCCAGAGCGAATTCAGTTGCATCTTGGCAATCGTGCGAAGTCCTGGATTTTTTTCGATGCGATCCTTGTCCAACACAATGCCTTCTTTGTCGTAGATTTCCTGGATGTAAGTGTCGTGATCCGTACATCCTTCGGGGTATCCGCTGGCTTCGAGCTTCTCCTTGAAATGCCGATCGATGTAAGTGTCAAAGAGTCCCACTTGCTGGGTGTCGGGGTCATGCTGTGCAAAGGTGTCAAAATGCCAAACGTCGTAGATCTGAAGCACCCGGTAGTCATACTTCTTCACGGCTTCCTGGAGTTCTACGGTGGCGTACGTCCCCACCCATGACCTCTCTTCGTCCGTGTGCTGGCAGGGGGAGTCTGACCGGCCATCGGCACACGTACGGCACAAAGGACAGAGCAGTTTGCCAACCGATCTGTAAGGCAGTAGCGGATGGTAGAGTCGTTTCGGGGGTAGGACACGGCATTGGATCAGGCCTTTAAGTTCAAACAACGTGTCCACAGGGGGTTGATGGAGAAGGGCCGGGTGCCCCGTGGGAAACGCTCCAGTCTTACAAATGTAGGGGTAAAGGGAACAAATATCGATGTACTTGATGGTTTCACCTTCTTGGGCTTCGTAGCATAATCGCGTCGCAGTGGTGCGTCCTCCATAGCAGGCGTCGTGAGGGTTGAGCGGCCCGGGGACGTGGATACAGCGGGGCCCCTGCAAGAAAGCACGCAGAGCGGAGTCCTCCCGTTGCATTTTCGTAAACTCGTGCTCCCAAAGGGTGACGATCCGTTTCACCTCAGGGTGTTGACTCAAGAGACTCAAGCGGTAGCGGGTGTCGGTGTAACGGGCTCCCAACGACGTGCCCAGGACGGGATGCGGTTCTCCACGTCGGGTCTTGTGACAGGCCTGGCACCCATGCCAGAAACACCCCAGGAATTCGTAGACGGTGCCTGTCGCTGGATCGTAGCCATCCACGCTGTACCGATGGTGGCCCTCTCCACACGTGAACTCTTTTTCACCTCCATTCCTGGCGTGCTGGAGGTGCAGATGGGGGTCCGTTTCCATCAGATAGTGGAGCCAGTGCATACAGGCCTGGGAATAGTTTCTCTTGGGTTGGTAGCCTTGAGGTGGTAGAATGGCGATGGTATTGGGTTTCAGGTCGTGTTTTCGAAAGGATTTCATGGTGAACGCAGCAGCTGTCATCACTTCCACAAAGGGATCCATGCCAACCGAGTGGATGGCGTTCTGTCGGAAGTCGGCGCATCCCCGTCTCAAAATGTCTACATCGCTCTGGCAGTAAGCTAAAAGTTCTCCTTGTAAGTCGAACAAAGCTCCTTCTTGCACTTTTTGAGTATGCCACTGGAGGAAGACTGTGGGTTCTGTGGGAGACATGCCATCGGGATCGTACGTGACGGCTGGTGGATAGGGACCTCTGTAGGTCTGGTTGACTCCCGTATTGAAAAAGTGTGGAAAGTACCCTTTCTTCATTTCTTTCAGCCCAAAGCTCTTGGGAAAGGCTTTCAGGGGGTAAGGGATGAAATTTAAGCTGTCTTCGAAACACAACCGTCCCAGGGTCATCTGCAAAATTTGTTGGCCATGTCGGATCTTGGTGGGGAGTGTCACCAGGAGGGGGGACAGGCCCTTCAGGATTAAGTGTAAATCATAGGATCGTGCATTATGGGCCATCACATAAATGCGATCCTCCTTCGGGACTGTATGGCATGTGGTGTTCTTGTTCTTTGGCTTCTTTGTTTTCTCCACTTCCATGACCTCTTCCCCCTCCCCCTCCCCCTCCTCCGCCTCCTGCTGGGGTGATGCATGTCGTTGACGTTTGGAAGCGTACTTTCTTGTCATCCCGTTTTCTTTTTTTCCCCAGGCGGTCTGTTGTCCCCTTGCGTGTGCTACCCTCCTCTTCCTCTTGGTGGGGCTTCTCCTTGGGTTTTTCAGCCAACGTGGTCAACCACACACACACATCATGTCGCGTGGTGGGGCCTCGAAACACGATCTCACGGCTGGGACCATATCCTTCTTCTCTCCATGGACAGTGTTCGCACAAGTCCTTGCTCACTTCACTGATGCACCGTCCACATCCCAGTTGCACCACGCACAAATTTGGAATGTGTTCCCCCGTGTCTTGCATGCATTCAAAATCGTAGAAGGCGTATTGGACATTGTCTCGTACGTGATGTTGTTCCTCTTCCCCCCCCCCCTCCTCCTCTGCTTCCTCTCCCTTCCCCTCCTCCCCCTCCTCCTCCTCCTCCTCGTCGTTTTCTTCACGGAGAGGCGTCATGTAACAGCGATGGTCTGGGGTCATGGGTTCTCGGCACACCAAGCAGGGATGTTCTTCGTCGAAGCACTCGTGGTGAACCATGGGGGTCTCCAAGACGCGGACCAGATGAAAACAGGTTGGGCACCTGTGAATCGATTGACAGGCGCTGGGTTTTCCCTCTGACGGTGACTGGAGATGTTGAGTGTAACACGATTGATTGGAGAACCAACGTTGACATGTCAAGCAAGGGATCCCGTGCTCTTCCTGGGGCTTGCAATAGCTAGAGTGGAGGCAGCGGTGACAGCGGTATTCCTTGGTGCAGGGATGGGTTTCGGGATGATCGTAACGTTGGTCGCAGCGTTCGCAGTAATGGTTAGAGCCAAAAAAAGCGGGCATGGAAGTGATGACATCGTAGTGCTGATCATGATGATAGACATGCAGCACGGTGGCGTGGGGTGGAGCCTCATCACACTTGTACAACAGTCTCTGGTCCACTTCTTGACTTTCAGTTGATAATTCAGGGGGACCAAGGCGCGTCCCATGCGTGCGAGGTCGTCCAGACCTTGACAGGGGCCTTCAGACAGGCCAAGGCGTCGAAACAAGTCCCGTGCCCGTATACCTTGAACGTCGACGCGATCCGTTCTCGTCAGTCTCATTCGGTCGGCGGTCCATTCTGGGGTCAAAGGGTGGGACTTCTGGGCATAATGTTGTGCCACCACCAGGGCCCGTGCCAAACAGGATTGATCTTGGTTGTTGATCCGTACAATGCACTTTTTGCGTGTTAAAAAGGCTTCGAGTCCAATCACGTGTTTCAGTTGGTGACCACCACTGCCCGATCCTAGCCTGTCGGGATCTGCGACGTGTACTAAAGTCACAACCATGGTGGCATCGATGTTTAGGTCTTTGTTGGACTGTTGGACTTTTTCGACGGCATGCAAAATATCGAGCCCATGGAGATCTTCAAAGCGACGAAAGGGGATCCGTATGGGGGTGTTCAAAGCGGGATGATCGATACCTAGACCAATACGATCTCCCTTCTGGCCTGACATCTGTTCATAAAAGTCATCGATGACCCTGTCAAATAAAACTGGCAGTTCCATGGGAACGCGTTCCGGTGGTACGGTGTCCAAGTAGTCTGGGTTGAAAGTCAAACGATAGGTATGGTTAGCGGTTCTTAACCGTCTGGAGCGGGTGATGTCTTGCTTCTCCAAACGATAGGGCGTACTTTGGTTGCTCGTCATGATAGCGATGCGTATCTGATGAACGTCTGTACTCTAAGAGGGACTGAACGTCTGATGGATGGACAACCCTTCTCCAAAACAGGAGTCGAGTTGTGCTTTCTCTCCCATGGTAAAATCCATTTCCTATGGAAAAGAAACACAGGGGTCGGGTCGTTTAAGAAAACCGAGGTGCGGACCAGGCCCCGGAACGAACCAATCCGTGCGTTGCGTTTTGGACCAACCAGGAAGCAGCCATTTTCGATCCGGTTCTTCTCCTATAAAACAAGAGTGGATTCGAGTGGGTCAGTGTCACTTGTAAAATTGATGTGATAAAATCAAGAATGGCTGAAACAAAGAAGAGTGGTACGGCGACGCGTGGCGAAGATGTGGTGATGGATAGTACAGATACTCGTGGATGTTGGGGTAAGAGTCGTGCCGAGGATGCAGTGTCACTGCTCAGTCAAACGCCATCGCACTATTATCTACGCTTTGAAAGAAGGCTCGCTTCGTTTGAGGCGTGGCCAACGCAAATGTATCAGACTGCTGAAGAAATGGCCAACGCGGGCTTTGTCTACACTCAGGGTGCCGATGGTGTGTGCTGTTTCCAATGTGGGGTGCGGCTGAGACAATGGGCACCCCACGACAATCCTTGGGTGGCACATCACAAGTGGTCCCCAGACTGCGATTACCTCAAGCTAACCGGCCTGGTGAAACACCAGCAGCTACAACTACACTATCTCTGCGAAGAGAAACAGAGGTACACGAATGACGTAGCGCGGCCGGCTGCCTAGGAGGACGTTTCCCATGTCCTGCGTTCCTGTTCAAGTTCCCGTTCAAGTTCCCGTTCAAGTTCCTGTTGAAATTATTTTCTTTTCTTTGTTGGACACACAAGTGGTGCCACGGTGGGCACCCCGATGACATACCCAGATGGCTACAAGTACAGCTTCGACGATCCTTGTCTTGTCATGAAGCTTGGACATGATCATTCTTCTTGGACAGCAGCAGAAAAGTATTTCTTCCCCAAAACGGCCCTTTTCAGGGCCACCCATCTCACCCAAAAGACAACTTTCCTCCTTTGCTTTGCCAACCCCAGCCCTCCAAAACAAAAGAACCCACACCCTCCCCTAGACCTCTTGGAGACACACGTCTAAAAATACAATAAATAGATATATCAATAGAGACACGTAGTACACCACGTCAAACATCACGTGTGCATGAAAACACGTGTCACAGTACGTCTGTAGACTTACACGGGTGTCAACACCTCGGTATCCTTAAATAATAATAATAATAATAATAATAATTTGAAAACACACACACACATGACACTACGTTTGCATGACGTTCACATCGCGACACGAAGTCCATGACGTGTGCAAACGTCACGCGGGTGTATCGATCTTTCTCTATTCATCTCAATACGACATCCATGGTTGTAGTCACACACACACACACACACACACACACAGGACACCACGTTTTGCTTGACAACACGCTATTCTATGCATCAACGTCAACGTCTGTTTGAAGACATACACACTCACACACACACACACACACACATGACATTCCGATTGGCATGGGGGTGACACAACGTACATCACGTAGGCATTCCCACGTTCATGTCTACCTATGAAGGTCCACCTTCCTTTAGCATTCAGACGATCGTCTACCTAAAAAAATACCAAGGCTACCCAAGGAAAAAAACCGGATCGAAATCGGACCAATCCGAAGCCTGGGTTGCCGACCAATCAAAGGCGGCGCTCGGGCCAGGCGGGGCTCTGATTGGCCGAACCGGGGTTGTGCTTTCTCTCCCATGGTAAAATCCATTTCCTATGGAAAAGAAACACAGGGGTCGGTCCGTTTTGGAAAACCGAGGTGCGGGCCAGGCCCCGGAACGAACCAATCGGAGCTGCGGCCTGGCGAACCAACCAGGAAGCAGGGTGTCAGTGCCTCTCCTATAAAACAAGAGTGGATTCGAGTGGATCAGTGTAACTTGTAAAATTGATTCATCATGATGAGCAGCAGCAACAGCAACAGCAACAGCAACAACATCAAGTCGGAAAACTGGGATTTAGAGATTGCCAGAGTAACACAACCTTTGCCCGGGTGGAAAGAAGCATCACCATCACCACCACCATGGTCTCCAGCATGGCAATGTGCCAGATGTCAAGGGGGCCTGCCCGTCTATGTCCTTGGTACAAGGGTACGGGATGGGACTTTCGAGTGCGTGTACTGCGGCACTGTGCTGAAGGACACCTACGTGCGTCGGTTAACGCACACCAGTAGGTGTCCTGTCAGACGCGAAATGAAAGCCCACCCGTGCCTTTGCACCATGGCGTGCACATGCATGTAAGCATCAAAACGGCCCTTTTCAGGGCCACCCATCTCTCCCGAAAGACAGCTTTTCCTCCTTTGCTTTGACGACCCTCCAACCCCCCACACACCGTGAACCCTGCCCCGCCTCCTCCCGCCTCCTCCCTCCCACCCTTCACCGCCACCTCCCTCCCTTCACCCCCACCGCCTTTTCTATTTCTATTTAGAACGACAAAAGAACAACAACCATGTCGATCTTGTTCACCTTGTACGTGCGCTTCTCCGGGTTTTCCCCCTCCTCCCCGGAAATAGATGCGACGCCATCTTGAAAGCGCACGCCACCGGACACGGATGCACCGCCATCTTGAAGGCGCGCGCCACCGGACACGGATGCGACGCCATCTTGGATGCGCGCGCCACCGGAAACGGACGTGCCGCCATCTTGGATGCGCACGCAAGTCCCATCATGCCCCGCGCGCATGCGCAGGTCACGTGACCGGATGTGACGTCACAGAGGTCAGGTGATCCTCTCGACCAATCAGAAGCCAGGAGCGGTTCTAGGGTAATGCGTACGACTACTCAAAGAGTATGATGGAACATGGTCTAATATAGATGTCAGTACCACCACGAGCAGCACGGCCAGTAACAACATGTTGGTTACAGAGTACTACAGGCCTACATCTGTACTGACAAACGACAGAAACAAAGAGTATGATGGAACATGGTCTAATATAGATGTCAGTGCCACCACGAGCTTCTACATGCAGCACAGCCAGTAACAACATGTTGGTTACAGAGTACTACAGGCCTCCATCTGTGCTGACAAACGACAGAAACAAAGAGTATGATGGAACATGGTCTAATATAGATGTCAGTGCCACCACGAGCTTCTTCATGCAGCACAGCCAGTAACAACATGTTGGTTACAGAGTACTACAGGCCTCCATCTGTACTGACAAACAACAGAAACAAAGAGTATGATGGAACATGGTCTAATATAGATGTCAGTGCCACCACGAGCTTCTTCATGCAGCATGGCCAGTAACAACATGTTGGTTACAGAGTACTACAGGCCTCCATCTGTGCTGACAAACGACAGAAACAAAGAGTATGATGGAACATGGTCTAATATAGATGTCAGTACCACCACGAGCTTCTTCAAGCAGCACAGCCAGTAACAACATGTTGGTTACAGAGTACTACAGGCCTCCATCTGTACTGACAAACAACAGAAACAAAGAGTATGATGGAACATGGTCTAATATAGATGTCAGTGCCACCACGAGCTTCTTCATGCAGCACAGCCAGTAACAACATGTTGGTTACAGAGTACTACAGGCCTCCATCTGTACTGACAAACAACAGAAACAAAGAGTATGATGGAACATGGTCTAATATAGATGTCAGTGCCACCACGAGCTTCTTCATGCAGCACAGCCAGTAACAACATGTTGGTTACAGAGTACTACAGGCCTCCATCTGTACTGACAAACAACAGAAACAAAGAGTATGATGGAACATGGTCTAATATAGATGTCAGTGCCACCACGAGCTTCTTCATGCAGCACAGCCAGTAACAACATGTTGGTTACAGAGTACTACAGGCCTCCATCTGTACTGACAAACAACAGAAACAAAGAGTATGATGGAACATGGTCTAATATAGATGTCAGTGCCACCACGAGCTTCTTCATGCAGCACGGCCAGTAACAACATGTTGGTTACAGAGTACTACAGGCCTCCATCTGTACTGACAAACAACAGAAACAAAGAGTATGATGGAACATGGTCTAATATAGATGTCAGTGCCACCACGAGCTTCTTCATGCAGCACGGCCAGTAACAACATGTTGGTTACAGAGTACTACAGGCCTCCATCTGTACTGACAAACACCAGAAACAAAGAGTATGATGGAACATGGTCTAATATAGATGTCAGTGCCACCACGAGCTTCTTCATGCAGCACGGCCAGTAACAACATGTTGGTTACAGAGTACTACAGGCCTCCATCTGTACTGACAAACACCAGAAACAAAGAGTATGATGGAACATGGTCTAATATAGATGTCAGTGCCACCATGAGCTTCTTCATGCAGCACAGCCAGTAACAACATGTTGGTTACAGAGTACTACAGGCCTCCATCTGTGCTGACAAACGACAGAAACAAAGAGTATGATGGAACATGGTCTAATATAGATGTCAGTGCCACCACGAGCTTCTTCATGCAGCACAGCCAGTAACAACATGTTGGTTACAGAGTACTACAGGCCTCCATCTGTACTGACAAACAACAGAAACAAAGAGTATGATGGAACATGGTCTAATATAGATGTCAGTACCACCATGAGCTTCTTCATGCAGCACAGCCAGTAACAACATGTTGGTTACAGAGTACTAGGGGCCTCCATCTGTACTGACAAACAACAGAAACAAAGAGTATGATGGAACATGGTCTAATATAGATGTCAGTGCCACCACGAGCTTCTTCATGCAGCACGGCCAGTAACAACATGTTGGTTACAGAGTACTAGGGGCCTCCATCTGTACTGACAAACAACAGAAACAAAGAGTACGATGGAACATGGTCTAATAAAGATGTCAGTGCCACCACGAGCTTCTTCATGCAGCACGGCCAGTAACAACATGTTGGTTACAGAGTACTACAGGCCTCCATCTGTACTGACAAACAACAGAAACAAAGAGTATGATGGAACATGGTCTAATATAGATGTCAGTGCCACCACGAGCTTCTTCATGCAGCACGGCCAGTAACAACATGTTGGTTACAGAGTACTACAGGCCTCCATCTGTACTGACAAACAACAGAAACAAAGAGTATGATGGAACATGGTCTAATATAGATGTCAGTGCCACCACGAGCTTCTTCATGCAGCACAGCCAGTAACAACATGTTGGTTACAGAGTACTACAGGCCTCCATCTGTACTGACAAACAACAGAAACAAAGAGTATGATGGAACATGGTCTAATATAGATGTCAGTGCCACCACGAGCTTCTTCATGCAGCACGGCCAGTAACAACATGTTGGTTACAGAGTACTACAGGCCTCCATCTGTACTGACAAACAACAGAAACAAAGAGTATGATGGAACATGGTCTAATATAATGTCAGTGCATCCACAAGCTTCCGTGTCTATGTATGGATAACTTTGCCATCAGCATCTCTTACGTCATGAAATGTTTTAAACGGCTACATGTATCAACTGATTACGGGAATAGAGCGTCACATGTAATAATGTTAAACCATTTCCATCACCTGTACCTCAGCCATCCAGTCAGCTGTAATGTAATGAGGCAGCTAGTGACCATTTATTCTTTGTAATATTCCCCAGGATATTATAAGACGCTGAGTTTTATAACTCCGGGATCTCTGTTTCTGAATTAGTGTTAAATGCACCACGCTGCTGATTAATTAAGCTGACTGACGTCAGACGACTTCTTTAAAGTAGTCCCTCGCGATCTCTATCAAAGAAAAATGCTCACTGGAGCGTCGTGACTGCATCTTTGAAATGTGTAACGTAATTGTAACAATGTCCGAACTAAGTACAGTTTCTGACATCAAGGGGAATCGACTGTATATATATAATTAATAATTAATATTACAGTTTTATTAACAAGTTGCCGCACATGCCTCTTAAATAGGGATGACACGGGATATTGAACCATAATCGCTTTTTTTATTTAATTAAACATAGTGGAGGTTGGAATTGTTAAGGTCGAACAAACACTGGAACTCGAGTTCTGTTTGAAATCGGAAAGATTAAGAGATTGTACAGCACTTGGTATTACAATTTGCCGCAGTTTGTTACAATTTGCCGCACCTGTCTTTCAGTGGGAAAGATAGAAATTGCAACAAAATCGCTTTTTTGATTTCCTTAAACATGCTGGAGGTTGGGATTGGTCATGTTAAGGTCGAACAAACACTTGAACTCGGGTTCTGTTTGAAATCGGAAAGATTAAGAGATTGTATTACAATTTACGGCACTTGGTATTACAATTTGCCGCAGTTTGTTACAAATTCCCGCACCAGCCTCTCACCAGGAATGACCGAAATTGGAATAAATTAGCTTTTTCTTATTTGCTTAAACGTCCTGGAGATTGGAATTGATCACTTTAAGGTCGAACAAACACTGGAACTCGAATTCAGTTTAAAATCGGAAGGATTTAGAGACGTTATTACAATTTACCGCACTTGGTATCATTTGTCTCACCAGTCTTTCAATTGTAATGATAGAAATAAAACCCAATCGCTTTTTTTTTTATTTCCTTAAACATGCTGGAGGCTGGAATTGATCTTTTTAAGGTCTAACAAACACTGGAACTCGAGTTCTGTTTGAAATCGGAAGGATTGAGAGATGATATTACAATTTGCCGCAGTTTGTTACAATTTCCCGCGCTAGCCTTTCACCAGGAATGACATGTACAATGCAAATGTATATTTTGTCATGATTGCGTAAATATCCAGGTGAGCCATACATGCCCTATGGGCCTCTTGTTTACATACCCCCGTCATATAGCTGGAATATTGCTGAGTGCGGCGTTAATTAACAAACAAACAAAGAAACTTGATAGATCTATTATTAGAAATCGGTCCTTTAACTGTGCAGAAATTGTTCCGTTTCATATTGAAACTTCTTAACGAAACTCGCCCGAGTAATGGTGCTTTCCTTCCTTCCGCAACTATGTGAGGTGACGTGCTTGTAACATCGTCATACTATACATTCACCTCTAGCCCACCTAGAATCGGTATCTAATCTCCGGAATAGCTTCTCAGTTTCATGTCAGATCCCTTCAAAGGCAAGTGAGAAAATGTCATCTCGCACAATGTCCCTCCAATCACCGACACATTAGCGCCAGCGTTTAATGTAGCTAGACCAGTCTTCCGTCGCTGAATCAAACTCAGCAATGAAACCTATGCTGGTGGCCATTTTGTTTCTCATGAGATCTCGTTCAGTTTCTAGGCGACACTTTTTCCAACTTAAACTGCTATTTTGCACTCAATTCTAAAAGTTAATAACTTCCTCTTGTACCAATTCGCACAAAAATGTTCCTGTTCCTGAAGATTACGGTATTTCATGTCCAATATGTCCACACATTCACGTTTCAACACGAAGGGAGTCTGTAAGCTGGTGCTGATCTTTGCCTGTTGCTGGATCGATGTACTGCCGCCTGCACTAAGCACCGGAAGCATTCCTATCAGAACACTTCATCCCGAATTCCCCCATAACTTCGAACGCATGTATACCTGATCATTGTAATGTATATATTTTGGGTTCCATAATTCGTGCTACGACACTCTTCCCATAAATATTCTCAAACACCAATGTGTGCAACAATTAGAAGAATGGGTCTCTCAAAATAGGAAAACATTCTACACAGTGTAATATCTGAATTTTGCTCTGTTAACATTTCAAACAAGTACAGGTTTCCGAGGACAGTGTTCGTTTCCAGACCCAATTTATTTCTCTTGATTTCATGTGGAAACATGATTTTGTAAACACTGTTCACCATGGCGGAAGGTACACGTTCGTGTTTGCGTAATTTCCGAAATCTACTGAACGATTCCAGGCTTATCGGCGACGTTTCAGGATTATCATTGGTGATTTGATGCAAAATCAGATACGAGTTATCTCAAATGGGTATCTCACCCACAGCTGTCTCGAAATATAAAACTCAAATGTGGAATGAATGTGATCGGGCACTTCACCACAGCATATCGGGAGGACATTAACATTGAAAATAAAATAAAAATTAATTAAAATTAATTTGCTCTACATTCTTAAAGGACCAACTTATTTTTAAGACTATGATTCGTTCCATACTCAATACAAAAATGCCTTATACACAGGGTGCAAATATGTACTATACATATTGATATTGCTTTAAAACCACTATCTAATAGTATAATATGATCCTATTTCCTTGTACATGTTCTGGGATAAACAATGCTCGGTATCTTTTGTACCGCAAAGGAAGTCAAGTTGCCATCTGCTTCAGTGTTTAATTACAAGTAATGTTCTGTTGAAACACTACGCAATAGCTTCAAAAAGAGAAATCCATATAAACACAGGTAGGCGAATTTCAACATCTACATTTACAAGACGGCTCCAAGCAAGCCCGCCTGAAAAGCAAGGCGTTCTGTGAAGGGTGTGACTCTAACAGCTTACCATAGGCGACAAAGATTGGGGTGTGCCAGGCAACACCAAGGACGGCTGTGCACCAGTGGCTTTACATCACGTTTACAGACGAATCAAGGTTTTGCCTCCGATTCGCAGATGGCAGAAAATGTTTTGGCTACGTAGCGTTGAGCGATTGTGCCAGGGTAACGATTCTTGACCATGATCGGTGTGGGGGCGGTAGAGTTTGTTTGTTTGTTGTTTAACGCCGCACTCAGCAATATTCAAGCTATAGGACGGCATCGAGTACATAATCGAGTCTGGATCAGACAATCCAGTGATTGACATCATGAGCATCGATCCACGCAATTGGCATACGATGACATGCATCAACCAAGTCAGCGAGCCTGACCGCCCGATCCCGTTAGTCGCCTCTTACGACAAGCATAGTCTCCTTTTACGGCAAGCAAAAAGGAGTGTCATGGTATGGGGCGGTATCACACATGATAAGCGAAATGATTTGGTTAACGTGAATGCACATTTGACTGGCCTGCAATATGTTGACCAAATGTTTTGTCCTGTCGTCGTTCCATTCGCTAGAAATATCGGTAGAATTTTTGAACTGCAAGATTCGAATGCCAGACCACATCGTGCCCAAATTGTCACCGATTAGCATACGGACATTGGACTGGTCCGATATGTCCTTGTCAAGTCCCCAATAGACACGCCGTGATATTACTGAAATACTGCTAAAAGGAGTGTTTCACCCAACTCACAGTGACATCAACCAACGTACACATATATTATGTGCTGACCAAATAAATAATACAAATATTGCCTGTATTTATTCTTGCCAAAGACGGTCACACAACAAACACACTAGTCTCTTCCACACACACTCCCCATCAGGTGATGGACCATTAGTTTAACCACCTCCATGTCGGGATGGAGGCCTTGAACTTCGAATGCTAAGGTCATCTGAATAAATTCAAGAAAAATAACCCGGTCCTTGATCAAAGAAAATTCTTCTTTCAAGATTGGATCATACAACATAGCATTCATGTCTCCGAATTTATCTCTTTCAAAACGTCTGAAAGTGCTTGTCCCTTTGACAACCACGATAGCTTTTGGGACCCTGAAAATAAATTCTCTGAAGCTTCTGACGTTCCTGCGAAGATGATCTCTATAAATATCAGGTCCAAAATTTACCAGGTGAGCTAATTGATGAAACACTACAATATCCTTGGAGTTGTTGGGAATCTTATCAAGGTATTGTTTCAAGGGTTTGTTAAATGTTGCATTAGTCCAGCCATTCCCTGTGTTGAAAGGAAATTCATGGGGTCCACAGAAAATAGAACTGTTTGTATCACTCATAAAAGCTACTTGCGGCTCGTATTTCCTGTATGCAACCATTTCCTTCCCAAGGAAACGTGAAATATATTCAAACCATTGCCTGGTTGTGGAATCTCCATACAGCCACAGGCGCCTGTTTGTTAGGCATCCCTTATAGGCTTGTACTGTATGCTGTATCGAGTACCGGCAGAGTTGGGGATGCCAGACTCCCGTGTTGCTTCCATGTGAGCTGTACCCCGAAGAAAAGTCGTCCCTCCATGTTTGTCTAGCTGGTAGTTTCGAACAGCTGATCCGTGTTACCGGACGAAAGTTACCTGAAGATAGATATTGTAATGTTAACAAGTAACTGAGATATATACCCGTGAAGATCCGGGGTAGAATATGTCTTCAGCAACCCATACTTGCCGTAAAAGGCGACTATGCTTGCCGTAAAAGGCGACTAACGGGATCGGGTGGTCAGGCTCGCTGACTTGGTTGATGCATGTCATCATATCCGAATTGCGTGGATCGATGCGCATGACGTCAATCACTGCATTGTCTGGTCCAGATTCGATTATTTACAGACCGCCGTCATATAGCTGGAATATTGCTGAGTGCGGCGTAAAACAACAAACCAACCAACCAACCATATTAACAGATGAGTGCTTTTACCACACTTTTAGCAATATTCCAGCAATATCACGATGGAGGATATTAAGATATGTGACACACTTGAGTGGAAACAAAAATTACATTGAAGAGGTGGGATGGGGTGGGGTGGGGTTCGTGTGGGTGGTGCTGGGTGTTGTTCGGGCCTAAGGCCATTTATAAAGTGGTAGATCACTGAGATAAGACTCTGACTAAAGCATGTGTACCATTTGTTCCAGTGAGCAGAGATAATAATGATACATACCTCGACTTATGGACGCTGAAATTCTCCGGAGAATCTGATGAGGAGGATGTCTTTCAAAGGCAAGAATAACATTTCAGTTTAAGACGTTTGGTCACCTTTACCAAGGAGGTTAAACTATATATATGAAGGGATTAACTTTGTTGTTTCACAATGTCTGATTTATTTATATATTTCAGCGTCGTGACTGTATAATAGGTTCTGTAGGTTTCAGTTTGAATGCTGTCAGAGACCCGTACTCATGCCGGAGAGTCATGATCATAAGTTTACTGACACAGTCATGCTACTTTATATGTTAAAAAGGTTTGTATGAATTACAGTAATCGGAAATCAAATATAAATTGATTAAAAAGCCAGATCATGCCAGACTAACCTTTTTATGAATTGTTTCTCAGCAGGTGTGTGATAATCACCAGCTACAACCGATTGGTGGCTTTTCCGCGACCAACATGGAAGAAGTTTTGTTTTAGGTCTTTCACACAGCCATGGATGTCCGCCATTTTGTGCAGTATAATTACACATGTTCTCTGTTGTCTTGGTTATATTGCATCGAGTTACTTCCCTTAGAGACCCCTTTTCAAAGGAAGCATATGTGAATGTGTACGGAACATTTGATGAACGTAATCTGTCTCTAATGTTAAGAAGTTGTCTTGTCCAGGCAATGGATACCGTAATAACAGGATGTCCTTCCCAGAATGCTCGTAGAACTCCCGTGTAACTTCCGTTTCCGTGATCAATGACGTGACCGGAAGTTCTGTTCCTGCCATTGGTAGATTTCATCCATATCCTGATGTCATCTCCTCCTGTGACAATCATCCTGCCCTCTCTGTCCTTCAGGATGATGGAGACATTTATGACGTCTCCGAGTTGAAACTGGTACCTTCCATTGATGCGTATTTCGGAAAAACGTGGATCAGCAACACGGGTGTAGCTTGACATCTGTACCTGCGATCTATTCTTTGCTTGTGTGAGGATTGCTAGAGTTGATCTACTCCAGTCAGTTTTTGATTCAGTCATTAAGGTATTTGAGGGATTTGACGTACCGTATGACATGGACGTTGGTGCCATATCAATACTGCTGTAAATAACAAAATGAAAATACAAATAGTTATCTAAGGAAGAAATATGGTGACTTGATTATCACAATTTGAATATTAGGTAAACTTGACCTCTGCTATACTGAATGTCGAAACACGGGGGAATGAATGTAGGTCCCCAGCATCCCATGCTTGTACGAGGCGACTCAATGCATCGAGTGGTCTGCCATCGTAACCCAATCGCGTGGATCGATGCTCATGATTGTCAGTCACTGAATTGTTCAGATTCGATTATCAACAGACTTCTGGAATATTGCTGGATGTGGCGTTAAACAGTACACAAAACAAATTATATGAACAAGTTACGGGGATATTCCGTACTACCGGAATGATGCGAAATGAAACGACAAATGTCTTCTTTATATTTCAGTGGATCTAATTGCAACCTGAAGCCTAGTGTTAATGTTACGACATTGTGTCATCTTCACAGCCATATGTCTCAGTTCACCAACAGGAGCGTCACCAAGACTACAAAGACTGACTCACATTCTCGGCCATGCGTCTCACCTGCTGTATAGACGACAGCGGACTAACAGGAGCGTCACACAGACTACAGAGACTGACTTACATTCTCGGCCATGTGTCTCACCTGTTGTATAGAGGACAGCTGACTAACAGGAGCGTCACACAGACTACAGACATTGACTCACATTCACGGCCCTGTGTCTCACCTGTTGTATAGACGAAAGCGGACTATCAGGAGCATCACACAGACTACATACATTGACTCACATTCACAGTCATGTGTCTCACCTGTTGTATAGACGAAAGCGGACTATCAGGAGCGTCACACAGACTACATACATTGACTCACATTCACAGTCATGTGTCTCACCTGTTGTATAGACGAAAGCGGACTATCAGGAGCATCACACAGACTACAGACATTGACTCACATTCACGGCCATGTGTCTCACCTGTTGTATAGACGACAGCGGACTAACAGGAGCGTCACACAGACTACAGACATTGACTCACAATCACGGCCATGTGTCTCACCTGTTGTATAGACGACAGCGGACTAACAGGAGCATCACACAGACTACAGACATTGACTTACATTCACGGCCATGCGTATCACCTGTTGTATAGACGACAGCAGACTAACAGGAGCGTCACACAGACTACAGACATTGACTTACATTCACGGCCATGTGTCTCACCTGTTGTATAGACGACAGCAGACTAACAGGAGCGTCACACAGACTACAGACATTGACTTACATTCACGGCCATGCGTCTCACCTGTTGTATAGACGACAGCAGACTAACAGGAGCGTCACACAGACCATAAAGACTGACTTACATTCACGGCCATGCGTCTGTTGTATAGACGACAGCGGACTAACAGGAGCGTCACACAGACTACAGACATTGACTCACATGCACGGCCATGCGTCTCACCTGTTGTATAGACGACAGCGGACTAACAGGAGCGTCACACAGACTACAGACATTGACTTACATTCACGGCCATGCGTCTCACCTGTTGTATAGACGACAGCGGACTAACAGGAGCGTCACACAGACTACAGACATTGACTCACATGCACGGCCATGCGTCTCACCTGTTGTATAGACGACAGCAGACTAACAGGAGCGTCACTCAGACTACAGACATTGACTTACATTCACGTCCATGCGTCTCACCTGTTGTTTAGATAATAGCGGACTAACAGGAGCGTCACACAGAATACAAAGACTGACTCACATTCACGGCCATGCGTCTCACCTGTTGTGTAGATAATAGCGGACCAACAGGAATGTCACACAGGTCATCATCAACGCTACACATTTGCGCCTTGAGTTGATGCAATTTCCCCGCATCGTGGCACAACACATCTGCTGTTGCTTGTCCTGGGGATTCAAAGCTCAGTGGGAGTATCAGTAAATACTCTCCTCAGGTGCTCCAGCTTGGATCTAGGAACCAATGAGGGATAATTACACAAAGAAGATGGTTTGATGGGCCACTTAGATTCAGTAAATGTAAATTAGGTAATAGTTGGAGTGAGATATAATGTGTTTGTTTTCCCAACATGTAGGTGTACTTTTCATTCTATTCGCACAATTTCCACCAGTATTTCGGAATTATCTGTTTCAGAAGATATTTGAGACTGATTCCCCTCTGGCGTTGACGTTTTCTGTTAAAATATCTGTGAATAATCGAGTCTGGACCAAACAATCCAGTGATTGATATCATGGCAAACGATCCACGCAATTGGGATCGATGACATGCATCAACCAAGTCAACGAGCCTGACCACCCGATCCTGTTAGTCGAATCTTACAACTTAGAATGCCCTCTCCCTGGTATTTACAAAAAAATCACAATTTCAAATTCAATATATATGCATACAGCACTATAGAGAGAGAGAGAGAGAGAGAGAGAGAGAGAGAGAGAGAGAGAGAGAGAGAGAGATACATTGTTGAATGAACAGCTCTTTACACAAATCGTTTAGTTGTACATATATCATGTTGTACTGCCTTAAATATAGCTTCATTTTCTGTAACAACGTGATCTGCATTGCAGTATAACAGTAAGTGTACATGAACAGGTATGTTATGAAGAATATTTTAAAGGCTGTTTAACATAATTTCACGCTGATGACTAAACAATGTACATTCAGTGATATGCATGTTCACATGTGTTTGAACATGTACAGTTCGGGTGATCTTTTATACCAATTCTATATAAATCATAATTCAATTGACTGCACATGTATCTCAGTTTTGCGTGTAAGATATTATATTTTCTTTTGCCATATGCGAAGTACGCAGGTGACGTGGGGTGGTGCTTTTGTAACGAATTTTTTAAAACAAGAAATCGTAGAATTTCGATCTGATAACGGAATAGAGTTCCACAATCGGATAGACGATGGGTAAAAGTATTCACACGAATGTCTTAGTCTTGTGAGAGCAACACTGATGTTTTCAGAGTTTCTGAGACTGTATGAGTTTTTTGCAGCAACGGGTTTGGGTAGAATATATGTTAGATAGGAAGGGACCCTGTTATGATTAATTTGGAAGAAAAGACAAAGTTTACGTTTCTTTCTACGCTCAACTAAGGGTTCCCAACCGGTTTCGTAATATAATGAATGCCTGGGGGCATACTTAGGTAGACCAGTTACAATGCGTGCAGCTTCTAATTGTAATTGTTCTAATTTCTCACTTTGTCCTTCGGTGAAACCATCCCAAACCTCACATGCATATTCAAAGTGCTGCTTATGAACATTTTATATAAAAATTATATTGTTAATAGTATTTCTGTGGAGTAGATTTTTGAGTTTTCTCATTGAGTAAATCATCTTGGAAGTTGTTTTAATTATAGTACCTATATGACAAGACCATTTGCCATTGGCTTCAAGTATAACACCCAAGTGCTTATGACTGTTTACAGAGCTGATTTCTTTTCCGTTGACATATAGTTTTAGACCTCCATTGTTGTTTTTGCGAGAGAACAGAACCGATTGAGTCTTTTCGGGATTGTAAGTTATCAGCCAAAGTTTCGCCCATTCACTCAAGATTGCTAAATTTGTGCTTAAGGAACGTTCAAGTACACTGTTATCATTGGATAACATGCCAATCGATGTATCGTCGGCAAACAGTATTGTCATACAGTCTAGTTTATAAGCAAAGTCATTTACGTAGACAATAAAGAGTAAAAGACCAAGCACGGACCCCTGTGGCACGCCAGCCTTCATGTATCTTGGTTTGGATATTTCCCCATTCACAAATACGCTTTGGCTACGATTGCTTATGTAACTGGTAATCCATTTTAACAATTGGCCATTTATACCATACCTTTCTAATTTATACACAAGCCAACTGTGCCATACACGGCCAAAGGTTTTTGATACATCACAGAATACAATACAATAGCTTTCTTTGTTATCTAACGCTGTACAAATTTGATGATAAAGTTATATTAGTTGATGGACAGTTGAGTGACCACCCTGAAACCCAGATTGGTACTTGTACAACAATTTGTTCTCATGAAAGTAATTATATAAATGTTTGAACACAACTCTCTCAAACAATTTTCCTAAACAGCTAATGAGTGATATCGGTCTATAATTAGAAACGATAGTGTGATCACTTTTCTTAAATAATGGCAGAACGTTTGCTTTTTTCCACACTGATGGAAATATACTTGATTAAATATTGTAGTGACATACTGAACAGTAAACACAATGCTTCGCTAATAGAATATACAGTTTTCTTTATTAATTTATGACAAATTGTGTCTAGTCTGGAGGCTTTGTTCAGAGGCAAACATCGTATTATGTCTTCAATCTCTTTTTTAGATATGACTATGTTGTTCATCTCTGTCTCTGTACGAAATGTGAAGTCGGGCATAGTTGTTCTTGTTTCATAGACATCAGATATAGATTGAAAATATTTATTCAGTTTCTCTGCCTTTTCAATATCAGTAAAAATTGTCGGGTGTTCGTCCGTATCATACTTTTTAAGAGCGGCTATGTTGTTAGCTGAGCCAGAGTTCTTCACAACATAACGTAAAACTTTCCAGTAAGAGGGTTCGTTTCCTGCATGCAATTCTGATAGTAAATAGTAAAAATGTTCTTTAGCGTGGATGTGATTTGTACCGTCCTGAGAAAAACGCAGCGATTTATCTGGCGAACGACTTCCCGGCGTCAATGAAATATCACGCGCAAATGCTTATTAAGATACTGCAAACACCACGACAAGTAGCTAATATAAAGTAAAGCCCTACCTCAGTCACCAAAGTGCAATCTCATAAGGCGGTGAGTCGAGGTCCGACGTGTTGATATGTTCGACCGGTTCTGAGCTTGGCATGCATGACCGGCTCTGTTGAAAAACATTCTTTTCACACACTGAAACGTACTCAACTCCGGATCTAGGTAACGCCTACTAAGCCTCGTACTTTTTAAGAGCGGCTATGTTGTTAGCTGAGCCGGAGTTCTTCACAACATAACGTAAAACTTTCCAGTAAGAGGGTTCGTTTCCTGCATGCAATTCTGATAGTAAATAGTAAAAATGTTCTTTAGCGTGACATTTCATATTATTTACTTTGTTCCTCTGATTTTTATAGGCCCGAATGTCGTTTTCCTTATTACTTTTTTAGCCTTCTTTTTTAATCTATCTCTTTTCCTGGATTCTCGTCTTAAACTGAAATCATACCAAGGTTTGTCCTTTGGACGAATGGTTACTATTTTGGTTGGAATGCGCATTTTAACATATTTATTCAAATATTAATAGAACAGATTGCATGCTTCATCAACATTTGAATTTTGACTTAATAATTCATTCCAGCAAGTATTTTCCATGAGCGAATTCAGTTTATCATAGTCACCGTTTTTAAAACATGAATTTTCTCTTTGATATGCTTATTTTGTTCGCAAATTAGTGTCTATTTCAATGTAAGTTCCCCTATGGTCGCTAATTTTACTATGAAATTCAATTACACCACTGTCGATGACTTTTATATCTTCACTGATAATAATAGGATCCAATAAACAACTGGTAGGCTCGGTTATGATATTGTGTAGATTTTTCCTATTTAGTCATTCATTTACGTTTAAGCTCCTAGACAATAACATATTTTCATTTATGTCACCAACAATAGTAATCTTGCACGAAATATCCAGGGCATTTTCAATGCTTTCCAGTGATTGATATCATGAGCATCGATCAACGCAATTTGGATTTTCAATCATGAATGTCTGACATTGATGAATCGTCAGGCATTTAAAACTAAGTCGAAACTGTAACCATACTATGGAATTTTACCAAGAAATAGATGGATACATTTACTACTTTTCTGCACGTGCAGCCATCGCCTCCCTATTTAGGTTGAATGATGGAACTGCACCCCACCCGCAGAAAGAAAATGCAATTTATTTCACCTTGATGACCCAGGGAATAAATATCTTGCTGTCTCACATTGTACCCAGTTCAATAACCACATGTAATTGTACATATCACGGCATTATCGCACCAAGCCAAACATTTATTAATAAAGTAATCTGTATAATAGTAAAGAAGCCAGCGTTTTATAAGCTGAGTGTTTTCAATTATAATGAATACCTCTAAATCATCTATTAAAACATCAACTCTGTAAAAACCTCAGTCACGCACGCACGCACGCACGCCCACACGCACGCCAGACTGCTCATGTGTCAGCCATGACTCGTGCTTGAATACTCAGACAGTAGCCACAGGCTACGGGTTGTGTGTATGTGTTGTTTTGCTTTTTGTTTAACGCCGCACTCAGCAATATTCCAGCTATATGAAGGCGGTCTGTAAATAATCGAGTCTGGACCAGACAATCCAGTGAGTGACATCATGAGCATCTATCTACGCAATCGGGATACGAAAACATGCATTAACCAAGTCAGCGAGCCTGACACTATTACAGCAGAACATATAATAGATGAATCGTGACGACTGAGTACAATATACGATATAAACTACCCACATTGAGTCTTTGAAACGCATTTTGAAGTGATACACAAAATGAAGAGATTTTCTGGATGCCAACATCTTTATTATGAGGAACACAACACAAGCTGACATCCATACATTCTCGTCCTTACCGACTTTGACATCAATACACGGGGTATCTATATAGTATGAATGTAATACACAGTCGACGTTTATGATTCGTATGGGCTGGAACGACTCCCCGGCGTCAATGAAATATCACGCGCAAATGCTTAATATTAAGATACTGCAAACACCACGACAAGTAGCCAATGTAAAGTAAAGCCCTACCTCAGTCACAAAAGTCCAATCTCATGAGGCGGTGTGTCGAGGTCCGACGTGTTGATATGTTCGACCGGTTCTGAGCTTGGCATTCACAAACCGACTCTATTGAAAAACATTCTTTCACTCACTGAAACGTACTCAACTCCGGATCTAGGTAACGCCTACTATGCCTCGTACGCACGAGCAGAAGAGGGTTGATGACGCCGTGTTTAAGTTCACTATGACCGACGTCACGGTAGGGTAACCACACCACAAACACGGGGCCGCTTCAAGGATAGGAGTGAAAATGTAAATATGTATATAGTATATAAGGGTCAGGCGTGGTCAATGTCACGCTATTTTAATTTGGTTTGACGGTATGTATGGGATGTGTGCTGGAGAAAGGTCTGACAAGAGTGGTTGAACTGTCAGTGATTATGAGAGTAAAGTTATGAAGGCTGGTTGAAGTCAGTGGACAGACCTGCCTTCAATAGGCCGAGGCGCTTTCTGAGCGCTTGCTTGGCGCTCTCCGCGCACGTTCGGGTGCAATCAAACGATGTGTCAACTGCCGCCGGCATTTTTTAAAATGGCGTTGCAGACTGATTTTTAGCAATATTGTTGAACATTGTGTATGTAAAGTATTATTGTTTAGAATAAAGATACAATTAACTTACCGTTAGTTAGACGGTCACCGATCAGACAACAAAACTCTATTTTATTGCATTATCGTGATATACGTCGGACCAAACTCATGTAATCCTACCGACTTATGTGACTTTAGAAAATCAAAATATAGACTGTGATTGTGTTGATTCGCCGCTGATTGCTGAATACAGCAAATTGTCAGTGACACTTGACACTGAGTGAGATTTCTCAGTTCGCCGCACAAGTCACTAATTAGTGGAAGATGGGCTTGTCGGTGATCAGATATCAGTTCGTTGTATCCGTTTGTTCGCTGTATCCGTGTTCGTTATAACCGGGTCATACTGTATTTACAAACGTACTTGGGTAAATGAAAGGAAGTCGATCCCTAACTTCAAACTTATGTAAAGTAATGGAATCAATGGCTAAAAATAGATTACAACATTACTTAACCCAAAATAACATCATAAACCCAGATCAAAGCGGTTTCACTCCTGGCCGCTCAACCCTAGATAACCTCGCCCGACTAGAACAAGATATTAAGACAGGACAACTAAATAAACAATATACCACAGGCATCTTCTTAGACTTCTCTAAAGCTTTCGACATGGTATGGCACGATGGGCTAATACAAAAACTTAAAAAAATAGGACTCAAAGGTCAGATAATAAACTACATCCAGGACTTCCTAAACAATCGTAAAATAACCGTGGGTATAGACCAAACTCTATCGGACCAATGTCCCCTAGAAAATGGTACTCCACAGGGCAGTATCCTCAGCCCCACCCTCTTCAATATAATGATAAACGATCTATTCGAGGGCCTATCCCCTAAAGTAAACACATCAAAATTCGCGGATGATGGAGCCATCTGGATCCGCACTAAAAGCATGAACATGGTCCAAAATTTACTCCAAAAATCTCTTAATAAAATACAACAATGGGCTGACAAATGGGGCTTCTCCCTTAACTCAGAAAAAACAACAGGAATAGTATTCAAACATAAAAACATGAAACCCGCCTCCCCAATCCTCCAGCTAAACAATCAAACAATCAAATTTCAAAAACAAACCAAATTCTTAGGACTTATTTTCGATGAACATCTCACCTGGGGTGCTCACATCCAAAACCTAACAACTAAATGCAGTAAAGACCTAAACACCCTAAGATGCCTAACTGGCTCTAACTGGGGAGCATCCAAAGATACCCTCCTCTCTCTCTACATATCACTAATTAGATCAAAACTAGACTACGGCTGCGCCATATACAACACCCTAAACAACTCTCTATCTAAAAAACTTGACTCAATACAATATCAGGCTCTCAAACTAATTACACGCACCCAACATGGCACCTCCTACACCTCACTTCAGGCCTTAACAGGAGAAATGCCACCAAGTCTACGCAGGGAACAGCTAAGCTTAAATTTCTTAAATTTTCCCAATCAAACCCTCTCATCCAAAACTTAATAAACCAAAACATCAGCCCCAAAAACCAAGCTCTAGCTCGTAAACACCCCTTACTTACCCCAATATCCCAAAGAATAACAAACTACCTAAATGAACACCAAATTAAAAATCTTAAACAAAACTGCAAACAATCAAATATCTTCACCCCTAAACTTAAAATACCCAAAATAGACACAACACTAGCTAGCCAAATAAATAAACAAACCGACCCAAACATAGCTAAAACTACCACATTAGCATACATACACGAAAATTGGCCAAATTGGTGTCACATTTACACGGACGGATCCTCAGATCCGACCTCCAAACACACAGGTTTCGGTGTCCATACCACACAACCAACTAAAACCACACAATCCTTCCGACTCCCAAACAACCAATCAATATTCACGGCAGAACTAATGGGCATGGCCTCAGCCCTCCATAATCAAGAATCCAAAAAACAAAAACAAATCCTAATACTTACCGACTCCCTAAGTGGACTGCAAGCCCTCCAAAACAAAAATACCAAAAACCGACCTAAATTAATAAATCAAATACTTAAAAGCTCCAACGACCTAACTAAGGCAGGCAAACAAATAACCTTCTTGTGGATACCCGCCCACGTAGGAATATACGGCAATGAAAACGCAGATAAAGCAGCTAAACTATCCCTCAAAATCCCAGAAATAAGCTTAAACTTACCCATCTCAAAATCAGAAATTAAAAGTGTAAACAAGCAAAAAATCACAAAAAATGGCATAACCTATATCTAAACTCAAATAGCCAAATCAAAAAAGTGCTCAGCAAACCACTTACCAAACCAAAAATTCTCCATCCTTCCAAAAAAATCGACAGAGTAATCACTAAACTCCAAACAGGACACACCAACCTAAATAACCACCTAAATATTTTTTAAAAACATACTACAGGTAACTGCCCACACTGCAAACAACCAGAAACCCCAGAACACGCACGCATCCACTGCACACACTACCTAACACATCGAACCGCATTACAAACCCCCCTCAATCTAAACAAGGCTCTAACTCTAGAAGCAATGCTAAACCCACAAAATAAACTAGAAAACTTCAAGGCCTTAGGCGTATTCTTAATAAAAACGGAACTAATAAAACGCATCTAAAAACACAATAACCTACCAAATCAAAATCACATAAACAAACAAACATCCACCATACCCAGCTCCCTTAGTTCTCCTCCCCAATCCCATCGGCATCTATTCCAAATCTCAAAATTCCCAAATTCTATATAAGCAACCCCTAAAACCCCCCTCTTGGGTTGCACAGACCACTTTCGCCCCTTTCGGAAACACATTAAATGGCCTGGCCGGGCCCGTGTGCGAAATACGCATCAGTCGGAAAGCGCACGTTAAATCTCCAAAGTAAGTAAGTAAGTAAGTAAGTAAGTGAAAGGAAGTCGAAATGGAACGTCAGGTGAATAAGGACTTCTGGCTCTGCATGTTTATCTCATATCTTATCCACAAGTTAACTGTCCATCGAATTCATCAGCTCGAAAATGTACCAAGTATTTTTGAAATCCTCAAACCCAATATCCCTATGGTTCTCTATTTGATTTCGGTAATTCCCCTCTAAAATCATACAGAAAATTCGCTATAAAATATTTTTAAAAATCCGAATGTGTATTTGACATTCATCTCGTCTTAATATATAGACTCTTGAAATGGATCGGACGTAATTTATTAACTATTCCAAACAATTAATAAATAATATATCCACGAAGTAGTGTCTGTATGGGTCTATGGGTGGGTAATAAGATAATGAATCACCAGATTTGCCGACGTCGGGGAGAAATTCAAATTAGACCTATAAGAAAACCTGTATTGAAGGTATCAGCCTTATAATCAAATATGTGGATTTAAGAACCCAAATATAATCTTATTTCTTAAAACTGCATTCCAGGTATTTTATTTACCAGTTACTTAAAAAAAACATAATGGTTTTACGTTTACATTCATATATATTTAATTTCAGTATATAATGGACAGTTATTAAGGGGAATAAATTAAATACATCGGGTAAGACATGTCACTCGAAACGGCAAGAAAAACTTCTCATAAATCACATAAAAATAATTAATTACCTATAGGGTTAGAAATAATCGAGTTACCAAATCGTATGTGCACTGGTGCAATATCGTTCACTCGCACTAGTAATATTGTATGTCATCCGGGCGGCATTGTTATCGTCTTTCAAATTTTATTCTGACACTAGAAATGACGTCATAGCTGAAGACTGTTGACGTCATTTGACAATTGTGGGTTTCTAAGACGGCGAACGTGATCAGTGCATTTCTCTAAAGAAAAGCTCAAATGTATTAAGAAATGATAGGTAACAAAGTAGTTATTACACTCGCATGTTTGTCATACTGTTTTACGAAACTCGTCTAAGACAAAATATACTACCCTCGCTCTCGTTCGGGAAAAACAATATTTTCTTGGGTGTGTTTTTCAGTCAACACTTGGGGATTCCTGGTTATGATCATTGACCAAAAGTAATTTATGATGCATGTTGTAAGATTCAACTAAATGGATCGGTGACTTGGTTGATTGTGTTTCATTGTACCCCGACTTACCACTCGCCCCTTTCCGTAACCAGCTTGTCCCGGAATAACACGAGTTGGTCACGAATGCCCCGACGGCATGGGACGTTGTCCTAATCAACCATTGATTAAGTTGTCAGGGACAAAATAGATAATTTACAGGTCGCCCCGATATTGCTAGAATATTGTAGACTGAAGTAAAAAATAACAAATCGCAATATTTTAGATTTATTTAAGAGAAGAAAGACACCTTTGAAAACATCTGAATTTACGTTTTCTTTGAGTTTCGACAAATGAAGGTTTATATCGCATAATGATATATCAAATGTTTACAAAAAGAAATCATATGAGTGTTATTGGGACAGAAATGCAACTTCATACCAAAATTTATTATACATGTGTCTTGTTCACAAACAGACGCATGAAAAGATTTTTTTCTGTTCTGAAATTAACATGGGTTGCAAGGACAAATACTTGATATCATGAGCATCGATCAACGCAATTAGGATCAAAGGCATGCATCAACCAAGTCAGCGAGCCTGACCAACCTCAGCGACCCATGCTTGCGGTAAAAGGCGACGATGCTTGTCGAAAGAGGCGACTAACACCGCAAACACGAAAACGTCGGTTTTTTTCGTATATGGTCATTGGACGGAAAAACGACTAAAAATTCATTAAAATTGATTAATTGGTTAGCGTCTAGAAAGTGTCCGGAAAAGCGTCGAGTTTTTCAAGCGTAAAATGGACGGAAAAACGATACTTTTTGCTCCGCCTTGTACAACTGTTAACGGCCAATCAGATGGCGCTGGACCCCCGACGCACGTGATGCACAAGGCTTCCTTTCGGAAGCATTAGGTTTCGTATTTCTGGCATGCCTTGCTCTAGTATCTGTCGCGCGCAGCGAGATTTGCTGATTAGTCAGTTTTAGGATATGTAACATGTTAATGGAATTCAGACACGCGCCAAGAAGTCAAACCAAACCATGTACCAGTTACCTCTATCGGATAATGGGTTGTGTTTCATTTGGTTATAACAGTAACTAATTTTGTAATGTGAAGTTTACACGATATACGGCTTTTCCATAGGACGAAAGGTGGGTCACATGACGTTTTTCACGTGACTGTATTCTTGAAATTACGTAAGCACTGACTACTTCCAAATTCCTGGGGAAAGCCCTGGGAATTCCCTAGTACGAATTCATACAGAAGCGTTGTTTCTCATAATTTAGACCCTTCAATTTTGAACGTAGCGTCTTAGCATACTCTGAGATTATTCATAGAGTTTGGTTGCATGCCCGTTCAAGGATACCCTCGCTACAACCCATCCTAGAGAAATAAATCCCAAAAATCCAAACTATCGTAGTGACAATCTACATCAATCTATGAAATTACCTTAGTATCTATTTGACACATCTTTACAATCACCTTTCAATGATCGGCCAATTGATCAGTGTTTGATCACAAAGGCTTGAAATCGCCACAGGCTAATTAACAACTTCGGAAATATCTCCCGTCATGTTTATCGTGTCGGCCATTTTGACGTCTTGTACTTGATGTAAATATAATGTATTACGACGCTCTGTCATTGTGATTGACTTACTGAGGTAGTTCTTAACAGACCTTCTCATCTAATGAGGATATTTTTTGGAATATATTTCTTGTAAACAAACTTAAACAGATGTTCCTCGCTTTTGGGGGAACTATTTTATTCCGGAATGGCCTATTAAAGCTAATAGTAAGTCAAGGCACCATGCGCGTATATGATCTGTTATTATATGTGTCTAACAAACACGGTTTTGGGAGTTCATAAAATACACTGACGCAAGTATATTCTAATCAATTGGATAATTGAATATGCTTTATTTTACATATTACATAACATCACCACACAAAATTTGGAAAGTTGCAGTAACACACTACGGTGATCGCATTAAACACCACTTTGAAAAGTATTTCAGTTATATCACGGTGTATCAGACTGATGTGGGATAAAAATCCGAAGTGGTTCAGGCCATCCAACGGGTGTTCGCGAAAAGGTGAGCGTATTCTGCCAGACGGGTGGCATCCATCACAAACACATCCAAGGACAAGTCAATTGTTCACCTGAACAAAGCACAGAAACACACAATGATGCCCGTTCTCACTATTACCGAGCATGTAAATTATACATATTAAACATGGACGAGTATAAACAATATGTTCCTACAGGGAGTTATGTAATACTGACAGGACATTCTCGCGATCTCGCATTCTCGCGATCTCGACCTTTGGAAACGAGCTAAATATGCCCAAAACACGAGAATGCGTGTTTTTGATACATAACACTTTTTGTCAAAAATCGACAACGCGAGAATGCGACATTTGGACATGATGAAAAATTTATTTTCTCGCGATCTCGCGTTCTCGTGTTATCGTTTTTTAGACGCTGTCCGTGCGCATGCGTGATATCATAAGGTCAAGGCGCATGCGCACATTAGTAGTCCTGCACAGTGGTCATGCTTCTATCATGCTCTTCATTCTCCAAGTAGCATTTAGAAAATGTATGACTTGAGCTTGAAAATGCTATCATGTAATTTACATAGACAAAGACCCATGTAAAGTAGAGTAGACTCCTCTCCCTTTGGTGCTGTTTTCTGTGTACTATAATTTAAAACCCTCAACATGCTAAACATAATTTAACAAAAGAAATTGTGTACATGAATGTTCATGGATAGTGAAAACATTAAAGTGTGAGGAAGCTGGAAACAATATATATCACTGTCAGTTTAATATTGCTTAAAGCCGTATTGCTGTATCAGTTACAGAAATAATCACATTATAATTCATTAAAACAAAATTCTCCAAGACCAATTTGTAGCACTCTGCTAAAATGAGATTGTCCGATGTTTTTACACGACACCATAATCGCTACTTTAGGCCATACAAAATTAATTAATAGATTGTCATCCTTTCCCACCTGACTACAAAACATCCCGCCTTACATTATTCTATTGCCTCAAACTTCCTAGAATAGAAATATCGCTAATATGTGTGTTCCTACTCCGTGCACGTAGCCCCAATGAACACGCATGTTGCATGTGAATCGCATCCTTCGACAGCAATTGTACACAGATGCCTTAAATGGTTCGACAAGAAAACAATAACATCTTTATACTGAGTAAGTACCCCCAATATCCAGCCTGAAGGACCGGCATGGCTCTGAATAAGTGAGTGAGTTTGGCTCAACACCGCTTTGAACAGTATTTATATTTCAGTTATTCCCTGGCTTGTCAGCTTTAAATGGGACGAAACCCACCATCATAGGTTTCTGCCACGCCCAAGGGACGCAACTTTACGTACACAGCGAATCGCGACGCCTCTGAGGACTAAGCCACTAGGTCACTGTCCAGGTAATTGGCAGAAAAACGCGAGAACGCGAGATCGCGACATTGGTCAAGTTTCGCAACATCGCGTTCTCCTAACTGTATAAGCAATTGACACAAAAGCACAAGATCGCGAGATGGCGACATTGGTCAAGTGTCGCAAACTCGCGTTCTCGCGTTTTTGAAAATAGTTACATATAACTGCATAGCCAATTGGCACAAAAGCACGAGAACGCGAGATCGCGACATTGGTCAAGGGTCGCAATCTCGCGTTCTCGCGTTTTTGAAAAGAGTTGCATATGACTGAAAAGGCAATTGACACAAAAGCATGAGAACGCGAGATAGCAACATTGGTTAGGTGTCGCGATCTCGCATTCTTGCGTTTATTACGGTTTGAGTCGAAACATGTAGCGCTTGCCAATCAGAATTCGCATAAACACACAATGACATGTTATAATAAACATTCTCCATTTGCACTGGTAGTTACACTGATTAATTAATTGAATTGATTGTCTCTGAATAGTTTTTGTGTACTCCAACCCTGCATTGAAGTCTGCAGCAAAGTCGGTGAAGAACACGTTCCCTTCAAACAAACATAGGCATATTTTGATAAATGAAACATCTTCGTGTGCATAAATGGAATCCCAAATGTCTACTTCGTTTGCAGAATTCGTTCAAGATAATAATACTCTCTGTCAATGCGTTCAACACGTGCATACATTTCATACAAGATGTATTGACATGGTCTCAGCTGGCAAACAAGAGTTCTAAGAGCTTACTGTTTCGGCATAACTTCATCTATTCATCTGAGGCAACAGCTTCCTTTTGCAAACAACTGGGTCATCACTGATCCATGAATATATTCTTACCGCTATTGTGAACGTTGTCAGGAATTTGTTCTGTTGGCAAATCGAAATTGGTTATTCACTAGCATTCTCAAGCATTGATGTTTCATATTTCTATACAGGAGTATTGGTTGATAACAACATCTGGTGTCACATGACACCAAAACATAGGAGTTATATCTGAAGTAAATACTATTTTATTCAGGAAACAATAGTCAGAGTTGGTAACCCGACCAGACTAAATGTTTATATTTCCCTTTAAAATAAACAATGTTAAATAAACACACGTTTGTGTTTACCGTTATGATTGTTATATATATATATCCTACACCACGAGATCTGACTTGGTTGTGGTTCAGGGAAAGTTGACAGCAAATTGCTACATGAATCAAATTCTTCAACCGAGGCTTGTGTTGGGTCCGACTTGGCCCGGGTGGTCAAAATCAACTTTAAACACACATATGTATCATCAAATGTGTTTACATCTATAAATTAGTATTATATGTATGTTGAGAATGTAGAGGGGAAAAGGGCTTCACTTTGAGCACCTTGTTTTCTTTAAGTGCAGCCATCTTAAGAAAATACAGTAAAAATGCTTCACTTTAACGGCGCAGATTTCTTTAAATGCGATACACTTGGACATTATAAAGTGGTGTATAGGTAGATATAACACGAATCTATAGATGTAAACACATTTGAAGACACATATGTGTGTTTAAAGTTGATTTTGACCGCCCGGGCCAAGTCGGACCCAACACAAGCCAAACACTTCTGATAGAGACTATGTTGAGAATGTAGAGAGGAAAAGGGCTTCACTTTGAGCACCTTGTTTTCTTTAAGTACATTCATCTGTGACATTATATAGTGGTATTTAGGTAGATATAGTACTAATCTATAGGTGTAAATCCATTTGATGATACATCTGTGAGGTTTAAGTTGATTTTAACAGCCCGGGCCAAGTCGGACCGAACACTTCTGACATAGATTTTCTTAAGAAAATACAGTAACAATGCTTCACTTTGAGCACCTTGTATTCTTTAAATACGATGTACCGTGACATTATAAAGTGGTGTATAGGTAGATAGAATATTAATCCATAGATGTAAACACATTTGAAGATACATATGTGCGTTTAAAGTAGATTTTGACCGTCCGGGCCAAGTCGGACCCAACACAAGCCAAACACTTCTGATAGAGACTATGTTGAGAATGTAGAGGGAAAAGGGCTTCACTTTGAGCCCCTTGTTTTCTATAAATCCTGCAATCTGTGACAGTATAAAGTGGTGTATAGGTAGTAGATATAATACTAATCTATAGATGTGAATCCATTTGATGATACATCTGTGAGGTTTAAGTTGATTTTAACAGCCCGGGCCAGGTCGGACCGAACATTTCTGACTTGGATTTTTTAAAGAAAATACAGTAAAAATGCTTCACTTTAACGGCGCAGATTTCTTTAAATGCGATACACCTGGACATTATCAAGTGGTGTATAGGTAGATATAATACTAATCTATAGATGTAAACACATTTGAAGATACATATGTGTGTTTAAAGTTGATTTTGACCGCCCGGGCCAAGTCGGACCCAAGTATATATAGTACTAATCTATAGATGTGAATCCATTTGATGATACATCTGTGAGGTTTAAGTTGATTTTAACAGCCCGGGCCAGGTCGGACCGAACAATTCTGACTTGGATTTTCTTAAGAAAATACAGTAAAAATGCTTCACTTTAACGGCGCAGATTTCTTTAAATGCGATACACCTGGACATTATAAAGTGGTGTATAGGTAGATAGAATATTAATCAATAGATGTAAACACATTTGAAGATACATATGTGTGTTTAAAGTTGATTTTGACCGCCCGGGCCAAGTCGGACCCAAGTATATATAGTACTAATCTATAGATGTGAATCCATTTGATGATACATCTGTGAGGTTTAAGTTGATTTTAACAGCCCGGGCCAGGTCGGACCGAACATTTCTGACTTGGATTTTCTTAAGAAAATACAGTAAAAGAGGTTGACTTTAACGGCCCAGTTTTCTTTGAATGCGATATACTGTGACATTATAAAGTGGTATATAGGTAGATATAATGCTAGTCTATAGATTTAAAGACAGTTGCTGATACATTTGTGTGTTTAAAGTTGATTTTGACCGCCCGGGCCAAGTCGGACCCAACACAAGCCAAACACTTCTGATAGAGACTATGTTGAGAATGTAGAGGGAAAAGGGCTTCACTTTGAGCCCCTTGTTTTCTATAAATACTGCGATCTGTGACATTATAAAGTGGTGTATATGTAGATATAACACTAATCTATAGATGTAATCACATTTGAAGATACATATGTGTGTTTAAAGTTGATTTTGACAGCCCGGGCCAAGTCGGAGCGAACTGAGTGACTGTTGAGAGTATAGGGAGAAGAGGTCTACTTTAACCATCATGTCTGCTTTAAATACGATGAACAGTGACGTTATAAAGTGGTATTTACTTAGATATAGTACGTTCCTATAATATAAACGCTATGCCGACAGATGGAAATTCGTATCTAGATAGCTAGAAGTATTTGATACATGTCAAATCTTATTTCGTTTAACGATTGCTCTTTTACATGTTACCTAGATCAGCGACGCTAACACATAGCTCCACTTTCTAGTTTTGAAGTGATTTACTCAGAATTACTTAATTATGCTGCACGTTTTGGATTGGTGATTGTTCAGTAGTGTCATGTGTGAATGTTGCATCAATAATATGTAGATATGATCGCCGATAATGAAGTAATTAGCCAATAACACTTTGGCCCGTCTTGGCCCGGCCCGGCCCGACTTTTAGGCAATCCCCTCGGCATGCAGATGAACTCATCAGCGCATTTTTACACTTTATCCATATAATTGGCATGTTAGACTTCTATTTCATAACTCAGTTTTATTTGCACGGATCACTATGGAATTTTGGAAGGGACATTGTCGCGTTGTCGCATTGACGCCCTTGCAATAACAAGCAAAACGTGTCAAAATTAACCAAAGCGCGACAATATGACAACGCAACATTTTGGCCATTTGTCGCATTGTCGCGTTGTCGCATTGTAGCTCTTTGAATAATCTTTTTCTATATTTTACAAAAGGGCGACAATGCCTTAACGCGAGATTTTTCAATGTCAAAATATGTCTCGTTGTTGCATTGTCGCCCCATCATAAATATGTATAAAAGGCGTAAAGTTCAGTTAATGTTACAGTTAGGGAGCGGTAACCAAGTTATATCTGTGTAGAAGTTCAACCTGATACATAAGGCGTCACACAAGTCCGTCAGCGAGTCCATAACGTTTTATGGTGAGCTCTTCTCTATAAGTGCTCAGTGGTCAACTCCCAGTTCCAAACACGTTGTTCCTCATCAACAATCCACATACCTCTAATGCAGTGATCGTCCGGAAGATCTTACTCTTGACCGTATCAGACAACTGACGAGTGCACGCCTGACCTGTGACCTCGTTACACCCCCCATGAGGTGTTTGCCGAAGGGAGAGGGGCAGGAAATGTGTGCTCCTGCTCGCGACACACTGTATACTGCATGTTGTATACAGTATATTGCAGCTGATATACTGTATACTGCATGTGATACTGATTTGCGGAAAAGCTACAACTTTCAAGATTCAAGATTCAATTTGCATTTATTTCTGAGAGCGGCGTTAAAACGATTTGTTTTCATAATGGAGCGCTGCAGTAATTTAAAATGGAACCGTATACATGCGTAGTACCAACTGAATCTCTCTGTTTCGAATATTCAGCAGCAAAACTATATATTAACCAGCTGTGAGGAGAGATATAAGATTTTTATATGCAGTCAAATAGGTTAAGTTCAGTTTATTTCTCTGAAAAACCACCAACGGTGGTACAAGAGTATATATATATATATACAACATATAATATACAATGCAGATCAAGATGGTAACAAGCCTAAAATAAATAAAAATTAAGCAAATAAAGTAATAAAAATCATCATCATCATCATCATCATCAAAAGAAATAAAATTAGACACCTTAACGCAATAATGAGTTCAAATTTATGATGAATCTGGACAGATGTTTCAAAGTGGATATATTTTTAGGTGATAACGTTTTACGCAATTTACACATATTTGGCCAGATATAACAATTCTGTGGGATGTAGAGAAGTCGTTGCTGGAGAAGTGCTTCACACCTAAAAAGATAGTGAAATTCGTCTCCAACAGCAGATGAATTGCATAGTGTACAGACACGGTCTTCTCTCAGTAACCCTCTCCATCGGCCGGTTTCAATGGGCAAATGATGATTAGATGTGCGAAATTGTAAAATTGGCAAATAGATAGTTTTGGGAAGTAATATAAATTTATACAAGTCCGTGGTTTATGCCAGAAGGAAATCAGCCGTTTAAATACTTTAATTTTGAGGGGTTCCCTGCCAAGTTCCCCATAAACCATAAAATTAGGTGTTGAATTCCTCAGACCAGTTACTATTTTTAAAAATTTCAATTGCATTTTCTCTATCATTTCTAAATTTTCAAAACCCCATATTTCGGAGCAGTACAAAAGGATTGGCACTACCATCACGTCAAACGCCTTCAATAAACAATCTAATGGTAGGTTAACATTTCGTGCTCTTTTTATTAGGCAGTACATTGCTTTTGTCGCGTTTGCTCTTAGTGATTTCATACAAAACACAAGATGTCTATTTCTGTGAAGATTTATACCTAAATATGTATAATTATCAACAATCTCCAGTATCTTTCCCCAAAAATAAAATATTGATTTGGTTGATTTGGCTGGACCCCCTCCAAAGATTATTATTTTTGTTTTTGAAATATTTACGTTTAGCTTCCATTGTAAGCAATATTGGTTAAAGGAATCTAACGATTTTTGCAATCCAGATTTTGTATCCCTAAATATGACTGTATCGTCTGCGTAGAGTAATACTAAAATATGTAACCAAACTGTGATGTCATTTCCCGATATACAATCAAATGAGATCCCTTGGCATCCTTGTTTTGTAAGATACGATTCAAGATCATTTAAAAATATTGAAAACAGTAGTGGTGATAGATTTTCGCCCTGTCTAACACCTGATTGACAAGGGAAGTACTCTGATTCTGCATTATTTGATTGTACCATTGATTTAATATTACTGTACAAATGTCATATTTTTAACTAAAGTTAGGAATCGGCCCTCAATTCCACTGTTTTGCATTTTAGACCACAGTCCTACTCTCCAGACAGTATCAAATGCTTTTGTAAAATCTATGCACGCACAATAAAGTGGTTTTTTTGACAGTTTCAAAATATGCATCAACGAATGGATAACGAATATATTATCAGCAGTTTGAAATTGTTTCCTAAATCCCGACTTTGCCGGATATTATTGGCATCTAGAAATTTTGTCAGTCGTTCGTTTAGGATACTGGTGAAAAGTTTTCCGAAACAGCTTAATATCGTAATGGGTCTATACGAGTTTGGATCAGATGGGTCGCCTTTATTTTTGAAGATAGGTTTTATAATTCCCGAGAGCCACGTTTCAGGCATTACACCGCATGAGAGTAGAAGATTGAAGAATTCCGAATATAGTGGGGCAAGTACTCGAATGCTATCTATTATATGATCATTCTCGACAAAATCTAGCCCAGAAGCCTTATTTCTTTTAAGTTTCTTTGCAGCCTTTATAATTTCTTCAGTCGTTATATCTTCGTTTAAGGTTTTACCATCATACACCAGTGTTGCAGTTGCACATCTTTCTAATTCAGAGTCATCAATTTTGTTTTCATTTAAGTTTTTATAAAAATTATAGAAGGAATTAATATCAGGAGCATTCGGATTTGTGTCTTTCTTACATCCTGTTAGGATCTGCCAAAATTCTTTAGGCGAATGGTGAAGATATTGGCGAAAGGTCTTATTTAATTTGTCTTTATATTTACGTATATTCCTATCCATACATTTCTTGTAAGCCTTTGCTTCTTGGTGATATGCCAATTTATCAAATACTGTTTTCGATTTTTTAAGTCGCCGTTTTGCTTTATTAAATTTCTTTCGGGATCGTCTGCATTCTATTCCGAACCAAGGTTTATCTTTTTCGCGTTGTCTGTATTTAACATTGTTTTCTCTGACTCCGAATGTTGCTCGTGCAGCGTTAACAAGCACGTGCGCGATTTCATTCGCGAGTCTGTTTACACTCGATGGGTCGCCGTGACCTGTCCGTGCTTCGTGCACAGTCTTCATCAGTTTATTTATCTGTTCAACATTTATATTCTTTATGTATACATCTGATTTATCAAGCATTTTATCATTTCCTAGCCTGCCATTACCAATAAACAGATTTAAATTTTTACAGATTTCAATAAGTTTAAAGCCAAAGTTATTTATTCTTGTTTTGTCCTGTGTTGCTCTCACGCGTGGCAACCCAAGTTCATCGAGCACAGATTCAGGGTTAAGTTCTGATCTAATTTCATCAATATCCAGATTAAATTCTTCGATTATGTATTCATCAAGAATTTCGTACTCGCATAGATTATTTGTCCGGGCATTAAAATCCCCAATTAAAAGGATATACTCACTTTTTGACATAATATTAATTATTGATTCCTCAAATTCATAAAACGTATCTATTGTAATATACTTTGATCCTTCGGGTGGAATATAAACAGTCCCCAAGTACAGATCCTGATCAAAACTAAATAGTTTTTTACATACTTTAGTCCAAACAATGTAATCGCATTTTTTTCAGTTCCGGATATATAATCTCTATATTTACTTTTATATGCTACACCTATACCTCCTGATCGCCTTACAGTACCCAACCTATTCTGAAGAAAAAGAGTATATCCGGGTATCTCTAACTCATCCAAACTTTGTTTTCGTTTCTTGAAATCCAATTATGTCTCTTTTAGCTATTAGGTCAAAAAATTCCTTATATTCTAGGCGATGTCTGAGGCCACATACATTTAGACTTAAGAAATTAAGACTATTATTTTGGTCATGAACAGTACAGTCACCATCATCATCATCATCATCATCATCATCATGTGCAACAGAATTGGCATCATAATCACAATTACTGGCAAATTCAGAACCGTGGTTTACAGCATTTATATTATTAAGTACAGATTTCTTTTTCAATAATATACATGAAATCTTTGCTTCACGGGCTGTGTTAAAAATAACTGGGGTATATAGGGATATGGATGACAAAGGACCCCTCACTGATTAGGTTCTTGTTATCTTAAGAGCAGAGTTGGCCATGTTAGATGATATAACCAAAATCCAGGAGCTCCGGCCGGGGGGGGGGGCAATCTGGTCTTGTTATTGTGTAAAAAATGAGACCAACGCAAATCTACAATCATTGGGAAAGTCTAGAGTTCCACAGCTCTAGCCTGAAATTAAGAATTGTTCTATCCTCCTTTTTAATTTTGTAGATATGGATAGACCAACCAGGAAAGAAATTGATGGAATATTAATATCACATGTCACCAATGATGCAGTTAAATTCATCACACAATAACATATTAGTATTTGATATTACGAAGGGCATGATCAGGTACATGTTCACTGTAGTAATGTACATACTAGTCAACTTGATTATAATGTTTGTTATAGCGCAGCGCGGCATCAACGATTACTATATGATATCCTCACTTGTCATCGATGTATTGGCGTCGAACAATGGACGATAATTCGAAATTCTTATTTGAGCTATAAATAGCTTCAACAAGGACAGTACCGGTGTCAGTAAAATTTTCGTAGTTAAAAATATATATCTACAAAATATAATCTAAAGGAGCCAAGAACAATACTGTTTTATTAATACTTACTTCCATGGATAGAATTGAGGCAATCTGGGCTTGCCAAATCGTTCTAGACTTGAGCTGGATTCCTTTTAAATTTATTCTCTATGGTTTGGGAGACATACAGGGATGTCAGTATCGCATTGAGAACTGACGTTTTGGTCCAGCCTGGGTCAGTGTTATGGGATATATTGTGGAGTTTCGGGTTTGGGCTGTTTGCTGAATAGAACAATGGCTCACAAACAAGGGCACAATGTAGAGATTAAAGCATCACCACCTCTGTTTATATCAGATATGTTATTGTGATTTGAAATATCTTTTTGAACATTTGCGAGTTATTGTATACTCTGTATTCTTTCGTCATGGTAGAATACATATTTTCTATGTTGCTTTTTTAATTATCCACAAATAATGAGAACTACAATGTGAACGTCTATCTGGGGATATACAATAATACAACTGAAGCGCATATCTGAAAAATGGGACTAATCCGTTACACTGTCCGTTACAGGCATTCCAATCATTATATTATGCTTTGTATAGTTTAAAAATTGAGAAATATTGCATTTCAAATCATGGCAAATTGTGTATCTTTCTACATTTTGAATTCATTATAATTTCTGCAATAAAACCTTAACATCAGATAGTGATATATACGAATATGATCTATACTGTGATAAATGAATTATTAATTTCGTATTATGAGTTAAATAAATTGAAATATGATAGTACAAACAAATTATTTTAATCTGTTCGTGTGAGTAGGAAACAAAGGATCGAGGCAACTCACTGACGTAACCATTTGTGAAAAATCAAATATTAAAAGTTTAGGGGTTTGAACATGTGCATTGAATGACAGACAAGAAAGCAACACAAAGATTAAATTATGAATCAAATTATTTTATAAATAAAACTAACTATATAGAAACTAAAAGTTTAATTTCTCATTGTTGGAAGGTGTTTAATAATAGTTTTTGTTTGATTGTTTGTTGTGACGGCAGTTTGTAAATAATCTAGTCTGGGCCAGACAATCCAGTTATTGACATCAAGAGCACCGATCTACGCAATTGGGAAACGATGACATCATCAACCAAGTCAGCGAGTCTGACCACCTGATTACGTTAGTCGCCTTCGTACAAGCATGGGTTGTTGAAGGCCTGTTCTAACCCGGATCTTCACGGGTATTTTTTTTAATAATAAGGTACAATGAAATTCTGTATATGTCCATAATAAGTGTGTATAAGTAAATGGATAATATATCCATACACGCCAATTAAATGGGTTAGACTGCACATGGTTCATTGATGAACTCTTTTACAAGTCGCAGACATGCATTTGATATTCATAATAACTCCACAAAAGCTACACAATGGCGACAAAACGGTACCAGCATCACAGATACCTATAATACATTTTTGAACATGAGATACATATAATTACTTTAAAGTTAAATCATGTATCTAAATAGTAAGTTAGAAGGATTAAAATTATACACTTCCGACATTTTTCGTATTTTTTTCGTTTGGAGAGAGAAGTAGTGACAGTAGTGACTGGTATCTGATGGGTGCAAACAGATGTCGAGTCGCTGTCTCAGATGGCTCTTATTTCGTAGCTCTAAAGATCACGACGGCGATACAGACAGTGAAGTAGTTTGTCTCACAGTCCCTGAGCCATATTATTTTCCCTTCCGCCCAGGCCTTACTGCAATGCTATAGCCCCAAATGAAACAAGCTTAAGCCTAGATGTTCAACAGGTTCAGGCTGAAATTTCCATCTCACTTGGGCTCCTTTTAAATTTAAATATAGTTTCTCGTTTAAACCAAAATAATATATTTTCAGAGACTAAGCGTTAGTCTAACCGTGAAGTACAACTATCCAAAAGATCCAAAGCATGTCTATATTTCTTCAGACAGACTCTCCATGTTCCTATCGATATGTATCAAAAGACAAATAAATTAAATATTACAGCCCTGGTGAATAGGTTAAATGCGCATGTCAGCGACGATCCTACAATATCCTTTTGCGCAAAATACATGTTTACTGATGAGTTAACGTTGTAATACTACGCAAATATATGTCCAGATGTAAACATCAGTTTCATCTCGTGATCTATATTCGTGTTTTAGCTCTTTTTCTACAGGAGATTATGGGGTGTTACATCACACCAGAAAGCCAGGTCCAAATTCAAGTTATTATTTCATGGTCCGTCTTGTATGTTGGAAACCAATATCGCAATATGGCTGAATATTGCTAAACGTGGTATTTACCCGATTACTTACATAATTATTCCATTTTCTTCATGCACTTTCTACAATCATCTACGATCACTATCTATAAGGAGGTATATCTATATTCATCCAAATGTCCATACATATATGTCCACATACATATGTATTAAGAAAGTCCCACATTTTTCCTTAAAAGATAAATGCTAAGCATTTCCTCTGTATGTATCTATATATGTAAATATCGTTGTTATGTCAACGCTGATGCAGTGAACGTACCACAGACCTGATGCTAGAATAACATCTTATCTCTGAAATGAACATATTTTACAGAAAAAAAACAGTTGTTAAACAATAGTTATAAAATATAATTAAAAGGAGACAAGAGACTTTCTTCATTTTGTCAAATTTTGGGCTGTATTGGACATATTTCTTTCGGGGTCTGTATGACAGACAAACCTAATGCTTTTAATTATAAAGATAAGTAAGTATAGCTGTTGTATATATTCAAATATGTTTGTGATTAAACCGACCTTGAAAATATTGAAGGATGAGTGGTAACTATTTATGTCATCATTTCAAATTAGAATGACAGCACATCAGGAAAACATGGCACTTTAATATACGTTGTTAGCCCAATAGTGTTTTAAGTAAGAGCAACATGTATATCGAGAGTAAAGGTTTGGTGCGTGAGTTATCACACATTACTGTCAGAAAGTGTGCATATTCTGTTTATCGGCAATAAATGACATGAGGCGATTCATGCGGGTAAATACGATTTACTTCAAAACTAGTATAGATTACTTTAGGTTAGGGGAAAATGTATTTTATTAACAGAACTTTGGATTTCGGCAAGCTTAGTGCTCAGGGGGTTATTTAGGCGGGTTCAAAGGATTCGAGTCCTGGCTTGGGCTTTGTGTTGGACGTGTAGACGGCATTTCTAGGTTTGACGTATCAATGACCAAAATGATGTCTGATGCAATTCTCTATTTTGACTTGTACCGTGTGTTTCCGTGCCTTTTCGGGCGATCAATTGGCTTGCCTTTGCGTGTGTTTGTGGCGGGTTCCACTAGTGGATCGGGATGAGCTCGCCTTTATGCGATCACCCAGTGTCATCATTTTTTTATGGTGAATAATGAAACATGCTCCTGGTGTTGTCGGAATCGTGCAGTTGGCGCTACTATTGGCAAGGGTTTTCTTGTGATGATGGAACGGCTTATGTCGTTTTCGTCAACTGATAAACATGTGATATAATGTCAGTGTATATGGTCATGTAATTAAGAAACAACAATTGTACGATAAACAACGACCACGACTCGTTTATTTCTTATATGAGATATCAACATTTCGTACAGCCTCTTTAAGGGTGTTATATTAGCAAAAAGTAGATGCTTTTAAAATATTTACCCGTACTTAAATTATGATGACTCCCTGAATAGATTCCGACCGCGTCATTGCCAGATAAATTTCCCGCATATTCTCACACTTTTCTCGTCGATTATATGTACCTTTTCTCCCAATACCGATTGTCATATCGGTCTCACTTTCGGATGCGATTGTTCCGGCATTGAATTTATCTACCTCCCCCAGCTACATCTATTGGGAACAACTCACTAGACACTTCCCTCTCACAAATAACGTCAAATCTACGACGTCCTCAAGTTGCGAGTGCATGTTCGAATCTCCATAAATGATAGAACAAGGTTTTATCGAGAAATATATATCGCTTCCTTCTTCTCTGTTCTTTGCGATTTATCGCGTAGCTGTCTTGGTTTTTGGACAAGCATAGTCGCCTATAACGGCAAGCATGGGTTGCTGAAGACCTATTCTAACCCGGATCTTCAAAGATCCACAAAAAAAGAGGCGAAAGCTGAAACTTGGTGAGATTTACAGAACAAAGGCAGTTATTTCTAGTTTTTTACTGACTCTCGAGGATACATTTAATAAAACAATTAATGTGTGTGTGTGTGTGTGTGTGTGTGTGTGTGTGTGTGTGTGTGTGTGTGTGTGTGTGTGTGTGTGTGTGACATCAGTACAGGCACATCCAGTCCCCCGACCCCAAGTCTGCATGTATCAAAGCTCATACCTGCAACATCCTCAACCACTTAACTTACTTACACAATCATCTCACTACATGTTCGCCAACCCTCGTATCACAACGCACGCACGCACGCACGCACGCACGCACGCACACACGCATCGCATTCATCTTTCCACTTTATCCCTACAACCATCTCATTATGTCTACGTCAGCCATCATGGATACATGCGCATGCTTACATACATAATCCATCCTCCCAGCATTCCCCAACATCCATCGAACTATAACTATATCCGCCTTCATGTATCGGTATTCGTGCTTACATACATACACCCTCCTACCATTCCCCTACATCCATCGCACTATAACTATAACCGCCTCCATGCATCCGCACTCATGTTCAGATTGCATTGCATGCATCGAATTATACGTTTAAAATATCGTAAATATTTTACAATATGTACATATTAAATATCAGCAAACAGAGAATATTATAACGCAATAGATTTCATCCGTCAAAACATCACAGAAAGAAGGGCAGCCTGGAATTTTACGTTCAGCTGGTCAGCAGGTGAGAGTTGGGGAAAATTACGATAAACTTCAGTTACAGATCTCCATTACGAATATCTAAAGTGTGAAAAAGGATCACAGATTGCTATAAAGTGTACTTCATCCCTGCAGATTTAGCAATTTCCTTAGCTATAAAAGTTATGTCTAAATGCTCATATAGACAAAGACCCAAATGTTTATAGGCATGACCATATTATATTCCACGCAAATATCTCCACATTTAAAAACAAAGCTAGATTGAGGCTTTAAAGGCACTAAGAAGTGAAACACATAAGGAAGAAAATGTATGGATGTCAACGTCTTTATTATGAGGAACACAACGTTTCGGAGTAAAACTTACTCTTTCATCAGGTGAATTAACGCTATGAGGCAGAGAAGATATATATGTACCTGTAAGAACAACAAAAGTAAAAAGATAGCAAAGGTGGAAACGTAACAAGGGAAGCCAACAGGTAATTAGCGCTAATTACCCCGGCCTCCCGTTTGCCCATTGTCCATTGCCCATTACCAATATTTCATAAGATAAGTTTTGGCTTTAATTTGTCCATTGATAATTAACCATCGACGTCTGTTATCTCAACCCTAAAAAACTACGAGAATCTGTACTTTACAAATAAGCAATATCGGAAAAATGTATATGCATATAATATCTGGCAATATACACCAAGATCACCTTCTACAAAAATAAGTTTTAAAAGCCGGTTGATATTCGTTTGCGTATTTGACGATTATATAACTTTCGAAATTATAAATCCTTTTCCTATACTCAGACGTTCCTGAGCCTTGCGCTTTCCTAATTATTTTGACTAAAATTATTACCGTTATCATTGTATTAGTTAATGGGAAACGCGTGCCGATCAAGTACGTGCCATAAATTAAAGCGTCAGTGTACGATTCCGAACTTATCACGAGACAGTGTTTATGAATCATTGTCAAATAGTGGTGACATAGTGGAAACAATACGCGAAATCGCGCATGCACAGAACGGAAAATTAGGACAAGGCATTAAGCAATCCGCATGCGCAGAACGATTGATTTCAGTACTTCCGCTAAGCGCTTCGAGTACAGCGTCAAACTCGGGCCTGTAATCTAAGACGCGAGAACTGACCAATGAAATCTTAGAAGTAGGAATACCGGCAGACGCTGTTGCTTGATTGACAATGTCAATCACGAAAGGGAGGAGCTTGATGATATCGTTCTCTCCCAGTAAATTCCGATGTCAAATAACGACGTTATTTGGATGGAAAAACGATGGTTTGAAAGCGTCCAAATAACGTCATTTTCCGTCCAATGACCATATACGGAAAAAAACGACGTTTTCGTGTTTGCAGTGTAACGGGGTTTGGTGGTCAGGCTCGCTGACTTGGTCGATGCATGTCATCGATCCCAATTGCGTGGATCGATGCTCATATATGCATGATATCAATTACTGGATTGTCTGGTCCGGACTCAATTATTTACAGACCGCCGTCATATAGCTCGAATATTGCTGAGTGTGGCGTTAAACAACAAACCAACCAACCAACCTTTCCTGAGGACGTCGAGTTGTATTTATGCAGGAGTTGAGCATGGGTGTTTACCTTGTGGCAGTCCTGCTTGTTGAAGTGAGTAGAAGGTTTGTGTCTCGTGTAACAGCATATGTTTTGCAGCTTCAAGACTTGTTTTGACCGCCTCCGTGGTCTAGTTGTAGAGCGACCGCCCGGAGAGCGGAAGGTCCGGGGTTCGATCCCCGGCCACGTCACACCACAATACGTCAAAAGATGGTACCTGTTGTTACCCTGTCTGGCGCTCGGCATTAAGGGGCTAAAACAAGGACTGGTCGCCTCGGAGTCAGTATACTGTGTCTGACGTACATGCACGTCGCCATATAAGTGCAATAATCGTGGACGCGTCGTTAAACCCAATTTCCCCTCACCTCAAGATTTGTTTTCGACTTGTTTTGATGTTTTTGCCATTGACATATATAACAAACAGGTTATTTGTTGTTGTCATCAAACAATAAACAAGTACAATTCAATTTTCTATTATGATTACAGAATTGTTAATTAATAGATACAAGTGACAGAAGATCTATTGTATCAAAACTGTTCACAATATGTTAAATAGTAATGTAAAGTACACAATTTATACACACATTAAAAGTCATACGTAATTTAATTGTTATCTAAAAATGAAAAAGTAAACAACTGCCTCATCCCACCACCAGCGCGTATGCAGATTGAAATCTTGATGTGATGTTTTGCTGTAGCTGTGGCGTCACAGTGGAGAGTCCACGTCATTCCCCTTAACAGTGCATTGTGTGTGTGTGTGTGTGTGTGTGTGTGCGTGCGTGTAGGCGTAAGCATGTGCGTGCGTGCGTGCGTGCGTGCGTGTTTTTTAACCCCTAAATGCCGACTCTGGATTGGATCCACCACCGATGGCTATACTTGAGTCCCATTCTGTGCCAAACTCTAGGATACGCTATTGGATGACAAAAATGCTGTTTTAGGTTAGGCATGTGTGAATATGCTGTACACTTGTAGAGACAGTACAATGTGAGAGGTTAGACAAGACTTGTAGAGCGCAAGTCGTACGCTAAATACCAGCCACTAATATCCCACTAATTCGATATTGATCAATGAAGTACATATGATGACAACTGTTTAAACGACAGGATTTACTGAACCAACCATCAACCGACATTACAATTATTACATAACATTCATTTGTATAGAAACCTATTTAGATTTAACCCTACGCCAATTGCTTCGTCGCTGTCATTGTCCGGTGATATCATGGCGAACGCTAGTAACCTACCGAACACTATACAGAAACAGTGATCGTCAACTCTCTACTATGACGTCAGGTCACGTGATAGCAACTCAGCTTATTACCTCTCCATCGTTAACCGAATACGAGTCTGTTTTCATCGTTTTTTGCTACTGACATTTACTTTAAAATATCTTCACGATACTTGTTTTAATATGCCTTTTAAATTATTTAATCCCACAGTTATACTGTACATCTCCTTTAAATAGTGTAGGGTATTTAAAGAATATATCAGGAATGTTTATTTTGAGCAGATTCTTTCTTTGGGCTACATATAAGTATATGTTCTTGCAAGAGCTGATATTGGCAGAGTACTACACAGTCATTCGGCTAGTGACAAAGATGTATTTCTTCTCTCAATGTTTAACACGTGTTAACGGGTCAATGATAAGCTCAGTTTGGAGGTAAAAGAATAAATCTAATTTAATCTTGCTCCGGAAATGTGAAAGGCGAGGTGAAATGGTGTTTAACGTCGCGTCCAAGATAATTGCACTTATATAGCGACGTGCATGCACGTGTGTGTGTGTGGCTGCTTGTACTAGTCCGGACTGATGCCGATTTATAGTGCTAGCTCACTGAGATACCATGCCGCAGTTATCACGAATACCCCACTCAGATACAGTATACTGACTCCGAGCCGACCAGTCCTTGTTTTAGCCCCTTAATGCCGAGCGCCAGACAGGGTAACAACAAGTACCATCTTTTAACGTCTTTTGGTATGACGCGTCCGGGCGGACGCTCTACCACTAGACCACGAAGGCGGTCTGAAAGGCGAGAATTACGTAATCCTTTTTGTTTTGGAAAACGGGGGGATATAGACACAAGACACACGAAATGCCAAATGGGAACCTTTATTAGGTCTTCTGAATAGGCTATCACTAATTATACCTGTAATAAGTTCATTAACTGAGCATCAAGTGAATGACGACAAATACACAAGTGTGGGGTTATACCAAAAAAACATGGATGACAAAAAGAGAGTACTAATCGCAATCCGAAATCCGAAAATGCTGTCGCTGCAGGGATACTTTTTATTATTAAACTATAACCATCAAGGGTATCCGGTGAGCTTCCGCCATTATTTTTGTCTGTAGAAATGAATTTAAAACTTCAAAGATCACGGGTTACCAATCAGTGTTCAAAATTGCGTAAAACAAATATTACCTCTAACTTTATTTACGCTGTTTTCACAGACGGTAGCCAAGTCTCTTGTAACGCTCAGTTACGTTAGCGAGCAGTTCGACAAATCGACCAGTGTCAGACAGCCGAGAAGATCACGTAGAAGCCAATGGTCGTATGGATAAGGTGGAACGGATTGATCACGGAACTCATATTTTCAAACAAAATCACATCTGAAAATGAGACATCAGCAAGTACATATCATAAATCGTCAGAAAAATAAAAAAATCTCTCCTTGTGACTACTTCAAATCTCAGCCTAACATGGTTCCTCATTTGGTCAAAAGTTCGTTCCCTCTCTAATGAGCGTGTCACGCGTTCTACACGCGTGACGGGCGGGTTGCACACGATTGGTTGGTTGGTTGGTTTGTTGTTTAACGCCACACACAGCAATATTCCAGCTATATGACGGCGGTCTGTAAATAATCGAGTCTGGACCAGACAATCCAGTGGTTGATATCATGAGCATCGATCCACGCAATTGGGATTGATGACATGCATCAACCAAGTTAGCGAGCCTGACCACCCGATCCCGTTAGTCACCTTTTACGGCAAGCATAGGTTGCTGAAGACCTATTCTACCCCGGAATCTTCACGGGTCTGGGTTGCACACGGGTTGCGTCACGCGTTGCCCATTCGTGTAAGGGGAATGAACTTCTAGGCAGTAGTGTAAATGTATCATTTGTCTTTTCATCTAGACTTATACAGTTCAATACACTAACGTGTGTTCTCATATTGTAACACATTCAATCATTACACAGTTTCTTGTGGCTGTGATCATTTTAAAAAAAATGATCTAAGATAACGATCAATGTTATATTTTTTTAAATGTTACAGTAAGGAGCTGGCTACACCATAATATTATTCAGCGACCGACCAGGACCCACTTGCACAAAGCGATCTTAGCGCTAAGATGATCGTAACTCCCATACTTTAACATAGGCTTACAATAGTCTTAGCGCTAAGATCGCTTTGTGCAAGTGGGCCCTGGAGACCTGGGGAGGGAGAAAAAGAAAATGGTTATGACTCCGCAGTTTTTCTATCAGCGATAACACAGAATCCCGATTTTGTCCAAATGTATGTGTATGTAGATTTCCATACCAACAGATACCACACCAAAATCACAAAGCCCTATACCTAAGGGCAGAGATTTTAATATATGCTGTAGCACGATCACAAGGGGTTCATGGGGTTTTACGAGTCCCTCGTTAGATGAGCAGGAGGAACACATGAAACTCCATGTACCCCGAGTGATGCTGCTACAACGAATATATCTTACCGACAAGTCATGTTTAATATGACATTGGAAAATATATAAACACATTCAAAATTGATAGAAAACAGATGTTCGATTGAGCTGAAGTTTTACTTGTGATTCGGAAAAAGCGTGCGGCCTTTTGCTTCGAAGTGGATATAAGGGGTGTATTCTGGCTCTCAGAAGTCCACGTGCAGCCTGTCTTGTTCGTGTCGAAGTATAAGCGATATATTCTCCCGCTGAGAAATTTATTTCCCTCCAAAGCGGGATATTTATACGTAGAAATTTATCAAGATCACGTGGACCAATGAGACCTCATCATTCTGACATGGAGGTATGATCATTGTATTTATACTTTTCAAAAATAAAAGCTGTTTATTGGGGTACATTTCCAGTATAAGCATGACTGGCATGTGGATGGTGAGGTCGCAATAAATTAAAAGTTGGAGTTTGATTGATTTTTTAAAAATATGGGAGACGCGGGGCATTTTATTTTTTTATTTTTGAACTATTTAAGGCATCAGTGTACAAAGAATGACGAACGGTGCGATTCACATGCATCATGCCTGTTCAGTAGGGCTACGTGTGTGGAGTATTTCATCAAGTATTTTGTTGGTTCATTTTTGTTTTAAGCCGCACTCAGCAATATTCCAGCTATATGACGGCGGTCTGTAAATAATCGAGTCTGGACCAGACAATCGTGATAAGTGTACGAAGATAGAAAAACGCGTAATTGTTCTCGAGGAAGATTCGAACAGATTCGAATATGAGTGAGTGAGTTGGATTTAACGCCGCTTTTAACAGTATTCCAGTTATATCACGGCGTGTCATCTTAATGTGGGAGGAAAGCCCGAAGGGATGCAGGTCTCAGGCGTTTACCACTTCGATGAAACCCACGAGCACGGGTATGGTGCTCACAAACCTAGAAACATAATCGGGGCGAACCGGGATTCGAACCCACGATCATAGGTTTCTGGCGTGCCGAAGGGACGCAACAACTCTGCACAGCGAATCACGGCGCCTTAGACGACTGGGCCACCCGTGCCCCCGATTCGAACATGAACTTGGACTGGTTTACATTGACATAGCCGCACTTACTTAAACATTGGAGAAACTTCATGATCAATCCGTACAACCCAGATAAAGTCGAAGCTCTACAGTCGATAGTCGTCGATACGATCTGACGTTTTACCAAGTGAGAGAAGGGCGGATTGAGACGTATTGAGACTTTCACAGACTTTCACAGACACTGAACCAGCACCACCAAGATCATACCTGGGATCGCTCGGACATTTTACGAGCTCACCGTGTAGGTGTCAAGAGTTGGCAATCGTAGGTCACGACCATTTATTGCTACATTTGCTGTATTGGAAGACACAATTACAGTCCTGACACTCAGATAGCTATAAAAATCTAATGGTTCGACCGACCTTGGAAGTAATGTTATTAGCGAGCACAGAGCTAGACGTATCATCGCATATTTAAAAGAAATGGACGCCTAAAGATAAGACCAATGGATTCATATCTTACTTAAACAAACTGACCAGCTACCCAACTGATCACCAGTTAAACAATATATTCGCAATAGATGTAGGTTTTGATCAGCATGTAAATAATGTGACATAGGACAGTGAGTCAGCGATAGCGACCCCTGCTCAGGAGTCAACTTCACGAAGCGCACATAAAACATCACAGCAGGAAGTCGGCCGGGCAAATGATCAACAGTATCGATGTCCTGACATTTCAAACAGTATTCAAGTTGGATTTTTTTTTTGGGGGGGGGGGGGGGGGGGGTGTTGTTTAACGCCGCGCTCAGCAATATTCCAGATATATGACGGCGGTCTGTAAAAAATCGAGTCTGGACCAGACAATCCACTGATTAATATCATGGGCATAGACCCACGCAATTGGGATCGATGACATGCATCATCCAAGTCAGCGAGCCTGACCCCTCGATCCCGTTAGTCGCCTTTTACGACAAGCATAGTCACCTTTTACGGCAAGCATGGGTTGCTGAAGACCTTATCTACCCCGGAATCTTCACGGGATTTCAAGTTGGATCCCAATGTGGCTTTCATTGTATTCCTTTAAAGTTTATATCTTGGAACATTGATGGTCTTACTAATAAGTTACAGGATAAAGATGCACTGGATTGTTTAGTTCAAATTGACCTCATCTGTCTGTGTGAGACTTTTGCTGATGTTTGTAAGGACCGTGAGTGTCACTTTAGTGCGGAGTGTTATTGTCAGTTTAGTGTGGAGCATCAGTATCAGTTTAGTGCGGAGCGTCAGTATCAGTTTAGTGCGGAGTTTCATTGTCAGTTTAGTGCGGAATTTCATTGTCAGTTTAGTGCGGAGCGTCAGAATCAGTTCAGTGCGGAATTCAAAAACAGTTTGGCGCGGAGCGTCAGTATTTGTTTAGTGCGGAGCGTCTCCAGCTCTATCGGCTTGCAAACCGGCAACACGCACATACAAGCACGCACGCACGAACGCACAGGCGGACGTCGCTGTATGATTGAAATGATCTTGAACGCGACCTGAAGCCCTATTTCAGTTTCCACCCTTGCCAAACTAGGCAGGAATTATGGAGTTACATTTTGGCTGGACTATGCATAGTCCAATCAAAATCGCTCACCGAAATCGAAGTCCGGTTCGTAAAGTGTCATGCAGATTTGGGTCGACTGCAGGATTTGCAAAGCATGTGCACCGCTAACTCGTTGTCAACAGATATTTTCAAAATCTTTTCATGTTTTTAATCAAGGTGATCACGTGATTTGATGTACTTCGCGATGTAAGACTCGTTTTATCACAATATAGATCTTGATTATCAATCAGATCGTCTTTACTGGGCGCCACCGTTTTGTTTGAAGGAAATGCAAGTGATACGAGAGGTTGAATCTGATTGGTCAATAGGAGAGGCATAGAAAGGACATAACTCGTAATAGCCACTGGTGGCGCTACGCTCGAGCCCAGGAGTTCCAGTCTAGTTCGGCAAGGGTTGAAACTGGACTTTTAAAGTCAGTTAACTCTCTTGCCTCGGGAAGATGGATGGCACCAGTGCCCCATACCTCAAGAGAAGAAATGCAGTCAGTCATGTCACAATCATCAGCTACTTCATCTGAGAACATCCACCAACATCCCACAACACTGACGCAGGTACATCTCCCCAAATACACTGAATAGAAGGATGCTGAATGAGTGAGTGAGTTAAAAGTTAAAGTTTCAGCCGTATCGTGACTTTTAAAGGTCATATACAATAAATACATGTAAACTATAAAAACCTGCCAACAACGGACGGTAAAATAACAAGACTCATCACAGATTATGATTCAAAACTCGTCTGGACCCATAAAAATACATCACCTGACAGAACAATACCTTATAAAAAAAGCTATAGACCGCCAGCAGCTGAAGGTAGATCACCGTAAAAGGCGACTAACGGGATCGGTTGGTCAGGCTCGCTGACTTGGTTGATGCATGTCATCGTATCCCAATTGCGTGGATCTATGCTCATGATATCAATCACTGGATTGTCTGGTCTAGACTCGATTATTTACAGACCGACGTCATATAGATTGAATATTGCTTAGTGCGGCGTTTAACAACAAACCAACCAACCAACCAACATTGCTTTGGTAAGACAGCGATTCCAGCGATAGAAGTTCTGAAGTTCGGGAAGGAATGCCAGAGATGTTTTAACCCAAATTCAGCAACTACTACTAGATCTCCGTCAGTGAATATCGTATGCATTGGAATTAATTGCTTTGAACTATTAGAATGTTCTTGCAAATACTGATCACTTCCCCGTAAAAGGCGACTATGCTTGTCGTAACAGGCGACTATAGGGATCGGGTGGTCAGGCTCGCTGACTTGGTTGATGCATGTCATCATGTCCCAATTGCGTGGATCGATTCATTGGATTGTCTGGTCCAGATTCGATTATTTTCAGACCGCCGTCATATAGCTGGAATATTGCTTAAATGTCTGAGACCTGCATCACTTCGGGCTTTCCTCCCACATTAAGCTGACACGCCGCGATATAACTGGAATACTGTTAAAAGCGGAGTTAAACCCGACTCACTTACTCACTCTAAAGTATTCACATGTTTTTAACTGGAAACAGCGGGTAGTGTGAAACAGTGACATTTTCATGGCATTTTAATATCTTAGTTGGTTTGTTTGTCTAGAACTATTTTACAATTATTGGATATTAAAAGGTGTCAGACATTATAGTTTAAAAGTAAAATAAGAAAAATAACATATAAGTTTTAAATACTTATTAAAAAAAATTGAAGGTTGGTGGCAGTATTCTAAGGTTTGTGGTTTTAAGCGTATTTCAATTAAACTGACGTCCAAAAGAAACTTTACCAACTGAAAATTTAAATTTCAGACAAAGTATATTTTTTTCAAGATGAAGTCTATCTAAAACACATAACCTAAATACAGCAATAGTGTTTGCAGAAAATGTTAATCGTCTGTTACATGTTTGCGAGATAACACGCGAAAAAGTGAAAAACACGTGCACCACGGACAACTGCAAATGCACGCGCGGCTAAGGGTATAAACGATTGCAACGGCAAGTCAAACATCCACAGTGATAAACAAAACACACAAAAAATGCCACGACTCACAGTCGAACAACGTGAACGAGCCTTGGGTATGGTACAGATGGGAGCCACCCACGCCCATATTACACAAACCTTCGGTTGCTCCCGTGTTGCCGTTACCAACTTGATGCAACGTTACAGACAGACAGGACGGACCGCTGACAGGCCAAGAACAGGCAGACCCAGACCCAGACCAGGCGTTCCTTGCACCTCCAAAATCGCTTCCTGACAGTGACGTCATCGGCGACAAATGCCTTAGGTCACAGGGTTAGTGGACAGACAGTGGCCAGGAGACTCAGGGCTCATTGAATCAGGGCTTTTAGACCATACAGATGACAGCTATTAATTGACAGCGCAACATCGTCGTCTGCGATTGAGATGGTCCCGGACTGTACGACGTTGGCAATGACGTGACTGGCAGAGGGTTGTCTTTAATGACGAAAGTCGATTCTGCTCACCCGACATGTCCCCCATAGAACACCTCCAGGACTTGATGGATCGCCGTGTTCGACAACGACCACACTCTCCAGCCAACCGGCAAGAACTGATCTTGGCCCTCCAAGAAGAATGGCCTCAAATCCCATGTGACCTCATCAGACGACTGACTTTTTCTGTGCGTCGAAGAGTTTTTGCGTGTATTGAGGCATTTGGTGGTCACACAAGCTACCAATGACTTGTTATTGAACGTGAGCGATTGTTTATGTACTCTGCCTATTGTCCATGATTCTGAAAGCTCGAGTTTTGTACCACACCCAACTTTGGGGGGCTCTGACGTCATTCTCGGTCGCGGTATGATTGTCATTTTCAGTGTTGATTATGTTGATATATTGATCTTCTCAATACACTTTACTTCATGCATGTATGTTTTGTTGTTTCGGAGCAAGAGTGATTTCAAACTCTGGTAAAGTTTCTTTTGGACGTCAGTTTGTATTCGCATTTGGTTATTTTTGTCGAGGATCTGCATTTCAATCATCTGAATAGTTGTCTTGTCATCGCATTGGTTAAGTATAATGGTGGATAAAGAGTCTTGTCTCATTCTGAAACCAGGATGAAACTAGTTTATCACCTGAGCCAAATTCTTAGCTACTCATTGGCATATTTCAAAACTAAGACAGCCCCTACCACCATCACCACCCCTGCACCAATCTGACAACCTTAGTCACAGCACAACACAAACTGGAAAAACAACTGGAAAAATACTAGTCTGGATTTGCTAGTATTATCTCAGTGCTCAATACAAAATGAACTTTACAGGAGGTAATTTGTAGGCACTTTCAACATTCAAAAATAAAACTAGGTCCAAATTGACATTGCAGAAACAGGCTATAGGCATTATGCAAATTAGCCTGGAAAATTGTTATCAAAACAACAATAAAAATAACAGCTATGTTTATGTACATAATAATAATTACATGTAAGTTGTTGTTTGAGAAGGGAATATGTTACTTTTACGTTCTGATATTTTGACGATAATTCACTATCCCACAATGCCACTCACAAATCACTAACCACTGACAAATCACATGCACGTGGGTTTCAAGCACCTGTTTTCACCTGTCTTCGAGGTGTCATAGGTCATGGACATTCACCTTGATCTACCAACACCTGGTTATGCTCAGTTTCACACTAGTCTGTTTTGTTCATATTTTTACACACTTTTACGTGTAAAAAGACATAAAAACCTTTGATACGCTGTATTTGTGTCAAGACCAAATTAGTACTAATTGTGTTGTTTGAATATTTATATATTTTGTATATTAACTGCATTTATTTAAAATCTGAGATCGAAAAAACAGTTTTTTTAATTTCCTTGAGAACTTAAGTACAAGCAGCCACACAAACACACACACGTACATGCACGTCGCTATATAAGTGCAATAACCTTGGACGCGACGTTAAACCCAATTTCACCTCACCTCACCATTTATGGACAAAGGGCACAAAGGAGGATCTGTTGAAATCCTGACAACACCTGAAGAAAGACAATCCATGTCAAGGCTTTCACATTATCTGACTTCTTATCACTTTGAAGATCAGTTAAAAAAGAGACCTATATATACCGAGCCAGACTGCCGAACTACAAAGCACAATGTGGGCGCAATATGGGATTGTCTCAGGTAAAGTGCGTCAATCCATGTCAGATTGAGCATATATTTTTCTTGTTTGTTTTGTGTACAATCTGAAATCTGTTTCATTGGAATATGATAAATTGTTTTCTTTTTAAAGAGTTAAAAGAAAGAGTTTGATGAGTTAGTATGAATATTATATGCTGAAATTAATAGACCCGTGAAGATTCCGGGGTAGAATAGGTCTTCAGCAACCCATGCTTGCCGTAAAAGGTGACTCTGCTTGTCGTAAAAGGCGACTAACGGGATCGGGTGGTCAGGCTCGCTGACTTGGTTGATGCATGTCATCGATTCCAATTGCGTGGATCGATGCTCATGATATTAATCACTGGATTGTCTGGTCCAGACTCGATTATTTACAGACAGTCGTCATTAAGCTGGAATATTGCTGAGTGCGACGTTAAACAATAAACAAAAAAACAAAAACACTGATCAATGAGTGTAATCAGAGCATCGTGTTCCTTCAGGCGACTTGTTGTTAAGAGATAAAATACACATCTTTGAAAACATGTATCATTGCATTTGGTCAGCTCTGCTGGTTCTGTCGGCGAGCGCGGAGTTCACGGATCCCCACTGCAATGGGAAGCAGGTCATCGTGCACCTGTTTGAGTGGAGGTGGCCAGACATCGCCTTGGAATGTGAAAGATACCTGTCTAAGAAAGGGTACTGTGCTGTCCAGGTAACTGCAACTTCAAAATGACACATTAGAAAGCGACTGTTAATTTATTGCAAAGTGACGATGTCTGTGGGACTGGTACTAGGCCTGTATCTCCACCTATAATAACTGACCTGTCCCTAATCATAGCAAGCCTATTGCTATTGCTCTTATCAACATGTCATATAGAGCCCGTGAACATCCGGGGTAAAATAGGTCTTCAGCAACCCATGCTTGCCGTAAAAGGCGACTATGCCTGTCGTAAAAGGCGACTAACGGGATCGGGTGGTCAGGCTCGCTGACTTGGTTGATGCATGTCATCGATTCCAATTGCGTGGATCGATGTTCGTGATGTAAATCACTGGATTGTCTGGTCCAGACTCGATCATTTACAGACCGCCGTCATATAGCTGGAGTATTGCTGAGTGCAGCGTTAAACAACAAACCAAACCAAACCATATACAAGTTTAGGAGGACACAAACAGCTTGATTCTGTACTAGGGTGTACCAACGGGCAAGTTGTGCGTGCGTTAAAGACATCGAGAACGTTGGTTGTGATTTTATACATATTCCTATATACAAGGGGTCTTGTATGGTTATTTGAATGAAAAGATACCACCAAGTCGATGGATGGCTTGCAGAATATACAATTATAGCTAAAATGGATGGAATTATCATTAAACCGCCCGCATGTTATTAGAAATGAGCGGGCCACTGTAACTTGATAATGCCCTCATATTGCATGACGACGGGCCATTATCACGCCCGTTGTTAGTTGACGTCATGGTATAGGGATAGGTGACGTCACTTTCAATAGAGCGTTTTTTCTCTGACGTTTTTGTAAAAGTGGGTCAGTGACATTCGTGTTGATTGCAGTAAATGTTTCCAAGCCGATATTGTTGTTTCTTTTGTCTTATAGCAAATTCCATCCATTTTAGCTATAATAACGGTAACACTAGTTTTCAGGGCATTATCATTTGCAGAAGCCCTCGGTCTTTTCAACCGCCCTCTTTCGTCGGGCAGTAAACTGTTAATTGAAGATCTCGGGATTCTGCAAATGATAATGCCCTGAAAAATAGCGTTACCCTTATAGTATTTACTTTTATACAGATTATATATATAATCAGAAATGGGCTTCACACATTGTACCCATTACGGGAATCGAACCCGGGTCTTCGGCGTGATTAACGAACGCTTTAACTACTGGGCTACCCGACCTCCCCGTATACACTTTAGAGGTCCAGACTATTTGGACAGGAACAGTCTTCCTTGTCAAAGATTATGTTGACAGTATCGCCAAGGATCCCAGACACAAGGATTCGTCACTACATTTTCAAGAGGATACCTGCGGCATGGTATCTCAGTGAGCTGGCACTATAAAATATATAAATCGGCATCAGTCCGGACTAGTACAAGCAGCCACGCAAACACGTGCATGCACGTCGCTATATAAGTGCAATAATCTTGGACGCGACGTTAAACCCAATTACACCTCACCTCAAGAGGATACGAAACGAAAGAAAGGATATCGGGGAAACTCTAATTTGAAACATGAATTTCATGAAGCTTTAGGTTTGACCTCAGGACAGGCATACCGTGTTGATACACCGACGGAGCTTCTAAAAGTGGTAGCTTGATTGTTATGAATAAAATGCCGGAGAAAATTCCTTCGGCACCGAAATGGTAATGGACTACAGTAGTGACCAGGGAAATGTTATCTTGTTATGTTCTCACCAACATATGTCTCATAAAGTAAATCATCTGCCAAGCCACATTGTATATACAAGACACCTGTTGTACATACAAGACACCTGTTGTACATACAAGACACCTGTTGTACATACAAGACACGACACCTGTTGTACATACAAGACACCTGTTGTACATACAAGACACCTGTTGTACATACAAGACCCCTTTTGTACATACAAGACACCTGTTTTACATACAAGACACCTGTTGTACATACAAGACACCTGTTGTACATACAAGACACCTGTTGTACAAACAAGACACCTGTTGTACATACAAGACCCCTTTTGTACATACAAGACACCTGTTGTACATACAAGACACCTGTTTTACATACAAGACACCTGTTGTACATACAAGACACCTGTTGTACATACAAGACACCTGTTGTACAAACAAGGCACCTGTTGTACATACAAGACCCCTTTTGTACATACAAGACATCTGTTGTACATACAAGACACCTGTTTTACATACAAGACACCTGTTGTACATACAAGACACCTGTTGTACATACAAGACACCTGTTTTACATACAAGACACCTGTTGTACATACAAGACACCTGTTGTACATACAAGACACCTGTTGTACATACAAGATACCTGTTGTACATACAAGACACCTGTTGTACACACAAGACACCTTTTGTACATACAAGACACCTGTTGTACATACAAGACACCTGTTCTACATACAAGACACCTGTTGTACATACAAGACACCTGTTTTACATACAAGACACCTGTTGTACATACAAGACCCCTTTTGTACATACAAGACACCTGTTGTACATACAAGACACCTGTTGTACATACAAGACACCTGTTTTACATACAAGACACCTGTTGTACACACAAGACACCTTTTGTACATACAAGACACCTGTTGTACATACAAGACACATGTTGTACATACAAGACACCTTTTGTACATACAAGACACCTGTTGTACATACAAGACACCTGTTGTATAAACAAGACACCTTTTGTACATACAAGACACCTATTGTATATACAAGACACCTATTGTACATACAAGACACCTATTGTATATACAAGACACCTTTTGTACATACAAGGTATCCCCACCCAACGAGCATGTGGTGGTGACGAAGGACTACCCCCGTCCTTGGTGGGAGGTGTACCAGCCGGTCAGTTACAAACTCACCAGCAGGTGCGGTAATGAGGATCAGTTCAAGGACATGGTTTCCAGGTGCAAGAAAGTTGGGGTCAGGTAGGTCGTACAAATATCTCAGTTTGTGTACGTGTACAGATATATCATAAAATTGATAAAATTATCATAAAATGTTTTAGAAGTTATCCGTTAAAGTGGGGGCCACGGTAATTTGATAGTTCCCTTTTTTGTGAGTGAGTGAGGTTTTACACCGCTTTTAGCAATATTCCAGCAATATCACGGCGGTGTACACCAGAAATGGGCTTCACACATTGTACCCATGTCGGGAATCGAACCCGGGTCTTCGGCGTGACGGGGCGCTTTAACCACTAGGCTACCCGACCGCCCCCTTTTTCTGCCTAATGACGGCAGTTATCAATCTTATTGACAAACAAAGTCATAGTTAATTTGCATGCCTGCCTGTGTCGGTACGGCACTTTGTTTTGTTTGTTTGTTTGATTGTTTGTTTGTTGTTTAACGCCGAACTCAGCCATATTCCATCTATATGAAGGCGGTCTTTAAATAATCGTGTCTGGACCATACAATCAAGTGATTAATAGCATGAGCATCGATCCACGCAATTGGTATCGATGACATGCATCAACCAAATCTATGACTCGAGTGATCAATCAGGAGCCTCGAGAGTAAGCTGATGAAAAATGAGTCGGTGATGGCCAGTGCATTTATTTTACAAACTATAGTCATTTAGATGGACGACGGATGGCTCGATACCAGTAATACTAATTATTTGGTGGTCTCTGAAAACCCCCAGTTAATTTCCATCAAATTAGAACTATGTCCAATGATAAATGTTATTAAATATAAAGGTGTGCATATTCTTGTATATGATATCACATGACCTGTAGTGTCAGTCACCCCAACCTTTTCCCGTTTCAGGGTTATCGTTGATGGGGTTATAAATCATATGGCCGGGCTGGGGAGATCTGGAACAGGAACGGCAGGTAGCAGCTTCAACTCCGACAACCTGGACTTCCCTGGTGTACCATACAGGAGAGAGCATTTCAATGACCGCAGCACGTGTCCATCTGGTGACGGTAACGTCAACAACTATGGCGATCCCAATAATGTGAGAAACTGCTATCTCGTTGGCCTCACTGATTTGAATCAAGGCGTCGAGTACGTGAGGGACAAGATCTCTGGCTACTTCAATAACCTCATTGATATCGGAGTGTCTGGTTTTAGGATTGACGCTGCCAAACACATGTGGCCTGCTGACATCAGGTAGCTAACCATCAACCATCACTTGTATGTGTGATGTGTGAGGAAACTCTTTGTGTTGTGCGCTCTGCGCTAAAGTAGTTGATGTTATCTGGTTCAAGAACATTATGTGTAATATCTATATTTGGTTGGTTGGTTGGTTTGTTGTTAAACGCCGCATTCAGCAATATTCCAGCTATAAGACGGCGGTCTGTACATAATCGAGTATGGACCAGACAATCCAGTGATTTATATCATGAGCATTGATCCACACAATTGGGATCGATGACATGCATCCACCAAGTCAGCGAGCCTGACCACCCGATCCCGTTAGTTGCCTTTTACGACAAGCATAGTCACCTTTTACGGCAAGCATGGGTTGCTGAAGACCTAGTCTACCCCGGATCTTCACGGGTCGTTATATGTTTATAATAATGTTGGCATCGTACTGCTGATTACTGTTTTTAGGGATTTTACAGTGGGAGATAAATATACTCTCTTTATAAACAATTGGATGTATAGATTGGGAGGTTTACATGTGAATATTATGCATAAATTACTATTATTGCAGACTCAACTTCCCAAAATAATTTCTTATAGATATTAAATGTAATGAATATGCGCCATGATTTAGTAAGGGAATGAGTATTGCGCCGCTTTTAGCAATATTCCAGCAATATCAAGGCGGGGGGACACCAGAAATGGGCTTCACACATTGTACCCATGTCGGGAATCGAACCCTGGTCTTCGGCGTGACGAGCGAACGCTTTAACCACTAGGCTACCCGACCGCCATGATTTAACAACAGCATAAATTATAAAGTAATATTCATAAAGCATCGTCTTCCTACTTTAGAAAGGACATGGTGATATTGTGAACCCACAGCATGGTCCATTGACTGCTAACAAAATTTCTCATGCCCTCAAATTGAACATGATTGAAATTTAACAGTACCAATACGTATGTAAGTTCCTAAGACGGTTTAACTCTTATGCATAATAATCCATATTTGACAATTTTTCAAAAATTAGGATGAACTTAATGTGAAGTTTTCTGAGAAAACCTATGAAATGCTGGACTAATTCATAGATAACGTCTATACTACCCAAAGTGTACTAAGGATGAAATTTTGATGATATATGAAAAACATCCAATAAATAAGGAATGAAACATCCCGGTACACAATGATTGGGTAATCGCTATAGGACCTCGGTGTTTCAAAAGATGCACACAATTATACGTATTACCTTTTTGTACTACTAAGTGGTGATCCTTAGCAAACTTTGAGTAGTATATGTGTAATTTGGTGATGAGATAGGCAAAGGTATTCATCCCCGCGAGTACCAGGTGTGCTCCCCGTCTTTCTACATGCATGTGTCACTTGAAATCTTCAAGTTTATCAATGCACCGACATCATTCAAGTTTAGCAGAAAGCTGAGTCCCCTCTCCTGATTTACCCACGTTAGCTCGAGATAGAAGAGGCCAAGGAGAGCGCCTCATCTATTTCATATTGTTACCTATGTATAAGGAATCGGTGTGACAAAAACTACAAGACTGTATAACAAAGGGGATGACTTGATATGAGTTTTTCTCAAAAGTTGTTTGATCAGTGTTTCAACATCAAAAGCCTTCGTAAAGTTTTAAGAAAACGTTATATGGTAGACATATCTAAATCAAATACATCAGTGACCAAAAAAACCAATTCCCTGTTTTGTACCATATGTTGCCGATTTTTTTTGTCAGATCAACAATTAACACTTGGCATGGTGCAGGATAGGTCACCTTTTAGTGAACGTTTAGCCTGGTATCATAACCTTTTGATGGTGATTCATAAGCACATGCTTGTTATACAGTAGGAATCGTGCAATGGACTTTGCTATTGGCACAGATTTCCTATGACATTTACTTTGATGACCCATTTACTTTGTGTTTCAGCGCAATTCAGAAGCGGGTGAAGGATCTCCCTGAGGGAGGTAAAGCGTTTTGGGCCCATGAGGTGATTGACCAGAATGATGGCGCGATTAAGGTGGGAGAATACACTTCTTTGGGCTACGTGACTGAGATGAGATATTGTCAAAAAATAGCCCAAGGTGTACACAACTTTGGAGAGCTTGGCAATGTCGTTGACTATGGCTGGGGCATGACACCTTCAGCTAACGCCTTAGTCTTTGTTGATAATCACGACAATCAGAGAGGCCATGGTGGTGGGGGAAATCTCATCACCCACAAAACACCCAGGGATTACAAGATGGCTCAAGCGTTTACACTGGCCTATAATTATGGGTTTGTCCGAGTGATGAGTAGTTATTTCTTCGGAGATGACTCTGATGCTGGACCTCCTGACAAAGACGTTAGTATCAACGCAGATGGCTCCTGTGGTAATGGCTGGGTTTGTGAGCACAGGTGGGCCCCCATTGCCAACATGGTGGCGTTCAGGAACGCTGTAGCTGGCACTGGCATCGAACACTGGTTTGATAGTGGGGACGTCGTCGCCTTTGCCAGAGGTAACAAGGGCTTCTTTGCGATGGCGAAGCAAGGAAATCTGGATCAAACCTTCCAAACAGGGCTGCCAGCTGGAGAATACTGTGACATCATCCATGATTGCCAACAAAAGGTCACAGTGGATGGATCAGGAAACGCCCATATTCACATCAGCAACAACGAGGAACCAATAGTCGCCTTTATTGTTGGTGAGTTTTCGTATTTGTAAAGGAATCTGTGACTTTATGTGACAGGTGACAGGTGACATCAGCATATAGGAGTGCATTCAACTTCAAATAAGGTGAGGTGAATGTGGGTTTACGTCGACGAAATAGCGACGTGCGTGCATGCACGTGTGTGTGTGTGTGTGTGTGTGTGTGTGTGTGTGCTAGTCCGGACTAGTGCCGATTTATAGCGCTAGCTCACTGAGAGTTTAACATGAATACCCCACTCAGACACAGTATACTGACTCCGAGCCGAACAGTCATTGTTTCAGCCCCTTTATGCCGAGCGCCAGACAGGGTAACAACCAGTACCATCTTTAAACGACTTTTGGTATGACGCGGCCGGGGATCGAACCCCGGACCTTCCACTCTCCGGAGGCGGTCTACAAATAAAGTGCAATAGATTATTAGATAGGCCTCAATGTAATTGGACTGTATTGACATAGTTCATCTGTGTGTGTATCTATGCTGAATATATATAGCAGTCTTCTCAAAGGTGGTCCATCTGGCAGCACAGGAGGCGGAAACACTGGAGGGGGAACTCAAGCCCCCGTTACCTCAGGCCCCGTTGTGACACCCGACTATGGAAGTGGTAGTTGGAAACACACAGTGATATTGGTACAGAGGCAGACCACCCCAGGCCAGGATCTCTTCATCAGAGGAGGCATTGACCACGCCCACATGACAGGTGACATACTTCACATGACTTTTAACAATACTCACGCTCTGTTTACGTTGTTTTGTTCACTTACAAAGACGTACATGTATGGTTACTCGACCGAAACATTGATTAGATAACTATATACAAACAAATCATGTTTGCTTAAAAAGTGAGTGAGTGAGTGAGTATGGTTTTACGCCGCTTTTTGCAATATTCCAGAAATATCACGGCTTCAATATATGGGCTTCAAACATTGTACCCATGTCGGGATTCGAACCCGGATCTTCGGCGTGACGAGCGAACGCTTTAACCACTAGGCTACCCGACCGCCCCTTGCTTAAAAAGAGTTTGTATACAAAGTTTAACTCTTGTATCTGATCTTCATATTGGCTTTTATGTATTCTGTTCTATAAAGGATAGGGGGCACGGGTGGCCAAGTTGTGCAGCTGTGCAGAGCTGCGTCCCTTGGGCACGCCAGAAACCTGAGTGTGGGTTCGAATCCCAGTTCGCCCCGATTATGTTACCAGGTTTGTCAGAACTATACCCGTGCTCGTGGGTTTCACCGAAGTGGTAAACGTCTGAGACCTGCATCACTTCGGGCTCTCCTCCCACATTAAGCTGACACGCTGCGATATAACTGGAATACTGTTAAAAACTGCGTTAAATCCAACTCACTCACTCACTCACTCACTCATATTGACTTTTATGTATTCTGTTCTATAAAGGATAACCTGTTTTCACGCTGTGTTCAAGGATGCTCGTCTTCGGTGTCCGGGAATCCTTGTGCTATTCCGATCCGCCACAGGGACCTTGGTTCTGGCCCTCACTTCAGCAAATACAATGCATGGAGCTCAGGAGATAACTACTTGGACTGGTACGGAGCTGAGCCTGGGCAGGGGTCATCTGCCACTGGAACACCTGCACTGTGGACAACGAACACTGCTGGCAGACCAGAGTATAGCAAATACAATACGTAAGCATGGAATCCACTTTGTTCCATCAGAGCACCATTTTGTTATGAGGTGATTTTCAAATTGAAACCCAAACCCAGAAATCAGTACGTTCAGAACTAAATTGAGAAATCAGTTAATGACCACACCCGCGAATAATCAACACATAAGTTCAATCCGATAGTTTATTTCTGTTTACAATAAATAAAAATACAATGGGCCAAATATATGGCAGCAGGCATAAATAACAGCCCCTGAAATTATTGTCCAGTCACTAATGTTAAAAGGGGGGGGGGGGGGGGGGGGTGGGGGTGGGGCCCAATCGTCTAAAGCGCCGCGATTCGCTGTGCAGAGTTGCGTCCCTTGCGCACGTCAGGAACCTATGATTGTGGGTTCGAGTCCCGGTTCGCCCCGATTATGTTTCTAGGTTTGTCAGCACCATACCCGTGCTCGTGGGTTTCACCGAAGTGGTTAACGTCTGAGACCTGCATCACTTCGGGCTTTCCTCCCACATTAAGCTGACACGCCGTGATATAACTGGAATACTGTTAAACCCAACTCACTCACAATCTCACGTAGGCATCATCCCCCTAACAAATACCGAAACTTTTGTAACGATCAAGCATCCCGGGTCCGTTGAACAAATCAGGGACTGATAACTCTAAATGCCCGTACAAAACCATCTGGGAAGCCCCATTCACTGCTGTCCACATCTGTTCAAATCTTGCCCCTACAGCACATTTTTATCACATTTAAATATTTTGCTGCCACTTAAGATTACAACAAATCTGTTTATGCCAAAACCCCTTGCACACAACAATATCAGTTGTAACGTGTGCCTCTTGAATCCCTCAAGGGAGTTTCTATTTTGTAGGTGTGATCACAGGATAGCCTCACAAAAGTCGACATAACGTGTGTGTCTGATATGATTGTTTCACAGTTTCGGGGACCATTATTGGCTTGTGGACATTGACATGGATTGCTCAAAAACAAAAGATGGCTTTTTCGAGTTCAAGTCTGTAGTCAATGGCGGCTGGGAAGGCAACGTCGCTGGGGGATCCTGCAGTGGAGCTGGAGCTGCCACACCTCCCTATTCGAGTAAGAACCACTTTGGCAGGTGTGGTTATCTTAATGTCTTCCACTGGGGCAGCGGCAGCTGTTCTATCACGCAGCTTACCTAACCCAAGTGTTGTGTGAAGGATGGTGCAAACATATGCAGAAGATGATTGGATTGACTTATTTGAAATAAACGCCTATAAAAACAATATTTTTTATTTATCAATTTTACGTTCCCGCAAGTACGGACACACGCACGCATCATCAATACCTTTAGGCTGTGATTTTATCGAAAGACAATAATTAACCTCGAAAAAAATAATAAAAATTAAAGCAAATATATTTTGCATCAAGCTCAAGCATGAAGAAGATGTTTACAAATTTTCATGGGGTCGATTTCTTTTGATCGAAGCTGAAAATCATCTTCCCATCAAAGTGAATCCCTCTGCCATTTCAAACGCTATTCATTGTGGTGAGGTAAAAAATGTGACCCAACTTCATTCCGGCTCCCTCCTTGTGGAGTGTGAAGAAACAACAATCTCTCAGTCTGTTATCAGTTAGACAGTTTGCCAATGTTGAGGTTGTTGTTTCTGAACACACTACACTAAACTCCTGCCAAGGCATTGTACGTGACAGGACCCGTTCCTTATCAGACATGTCTGAACAAGAAATCGCTGCAGAGTTAAAAAATGTTTCGCCCACAGAAAGGAGGATTTAACTATTGAACCAACACATACATGTTTACATTTGCTAGATCTTCTATCCTCAATCAATCAAAGCCGGATTTGTCAACATCGAAGTTAAGGTGTATGTCCCCAATCCACTCTGATGGTTGAGATGTCAACATTTTGGCCAAATCCTATGACCGATCTGTGGTTTGTAAACGCTGTGGGGACAACCATGAGAATACTGATTGCCAACATGCCCCCAATATTTACAAACTGTGCTGGCCTCATCTAAAGTTTGCCCTATTTGGTAAAACGAATAAAAATAATAAAGCAAAGTGCGAAAAACCATCACTTTTGGAGAAGCTATAAAACTATTTTATTCTCAGTAGGAGTGATCTCTTCCCTTCTTTACTAAAAGCTATGACAACGGATGATAACCCCATTTCGTCATGCTTGAATTTAACAAAGGCAAATTTGCCCTCCGATGAAATACTATGTGCTAAAAAATGTACCAGATCCCATCCAGTTGTATTCAGATCAACGCAATAATATTGCTGACCAGACAATGCAAAGGTATACTGCACATCCTCATATTCGTAAACCATGGTTTAATAACGACAGTAACCAAGCAAGAAAGTGGGGGAAGAAGGCGGAAAAAATATTTTTGCAAACATCCTGCTGTTCATAATTTCAATAATGGTAAAGTTACTATTACCAATGCTCGACGTGCTTATTAACGAAATATGCGCCAATCTTGGAGGAACTTTGTCTCATAAATTAATTCACAAACACATGTGAACATTGTGTTAAAAATAAAAGGCAAAGGTTCCAAATCCGTAAAAGGCGACTATGCTAGTCGTAAGGGGAGACTAACTGGATCGAGTGGTAAGGCTCGCTGACTTGGTTGATGCATGTTATCGTATCCCAATTGCATGTATCAATGTTCATGATATCAACCACTGATATGTCTGGTCAAGACTCGATTATTTTTACAAACTGCCGTCGTACCTGGAATGTTGCTTAGTGCGGCGTTAAACAACAAACAAAATCTTCTGTACACCATCTTAAAGAAGGTTACAAATTAACTGAATCTGATATTTCAAATAATAAAAGCGAAACTTGCCAAACATTCTTCATCGTCAAATTAAGTCTCTGAGTTTCAGAAATATCGGGGGAAAACAGGAAAAGAACAATAGTTAATTTTGATTCTCATAACGGTGAAGATTACAACAAAATATTTTAATTACATGAGCTACGACCCGAGAAGATGCGGGGTAGAATAGGTCTTTAGCAACCCATGCTTGCCGTAAAAGGCGACTGTGCTTGTCGTAAAAGGCAACTAACGGGATCGGGTGGTCAGGCTCGCTGACTTGGTTGATGCATGTCATCGATCCCAATTGCGTGGACACGACAAGCATACGCAGACATGTGGATCTAGATGAAACTGAAAATTATCTCGTGGATAGGATTACTGGGCCCGATTTGTTGTGATCGAGTCAGCTGGTAAACAACCTTTAAAGCTTAACCCTTTCGCCATTTCAAAAGCTGTTTCAGGAATTTGCAGAGAAGTTAATAATGTGACACGTCTTCGGTGTGGCTCTTTTCTTGTTGAGTGTTCACGGAGACAGCAATCTCTCAATATGCTATCTTTAACTACATTTGCAAATATTGTATCCGCGCACAAAACCTTAATTTTTTGCCTAGGCATTTGCTCGACACAGCTCGTTGCCTGTCCGACATGTTGGAGCAAAAAATTACAGATGAATTGACAACTCAAACAGTTAAGCGTTTCACTATGAAATCTAGAGACAGTGACATCATCCCGTCAAACACTTATATGCTTACATTTGCAATTTCGGCCCTTCCTAAGTCTATAAAAGCTGGTTATCTCAACATCCACTCCAATGTTTCAAGTGCCAAACTTTTGGACATGGATCTTAATCTTGTGATCACTCTGCAGTCTGTCAGTGCTGTGGTGACAACAACGACTGCACAGCAAAAATAAATGTCCAAACTGCAAAGGGCAACAACTGGCTTTATCAAGGTTATGTCCAGAATATCAAAAACAATAAAAAATCTTGAAGCTCAAACACGAAAAAAATTTCTCGTTGAAGAAGCTCATTGAAAATCAGTCTCCACAAACTCCACTAACCAGAACCTATTCTGCTCCTGTGGCTATCTCTGCTCCTCCAACTCCTCCAACAGTATCAATTTCTATCCAGACAGATTTGGCATTGATTACATGGGATCAACCGGTTGGCATACGTTCTGTACTAACTTCAAACACGTCTTCGGCTAAAACAATAAGCCGGTCTGAACCTTTGACTGATGAATCTGATGTAGAGTCTTCTACTAAAGAGCCAGAGGCTGTAGAACCAGCTACTATTGAATCTGCCGTTGTTACTCTAACTAGAAAAGAAAGGACAAAACTAAATGGAAAAAAGACTACCAGGAAATGCCCGTCGTAAGAGATGTTTCTCCACCACTGCTTTGATGCTCTTGACATGGACGTAATCCCACCGTCCCAGAGCAATGGTATGAGTCCATCTTCCTCACGTGCACGTGAGAGATTCCCAATAGAACCACCATGACTCAATCTCCTAAATTAATTCAGAGGAATTGCAGAAGACTAATTATTAGCTCAAGATTATTAACTATCAGCGTTTAGTTTACAAGAAACCTGTCTTAAGCATTCTGATAAATTTGAATTGCGTCAGAACAATTCTTATTCTTTTTTACCTCCAGGTGGTAAAGCCTCTGGCGGTGCTTCCATTTTGGTATCAAAGGGCATCACAGTCCTGTTCCTCTTCACCATATGTACTGACAAATTGCAACAAGACTTTTGTATGGATGTTCCTGGCCCGATGTAATTGTTCTCTGACAAACTGATGCATATAGCTGATGAAACTATTCCTAAGTCCTCTGTGAACCCACATATTCGGAAACCATGGTTTACTGACGAGTGCAAACAAGCTAGGAAGTGTAGGATGAAGGCAGAGAAATATTTTCGGCGCCACCCTACCGTTCATAATTTGAATAATGTAAAAATCTATTATGCCAAGGCTCGACAAACATTTAGACACAATCAACGTCAGACTTGGAAAAATTATTTTTCCAAAATACATTCACGCACACCTCTGTCACAGGTATGGAACATCATCCATAAATTGTTTGCAGTCTCGTGCAATATCTCACAGAGTGCATGAAACAAAATGCTGTGTTAAATGGCGAAGTGTTGTATCAGCGCTGTCTTGTTGTTCTCAGTAACATAATTACATTACCTGATAACATAACTGCATATGTTAATTCAAAAAGTATCCTGTAACAATTTGACACACAAGAATTATATTATAGCGGAATACAATGCATACTGAATATTCAAAGTGATAACAGCGTCGGAATGTGGCATGGAATACAACGCTCCACAAAACATTTTACAATGGGGTTTGTCGTTTAATTCACTTCAGTGTACCGATTCACCAGCCCGGCATGGCAAGGAACTATCTGAAAATATTTAAAAAAACGGAACACGGTTCTCTTAGACATATGCTTTATACCATTTTTATATAATTTTATCAGTACAGCGATATGTTTATCTATGACATTGCATATTTACAGCTGTGTCAAAATATAGTGCCAATGTGAAAAAGCACATGTGGACTGTAAATGCAACTTTAGTGCAAGTAGGCGATGATCCAAGTTTTTATTGTATTTGTATTTCAAAACAATATTGTCTAATTGTGACTCTTGTGAAGGACCTGCAGAGAAGAAGACTTTTTCGAGTATTATACACGTTTTTTATACATATTCACTGACACTATTTCACTCAGTGTTAGTAGAATCATTCTCTCTGGTATCCATATAACAGTTTCAAGGGGTTTACCAATATAAGAAAATATTTATTGGACAAATGTTTACAAATATAATTAGCATTCATCAGTTTCAACTAATTCAAACACAAGTGAGTGAGTGAGTTAAAATTTAACGTCGCGTCGGCATTATTTCAGTATACTCGCGACGAGAATAAGTTCATATATACACTATACACAAGTTCAAACGTAACAATGTAACCCTTGTGGTAATAAACATTTTGTTTGTTTATTTGTTGTTTAACGCCGCACTCGGCAATACTCTAGCTATATGATGGCGGTCTGTAAATAATTGAGCCTGGACCAGAAAATTCAGTGATTGGCACCTTGAGCATCGATCCACGCAATTGGTACACGATGACATGCATCAAGCAAGTCAGCGAGCCTGATCACCCGATCACGTTAGTGCCTCTTACGACAAGCATAGTCGCATATTACGTCAAGCATGGGTTGCTGAAGACCTATTCTACCCCGGATCTTCACAGGTCCAGTAATAAATAATGTCTCTCTTGTTTGGATAATCTTGGACGCGACGTTAAACCCAATTTCACCTCACCTCACCTTGTTTGGTGTTTATGTCAGCATGGCACATTGCAAACTTGAGTGGCACCGAGAGTCACACTGCAGCTTAGCCATGGAACAACTACATGTACACTTGTTGGTCTGGCATGTCTTGGCACCAGCACAGTTACATCGGGGAACCTTGTCCTCCACAGTTGGATTCAAACTGCACAGCCTGTAATGTGTAATGTTCTTGTCAGTGACAAGATCTTCAGTTGCATACAGCACTGTTGCACAAACATCAAACTGGTTACGAGAAATACTTCCCATCCAGTATGCCACCTTTTACAGCAATAGTGTATAGGCCATTGTCACTGCATTCTATCGCATCAGTTTGTATGTTAGTGGGATCAGAACTGCCCCGGGCACCTTGGGGAATTGGCACAGCGACATTGTCACCAACTTGCACTGCTAATAAAACACGTTTACTTCACCTTTCGTTTAGCTTTCTGCATCAGTACATTGTATGCTTACCTCCCCGTGAACATGATGGCTTCTTGGTGTGATTTTATCAGATCTTTAGGAGTATTCCCCAATTCTTCTATGTGAGATTGTGACCAGACTCTGGCTCGGTTGAAGGCTCACTTGACTCTTCCGTCGCTGTAGGAGGGGCTAGCGCTGCCAGAAGGACATCTTCACCCTGAAAAACAGTGATAAAGTCGTAGGGCAAACTTCGATCCCCGGCCGCGTCATACCAAAAGATGTTAAAAGATGGTATTTGCTGTTACCCTGTCTGGCGCTTGGCATTTATGGGCAAAAACAATGACTGGTTGGTTAGGTGTCAGTATACTGTTTGAGGGAGGTATTCATGTTAAACTGCAGGCTTGAGATCTCAGTGGAAGAGCACTACAAAATCGGCACTAGTCCGGACTAGTATAAGCAGCCACACACACATTGTTGTTGCTTTAAGTGTTTAAGAGGTCGCCTTCTGCCTCAACAATTTCGGCTGACCTGTTCCTCTTTGGGACTCATGTGTGTGAGTAAGGTACATCTATTGCCAGTGTAAGTATTCATAGAATTTCTGTTTTTGTATTGATATGATTTCTATGATCACTTATCAGATCAAAAATAGACTATGGTTGTAAGGCCTTTCACTCAGCATCTAATACTTAAAGCAACAACAACAATGGTTATGTGCAATGCTCCGGGTCGTGATTAGGTCATGAGAAGTGTTGACGGTGGCTGGACATGCACCATACAGTATTTCAAGTGCATACAGGCACCGCGTCTTCGTTTCACTCGGTACTTAAAACCTCGATATACATGACTACGGCCACCAAGATTGTTCCGAATGAACTAGACAATCACAGGAGCATTTGCCATTTTACGATAAAGCTCCCAGTATAGATCATTATACCCTTGTCAGGGGCACGGGCGGCCCAGTCGTCTAAGGCGCCGCGATTCGCTGTGCAGGGTTGCGTCCCTTGGGCACGCCAGAAACCTATGATTTGGGGTTTGAATCCCAGTTCGCCCGGATTATGTTTCTAGGTTTGTGAGCACCATACCCGTGCTCGTGGGTTTAACCGAAGTGGTAAACGTCTGAGACCCGAAGCATCACTTCGGGCTTTCCTCCCACATTAAGCTGACACGCCGTGATATAACTGGAATACTGATAAAGTGACGTTAAACCCAACTCACTCACTCCTTATACCCTTGTCAAGCAAGTAGGAGATGCAGGCGGCGGACAATGATAGATACTGTGGGTGATGGTTTCAGTGATGCGGCTGCGGAGAATGTGCAGAGTGTCATCTATAGGTACGTTGGTGAAGAGATCGACTTCATCGTAACTGGGATGATTTGGTCAGGGTCGGTGATAGGCTTGAGTTTGGAGCAGAAGTAAGTCGAGTCTTCGATAAAGGGGTCCAGAGGGAGCAAGTGTTCTGGTGAGGTGTTGGTCAGTGTTGTAAGAGACAGTGTCTCGGGGACACACATGTAGACGGGCTTTAGGAGGGTTCTGGTGAGGTGTTGGGCAGTGTTGTAAGAGACAGCGTCTCGGGAACACACATGTAGACGGGCTTTAGAAGGGTTCTGGTGAGGTGTTGGGTAGTGTTGTAAGAGACAGTGTCACGGGAACACACATGTAGACGGGCTTTAGGAGGGTTCTGGTGAGGTGTTGGGCAGTGTTGTAAGAGACAGTGTCTCGGGAACACACATGTAGACGGGCTTTAGGAGGGTTCTGGTGATCATGAGGTGTTGGGCAGTGTTGTAAGAGACAGTGTCTCGGGAACACACATGTAGACGGGCTTTAGGAGGGTTCTGGTGAGGTGTTGGGCAGTGTTGTAAGAGACAGCGTCTCGGGAACACACATTTAGACGGGCTTTAGAAGGGTTCTGGTGAGGTGTTGGGTAGTGTTGTAAGAGACAGTGTCACGGGAACACACATGTAGACGGGCTTTAGGAGGGTTCTGGTGAGGTGTTGGGCAGTGTTGTAAGAGACAGTGTCTCGGGAACACACATGTAGACGGGCTTTAGGAGGGTTCTTGTAGATTTGGGTCACCTTTACAGTAATTAAAGAAGTTGTTATCCATACATTTTGTCTACTTTTTCAACTGTCAACATCTAAGTTATGTCTATCAAGCAATTGATTACTTGTTAACTGGTCATTGCAAGCATATGTCAGTGAACTGAGTAAGCTTTCATAGGTTTTAATGGATACCCGTAAAATCCTCAGTTGAGTTCACTCACTTACTATCGTGAGCGTTTTTGGCATGACTCAAGTGATAGTATAAACACAGTAACTGTTAATCCCCTGCAGAGGGGTGCCAAAGTGAGGATAAACATCTGTCAAACACGCTCCAATTTTGAAAAGATCAGTGTTTAACTTCCAGCTGGTGACATATTGGCGAACTTGACAAGTGATGAATTTTAGTATTTATATTATTATAGTTTGTCAAATCATAAATAAAACTGTAATATCAATTATATATTCTGTATGGGGAAATGTCAGTGTGGGGTATTGTCCGAGCGGGTAATTGTCCGACACTCACGAAATATATACTGAACAGCATTGAAAACGCACCACCATGAAAATGGATGTATTTTTATCCGGGCTTAAGTCATATGAAAATATATAAGTGAATGAGTAATATACGGCGTTCTGGTCGAAGCATGAAGAAGAACAGCTCGTCAAAACACGTTCCTAAATTTTTTTGTGAGCGAAATCGCCAAAAACGCAACAATTTGAGTGCACATCATGGAAAACGTGTTTTGTTTCACGGGAAGCATGCAGAATAGGGCTATCAAAGACAGACTTTTAAAAGCCACATCACTTGTTGCTGAAGACGTAAAGGGTACTGACACAAGAAATGCCAAGATTAACAGCAGAGGAACGTGAACGTGCCTTGGGCATGCTTCAAGTTGGTACGTCAAGTAGAGTCGTTGCACAACGGTTTCAATGCCATTATTCAACAGTCCTCAGGATACTGAGCAGATACCAGCAGACAAGAACCACCAGAGATCGACCACGTCCGGGTCAACGTCGTGTAACTACACCACGTCAGGATCGCCATATTGTTCGTCGGCATCTTCGTGATTGTACACTTCCGGCTACCAGGACTGCAGCAACCGTACAAGGCCGACGGAATTGATCAGTGCTGACACCGTACGTCGACGTCTCTGCTCAGCAGGGCTACGTGCTCGACGTCCATATGTTTGACCCATACTCACTGATCGACATCGAAATGAACGTCTGCGTTGGACCAAAAGGCATCGTCATTGGAGATTGCGGCAGTGGCATGGTGTGCTGTTCTCTGATGAGTCCCGTTTTCATTCACGGAATGCTGACGGTCGACTGCGAGTGTGGCGTCGACGTGGAGAACGTTACCCCAATGACTGCGTTGTACAGACAGATCGATGGAGGGGATGGAGTGTCATGGTGTGGGGCGGCATCAGTCATAATTATCGAACGGAGCTCCATGTTTATCGTGGAAGAGTTAATGCCCTTTACTACAGGAATAACATATTGGCAAATCACGTCATCCCATTCTTTCATCAGCACCAGGATATGCACACCTTCCAGCAAGATAATGCAAGAGCGCACAAAGCACGTGTTTCAACACAGTACCTAGCGAACAATAATGTGCCTCTGCTTCCATGACCAGCCCTGTCACCCGATCTATCGCCAACTGAACATCTATGGGATGACCTGGGCCAACGCCTCTCACGTCGTCCGCAAGTACAGAACCTGAGAGAACTTGAAGATACACTACGTCAAGAGTGGAATGCCCCAGAACACTATTCGCAGACTTATTCGATAAATGAGAAGACGTTGCATGGCCTGTGCTGCTGTCAATGGCGGACATACCAGATATTGACTTTTCATTTTAACCCTATGTGTCTTCCTTACACTGATGACGTAATTGTAATTACTTAGGGTATTTCTGTTTCCTTTGTTGTATTTCTTAATAATCAGTCTATGTCTGTTCTAATCAAAATCGGTCATTGCTCAAGTTGTTTTTGTAATATTTCAAGTTTCATTGCTGGTGCGTTTTCAATGCTGTTCAGTATATATTGTCTGGGAGTGAGTTTTAACATTACGTCACACCAGAAATGTTTCAGCTGTATTGCGACGAAACTATTACCAGTTTGGGCTGATTTATGTGACATGAATATTTTCTAATAATACAGGTGCTCGAGTGAGTGAGTGAGAATGGTTTTACACCGCTTTGAGCAATATTCCAGCAATATCACGGCGGGGGACACCAGAAATGGGCTTTACACATTGTACCCATGTCGGGAATCGAACCCGGGTCTTCGGCGTGACGAGCGAACGCTTTAACCACTAGACTACCCGACCGCCCCACAGGTGCTTGAATGCCTCATAATCAATAAGATGTTTTTATTGTGTAAACAAACCAGTCACGCTTGAAACAAAAGATGAATAAGCTGATACATTTGGACCGCAATATAATGAATGTAACCGATTAACAACTAAACACAGAGAGACAGAGTCGACATCTAACCATATATGTTATTATCCTGTTGAGACGATTCACATTTAGAGCGTTGGAGTAAATGACAGTAACTAATTTCAATATACCCGCGTAATACTATCAAATACATCATCACCCATAACCGCCCGAGAGACAGCTATCAGCTATATCTTGTAGGGTCAATCGCTTTTAACATGTCTAAGAATAAACTCACTTTAAGGTACTTGGTAAGTCAAAACTGGCCGCTCTGATTATGTTTTTAGGTTTGACAGCACCATAATATACTATGTTCGTGGAATTCAGCGATAGATATAATTTTGTTACCTAGATATTATCACAATAAGCCACATGTCTTATAAAATTACATAGTTTGTTTAATAAACCAAAAAAATGTGTGTTAAAAATCTATCTACGTTTTGATTTATTGCACTGTGACACAATATATGTATTGTATTGCTGTAAATTGTTGTAAATTGTAAGTTATCTACCCTGCTGCCGTGTAACCTACATACATTTATAAGATATTTATGTCTGTGGCCAGCCAAGGAAATAAAGCCCTGTCATATGACCTCTATATGCACCCTGTGACAAACGTGATACATGTTCTTCAAAAGACGGGGGCACGGGCGCTGCAAATTCGCTGTGCAGAGTTGCGCCCCTTCGGCGCGCCAAAAAACTATGATTGTGGGTTCGAATCCGGGTTCACCCGAGTTTTGTTTCAAGGTTTGTCAGCACCATACCCGTCCTCGTGGGTTCCAGCGAAGTGGTAAACGTCTGAGACCTGCATCACTTCGGGCTTTCCTCCCACATTAAGCTGACACGCCGTGACATAACTGGAATACTGTTAAAAGCGGCGTTAAACCCATCCAACTCACTCACTCTTCAAGAGGCAATTGTTCTTGCAGTTTATTCTGAGCCAGGACGTAAGTATAGGTCGTTATGCACTATTATACATACATTAGATATCAACCATAACATGGTTTAAGTCAGGGAAATCTCTCAAATCTGTTAATTGAACTGAGCAGGCGTACTTTCTCTACTGGCACTGATAACACGCTATGTCAGTGTGAACGTTGTGAATCGCAGGACAGACACAGATAAACGCAGAATGTTTTATCTTGACACCTGTTTCATGCCACAGAACAAACAGATTTTACACAGGGTTAGAAATTGGTACTAGTCCTATAGTCCTTGCGAAACTGCCCAATAGTAAAGGTATCCCAAGGACTAGTAGAATTTTTACATATTTAAAGGTTTTGCTATATGCTATCATTATAAGGACTAGTGGACTGAAACTGTTAGTTTCTACCGCTGTTACACATTCCTGATGACGAGTGATTACAAAGGGAACACCTTCACTCGCGACACCTGGACGATGTGTTGTGGATGTGTGGTGTTAAAAGTCAGCTGCTACCCGTGAAGATCCAGGGTAGAATAGGTCTTCAGCAACCCATACTTGCCGTGAAAGGCGACTATGCTTGCCGTAAAAGGCGACTATGCTTGCTGTAAAAGGCGACTGACGGATCGGGTGGTCAGGCTCGCTGACTTGGTTGATGCATGTCATCGATCCCAATTGCTGGCGTGGGTGCCGTGAAGATCAGAGGAAGAATAGGTCTTCAGCAACCCATGCTTGTCGTAAAAGGCGTCTATGCTTGTCGTAAAAGGCGACTAACGGGATCGGGTGGTCAGGCTCGCTAACTTGGTTGATGCATGTCATCGATCCCAATTGCGTGGATCGATGCTCATGATATCAATCACTGGATTGTCTGGTCCAGACTCGATTATTTACAGACCGTCGACATATAGCTGGAATATTGCTGAGTACGGCGTTAAACAAAAAACAAAATGTTAGCTGCTGTATCAATCGATGAAGATGAAAGAATATTGGTGGTTGAAGTAGAATGTTAAGTTGAGCACAGAAAGTTGATAAAAAATATCGTTAGGTACACTGTCGTTCATAATCGGCGCTGTGGTGTGCTCTCATGATCACATGATCTAAATATGCATGTTTAAGGTAATGGGCATTATGAAGGGATAGCATATATCTCAGCAGTGAGTTGGATTTTCACACATTGTACCCACATTTCTGCAAAAGCGTACACGGTAATTTAAGTAATTTCAACAATGTAATTTCTCAGACATATGCATTAGGAGTGGCAATGTTGATTTTAGTATTCAAACTTCGTGGGGATTCCCAACAATTGCCAATGCCAATGACTGTGTGCCTGGCCAAGTCCAGATTATGTACGAGCAGCCGCCATATTAGTAGCATCAGCTCATGCGGTGTTAAACAACAAACAAAGCTTTAATTTTCAAAGCTCGTTGAAATATCAAATAAATAAGACTTAACAGCAGGTATAATTGGTATTTAACTGAACAAATTGTGTGGGAATAACATAGTCACTAGGTTAGCGACAATCCACAGAGACTGACTTTACTGCTTCGCTAGACGGGGTATCCTGTGTCTTGTTTTGTTCACTGGCCATGGGAGTGAGTGAGTGAGGGAGTGAGTGAGTGAGTTATTTAACGTCACATCGGCACTATTTCATCCATATCGTGACGAGACGTTACACATTATTAATACATATAATTAGACTATACCAGGTAACAATACAATATAGTAATAATCTGGCCATGGGAAATATTGGAAATACATGACATGCATTCAACCAAGTCACCGTCCCTGGACACCTAACGTTCTTACCCGGGATCGTCAGTAGACTGTCTTGTACAGCATTCACACGCGTGTTTGTTTGTTTGTTTGTTTGTTTGTTGTTTAACGCCGCACTCAGCAATAATCCAGCTATATGACAGCGGTGTGTAAATAATCGAGTCTGGACCAGACAATCTAGTGATTCTCATGATGGTCATCGATCCACCCAACTGGGATCGATGACATGCTTCAACCAAGTCAGCGAACCTGACCAGCCGATCCCGTTAGTCTCCTCTTACGACAAGCATAGTGGCCTTTTACGGCAAGCATGGGTTGCTGAAGACCTATTCTACCCCGGATCTTCACGGGTCTCACACACGTGAACAATATGAATAAACACTAACGGAGCAATGTATGTAAGGAAGTAGGGAACTGCTTAATATATACTCAACAACAAAAGTTCCTGGGACACCAATGTTTTAGTGTATTTTGGCTTTCAATACTGTAGTACATGTATGGAATCAAATCACAAAAAACGCAACTGCTACGGAAAAGCATGCATTCCATGCACAAGTTGACTTTTATGCAAGCCCCATGCATTTCACTACCCAAGAATGGGTATAAAAACATGTGCGTTAACGTGATTCTATATGTATTGTTTAGCATCCTGCTGACAACCACTCAGAAAAACAACAAAATTACGCAATTATTCAACATTACGAAGTGCCGCGCCTGTCCGAAAATGGGCGTCTGTAAGCCATTGGTATGCTTAAGCAGGATCGAGTCAACGTGATGTTGCAAGACAATTGAACGTCCACAGAAAACACCGTTTGGTGTTTATGGCAACGTTGACAACAGACGAATGCAGTCAGAGACCATCCTCGGAGTGGCAGGCCACGCGTAACCAATAATCGACAAGACAACTGGAATCGAACAACACACCTACGAAATCGATTCCAGCCAGCAACAGTGACTGCAAGAAGCATCCCTGGCCTTCGACGAATATCTTCACAAACCGTACGTCGTCGCCTCAGATGTGCAGGGATTGTCGCCAGAAGACCCGCCAGACGTCCCATTTTGACAGGAAACCACCGTCAAGCACGTCTACGGTGGTGCAGACAGCGTCTAAGCTGGACGGCCATGCAGTGGGGACAAGTTCTATTCACAGACGAGTCTCGTTTTCACCTCGGCCACAGCGATGGACGGATTCGAGTGTACCGACGTCGAGGTGAACGTTACGTCAATCATTGTGTCATAGAAGAAGATCGGTTCGGGGGCGGCAGCGTTATGGTATGGGTTGGGATTACAGCAAGACAGAGGACCCGTTTGATAGTGGTAGAGGGAAATATCAATGGACAGCCCTACCGCGACGAGATCATCGGCCCTGTTGTTCTACCGTTTTTGCGTCGTCATGGCCCAGGCATTACCTTTCAACATGACAACGCCCGGCCTCATATTGCTCGACCTGTTCAGGATTCTCTTCAACAAAACAACGTGAATGTTACCCTCTGGCCGGCTCGCTACCCTTCGAAACATGCTCCAGCAGATATGGACAGATATCGCACAGGACTTTGTGCGACGCCTGGTCCATTCCATGAGACGAAGATGTGTTGCTTGCATCGCAACATTTTGGCAAGTTCATGTTTTTTTATGAAATCACGCATTTTCTGCGTCAGTATGGAAAATTAAACCATTTGAACACTTGCAGGAGTCTTATCTGTTGCAAACCGAAATTGTTTCAGATTTGGTAAAAAACATAACTTTGTATTAAATCTTATTCAGTGTCACAGGAACATTTGTTGTTCAGTATATAAGGGTGAGTGGGTGCCGCTTTCAGTGAGAGTATTCATATCGCAGGGGGTTCCTGTCATGGGTTTCACACACTGTAAACATGTCGTAAATAAGAGGCTTCGGTGCATTAACCATAAGGCCACCCCAACACTCATAACTTAAGAGACCGCCTTCGTGGTCTATTAGATACATGCCCTGCCCCAAGGTCGGTGCTTCGATCCCCGGTCGCGTAAAATACGTTAAAGGGTGACGCTGTTGTTGCAGCCCGGCAACTACCGCATGCGACAGGCGCAAAGAAGGTAACTCACCCGCACCAGTAGTTCCGACAAAGTGATATTTTCACTGCATATCACTTTACTCTCACTGCAGCGAAAATGTCACTTTTGTAAACTTATACCAATCCCAGTCTTTCACATGTAAGCATACACTATACAGTGTTATTTCACAGCAAAAAATATAGTATTTTCATCATTGAATGCATGACAAACATGCATTTCTTGAAGTGTTTTGAATTTCCTTCTGTTAAAATTATCAAAACGTTTTAGTCAATCACGTAAAAGTAAAATGATTAACGATCTGGGTAAACACAGAGATTTGCTTCGGCTTATTATCGCCTATTTCTTTGAAATTCTTTAGGACTCGCTCCAATTTCGTTTCCGGAAAGTTACGAGTGGTCATGTTTTAACTCAACCATGAGACGCAGCACAAGGTAATGCAGCCTTCGCTAAATGTTCACGACACACAAATGTGCGTGTTATCAAACGAAACACTCCCAATTCTTCGGCCAATACCGGTAATATGTTAACGCGAATAACCTACAAATGTTAAGTGTTTTAATACCTACTGGTCAACGCTTTCCTTCTCGAAATATGTCAACTGTTCTACCCGGAAATGCGTTGCTGGACGAGACACGTCGTTCCTGAACACATAAGAGAACCCATATACGACACGATATTAGTTTTAACGTAGTCTACAGCAAATCAGTCGGGTGACAGGTTCTAGTGTTATCAATGCCAGGTAGATAAAGCACACCAAGAACCACACAAATCCAACACCGAACTAAACACAGTTTATCGTGACAGAGTTACTTCCCTTTGACCATATAGAGTGGCGGGTGACATGAAATCAAAATGGGGAATTCCAATATTTGGGAAACCTCTACGTCCAACTAAATAACTTTCGGGAGCGTCCGGGAACACCCGGGAGAATCACACTAAATAATAAAGTGTATTCTATAGAATTGTATTAAATTGTATTGAAAACCATCTAATTTCAGTGCTCACCTCTGAATCCCAAATACTTTTTAACACAAATCTCAAAGTCATTGAGAAAAGAGGTGCGATTTGAACTTAAATAAATGAAATCAATATCGAAAAAATAAAATATGAAGAAAATATTTACATACACCGCTATTCTTTTTTAAATATTGAATCTGCGTACCAAATACGATTTTATTATATTCGAACTAACGCGGTGATCGTAACTTAGTCTTTGATGGACACAATATAAATTTGCTTGTAAATGTAAAAATGTAAAAAAAATAATGTACATATAAAGTGTCATATTCTGTCTACTGTTTCATATATATTATTGAAAAACAGACATTTTCAAAAGTTCATGCATTGCCCCAGATGTTGAACTGGGTGTAAAACGTCCGGTAGCGTCCGGGCAATCGTAATTAGTGAATGTAAAACATATAAAACTGTAAATAGTGAATGAAAACAAATATCTATCCTTGTTATTAAATTCTTTTTTGAGGTGGGGCGGTCGCGTAGCCTGGTGGTTCAAGCGTTCGCTCGTCACACCGAAGACCCGGGTTCGATTCCCGACATGGGTACAATGTGTGAAGCCCATTTTCTGGTGTCCCCCGCCGTGATATTCCTGAAATATTGCTAAAAGCGGCGTAAAACCATACTTACTCACTTATTTGAGGCGGTGAGCTGAAAAGGGTTTATTGCACTTGAAAAGCGACGTGCATGCACGTGTGTGTGTGTGTGTGTGTGTGTGTGTCTGCTTGTAGTCCGGACTGATGCCGATTTATAGTGCTAGCCCACTAAGATACCATGCCGAAGTTTAACATGAATACCCCACTCAGACACAGTATACTATCTCCTAGCCGACCAGTCCTTGCTTTAACCCCTTAATACCGAGCGCCAGGAAGGGTAACAACAAGTACCATCTTTTAACGTCTTTTGGTGTGACGAGGCCGGGGATCAAATCCCGGACCTTTCGTTCTCCGAGCGGACGCTCTACCACTAGACCACGGAGGCTGTCAATTCTTATTTGAAATGTGACTCGACTGACTGAGGTTGGCGATTTTACGTGCGCTTGTGAAATGTGACTTACTTACTTACTTACTTACTTTGGAGATTTAACGTGCGCTTTCCGACTGATGCGTATTTCGCACACGGGAAATGTGACTTCGGCACCGTCGCTTATGTATCCTTGACACGATCCGCATGCTTGTGACAACAGTAGCATGGTCATGGTACAGTCACGTGCGGGCATGGCGAGAGTAGGCCAGAACACCGAGTGTTCGGCTCGGCTATAATTCACTTATGTCATCTCCGCTTTTCTCTACGTTTGTTGTAATAACAACATTAAGAAGGTCGATTCTTACATCTCCGTGAGAAACACGTGCAACAGAAATACTTTCTTTTCTGGATAGTTTTTGGATACTGCCATCTGATAAACCAAAAGTCTCTTCGTTATCTTGGGCTACACATTTAGGCCGGGTAATAAAGTCATGTATAAAGTATGGTTTCTCACCTGATTTAACCCCAGTTGTGGTGGTAACACCACTGCTCGCTTTATCGTCTGTATGTAAGATGTCATTCAATGACGCCGACCCGATAGATTCTAGTAGTTGGTTAGTGCGGAATTTACCGCTAGGTCTTTAGTGGTAGCATGGTTATCTTGCTGCTGCTGTTGCTGCTGCTGCTGTTGGTGGTGGTCACGACAGGGGGATTTCATGTCTTCAACCACTTTCTCAAGACGTTTTCGCTGTGCCATCTTGACACATAACTCGGCAATATCGTCTTTAGTTAAGTCTGCAAGTTGACATGGCGCGACGAACTCTTCCGCCAGCAATGTCGAGAGAGAGCTATCGCTGGAACCTTGCTCTTCCAACCAGGTTCCGAAGTGGACACTCTCTTTGCACGCCATTGCTCGCGAGTCTTACTTTATCGTCTGCAGGGAGAATACTGAGCGTCCATAGTACCGCCCTCGCACGTGCGGATCGTGACCTGAGCAGCGGATCGGCTGCGTTGCGCTTACCGAGTTAAACCTAAATAAAGCTCTACTCATTATTTACCACGCACAGAAATACTTTCATTTTACACTGTCCATGGCATTATAATCTGAAATTGTTGAGTAATAATTCGCTTAACCATGGAAACCGAAAACCTCGACAGTGGGATTAGTTCGTGGTGGAAGAGTGAGTGAGTGAGTTAGTTGGTTTTAACGCCGCTTTTAACATTATTCCAGTTAAATCAAGGCGTGTCAGCTTAATGTGGGAGGAAAGCCCGAAGTGATGCAGGTCTCAGACGTTTACCACTTCGGTGAAACCAACGAGCACGGGTATGGTGCTGACAAACCTAGAAACATAATCGGGGCGAACCGGGATTCTAACCCACAATCATAGGTTTCTGGCGAGCCCAAGGGACGCAACTCTGCACAGCGAATCGCAGCGCCTTAGACGACAGGGCCACCCGTGCCCCCTTGGTGGAAGAGAATTCCATCAGGACAACAGCTACCCTGGCCATGTGTGCATCCCTGGTCGTCGTTAGGGCGTGTTTTGCGAGCAACGCAAGACGGGGCACCACCCTAAGGGTGTGAGGGACTCGAAGTTAAGGAGGTCGAACAATTGTCTCGAGCAATGGGAGTATTGCGGTACATCGTTCACATTTAACTAGTGCTGTTCTGGACAATTTTGAGTAAGCTGCAGCCCTCGGTAAGTACAAAACCCACCTCTTTATATTTTTGGATCCGGATAGTATTTTTTAATGACACATCTTTGTGTAGAAGAAGAAGAATAAATAACACTATACAAGATCTACGTACTGATAAACTACTTTTTTTAATTTAATTTTTAGTTTTGGAATAAAGTTTTATATAGAAGGCCGAACTTACCTGTAACAGTAAAATCTCTTAATTGGATTGCACTGTTTGAGAGAGACAAGCAATTGGAGGCCAATTTGTTATAATAACATTAACAAATGGTGTCTGTTAATCCAATTACCCCCACACCCCACTACTTAGTATATACTGATCCTTTGTGAACACAATCTGCAATTGCGTAAACATGCGTATTTTGTTGATTTAAAGGTAAAAGCCTCATTATCAAAGCCCAAGTCCGCGTTTCCATTTTGCCTGAACTAACTGTTTCTCGTACATGATCTTACCAATTATTATGTCAAAAATATTAGAAAATGATATGTACGCCAATCATTAATTTGTAGGAGAAGAATTAATTTGTCTCAACGGCGTGAATAGACAAATGTTTACGCAACGAATGACAATACAACCTACGATTATTCACTGAACAGGACGTGAACTGTTCCGGTGCTGCCGCTTATGCAGATGAAAACGATGGACATTGATCGGACGTCACTAGACGTAAGCATCTCCATCTAGTTTCAAACTGAGGACTTTTTGTAAATAAGGAGGATTCGTCACGAGTGCCTATCAAAACGAGTCACGATATTCTCTTGGGCGAAAAGAATACCGATTACCTTAGACGAGGTTAATATTTAACGTTTTGAAACACGAATTCTATTTATCATATAACTTTTCTATTTCAATCTTATTCGAATAAATGTCACAAAACGGGCTAAGTCGTATATGACGTCACTTATTACATGGCGCTAATTGTTGGGGCTAATTTGCATAGTAATGTAAGGTAGAAGACATGCGTTTTTACGTCATGAACTAATGTCAGGGATATCTCTCTCATTTATATGATAACTATATGTATGTTTAAGACGACATCATATATTTCAGGATATAGTCAACCATACTGTAATCGACTAATGGCGCCTCTAGTGTCCTCAATGGAGGAGTCATCGGTCAATCCAAGTAAAGATGAACTGTCTCTACAGGATTCATCACCAAGTGTCCGTGGTTCCCTATACAACAGTGGAAGGTTCGCGGGCGAACCGGACTTGTTTCAGACAATTACCAATGCTAAAAACATTCAATCAGAGCTCCATGTGGAAATAAGAGAAAATGTTACATTTAATTGTGACAATTCTCAGAATATGTCCAGCAGGTCGATGTCCGATCGAAGTAAATTTGAAGATGATTGTTGTGTATGGGGAAAGGGATCCACAAAGAAACAGTTTTATCATTTTGTCAATGGCAAATTGACATACTTTTTCAAGTCATTAAAACTATAAAAAACTGACATTTTCCTGCCTTCAAAAGAAATACCGAAAACAGTTCCGTTACATTGGACTTACCGTGAGAGCATGAACAACATCATCAAATTAAGTACCAATTAGACAATCATTAAGAATTTCGCATTTAATGGACAAACTTCACACAACTGTAAACATCCAGTATGTTGACATGCGCCGTGCCCTCTACAGCCAAGGAAACTACCAACTGACACCCTGGATGACAGTCTTTAAATAAATTATTGTCTAATGCCTGCTGGAAATCAAAAAGCCAACAGGAGAAAGACAGACATTTTCGAAAGTTCAAGCGTGGCCCAAGATGTCAACAAAGCAAACCTGTTTCGTCAGATAGTCGTCTCAACATTCCAGGCACCACACACAGGCAGATAGGACCACGAAGAGGAATTAAAACCACAAAGACATTCACTCTAAGAAAGTAGTATTCAGGCTCGCTGACTTGGTTGATGCATGTCATCGTATCCCAATTGCGTAGATTGATGCGCATGATGTAAATCACTGGATTGTCTGGTCCAGACTCGATTAATTACAGACTGCTGTCATATAGCTGGAATATTGCTGAGTGCCTCGTTAAACAACAAAGAATCATTTTTTTTTATAACAAACTAGTCTGTAATTACCATTAGGTCCGCTTTGTTGGATAAGGAAATCTTCATGGCCTATTAAATATTTCTTACCTTTTCACTTGTTCTGAGTTGTTTTTTGTTTTTTTTTTCATGTGATTTATTTATTTGTACGCCAATAACAGTTGGTATTCTCCCGATCGTACCAAACTGAGAAAGACATGTTTTATTGACTGACTGCACTGCAATATGTAACTCCCGGACGTATGATGAAACCTCTCGGACATTTCCGGACGTCAAAGTTGCGTCCCTTGGGCACGCCAGAAACCTATGATTGTGGGTTCGAATCCCGGTTCGCCCTTATTATGTTTCTAGGTTTGTCAGCACCATACCCGTGCTCGTGGGTTTCACCGAAGTGGTAAACGTCTGAGACCTTCATCACTTCGGGCTTTCCTCCCACATTAAGCTGACATGCTGCGATATAACTGGAATACTGTTAAAAGCGGCGTTAAACCCAACTCACTCACTCACTCACCCGGACGTCAAAAAGTAGAACCGGTAGGTGGCAAGATAAACACCAGCTTCAGCAAACCCCCTACTGCTTTAATGAAAATATCAGAATGATTTCTTGATGATTCTTATATTTTCCCTTTGTAAGTAATTTTGAAAAAAGCAAATATTGATATCTTTTTTGTCATAATACAACCAGTTCAGTAATAAATCGTACGAAAGGAAGTACTCTGCCACTTCCCTGCATTTACAAAAGTATTAACTGCTGTATGTAATGTTGAAAGATATATATAACTTCAACGTTCAATTATGATGTTCATTCCCAGTTTCCAATGCACATTTGTAAGCCTACAGAATTGAATTTAAAACTATGAAAAAGACATCATCAACAAAAACATGAAAGAAAATAGAACACTGTTTAGCGACCTACCATCTTAATATTCGGGCAGGGGTTGGATTTTTGATACAAGGAGAATATGTTTTGGAACAATTTGTTTTTGTTTGTTGTTGTTGTTTTGGGGGGGGATTAGCTACAATTTGATGTTATTCCCATAATAGGAATATTGGAATATTCCAACAGTCCATGAACATACAAAATATCTGTAGATGTTTCGACTCTTTGTACCTGTATAAAGGCTGTGTTCTGTATAAAGGTATCCCTGGAACAACCCTGCATGTGGTAACTGATGATCGGTCAGATCCCGCCCAACACATCACAGCCTTTCGCACCCTCGATTATCCAGTGTATTAGAAGATCTCCATCTATTATGTTAAATACCCTACACCTAGTCGCCACCAAAGTTTCATTGTGACGTTACCACCTCAGTCTCAATTCAAATTGACAGTAGGCGAATTGTTTGTGTCGTTAGGATACCTGTGGGTCACCAGTATAATTTGGTACCGGGTATGTAAACGAGTTACATATTTTTTACATTCTGTATGGGGGCATTTAGTTCTTTGGTTTTGGTAATTGACGTTGTTCTATTTTCCAGTTAAATTGAAGCAATTAAATAAAACCTGAATTGTCATGATTAAGAGAAACATGCAAGCCTAATCAGAGCAGTGATTTCAGATCAAGAGAAAAAGTCCAAAGAGCTCCGAATTAATTTGAGTGAGCGAGTGAATGAGTGAGTGAGTGAGTGAGTTTGGTTGTATGCCGCTTTTTGTAATATTCCATCAATATCACGGCGGGTGACACCAGAAATGGGCTTCACACATTGTACCCATGTCGGGAATCGAACCCGGGTCTACGGCGTGACGAGCGAACGCTTTAACCACAAGGCTACACGACCGCCCCGAATTAATTTGAGATAATTAATAAGCATGGTCAGTCCAATCAAGACAGAAAATCAGATAAACCGGATAGAATATTATTATCACCCACTTCACTTTACAATGCCCTTACCTTCTGAAAAAAAGATGGCCAAACGGTCCAAATATGTCTTCAATATGGCTGCCATGTTCTTTTTCAGCAGGAATAATCCATCTGTTACAACGACTGCTGGGTAATGCCTTATGGAGGTGGTCGTAGAGGGGGAGAAGGCTGGCAAGGATGATGCAGATGGAGGAAGGCCTGTCGTCAACATACACAACCACTTCGGTGATGGGGCTCATGTCAATGTGGCAGGCATTGCATATGGCGGCGTGGGACACAGGCAAGGTCACGGAGCTGGGGGTCAAGGACATCCAACTGCAGGTGGAGAAGGAGAAGGTGGCCAAGATGTAAAAAAGAACTACAAAACCGTTTCCATAATCATAAGAAGTTTTCACAATTCCGACCATATCATAATCACTTGTATATGAATCACTATCATAAAGTGATGATACCAGATGTTCGCGAAAAGGTCAGCGTGTCCTGCCCCGGCAGTGGCCCCCGTCAAAAACAATTGCAAATGCAAGTCAATTGTTCACCTGAAAAATCAAAAATGGGAACACATAGAAGAAAGTACATCAGGAACTTCAACATAAATGGCGAGGGAGGCTTCTTTAAGTGGCATGTACAGTAAACTACGGTTAAAACGAACTCAAAGGGACCACTTATTTTAGTTCGTTATAACCGTAGTTCGTTATAAGCCCCCCTGAGAGGGTATGTAACACCACGTCTTTCAAAGTATATTTATTTTGGCCACATTTTTAATAGTAGTATATATGTTCGTTTACCTTTGGCTAAATTTGTCATAATCGCCAACAGCTGAAGGGATGATGTAAATCCGGCTGGGGTCCATGCAGGTAGCAAAAGTACTGTAAGTCCCCATGGACCCTAGCATGGTGGTCTACCTTCAGCTGCTGGCGATCTATAGCCTGTTTTTATCTTGTATCGTTATGTATAGTGCTATTCTCTTTTATCATTCCGTACTAGTTTCATAGCTTTTTCTGTGATGAATCTAGTAATTTTACTGTCCTTCGTTGACAGGTTTTTATACAAGTTTCAATGTATGTATTCTGTTTTAACTATTGATAGTCACGATATGGCTGACATATTGCCGATGTGACTTAAAATTTAACACACTCACTTGTTATAAGCATATATACAGCACATATGCAACGAATGGCCGGGACTAAAAAATAAGTTCGTTATATCAGTCAGTTCGTTATAAGCGTGTTCGTTATAACCGTAGTTTACTGTAGAAGTTGATATGATGAGCAAGGGAGATAGTTATGAGGATATTCAACTTCTTTATTACAATGAAGGCAACGTTTTGGTGTAGATACCAATCTCATTAAAATCAGATCTTAGTTCTCGCTATCGCTACATAAAGATCTGAGGACATCCCATTACGGGTCACGTCAGACCGACCTTGCGCGAACTTTGACCGGCCAATGGAATGACTAATCAGAAGGCAGCTTTCATAATCTGGTAAGCGACGCACTGATTGGTCGGATGAAAGGTCGTTCTGACGTGACCCTTAATGGGATGTCTTCAGATCTTTGTTTAGCGGTAGGTCTGATTTTAATGAGATTTGTGTAGATACTAACACCGTTACCAGAGCAAGGGAGACGTCTTCAAGACGCACGTGTCACTCTCATGTTGTAAGGAATCTTGCTAGGTGAATGGCCATGTAAACCACGAGATCGTAAGGACAAATACAAACCCAGGACACCCACCACTGACATGTTCACCAATATATCATTACGTTTTGACCATTTGACAATTAAGTGACTATATATCATGTGCAGCATGCAAATTAAAAAATGGCATAACGTGCACGTGCCTTCAGATCAACATTTAATCTATGATGCGTGACAATGATGATTAAAAAAGTGAATTATTCAGATCTTTTCTTTTTACACGTGCTAATAGTTAGTAAGTGAGTGAGTGAGTGAAATTTAACATCGGCAATATTGCAGCAATATCGTGACGAAACGGTTATAATAATTATATTTAGATTTAATAAAAAACTGTCAACGATGGACAGTAAGATAACTAGAGTATCGCAGTTTCGATTTTAAAACTAGCTTAGAATAATTAAAAGAATAAATTATCATTCAGCAATACAAAATAAAAATAGGCTGTAGATCACCAGCAAACAAAGTTAGGCCACCTTACTGGGGACCGTAGGGACTTGCGATACTTCTGCTACCTGCAGGATTTACACCATCCCTTCAGCTGCTGGCGATAATACGGATTTTAGCCATCAATTAAAATAACAAAGATACTACGTTTAAAACTGTGGCTTGAATAAAGGGACTTTGAAGGATGTGGTCTTACATATCACATGTGCTAATACGTTTTCAAATTGGAATCAGGATTCTTTCTGCTGTTACGAGACATTGTTTTTTAAATATGACACTAGCCCCAATAAGTGTGGTCTCTTTGGGTATTTATTCATAAACACGTGCTTGTTATGTAGTCGGAATCGTACAATGGTCTCTTGGAGCTGCCTGTGTATGTAAAGTTGCTGTGGGATAGCCGAAGACTGTTGTGTGTTTCAGTCAACTACAATATACTCATTTGTGAGTGAACATTTCAGAGAACCCTAAGCAGGAATTAGTTGAATGATTAAACATTAGCTCACTGTAAAAAGACAGGTTACATATAAAGAAAACTTAATATATATATTTCAGTCTCCAATGACCAGCAGGCTGCTACATGCGGAACGACAAGAAACGCGTCATCACAGACATCTGGTCAGTTTGTTTGCTGGATAAGGCGGCATATACTTTAGTATACTATAGTATACTATACTATGACACAGCTGGAATATTGCTGTGGCGTTAAACAATACGCATTTATTCACTCACTGGAAGCATAGGGTAACCGTAAGAACATTTCACAACCCTTAGTAATGATAGAAGAACTTTTTCTCACGCCAAAGAAGAAGTTATTCACCAGATACTTCTGACTAGAATAACAAACTACTACATTTTTCTTGGCTGTATTAAGCGAGTTTAATCTGAGACAAATTTCTGATAATAATGTCCCACATTTGTATCGTGTAAGTCTTTTTGTTACAGTGAAACATGATTCGCCAGAGACCATCCTACACAAAAACACGTCTCTTTATGATGCTGTTTGGAGAGGGGAACTGGGGCTAGTTAGACGCCTCTTGTCTGAGGGCAGTGCAGACATCAACGACAGAACAAGGTCGGGCAGGACACTGGTGATGTGGGCAGCATTGCGGGGACATAGAGAGGTATTTCAGTTGCTTGTTGAAAAAGGAGCTGATCTGTCATTAGCAGATGATAGCGGCAAATCTGTCCTGGAGCTGCTCAGCTGGAAAGGATCTACTGATATGGTGGAGTATATCCTTTCATTGAAGATTGTGGACATCAATTGTAGAGGACAGTGGGGAAGGACACCATTGATGTGGGCAGCTGAGCGAGGACACACGAAATTGGTCCAGTTACTTATGAGACACGGAGCTGATCGGTTACTTGTTACTGATGGTGGTAATAACATCCTTCATCTTGCTTGTCGTGGAGGACATGTAGACATAGTGAAATATATTCTATCACACACCAAGGTGGACATCAACGGTAGAGGGTCGCAGGGGTGGACCTCAACGATGGAGGCAGCACGGTGGGGACATGGAGACGTGGTCAAGGTACTTGTGAATAAAGGCGCCGACCCATCATATGTTTCTAGTGACGGCAGGAACATCCTTCATCTGGCCTGTGAGGGAGGGTACGTGTCGATAGTTGAGTATGTCCTCTCACTGGACATGTTTGACATCAATGCCAGGAACCATGCTGGTAAATCAGGAGCGTGGATAGCGAGGAGCAGGGGTCATAGTTCTGTGTATGACCTGCTTGTGGCACGAGGCGGTGCGATGGAGTAACAGTTGTGGTGATGTTGGCCAATCGTCACTGAAGTTTCTGATCCATCACTTGCTTGTCTGGTTTGTTTAAAGGTGTCATGGCAGGAGGTCTGCTGTGAGGCATCAGACAACAAACACATTTTTATGCAAGTTGTCCGAAAGGAGAGTGCTTCCGGGAGTTCGGAAATGCTTACCCTTTTTATGAATACCTGGGGCGGTCGGGTAGCCTAGTGATTTGAGCGTTCGCTCGTCACGCGCCGAAGGCCCGGGTTCGATTCCCGAAATGGGTACAATGTGTAAAGCCCATTGCTGGTGTCCTCCGCCGTGATATTGCTGGAATATTGCTAAAAGCGGCGTAAAACCATACTCACTCACTCATGAATACCTGCTGTCATTAATGATTTTCAGTGTAATTTCACCGCTACATTGCCTTTTACACCCTATGGTATCTGCTTCGGCGGATAATCGAGACAGGTTATTCTCTGGCGTTGACGTTATATTTTAGAAAGACATTGTTTTGAAAGACATCCCCCGGAATAAAGTATTGAAAACAACTGTCCAGTTGACTAAATGGTCATCGTAGTAGACACGAATTATGTAAGAACTATATTGTAATTGGGTAATCAGTTTTATTTATGCTTCAGTTCCCCGGGAAGTCATAAGTACTTTCCAGGACACGAGGAGATATGCCTTTCGCCAGGGCTGCCACATTAAATTTATTGGTGTACCATACTATTCTGGAGTACATGGAGTACAATTGGTGCAAAGGATGTTCCATACCAGATAGTTATGACGATCATGATCGTGATGTAATAAAACAGCAAAATTCAATCAGTGAGGGGATGATATTGCTTAATACGCAATTGATGTTTAACGTTGATTTGCTAAAATTAGTAGGGTGAGTCAGCGTTTAACTGGGTCACATGGTCGACAGAAGATCATGTGCCACCTTATGTATGATGGGTTGCATCCAGGCGGGCTCCTGTCACACCAGTTGCTGAGGCGGCTTCATCTGGATGTAATCGAGGAGTACTACAGAGACTCGTGAAGGTTCCGGGGTAGAACAGGTCTTCAGCAACCCATGCTTGCCGTAAAAGGCGACTAACGGGATCGGGTGGTCAGGCTCGCTGACTTGGTTGATGCATGTCATCGATTCCAATTGCGTGGATCGATGTTCATGATGTAAATCACTGGATTGTCTGGTCCAGACTCGATTATTTACAGACCGCCGTCATATAGCTGGAATATTGCTGAGTGCGGCGTAAAACAACAAACCAAAACCAGAGACCCACAGCGCTTGGTCATCAGTGTACATCCTCAGGACGAGACACTGTTATAAGCTACAGTTATCATCAAATGAAATGGTCTCCTCATTGTGACATCACATCTCCAATTTACACCTAGGACTACTCCATACATATTGTAATCTGTTCTGCCCTATACTAGGCTTGTTTTGTTGTCAAGTTTATGGTTTCTGTTATTTTTGGGTGGGAATTCCAAGTGTAGGTAAACTGTTATTATTTGTATTTTACCAAAATTGTCAATTGCTACTTTTCCTGGTGCTACATTATATTTTTATGCTGGACTCCAGTGGTAAGGGTGTTCAAAACAAACCCTGATCACTGCCTCTTGTATATCCTGAAACTTTCTCATCTGCAACTTTTCAGTGAGTGAGTGAGTTTGGTTTAACGCCGATTTTAACAGTATTCCAGTTACATCGCGGTGTGTTAGCTCAATGTAGGAGGAAAGCCCGAAGTGATGAAGGTCTCAGACGTTTACCACTTCGGTGAAACCCACGAGCACGGGTATGGTGCTGACAAACCTAGAAACATAATCGGGGCGAACCCACATTCATAGGTTTCTGGCGTACCCAAGGGACGCAACTCTGCACAGCGAATCGCGGCGCCTCAGACGACTGGGCCACCCGTGCTCCCTATGAGTATGAACCTAAAATTAAAGCCCTCGTGAATCCAGCATCCTATGATATTTTGGAAACGGTTATTTATAAAATATGTTCTGATTGTGACTTTGTTAACACTAGAAAATTGCTTCTGTTGGGATGTGACGGTTCACGCATCATGGAATTTGCTCCCATGAGGCACTGTCTTCATCAGCTGATGAACGTCAACAAATACAACTTCAATCCTTAAATATACCTCGTGTGTATAAACCTGCAAATCTGTAAAATCCCTATCAGTGAATATTTGTTAAAATGATCCCCAATTGTTCATTGAAATCAAGACAACAACGCTGTTCTTCGTCAATTCAAAACTAGAAGAACTTATTCCATCCCCACATAGGCTCCAGCATAACATTTCCACTCACTTCGCCACCAACGCTAACCCTCCTGCACGGGCATAGGTCGACTGACATTTAGTCCCAGAAAAAAACTGGTCTTATTTAAAAATATATATCTACAAAATAAAAATAATAAGTCCAGGACAATGCTTATTAAGTAATCTGCACACCATCAGTCTAGATTTCAGCTGCGCTCCTTTAATTTATCCTCGCAGTGTCTGTGCGACAGACCAGGGTGGTGATGAAAGGGTGACCAATCTCACACGTGACTGACTTCAGTTTTCTGCATGCAGCACGTGCTCTCGCCCGCTGTCATTGAATTTTTACCGCGATTATTGTATTGTGTTACTATAAGGAGCCCCGATGTTTTATTTTCTTTCTTTTCTGGTATTTCACGCCCCAGGTTTTACATTTTTAACCATAACGGAGGAGTGTTTTAACCTGCACGTAATACATGATTGCTGCAGTTGATACTTGGAAATAAGACGTGCAATGAACAGAACGGCTGGTTGGTTAACGCCGCATTCAGAAATAAATAAATCTATTTATATGATGGCGGTCTGAACATTATCGAGTCTGAACCAGACAATCAAGTGATTGATACGTGAGCTTCAATCTACGCAATTGGGATTCGATGACATGCATCAACCCAGTGACCCAGCCTGACCACACGATCCCGTTAGTCGTCTTTTACGCAAGCATGTGTTGCAGAAGACCTATTCTTACCAGCCGACAAGTGCTTAGTTTAAACAACTGAATGCCGAGCGACAGGCAGGTTCAAACCAAGTGCCATCGTTTAATCGTATTTTAGCATGACGCGACCACGAGACCGAACCCCCGACTTTCCGTTCTCCAGACGAGGGGCGGTATGCTACCCGAGTGGTTGAAGCGTTCGCTCGTCACGCCGAAGACCCCGGTCGATTGCCAACATGGGTACAGTATATGAAGCCAATTTCGGTGTCCTGCCGGGATATTGCTAACAGTGGCGTAAAACCATACTCACTTACTCACTCACTCCGGGCAGAGGCTCCAGCCACTGTACCACGAAGGCGGTTTAACCTCACGAACAGACAATGTTATATTTAGCAGCACGTTCATTATAATTACCAGCACTAACTGAAAGAAATACACATCAACATGAAAGTTGTTTATTCGCCTACTTCAACTCGTCACCATAATTTCAGACATTGTCATGAAACAGTTGTTTAACAAACGATCATGTAATTATTGGTGTTTTAATGAATGTTGTAACAAGGGGGTCTGCACTATAAACAGAACAGATGAAGGGCACCGCGGAACACAGGGATAGTCTCAAAGTTCTATTCTGAAAAACATTAATTGTCACTGTGAAAAGAAATAACAATATACTGACGGTTGCATGATCTAAGTCTTTCCCAGTATGAAGCCTCGATTCCGGCCTCAACTTTGTCAATGCACTCGGCCCAAGTTTCTTAACAAATACTGTCCGAGCTATTCTGACCTGTTTCCCCACATCGAATACTTTGCATGTTGTATTACTTCTGCCAACATCACCCTTCACAATGCCCCCAACAAGTTCCATAGGGCTAAGGTTACAATGATAGCGTGGTAGTGCCAGGACCTCGTGTCCGTATGATTGCACGGCAATGTTCACCTTGAACATAGGCTTTGTTTTGTTGGCCTTCACAATGTCATATGCGGTGAGGTGAAGATTATGGCACTTATATAGCGACTGCATACGTGTGTGTGTGTGTGTGTGTGTGTGTGTGTGTCTGCTTGTACTGCTTGTACTAGTCCGGACTGATGCCGATTTATAGTGCTAGCACAGTATACTAACTCCGACTATTCCTAGTTTTAGCCCCTTAATGCCGAGCGCCAGACAGGATAACAACAAGTAGCATTTTTAACTTCGTTTGGTATGAAAACGGCCGGGGATGGAACCCACGACCTTCTCTTCTCCTGGCGGACGCTCTACCACTAGACCACGGTCATACACCACAGGTTTGGTAGTCTCAGTGGGAAACGGGACATCATGTGACTCCAGCCAAGATATCATGGAAATTCAGGAAATTGATGTTGGTACCCTACTGTTTTGGTCTTGTACACTATGATAGGGAGTAACGATCAGCGTTTTTGGAGGAAGAACCAGAACTAACTGTTTCTCCAACCATTCCTGAAAGACTTCACTTTCATTTTCTTTTCGGTGTGATAATCTCGGTTGCGTTTAGGTTTGGCACGAAATACCAAAGCACATCCGTCAACTTCTAAATAATGCGGGGTGGCCCAGTCGTCTTAGGCGCACATCTGGTGGAAACCACTGATGTTGCGCAGTATGACATGCATTGACCCATGTTTCATCCAGGTAAATCACCTCGCACCCCTGTTCCTGCTTCTTGCGTATGGTTCGCAGGTAACTGTTCCTAGAGGCACTACATCCTTCCGTTCACACATGCCTGCTGGGGGCACGGGTGGCCCTGTCATCTAAGGCGCCTCGATTCGCTGACCCTTGGGCACGTCAGAAACCTATGATTGTGGGTTCGAATCCCGGTTCGCCCCGATTATGATTCTAGGTTTGTCAGCGCCATACCCGTAAACGCCGGAGACCAGCATCACTTCGGGCCTTCCTTCCACATAAAGCTGACAGGCCGTGATATAACTGGAATACTGATAAAATCGGCGTTAAACCCAACTCACTATTTATATTACAATGCATTCAGTGACTCAGAGACACATGACAGGTATACATAAAAAAACACAAAAAACATGTCAACTATGTATATACACGCCAACCCTGCACATACACAAATATGTCATGTAATGAAAAGTATTTTCCTCAACTACAGGTGAGATTAGTTGTAATGGTGTTTAACGTCGCGTCCGAGATTATTGCACTTATATAGCGACGTGCATGCACGTGTGTGTGTGTGACTGCTTGTACTAGTCCGGACTAATCCGACTTTATTGTGCTAGCCCACTGAGATACCATGCCGCAGTTCCACATGAATACCGCACTCAGACACAGTATACTGACTCCGAGCCGACCAGTCCTTGTTTTAGCCCTTCAATGCCGAGCGCCAGGCAGGGTAACAACAAGTACCGTCTTTTGTCATGACGCAGCCGGGTATCGAAACCCGCACCTTCCACTCTCCTGGAGGACGTTCTTCCACTAGACAACGGAAGCGGTCTCCTAAACACAAAAGATCCCACTGAGCACACGACCTGGCAGCAAAGATGCCAGACATTGTTGACCTCTTCCATCATGGTGATGCTGAATCTTACTTAGAAACTTTGGGTACGTCTGGAATCCCGGACGGTGTGTAGGTTCGATTCGTTTGTATCAAATATACTTTCACAATATCGGTTGAACTCCATTTGAATAAAATAGTCTGTAACAATATGTTGATTAAAGTTCTTGTGGCTCAAATACTATGTAACAATTTATTGGTTGAAATCTTGTTTGTATTTGTATCACATGAAAAATAAATGATTGTCAGTTTCTGGTGTCTTTTTTTCACAGATACAGTTGGTGAGTTGGGTTCAACACTGTAAATGAAACGCAAGAAGATGTCCGAAGTACTGTCGGAAATGCTAGGAAACTGCTTTTCTGTCTTCATGTAATGAATACGAGTCATAGGACTTTAAAAGGAGCATGTATCAAAATAACACCAATTGCCCTAATCTAGCCTGTGATTACCCTTAAAATGTACTTTTAGAGGTAAAATGATGATCAACTAAGAAAATATTCGTGTGTTGTTATGCATGTATGAAATGGCCTATAACCTGAGGTAATTACCTAACACCTGCCACTATCCCGTACCTTCTCACGGGTGCAAATGGTCTCAAAATATTGCTGGTGTTTGTGTGTGTTTGGGGGTGGGGGGTGGGGTGTGGGGGGTGTGGTATGTACTGCATTATTGCATTATGTTTGCTGGGAAACATGATGGAACAGTTCAGAGCTATGATACGGGATGAGTATTGGAAGGTTTTGGAATCCGGAAGTATTTGTTTTCTACAGATGGTTTCTTGATGTAGCATTTTTCTCCACTGATGACGTATATGAATCTGTTCTTTTGAATGTTGTGTTATGTCTTGCCACGAACCTTTTACACTTAGCCAAGATGGCGACAACAAGGTTGAGCTCACAGTGTCTGACTGGTGTACGTAAGACAATGTGACCCTGTTGTGCCGCCAACACATATGTCCGGTACTTTACAGGGTTCTTATTCAGCCGAACTTTCTCCAAGAGTTGAACTTTCGTTTCATATTGTCTGAAGTCGACAATGTCATATATTCTTGTATGGTCGTATACTCATGGTTTGGTCGACAGTATCTGATCCCCTGACGTTATATTAACTGGCGTTATCTATGACAATGACACTGACGTTGTTTAAAATGGGCAATAGCTGAAGTTCCAACCAGTCTATTAACATATCACCTCCTATAATTTCCTTATGAATTTTCTTTTTCGCCTCGAAACCTAGCACACATCAATCAATAAGCCCCATATCATGGGTTGCAGCGTGCAAGACAATGACACGATTACCTTTACTTGATGGTATGTGGGTGCTTTTTGTCAATCTGCCGATAGCCACATGTAGTCAGTGAAATGATTCATCAAGGTTAATTATCTGGACGCCCTGACTGTGATAGTTATGAAGGGTTCGGAGATGATTCAAAGACAGAATGGAATATTTTCCCCTGAAAAGTGCTCGCTCATCGCCACGCGCAGTGTATCGAAATCCCATCTCTTGGAGGGCAATAGTTAGTGCAGTTAACATTAATTGTATCTTTAATTTCTCCCAAGTCAGGGTTACCTTCTGCTCTTAAAGCTTGTATACTATATGCCTAATCACCCTGTATCAAAGCTGTCTAATATCCTTTTACATCCCAGTTTTGTTTTTGAGACCACCCCTATATCTGTTTTGTTTTATTTATCATACCATAGACTTGATGGTATGAATTGAAAACCATATAGCTTTGGCAGTTCGGTAATTCACCCTATCTAAATTAATAAATGTTTTCCCTCTGTCTCTCTAAAGTGTAAAGAACTTGTATACATTTCCAAGTACAGATTCCATATCGTGTACCATGGTTATGGCTATGTAAGTGTTATGTAACTGCATCATGGGAGCAATGTTAACAAAACAAACGCAGCGTCATTTTGTCATTTTACAAGATGCACATCTAGAATTTTCTCAAAATGATTTTTGTGTGTGGATTAGATGTTTAAAGAAGACTACATTATTATCATTATAACGCAGTCACGTGCGCATATTTCTATAGTCCGTATAAGACTGCCACCATTGGACTAAAATAACTGTAGACTTCCTGTTTTCGTTCGAAATTGTCTCCTGTAAACTTGTCGATAGGACTCCTTTTGACTGAAATACTTCAAACTACAGGTAGGTCGATCGGTAGTTACTCGATATTTCAATAACAACAGTCTGTGAAAATTATATCCTATTTTAACAGGGAAAAAACATTTTTCTAGCATTTCCTACAGTACTTTAATGCTTTAATTCCTTGCTGAAACCCAGCAGCAAAGGAAAGGATCTAACATTTACGCTGTAAATTGTGGTACCTTTGGCCATTACGCCACGAAAACTGGTTAGCTGCTGACCATATAACATCATTCAGATTCATAATGATAAATGGTGTGATTTTATCATTCCTGGCTGACTGGAAGTACCACGTAGGTTCATCGTGTGAATCCCATTATATAACACTTGAAGGCCTGTGCATTCATTCTCCATTTACACGATCCTCAGTAACCTATTCTTACCCTGTACACTACTGCTTTTAGTTACTTATATCTCTGGCGATCCTTTCCTGCTGAAAGTAACAGGTTACAGATATAACCTTTAGAACAATATTTCTTCAGCACGGACCTGGCCAATTAGGTTTCGAGATGACGGCAAACCTACATCTACACACAAACAGCTTGATATAATAATTGTCTCCGTTGATTATTCATGAAATACATTGGAGACATAAACAACAAACAAAATTAACCCGCTTGACATTATAAGTTCAAGTCTGCGCTGTTTCCTGTGCGTTTCAAGGTGTAATGTTGGGTTTTCGACAGTAACGTGACTTTGGTCATGAACAAAAATATAGGCAGCAGACTTAGATAATGCTGCATGTCTGCTGTTCGATCAAAGGGTGAGTGAATGAGTAAGTTGGGTTTTGCGCCGCTATTAACAGTATTCCACTTTGGTGAAACCCACGAGCACGGGTATGATGCTGACAAACCTAGAAACATAATCGGGGCGAACCGGGATTCGAACCACAATCATAGGTTTCTGGCGTGCCCAAGGGACGCACAGCGAATCGCGGCGCCTTAGACGACTGGGCCACCCGTGCCCCCGTTCGATCAAAGGTTTCATCATTGTCAGTTAGAATAACTTCCCTTAATTTCGTCTGTGACTTTTTCATGTCACGCAACGGCGCATTCGCGAGAAGACCATTTCAAGCAAGAATAGTACGCCACTTTTAGCAATATTCCAGCAAAATCACGGCGGGGGAAACCAGAAATGGGCTTCACACATTGTACCCATGTCGGGAATCGAACCCGGGTCTTCGGCGTGACGAGCGAACGCTTTAACCACTAGGCTACCCGACCGCCCCCGTCAATAAGTAGTTGTCTATAAATGGATTGCGGCAAATACAATATGACCATAACAACTGTATGTAATTCATTTGTAGTCAACTCGTTCACATGGACATTCATACACACCAACCTCTTCACGAAAGATTAATAATATTTTTTGGCATCCACTGTAAAACAGATACTCACTAATGCATGTTAGCAACATTTGTTCGGCGTGATGAGCGAAAGCTTTATCCACTAGGCTACCCCACCGCCCCGAACGACACAAGAGACCTGGATGATGGTAATAAAGTTATGTACACTTTGTGCTTGACATCCAAGGTGCCAAGCGGGCTGTTTAACTCACACAATGGCTGTCTTGGGACGCAAATCCTGATCACGTTGCTACATTAGGTGAATACTTAGAAGGTAAACATTATGCGTTTTCAGTATTCGATGCCCAGAAATCTTACCACACAAAATGTTTTTAGACATTGTAGAATAGAAACATTATCAGTCCGGACTTTTTCGCTGTCGTAAACACACGCGCTTATTCTGAAATCTGAGCAGGACCGGCTGATGGAAGGCTTTGTAAACGAACGTAAAAAAAACCAAGTTCCACGTTCTAGAATATTTTCTCAAAGGAAGTTAACCATTTCACGACCTCTGTTTCTCTAAATGTGTCTACAGACTCTCAGGTCTGTGGCAGAAGTACAGAGATGACCGCAAAAACGCTGGGTAGGAGAGAGTGAACCCGTCCTTTCGAATGTGAAAAACCAAATCAAAGTTGTTCTGACAAAGCAGACCCAATTTATGGATAACAACTTCTTTAATTACTGTAAAGGCGACGTTTCGATATATATTCTTATACCGTTGTCAATCAAGGCAGTTCTGATATTTATCAACGAAGACAGCTACATGTGTGCTAATACTTTAGTATTAGTGTGAAAACAAAACATTCCGGCTATAAGGAATATTACTTTCAGTAAATGACAATGACAATAATTAACATAGTTGGATATATAGAATACTAAACTAGCTCCCGTGTAATGCCAATTTTATTAAACGAGTGAATAGTTGTGGTATACCACAACTATTCACGAGTTTCACAAAATTGGTTTAAGACGGGAGCGAGTTTAGTATTTTATTCATTACTTGCCATTTATAACGTTTTTTGAATTATACTGTTGAGTATGAATAGGCTGACACCTACACGATCCACGGCATAGTCCAATTGAGTTTATCAGAATAATACTTTAAACACGTCAAAAGTTGAAACGTATGAATTTAATACCATACAACGGTCCACCTTTAGAATTCACAAAATTATCGTAGGGCTAAGACTATCGCAACTCACATACTTTAACTTAGATTAACGAGTGTCGTTGCGCTACAATACAATCGCCTTTAGGAACGGGCCTTGCACCTCAAAGTTAACAATAACGTCACCATACCCGATGACGTAATTTGTGGAATTGTGTTGCAAGATCTATCGGCGAAACAATGCCATGTGACGTCAGCCTAGCAACAAGGTTGCTGGGATCATCGAGTGTGCATAAGTTCCTCTCAGCGATCTATCATCTCCACACGCAATGTCGTTGAATAAGCCAAGGGAGGTTGAGAGGTTTCAATATTTGTTCGTGAAACGTGTTCCGAGAGTACATAAGCACGCGTTTTGGTATTACACAATGTGTAATACATCTGTATGTTTATTAAACGGGTGATCTCTTCACGGACAAGTAATAAAGCATAAAGAGGCGCGTTGAAGCTGTAAGCGTTCGTCTATAAATGGATTAATTCACTCTCAAGGTTTTTAAAAAATCTTTATACTGTCTGAGAGCTGAATATTACAAACTTTGTGTGTAGATACAGCTAAAGATTGACTGACAGCAGCATATGATCCTCCATATGTGTCAATATATAATAGTTTTACAAGTTAACCTACTTGTTATAAGAACGTTTTGTGAGTGAGTGAGTGAGTATGGTTTTACGCTGCTTTTAGTAATATTCCAGCAATATCCAGAGGACACCAGAAATGTGGTTCACACATTGTTGGTTGGTTGCTTGGTTGGTTGGTTGTTTAACGCCGCACTCAGCAATATTCCAGCTATATGACGGCGGTCTGTAAATAATCGAGTCTGGACCAGACAATCCAGTGATTGATATCATGAGCATCGATCCACGCAATTGGAATCGAACCATGGTCTTCCGCATGACGAGTGCTTTAACTATTAGGCTACTGTCATATTCAGTTATACGTCGACTTTAACGAGTGAGTGAGTGAGTATGATTTTACGCTGCTTTTACGGTAATATTCCAGCAATTGGAATCGAGCCCTGGTCTTCGGCATGACGAGCGCTGTAACTATTAGGCTACCCCACCTCCCTTAGAACGTTTAGAGTAGTGGATGTATGACAACCCAGCTATGTTGCAGACTGTCATATTCAGTTATAGGGAGACTTTAACACCCGAGTCGGCTGTGGAAATCAGCCTCTTATTTCTGTACATAATGAAACGTACAAATATATTTTTTTCCAGATGAGCCTGTGAGCCCGTGTTTTTATCAATATACCGATATTCAAGTGATAGTTGGGTTAATACATTCGGAAATTTACTTTTGAATTTTTCCTGTATATTTAGATAGTAAATACTCAATGGGTGTGTTGTCGGAGACAGTGGTGGTTCTTTTACTTTTATCAGTTAACAAGGATGTAGTGTGATCGATTATTTCATTACCGGTTGCACTTTTCTGTTTCAAAACAAAATATCAGTAGTCAACAGCGTTGAGACTAATCATATAACTGTAATCTTGTATCTCATAGATGATGTAAAGGATACCGTCAAGTATGAATGGAATAACTGGTATGTTGAAACTGTTATAACCAACATGATTGCAGGTAACGGAGAGTGACGAGTTGTGACGAATGTCGTGTGATCTATAACAAACGTACCGCTAAAAGCACATATGAAACTTCTTGCTTACAGAAACCGAAATACGAAATCAATAAACATTCATATCCCGTGCATACCTGTGGTTAACAGTTTCGTAAAATTACATATTTGTTTTATTTTGTGTTTGCTTTCTTCAGGTAGGGGTACCAATATAATTTTAAACTTCTCAAACCTCGAGGTGGATACACAGAAAGGTCTTTTGAGTCAGGGGGAAAACATGGATCCGAAAAGGTATTGGGCGTCCAGGTTCACACCCGATATTAGATAATTTTGGAGAGAGGTTGGTTGGTTGGTTTGTTGTTTAACGCCGCACTCAGCAACATTCCAGCTATATGTCGACGGTCTGTAAATAATCGAGTCTGGACCAGACAATCCAGTGATTGATATCATGAGCATCGATCCACGCAATTGGGATCGATGACATGCATCAACCAAGTCAGCGAGCCTGACCTCCCGATCCCGTTAGTCGCCTTTTAATTAACGACAAGCATAGTCGCCTTCTACGGCAAGCATGTGCTGCTGAAGACCTATTCTACTCCGGAATCTTCACGGGTCTTTGGGAGATAGGATTGTGCAAGCTCTGTATTGAGTGTTCGCTGTCTCTCCACGGGCTATTGTGCAACATTGATGGGACAACCGAAATATCTATCGCTATCTACACACAAGATCGAAATCATACTTCCTGATGACAGCAGCTGACACCACACCTGCCTTTGTACAGTGAATGGAGCGTCATGAGGATACCAACCCCACTTTTGGTACACTGGATGTCGCAGTGCAGTAAGCTGGATCCTACGAAATGTTTACATGGTAAGCGGATGCCAGTATGTTCATGGTGAAATTTAATTTTCGTAATATTGTTAATGACGCAAAGAGTGACAAATATATAAAATTTATAGCCCTTAGTTTATAAGCTCGCATGCTCATGCATTCCATATGAAACTCTGATTTACTAGCACCCGCTGTGTGCATTAAATTGGATTCCAAGGCAAATGAAGTGGCATGCCGGATGCCTAGATGTGGTGGTTTGGCACCCTCTATTATTTGAAAAAACCTGCAACTCATTCTTTCACTTGACCATGAATACGGGAGGTAAGACCATTACAATGAGAAGTGGCGCGTCTCAACTGGAATTGAAACATTAAAAAATGTACTCGTTATAGGAAGTAGCTCATCTAAACTGGAGATAAAACATAAGAGACCAACTCATCTGTGGCGTGGCTCAACTGGAGCTGAATGACAAACTTGTCATAGTAGGAAATGGTGCGTCTCAACCGATGCTAAAAGACAAACTCATTGTGGAAGTTGGCTGGACTCAGTTGGAGCTAAAACATTATACACTAAATAGATCATTATATAGGAAGTGGTGCTTCTAAGCTGGAGCTGGAACTCCTTATAGACGTGGCAAGTCTCAACGGGATCTGAAACATTAAAGACCAAATCCTTATAGAAGTGGCACGTCTCAACGGGATCTGAAACATTACAGACAAACTTATAGAAGAGGCAAGTCTCAACGGGATCTGAAACATAAAAAAAGACTAACTCCTTTTAGAAGTGGCGCATTTCAAGGGGATCTGAAACATAAAAGACTAACTCCTTATGGAAGTGGCGAGTCTCAACCGGATCTGAAACTTTAAAGACCAACTCCTTATAGAAGTGGCGCATCTCAAGGGGATCTGAAACATAAAAGACTAACTCCTTTTGGAAGTGGCGAGTCTCAACCGGATCTGAAACATGAAGTGGCGCATCTCAACGGGATCTGAAACATTAAAGACTAACTCCTTATAGAAGTGGCGCGTCTCAACGGGGTCTGAAACTTTTAAAGACTAACTCCTTATAGAAGTGGCGCGTCTCAAGGGGGTCTGAAACTTTTAAAGACTAACTCCTTATAGAAGTGGCGCATCTCATCTAGAAGCTTTGAGCTTATTAATAACTCCCAATATAAGAGCAAAAGGAATCTGACTTCCAGACGACCTCAGCTGACACTGCAACTGCCTTTCTACGGTAACTGGGGTATCATTGGGTGTGGACAGCACCCGCAACTCATTCTTACACTTCACCATGAATGCGGAAGGTTATACTTTCCCCACTACTCGGAACATTCTGACCAGCAAAATACACCCCTATATCTACTGACCACATTCTTCACAGGGAAAGTCCAGCATAGCATAGCTTTCTCAGAATGGAGCCCACATGACCACGGACAGTTGCAATGTGTAACCCATGTCCAGGCACCTTGGTCGTCTGGGTATAACCCACAATTGTAGAAGGGCATGTTTACATTCAGTCAAAGTCACCGTGACTACAGAAACTATATGAAGTTACAATAGCGGCGAGTTTAAACCAAAATATTGAAAACAAATGATTCTGTCAGGAATAATAATCTGCTTCGTCTAAGTGATGCGTCTCAAATTGGATATGATTCATACAAAATACTCATTATAGTTGGAAGTTGCGCGTCTCAACTGGAACTCAAACATAAAACCACAAACAAATAATAATTATAGGATTTGGCGCATCTCAACTGGATCTGAAACATTAGAGGGCATCACATTTAACAAGGGGGTGGCGCATCTCAACTGGAGCTAAAATATTAGAGAACAACGTATTGCAACTTGAGATATCTAAACTAGAGCTTAAACATGAGATTTACATCACATTATAACAGATCTCACAAATGGAGCTGAAACTGTAGAGGCCAATTGGTTAAATGAAGTAGAGCATCACAACTGGAGCATAAACATCCGAGACCAACTCCGCATATTAACGTTTTCAAACCATCGTTTTTACGTCCAAATAACGTCGTTATTTGACATCGGAAATTTACTGGGAGAGAACGATATCATCAAGCTCCTCCCTTTCTTGATTGGTATTTCTACTTCTCAGATTTCATTGGTCAGTTCTCGCGTGTTAGATTACAGGCCCGAGTTTGATGCTGTCCTCGAAGTACTGAAATCAATCGCTCTGCGAATGCGGATTGGGTAATGACTTGTCCAAATTTTCCGTTCTGTGCATGCGCGACTTCGCGTATAGTTTCCTAGATTTAATGATTCACAAACACAGTCTCGTGATAAGTTCGGAATCGTACAATTTCGCTTAAATTTATGGCACGTACTTGATCGGCACGCATTTTCCATTAACTAACACAAAATAATAAGGAAAGCGCAAGGCTCAGGAACGTCTGAGTATAGGAAAAGGATTTATACTTTCGCAAGCTAGATAATCGTCAAATACGCAAACGAATATGAAGCGGTTTTTAAAAATTATTTTTGTAGAAGGTGATCTTGGTGTATATTGCCAGATATTATATGCTATATCATTTTTCCGATATTGCTTATTTTAATGATTATAAATAGTTTCAAGCTTCGTCCGCCAATTTGACGGGATTCCCCTTTCCCCTGTGTACATGACACTTAAGCAGTGTCCTGTTACTGTAAACAGATTAGTTTCAAATTCCAAACTGGTGATGTCTGTTCAGACTAATGCTTAGTCAATGAAACTGTATAGTTTTGAAAGAAACAAGTAACTCCATTTAAATTGAAGAGGAGCCCCAGTGATATGGGAGATACCGAGATGAACCTATTCTATGGCTATCTAGGCTGACACCCACACCGATCCAAACGGGACCCGAACGCTTATTGTATGCTATGTAGCCATATGGAAGTGGACCAGAATTATACATTGCATTCCGGACGATTGTGTTCTTGCATTTCCTCTTAAGTCAGGAAAAAAAACTTAAAAGGAGAGTTGTTGAATTTAATTATTAAATGTTGCCTATACACGTACTACTCATTGTTCTAATTTTATTTCATCCTCTCTCTCTCTCTCTTATGTTGTTCAGAGTATCACAGCTTAATCAAATCAACAATATCAAGAGCAGTAATTTCAACTACTGAAACACCCAAATACAAGGCTGTTATCAAGCGCTAGTGCAGACGTGATGCATCGTAAAAACTGTATCGTGATGTCTTCAGAAATACAATTTCTTGCAATATTTATACTACGAGATAGTAAGGCTAACGCTTACGCACCGGTGGAGCGTAGACAATATCGCTAATACAGATATAATGTATTTGAATGTAAATACTTAAGACAAACACTCATTTTTTTTGCAGTGACGATATAACACTTATACACGTTTATTGGTAACTTTCATCAGTTTTCCTCTTCCTTTTAATAACTTTGTTTTCATATATACATGTAGCAATACCCGTTTAGCCTGTCATACATAATTATGGGGCAGTTTTCAATCTTGTACTGACTTACTCTGGTGTTCCTGAGCGAAGCTTATTGGCTTGGGTGTTATACCTCGTTTTTCTGGTAATCCTATTATTACTTTATTTTTTTTATCTAATGATACCCTGTTCTCTGGAGCACGGCCCCGTGACTATCCATAACAATTAAGATGATATTCAGTTCAAGTAATTGAATGAGTTTGTTTTTGACGCCACAGTCAGTCAAAGACCAATGCTGTAAGGTTTGATTACATACTTCTACCAGGTCGAACATCGTGGATCCTCATTTTCTACCTAAAGAGAATCATAGTTCATATGCTAATCCGTCTACCGTCCCGCTCAAGATGACCTTACTTAAATCCATCATCTATCCACCCGCTCTCAACCACCAATGATATATTTGGACAACACTTTCTCAGTAAAGTACAGATTTTCAGGACAATGGGCAAACGGGAGATCAGGGTAATTAGCGCCAATTATCTGTTGGCTTCCCTTGTTACGTTTCCTCCTTTGCTATCTTTTTACTTTTGTTGTTCTTACAGGTACATATATATGTTCTCTGCCTCAAAGCATTTATTCACCCGATGAAGGAGTAAGTATATACTTCGAAACGTTGTGTTCCTCATAATAAAGACGTTGACATCCATAATGTTTTCCCTTATGTTCATCACTTCTTAATGCCCTTCAAAGACTCAATCTAGCTTTGTTTTTAAATGTGGAAATATTTGCGTAGAATATAATATGGTCATGTCTATAAACATTCGAGTCTTTGTCTATATGAGCATTTAGACATAACTTTTATAGCTAAGGAAATTGCTAAATCTGCAGAAATGAAGTACACTTTATAGCAAGCTGTGATCTTTATTCACCCTTTAGATATTCGTAATGCAGATCAGTAACTAGAGTTTTTCGTAATTATCCGCAACTCTCACCTCCTGACCAGTTGAACTTCTAAGTGCATTCTGATGCCATTGTAAAATTCCAGGCTGCCCTTCTTTCTGTGATGTTTTGACGGATGAAATCTATTACGTTATGATATTCTCTGTTTGCTGATATTTAATATGTACATATTGTAAAATATTTACGATATTTTAAACGTGCAATTCGATGCATGCAATGCAATGTGAACATGAGTGCGGATGCACGAAGGTGGTTACAGTTATAGTTATAGTGCGATGGATGTAGGGGAATGGTGGGAGGATGGATTATGTATGTAAGCATGCGCATAGATCAATGATGGCTGATGTGGACATAATGAGATGATTGAAGGGATATGGTGGGAAAAGATAAAAGCGATGTGCTAGTGTGCGTGCGTGCGTGCGTGCGAGATACGAGGGTTAGCGAACATGTAGTGAGTAAGTTAAGTGGTTGAGGATGTGGCAGGTTTGAGTATTGATACATGCAGGGTTGGGGTTGGGGGAGTTGCTTATGTGGGTTTTTTTACTCAATAAATGTTTTATGCATTTTAATGACTGAAGATGTAGTGTCTCAAAGGTCATACTGGCCGGGCATTCAACATATCTACCCGAACTACGTAGCCATTTTTATGCTGTACAATTCTTCATTTTCTTCTTCACACATACATACACACACACACCCACATTGAGTAACTAGAAATAACTGCCTTTGTTCTGTAAATCTCACCAAGTTTCAGATTTCGCCTCACCCCCTGCAGTTTTCCCGTCCCATATTGCCAAGCAGGTGGCCCACAAGGAGGAATACCGCCCTCCCTCAGTCCAGTTATACTGTGCCTAGCACAATATGGTGTGAATACGTAGCCTTGCTGTGGCCAAACATTTTGTAACAATTAGGCAAACTTTGATATGTAAACAGCAAATTAATTCAGTTTCATTTCATCTTTATAAATCAGTTGAATCCCACTTGACCTGTGAAGATCCGGGTTAGAATAGGTCTTCAGCAACACATGCTTGCCGTTAGAGGCGACTATACTTGTCGTAAGAGGCGACTAAAGGGATCGGTAGGTCAGGCTCGCTGACTTGGTTGATGCATGTCATTGTATCTCAGTTGTGTCGATCGATGCTCGTGATATCAATCACTGGATTGTCTGGTCCAGACTCGATTATTTACAGACCGCCGTCATATAGCTGCGGGCGGTGTTAAACAAAGAACAACCGAAAAAACGGATCCTACTTATTTTGTGGATACCATAACAATAAATCAAACCAATAGATCCTTTGAGCTAGCATGAACATCAAAAATAATTAGCAAGTCGATAGTCATTATTCCCTCTGTTGGTCCCACGTGAGATGTTCTTCATGAATCCTGTAAATCATGAAATTAATGTAATAATAAGTCAGCACATTAATGCGAGTATAGAACCCTGGCCAAAAATGCGTCATGACATTTATGAGAGTAGTCTTGCAAAAATCACTGTAGACTCACAACTCAATCATGCAGTATTGGCTGATAGACGTTCGACCAAATAATATCATTTGCTAACTTCAACTGTTCATCTAATTTCCATTAATGTATGTTACATAGTTAATATGTTCATGGGCTTCTTCAATGAATGTATAGTGTGGAGGACTACTTCAGTTGAGGATAAGTAACATTAATAATGATGATATTATTATGATATTATTGTCATTATTATTGCTTCAGATTAATCAAATAAATTATTATGTTTTCATATTAAACATAGAGAAAGAAGTATGGAGATTGCGGAGATTAATTTTTAGCATCGACATTGTTAACATAATTCTTAAAGATATTATGTTTTGTTTGTTTGTTGTTAAATGCCGCACTCAGCAACTTAAGGATATTACAACATACATACATTTAGGTTCAGTTATATATTAAACCTGATAAAGTGATATAAAAATGTATAGTCGCTATTCTTAAAAGTAAGCATATGTTAGATTTATCAACCAGAAATATTGCACAAAAAAGGATAATCATATATCATGACACTATTCTATGTCGAAGTAAACGATATTTGTGTATGCTATTGCTACATGATTGGTTATGACACGGATACGTCATGATATAGCAATGAGAAATTGACATTTGATGATATAAGATAGCTACGCGTTAAATCGCAAAGAACAAAGAAGAAGGAAGCGATATATATTTCACGATAAAACATTGTTCTATCATGACGTCATTTATGGAGATTCGAACATGCACTCACAACTTGAGGACCTCGTAAATTTGACGTTATTTGTGAGAGGGAAGTGTCTAGTGAATTGTTCTGGGAATTGATGTAGCTGGGGAAGGTAGATAAATGCAATGCCCGAACAATCGCATCCGAAAGTGATGAGAGCGATATGACAATCGGTATTGGGAGAAAAGGTACAGATAATCGACGAGAAAATTGTGAGAATATGCGGGAAAGACCAAATTCAAAGCCTCCTGTTCATAAAATGGATTTATCTGGCATTGCCGCGGTCGGATTCTATTCAGGGAGTCGTCATTATTTAAGCACGGGTAAATATTTATTTAATTTTAAAGCGTGTACCTTTTCCTAATTTAACACCCTTAAAGAGGCTGTACATAATGTTGATATCTCATATTTGAAATAAACGAGTCGTGGTCCTTGTTTATCGTACAGTAAACAACTCACACTCGCCGTCTGTTTCCTAATTACATTACCATATACACTGATATTATATCTCATGTTTATCAGTTGACAAAAGCGACAAAAGCCGTCCCATCATAAGAAGCCCTTGCCAAAAGTAGCCCCAACTGCACGATTCCGACAACACCAGGAGCATGTTTCATTATTCACCATAAAATATGATGACACTGGGTACTTGCAAAAAGGCGAGCTCATCCCGATCCACTAGTGACACCCTTCACAAACACATGCAAAGGCAAGCCAATTGTTCACCCGAAAAGGCACGGAAACACACGTTTCAAGTCAAAACAGAGAATTGCAACAGGCATCATTTTGGTCATTGATACGTCAAACCTGGAAATGCCGTCTACACGTCCAACACAAAGCCCAAGCCAGGACCCGAATCCTTTAAACCCGCCCAAACAACCCCCCGAGCTCGAAGCTTGCTGCTAATTACATACATTTACCCCTAACCTAAAGTAATCTATACTAGTTCTGAAGTAAATCGTATTTACCCGCATGAATCGCCTTATGTCATTTATTGCCGATAAACACAATATGCATACTTTCTGACAGTAATGTCTGATAAGTAACACACCAAACCTATACTTTCGATATACATGTTGCTCTTACTTAAAGACTATTGGGCTAACAAGATACGTATATTAAAGTGTCATGCTTTCCTGATGTGCTATCATTCTAATTTGAAATAATGACATAAATAGTTACCACTCATCCTTCAATAATTTCCAAGGTCGGGTTCATCACAAACATATGTGAATATATACAACAGCTATACTTAGTTATCTTCATACTTAAAAGCATTAGGTTTGTCTGTCATACACAACCCGAAACAAATATGTCCAATACAGCCCAAAATTTGGCAAAATGAAGAAAGTCTCTTGGCTCCGTTTTATCATATTTTATAACTATTGTTTAACAACTGTTTTTTTTCCTGTAAAATATGTTCATTTCAGAGATTAGATGTTATTTTAGCATCAGGTCTGTGGTACGTTCACTGCATTAGCCTTGACATTAAAACGATATTTACATAAATATACGAACAGAGGAAATGCTTAGCATTAATCTTTAAGGAAGAGTGTAGGTCTTCCTTAATACATGTATATGTGGACATATATGAATGGACATTTGGATGAATATAGATACACCTCCTTATAGATAGTGATCGTAGATTGCTGTAGAACGTGCATGAAGAAAATGGAATAATTATGTGAGTAATCGGGTAAATACCACGTTTAGCAATATTCAGCTATAATGCAATATTGGTTTCCAACATACAAGACGGACCATGAAATTATGACTTGAATTTGGCTAAAAGCACGAATAAACATCACGAGATGAAACTGATGAATACTGACGCTTAGTCTCTGAAAATATATTATTATTTTGGTTAAACGAGAAACTGTATTTAAATTTAAAAGGAGCTCAAGTGAGATGGAAATTTCAGCATGAACCTGTTGAACATCTAGGCTTGTTTCATTTGGGGCTATAGCATTGCAGTAAGGCCTGGGAGGAAAGGGAAATAATAAGGTTCAGGGACTGTGAGACAAACTACGTCACGGTCTGGAGCGCCGTAGTGATCTTTAGAGCTACGGAATTAGAGCCATCTGAGACAGCGACTCGACACCTGTTTGCACCCATCAGATACCAATCACTACTGTCACTATTACCTATTTCTCTCTCCAAATGAAAAAAAAATACAAAAAATGTCGGAAGTGTACATTTTTAATCCTTCTAATGTACTATTTAGATACATGATTTAACTTTGAAGTAATTATATGTATCTCATGTTCAAAAATGTAGTATAGGTATCTGTGATGCTGGTACCGTTTTATCGCCATTGTGTAGCTTTTGTGGAGTTATTATGAATATCAAATACATGTGTTGAAATATGGACTTGTAAAAGAGTTCATCATTGAACCATATGCAGTCTTACCCATTTAATTGGCGTGTGTGGATATATTATCCATTTACTTATGCACACTTATTATGGACATATACAGAATTTCATTGTACCTTATTATTTAAAAAAAAATACTCGCGAAGACCCGGGTTAGAATAGGCCTTCAACAACCTATGCTTGTACGAAGGCGACTAACGTAATCGGGTGGTCAGACTCTCTGACTTGGTTGATGCATGTCATCGGTGCTCTTGATGTCAATAACTGGATTGTCTGGCCCAGACTGGATTATTTACAAACCACCGTCATATAGCTGGTATATTGTTGCGTGCGGCGTTTAACAACACACAATCAAACAAAAACTATTATTAAACACCTTCCATCGATGAGAAATTAATCTTTTATTTTCTATATATTTAGTTTTATTTATAAAACAATATGATTCATAATTTAATCATTGCGTTGCTTTCTTGTCTGTTATTCAATGCACATGTTCAAACCCCTAAACTTTGAATATTTGATTTTTCACAAATGGTTACGTTAGTGAATTGCCTCGATCTTTCGTAACCCATTCACACGAACTGATCAAAATAATTTGTTTGTACTATCATATTTCAATTTATTTAATTCATAATACGAAATTAATAATTCATTTATCACAGTATAGATCATATTCGTTTATATCAATATCTGGAATCCAGCTCAAGTCTAGAACGATTTGCCAAGCCTAGATTGCCTCAATTCTCTCCATGGAAGTAAGCATTGATAAAACAATGTTGTTCTTGGCTCCTTTAGATTATATTTTGTAGATACATATTTTAACTAAGAATATTTTACTGACACCGGTACTGTCCCTGTTGAAGCTATTTATAGCTCGAATAAGAATTTCGAATTATCGTCCATTGTTCGATGTAAATACATCGATGACAAGTGAGGATATCATATAGTAATCGTTGATGCCGCGCTACACTATAATAAACATTATAATGAAGTTGTCTAGAATGTACATTACTACAGTGAACATGTCCATGATCATGCCCTTCGTAATATCAAATACTAATATATTATTGTGTGATGAATTTAACTGGATCATTGGTGACATGTGATATTAATATTCCATCAATTTTGTTCCTGGTTGGTCCATCCATGTCTCCAAAATAAAATTAAAAAAATTAAAAAGGAGAACAGAACAATTCTTAATTTCAGGCTAGAGCTGTGGAAAACTAGACTTTCCCAATCATTGTAGCCTTGCGTTGGTCTCATTTTTTACTTTATTCTCTTGGGTCTACGTCACAGCTCATACAATACAATAACAAGACCAGTTTGCCCCCCACCGGAGCTCCTGGATTTTGGTCATCTAACATGGCCAACTCTGCTCTTAAGTAAACAAGAACCTAATCAGTGAGGGGTCCTTTATCATCCCTATTTGACTGCTTATAAAAATCTTATATCTCTCCTCACAGCTGGTTAATACATATTTTTGCTGATGAATATTCGAAACAGAGTGATTTGGTCGGAACTACACATGTATACGGTTCTATTTCACATGACTGCAGCGCTCCATTCTGAAAACAAATGGTTTTAACGGCTCTCAGCAGTATTCCAGTGATATATGACGGCGGACTGTTGTATATGAAATGAATACAAATTGAATCTTGAATCTTGAAAGTTGAAACTTTTCCGCAAATCAGTATACAGTATATCAGTGTGTACAGCTGATTGCTGTGTCCGGCTTAGTTTACGAGAAAATACACAAGGTAATATTATTCCCTGGATATAAAACAATACCCAGCAGGACAAAAAATACAATTTAAACTGTAAATCAACACGTCTGGTGATTTTTTATCTCAAATTTCGAATTTGTACTGACCAAGTTTCTCATCACCTGTTCGTTTGCCGGACTTCGCTGAAGGGGTACGGTGTAAAAAGAATTCTGCGCTTGGTATTCGATTTTTTTCCTCCAAAATATTGAATCCGCTAGAGGGGGGTGCGCATTATACGTTGGTGCGCACTATACTCAAGAAAATACGGTAACACGCAGTATACAGTATATCAATTGCAATGCAGCATACAGTGTGACGCGAGCTCGATCCGCGCTGGGCGGGAGCACACATTTCCTACCCCTCTCCCTTCGGCAAACACCTCATAGGGGGTGTAACGAGGTCACAGGTCAGGCGTGCACTCGTCAGTTGTCTTATACGGTCAAGAGTAAGATCTTCCGGACGATCATCGACTAGAGGTATGTGGATTCTTGATGAGTTACAACGTGATTGGAACTGGGAGTTGAACACTAAGCACTTATAGAGAAGAGCTCACAATAAAACGTTATGAACTCGCGGACGGACTTGTTTTTTCAATTCAAGACGTACATGTATCAGGTTGAACTTCTACGACAGATACAACTTGGTTACCGCTCCCTAACTGTAACATTAACTGCACTTAATGCCTTTTATACACATTTGTGATGGGGCGACGAGACATATTTTGACATTGAAAATGTCGCGTTATGGCATTGTCGCCCTTTTGTAAAATATAGAAAGAGATTATTCAAAGAGCGACAACGCGACAATGCGACAAATGGCCAAAATGTCACGTTGTTGAATTGTCGCGCTTTGGTTAATTTTGACACGTTTTGCATGTTTTTGTAAGGGCGTCAATGCGACAATGTCCCTTCCAAGATTCCATAGTGATCCGTGCAAATAAAACTGAGTTATGAAATAAAAGTCTAACATGCCAATTAAAAGATAAAGTGTGAAAATGCGCTATAGCAGCTTCTGATTTCATAGCTCTTCAAGAAGGATTATCAATAATGGGATGGGTGACGAGTTCATCTGCATGCCGAGTCGATACGCTGTGATTAACAATAATGCTCTGAGTCAATTCATTTTGTCAAATGTATGACATGTATTACCCGTAGGAACATATTGTTTATACTCGTCCATGTTTTTGACGGACAATATAATTTACATGCTCGGTAATAGTGAGGACGGGCATCATTGTGTGTTTCCGTGTTTTGTTCAGGTGAACAATTGTTTTGTCCTTGCATGTTTTTTGTGACGGGTGCCACCTGTGTGGCAGGATACGCTCACCTTTTCGCGAACACCCGTTGGATGGCCTGAACCACGTCGGATTTGTATCACACACCAGTCTGATACACCGTGATATAACTGACATACTGTTCAAAGTGGTGTTTAATGCGATCACCGTAGTCTGTTACTGCAATTGTCCAATTTTTGTGTAGTGATGTTATGTAATATGTAAAATAAAGCATATTCAATTACCCAATTGATTTGATTAGAATAAACCTGCGTCAGTGTATTTTATTAACGCCCAAAACCGTATTTGTTAAACACATATAATAACAGATCATATACACGTATGGTGCCTTGACATACTATTAGCTTAAATAGGTCATTCCGGATTAAAATAGTTCCCCCCAAAGCGAGGAACATATGTTTTAGTTTGTTTACAAGAAATATCCTCATTAGATGAGGTCTGTTTAGAACTACCTCAGTTAGTCAATCACAATGACCGAGCGTCGTAATACATTTACATCACGTACAAGACGTGCGCGTAAAAATGGCCGACACGATAAACGGGACGAGAGATATTTCCGAGGTTGTTAATTAACCTGTGGCGATTTCAAGCCTGTGTCATCACTGATCAATTGGCCGATCATTGAAAGGTGATTGTAAAGATGTGTCAAATAGATACTAAGGTCAATTCATAGATTGATGTAGATTGTTACTACGACAGTTTGGATTTTTGGTCGGTTTTTTTCTCTCTAGGATGGGTTGTAGAGAGGGTATCATTGAACGGGCATGCAACCAAACTCTATGACTTATCCCAGAGTAACTGTTGATGAAAAATTAGAGACCAACTCATTATTATAGAAAGTAATGCGTCTTAGCTGAAGCTGAAAAAGATAGACTCACTATAATAAGAAATGGGGCGCCTCAAGGGGTACCGACACATTGAAAGACCAACTCAGGGCTCGAAATATTTCTTTAACATAACTTGTCCTGCAAGCAAGTAGATATTACTTTGTACTCGTCTTGCAATGTTTTCGCTTGCCCGTTTCATGTTCTCGGTTATTTTACCTTTTTCTGCAATTAACCTATATAAAGAAACAAATCACAAATATATTCATCGGTTTTGCATAATATTGTGCCGACTGAAGTTAATTCATAACTTGTTCATATTCACAACATTGAACATATTCCCCCTTTTCCCTTGAAGGTTTAATTTTTAATTTCTGAACTTATTGTTTAACCCAATCACCAGTCAAGAATTTGGAACTGATAGTTCATGGTATTTAACACAGACAGTACAAAATAATTCACAGTCCACGCCATCTAGTCATCTTCACCAATTCGCTTACAACAGAAATAATAAACATAATTGTATTCCTTTAAAAATGTCTGTTTATTTCTTTAACAGACAGTTGCCAAGTGTGCCGTCTATTAATGATATGAGTGACGTGTGCAACCTTATTATTTCTGAGAACGTGCGAGAGATAAAACATATTTTAGGTTTGAAATTATCCTGCATACTGTGCTTTATTTGTTTCTAAAACAAATATATACACAGTTGTCTAGAGATGGGTGCGCAATCTAACACACACGCCATCATAATTTGTGATGGGTTTTCTTTCCCAATGCAAAGACATTACCGTGAGCACGTAACACTGGAAATACCATGTCAAGAAATCCGTACTGAAGTACGCAAATTAAATATCTATTTACACTGTCTGGTTATAAAATTGTTCATTGTATATCTGGACTTATGTTTGTAACCTATTTCATTAACTGTATTCCAAATTTAATTCACTTTTGTTTACATTAATTTCGACGAAATCGTTTGTGAAGTGATCGGTAGCTCGCACAACTGACTGTTTACAGCAACCATGGTCAGATTACCGCTATTGACGCCTTGAAACGAACTTTGTTTGACAGAGAATGGATATCTATATATCATAAATGTCGTACTTTTACTCGTTCAAAGTTATATTTGTTGTAGTATGACTATTATATGTCAACGTAAAATTTTCTCGATCAGAAGGGCGGGAGCCTCGACGGTGACTGGACAAATTATTCCATACGTAAAAATATCCGGCAATAGCGATCATCCTATGAAAGAGCTTCACTTATAATTATGATTATTATTTTAAATGTATATGATAAGGCTGCAACTGAAATGAAAAGATATTAGAAAATTCCTGATAAAATAAAAGTTTTCAGATACAATTCTGCCGATCATTGCATCAAAATTCTTTGAAGTTTTATTATTGGGTAATTGTTAACCGAATCACCGGAAGAAAAAGTGTGTACAGCTGATTGCGGTGTCCGTTTTAGTTTACGAGAAAATACATGTAGTAATCTTAATCTCTGCAAATAAAACAATGACTAGTTGAACAGGAAATATAATTTAAACGGTAAATAATGTTGTCTGGTAATGTTTTATCTCAAATTTCAAATTCGTATTGACCATGTTTGTAATCAGCCGATCGTTAACCTGCATGAATTCGCTGAAGGGATATGCTGTTGTTTTTCTGTGCCTAATACTCGAAAATTTGTTTCCAAAATACTGAATGACGTAGTTGAGGGGGTGCTTGCGTGCAATATTCTATTTGATTTGATTAGAGATGAATTGATAGGACGAGCGTGTGTTCACTGCTTTCTCGCCCTGCATGTGCTACCACTCGTCAGTACGAGCGGACAAGTGGTATTTTCGAGCATTGCCAACTCATTTCAATAAGCATAAAATTGAAAACGATGATGTCTGTATCTGCATCGTCCGAGAAATCCAGATGGATCTCAACTTGAGCGAAAACATTAAAAGTACAACTCATTTTAACAGGAGGTGGCGCGTCTAATGGAACTAATATATTAAACAAACTAGCTAGTTATTGTAGGAAATGGAATCACATGTCACAACTGAAACTCAAGCATTTAAGATGCACTGATAATGATTTCAAGCATCTGAGCTAAAACATTAAAAGACGCACTCATTATCATTTATGTACATTATGTCATGGTATAATGGGCCGTAGCAAGTACTAACAGCGACAGTGACATCCCGGCATCCACATTAGCACAAGGTTCAACAACAGCTTTAAACCTCCATCACTAAAGTCTCCGACCAAACCACAATCCAACAAAGTTCTGCTCCTATTCTTCGAATAATTAAAAGAAAATACCCTTACCATATTCAATAGAAATTTTAGCAGAGTCGATTGTACGATTCCGTCTATATATGAACATGTGTTTATGAATCACTCCAGAATGGTAAAGATACCAGGTATTCGCGAAAAGGTGAGCGTATACTGCACCACCGGTGGCTCAGTCACAAACACAAGTAAAGGCAATTAAGTTAATTGTTGACCTGCAAAAATAATGATCAATGTACAAACTGCAAAACAACCAAGGACCTTGACAACTGATCTTTGTATCATGATCGCCAGCAAACCTCTGTTCGAGCTCTACGTCAAAATATAAAAACAATCTAGCTTTACTCTTCAGGCCATTCGATGCATCGACAGTATTCTCGGTAATTTCAAATTTCATACAAATATACAGCAAACATTTTAGATGAATCTTTGACAAAACAAAACAAACCAATTGCCAAAAAAACATTTCTCCATTTCGGATCGGGATCGAAATTATCTCTACATATTGTAATATTCGTTCATATGGAAGAAATAAAGAATATCTTCTATCTTTGAATCGACAGGTCCCCGTGGTAGAGCGTTTGCCAGGAGAGCGGAAAGTTGGGGGTTCGATCACCGGCCGCGTCATACCAAAAGACGTTAAAAGATGGTACTTAAAATTTACCCTGCCTGGCGCTCGGCGTTAAGGGCTTTAAACAAGGCTCGAAGTCAGTATACTTTGGCTGAGTGGGGGTATTCATGTTAAACTGCGGCATGGTATCTCAGTGGGGTAGCACTATAAAATCGGCATTAGTCCGGACTAGTACAAGTACACACACACGTACGCACGCACGCACACACGCGCGCGCACACACACACATACGCGCGCGCGCGTGCATGCATGAACGTCCCAATATAAGTGTAATAATATTGAACCCGACGTTTAAACCCCATTTCACCTAACCTATCTATGAGTCCATCCAACTCGATTATACAACCAATTTATCTAGGTCACCACGCCCACACAACCCCAACACTGCCATCATCAGCCGCCTTACCCCGCCTCCCAGCCCAACGTTTTTTTCGAAACAGCAACAATGATTTATCTCCTTTTTTCTTTTTTATAGGCCTATTATACTGAAACCAGTTTAACTTATACATTTTATTTTATACTCTCTTAATTCTATACTTCACAGTATTAATGTTACACATTGTTTTTACAGCTAGTATTAGTCTTTGTTTACTTTGTTTTGCTTTTGAGAGAATGAGACAGAGAGATATATATTTATTGTTTACGTGTCACGATATATATAATATGCACAAAGTCATGGTATAAATTCTTGGTGATGTATAAAAATAGTGTCCACGGTATTATATAAATACAACCGTACAATCACCGTATAAAGAAAAACAAGATAATAGCTGCGCGTTAAGATGTAATAATGTTCATACAGACTTATGACATAAAAGAAAGGTTTATCTTATACATGAATAGCAAGGTCCTTGATAATCGTGTTACTAAACTATCATTTTGTATAATGTATATTATTTCACACTCGTAAAGATTGTTAAACTTCGGTACTATATTATTTGCATGTGATAAAAGTTTAACTCTTAAGTCAGTCAGAATAGAAAAAAAGTGCTTTTCATCTTCAACAGTGCGAACATTACATATACTAAAACTATTTGTGCAAATTATATCATTTAAAATATTTGGTTGGTTAGTTTGTTGTTTTACGCCGCACACAGAAATATGCAAGCTGCAAATAATCGAGTCTAGACAACACAATCCATTGATTGACATCATGATAATCGATCCACGCATTTGGGATCGATGACATGCATCAACCAAGTCAGCGAGCCTGACAACCCGATCCCGTTAGTCGCCTTTTACGACAAGCGTAGTCACCCTTTACGGCAAGAATGGGTTGCTGAAGACCTGTTCTACCCCGGAATCTTCACGGGTCTCATTTAAAAGAGTAGGTGGTCTACTATAACGGCCGGGTTCTACTGCAAAGGGGAGGAAACCACATCTAAACATGGCTATGGTCGGCGCTGGTCTCTAAACCTAACATTATCGAAAACAAGTTTGACCCAGGAATGACTTGCAAAATGTAATTAGGCTTCAAACTGTTGAAATAAACAAAATGGCTGACACAACAATTAACAAGAGTCATCCGAAGATGACATATCCCCCCGACGTGGCATGTCGGTAAACTGTGTGTACCTTCAAATGTATTTAGATTGGCAAGGAAATCTTTTTCCTTGATGCCCAAATCAGAAATATAATGAAGGTTATTGAATATTGGTTCATGTAACTCACTTTCTGTTGATCTCATGAAAATGTAATAACAATAACTTCGCAGATTCGCATATGAATAGCTCTGTAGTAGCCTCATGACACAAAGGCATAAAGAGTATGTACTAGGGATTGACAAAAAAACAAACCTAAACATATTGTTTCATTATATGTCAGGGGCTACAAATTAAAAAGATTAACATCTATAAATAACAAACTGCACTACTAGTGAACATGATTGATATTTGCATTAAGTTTGGTGAATCTCTGTCGCATTGTTTAGAAGATATATGCTCCAGACGAGGACATAACCCTAAGTTCATCAATTTTCAATTTAAATTGAAAAAAAGAAGAAAAAAGGAAAAATCTGTTAATAGCAAAGGCACCACTACATAACCTGCTTGATAGGTGTAAAAACTTTTGAGAAGCTCAGTTGTATGGTTCGGGAGATATGGTCCGGACAAGAGCACTACCTGCAAATGTCCTAAGTTCATCATATTTCCATGGAAACGACAAAAATAAAAAAATCTAAAAATCTCTAAATAGCAAAAAGGAATTACTACTGAGCCTGATTGGTAAGTGTACGAAGTTTTGTGAAGCTAGGTTGTACGGTTTAGGAAATATACTCCGGACAAACAATGATTACAGACGGACAGGCAGACGGACAGACAGACAGACGGACATACTGATGGCTATATCCCCCGTCATTATATGTCGGGGGGATAAAAAACAATTAAAGCTCATTTTTTTAGATTTCCCAAACAAAGCTGCTTTTGCATCTGTAGCTGAAAAAATCCAGTCTCCATACATGTATCGCATTTTGAGAGTTTATGTGACACACGGGGCTGCACATGAGCATATCAAACACAGACGTTACTTGAAACACCATTTCAAGCATAGTTATTTTGCCAATTATGCCTACTCATTCGTTTGAATGGACAAAGGACAAAACTAAACAGCATATTATTTAATCTAAACATAAATATATAAATATTTATTGAATTTAAATTCGGTTTCTAAAATCTTTGTATGTTTGTAGATGTCGGCAATGGGTGTGCAAGGGTTTAGCAAAATCACACCTTGTGAACATTTGTTGATAAATACATAATGCCGAAGAAAAACGTGACACCTAACCTCACCTCTTCCTCTTTAGACACTGGTACTAAATTTGCGGCTGCTTACAGCGGTCCAAACGACTACCCTCGTTGGAGTATGACTGCTGAATCGACGTAGCTAAACTCGTTTCTATTGCAATTAAGTTTTATTGACAGTAAACCAACAGTTTGCAGGTTTCACAAAGAAAACAGCATGTGTTGCTGTTATTAAACCTTTCAAAGCGGAACTAGACAAGATAGAGCTGCATTGAATGGTTAAAACGACCATTATGTTCTAACACCTATGTCGTTGGTGTTTTCAACATTACCAACTACACAATTATAATTATATTTCAGCCATACAACACCAGTGATGTAAACAAAAGAAAACAGTTTCGTTGGTGTCATAACGGCTTCTTCAACACAATTATGCCTATTATCATTTATCGGTTTCTTTCAGATAAGGTCAATATATTGAAAATAAGTTTATTTCGCATTTTGGATTATTAGGGATATCATGACAAATACGGAACCACGATGTCAGTTGAACTAATAGCGGGTGTAACTTTCATTACACAGTACACAGGCTCGTGGGAGTAGTACCACACACACACACACACACACACACACACACACACACACACACACAGAATTATTCTTTTCAACAAATTTTCACAAGGAGACTATTGTCCAACACCCCCACACATTGACCAACATCTGCATACAATATAATATGCATCAAATTCATTGACAATTACCCAACCCCCGCCCCCCCCCCCCCCGCCCCCCCCCCCCCCTCCCCACCGACACACACCAATTCCACATTCACACAAAAAGGCACAGAGAGACACTAAATGACTGAGAAACGCTCCAATTGGCCTGGTCCCCATGACATGAGCTGTTTTGTATCGAATATAACAGGGGCGGCCGGGAAGCCTAGTGGTTAAAGCGTTCGCTCGTCACGCCGAAGACCAAGGATCGATTCCCGACATGGGTACAATGTGTGAAGCCCATTTCTGGTGTCCCCCGCCGTGATATTGCTGGAATATTGCTGAAAGCGGCGCAAAACCATACTCACTCACTCGAATATAACATCACATCATCTGTGAATCGTTACAGCCACAGCGATTATACTGTTACAAAATTATAAGTTCACCAACTGATTGTTTAATTACATATTGCTGCACTTACCTTGTCGTTTTGTTCAACGTCCTCTCCAGAGCGACAACGTTCGACAGGGGAGGAAAGTCTTCAAAATGCACATATACCGCTCCAAAAGGCAGCGTTCACCGTAGCGTATGAATAATATAAACATGAGAAATTGCCCATTGCAATCTCGATTTTAAATGAATTCTAAACAGCTTGTTGAAATTAATTTAACATGCACCGGTACACTTGATTAAGCAAGCGTCGTCTGCTCCGATCCATGGAGTCGCGTGCAACGGAAGTGTTTCCCGATTGGCTAAACTCGTGACCATGCCATCATGTGACTATTATGGTGAACACCTGCATGAAATATACAACACTTCTAACCTGATTTGACATTTGTTTATACAAATAATCTTAACCGACAAAGCCATTGGCGGTGGGGTTTGTCCAGCAAGGTTATAGCGTCGACTCGTCACCTCATGGGTACACTATGTAGAGCCGATGTTGACGCCCCTCTCCTTAATATAGCTTGGATTTTTGTTAGTTTTTAAATAATAAATGGTAATTTTAAGCGGTATTCATCATAACAGAAAGAAGATATATTACAGAGCATGCGCCTTGACAATTTATTGCAGTTTAATCTTTGTGACGATTATGAATAAAAAATATGAAAGAATTATGAACAATATGTATAAAGTACCACACGAGCAAAAAAATGTATTAACTGAGGGTCAAAAGAAAGAATACCGTGTTTGTTTTTTATCTAATGGAAAATTTAAACAACTGTTGTTAAATTTGATTTTGTCTATTTAACCATCACTCATTCCTGCAACAGTTTGTGAAAGGTAACCTGTGGCTGGGTACTTTGTGTAAAAATATATTGGTTGTGTATTATGTGAATTAAATCTTTTAATTTTAAAGTTTTTAAAGTTCTCAATCAAATCATATTTAAAAACATGTTGGGGTATTGTGTGAGTGCTGGCAAAGTGCCAGAATATTTTTTTTGGGTATGATATCGCTAACTTAAGATATTTTTATTTGAAAATCAAAGATATGATAAAATCCACAGAGATGTACAGTTTCCTTTGTTCGTCAGTATATATTTGGAATGCAACACAGCGGTGCAGCAACTACGTGGCACAGCAAGCGCTCACAATTTGAAACCGTGTTTCTGGACGGCCCAGTGTGGAAATTGTCGTTTATGAGTTGACTCGATATCGTTGTTTGATTGTTGCATTAGTTATATGGGTTTGATCACAATGCGACTTACTCTTACGACTATGCTTGTCGTAAGACGCGACTAGCGGGATCGGGTGGTCAGGCGCGCTGACTTGGTTGATGCATGTCATCGATCCCAATTGCGTGGATCGATGTTTAGGGTGTCAATCACTGGACTGTCTGGTCCAGACTCGATTATTTACAGACCGCCGTCATATAGCTGGAATATTGCTGTGTGCGGCGTAAAACAACCAACCAACTATTAAAAATTATATCTTGTTTTGCATCAGAAGCTGAAGAATGAAGAAATATCTAGCCTCCAAACAAAATCCCTCCAAAGACATTAATATGGTCGGTCCCTTAGGATATGAAAATAGCGTCCATTTTTAATACACCAAATTGCTGGGTAAGTCACTACGTTCCAGTTTCAGTGTCACATTATTGCCAAAAGCGGCATAAAACAATACTCACTCTCTCACTCACTCACTCACTCACTCACTCACCGAGTTTTCAAGGAGATGCGGAACTAAGGGCAGATGTAACTGAGATGTCAGTGACATATTCTTACAATTGATATATTGTTTTATTGCTGGTATAAGACTAGAATATTCCAGAAAATGTGTTTCACGGTCAGATATCTGTTTTAGGTAAAAACAAGTATGGAACCTTTCAACTCTCGTCCAGCAAATCATGTATAAGATTAATGCCTTTTCCTGAGTATTTTGTATGGTACACAGGAGTGTTTCCTATTCTTATATTCGTATTTGCCATAATGGTTGTGATAAAATATCTTTTCCCTCGTTGATAGAATTTCATTATTTTTCAAGTAAGCTTCCCTATACATATAGAACACCTTTCCAAAAGACGCGTGAGGATTACGGGGTAGAATAGGTCTTCAGCAACCCATGCTTGCCGTAAAAGGCGACTAACGGGATCGGGTGGTCAGGCTCGCTGACTTGGTTGATACATGTCATCGATCCAAATTGCGTGGATCGATGCTCATGATGTTAATCATTGGATTGTCTGGTCCAGACTCGATAATTTACAGACCGCCGTCATATAGCTGGAATATTGCTGAGTGCGGCATTAAACAACAAACAAAACAAACATTGGTCCTCGCATTAATAACCATTTCCGAAAGGTAAAATTGGCATTTAAGCTGAAATTAAATTCGTGTTAGGGTAATATTATTATTCAAGGGAGTGGTAAGCTAAGAGTGTTGGTGTGATTGGACCAAACGTCCAAGATATCTTTTGAGCAGTGATTGTATTTTTTATAACAGGCATTCTAACACATCCCTTTTCGTACGGTTTTATTATAATATTTCTTCAGATTTTGACTTGTTTCATTTAAAACATAACATGAAGAAAGGTGTTTCGAGTTCTTTCACAAAGCTTTCACTTGGATCCCGCCCCCAGGACTTTTTAAAATATATTTACTATTGTTGCAGATGCTATCTCTTATGAGACATTTTAGAGCGAAATTGGTCTCCAATGTTTTAAGTGCTGCTTTGGTTTGTCCTTTTGTTTTTGAATGCATTAGATCCTGCTTTTGATTTATTGATAATTCTCCTCTGTTGAAATCTAGGGAAACTGATCGTATCAGATATTTAAGAAGATCTTGCCAGAAAGAAAAGGGGAATTCTACAGTAATCCATCAGGACAGGACTTTTCTTCATTTTTCATAATTTTCAAAGACGTTAAAACTTCCTCATATTGTAAGTCACCTTTCATAGCCTAATTGTTGTGGTGTGCTTAGTTTTGGAACATTGATATCTAGGTTTACGTTTTTACAAATCTGTAATTACTTTGAGTTTTGTTTATGATATGCTGTTTCAGTTATGGCATGCCCATTCTTTGTTTCTAGCTAAGCTACATTCTTCAGATAGTGGGCGGTCGGGTAGCCTAGTGGTTAAAGCGTTCGCTCGTCACGCCGAAGACCCGGGTTTGATTCCCGACAGGGCTACAATGTGTGAAGCCCATTTCTGGTCTTCCCCGCCGTGATATTGCTGGAATATTGATAAAAGCGGCGTAAAACCATACTCACTCACTCTTCAGATAGTTTACTTTTTCTAAGAATAAAAAGTATTTAGTTGGCTATTTTCCCATTTCTCTCCACTCTGTCCAAGAGTGCATGATTATTCTCTCTTTTTTTACAATTTATTTCTTCTAGTTTGGTGTTTGCCTCTTATTCATCAATATTTCATTTGATTCTTATATCCATTGAGGTATTTACAGTGATTTGCAATTCTTTGATATCTTTTTGTAAGTCGTTTTCTTTCTGTTATCGCCTTCATTTCATTTAGAAGCGTATTTCATAGTTTGACCTCTTATCACCAACAGTTATGATTCGAAGAAACAGTTCGTCTTCTATTTTAAATCTGACATTGCCTTGCTCATCGACACGTTTTATATTCTTCTATTTTACGTTTAATTACTTATTTAGTTTTAAAAACAAAACAAAAACGTTTTGTCGTTGAGTAAGGAATTAATAAACTTCCAATGGCCCCTTCCTCTCTCGGTGCTATTAAGTTTTAATTAAGTTAATACCTGAAACATAAGATGGACATGTCATTTTGACGGTTTTATTAAAACAGTTAAAATTAAAGTCTTTTCAGTCCACTGTCTAGGGTTAAATAATCAAAAGAAAAGGAGAGATGTATTCGAATACTTCAATCAGAAAAACGGAAATATATACTTGGTGCAAGAGACTAATTTTACCCACGACTTAGAGCGGAGGATTACATTAGAATGGGGATCGTCAGAAGTACGTTATAACTCCTTTATTAGCCAGTAAAGAGGCATAGCTATTTAATTCCAAGATAGTTTCGAATTCCACATACGGTGTATGAGAGGAGATCAATGACAGTGATGATGGAAATTACACAATACTTTAAATAAAAGTAGATCACTGTGTGAAGGAGTATGAGGCTGTTGCTGACGTGGCCCCAGTGTCGTTGATCCAGTGCATCCCATAAATGTTCGAATGGGTCTAAGTCTGGAGACCTGGAGTAGAGGGATATGGCAGGACCTGGAGTAGAGGGATATGGCAGGACCTGGAGTAGAGGGATATGGCAGGACCTGGAGTAGAGGGATATGGCAGGACCTGGAGTAGAGGGATATGGCAGGACCTGGAGTAGAGGGATATGGCAGGACCTGGGTGTTGTGACACCTGAAAATGGCTGTTATCAGTCTTGTCTTGCCGTGTGGTCAGACGTCGTCTTGTTGGAAAATGGCATTAGCTTGCTGCATACTAGGAAGAATCTCATCCATGTAACGTTGTGTGTTAAATTCCCCAAAACGTGCACAGAGTCTGTTCTATCAGTGTAGGAGATGGCTGCCCACATCATCACACTACCACCACCCTGTTTTTACAAACAAGAGAAAAGTCTGGTTATGTGATAAGCCTTCACACAAAGAGTGGTCACTAGAACAGAATCCTCTTTCACGGCATAAGGTGACCATAGCCGAGTATGTTTTTGAGTTATTGGCTATTGTTCACAAACAATGCTTCAGAATGGTCGACATCTGTCCTTTCAAGAAGCGTCCTGATCTAGGATTGGACTAAAAGTCCCAAACTTGCTGCAAGACACAACAGTGGAACCAGATAACCAATGGGAAGGTCACAAGTAAGTAGTCAATAACGTCTGGGGCCCTTAGTCAGTAGTCATTATGTTTTCGCCTCAGTCAAAAACACACGTAAAATGTTTCAAGTGAATCTAAAATGCGAAATCATCTATATTAGAATTTAGATCATCAGCATGTCTGTAGGTAAACATGGGGACAACTGGTATTTGTTTCATTATTGTAGACCCGTGAAGATCCAGGGTAGAATATGTCTTCAGCAACCCATGCTTGTCGTAAGAGGCAACTAAAAGGATCGGATCAGGTGGTCAGGCTCACTGACTTGGTTGATGCATGTCATCACATTCCAATTGCGTGAATTGATGCTCATGATGTCAATCACTGGATTGTCTAGTCCAGACTTGATTATTTACATACAGACTGCCATCATAAAGCTGGAATATTGCTGTGTGTGGCATTAAACAACAAACAAATAATCATTACTGTAATTCGTGTTTTGCAAATAGGGTGCTGACAAACGTGGAAACATAATCGGGGCCAACAGGGATTTGAACCCACAATCATATTTCTGGCGTGCCCAAGGGACGCAACTCTGCACAGCAAATTGCAGCGCCTTAGATGACTGGGCCACCCGTGCCCCCTGTTGTGTTATTAGATCTATGCGACTTGTATGAGATTTAAGTTAAAATTTGACTCATTATGTTTACAAGTTTTCGTAGCTGTTTTTCGCTCAACAGTATAGCAGATTGGAACTCTCATAAACAACAAACAAACAAGGTGATGTCATAGCATAAAACAATGTCAATGAAGGAGATATTCAGTTTGGTTTATTTACAAGAATAAGGTATCAGCACAAACCCTCACATCAGCAGCAGGTCATAGGCTACAGTAAGATACAGGTCTTTAAAATGCAGCGCATGGTTCTGATCTAAATCATGTAATTAACAAACAATTCACCATTTAAGTTAGGTGAGAAAAGACAATCCTGGATTTTATTACAAGTAATGATAAATTGCCTTCTGCCAAAAAACAAATTAAATTGCATGATTATGTGTGATCCAAAAATACATATACCGTATTCGACTTAATAAGCGCCCCGCTCTAATAAGTACCAAATTTGTTAAAATATTGGTTAGTAAACGTATTACGACGAATACGGTATGCTATATAATACTTGTTGTATAATACTGACAACACCTGCCCCTAGAAAATATCAAGTGTTAGTAAGACATAATATAACCCTACCCGTACAAAAAAGTTATTTTTATTTATTAATAATAAAAAATTTGTTAAGTGAGTGAGTGAGTCTGTTTATTAGATACAATATATTAGGAATAAAAACAATGTGTATTATGCTCGCCAAAGGCTATCGTAATACAATATATATTCCTAATATATGATATATAAAAGATACACAGGTGGGGCATAATCTCCTTATCATATAAAGTCGTTCTTTAAATAATACCTAATTTATATATGGCACCAAATGACTTGCAGTTATGTCTGTCGCCATATTTTGACGACAAATTGGGAAATTCACCAAAGGGAATGATTTTGAATCACGTTTGATGAATGGAGCTTCAAGTTCCTGCTGGGGCGGTCGGGTAGCTTAGTGGTTAAAGCATTCGCTCATCACACCTGACCTGGATTTGATTCTCTACCTTGGGTACAATGTTTGAAGCCCATTTCTGGTGTCCCCCGCCGTGATATTGCTGGAATATTGCTAAAAACGGCGTAAAACAATACTCACTCACTCACTCTAGTTCCTGCTGGGCAACCTCGTTTGCATGTCCATCGGATCAAGTTACAAAATTTATCAGATTTGTTTATGTCATTGATGACACAAACCTATAAATGATAAATTCACTTAAGGGTATCAACTGGTGCTAATTTCATAATTGTATATGGTTGGCGCCAGTATTGAATATGTCAAGAAATCCTGGTATTCATTTGAATCGTGACGATCAACACCCTCTGAAAATGTCAGCATCAGTATATTCTGCATCCTGCTAATGTATAACTGTTTCTACATGCACTACTTCCAATCCCCCAAGTTATCTGAGTCTCTACATACTGTACAAGCAATGGCATGTATTTACACTGTACAATACAACTTATTGCATTCTAATGAACAGATTGTTGTGACTGGTGGTGGCAAGGTGAACTAATAGTAATACTTTGATATTATTAATATTATTTGCAGGTTTATTTACAGAATCATTACATTGATAAAAGTAAAGACAATACGCGTTAGAAAAATCATGGCAGCGGAACCTGGATAAATTAAACAGGGAATTCTGAGCAAAGAGAAATGGCAGACACGGGAATTATGGAAGTTCATAACTTCATAAACACAGGTCGATGTAGGCACTATAGGAAGTAAGTAAGACACCAGAAGTACATGCCACTATAAGTACATAGTGGTCATTCATCATTTATAAAAAAAGAGAAGTAAAGAATATGCTTGAGCTCTGAGTAAATGTTCTTGAATACAGTTGTTAATTAATTGAAACTGATTAAATCTTTCAGATGCTCCAGTCCCAGGTGATATTCCGGTACACAGTTGGAACAACGTTGTCGGGATGGTTTACTTTGATATCTGTTTTTGAGGCCTCTCAGAAATATCAAATGTTCATCGTATCCCAGAATAAATATGAAACATGAGACAGAGTCTTCTGCTTATACATATAAGTAAATCATAAAACTCAGGTCATATTCCTCAACACAATATTAACTAGCATTACAGTAAATGTTATATATTTTTGACTACACATAAATGTTTTTCAAAAGGAGAGAAAGGGAGAAACATTATTTTTAACAATATTGAGGAGTTTAACACAAAATATCTCCTCAATAAATTACAATGTTCATCACAGTGACTTTGGAGCAACAACTACTTGACAAGCTTGGTTCCTTAAGCACATGGTGAAGAGTACAGGGAATTTGTGGTTGAGTTAGTTGACAGTTACAACCGGAAGTGTTCCCTTCCCTCGCGCTGACTTTCTGCCAGATAGCCTGGTGGCAGTCTTCTCCTGCCGCAGTTTCTCTGTGCGTTGTAGTTTGGACGTCAGGTGGATTGGCGGTAGGATCTTGTCAAGTTTCGGTGACTTGGGGAACTTGAGGAGGTTGGACACTTTGTCAAGTATTGATCTACAAGGAGAGTGGGAGATGGAGTGAGGTCAAAAGGTCAACACTAGTTAAGTCACCATGGACAAGGTCAAAAGGTCATGAGTGAGGTCATTAGGTCATGAGTGAGGTCAATAGGTCATGATGCCTATTATCAAAGTAAACAATGTGTTGGAGTTGAGGCCACTGCCTGAATGAAAAGATGTCAGTCTATTTGTTTGTGTGCTCACGTCAATGGCTTAATGGCCCATTGCACAGTATTGTTAAACAACAAACAAACAGCACGCACAGTAAGATGATACCCAAGTGTGGTGCTGACAACCCAAAGATGATAACTTGTGTGAGTCCAGTATCTGAACAACATCACTGGTCACCTTGGCAGGAATACCGTAATCGACGTAATAAGCGCCCAGGGCGCTCTCAAAATTAGAAATAGGGGGCTCTTACTAGAATATAATTTTGGTGAGATTAAAAACAAGGTTGAAAGATTGTAAATTTTGTGGTTGATCCTAACAGCCTGAAATGATATGAAAGAAGAATCTGTGTGTATTATACACGATAGATATATTTTCGAGAATTAAATTGCCCATAATTAAGGGGGCATGTAACAAACGAGTGCGTATTATACACAAATAAAAAAGTCTTGTGTACATTGATCAATTGGAAAGGGTGCTAACTGGGATTGTTCACTAGCCATTATATTAGCAAATACCGCCGTGGGCGCTTATTAGAGTGGGGCGCTTATTACATCGAATACGGTAGTAGTAGTTGACTTCATTTGCCGATCTTTGATTATCGAGTAAGCAGATTCATAGATACACTCGATTTGTGGGAAAAGGCTCACTACATTTTCATTTCTAGAAAGAGGTAGATGCCTGCTTTCAATAGATTCCTATACAGTCAGACCACATGTCAGCTACTTACTCAACATAAGCTTTGCGCTCATCCAGGAACAGCATGGCCTCATCAATCTCTTTGGGCGGAATGTTTTCTGGCGCCACCAGCTGCAGCAACGCAAACATGATGTCATTATCCACAAAACATTTTAAAATCAGTTTCATAGCAGCAAGCAGAAGCTGAAATATATTGACTATTCTCTCTACAAATGTGTTCTTCGCTACAATCCGCTGTGACAGAGCTGAGATACAACTACGTTCTGCAGCATTACTACACGCAGCTGGCTACAACTGGTCCCCCACATCTTCAAGAGGCAAGGGAGATAACTGACTCTAAAAGTCCAGTTTCCACCCTTGCCGAACTAGCCTGGTATTAGGGAGTTACATTTTGGCTGGACTAACGAGTCTATGCATAGTCCAATCAAAATCCCGTAACAAACTAGACATCCGGGGCGTAAACAACATGAATTTCGATGTGCAGATTTCGGTCGACTGCAGCATTTGCAAAGCATGTGTACCGTCAACTGGCTGTCGACAGACATTTTGCAATTCTTTTCATGTTTTAATCAAGGTGCTCAAGTGATTTGATGCACTTTGTGGGGTAAGACCTGTTTCATTACAATATGGATCCTTATTATCAATCAGACCATCTTGACCGGGCGCAGCCATTTTGTTAGAATCAAATGATATGAGAGGTGGAATCTGATTGGTCAATAGGAGGAACATAGAACGAACAAAACTAATAGCCACTGGAAATGCCAGCCCAGTTTGGCAAGTTTGCAAGCAGAACTTTTTTAAGTCTTTTATCATCTTCCCGAGGCAAGAGAGTTAACTGACTTTAAAAGTCCAGTTTCCACCCTTGCCGAACTAGGCTGGAATTACTGGGCTCGATTGTAGCACCACCAGTGGCTATTACAAGTTATGTCCCTTCTAAGCATCTCCTATGGACCAATCAGATTCCACGTCACGTGTCACTTGTGTTTGCTTCACACAAAATGGCGGCGCCCAGTCAGGACGATCTGATCGATAATCAAGATCTATATTGTGATAAAACTGGTCTTACATCGCGAAATGCATCACATCACGTGAGCACCTTGATTAAAAGCATGAAAAGATTTGGAAAATATCTGCTGACAACGATTTTGCGGTGCACATGCTTTGCAAATTCTGCAATCGATCAAAATCTGCACGACAGTTTACGAACCGGATTTTGATTTTGGTGCGTGATTTTGATTGGATTATGCATAGACTCGTTAGCCCAGCCAAAATGTAACTCCATAATACCAGCCTAGTTTGGCAAGGGTGGAAACTGGACTTTTAAATTCAGCTAACTCTCTTGCCTCGGGAAGATGGTCTTTTATTTGCCTCTGTGAGATGGTTCCCCAGGGCTGCAATACTGTTAGTACTTTACATCAGTGTTACCTTAAGACGCGAGCCGACATTGAACCTGCAGCTTCTCTTCCTGGCCGTGAGGGTGAGGGCGATGCTGTCCTGGTTCATCACACGGATGCCGATGTAGCGGTTCAGGCCGAAGCAGATTGGCTGGAATGGCGGGGCGTGGACGTGAGTCTCCTGGTCCTTCCACGTCCACTTCCTCCTCCTGCCCCCATGAACATCCAGCTCGATGCCGCCCAGCTGGTCAAAGTACAACCTGGGAACAGTTTCATCAGGTGGTCAGGAGCCGATGTTTGAAGGAAGAATCAGCTGATTCTTAAACATGAATTGTTTGTTTGCTGTTTAACGCTGCACTCATTAATATTCAAGCTATATGATGGTGGTCTGTAAATAATCGAATCTGGACCAGACAATCCAGTGATTGACATCATGAGGATCGATCTACACCATTGGGATAGAATGACATGCATGAGCCAAGTCAACGAGCCTGACCACTCGATCATGTTAGTCGCCCCTTACGACAAGCATATTATGAACATGACTGTCAAGAATGTCATTGATTGTAATGTCATGATAACCTATGGAAGCCTGTTTGGAGAATTCACTTACACAATCTTGGGAAGATACCTAAATGTGAAACCGAGGTGGGCCTGTAAAAACTCCATACATATCATGTTTGTTTTGTGATAATAAGTACTATAATCTAGCAATGTTTTAACATGTTGCAGTTTGAAGTCTCTATAAAGTCTTCAGTTACCATGTTTGGGCAAACTGACACAGATTTAATAGATTTCACTGAATTGAATTTTGCTCAAGGATAGCAATGAATTGCTTGAAAGGCATTTTTTAGAAGTTGACAGATACCGTATATCGCTGTGTATAAGGCGAGTTTTTCGTACCTAAAATGAGGGGGTTAAGAAGGGGGGTCGTCTTATACACGGAGTCGAAGATCTCACATTTTTTTCCACTGGCGATGTCAACCGGCGTCCGATAGCCAGCCCAGCATTTGACAATAAAACTTCGCATTTCGTCCTAAATAACTGTTCCAATAACTATTTCCATACATAAACATGATCTGTATCTCTTTTCCTTGAATAAAGTTTAATAATTTCTGCAAATAAAGTTGAAATGACCCTCGCCTCGATGCAGATTGTCAAACCACCTGACACGGTAAAACAATCAACATCCGTGAGTAGAGAGCCGGAAGTACCGGTAAGCATTTGCATATTGCACATGTGACCTAACATGTGATAACCGGTGAAGCTGAAATCAATTCCCGCTTTACAGTTGTATTAACAAGTGTTGGAGACGGTGTGTACAAGTGATTGTGGAATAAACACGCTGAATGTGAAGCAAACATAAGCCTAGTTAGTTACAACATAGTTAATTGGCGATTAAATTACTCACCATTGTCTCTTATATGTTATTACTTCAGAAATGAATTTTATTTTACGGGCACTAATTTGGTGTCGAACCGTGTAAACACAAAATGGCGACGTGTGCTGGAGTTACACACGCGACCTATCATTGTAGAAAAAAACAACGCAAGATAAACATATTTTTATTGCATATATAAGGTTTGTGTGCGCACTTGTGATGTGCTTCATTCCAGGTCGCCTTATACACAGAGTATAGGATTTTGGGTTGATTTTGAAGGCATGTACAGGGGGGTCGTCTTATACGTGGGGTCGCCTTATACACAGCGATATACGGTAACAAAGTAGACAAAAGTTTATGGATAACAACTTGCTTGACAACGGCATAAGCATCAACACCGAAACCCCTATTGCAGCATAACAAAGAAGCTGTTATCCAAAGGTTTCTCTACTATTTGGTCAGCAATGTCACAGTTAAATTCTGCCCTGAATTTGGAATTTACTCGATTCTGATTGGTCAATCAGAGGCTATTAAATCACAATAAACCCCCTCTGATTGAAACAGCTGGTTTGACGGCCGCATCACTGCGCGTTCGGTTCCAAATTTAATTTAGCGCGGTTAAATCTACAGGTAACCTACCTCTACATTGAAAACACAGTGTGTTTGTCTCCTAATTGTTTCCTGTTCGTAACTGAGTCAGATAAACAAGTGGCTGATAATCAGGGTGGTTCCATAAAGAGATATGATGCTCGGAGTATCCCTGGTAATGTATGAGAGATATGATCGTCTTTGTGCGCATCAGTGATATGTGAGCAACAGCCAATCCGGTTCAGGAACACGACACACACCTACATCAATGGCACAGTTCTTGGATAGAGGCTATCATGGGAGTGGTTTGGAATGATAAATTTTCTGTATGAGGAATACACATTGTGCTTAGCAAGCCATCTAATCCGTCTCAGAAAGTAGTGGACAATTTTGTCTCGGATTTTACAAACAATAAGAGATATTGTTCCCTGGAAAACCAGGTTGTTCAGAAGAAATGTTTGTTAGCAATATTCCAGCTGTAAATGATCGAGTCTGCACCAGACAATCCAGTGAATAACACTGTGAGCATCGATCCACGCAATCGGGATACAATGACATGCGTCAACTAAGTCAGCGAGCCTGACCAACCAATCCTGTTAGTCACCTCTTACGACAAGCACAGTTGTCTTTACAGCAAGCATGGGTTGCTGAACACCAGACACGGATCTTCAGAAAATACTGGATAATTTTGTCTCAGATTCTACAACCAATAAAACAATTGTTCCCTAGACAACTAGATTTCTAGGAGTGATGGCAAGATATGGTTTCCTGTCTCTAACAAAATTTCTGCCCCTCCAATGTTTGGGATCTTGCTCTGTCATGGAGTCCTTATTAGGTCAACATATTCATTCTTCCACTCACCTGACTATTCCGTTGTTATGGTAACAGGACCCATACCCACTGGGTTCAAACACAGCCTTGACCGTGCGGCTGGGTGAGTCGTCATGCACCACGTAGATGTACTGACCAAGGCTCACACAGCTGATGAGGATGGCGATCTGACCGTTAGGGTAGCTGGTCATCGGTCAAGGAGGTCAGCAGATAACCAAGTTAATACAATTGACAACAGAGTGTTTGGGTTTAGTTAAGTGCAGATTTGAACAGCATTTCAGTTAAATGTGAGCTGGAAGCAGTATGAAATCTTGGATGAAGATTTTACGGACGTGGACGAAAAAACCCAGGAAAATTAAATTTGACAAAAAAAAGTTCCCCTTCCCCGAAAAAACAAAATTGATTGCCAGACATGTTGGATGATCTGGGAAAATGTGCTGTGAAAAACGTAAATGTTCAGCTCCTTTCACAGAAAAAAATGCATATTTTCTAAATAATGACCCAGATCCCACAAGAATATTAAGTGTTAGGTCCCTTAGACTACTGTGTTTATTACATGCTGTCAAACCAAGAATCTTGGACTTAAGCCATGTTTCAAACTGTGATGTGTCAGGGTGTGAGCTGTTACACAGAGGTATCTCTGGAAGGATACAACACATTGCCGGATCCATCAGGGAATACTGTTAGGAATTTCTTTCCATCCTCATAAAACTTCTGTATCAATGGACGTTCTCGAAACTGAAACACAATCATTCAGTTTTTAATAATAGTCATGATAAAAATATCTGTATATCGTCAGTATCAATCCCATAAGTAAATTGTACACAACCCAAGCTGCCTCGCTAGAAGCTGCTGTGTGGCCATTACTGTCTCATCCCACTTGGTACCCATCTGCTGCTGGTTAACATACGGTAAACAACAGTAAAGAATTAATCTTTACGAACTGTAATAAAAGGCACTGTCTTTTGTCAAGGGTAATATTTTCACGTTTTTCACATTCAAACTAGGACAGTTACGACACCAATACGTTACACGTCCTTCTTCAGACTGCTTGTTGACAAACATTTCAGAACGTGAAGTTACCAAGTCTTACGTTGTTTGTTGTTTAGCACTGCACTCAGCAATATTCAGCTATATGATGGCAGTCTGTAAATAATCTAGTCTGGATCAGACAATCTTGTGATTGATATAATCCACGCAATTGGGATATGATGACATGCATCCACCAAGTCAGCAAGCCTGAACACCCGATCCCATTAGTCTCCTCTTACAGCAAGCAGAAGTTGCTGAAGACCTATTCTACTCCGGATCTTCACGGGCAACCAAGTACTTATGTAAACAGAAAGGTTTACTTGAATGTTTCCTTTATTTCGATGTTGGCAGAACTGTAAATCTATCCAATAAAATATAAACCAACTGGGATAGTCAGCAGTTATACCAAGTCAGTCTACCACCTACCCTCCCTGTCCCCATCATGGCCGGGTTTAATGGTTCAGGCATGAAGATGTCTATATCCTCGTCCTCTTTGTTGAGTGGGCTCGGCGGCCGCAACGTCCATCCCTCCTCCAGACATCGCTGTGATGACAACTGGTAGTTGATTGTCTTCATCTGACGGGCAACTGCATCAAACATTAAACAACTTTCTAAACTTTCAAGCAATCTTCTGAGCCACACCCTAATATTAAAGGTATTTTACCTGCAAATAAAACATCTAAAAAAATATATTTAACGAATCTTATGCTAAAGATTAAGACACAAAAAACATGAAATTCTCCTCATATTTTGGTCATTTTGTATTAAATTAGAAAATCATACAATATCACAGAGGTTAATAATTAGACTTAAGACAATTATTTTAAGAATCACTTATGCCCCCAAAATATGTCTTTCTTGGTAAACTCTGTTTCATCAACAGTTTCCTGGAATTATCCCATCCTATGTGAACAATAAATTAAGCCACCTTGAGGCTAAGGGAATTAATATTACTGGAGTGTGGATCAACTTGATCATCATGATCATACACAGATTTGATCAGAAACATCATGCTCCTTGTAAGACAACTTTCACTGACACACAACAAATATGTTAGTGACAACTTGCCTTCCCACACACAACAAACCATCACTGTACCCAAACTACCGGTAGACAAACATGAGATGAAAATATTTTGAAATCTTTGTCGGTTCAATTATCTTTTAATTCATAATCCATAGAATCTCTCTAATTTCAGAAACTGAAGAAATCTAGACGTGCTAAAACACTGAGATTAAGATATTTTTGTTTCAGGTCAGTGAGAGGGGTTACATCATAATATCTGCTACAAAATAAATATAACACTCCTCCAGACTCCATGGCTGCTTGTACTGACTATATGGAGGGGGTGGGAGAAGGGTTGGGTGAGAGCAGGATGGGGTAGATCTGAGGGTGGAGAAGATCATGTGACATGTCATGTGACCGTCACATGTCATGTGACTGATCCATGGTATTACAGGTAAATGATTTCACAATGATGAACAGTCTAACTGCAAGAACTTATCGGAATATTTGCATAGATCTAGGTCTATTGTGGCGATTTGAGCACATACATAGCGTATGGAATTTAGATTATTACAAATACATTTTCTTTTATTATTACCGTATTCAACATAATAAGCTTCCCGCTCTAATAAGCGCCCACGGTGATATTTGCTAATATATTGGCTTGTGAACAATCCCAATTAGCACTCGTTCTCCATATGATAATCTGTGTCATGAACTAGACAGGAAAGTGTTATAGATATCAATTTACCAGTCTTGTCAATTGTGAAACCATTGCTGCAATTGTCACCAGGGATGTCTATGCACAAACAATACAATATATTTTTCTGGGGTCGGTTGGTCACTGCGTATATATATATATATGTATATATGCACAACATGATGATCATATATCAGAAGGATCAAAAGCAGGGCCACTCATGTACAAAATCATATTATGCCAAAACATTTAATTTTTTATTCCTTTTTTTTCAAACAGATTTTATATCACCAGGACTTGAGCACCTATCTTGGTTAGAAATTGCATTGTAATAAGGACTGTGGTATTAAAAGGCTCTCTCCCAAAATTTAGAAGAGGGAGGTATTCATTCACTAGTTTCTAAACCTTTTTATTTCATCGGTTGATGAGATTAATATGTGCCGAGAGAATTTTTTTTTTGATGTCATATTTTCTAAAGTAAAACACATTGTAATTACAAAATAAAATAAGAAACATGATCCAAGACCTCACTTTGGGACAAATTCAAAGAACAAACAATCAATTTGTTGAGTTTTATAAATGACATGTGGTTATCATATGGGTGGGGAATAGCTGAAAACGTAGCTGAGTACTGCTCCCCTTACACAGCCCAATATCTATTGGTCGCTGATATGTAGCCACAAATACTCCACAACAATGTCTTATGGAGTAGGATGCTGATTTTTCATCAACAGTCACAACTTGTTCAGCAAGCGAGCCTTTTAAGCCGCTTTTAGCAATATTACAGCAATATCACAGAGGGGGACACCAGAAATGGGCTTCACACATCGCACCCATGTGGGGAATCGAACCCGGGCCTTTGGTGTGAAAGGGCGAACACTTTAACCACTAGGCTACCCAACTGCCCCCAAACATGCTCAGTGCACTCAAACTATTTAACCGTTGGCACACCAAATACTCCAGATGAAAATGTATTTTCTCAAAAGTTATGTCTCTGTAAACAAGGGTACAGAAAACTACAGTTATAACAAACTGAAAGGTGGCCACTAATGTCAGTTATAACTGTAGTTCGTAATAAGCATACATACAGCAAACGCCTGGGACCAAAAAAAGTATGTTATATCCATCAGTTCGCTACAAGCGTGTTTGTTATAAACGTAGTATACCGTACACGCGAAAGGTATACTTTTCTTTCTCAATGTTGCTGTGTTCAGGAGCTGATGTAGCAACTCTCCTAAATTGTCTTTCTGGGCCCCGTTCCTCAAAGCGATCTTAGCGCTACGATGATCGTAAGCCTATGTTTAAGTATGGGACTTACGATCACCTTAGAGCTAAGATCGCTTTGAGGAACGGGGCCAAGGTTCATAACTTTTGACAAGAATATATTTTAAACCAAATTCTTGGAAAAAAAAAAAAATGGTTTGTGTACTACGAGTTATAACAAACTCTGTGCTGTTCTTTAGCGCACACTTCGACCAAGCTGGTGAGGGTGAAACCTGTTGCTGTGAGGATTCCTAGCTATATAATGGTGACCAGAAGAGGTCGGACAGTAAATTGGAGCAGTACGGAACAATTCGGCAGCTGGGGAGGGTAATGACATCCTCGGTTATCCAGTATACCATATCTCCATTCTATTTTGATATACACCCTGGACCCAAAATATTATAACTATCTCCTGATTAAAATAAATATATCAAAGGCTCACTCCTGTGAGATTGTGATTTTGAATGTAACCCTGTGTCAAACTCGCATCTAGAAGAGGCATTTGATTGGTTGTTGATTTCAATTTCAATGAGTAATATTCTGTGCTAATTCGAGCGAGGGAGCGGTTGAGATGGTGATGTCGTTCCGAAATGAAGCTATGGTTGATTAATTAATGTTTAATGCCGCATTCGGCAATATTTCAACTACTGTATTTGACGTAATAAGCGCGCTCTCAAAATTAGAAATAGGGGGCTCTTATTAGAATATTATTTCGGTGAAAGAGTCGAAAGATCGTAAATTTTATGGTTTCTGCTGACAGCCTGAAATGATACAAAAGAAACGTCTGTGCGTATTATACTCGACTGATATATTTTTCCAGAATTTAATTGCTCGTAATTAAGGGTGCATATATAGCACACGAGTGCATATTATACACGAATAAATGTACACGTATTGTGTACATTGATCACTCAGAAGAGTGCTAATTGGGATTGTTCACTAGCTAATATTTTGGCAAATATCGCCGTGGGCGCTAATTAGAGTGGGGCGCTTATTATGTCGAATACGGTATATGACAGCGTTCTGTAAATAATCAAGTCTGGTCCAGACAACCCAGTGATCAATATCATGAACATCGATCCACACATTTGGGATACAATAACATGCAATCAACCAAGTCACCGAGCCTGACCACCACCAGATCAATTTACTCGACCCTTTGGACCAGAATAGGATCCTGGGGATTTACATTCTTACCCAGAACCCCTGGGGGTCAAATGAAGCTATAGCTATTGGTCATGAGTGAGTGCAGGGGATATCCCAATAGAATGGAGGCCCCTGGAATGGCGAGGAGTGGATTATAAGGGAAAGCATTGGTCCACAGAGACCCTGTCACACTCCTGGTACCCCACACCTGCAGGTATACAAGTATATACCCCACATCTGCAGGTATACAAGTATATACTCCACATCTGCAGGTATACAAGTATATACTCCACATCTGCAGGTATACAAGTATACACCCCACATCTGCAGGTATACAAGTATACACCCCACATCTGCAGGTATACAAGTACATACCCCACATCTGCAGGTATACAAGTATATACCCTACACAAGGGCTTCAGTTACCAAAACACAATACATGTGACCAACCATGAGATAAGCGACCTTATGGGTGAAAAATCACATTTTGACTTTTCATTATATTTTAAAATTACATTATGTTCAGAACACAAAAATCCAATTCACAAGATTGAATTCATATTTTTTACAGAGATACATGACATCACACATCTTCATGACGATGTCTATATGACGTCATAGCACAATTGTATCCTAGCACCCATAAGTTGCCTTTTCTCCTGGTAGTCACATATCTTTATTAGTAAAATCACCAATATGATGCACTTCACACATATCAGACCAACATTCTATCACATCCCTTAAAGAAATAATCAACAGTCTTAACCATGTTTAAACCCCACCATCCTAACTACACTGACTGATAACTAAATGACTTAACACTAATGATTTTTTTAATTAATCAAATATGGATAAACATGACAAAATGAAATGGATGGATGAAAACAGATACTGAAACTAAATGACACTTTTGAAAATGAATGTAAATGGTCAATTTACATAAATATATTCCCCATACATATTAAGTGACGATGACATCCTCCGAGTTAAGTCAGAGCTCCAGATAACAATTTAAGCAATTGAGTTTTTACTCGAAGGTTTCTATTTTAATTGGGTTATTACATTTTTCATTGGGTAACCAATATTTTTTCACTCTTCTATTCATCACTCTATTGTGTTTTTCCCAAAATGAGCTAACATTTTGAGATTTAAAAAAAAAAAAATAATGTTTTAGATGTATATAAGGTTTCTTACTATAAGCTTGACTTGGAAAGTAAATTAGCTTGTAATTGTGTTTCGGAAATTAGCTCCATTGTACCCATGCTGAAAAAGTTTCATTGGGTATTTACACATTGAATATTTTACACCTTTGAGTTTTTTTCTTTTAATGCATGCGTTTTTGTATACAAGTTAATTGAAAGTAATTGGGTTTTGAATATTTGGGGGGATATTTTACGCAAATGCGCAGCTTATCTGTAGCTCTGATTAATGTTCCTCTTGTTAATACAATCTGCAGGGTTTAATGAGAGAAGCAACACGGGTATATAGAGGGGTGATACATGTCCCGGACACTAGCCAACCTTCATTAGGGAGCAACCCTGAAGATCTGTTCGAGGTAGCTGTCAAAAACACAACAGACAACAGGCTGATTGTAAAATGTCTCCCAGTGGCATTTACTTCATGTATTCAGCGAGCAGCATGATGGACACTTACCTTACACTGGGGAAACAATATGCAGTTGGGTCTTTGATAATTATACTTAGAGCTAAAATGGATAGAATTATTGTTAAACCGCCTGCAAGTTATCAGAAATGAGCGGGCCACTGTAACTTGATAATGCCCTCATATTGCTTGACGACGGACCATTATCACGCCCGTTGTCAGGTGACGACATATTGATGTTTAATTGTGACGTCATCTGGCATGATCTGGTTTGTTCTGTGACGTTACCATATTTGTAAAAGTGGGTCAGTGACATTTGTTGTGTGTTGATTGCAGGAAAACGTTTCAAAACCGATATTGTTGTTTATTTTTATTTGATAACAAATTCTATCCATTTTAGCTATAATAATGGTAATGCTATTTTTCAGGGCATTATCATTTGCAGAAGTCCTCACTTTTTTCAACTGCCCTCTTTCGTTGGGCAGTTAATGGAAGACTTCGGATTTCTGCATATGATAATGCCCTGAAAAATAGCGTTACCCTTATAATATGTCACTGAGTTTGATTCAAAGCTTATGAAGCATATATTATCAAGGTGTTTACACCTATGTCTAAAAATATATATCTGGACCAGATTAATTAATACAAATTCAAACAATGATGCCTTGTATGAGAACACTTAGACACAAATGTGAAAACATGGTTGAATAAGATGTTCTAAATACAGTTTCAAAACAATACTGATAAACACAAACATCTAAACAAAATGAAACCAAATTTTGGAATATGCTACAACGAAACGATGGCAGGCTTTATCCAGGTGCTGTATACGCTCCATTCTGCGCAATAAGGGGAGATAACCCTTGTCGATTGGCATCTCGTACAAGAGAATCAAGTCTGCAGTGATTTGGGTGATATGGTTGTTGATGTTTTAAATGTCCACTCTCAGACTAAATGTTATTCATTAATTCACACAACTACACAATGTGAGGAGAAACACTGTTAGTGTGAAAATCTTATGGTTCTTGAAATATTCGAAAACTAGCAAATTCAAATGTTCTTTACCGAACCTTAAAAACCTTGTCACATATAGCACTATAACCCACACTAATATATATAAAAAAAGACAATTGTCAAATAAAAAAAATACCCTCATCCTTGTCGTACAAACAAAGTACCTACACCCTTGTCATATAAACAATATAACAACACACATAAAGAAGACAGCCCTCACTTATCATACAATTTAAAACAAAAAACCAAACATATCATATAAACAAAATACCCCAAACAAACAAAAACCTTTCCTTTAAAAAAATAACACTTCACCTGTCATATCAACAAAATAACTAAACCCACCCGCAAACATGTTATATCAACAAAATACACTTATCATGTTAACAAAATACCCCAAATTTGTCAAATAAACAAAACAACCTACGCTTATCGTGTTAACAAAATACCCCAAACTTGTCAAATAAACAAAACAACCTACGCTTATCGTGTTAACAAAATACCCCAAACTTGTCAAATAAACAAAACAACCTACGCTTATCGTGTTAACAAAATACCCCAAACTTGTCATATAGAAAAATAACACCCTACTCATCATATCAACAAAATAACCCCCCTCTTGTCATTCAAAGAAAATAGCTCTCACTATTCATATAATTTTAAAAAACAAATTTACTATATATAAACAAAATAACCCCACAATTGTCATGAAAACAAAATAACCCTCACTATTCATATAATTTAAAATAACCCCCAACATTTGTCATGTCAAGAAAATAACCCCAACATTTGTCATGTCAAGAAAATAACCCCAACATTTGTCATGTCAACAAAATAACCCCCAATGTCAGAAATGAACAAAATAACCCCAACACTGGTCAAGTGAACAAACGCATGCAGACAACCACACTGTCACCTACCACCATCTTTATAGGACATTCCTTGCGAAGGTAAAACGTTAGCTTTGATAGCCGCAGCCTGCGTGGCCCGCGCGGAGGGCATGATGCCCCCGCCGTGCCCCCCTGTGCCCCCTGTTGCTGGAGTGAAGGAAATAGGGATAGAGAGAAAGGAAAGGAATCAGAAAAAGAAGAATAAACTAAACTGTGAACATGTCAGATGGAGACTACAGGTAAGGCTTTCACAACACTTGGTTCTCAGGCCATCAAGGAAAGACCTCAGTGGATAATTACACATAATAGTAACTGCCCCAACAATGATATGGGTTTCGACAATCGAGGTGACTGAGGCACGAACCTACTTATACTACTGGGATGTGTTATGTCCATAGCTCAGGCATGTTGTTATACTTCGTAACAACCCTGCAAGGCAACGTGCCATGGTCGGACGATGCGATTCGGACGAGAAGGGAGTGAGCTTCGTCCAACCCTGGCATGTGCACATACAGGAAAATTAGGCCCAGCTCTCGTATTTTTTAAAATCCTTTACGGCTCCGCAGGCTGTAAATTTTGTTCAAATTTAAACAAAATGCTCTCTTTTTCACTCGCCGATAAGCTGACAGCAAATTGCACCCAGAAAATATTTCCTGAACAAACTTGTCCGGAAATTGATAGAATGCATAGATGCACGACAGTATTCCCGGTTGATTTGTCAGGTTTGTTTTGCTTAAAGCAACAACTGTGTTGCAAGCTCTCATCCCACATTAAACCATTTCTATTTTGTTATACCAGCCGACCTGTAGGAAAAACTAAAAAAGAAATTGACTTGCTATTTTTTTCCCCCTACCCACCAACAGGTATTTTCCTGTAAATAATCTGTCAAGTGAAAAACAATTTGTTGAAACAATGGACATAGCACAGCCTAGTGGTGTAATGTGACATAGCTGCCTCTGGCCTGATAAAGCTGAAAATAGACCTACAATGTGATAAGTCAATAGCTCAACCAGGATCCACTGCTCAAACTATGCTGGTTCACATGCAGGTTATAGTGCTCAAGTATCATTGTGATGACCCAGTAAAATTAGAAACCAAATCAAACATTGTCTTTTTCCTTTTATATTTTCTGCCACCTACTGACAGGAATTTCCACAAAAGAATCCGTAAACCATGCATAATAGCCTCAACACACTACATGGACAGTTTGTTCTTTGTTACTAAAGGAACTAAGGTGTAACAAGCTGACTGTGATATATAATGATAGGCCATGAAACCCATCAGTCTGATTCCCCCCTATGTTATTGAATGGACATGACCATCTTCAAAGAAGAAGGTTGGCCGAATAATGGTCCGTTTGGCCAACTGGAAGTGTCAGATATTTAAGTGCTGAAATCAATTAGACACATTCAAAAGATTCACAAGAAGACTTGTTATTTCTTTATACTTGCAAGTTTTGGACTTTTGACATGAAAAAGTATCAAACAATACATCAGTATTGCTAAAGGTGTAAATATACTCAGGAAGAACTTAAAGACCTTCTTCAGGGTTTGGTATACATAAGGTTGCTAGTCCAAGGCAAGTAAGTTAAGAAAGGTCAGGACTAGTGATATTTCCTTGTAGACTCCCACTCTTACCATTAGACAGACAGCAACACAGCAGATCATTTTTATGGACAAGTGAATATTAATATATATTTCTAACCCTGTCCTCAAGGAATCTGGAATATAAAGAAGTGCTTGTTGCATCTGGAAGAGGAACTAGACTATATCTACCTAGCAGTACCATACAACGGGAAGTAAGAGATGTGTAACATACTCCTTAGATGATACACTTACAGCTAAATCAGCGCTTGTTGCATCTGGAAGAGAAACTAGACTATATCTACCTAGCAGTACCATACAACGGGAAGTAGGAGCTGTATAATGCTGTACAATATACTCTATAGACACTCACAGCTGTAGAAGCTCTGCTGTAGGCCACTGGCCTCCTGTTGTCTTCGCTGAAGTTCTCTTTCTCGCATCCTGAAATACATCACAGACACTATCACAGCTGAACGCTGACGAAGCAGCAATAATCATGTTTGTTTGTTTGTTTGTTGTTTAATGCCACACTCAGCAATATTCCAGCTATATGATGGCGGTCTGTAGATAATCAAATCTGACCACCCGATCCTGTTAGTCGCCTCTTACGACAAGCACATAGTCAGTCGCCTTTTACGGCAAGCATGGCTGCTGAAGACCTATTCTACCCCGGATCTTCACGGGTCTCATCAACATCAAATCTTGCCTGACCTTTCCCAACAAGTGTCAGCTAAAATAAATCAGGGTGGCACATGGTCTTTCAAGAAACTTTATAATACCGGTAATAACTTGCCTGTAATTATGCACCACCCCAGTGGGAGAAGAAAATAATTTGGTCAAGTGAGCACCTCAACAATCCCAATGAAAGAAAAATTCAAACTATGATCCCCTGTAAACATGGTAAAGCTGCATGCTCTGTGAAATTGGGCCTTGGACATTAAGTCTGTTCATTAATGTCCATGTGTTTGTCAAATCTAGTTTCAAATAAAAAATGTCATAAGGTTGATAATTAAACATTGTTTCTAATTTTAACAGTGCCATGGTGATTTCACCTGTGTCTAATTGGCACACTGATACAAGAAGGTTTGAACACAAGCAGATGGTAAAGAAATATTTAGAATGTGAACATCCCCCATAACTCACTAGACTGAAGTTGCAAATTAGAAAAAGACTTCTTCCACCAAACCACACCAAGGTATCTCACCATCACATGAAGCAAGTCTGCTAAAGTTTCAACTACAAGATGACACAACTACAATCTCAAGATAGCCTCAAATGCCAAAGGCGTCATCAAATTAACATATTCCTGTTGTTCTTAATGACTGAGAATGACATTGGATAATAATAAAATCGCACCCTCCTGTCTGTTCATATCAAATAACCAACAATCATCAACAAAATAAGATATCTTCTCGTCAGGCGTCAGAGTTCTGCAGCACTATTTGACTTGTGTTGACATATTTGACATCAAAAGACACTCAGGTGAGATTCACCATTTACATACTTTGAAGGAAAGACGGGAAACATGGATCTTTGAAATATTTGAAAATACACAATAATGCATGATTCCATGTAACCATGGTAATGGGACAAATGAAATGAACAAATGAAGCAAATGTTGTTGGCATTAGCTACTGAGCTACTCTATAACACAGCAATCAGTACAGGCCATGTCCGTGTGAAGAGCTGTGTGTCTCTGCAAGCATCTGTAGTGCTGGCATTAGCTACTGAGCTACTCTATAACACAGCCATCAGTACAGGCCATGTCCGTGTGAAGAGCTGTGTGTCTCTGCGAGCATCTGTAGTGCTGGCATTAGCTACTGAGCTACTCTATAACACAGCCATCAGTACAGGCCATGTCCGTGTGAAGAGCTGTGTGTCTCTGCGAGCATCTGTAGTGCTGGCATTAGCTACTGAGCTACTCTATAACACAGCCATCAGTACAGGCCATGTCCGAGATGGCAGCCTGAAAATAATCACATCTGGACCAGACAATCCAGTGATGGATATTATGAACATCCCATACCATGGTGGAGCGATGACACACAATCAACCAAGTCACGGAGTCTGACCACCCGATCCATCTTGTCGGCCTTGACTACTAGAGGTTTCTGGGGAACACTTTTAACCCAGAATACCATGAGTGAGTGATTATTGTTTTCCGCCATAGAGGGGTCTCAACAATATGAATGTAACCATGGCAATACTGAACTACATAATCTAAGCAGCGATAAAACAAAAGAAAAAGAATAAAAAAATATCCTCAAACTGATGATTACCTCCCATGAGCTACAGAATATTTCTTTTTGCTGGAAAAATAAATAACATAGCTTCAATCTTTTACAGCACTGTACAGAAGGACATATAGCATGTGTAGACGGAAAAGTGAGAGTTATCTTAATAGGGTGTTATGTGATGGGTAACTCGGGTACTCAGGTCATGTTGGCCCTGAGTAGGACCTGGGTACCCATATAACTATACAGACTCGTGGTTAGTCATGTGATATATTGCTTAATGACAAAAGTTATCTAGAACTCTATAGTTACACTACAAGTCACTAATGTTCGCATTTCTTTCTGATTATGCACTTCAATCAACTTCAGTGTATGCATGACCAGATAGTTTCATATGTGTATCAAAATACATTTGCCAGGACAACTGTCAAACTTTTCCCCTCCGGGCAGTTTGTACCCATCTCTTGAATGAGTGAGTGAGTGAGTGAGTGAGTATGGGTTTACGCCGCTTTTTGCAATATTCCAGCAATATCACGGCGAGGGACACCAGCAATGGGCTTCACACATTGTACCCATGTCGGGAATCGAACCTGGGTCTTCTGCGTGACGATCGAACGCTTTAACCACTAGGCTACCCGACCGCCCCCCCATCTCTTGAGACCTACAGCAGGTACCCGGGTAGGTCAGGAAATAGGGGGATGCTCATCTGGGTAGTAAATTTGGACTTGTCCCAGCCCAATTATGTACCTAGTCTGCCATTAGTCTGCCATTAGTCTGCTTCAAACACAGACATGACACACGTTGTACACTAACAATTCACCAGATTCAAGTTTCAGAAGACAAAAACTAGACTGAGAAAAGCATATCATTCCAAACATACAGTATATGTATATCACTATATGCTTCTCACAGGAGACACAATTTATGGATAACAACTTCTTTAATATACTATCATAGCAATGTTCAGATAGAGATCCTTAAACAGTATACTACGTTTATAATGAACACGCTTATTACGAACAGACAGATATAACAAAACTGTCTTTTTTGTCCTGGCCATTTGCTGTATATATGCTTCCAATGAACTATGGTTATAATGAACTAAAATTCGTGGTACGTCCCTTTATAACTGTAGTTTACTGTAATGTTGTCCAGCAAGAAGTTGTTATCGACAAAAAGTGTCTACTTTGTCATCCGTAAACTTCTAACAAATGCCATCCGTCAACTTCTAACAAATGCCATCCGTCAACTTCTAACAAATGCCATCCGTCAACTTCTAACAAATGCCAATCAAACAATTTACTTATAGTCAGTCATTATTAACCCTTATACATATGGAATCCTTGTCTTCATTATTAACTTATTATTTATTATTCATTAATTATTGATTTGTGTGGAGTCAATTCTTAAACATGAACATCAGAAAAGAATAAAAAATGTTCACAAGAGCTGTTTCAAATACTAGCCAATTCATACTTCCTTCAAGGTGAATTAATAAAAGCATAATAGAGGCTCATATACATAAACTGTTTTTAATAGCTATGCCGATAAAATAAACTATATACCTATAAAATATATATATGTGCTGCTATTATAAAACCTATCTAATCAATTTACAACTATGCACTTGATAATGTTAGTTAGCTTGTGTGTTGTTTAACACTCAGCAATATGCCAGCTATATGTTGGGCTGTAAATCGCATCTAGGCCAGAATTTCCAGTGACTGACATCATGAGCATCGATCTACGCAGCTGAGATATGATGACAAGCATCTGCCAAGTCTGACAGCCTAACAACCCGATCCCGTTCGTGGCCGGTTACAACAAGCATGGGTTGCTGAAGACCTATTCCACCCCGGATCTTCACGGGGGAGACAAGCATAGGGTTCCTGAAGTCCAATTCTAACCCAGATCTTCACGGGGGAGACAAGTATGGGGTGCCTGAAGTCCAATTCTACCCCAGATCTTCACGGGGGAGATATGGTATTAACCACACAGGATAACCAGCAGAAATGAGTGAGTGAGTGAGTGAGTATGGTTTTATGCCGCTTTCAGCAATATTCCAGCAATATCACGGCGGGGGACACTAGAAATGGGCTTCACACATTGTACCCATGTCGGGAATCGAACCTGGGTCTTCGGCGTGACTAGCGAACGCTTTAACCGCTGGGCTAACCGACCGCCCCCCAGCAGAAATGCATGGCATGTTCTATTAATAAGGATGCTGTGTTTGTTATTTAATGCTGTACTCAGCAATATTCCAGCTACATGACGCCAGTCTGTAACTAATCAATCTGGACCACACCATCCAGCCACTGGTATTATCAACAATAGGTTACCATGGTTACATTCAAAGTCACGGGGTACAATCAAGTCATTGAGTCTGACCACTAAATCCATGTTTGTTTGTTTGTTTGTTTAACGCCGCACTCAGCTATATCGCAGCCATATGACGGTGGTCTGTAAATAATCGAGACTGGACCAGACAATCCAGTGATTGATATCATGAGCATCAATCTACACAATTGGGATATGATGGTGAAGTGAAATGGGGTTTAACATCACGTCCAAGATTATTGCACTTATATAGGGACGTGCATGCACACGTGTGTGTGTGTGTGTGTGTGGCTGCTTGTACTACTCCGGACTGATGCCGATTTATAGTTCTAGCTCACTGAGATACCATGCCACAGTTTAACATGAATACCCCACTCAGACACAGTATACTGACTCCGAGCCGACCAGACCTTGTTTTAGCCCCTTAATGCCATTCTAGGCAGGGTAACAATAAGTATCATCTTTTAACGTCTTTTAGTGTGACATGTCCAGGAAACGAACCCAAGAACTCCGTCTCCGGACAGACGCTCTACCACTAGACCACAGAGGAGGTCCACCGACCTACTCTAACCCAGAATCCCAGGAGAAATTAGTGAGTGAGAGAGTTGGGTTTAACGCCGCTTTTAACAGTATTCCAGTTAATCACAGCGTGTCAGCTTAATGTGGGAGGAAAGCCCCAAGTGATGCAGGTCTCAGACGTTTACCACTTCGGTGAAACCCACAAGCACGGGTATTGTGCTGACAAACCTAGAAACATAATTGGGGCGAACCGGGAATCAAACCCACGATCATAGGTTTCTGGCGTGCCCAAGGGACGCAACTCTGCACAGCGAATTGCGGCGCCTTAGACGACTGGGCCACCCGTGCCCCCCAGGGGAAATCAGAGCCTAATGCAACCCTAACTGTGACAAGATTCTACCATATCTCGCATCCTGACTCAGGAGGTCAATGAGATCTCACAAGGGCTTCTTACCAGTGAGCATCCAGAAACAGGGATGCTTTGTTTTGTCTTTTTAAAAGTATAAAGCGATACAAGACATTTTCTTACATCATTGCGACTACATATACCTAGAGGCAAAATGAAATAAAATAAAAATATAAACATCATCCTGGAGCTGATGATTACCTCCCAAGAGGAAAAGAAAATTTCTTTTTGCTGAAAAAGTAAATTATGGAAAAAATAGAAAACATGTATACATATCATTAACAGCGATTAATGTGTAAAGTTCTGCCAAATATTTGATAATCATAACAATAGCTTTGGGTAGATTCTACACTTTAGTTTTCTGTAAAAGATCTGTAAAACACACCCTGATACACACTAAAATATACAGAGCCATATTATTGTTGGCCTAAGTAGAGGCTTAATATCGAAATCCCTTACAGATTGGTCCAGAAGTTGGTGAGGTTTTTTTATTTGAACATAGTGCTAAATACAGTACCAGGAAATAGGGGATGAAAATGAATTTGAATACATTAGTAACAAATCAATCTTTTAGAAAAGTCTGACATATATTCTGACTGGACCTCTGACAGGTACTTGAGGATGTGTTGACCAGCAAAGCACGGTTCAGGTTTAAGTCATCTTCCCCAGGCAAGGGAGTTGACTGATTCACAGTGATTGTAAAAGTCCAGTTTCCACCCTTGCCGAATGAACTAGGCTGGAATTTCCGGGCTCGATCGTAGCGCCACCAGTGGCTATTATTAGTTATGTCCCCTAACATGTTTAAACCTAACGAGAAGGGCTCGAGAAGTCGACCACATCTTCACTTTCCTAACACATGATGTAGACATAGAAGGGAAACAGTAGTGTCTTGATGTCTCTTGAGTAAGATGAGGGTGAGAGTGAGTGAGTGAGATGGGTTAATGCCGCTTTTAACATTATTCCAGTTACATCACGCGTGTCAGCTTAATGTGGGAGGGAAGCCCAAAGTGGTGCAGGTCTCAGACGTTTACCACTTCGGTGAAACCCACGAGCATGGGTATGGTGCTGACAAACCTAGAAACATAATTGGGGCGAACTGAGATTTGAACCCACAATCATAGGTTTCTGGCGTGCCCAAGGGTGGCCCTAGACGACTGGACCACCCCTGCCCCCGATGAAGGTGAGAAAATATTTGTGAGTGTGTGCCAGAATGCTATTGAAGTTGGTTTCTTGAGTTCGGTTTTCCCTTTCCCTACTGACTGGGCTCCTGTCAACCTAAATTAGTAGAGGAACCGTTGCTGATGATTCGTTGGCTGTGATTGGAGGATGACACTTAATCTAGTATTCGCTGGCTCTCAGAATGAAATGACAAAAACTACACACTGAAGTAAAGTTTGTATGTGAAGAAAAATGTTTTCGCTAAAATTAACATCATCAGATCATCAGAAAAAAACTTGAGTGAGTGAGTTGGGGTTTAACACCACTTTGAACAGAATTCCACTTACATCATGTCATGTCAGCTTAATTTTGGAGGAAGGCCTTTCATGTTGAAGTGAATCAGGTCTTAGACGTTTACCACATTTTCCATGAGCACGGGAATTGTGCTGACAAACCTAGAGACGTAATCAGGGCGGACCAGTATTCGAACCAATGATCACAGGTGTCTGACATGCCCAAGGGAGGCAACTCTGCACAGCCAATTGTGGCGCCTTAGATGACCTAGGGCCATCCGTGCACACCGTTAAATTTGTCAACAACAGTGAAACCAGTTTACTCCTGATGTAGACATAACTGCCAATTTTCCTTAATTCCAATTACGATATGTCACAAAAGCTCGACAATATGAATCATCCACAGTACCATACAGTCACGTTATTACAATCTCAGTTTCTATGCGACTACAGTGACTTTAGAAAATATGAGTTTCTTGATTGGACGTATGCACAACACAATAATGGCCTTTATACCATGAACAAGGGACATATGTATATACAACTACTTGAATGGGACGTTTGGGGGCAGATACTAAACACTTATCAAGCACGTGATGAGTGAGTGAGTAGGGTTTTACGCCGCTTTTAGCAATATTCCAGCAATATCACGGCGGGGTACACCAGAAATGGGCTTCACACATTGTGCCCATGTCGGGAATCGAACCTGGGACTTCGGCGTTACGATCGAACGCTTTAACCACTAGACTACCCGACCGCCCCTATCCTTGCAATGAAGAAGTAGAATATCCATAAAGCTATCATCCATGTTCATTATGGCAAATCCAAGAACACTCCAGTTGAAACACAAGACTTATTTGTCGCAGACCGTGAAAGGCTAAACAATGACTCTCTCTTTACCATTCTGTGTGAAAATTTAGTTAAGATGATTCTTTTGTCTGTAGATGGGGATATTATTCATATGATCTTAAGAAGAAATCATATTTATGTATTTTAGTAGTAAATTTGTAACAAATTATGCGATTAAATTTGGGCTAGTTGTCAGTTATGAAGGACGGAGAACAGCCTACCTCTGTACTGCTCTCTCCTTCGCGGCCTTCCTGTCGTTCTTGTTGCCAAAGTGAGCGTGAGGTTTGATATTGATCAGCTTGTTGGCATTGCTCGTCTCCTGCTCAAGATCCATCGCTGTTGAGGTTGCGAACTGCACAAATTCCCGGTATTCCTCGCAGCAGTACAGTTCATCGGGGGGGAGTTGACGCTGGCGTTCCAGCGAGGGGAACGGCTTTATGTCCTGCGCACAGAACTCACACTTGCCGCCGAACATGCCATACATGCGTCCGCACTCGTCCAGGGGGTAGTCGGTGACGTCAACCCCCTCCTTTTCCTTCCGCTTGTCTGGGTCCTCCACTTCTATCTCAGCCAGCTCCGACTCTCGGATGTACTGAGGATAAAGCAAGTATAAAGATGTATCAATGACGGATGCAAGGTGAGGTGAGGTGAAATTGGGTTTAACATCACGTCCAAGATTATTGCACTTATATAGTGACGTGCATGTACGTGTGTGTGTGTGTGGCTGCTTGTACTAGTCCGGACTGATGCCGATTTATAGTGCTAGCACACTGAGATACCATGCCGAAGTTTAACATGAATACCCCACTCAGACACAGTATACTGACTCCAAGCCGACCAGTCCTTGTTTTAGCCCCTTAATGCCGAGCGCCAGACAGGGTAACAACAAGTACAATCTTTTGGTATGACGCAGCCGGGGATCGAACCCCAGACCTTCCGCGGACGCTCTACCACAAGACCACGGAGGCGGTCCCGATGCAAGGAGTAGCATGACCATGTGTCAATGATTGTTTGTTGTTTAACACCGCACTCAGCAATATTCCAGCTATATGACGGCCGTCTGTAAATAATGGAGTCTGGACCAGACAGTCCAGTGATTGATATCATGAGCATCAATCTTCACAATTGGGATACGATGACATGCATCAACAAAGTCAGCGAGCCTGACCGACCGATCCTGTTAGACGCCTCTTACGACAAGTATAGTCGCCTTTTACGGCAAGCATGGATTGATGAAGACCTATTCTACCCCAGAATCTTCACGGTTGGATGTGTCAGTGAGTGATGTAAGTGATTCATCATTCATAAGGTCTACACCATTAAAAGTTTGTTCGGATCAAATTTCTTTGGATTCATTCAGAGTGAAATAAAATATACTATTAAACATCAATAATTCATCTTGATACAGAAGAACAGTTAAACAAAATTATCTAGGAAGTTTTACCTTCATGAATCGGTGATTGAACATGAATATTTTTAATGATATCTAACACCTTCTCAACACACAAAGCACTAAGGGTTAGTTCAGCTTGCTAAAGGATGTGAAGAACTCAATTAGATGTATGCACATACGAAGCAAGTGGAAGCACTAAAAACGAAATGAGAGAGACTGTTGCCATGACAACCAGGCAGACATTGGAAGCGAATTCAGGTATAAGTAACCATGGCAACAAGACGAAGAAGAATTCAGGCAAGAAGAATTCAGGCAAAGTGCAACACATGGTAACCATGGTAACAGCCAGAAGCCAGGAAGTGTGCGAGAAGAGGGAAAGAGGTGTAACCATGGTAACAAGGTAAACAATTAGAGGCAAAGTCGGCCAGAAGCTAGGAATTCCGCTGAAAGTGAAAACAACAAAGAAAGAGCGTCAGCATAGATCGTGCACAGGAGACAGAGAACACAGGTGGACGCTAATAAAACAGATAAAACAGATAAAAAGAGCAGAATGTGTGTGAGCCGTGATGCAGGAGTGAAAAGTCATCGGATGTTACTGAAGTGTTGTTATGAGCAGAGAAAGCTGCGGAGGGTGGTCGAGGTGGAGATGTCACAGGGTCTCCATCACCAGTGTTACCTGCAGGATCTGAGGGGGACCAATACTTGGCAGAAAGCTACGGTCATCCGGGTCTTTCCTATTGGAGTCCTCGTCGGAACTCTTCGTGGAACCAAAACAAGCATCAATTATTTCAACAGTCAATAAAACAACAGGTTCAACACGAGGGGCAGATAAGGGACGCCTGCTGTGACCAGACACCGATCATCGTGTGATATCAGGTTATCAATGTTTTATTGTTTGTTTGTTTTTTAACACATACTCAGTAATATTCCAGCTATATGACAGCGGTCTGTAAATAATCGTGTCTAGATCAGACAATCCAGTGATTGAAGTCATGCACATCGATTCATGCAATTGCGATACATGTAAATAATGGAGTCTGGACCAGACAGTCCAGTGATTGATATCATGAGCATCAATCTTCACAATTGGGATACGATGACATGCATCAACCGAAGTCAGCGAGACTGACCACCCGATCCCGTTAGTCGCCTCTTACGACAAGCATAGTCGCCTCTTACGACAAGCATGGGTTTGTTATCGATGTACTGCCACTGACCCATGGTCAGGTGCGATGCATGAATACCTCCGTCAGTTACATGCCAATTTCTCTCTTCCACATCAGAAAAATAAGCTATCTGTTAAGGGCTCAATCTCATTAAAATCAGATCTTGGTTCTCGCTAACATCTGAGGACGTCACATTACAGGTCACTTCAGAACGACCTTGCGTGAGAACATTGACCAACCAACTACTGACAAGAACTCAACATTAGCCAATCACAAGGCAGCTTTCTCGTGCTTTATGGCGACTCCGCTTCGAAACATATTTTGACAAATTCTCGTATAAAAATTTGAAACCTGAACAAAAAACATTCTTGAATGGCTAATAGATGGTCTAGAATGTATAGATTCAGTCGTGAAGCCTGTAACTATCATTCAGAATACCCTGTGTTAAAGTTTTCGAGGTTGTATGATTCCGACTGTCACTTTCATGATCTGGTAAGTGACACTCTGATTGCTTCGGATGAAAGGTCGTTCTGATGTAACCCGTAATGGGATGTCCTCAGATCTTTGTTTAGCGGTAGCGAGAACTAAGATCTGATATAATGAGATTGTTAAGTGCTCAACTTAGCTATAAAAACATGCACCAGTGCAACCTATCATTGAAAAAAAGCAATCTAATATTTATGTGAACATGTACCAAGTCACGTTAAAAAAATTCAAATATTGTGTCTATCCCTTACTAGTCCAGACAACATCTATCTTTAAACACATTCAATACCTCTAACTTAGTCTAAGGCTTATTTACCACGCTACATCACCAATCTCTGTGTTACGTGTAACTTGTCATGCTTTCACGGGCTTGACATCATCAAACTGTGGGTACTTCAAAATTATGTGCAGATGTTCCTATTTCTATTAAAGCAAAGTGGGATTAATTCATGTGACACAGGCAGCAGACCAGCAAATGTTTTAAATTTGGTGCAACCTAGTTTTGTCCGGTGCAACTGGCTTTTCTTGTCAACATGAACCTTGTGCAAGTTAAATCAAGTTTCCTAAATCAAGCCCTGCTACTGGTGTCGAGCCCCTTGTGTGAATACAGTTGGCTTGACAGCCTGTTTAGTGTCCGTGCATTGACAACAAGCCTAACAGCTGTGCACTAACCCACTAACCCCGTTCCGCATAGCGATCGTAGAGCTACGATTGTCATAAGTCTATGTTAAATTATTGGAGTCAGGGATCAGCTTAACGTTAGGATCACTCTGAGAAGTGGGGCTCTGTACACTAACCCCTGTGCACTAACCACCTGGGCACGAAACCCTGAAAACACCGAACCCCCTCACCCTGTTCCACAAAGCAATCTTAGCGCTACGACTGTCGTAAGTCTATGTTTAAGTATGGGAGTCCTGATAATCTTAATGTTACGATCACTCTGAGGAGTTGGCCCCTGTACACTAACTCCAATGCACTAACCTCCTGGGCCCACTTGCACAAAGCGATCTTAGCGCTACGACTATTGTAAGCCTATATTAAAGTATGGGCGTTTTGATCATCTTACGTTAAGATCGCTTTGTGCAAGTGGGTCCTGGGCACAAAGCCCCGAAAACACTTATCCACTAACCCCGTTCCACAGAACGAATGTAGGGCTACGACTGCCGTAAGTCTGTGTTAAAGTATAGGAGTCCCAATCATCTTACCGCAGTGTTCGAAATACCTGCCTGCCCGACCGTCCGAGACGGGTTGATTTCAACATATGATTATAGTGGGCAGGCAGGTTTTGGTCAGGGCTGGCAAGTATTTCAGCTAGCCAGTCCTGTGGTCTGGCTGAAATTTTGGGGAGTTTCATACCCTGCTTACCATCATGATCGCTGTGAGGTGTGGGGCCCTATACCCTAACCCCCTGTATACTATATCCCAGTGTACAGTGACCCAATGGAGTGCCAAGCTGTGAAACTGTGAACGACAGAACACTTCACCACCTGGGCATCGCATGTGTGTATCACAGTGCCACCTGTGTGGGTACAACACAGCCTACCATGACATCAGCATCGCATTCAACATCATATTCCACATCACATTCAACATTACATTCAACATGACATTCAACATTACATTCGTATAGAATACTAAACGAGCTCCCGTGTAATACAAACGTGAATAGTTCTGGTATCTGACGAGCGAAAGCGAGTCAGATACCACAACTATTCACGAGTTTCATAAAATTGGTTTTACACGAGAGCAAGTTTAGTATTTTATTTATTACTTGTCATTTATAATGTTTTTAGAATTATACTGTTGAGTGTAAATAGGCTGACACCTACACGATCCATGGCATAATCCAATTGAGTTTAACAGAATAATACTTCAAACACGTCAAAAGTTGAAACGTATGAATTTAATATCATACAATGGTCCACCTTTAGAATTCAGGCGTTCGTCCCACAAAATTATCGTAGTGCTAAGTCTATCACAACTCATATACTTTAACTTTGACCAACGACTGTCGTTGCGCTACAATACAATCGCCTTTAGGAACGGGCCTTGCACCTCAAAGTTTACAATCACGTCACAATACCCGATGACGGAATTTGTTGAATTTTGTTGCAAGATCCATCGGCGAAACAATGCCATGTGACGTCAGCCTAGCAACAAGGTTGCTGGGGTCATCGAGTGTGCATAAGCTCCTCCCAGTGATCTATCATCTCCACACACAATGTCGTTGAATAAGCCAAGGGATGTTGAGAGCTTTCAACATTTGTTTGTGAAATGTGTTCCGAGAGTACATAAGCACGCGTTTTGGTATTACTCAATCTGTAATACAGCTGTATGTTTATTAAACGGGTGATCTCTTCACGGGCAAGTAATAAAACATCACATTCCACATCACATTCGGCATGACAACATTTCTACATTCCACATTATATCGTTGTTATTACCACGAAAACTAGTTGAACACTTTCACATTACACACTTGAACTAACAACACAAATGATTATTTTGAGATGACATGGCTTCCCTACTTTAACATTCACGGAATTGTGAAACATACTCCAATATTGCTACTGGTCTGACGTGTGAAAATCTAAAAAGGAATAGTTTTCTCCTGAGATGTAGTGAAAACAAAACACTGGCCCCGTTCCACAAAGCGATCTTAGCGCCACGACTGTAGTAAGTCAGTGTTAAAGAATGGGAGTTACGATCGACTTAGTGCTAAGATCACTTTGTGGGACGGGGCCCAGGTCCCAATTTAGTTGGACTTAACTCATGGTGTGTTCCCAGGGAAGTAGCATATCGTACATCTCTCTAAAATACTGCTAGCATGACAACAGATTGTGATACACCAACATGCTACATCTGCTGCAGTGGGGTGCGACCCTACCTGTGGCCATCAGACAGCTTCTCAAGGATACAAAGGTGCTTCTTGTTTAATATGTTACATCACATTGAAATATATGTCAAATAAACCCTTCAGAGCTGTGCTCAACTGGTTTGACGGTCTCTTACTGATGCCATGTCATTACACATGCTCTAAAGCCAGGCACTAAACACAGACCGGGAGTTCCTTGTTTTAAATCAAATGTAGTGAATATATAATTAGCATGATTATTTTACAAAAATCCAAACAATTTGAAATTTAATTATATTTCTTATTTGAAGAGAAACAGCTGTTAAATATCAATGTTGCAATTGTATCATGTTAATGATTCAAACAGCCAGACAGTTTTATATCAATGGAATTCAGTTGTATGTTATTTAGATCCCATTTGTCTGAGAAAATGATAAGGTGGCGAACAGCGGATATTCTTCAGGAAACCTGGGATGTTTTTTTGTGAAAATGAACATTTCCTGAAAATGCAGTAAAATAATATTTTCCCATATTCACTGGATATGCAGGATGAAAAATAGGTTTTTCATCCCAAACTGGATTCTACAGGCGATATTGCTTGGACGGATATTGCATCTCAATACTTTGCATACAATTGTGACATCATCGGTTACCATGGTATCACAATCAGATGAGATCACTAATCTCTCTGCCACAGAAGCTGGTTAGATGTACCTTGTACATTCAAAACACTGATTCTAACTCTTTACAAACTGATGAAGTTGGAAACACGATGTTGGATGAAGGAATCTCATGTTTGTGTCTTTATATCAAATAAATGTAAAATATAAACACTGCCGATATATTTGGAATCAAAAGACACGAGGGTATGATTCTCATTGTGTCTTGGTAAAAAAAGTATGTGTTTTTTGCTCCTCCTTTCAGAGAACAAAAACACTGACGAAAAAATTTCTGCTTCAAACAAAAATCCCAGGCCGTTACCGTGTCAGAATATTACATTGTCGGTCCCTAGGTTAAACTGTCTAATGCAATGTCATCAAGATGATATGTCAAAGTAGGTCTACAGAGGCTACTCACATCGGAGTCTGAGCTGATGTCAAGGATGGGGATGCCGAACTCATCACTGTAGGGCGTGAAGGGCGTGGTAGGGGCCATGCGGTCATCTGCCGACACTGCATCCGTGAGGTCCCCCTTGGACAGACTGGTGGTCTCCCGACTGTCCGGCTTCACTGAGGAGAGATCAGGGTGAATGTGTCCATCAGTTCAGGGTCAAATCATTCTCTGCAGTAGAGTTCATGCATGTTGTTTTACGCCGCTCTCAGCAATATTCCAGCTATATGACAGCGATCTATACATAATGGAGTCTGGACCAGACAATCCAGTGATTGATATCATAAGCATCGATCCACGCAATTGGGATACGATGACATGCATCAACCAAGTCAGCGAGCCTGACCAGTCGATCCCGTCAGTCACCTCTTACAACAAGCACAGTCGCCTTTTACAGCACGTATGGGTTGCTGAAGACCTATTCTACCCCGGATCTTCACGGGTCCAACTGGAAGAGAAGCCACAGGCCATACTCAAGTTCTGTCACGTTATCGTGTGTCAGTGTGCATCACATGATCACAAAAGTGACCCTTGACATAACAAATTCGGCAGAATTAAGTAGGGGTGATATAACACAGCAAGGTCACATGATGATACGTATCTCATTACACAATACGGTACACATTGCGATACACATATTTACATGAAATTGTGTGGAAACTTCTTGACTATAAATATTTCGGAGCATGTTCTATAGGAACAGCTAGCTGTAGACACATGTTCGTAGCTGTTATTTTTAAGTAGTGAACTTGGAACACATTTTGTAATAATTTGGCTGACAAAATCGCTGAGGTCATTAAACGAGTAGCAAGTAATATATTTTAGCAAGTGTATCATCTTGTGTTGACATAGAAGAAAACGTATCATGTATGATATGGTCGCATGAAAACTAATGGTGCACTGATGTATCCATTTACCCCTAGAATTCAGCGAAACCACGGAAAATTCTCAGCCCCATTTTATAGTGTGAGTTGGGTTTAATACCGCTATTAACATTATTCCAGTTATATCGCAGCATGTCAGCTTAACATGTGAGGAAAGCCTAAAGTGATGCAGGTCTCAGACGTTTACCACTTCGGTGAAACCCATGAGCACGGGTATGGTGCAGACAAACCTTGAAACATAATCTGGGTGAACTGGGATTCGAACCCACAATCATAGGTTTCTGGCGTGCCCAATAGACGCAATTCTGCACAGTGAAACGAGGCACCTTAGACGACTGGGCCACCCGTGACCCCCAACCCCGTTTTATAAGGTACCAGTTGTATATTAAAGTTAAGCGCTGTTAACAGCATCAGCTCTCTTGGATTAGTGTTAGTAGTAGCTGCACAAAATGGATGACGAGGCACGGCTCCAGATAATGTTCCGAGCCATCCAGTACTTACACATTATCATTCACATCGGGTAATCCTAGTTTCTTATGGGTATCAATATATTTTTATTCCTTTGGGTCTTGTCCATTTGGTATTTTTAAGCAAAGAAAAATGTTTAAAACCCAAACAGTCTGGCAGGTGACCCATAAATGCTGACTGCCCAATTTCAAATTAACCTGCACACATTCAGACATTATAAATGTTAAAAATGCGCATAAATAATGAGAGTCAAATCGCATCTTGAGTCAGTTGAAACAATGCAAACAATTACTTGAGAATCTTCAAGAAGACCTTGATAAAACTAAATACATAAGTAGTCTTGAAATTATCTGCCTGATAGTCGGGCAGGTGGAGGAAAATTTCATGTAGCCCGACAGAAATGTTACCAGCCCCCGACAGAAATGTTACCAGCCCCCGACAGAAATGTTACCAGCTCCCGACAGAAATGTTACCAGCCCCCGACAGAAATGTTACCAGCCCCCAACAGAAATGGTATCAGCCCCGACAGAAATTTTACCAGCCCCCAAAAGAAATGTAACCAGCTGCCGACAGAAATGTTACCAGCTGCCGACAGAAATGTTACCAGCTGCTGACAGAAATGTTACCAGCCCCCAACAGAAATGGTATCAGCCCCCAAAAGAAATTTTACCAGCCCCCAAAAGAAATGTAACCAGCTGCCGACAGAAATGTTACCAGCTGCCGACAGAAATGTTACCAGCTGCTGACAGAAATGTTACCAGCTGTTGACAGAAATGTTGCCAGCCCCCAACAGAAATGTTACCAGTTCCATACAGAAATGTTACCAGCTCCAGACAGAAAAGTTACCAGCTCCCGACAGAAATGTTACCAGCCCCCGACAGAAATGTTACCAGCTCCAGACAGAAAAGTTACCAGCTCCCGCAAAGAAATGTTACCACCCCCCGACAGAAATGTTACCAGCTCCAGACAGAAAAGTTACCAGCTCCAGACAGAAAAGTTACCAGCTCCCGCAAAGAAATGTTACCAGCCCCCGACAGAAATGTTACCAGCTCCCGCAAAGAAATGTTACCACCCCCCGACAGAAATGTTACCAGCTCCCGACAGAAATGTTATCAGCTCCCGACAGAAATGTTACCAGCTCCCGACAGAAATGTTATCAGCTCCCGACAGAAATGTTACCACCCCCCGACAGAAATGTTACCAGCCCCCGACAGAAATGTTACCAGCTCCCGACAGAAATGTTACCAGCTCCATACAGAAATGTTACCAGCTCCAGACAGAAATGTTACCAGCTCCAGACAGAAAAGTTACCAACGCCCGACAGAAATGTTACCAGCCCACGACAGAAATGTTACCAGCTCCCGACAGAAATGTTACCAGCCCCCGACAGAAATGTTACCAGCCCCCGACAGAAATGTTACCAGCTCCTGACAGAAATGTTACCAGCTCCCGACAGAAAAGTTATCAGCTCCCGACAGAAATGTTACCAGCCCCCGACAGAAATGTTATCAGCTCCGGACAGAAATGTTACCAGCTGCTGACAGAAATGTTACCAGCCCCCGACAGAAATGTTACCAGCCCCCGACAGAAATGTTACAAGCCCCCGACAGAAATGTTACCAGCTCCAGACAGAAAAGTTATCAGCTCCCGACAGAAATATTACCAGCCCCCGACAGAAATGTTACCAGCTCCAGACAGAAATGTTACCAGCCCCCGACAGAAATGTTACCAGCCCCCGACAGAAATGTTACCAGCTCCCGACAGAAATGTTACCAGCCCCCGACAGAAATGTTACCAGCCCCCGACAGAAATGTTACCAGCTCCCGACAGAAATGTTACCAGGCCCCAACAGAAATGTTACCAGCCCCCGACAGAAATGTTACCAGCTCCCGACAGAAATGTTACCAGCTCCATACAGAAATGTTACCAGCCCCCGACAGAAATGTTATCAGCCCCCGACAGAAATGTTACCAGGCCCCAACAGAAATGTTACCAGCTCCAGACAGAAATGTTACCAGCTCCATACAGAAATGTTACCAGCCCCCGACAGAAATGTTACCAGCCCCCGACAGAAATGTTATCAGCTCCCGACAGAAATGTTACCAGCCCCCGACAGAAATTTTACCAGCCCCCGACAGAAATGTTAACAGGCCCCAACAGAAATGTTAACCATGTTAACAGCCCCCGACAGAAATGTTACCAGCCCCCGACAGAAATGTTACCAGCCCCCGACAGAAATGTTACCAGCCCACGACAGAAATGTTACCAGCTCCAGACAGAAATGTTACCAGCTCCAGACAGAAATGTAACCAGCCCCAGACAGAAATGTTACCAGCTCCAGACAGAAATATTACCAGCTCCCGAAAGAAATGTTACCAGCTCCAGACAGAAATGTTACCAGCTCCAGACAGAAATGTTACCAGCTCCAGACAGAAATGTTACCAGCCACTGGAAGGCAGTGAATTCACGTTTCTAAGCCAAGTAATACTTAAAATGCTCTTTCAGGTCCTTTCTAATTTGCATCTGTTCATGTGTGTCACATGTCACATCAGTTAACATCAGGGATATACTTGACAATGAACACCATTGTGCATTTCACTGCAGTTGAGTAGGTCAGAATATCGGACAAGAAAGACACTGTTGATATAGTATAGTTATTTTTATACTTTTCATGCATATTTGTTATTAACTTATTGATTGGGTTATGGGGAAATATGCGGCATAACTGGATCTTGTTTGTTTCTTGTTTAACGCCAGACTCAGCAATATTCCAGCTATATGATGGCTGTCTGTAACTAATCAAGTCTGGACCAGACAATCCAGTGATTGACATTATGAGCATCTATCCAAGCAATAAGGATATGATGACATGCATCTACAAAGTCAGCGAGCCTCACCACCGTGCCTTCGGCGTGACAAGGAAATGCTTCAACCACTAGGCTACCCCACCGCCCACTTGGAGAAACTTAGACATGACCTGCAAACATTTCTGCTGATGTCTACCCTCTTCCCTGTGGTCTTGTTATCTTTGTAAATGTGAAAAACTGGAAATTATGCCAACGTACAAAGTTAAAATAATCTCAGATGTTTTTAGCACCTACTAACACTGTTAATACATCCATTCAGTATTGGGGTACCGACTTTATGTAAAAACTAGCACACATTACACTTACTATTTTCTGCTTCTTTTGATAAAAATTCAAATGAATGACTGTTTCATTTTGTTATTTTTCTTCTACACAGTACAGGGAAGATTTAAAAACTCGGAATCTATCTCGTACAGGTAAGAATTAGTAACTAAGAATCTATCTCCCCTTAGTGTAGAGGTATCTCACTTGACAGTGTTATTATCATAAGTAATCAAAATAACAATTATCTCCCCTTATAAGTCATGTTAACATCCTTGACAGTGTGATTATCAAGCTCCTCACAGCGACAGCCAATTCGCGGAGCTCTCTATACTTTCCCTGCCACCCGTGAAAGCTCCCCACTGTGATAGGTGGCAGAAACCATGCTTGGAGTTGAGCTCGCAACCGACTGACCGTTATGATTACAAACAAGTGATTGCTGCCGTGACACCAAATACTCTTACGCCTGTTAAATTCTTTTCTTTGTATGTCAGTTGGTATTACTGTTTCATTACAACTATCATGTAATTGGTATAAAAAGAATGTAAGGGAGAAAGTTGGTTGATTTTCAATTCGTCTGAAATCTCCAACCAATCCGATCAATCAAACAAAATGGTTTACTTATCTGGGAAATATGGACAATCGTAAACCTTTTTAAAATAACTATGATCATTCCAAAAGAGCATAATTGGTTGGTTGGTTGGTTTGTTGTTTAACGCCGCACTCAGCAATATTCCAGCTCTATGACGGCGGTCTGTAAATAATCGAGTCTAGACCAAACGATCCAGTGATTGATATAATGAGCATCGATCCTCGCAATGTGGGATCGATGACATGCATCAACCAAGTCAGCAAGCCTGACCACCCGATCCCATTAGTCGCCTTTTACGACAAGCATAGTCGGCTTTTACGGCAAGCATGGGTTGCTGAAGACCTATGCTACCCCGGATCTTCACGGGTCCCAAAAGAGCATAATAAAAGTATAAATGTTACTACATTTGGGGTTAGAGGGCAAATTTCAAGACTCTTGTAATGGCAGCACCAACACTGCTGGCAGCGATGTTACTGAGAGTGTAATGAATGTGTTACGCGCTGGGAAGGAGCTTGTGTGATTATCTCCCTTGACATTGTGATTATCTCCCTTGACATTGTGATTATCTCCCCTTAATGGTTCAAGATTTACCCAGTATAGATTTGAGATCACTTTTTTCTTTCTTTTCCTCACTGCCGATGACTGCACCTGAAATATACATGCAATACACAACACCTGTCAATCACACTCAACATGCAGTTACAATGGGATATATATTGAGTTCATGCAAACTTCCAGGACAATGTATATATCTGAGCAACAAACTTGGATTAGAAATTTGTGAAGCTGTTAATACATTTTGACTAATGTCATGAATTAAATGAATGATGAACTATCAAAAAATATTGAAAATGAAAGAAAAAAATTCTTAATAATCTTTATGAAAGAAACATAAAAAATGAGATAACAGATAATAAACACTTTGGTCCAAATACTTGTTGCTTCATTGACTTCGTACTTTGCGTGACCCTGTCCACTCAACTTGGCATAGTGTTACCATGGTATTAGTAATAGCTTTAAGTTTTTAAGTGACTTCTTTTTTATACAATTGTTTTCAACCAGAAAAGTTCACTTGTCATAATCATCAGATTTACCGTATTCGACCTAATAAGTGCTCCGCTCTAGTAAGCGCCCACAGCGATATGTGCTAATATATTGGCTAGTGAACAATCCCAATTAGCACCCCTTCCGACTGATTAAGTTACACAAGACTTATTTATCCGGGTATACCTTAAGTCTTAGTTGCCCCACTCTAAGCCTTATCATAACATTTCAATACTTTATTTCAGTAATAATGGAAAGACATTTTTCTGGTTCCAGGAGAATTTTAAACTCTTTATACAGGATGTACCTAGATCTAGCCTTGATAGTACTATTCAATGATTTGTAGAACATATTTATCAAAACGTTTTTGAAACTATTTATGAATAATGGTTTGTCGCCAACAGCTTGACTGAGCCAAACTACTCCAAATCCGTGAGAAAATAATATGGAACGAATAGAAGAAGCGTAATTTTGATGGCCACACTTATCGTTATATACAAGCATATCATAAGATTTTCTTGGTATCCTATCTTCGTACATTTCAATCACTTTAAGACAATACTTTACAGAACGGCACATAGCATTTACATATCGTGGGTACCGGCCGCATTCCCCATACACAATAGCATTTGGTGTTTGCAAACCAACGTTAAGAAACTTCTTACAAGCCATAATATGCACTTGTTCTATTTTTTTTTAAATCTCTCTACAACCCATATTTCCGCACCATATTAAAGAATAGGTTGAATCTGAGTATCAAATATATTAAAGAAAACTGAAGTGTCAACAAAATCAAGTCTGAACCAGACAAACCAGTGATTGATGTTATGAGAAATGATCCCCCCATCACTGACCAAGTCACCGAGCCCAAACCACTCAATCCATTTCAGTCACCTCTGAGAAGCACACCTCAACCAATCAATTTCAGTCACCTCTGAGAAGCACACCTCAACCACTCAATCCATTTCAGTCACCTCTGAGAAGCACACCTCAACCACTCAATCCATTTCAGTCACCTCTGAGAAGCACACCTCAACCACTCAATCCATTTCAGTCACCTCTGACTCTGAGAAGCACACCTCAACCACTCAATCCATTTCAGTCACCTCTGAGAAGCACACCTCAACCAATCAATCCATTTCAGTCACCTCTGAGAAGCACACCTCAACCAATCAATCCATTTCAGTCACCTCTGAGAAGCACACCTCAACCACTCAATCCATTTCAGTCACCTCTGAGAAGCACACCTCAACCAATCAATCCATTTCAGTCACCTCTGAGAAGCACACCTCAACCACTCAATCCATTTCAGTCACCTCTGAGAAGCACACCTCAACCACTCAATCCATTTCAGTCACCTCTGAGAAGCACACCTCAACCACTCAATCCATTTCAGACACCTCTGAGAAGCACACCTCAACCAATCAATCCATTTCACTCACCTCTGAGAAGCACACCTCAACCAATCAATCCATTTCAGTCACCTCTGAGAAGCACACCTCAACCAATCAATCCATTTCAGTCACCTCTGAGAAGCACACCTCAACCAATCAATCCATTTCAGTCACCTCTGAGAAGCACACCTCAACCAATCAATCCATTTCAGTCACCTCTGAGAAGCACACCTCAACCACTCAATCCATTTCAGTCACCTCAATCCATTTCAGTCACCTCTGAGAAGCACACCTCAACCACTCAATCCATTTCAGTCACCTCTGACTCTGAGAAGCACACCTCAACCAATCAATCCACTGAGTTGACTCAACGTAAGTTAATGGGGACCTATTCTAACCTAGAATCCACACATATTGTGTTTTAATATTAACCCTTTCATTTCTAATTCAATACTTATCCATGATTATGATTCCATGATTATTATGATGATCATGTAAAAATATTGCAATAAAGCAACCATCACCCAGAGCACAATACAAAGTCGTATCATTTTAAATGAAGAAATTAGATAAGACCATCAACACAGCCAACAGCAAGGCAGTACCAGAAGGGATGTGTTTCCCGAGTCCAGTCTCCACAGCATCTTCCACCCATTGCCAGTCTGTCTGTGTGTCCAGCGTAACCATGGTGATCTCACGCCCATCGTAAGTCTTCCGTTTCGCTGTTTCCTTAATAGCTGGTGATCTGGAACTTAACCTGGAAAAAAAGTGAGTGAGTTTGGTGAGTTTCATTCTAAAGAATATTTCAGTCATATTATGGTGTGTCAGCTTGAGGGAAGCCCAAAGTGATGCAGGTCTCAGGACATTTACAACTTAGATGAAACCCACAAGCAAGGGTATGGTGCTGACAAACCTAGAAACATAAGGGAGAACAAGGATTTTAATCCCCCCCATCACAGGTTTCTGGTACGCAAAAGGGACATAACTCTAACCCGAAAAAGAAAATGACAGAATAAACTTGGCGATTCAATAATTGGAAATTTTACAAAAAATTCTACATTTATATACTTATCCTATCTCATCATGCTCATATGCATTTCTCTTTCTTCTTTCGGCCCAGATCTTGGGAAGTGTGAGGTATGTACGGGTGAATTAACTTTAGAGGCTCGAAACCATTATTTTCAGCTAAGTATCCACTTATAGTATTAGGATCGAAAGAAGAAAGAGAAATGAACGGTGTGAGATGGGACAAGTATAAAAAATTATACCTGGTGATTCAGTGAAACATGGGCAAGGGTGGACACTCGTGAAAATATCTCCTTTTCCCCCCCGTCACTCCACACATGAAATATCCTCTATGTATGTATATATACATCTTTCCGAGGCAAGAGAGTTAACTGACTATAAAAGTCCAGTTTCCACCCTTGCCGAACTAGGCTGGTATTATGGAGTTACATTTTGGCTGGACTAATGAGTCTATGCATAGTCCAATCAAAATCCCACACTGAAATCAAAATCCAGTTCATAAAATGTCGTGCAGATTTCGATCGATTGCAGGATTTGCAAAACATGTGCACCACCAACTCGTTGTCAGCAGATATTTTCCGAATCTTTTCATGTTTTCAATCAAGGTGCTTACGTGATTTGATGCATTTCGCGATGTAAGACCCCTTTTATCACAATATAGATCTTGATTATCGATCAGATCGTTCTGACTGGGTGCCACCATATTGTGTGAAGCAAACGCAAGTGATGGAATCTGATTGGTCCATAGGAGAGGCTTAAAAGGGACAAAACTGGTAATAGCCGCTGGTGGCGCTACGATCGAGCCCAGTTATTCCAGCCTAGTTCGACAAGGGTGGAAACTGGACTTTTAAAGTCAGTTAACTCTCTTGCATCGGGAAGATGGTATATATGGTGTATTTCATGAAGTAAATAACGTTTTACATGTACTTGGGAACCAAAAAATGAGTGAGTGAGTTGGGTTTAACACCATGTTGAACAGTATTCCACGTTTGTCACGGTGTGTTGGCTGAATGTTGGAAGACAGCCCAAGCTGGTGCAGGTCTTAGGCGTTAACCACTTTGGTGCTGACAAACCTGGAAACATAATCGGGCTAACAGAGATTTGAACCCACGACCATAGATTTCTGACGTGCCCAAGGGACGAAAAAATTCACAGCGAATTGCAGCACCTTACACGATTGGGACACTGTGGGCCCCCAACATAAAGATGGGGTGTTGGTAGTGAGGTGGACAGAGGATGAACATAATTGTAGGAGAGTGAGTGAGTGAGTGAGTATGGTTTTACGTCGCTTTTAGCAATATTCCAGCAATATCACGGCTTCACACATTGTACCCATGTCGGGAATAGAACCCAGGTCATCAGCGTGACGAGCGAACGCTTTAACCACTAGGCTACCCGACCGCTCCTAATTGTAGGAGATATCAATAAACTTATCTCAACCAGCTCATTTTACTGCTTTCCCTACTTTTCAGTAAAGGAAAATATTCTTGCAAGAAATAACTCGGAATTATAAATGTCTATCAGTATATTTCTATATGATTTAGGGGGCCCAGTCGTCTAGGGTGCCGCGATTCACTGTGCAGAGTTGCGTCCCTTGGGCACGCCAGAAACCTATGATTGTGGGTTCGAATCCTGATTCGCCCCGATTATGTTTCTAGGTTTGTCAGCACCATACCCGTGCTCAGGGGTTTCACCGAAGTGGTAAACGTCTGAGACCTGCATCACTTTGGGCTTTCCTCCCACATTAAGCTGACACGCTGTGATATAACTGGAATACTGTCAAAAGCGGCGTTAAACCCAACTCACGCTATATGATTAAAACATGGTTTTATTCCTTTAATATTTGTTTTACATAAATTTGTCTTTTTGCTAATATCAACAAGAGTTTGCCACTACATTGCTATCCCCGCCCCTGTTGCAGAATTTATGACATAATTAAATCTAAACAAACCCTAACCTTTTTTAACCGAGGTGGAACTTGTCATGGAAATTGTAAAAAAAAGAAGAGTTTGGAACCCAAGTCCATCTTGTTGCCATGGAAACATAAAAATTAAACATTTTTAAAATTCACCAGTTCAGCATGTACCTGACAAACCTGCAAAGTTTCATGAAAAAATATTGAACGGTTTCTGAGAAACGAAACGTGACGGACGGAGCCCGTTTCTATATCTCCCGCCAACTTCGTTGGGCGGGGGATAATAAGTGATTCAATAAGAAGGTGTTTGTACCTCCAAAATAGGTATCTTGTTTTGTGATAAAAACCACGATAACATGTCCAAAAATAACAGTTATAAAAACATTAAATTTGTCCTACAAGAACATTTTAATACACGTGATCAATGGTTTCATTGCCTGACTTACAAAATGATCATTGGTTTCTGTCAGCTTAGTTGATCTTCAATTATTCCTTTTTAGTGTATTTAATTTTGTGTAGGAATTTGAATTGAAATTTTAATACTTTTATATCCATTTTAGATTTATAGTTTAATATTAAATAAAGTACCTTTTATGCCATACATTATCTAGAGCTCAGAAAATGGAATAAAGCCTTTCTTTCACATGGCAAATACCCATGTACACCAATTCCTAATAAAATCTGAAAATTTACAAGTGTGATTATACCACAGTGGTTACATTAGAATTCCATTAACATCATTTTCATTTAGCATATACTTTTTCATATATTTGTCCCATGCATCTAATGTGTCTTTCCAAAAAGGGTTATCTGAAAGTGTTTTTGAATATTAGAACCCAAACGAAAGTATCTCGTGAGGGAAAGCTTGAAAGATGGTAGCATTTTGGTTTAGAAATATATCATTTGATACATGATAACTTAAGTGAGTAAATAAAAATTATAATATCAACCATTGTTGCTTGTTGTTATGACTAACTTCAACACCCAACTCCCCAAAGATATGACAAAATGACAATTTTATATCTGTTGTTTTACAGAAATCCACGACGCTATCAAATATAACTTAATGATAACAACAACAACAACAACAACAACAACAACAACAACAACAATGCCGGAAATGTCACAATGTCTAAAATTTAAATCATGAAGGCTGAACACAAGAGTGAGTGAGTGAGTTGGGTTTAACGCCGCTTTTAACAGTATTCCAGTTATATCGCAGCGTGTCAGCTTAATGTTGGAGGAAAGCCCGAAGTGATGCAGGTTTCAGATGTTTACCACTTTGGTGAAACCCACGAGCACGGGTATGGTGCTGACAAACCTAGAAACATAATCGGGGCGAACCGGGATTCGAACCCACAATCACAGGTTTCTTGCCTGCCCAAGGGACGCAACTCTGCATCGCGAATTGCGGCGCCTTAGACTTGGCCATCCGTGCCCCCTTGAACACAAGAAAAATGGGACAACATTCAACAATAGGACACTGGCAGATTGCATATAAAGCAGCTTACATGTCGTCTGATGGTTTGGGGGTGAAGGTCACTGAACGTTTAGATGTCCTACTTTCAACTACAGCCTCATCATCAAAGATTTCTGGTCGGAACCCGCGTGCTATCTTTGGAAGAGACCGCCCTTGGCCAGGAACGTCCAGTGTGGCTGAAGAGCCTGAAAACAAAACAAAAAACAGTTAAAGTTAAACGGGCAAGTTCACAAAAAAGTGACCTTGACCATCATAGTCTACCACTAAGTTGGTTGGTTTTGTTTGTTTGTTGTTTAACGCCGCACTCAGCAATATTCCAGCTATATGACGGCGGTCTGTAAATAATTGAGTCTGGACCAGACAATCCGGTGATTGATAGCATGAGCATCGATCCAAGCAATTGGGATCGATGACGTGCATCAACTTAGTCAGCGAGCCTGACCACCCGATCCCGTTAATCGCCTTTTATGACAAGCATAGTGACCTTTTACGGCAAGCATGGGTTGCTGAAGACCTATTCTTCCCTGGAATCTTCACGGTCTCTACCACTAAGTAGTATATCCTAAAGATCACATGAACATGCATTAAGTCTATTTCTAGTGGGAAGCACTCTTACTCTAACAGCGTACGTATCCTATTGTCTTACATGTTTTTGTATGCACATTTTGCTTCTTGGTGAACGCATAAATTAACTTTGAGCAAAAACATGCTTTTCAGATTTCTCCCCACCCTCCCTTAGTTTTAATCTTGCAATTCTGCAGCATCTGAAAATAAAAGTTTAAAACAAACCAACCTTGCTTAATAAAAGATAAAATATTAATTCTTAAAACAAAGCAAAGTATGACAAATTCTGTATCACAGATGTATCATTTTGGCCCTATCAGTATCAGCTGGAAAACAGACACACACGATAACATACATAAAGCATTAATGCATAACATAATTAAAGGTGCTACTTTCTTACCGAGGTAAAACCATGGTAGATACTGTATTTTTTGTAGAAATTTCATACTCCACTAAACATGCTAAATGTACGCATTATTCCTGTCTTGTGTCTACTACATCCAAACAGCACCCTGTGACCTTGTCTATCGCTCTGTCAATGACATCACAATCAGGGTCATGTGACCAATAATGATATGACATCACAATCTAAACCTGGTTTGGTGTCAGCAATGACATCACAAAGGTATGACATCACAATGCTTATGACATCACAGGTTTTATCATTTCCCTGACACAACAAACCCTTGCAAATAATAGAAACATTAAATTCATTTTTTTAATATTAATTATCATCCAGCTCTTATTTGTTAAATATTATCCAGTTTTTCACAAAAACTAATTCTTACAACTTTCGTTAAATTGATTTATCGCCTATACCTTCTGAGGATGTGTCTTCAATGTCGGGCTTGACACCGATATCTACTTCGCTCTCACTGTCAGTGGCGAAGCCATTGTCGGGCCCGTCCTCTTCCCTGTTGTCCCCCGGGCTGTCCTCACCCCCACCCCCAGGGCTGTCCTCACCCCCTCCAATGTCAACATCCCTTTCTTCCACATTGTCTAAGAATTCCACACTTTTCCTTTTCCCAGATCCTGGGCTCTGTCTCTCCATCTGTTTGGTTTGTTCTCCCGCATCCCTGGTCCGCTCTGTGGAATTCGGGGGAGATAGGGACGACTCTTCCTCTTCCATATTTCACACCTATGGCACTGTGGAAGTCAGACATTGGGACATATACCATTCATTATATGGTAAAAATAGCTCCGCCGAAATATGTTGACAAACATGATAAATATTCAACAGGATTAGGAATAGAAGACAATTCAGAGCAAGAAAAAAAGTCAGCGACATATTGCTGTGATTATATTCCTTCTAATCAGGTAAATTAGACAATATTTTATGTCATGCAAAAGGCGGAATAGGCCTCGGGCCTAAAATATTGTAAATAGCCTAGTGAACAGTTGAAATAGTATTTATATTGCGAACGACTTCAGTGATTTACCTGACAATTTATAACGTGATGCATTTTCAACATGATTTAATAGCAAGCACATAGTTTGTTAATCAAATGTCGGGATGACATACCATAACACGTTTACATGAATACAACAATAAATATTATACCTGTACGAATGTAAGACTCTCGTGTTATCGGTCCGCCATTACCTAGTTTGTTTATAGCGACGATCACGTGCTGAGAGGACGGATTTGATTGGCTTATTTCTACCATCATTTGGATCGCCCATGCTGCAAATATCAATTTTACAGCAATGAAAATCCCCGGCGAATCCACAAAACAGCCATACTTGTATCTTCAGGAAATATGTACTGCTCATAAAATAATACATTTACCGTAATAAAGAAAACACTGCTGTCGTAATATTCCAAGCGGTGTCGATGCATTCCAGACCGGTGTGGACCTCCTTTCTCCCCTATAATATTAAGTACTACACCGAGGAACAAAAACTGCCCATCCAGGATCTAAATGACATCTATAATGCTAAGACGATGAGTTGTTTGCACAAATATAATAAAATAATGTACTTTATACTATGTATTCTTACCTTTGTTTGTGAGTATGTGATATTAAATGATCGAAGTCAAAGATCGTATAGGGGCACGAGTGACCCAAGAAATGCCTATCAAACAATCTGATGCTCGGTAGTTTTGTCTCATGTGGTTTAGATGAGTGAGTTGGGTTTAAACGCCGCTTTTAACAGTATTCCAGTTATATCAAGGCGTATCAGCTTAATGTGGGAGGAAAGCCGGAAGTGATGCAGGTCTCAGACGTTTTACCAGGAGCACAGGTATAGCGCTGACAAACCTAGAAACATAATCGGGGCGAACCGGGATTCGAACCCACAATCATAGGTTTCTGGCGTACCCAAGGGAAGCAACTCTGCACAGTTAATTGTGGCGCCTTAGACGACTGGGCCCCCCATGCTCCCTGGTTGTTAATAAAAGCACGAGGATCATATCGCGCTCATATTCTGCGTTACCATTGTTCATAAACATAGGGCATATCCCAGCCGAAAATTTCACGTTGCATTTTTAATATTTTAGCCTCATATATTAGAATCTCGTATGGTTCAATTTATAACAGTAATTTAAGTTATTAGATCTACACACTTTTTTTTAGAGAATAATCGATTTCTTAATGATAACATGTTTTCAGTGTAAATGTAATTTTTCGTAATTTTGATGTTTTAAATACATTAGATTCAATTGTGTGTTTTTTCACAGTGCATTATCTATAAATTATCAAATACTTCGATTAGTGACATACTGGTTTGTAAAAAATAGACTTTTTGAAAAATGAATGCATTCTTGTGGTTCTTTTTCACAATTTTAAATTGTATATGTTCCCTCGAAGCTGTAGTTCAGCTAGGCCAGGAGAAAAATGGAAAGACATAATAACTGAAAACCATTTATATTAAATATTTTGCTGGTTACATTTTCGAAGTTCAATACCAAGAATATATTTTTCCTTTTATGATATATAATTCCATTACTTTCACTGACCTTCAATCATTATCTATTTCAAACTTTTCCTTTTGTAGAATCGGATGAAATGGGAACTGTACTGGAAATAAACTATCACACATGTCCTTGAATGTATATATGTGCATACCAAGGTGTAAACACACTAAAGTCGTATTTATAACACAATATGAAAGAAAAGGTCTCCGATGACCAATCGCTAAAACAGGTGGGCAATTTTTTGTTTACATTTTTGTTTTTTATAAACTTAAGTTTCTTTCCTTACCTTTTTACGTTTTATGGTTTCTCAAAATCTTAGATTTTTTCCCCGATACGATAGTAAATCGGGTTTTAGTTTGGGTTTGATCAGGAGCAGTCGCGTTTGTTCTGTGTCAGCGGCCACATCTGAGCAGGGTACTATATTGTTTTCATTGGTGCAAGATTCCTGTCATTTCGGAAAACAAAGCATCAAAGTCAATATCGCTCAATAAATCAATTTCGTTCACCTCAGTAAGTTTACAGAATTCATTTTCTTCACTTTCGTTATTAGTATTGAAAGATAGCCATCTAATATCCAAATCACCGTGAGGACAATCCATTTTGTTTCATGTAGCAGCTAGACAACATTAAACACCAGAACCAAAGCATTTATTTATTTTTAAGTCAGATGAAATGTTACTAGACAAGGCAAAAATACTAAATTAATTATAATCCTGATAAATGGAGGTATTAAAAAGAAAATAGAAAAACGAGTTGATTGAAAACACCGATCGAGAATTCGGGGAAAACCCGGAAAGTAGTTCCGGCAAAAGTTCACACGATCAATTTCACAAAAAGATGTTCACATCGTGTGAACTTTTCTGTCTGTTCACAGGAGTGTGAACTCCATATATCAGATCACGTGACTACCCATTCTGCCAATCAGCATGAAAGAAACAGTGTAAACTTCAAAGTTTGAAATTATATGGAGATGATTGAAAACACCGATCGAGAATTCGGGGAAAACCCGGAAAGTAGTTCCGGCAAAAGTTCACACGATCAATTTCACAAAAAGATGTTCACATCGTGTGAACTCTTCTGTCCGTTCACAGGAGTGTGAACTCCATATATCAGATCACGTGACTACCCATTCAGCCAATCAGCATGAAAGAAACAGTGTAAACTTCAAAGTTTGAAATTACATGGAGATGTCAACAAGCGACCCAGTCGGGACAAACAGTGACAATGTACGCATTCCGGTACTATCTCGGTAACATTTATCATAAGTATTGAACATTATACTTATTCTTATCATTGGCAAAATATTTTACTGTTATCTTGTCTTCTTACTGATATAAATTTAGCAAAAGAGTCTGGCCGTTCTGTTGTGATTTCAATTTCAAATATCCATGACCACCTTGTAACTCCCAGTGCAGTTTATGCTACCTGAACAGATGATACAAATCCTACTAAGATCGTGTAAAGTATAATTCATTGTTTACACACCATTAACTGAAAGTATTTGTTTATCATGTGTTTAAGTCAAGGTGTGAGTTTGAATAACTTTGCGAGTTGTATTTGAAGTCGAGTAGAAAATATTGACTTTGACCATATCTAGATAGATGTCAGAAACTAACTAAATTGATATGTTGATATAATTCATCTTATTGTAACCTATTGAAGATTTACAATCATAAAACAATCAAAATTGTGCATCAGTTGTGTGTTTGATGTAAATTGTAATGGACTAAATGCATTCTAATGAAATATTAGACCTCTAGATCTACTAGTGCTGCTGTGAACAGTAGTTATTTTAATTTTCATTGTTGACAGATTAGATAGCATGTGTTGTAATATTTTAACTGAATTATTACAGAAAGGGTCTGTAAATATTTAAAGTGAAGTACAGTTTGATCAGCAATTTTGTAAACAATATTTCTACCAAAATGATATTGACTTTTCTGTACCAAATTAATTATGTCATGAAATGAACACAAAAACAAGTGATTAATGGCCAGTAAATCTACATGTGATCTTTATGTAATGTATAGAAACAGACAACTCTTTAACAGTCTGTATTCAGATATTTCAAATTCACAAATTAAGATTACTATAAACAGAATTGTTTTTTTATGAATGTTGCGTAATTCCCATGGGTATTGCAATCATAACTCTTTGTTAAACTAACGAGATCGGGTGGTCAGGCTCGCTGACTTGGTTGATGCATGTCATCAATCCCAATTGCGTGGATCGATGCTCATGATATTAATCACTGGGTTGTCTGGTCCAGACTCGATTATTTACAAACCGCCGTCATATAGCTGGAATATTGTTGAGTGCGGCGTAAACCAACCAACCAACCAAACCAACTTTGTTTAATTGTGAAATCCATCAGGTTTTACGTACACAAACATATTTTGAAACAAATAATTTCTTTTGTGCAAGCAAATGTCATGTAATGTATTATGATTATTAATCATATTAATTTATATATTAGATGATAGTTGTGCTTATTGTGTCAGTGTGCAATGATTATATTGTTATGATGTGATATTTTGCTATTGTTAACAATCTTTAGGACTTCAGTTTATTTTTTAATCAAGTCAAGTGGTGTGATAATTTTGATAATTCAATCAAGACGACTAATATAAAAAAGTATAAATACATAGAGGAAATTTGTTTTCCTTGTCAAATAATGATGATTACATGAATTTATCTCATCTTGTGATCTGACAAAGTTAATATATTCATGAGTGGCACATCCACAAGTCAAAATATCAACTTTAGTAAATCACAAGATGAGATAAATATTTCATTTGACAAAAGATACAAGTCTTATTCATGTTATATTTTCTTTGTGATCTTCACGACCTTACTCAGAGAACCATAGTGTCAGTGAGGCAGACCGACTGTAGGTGTGACAAAACGTGATATTTCACCTGATTTTAATAGTCTTATTTGTTCACTCAAGCGAAGGTATGCTTTCAGCATGGTTAGGTTAAATAAATCTTAGAAGTAGAAATATTATTACAATATTATTGAATTATTTATTTCAGATTTTGTGTCCAGAGTCTCAACACAGAGAATATCTATAAGTCGGCAGTGTCCACTCTGTTGATTTCCTTTCTTCATGGAGAAGATGTATGCTGAAACTGAAACCATCTCCGGTAATGAATGTCTGGTTACAATGTGCTTCCTGTCACATTTCACTTAAATAGGGCGAGGAAGTGAAAAGCCATATTAACTCACCAGATGGACCCTTGACGATCCGGGGAAGAATAGGTCTTCAGCACCCAATGCTTGCCGTGACACGCGACTATGCTTGTCGTCAGAGGCAACCAACGGGATCGGGTGGTCAGGCTCGCTGACTTGGTTGATGCATGTCACCGATCCCAATTGCGTGGGTCGATATTCATGATGTCAATCACAGGATTGTCTGGTCAAGACTCGATTATTTATAGACCGCCGTCATACAGCTGGAACAGTACTGAGTGTGGCGTAAAACAACAAACCAACCAAGCTTAACCCAATACCAGCAATTGCCATTATAGAACCTATACTCATACATTTACCTCAGAAATCCTGGCTATATCCACAGGCGGACTTGGCAGCCATCACAACATATATTTCAAACGCCAACCTATAGCTACACTACACAACTTTTAGACCATCCCAAACAAATTCAGGGGCCTGAAGTTAGCAGCGGGTTCGTTATTCGTTTTTCGTTATTCAAATGCTGTATATTAAACAACTACAGTAATGTGGTCAAATACACTGACACTCATTTAATATATGACAGCAGGTTCGTCTTACGTCATCATCCAAAAGCTGTTTAGTTATTCAGTACTTTTGAATAACGAAAAACAAACCAGCACCGGGTTCGTTATTCAGACTTGGTAAAACAAATATAAGATACCATATTTCCAGTGGGTTCGTTATGTCCATTTTATAAATTTGCTGTGGACAGAAAGTTATATACGTCACAATGCAAAACTGTTCCATCTGACTGCTATACTACTAAAAGGCAATGTATCTATACAGACAATGTACACTTATGTTTACTGAAGCCTTGAACTCTACTGAACTATAATCTAAGTTTACTACACTATGCAAGTGGTTGTCTAGAACTGTGCAAACAAAAGTGAGGTTAACGTGTCACCTGTAAGATGAATACAATCATGGGATCCATTACAGGTCGTAGTCAACGATCAAAGTTACAAACCCAAACAAATCTAATGTCATAGTTTCAGACATTCGGAGAGTAGTAAGACATCTTAATGCAGCTGTGTGATATGTCATCACCATTTACTGACCAGTCATGTAATTCATGAAAACATAGATACATTGTAAAACTCTGTTCTATAGTGGGTGATGATGGGCACTGACCAGAAACGTGTTTTGCTGTGGGAACGGATATAGGTTGTGTGGTTGAAGAAAGCGATAGAGTGGCAGGGTCTCCGAGCAGAGGCCACACTCATTATACAATTAAATTTTCCTATATTTGTTAATTTGTCCTAAAATACAGTCAATATTTAATGAGGGCTACTTCTGCAAAGGTTTTCCCACAATTTAAGTCTTTATTGTAAAAACGTTCATAAATAAAAACAGTAGCAGATTCTTTATTCCATTTATTTATATATTTTCTGGGACATGAACTGAATAACGAACCCAGTGCTGGTTAGTTTTCCTTATTCAAAAGTACTGAATAGCTTAACAGTTGTTGGGAGATAGAACATAGACTATCTTATATTTAATAGAATTGTTGGACATAAACTGAATAACGAACCTGGTATTTGACCACATTACTGTAGTTGTTTAATATACAGCCTTTGAATAACGAAACCGGTGCTAACATCAGGCCCCAAACAAATTCACCATCCAAAACACCGACTATGAACAACTTTTCACATTTCAGTTCGGGATCAACATTCTAAGCGAGTCTTCTACGACGTCAGCGCCCCATTTTATCTATAAATTTTGTACTATTATTTACTATCATGATATTTATATTTAATCTAAACCCACAATGACATAGCCCCTCATCAGCGCCAGTAGCTCCATGTTCCGGGATGGAATATGTCTTCAGCAACCCATGCTTGCCCTAAAAGTTGGTTGACGCATGTCATCGATCCCAATTGTGTAGATCGATGCCCATGATGTCAATCACTGGATTGTCTGGTGCAGACAGCCGTCATATAGCTGGGATATTGTTGAGCGCGGCGTTAAACAACAAAAATCAACATCATTATCTTTGCGATATTTCGTTATTATGTTTCAAGGGGCGGGGAGTGCCACTATATGAGCTGCCAGCTTATCAGTCGACCAGCATCTGCACCTTATCACGAAAGTCGGCCTGTGTGTTGATAGACAAGAAGTCCTGCCACTCCAATCACACACAGCAGCCCTCTCTTATAAGTAGATGGGTATTGTATTTCACACTTCCCATGCTGCATCAGATAAGCAGTAAATATAAGATGAGGCATCTGTATCAGGGGGCCGACTGCTGATTGGCTGCAGTTATAACCGTGACAAGCACGAAGAAACATACTGGGATTACTGTGCGAGGAGGTCGCGGTGAAATTGACATCGAGTGCTGCACGTGGGATTCGACTTGAAACTGACATCATCGCTCTGTTCGATACGAGGCCCGAGACTTGAAGTGAAACGTGTTGCACGTGGGAATTGTGTTGCGCTAACATCACGTGTTGCACGCAGAATTTGTGCTGCAACAAACATGACTTGCTGTCTTAAGGTAGGTAAACAATTAGAACACGTATACAGTAAACTACGGTTATAATGAACCCGCTTATAACGAACTGACCGATATGACGAACTTATTTTTTAGTCCCGGCCATTTGTTGTATATATGCTGTATATATGCTTATAACGAACTACGGTTATAACGAACTAAAATTAGTGGTCCCTTTGAGTTCTGTATTATGTTTGGAGCATGTCATAGCCCTGGAAAACGATCACTGTGTTGTCTGAACAATGTTTGTTGAAATATATATCCTCACAGATCAAAACATTCAGTTTCTTAACGAAATATGTGTGTATTTCCGTACTTGTCGATAAAGCATAACATGTGTTCCGACATGCAAAAAGAATATGTTTGGGAAGAAAACGCTATGTTGGTTTAAAATTTACTAATTTAAATCAACAGAAAATCGTGGCCTGATGCATATAATATGACATATTGATATCATGAGCTTCGATTCACGCAAAAGGAATACGATGCCATGGATCAACCAAGTCAGCAAGCCTGACCACCCAATCCCGTTAGTCGCCTCTTACGATAAACATAGTCGCCTTTTACGGCAAGCATGGGTTGCTGAAGACCTATTCTAAACCGGATCTTCACGGGTCTTTTAGTGAGTGAGTGAGTATGTATGTTTTAATTGTTTTACGCCGCTTTTAGCAATATTCCCACAATATCATCTCAGAGGACGACAGAAATAGGCTTCACACATTGTACCCATGTAGGGAATCGAACTCGGGTGCTCGGCGTGACAAGCGAACGCTTTAACCACTAGGCTACCCCACCGCCCCTCAAAATATATATTAATAAACACAGAATGAGTGAACAGCATTTCAGTAACATCTACGGTTTATCAGCTTGGTGTGGAGGAATTGTGTATGAGTGTCTGACGCATGCATGGACTTGTAGCAATTTCCGAATCCCATGATGGGATTCGAACCACGGATCTTCTGATTCGAGGTCGAACGCCTTGTCCATATGACCTAAGAGATTAAGGATGTCATCTGTGTGATGACTGCACATCCTGCTATACAGTGACGCACATCGAGACATCCACAATGTGACATGTCGCTGATACCAATATAAGGTCGCTCTTCCAAACAACACCGTATATCTCATATAACTTGGCCAGAGAACGCTGTACATCAACGAGTTTGAACTTCGGCTCGCGTGAAGGTTACAATCAACTATCTCAGTGTTTGCCAGTAACGTTTATTTCACATCATGACTGCACGCCACTCTCCTGTGTTTAAACGACACAGGTCTAGTGGTGGAGCGTCCGACCGGAGAGCGGAACGTCCAGGTTTCGAACTCCGGCCGCGTCATACTAAAATGCGTTAAAGGATGGTACTTGTTGTTACCCTGTCTGGCGCTCGGCATTAAGGGGCTAAAACAAGGACAGGTCGGCTCGGAGTCAGTATACTGTGTCTGAGTGGGATATTCTATTCATGTTAAACTGCGGCATGGTATCTCAGTGCGCAAGCACTATAAGTCGGAATTAGTCTGGACTAGTACAAGCAGCCACACACACACACACACGTACATGCACGTCGCAACAAACTTGAACGCGACGTTAAATCCAATTTCACCTCACCTCTCCTGTTTTTAAACTGACAGATAGCGAACAGACATGTGAATTTATCTCAGCCCTTGGGATCTCCAGATTGATAAGAGAAGGGTGTTATTCATAAACAAATGTGGTGTTGTGACAGGCGGTCTTGCGAGGTTTCTGTGCAGATACTTGAGCATTTATTAACATTATCTGACATTTTAATCTCGCAGCACAGTCAGCTTTACGTTCAGACAACTAGAACAAGTGGGGTTAGTGTTGAGTGGTGTTTTGGTTTAAGGCCGCTCTGAACAGCATTTCAGTTACATGTACAAATACATGTATCATATATATAAGTATGTACATGTACGTATATAAGGATACAAGTATCATAAGTATATATATATGTATATATATATATATGTATATATATTGATACAGATATTGTATTCAAAATGGACCATATTTGTATCCCCTAAAAATGGTGACATGTATGCGACTCTTGTATAGTTTTAAACATTAAACGTTTAACTTCTTGTTGATATAAAATACCACAGTCGTTCGCTCTGACCTTAGCATAACAACACAAGCTCATGTATAAGGAGCTATCATCAGGCTCGCTGACTTGGATTGTGCATGTCATCGTATCCCAATTGCGTAGATTTTTGCCATGATGTCAATCACTGGATTGTCTGGTCCAGACTCGTTTCTAATGACCGCTGTCACATAACTGGAATTCTGTTGGGTGCGGCGTTGAACAACAGTCATACAAACAAACAAACAAATCTTTGTTGCAGTCACTCTAGTTTGATAACGGTGTACAAAGCTACACCGAAACGTCCCTAAATGCAACAGACCAGACGGTGTTGCCCATAAGTTGTATTTTTTCTCATTTACTCACCAACTTCTAGACTACCAATGAAACACGTATGTGTCATATATAACACTCGCTAATTTAGTTCTTCCCAATGCCATATAGTTTGGATGTCGCAAATCAATTTAATAACTTGCATGGCTATAAACTGGAATATTATTGCTGCCTGCATTGATAAACCTGACTGTAATAAACAAGGCCTCAGATATATTCACATCCGTTGACTGGGGTGTGATGTACGTGCCAAAGACCCTACCCTTTTATGAAATATTCTGTGACATTTAGGTCGAATGAGCCGTGAGACGTTGGTGTTCACAGCCCCAATCAAATACTCATCAGTAATCAAATACGCTACAGTACATCACAATTAAAACAACAATCAAGACCAGTGAAGATCCCGGTTGGAATTGATCATCATCAACCCCTGCTCGTTGTCAGAAGCGACTAACGGGATGATGCCAAACACTGGATTGTCTGGTCCAGACCGCCATCGTACAGCTTGAATACTGCGACGTTAAACAATCTATAAAACAACAATAATCAAATGTTCAATAACAAAGACTCAACAACAACCATATACACTCCAGTACCACTATATCGTCACTATAACACCAATCAACTGTTTGACAACAACTACTCAATTACAATCAAATACGTAACAACATTCAGCTGTTCATTAACCATTAAAATACTCAACAAAATTCACATACTCCATTATAGCTATAAGTAAATACTCAACATGAAGCAAATACACTTTACTACACTACCGTAACCATGTCCCAAACAAATCAACCAAACAACACAACAATCAAACTTATTATAACTGAACAACAAGTACACAGACTTAAAATCACACGGTCATATGAAATAACCTACATCTCTACTTTTTCCAGATCATTCCACAAAGCGACGCCGTCAAAGACGAGAGGAGAGAGATGGAACCACACATTTCCAGAAGAATTGGCATCATTGGAACGGGCACCTTCGGCAGAGCTCTTGCTAAACGATTGATTCTCTCTGGGTATGACGTCATCATCGGCAGCAGAAAACCAGCATGCCGGAAATTGTCGGAATATGACGAATGTCTCCGTGACGTTAAGCTCACAACAATCACAGAATGTGTGAATCTGTGTGAGGTTGTCTTCGTTGCTCTTCACGCAGAACACTTCCAAGACACACTATCACCTCTCACAGACATATTCACCAACACAATAACCATCGATGTGTCAAACAGAGATCGTCCTTCAAACAAAATATCTAACGCGGAGCTTCTTCAGTCTTTGTTGCCAACAGCAACGGTCGTTAAGGCCTTCAACGTCACTTCAGCCTACGTAATGGAAAACGACATCGCCGGCGGGAGTAGAAACATCTTCGTTGCTAGCAATGACGTCAGTGCACGAGACAGAGTGAGTAACCTTGCACGTGACATGGGCTTTGTGCCAGTAGACTTCGGTGGGTTGACGTCATCACGGAGAATCGAGGCGTACGTCACACGTCTATTCCCTGAATGGAAGATGCCAGTCCTGGTCACCGGTGCCATATTCGGTATTTGGTGTCTGTACACAATTTATTTGTGTTTTATAAGACACACGTACAGTTATGATCAATTATTCTTGAAAGTTCTCAACAAACCAATCAGCGCGACGGCCATTACACTAATGACCTTGACTTACATGCCCGGATGTTTCGCCGCTTTCATGCAGATGGCGTATGGGACAAAACACAAGCCGTTCCCGAAATGGATGGATGCTTGGTTGAAGTCGAGAAAACAGCTTGGAGTTCTTTGTTTCATCTTGATTTTAGCCCATGTTCTTATGTCCGTCATACTGATTACGCCGGCAAATTTCAGCTCGTGGTTTCATTCAACCGCCATTACAATACCCGCGAATCTTACACACGACCTTCACCTTCCCATGAAGACGGTGATGATATGGAAGGGCGAGGCCGCATGTCTTGCCGGTATCGTGGCGTTCATCCTGCTCTGTCTCCTAGCAACCACCACGCTGCCGTCTGTCAGTGATTCTTTGAACTGGCGGGAGTGGCGCTTCGTCCAATCATCGCTGGGCTTTACAATGTTGTTTATTCAACAGGTCACGTGATGATCATGGGCGTTCCTGGTTGGATAGAGACGGGATTTCCAGAAGCGTTCACTATTATCAGCTTCCTGTGTTTACTACTTCCCGTTTGTGTTGTCGTTATGAAACTGGTACTCATTCTGCCGTGTGTTGATAAATATTTGTCAAAAATACGGAAAGGCTGGGAACACAATACACAGAGACTCCACACCAACACGGGATCGACAGAGGAACGACATTTGTGAGGACGGCATGTGACGTAAGAAGCACATCGCCACCACTCGCCCCTTTCCATAATCAGAGAGGAGACTGCACGATAAAAGTAGGTTTGTAAAAGAATCCTACCTTTTTTAATTGCTGGAAATGGACGCGAAACAAAGGCCTTGTCAACCTTTCACCTCTTTTCGAAGGAGTCCAGCCATACCACTTAAAACAGAATGATCTTTACACGATGTACCCAGAAAGAATCGAACATTGAACTTCGGCGTGACGACCCAACGCTTCTGCCACTAGGCCCTTTATGCGCCTGGGCCTAACCTATAGTTAGTTTGATTGTTATTATGTTAGAGTAGCTGTTAATTCCATACCTTATTGATGCATTATTCATAAAAAGGCTCCTTCTGAGATCCTACGACTGTTGTGCAGTGATCGGAACCGTGAGGACAAGCAAGACCCAGTCACGTTCTATGCCATACACCTGCATGTCTTTACAACGTAGGATCACGTGTAGTTCCTGGTTTGAATTTGTCTCCAGCATGAGCAAGTTAATCAGCGTTGTAAGAGTCGCCTGAAGTTTTTTGTTTGTTTATTTGTTGTTAAACGCCGCACTCAGCAATATTCAGGCTATGTGATGGCGATCTTTTAAAAATCGTGTCTGGACCAGACAATCCAGTGATTTATATCATTAGAATCGATCCACGCAGTTCGGAACGATGACATCCATCAACCAAGTCAGCGAGCCTGACCACCCGATCCCGTTAGTCACCTCTGACTACAAACATAGTCAGCTTTTACGGCAAGCATGGGTTCGCCTGAAGTGGATCGGGTGGTTGTGAGTTGTGACGCTGCCAGCCCCCTGTTTGTCTCTTCCAGTTGACATTACTTAGAGGCCACTGTAACGCAGCCTGAATATTGCTGACAGCGGGGTAAAACCTTGAACTCCCTTCAATGTGCATGTGTAAAACTAGACGTGGGTGTTGATGACTAGTAGACTGTGCCAGACGTTGCTGTCCAAAATATAATGTCATCTAGGCGTTTTGATGTTGTTGTTTTTATGTGTGTGTGTGTGTGTGTGTGTGTGTTTGTGTGTCGGGGGGGGGGGGGGGGGGGGGGGGGGGGAGGGGGAGCTGTAAAACTAGACGCGAGTGCTGATGACTAGTAGACTGTGTCAGAAGTGATGTTTTACTCTAATAGTTATATGTTTAGATTGATTCAACTGGATGTATATATAGGTAGTCGTAAATAAAACATCATATATCGTGTGTATCAGTTTGTTGTAATATAATATTCCAGGGCAGACATTCTCAAATCAATTAATCAACCTTAAAAACAAAAACTCACTGACGTCAAATCTGATCAATACTTATGTCAACAATAATAGCTTTTCAAAATGACTATTTAATCACTAACACAACAAAAGTGTAAACAACGAAACACGAAATCAGTGACATCGTTCTTTGCAAAGGTTCGATCCCCGGTCGCGTCTACCAAAAGACGTTAAATGATGGTACTTGTTGTTACCCTGTCTGGCGCTCGGCATTAAGGGGCTGAAACAAGGATTGGTCGGCTCGGAGTCAGTATTCTGTGTCTGATGGGGGAATTCATGTTAAACTGAGGCATGGTATCTCAGTCAGTTAGCACTATAAATCGGCATCAGTCCGAACTAGTACAAGCAGCCACACACACACACGTGCATGCACGTCGCTATATAAGTGCAATAATCTTGGACGCGACGTTAAACCCCATTTCACCTCACCTCATTGCAATAATGCAGAACAAACCCAACCGTTTTATTACCAGCCAATCATAGAAACATTAGTCCGTTCGTGGACGTTACCTAAATATTTGTAAACGCAAAACTGCTTGGTAAGCCAACAAAGGCCACAAAAGTACTTGCAATTATATTTTCAAGGCAATCAAATTAGGTCTGTTCCAGCGAGTTCTCAGATGACCTCACACAAACAGCAGTGATTCTCGCTTAATACGGTGCACAACAAAGCCTTGTGGCGTCATCTCATTAGCGGACTGAAATAAGACACACGTCACCACTACGTCACTGCTATGTCGCATCTCCGCCTGTGTATTCACAAGCGAGCAGGGGGCACGGGTGGCCCAGTCGTCTAAAGCGCCGCGATTCGCTGTGCAGAGTTGCGTCCCTTGGACACGCCAGAAACCTATGATTGTGGGTTCGAATCCCGGTTCGCCCCGAGTATGTTTCTAGGTTTGTCAGCACCATACCCGTGTTCGTTGGTTTCACCGAAGTGGTAAACGTCTAAGACCTGCATCACTTCGGGCTTTCCTCCCACATTAAGCTGACACGCCGTGATATAACTGGAATACTGCTAAAAGCGGCGTTAAACCGAACTTGGTTGATGTATGTAGATCGATGCTCATGATATCAATCACCGTATTGTCTGGTCCAGACTCGATTCTTTACAGACCGCCGTCAAATATCTGGAATATTGACGAGTGCGGCAACAAACAAGCAAACAAATAAGTAAACAAACAAACAAACACCAAATCTGTAAACACGACCAGCATCACTTCTAGCTCTGCTACGACATTAAACTGACACTAAACAGACTATTCAGCATTTAATCCTTTCTCCTCACTCTGTAAATCGAACACTATAGCTCAGTCACTATCATCAGTATGTCTCAGTACCTTTCTAGATAGAGAATGCATGTTAGCCATTACGCTGCAGCAGAAACCAATGCAGAAGAACACAAGGATTAGACTATCTATCAAACGATCAGACACACAGCGTTAGCATGCTGTCAAAGTCAGCGTAGATAAGCCTGCCTTCCTTTACCTCGTCACTGTGACAGCAGATACCCCTGATGGCGTTGTTTGTTACCACGTGATACATTTGTGAATTTAGTGATGGGAGTCTCCTGTCACTCGGGGAGACTGAGGTAAGTGGAACTATAGCAAACTAAGAACTTAGATCAGGTAGGGATCTCTTGCTTAAATATATTCCACTTCTTTCTTTAACATTATACGTCATTCTACAGCCGGTGTTAACAATAAGCGCAGGTCGTCATATGGCGACGTCTCTGTGTGTGTGGATGTCGTAGGAACTGTATGTTGTTGAACTGTTGGTTGGTTGGTTGTTTTGTTGTTTAACGCCGCACTCAGCAATATTCCAGCTATATGACGGCGGTCTGTAAATAATCGAGTCTGGACCAGACAATCCGGTGATTGATATCATGAGCATCGTTCCACACAATTGGGATCGATGACATGCATCAACCAAGTCAGCGAGCCTGACCACCCGATCCCGTTAGTCGCCTCTCAGGACAAGCATAGTCACCTTTTACGGCAAGCATGGGTTGCTGAAGACCTATTCTACCCCGGATCTTCACGGGTCTTGAACTGTTGAGGCCTATTACAGTATCATGCTTGGACTTCACACATGTACGTTATCACGGATCCTTACCTTAAAAATCATAAAGCATGTAAATAAAAACAACAACACCCTTTCAATAATCATAAGAAATCTCTGTTAAAATCTCTGCTACATCATAAGAATGCGTTTAGAAATCCCTTTTAAATAGTGATGATAAATAGGGATGGGTTTCGCGGCAATGTCACACATGCGAAGACAGTACCTTTTGTCAGTACAAGGATGACATCGGAAATACTGTTGGGCGACGCAACCTTACCTATGCTCACACTTGTAACGTGTTGCCGGACACTATTGATAATGGGCTATGTTCCAGATATTGACATGGAGGAAATCCATTGGTATGCCGTCTCCCGCCTCAAGTTCTCCACTGCCTGGTACCCATTTTCTGCCCGGTTTAGACATTGTAATACCATCTGAAAAGTCTGAGACATTGTCACTGTGTGTCACACATTGACAGCTTTATTGATCCATATAATTATATCTGCACAAAAAAGTTGTGGTTTGGGATATTTCAATCATATTAAATGCCTGAGTTCTTGTTTAGTGTGGTCAGGTTGTTTTCTATTACAAATTGCTTCTTATTTGACACACAGCTAAATGTATGAGTGAAGAGTTATTATGGATTATCTGTCCTGAGTGAAAATAATGTTGAAAGTCCCTGGCTTATTATCCATCGCCAAGTCTTACCAATAAGAAGCTAAAAGAACAAAAACAGAAACATGTGGGAATGATGTTTCATTTGAATTGATAGAAAAATACATTTTTAGAATGCTTTCTGATATAAATGACAAGTTTCGTGCGGCACACCATTTGTTGAAAAAGATGAATAAACAGAATGGATGGGGAAAAAGTAGTTCCAGCAATTCGTCCGTAAGCAGTGAAATTACAGGATGTCTAAAGCAGCCGGTCGGCATAAAGCACCTTCCTGCCAGGTAACAGGAAAAGTTCATCTCCCTTCCCATATGAGCTATAAACACTTTTAGTGTTCGACACCATGGATTTTATTTGATTTCACCAACACATAAAATAAAAATTACAAGCGTAAGGTGTGTTGTCAAACTGCATCCCTATCTCCGCATATAATGCATGTAGAGACAGCTACAGAGACAGACAGCAGAGACTCGTTTTAGGTGAGGTGAAATTGGGTTTTAACGTCGCGTCAATGAATATTGCACTTATGTAGCGACGTGCATGCACGTGTGTGTGTGTGCGTGGCTGCTTGTACTAGTCCGGACTGATGCCGATTTATAGTGCTAGCTTACTGAGATACCATGCCGCAGTTTAACATGAATACCCCACTCAGACCCTGTATACTGATTCCGAGCCGACCAGTCCTTGTTTTAGCCCCTTAATGCCGAGCGCCAGACAGGGTAACAACAAGTACCATCTTTTAACGTCTTTTGGTATGACGCGGTCGGGGATCGAACCCCGGACCATCCGCTCTCCGGGCGGACGCTTTACCACTAGACCACGGAGGCGGTCACACTCGTTTTAACGCCTGATAGATAACTATACATATCGATTTACACGAGCTGTTTAGACATCTGTTCTTTTATGAGCATTGTGCATTACCTTCTCTCATGCATTTAACCGACAAGTTTGAAGTGTCGCGTGTCTCTTACGTTCCTGTTTTGTTTCACTGTTGAACATGGCGGCTGTCATATTTGGCTGTCTATTGTCATTGACATGGTGTGTCGTATAAAGTTTATTTCACGTGTACAGAGCACAATGGATGATAGAATTTATGTGAACCATTTTGTTGAAGCAAGTTTGTTTGAAGTCATCATACAAGGAAAATATGTACTAATTGTTCATGATGCAGTAAACATAACACTTTGCCGGAAGTATTGTCATACAATAGTTATCTCCTCACAAATTGTCTCCCTTTATCGTGCCTGGCCCGTACACAAACTATTGATTTCATGTTTACTTTAGTTCCACATTGATAAGGCAAAATAATGACAGACAGTCGTTTATTGAGTTGATATCGCTTCTTGCCATTTGTATTTCTCTTGAAAATGTTTCGTTATAAACTATTAATTTCTCATTTAACTCTTCAGTCGAGACTTTTGTTTTGCAAATCGACATTTTTCTTACTTGACCAGAGTGTATTCTTTCGCTTTCAACAGCGGTCTTGTAGCTTTCAAGAATATGTTTCTGAATTTGGTAATGTTTGTTTGTTTGTTTGTTGTTTAACGCCGCACTCAGCAATATTCCAGCTATATGACGGCGGTCTGTAAATAATCGAGTCTGGACCAGACAATCCAGTGATTGATATCATGAGCATCGATCCACGTAATTGGGATCGATGACATGTATCAACCAAGTCAGCGAGCCTGACCACCCGATCCCGTTAGTCGCCTCTTACGACAAGCATAGTCGCCTTTTACGGCAAGTATGGGTTGCTGAAGACCTATTCTAGCCCGGAATCTTCACGGGTCGAATTTGGAATATAATAATATCCAAATGAATGATAAGAATTTTAGTGACCTCAAATATGTTTTATTACTTTTGGTGACGACACGTCCCCTGCGACCCGTTAGATCCGGGGTAGAATAGGTCTCCAGCAACCCATGCTTGTCATAAGAGGAGACTAACGGGGTCGGGTGGTCAGGCTCACTGACTCGGTTGATACAAGTCATTGTATCCCAATTGCGTGGATCGATGTTCATGATTTCAATCCTGGATTGTCTGGTTTAGACTCAATTATTTACAGACCGCCGTCATATAGCTGGAATATCGCTGAGTGCGGCGTTAAACAACAAACAAACAAACAAAACACGCCCAACACGCCCTTGCGTGTCAGTTAGGGAGAATTCACGTTTCAAGGATTCACCTTTGTAATGTTATAACATCCCGTGGACAACTACACCAAAATATTATAATACATAGGGAATATTCCATATGTATCGTAAAATGTCATGATTCTCTCATCTCGTGACGGGGGCAAGTAGATATTTTCACTTGTGGCTACCCCGTCACTCGATGAAAGAAACATGATATTTCAAGGAAATAATGAGTCAAGTTAAATTGGTTTCCTTGGATAATATGCTGAATGTTGCCACCCATATTTTTCGGTTAAGTAGTTAAGTTCAGCCACAATTCCATTCATGTTGACGCAATAAAAATAGACGAATTACATAACATGTTTTGGATCAATACACGAGGGTTAAGTCTGGGGCACTACCGCAGGACATGATAAATATATGTATATAGTCGTTTTATTTCGAAGAAACAAACACCAAAGTACATGTTATGGTCCTCACTAAAATATTTAAATCATTTCTTAACCTGACACAACATATTGGAGTCTCCTTTTTCCCTTCAACCATTTAACAAAGAAACAAAAACGTGCCTTTTACCCAACCAGGGCGCCGGTTGCTCTTGTTTACAAACAGATTGTTAATCCTTAATCTTTCGCGTTCCTTTTCATTGCACACGGGATACGTATGTATATGTGCTCATATCCTTGACTTCACAGATACCTTTCTAGGAGGTTATAACATTATAATTTTTTAATTTGAAGTTTACACGATATACGGCTTTTCCATTGGACGAGAGGTCGGTCACATGACCGCGAAATTGACGTTCATAAGTGTATGAACGACACAATTTGACACAATTCCCTAGCACGAAAACATACATAAGCGTTCTATCTGATCATTTAGAACATTTATTCTTGGTCTCAGCGTTTCAGTATACATTGTGAAATGTCACAGAGCGTGACTGCATGATTGTTCACGAATATCCTCGCTACGGCCTATTCTAATGAACAAAGGAAGAAATGCACATCTAAACTATCGTAGTATCGACTCGATCCGTGTCTAGGCTGACATTGACCGTCTCCAGCAATCTATGAATTTACCCTAGTGTCTGTTTGACGCATCTTTATTCACCTTTCAATGGTTGCCCAGTTGATCAATGATGACTAACACATGTAACCGCCACAGGTTCATTAACAACTTTGGAAATATCTCCCGTCACGTTTATCGTGTCGGCCATTTTGACGTCTTGTACCTGATGTAAATGTATTACGAAGAGCTGTCATTGTGACTGACTTACTGAGGTAGTACTTTACAAAACTTTCTCATCTAATGAGGATATACAAAACTTTCTCATCTAATGAGGATATGATTTGTAACATTAACACAACAACATATCGGATCATGATGTAGTGTAACTATTATTTCAGAGACTACAAGAAGAACTGGAGGCATATGAAGCTTTATCAGGGGTTCCCAGGTCACTGACTCCAGATAGGGCTAACATTACAGAGCAAGTCCAACGAGCAGGTACATTGCACGAAGGGACAATCCATCTTATAAACATGTTCGTCACGCCGAACACCCGGGTTCGGTTCCCGACATGGGTACAATGTGTGAAGCCCATTTCTCGAGTCCCCCGCCGTGATGGTGCTGGAATACTGCTAAAAGCAGTGTAAAGCTCACTCACTCACTCTTATAAACTTAAAAAGTGATGAACATAGAAACATCAAAAGATAAGTAGGAGCTTGAATAGATAAGTCTAAATCGGTTTCTTTACACTTTTACACCATTAGGTTCCACTGAGAGAAAGTGCCAGTTTTCAACTCACTCTTGCTGTGATGAGAATCAGCTTTGTCTTCTTCCGTGCCTTCATTCTGCCTGCAAGCCATGCATCGATCACCAAGCTACCAAAGCAAAGCAAAACTGCACACAGTGTCCCTCTTGCGGCCACGAGTTCATGGACCACACAGCAGTTGATCATGTCAGACGCAATGAAGCTGCCTATGTTGCCAACGTTGATGGAGAGAAGAAATGCAACTATCTCGAAGGAGATCATCATGCAAAGTCTGACATGTACTGTCACGAATGTGATGACCTGTTCTGTTCCGACTGTCAGAACCTGCATGACTGCTGAAAAGGAATCAAACCACAGAGTGGGTCAAATCAACGAGGACGAAAATATCCCAACAAATCAATGGCTTAAAGAACTCAACTGCAGAGACTACCCTGACACTATGTTGCATTGTCATGATTGTGATAACCTGCTCTGTTCTGACTGCCATAAAGTGCATGACATACCGACACAGAATCGAAACCATAAGATCCCCCAGGCAGGAAATATCCCTTTGAAGCAATGGCTGAAAGATCCCATCTGCAGAGACCACCCTGACACTAAGCTGCAGCTGTATGACCACACATGTAAGCAGGCTATCTGCCTTGTGTGTGTACACTGGGCCCACAAGGATCACAAGAGTGAAGCCTATCGGGGTGCAATGGGTCTGCCTGAGGAGCAAGTGCAGAAGCAACAACTAAAACTGGAAGATGTCACAGACAGGACGGGAAATGTCAAGAATCACCAAAATGAACTGGGCAATACACAGAGAAAACTGGAACAAAAAGTCATTGAAGTTTTCAGAAATGCTGCTGTAAAGTTTCTTCATCGACAGAGGCAACTCATGAACGGGATTAAAGGGAGTCTACAGGCGCCCAATGAAATGGTTCAAGAGAAACAAAAGACTACACTGAGAGAACTTTTGAATCTACAAGACGAGAGGAGCTCATTACTCTTCACTGGTGTACTGCAGAAGCAATCTGATGAAAACATCAAGAGGCAGCTTCCAGAAGATGACACACGAGATACGCGAATCCTTCTTTCCTGTCACGGCCAGAAAGCTCTGGGGGAACTCATCGACACATTTGGTGGCCTCGCCTCCAGTCTCGACTTGGGTGATATTCCAGATTCACAGCCTACTTTACAAGGTAAATATATATGAAAACATGTAAATTACTACAAAACCCATGGGACATTGCCCAGTTACTCATTCTACTGTCGAAACTAAACCATTTCATAAATGTCTCAATCACCTTTATCCATGATACGTCATCAACGAAAATAGTGTAAACAGTATCAGAATCGACTAAAAGGACATTGCATTGTGAATATTCATTGTAAAGCGATCGTTAAAGACAATACAGTTTTGCCAGAGCCGGAGAGAACAAGAAACCAAAGCGGTAAAATCTTGTTTAAAATACAAACTTATGATGTTATGGTAAATGTAATTGAATATTTCTTTAAGATCAATATGGTTTGAATTGGACTCTGACATTTGTAAACAACTTCAGTACGGCATCGAATAGAATAAATATAGTCTGTGAGCCTATATATCTTTTGTTCACTAACTGATTTCTTTGATGCAAGTGTTGTTGTTTCAGCTACATGAAGGGTGGTGGCATCAGCTTGACCCGATAATACATCGCATCCCAGGTACAATAACACTGGGATTGAGGATGGGAAAATTAAATAACACATTTAACACTGCAAAGGGTATAGTATACTCAGCGCATAATTATTCAAATTTATCTGCCAATATGACTTGCATCATAATGTTGACATATGCATTTGTAAACAATACAATCAGATGTTTTTAGTGTAATTCAATATCTTTATTTAACAACTGAATGCAAAGGAACTGACACCAGAATACCGGGATCACAGGACCTCCAACCTGAACTGCAGACATCACAAGACGTGTATGACGCTGTTTTAAATGTAAGTTCAATCCTCCCGTGGGCATTGTGGGTTAATACAGGTCTCCAGTTCTCACTTCTGACTGTAAGAGACAACTAAATGGATCGGGTGGTCAATCCATAAAGTGTTGACTACATGCCCAGGTGAGCTACAGTGTTATAGCACTATTATTAACCACGCTATGGGCTATCATTACCAAATCCATTCACCTTTCATTGGCAAATACTGTAGCCTTACAGATAAGAAGAATAAAATAATAATTTGTATGTTAAAATTATACATTTAACTCGTTCAGTTGTTTTTTTGTGGTTTCAGATATCCGCTTTAATGATGTCATGAACTAGACGTTGCACTCTTGATTCCAGCACTAATCTTGTCATGACCAAATGCTAAAGTTGATATTCAGCAAGTTGAAGATAACTGACACCACCTTTAAGTATAAGTTTCACAAATATGGTGAAATATATATTATATATATTATAAGAATGGTATTCAGATTTTTTTTGTTTTCACTACTGATTAATATATAGTTTAAAAAATGGATTTCTGTAATAGAATAAAGTATTGGAATACATGTGATACTAGTTGTGTTTCCGTCACTAAAGTGTGGATGTTTTATGCTGTTTGAGAGAAAAGTTGGCCTAATGGTCTAAAATGCTTCAACACTGTCATCCTCCTCAAATTACAAGAGTAAAGGCTACGTATTTCAAATATCCTGATTCACCTGGCGGTCACATCCGCACAAACATCCTGCAAGTACATGCGTAACCACTGCTGTTACAACGTATTGCTTGTGTTAACCCTCTGACTGATAAAGTATATTCCTGCTTGACTGTCTTGATTTTGCCCTCACAAGGGATGCATATTCCATATCATCAACTATTTAGGACCTTTTTGATGGTGTTAATTATCGTTTAATCATTTTAAAGGAAAGCGTTGTTTGAAAACTTTTGATTGATGTGTTTAAAAACAGAATAGTTTTATGATTGGTAGATTAACAATCGATTAATATGTTGTGTATGAAATCAAGTTTTTTTTATAAATGGCGGAAAAAAAATTGATTACTTAGATTGTTTGTGGCTGTATCCTCCAAGGGGGTTCAAGTACTGTAAAAGTATTGTTCCCCCTGAAAGGCTACGCAAGTTCCACATATATTAAAGTAAATTTAGAGCTATCACGATTTTAATAGTAGAATCTAATAATTGTCATTTTAATAAGTTAGTAAATAATCGCCAACACTCGAAGGGATGATGTAAATCCTGTTTGGTCCTTGCAGGTAGCAAATGTACTGTAATTCCCCATGGCCCCCAGACGATAGGTCATTGGCTGGCTGTCTATAGCCTGTTTGTTTTTTTATTTAATACTAGTTTCTTACCTTTTTCTGTGATAAGTCTTGTTATTTTACTGTCTATTGTTGGCAGGTTGTCATTAATGTTTCATTGTATGTATAATATGTAACCCTTGATAGTTGCGATATATCTGATATTGCCGAGGTGACTTTTTAAATTTTTCACTCACTCACTGAGACTGATTAAGGTGAACAATTTCAAATACACTTGAATCACGAAACATCTTAACAAAATGTATTTTATGAGTCGCACATATTTTGCTCACTGTATGAATCTTGTTAGTTCTGAGGAATGAACCTGGACCGATGTGATGCTATCCAAAACCTAGGAGTAGTTGTTCCACTTCTGACCCATTCCGCCAATCAATGGATTTGTGATGTAAACAGCAAATTATTGATATGTTAGTTTGCTTCATTTGCTATAATTCTTAATTTAACTCTAAAATAAAACACTGAAAGCAGACTCATGTTTGTTTTAATTTGCATAGTTATCTGCGAGTTGTGTTATAGTCAGTTGGCCAGGAGTGAAAAACAAGCTTTTCGTTCCCACATTTTCCTGTACACCTTAAACCTTTTCAAATGCATAAAGGAGGTATTTGTACACAATTTTCATTGGGTAGTAAGCTTTCAAGTGTGCGCGTGAATTTTCAGGGGGTCAAAATTGCATAAATTGAAGGCGAAATGCATAATTTGACATAATTGGCGGTAACATTTTTATTAAGTCATAAAACTATCCAAATACTGTCTTTGATTACAGGTAATGTGTTCGGTTATCTGAATTTGGCAAACATTTTGTTTCATTTAACTGTTATTTTAATTCTCAGTTGAAACATTGATAAAAATAAGTTTTTTTTACTTCATTTTCAAATCTTGTGAGTAGGTAAAAACACTAATTCCATTGAATGTGACAATAAAACCACTATAACTGGGTATTGAAATCTGCCTGAACCATTGTACTTTCCTAAATAGAAAACAAAATGAAAACATATTACATACGGGCTGAGATAGTGTATACAATGTTACCCCACCCGCTAAAAAACAATTTTGACGAAAATTGCTTATTGAGATATAGTGGTAGATGATGTTGATATAGTGGATGAGTGGAATGATTGCAACAATGCTTAAAAACACCAAAATGGTAAACTCATAAAGAAAAAATATGTTTCAAGTTTTTCTGTTAGCATTTATGGTGGCCATCTTGAATTTCAAGATGACCGCCATTTGACCTGTTTTCAAAATCAAGATCTAATATAGTTCTTCAACATGGTCATGTAATATATCATATGAAAGCTTTTCACATTGTCTTTTCAATGAAGTACATTATTCACTCACTTCTGTGGTAAACTGATCCCAAACAATGAAAAAAAAGAAGAAATATTGAAAGCTATTTTCTCCAGCGGCTAAATTTAGATTTAAATTAACATGGACATCAATTCACTCAAAATTGTAGATATACTGCACCTTTGTCTGAGCATTTCACAAGTTTTACATTTGAGTGAAGAAACAAACATGAGAATACTTGTAGTATTATGAAGTATGAAAAAACATTGTGAAATAATGTCACCTCTAATCACCGTCAGAGTACGTCTCATCTGGAGTGAGTTTTTATTTTACGCCACTTTTAGCAATATTCCAGCAATATCACGGCGGGGGACACCAGAAATGGGCTTTACACATTGTACCCATGTCGGGAATCGAACCCGGGTCGTCGGCGTGACGAGCGAACGCTTTAACCACTAAGCTACCCGACCGCCCCGTCTCATCTGGAGAGGTAGGTAAGTTGTTTCTGTTTAGACATGACACAGCACAACTGTATCTTTGATGTCGAAGGCGCCAGTTTCTTCTGTTGGTTCCAACAAATACGGTTGTGCGATACATATGTTCCAGGTCCACAACCTGTGACCGCATGGAATGCTGGTAGAGCTGCTACAACATCTGAGAGAATGAGAGATTGTTGTACATCATCAACTGTGGTCTTCCAGAACATCGGTCCAGGGAGAGGCAATGATGTCGCAGCAGCTCGGTGCAATGGTCAAGTCTTGAGACCACACGCCATACCTCATTTGTCACGTCGCCGTAACCACCAGTTTCCGCATGATAACGCCCGTGTTATGATGGTGTCGTGTTTCACTTTAAGAACATTTGACACTTTAATTTCAACCTTGATGATAAGTTTTGCCAAGTTGCATCTTTTAAATATGTATCAACGTATGTTTACTGTGTTTGGACAAATAACTTTTTACATCATTGTCACAGATACCAAATCGTGCTCCTTAGGTTCTTGGAGGCATCACCCACACCGCCGAAACCATCCAAATACGGTCCCTAGTAACGTTGCTATCAAGATCAGATTCCAAACTTCCAATGAAACTGTGATCAAGTTATTATATTCTAAAAGGGGTAATTGGCTTCGGTTTCGTATTCTTGAAGCAAAGGGTGACCACAATCCTTCTTTATATTCACGGTTGCGTTTGGAAAAAAAGGTCTACAAGTAAAGCTGGTGAGTTGGAAGATGTTACAAAGTTTCTGTCTTGAGGCCTTTTGATTGAATGGGCCAGTAAAACTCAATTACTGGTCCTACAATCAATACTCTTAATTACAACAAAGGTCTTATCCGGGAGAGAGATCAAATTCACGTTGATGCATAAATTGTGTTTGAAATAAGAAGTGAAGGTACCATTGAGGCAAAACGATTTACCTATCATAAAGATGGCCCCCTATTCCTTTCGCACACATATCGTTTGACTATTGACACTCCAGTACTTCCCAGTCGGATGTTTTTCTATACATGTGGATCTTTTCATCCAACGTCCTACACATTGCTTCAAATGTCAGAAGTGTGTTCAAGGGCACATTTTCTGAATAAAATAAGCTAACTTGCTTCATATTTGGAGAATTTTGTGATGATGACAACACAGGTAGCCAGACCATAAAGTGCTGAAATTGCAAAGACAACGTATGACATCTTCAACTGACTGCTCCGTTTAGAAATATGAGGCCACTGTGCCCAAAATGAAATCTGAGAAAAGATTCAGCTGCACTGATGCTAGTGAAGACGCTCGGTTACTTCACATTTTCGGACGCCACATGCCCAACAGAGCCTTCAATTCTCAGAACATTCACAGCCACTTTCTGAAGTAGAACCTACATTAACACACACAGAACCAAACATCGAACAGACCAAATCTATCCATGCCAACCTTAAGAAACAAACACATTCAATCTGACCTTATGCCAAAGGAACTCAAAAGATTCTGTTGGTTGCTTCAAGATTTGGGTTGTTTGAAGATATGGTGGATACCGAAGTGTTTACCAGTGGTCACTCACCAAAAGAGAAAGCTAGAGCGGTATCACCCATTATCCCACCTTAAAAACAAACGCATTAATTCAGTGGAATTGTCGAGGTTAAAGGGCATTTTTTTACACGATAAAGCAATCCATTTGGGGGTTCAACAAATCATAATGACAAAGGTGCAAGACGACTTGCTTCAAAAACATAAACGATGTTCGTTTAATGATGGTAGTGATACATATCTACATCCAGCAACAGGTACATACTCTTCCAAAGACTTATCTATATCGATATTTCTGGTCAGTTTATGACGATTAATGTGGTAGTGATCATTTTCCGGAAGACCCGGGTTCGATTCCCGACATGGATACAATTTGTAAAGCCTATTTCTGGTGTCCCCCGCCGTGATATTGCTGGAATATGTCTAACAGCCGGGTAAAACCATACTCACTCACTCACTCTCTTATGTGACATTGCAACAGAATCTTTTCCCAAAACATCGACCAACTCCAGTGTACATACTCCATGTTACACTGATGGCTGTAGAAAAGCTAGGAATGTCAGGAAGAAGTCGAAAAGACTATATGGGTGTCATACTCCAGCATTAAAGACATACATAGTTGTCATGAATAGAAATTTTAGGCAGGTGCGACCCATGCCATTTTCCTATAGAAATATACAGAATTCATCGGTCCATATCAATAGATTGGCCCGTGAGCCACCGCCTTGTAGGTTTGGACTTATTCTATTTTATATAATCAATGTTATTAAATCCATGATCAAAACTTGTGTGATATCTTATGTCTAAATTATCAAGTAATAAATGCACATGGTATGGCGTGACGGGACAATTGTTTGACCCCTGAAGGTGAAGTAAGGGTCGAAGTGGTGAACGGTTCCTGGCACCAGTGCCCTCAATCACAAAGGAGAGGCAGCGTAAAATTGTTCAACGTCATTCGAAGTATTTTTCCGCATTCCAAAATTTAGAAATAGTATATTTGTCATTTTACATTGATAGCAGACAAGTTTGCAGACAATCGCCAGCAGCTGAATGGATGGTGCAAATCCTGCTGGGGAAACAGGTGCAGGGAGTAGAAGTTTTGTAAGTCTTGTTGATTAATTATTCGTTTGTTAAATGTTCCCAACTAGTTTTGACAAGTTTTAATTAAATCTAAATATTCTTATTATCTATGCATAAGTTCTCGTCACGATATTGCTGAAATATTGCTGATGTGAAGTAACACTTAACTGACTGACTCATTCCCTCATTGAAAACGGTTTGAGAGACGGTGCACTTTTATCAGCAACTCTTCGTTGCCACAAGTTATTCAATAAATATGGTGTTTCCTTCGTATATGAGTATTCTTTGTTCCGCTTGCCAATGCATTTTACCTGATCGTTTACCTCACAATTTAATCTTAAGAAATAAAAATATGTTTGATGCCACAAAACACATGCATTGATTTGGTTGCAACACTGTTCAATGTTACGAAAATACACGACAGTGCATGACGTTTAGAGTTCCTTTTATTGTTTCCGTAAAACGCTTTGCGTATAACAATAAACATGATGACGCAGGACATACCTCTATCGATTTGTGAAATACATTGTTCTATTAAATACTATCAATAATTTTTACATTATTTGTTTTACTTATTTATCACTTTCAAAAGTAAGCATCGTAGAATGGCGCACTCTGAACATTTGAAGGCAGATGTAATTGCATTTACATCAGAAAAAACTGCTGACACGAAAATTGTCAGCCACTCAGCCAATGTAACGCGAGTGAGTGAGGAGACGTGTTTAACGCCGCTTTTAACATTATTCCATTAATATCACGTGGTGTCAGCTTAATGTGGGAGGAAAGCCCGAAGTGATGCAGGTCTCAGACGTTAACCACTCTGGTGAAACCCACGAACACGGGTATGGTGCTGACAAACCTGGAAGCATAATCGGGGCGAACCGGGATTCGAACCCACAATCATAGGTTTCTGGCGTGCGCAAAGGGACGCAACTCTGCACAGCAAATCGCGGCGCCTTAGACGACTGCGCCACCCGTGCCCCCAAACAGTGTACACGACAGAGCATGACTTTTAAAGTTCGGTTTATTTTTGTACTTCATTGTTTACGTAAAACAACCACCATTTTGCACTGACGATGGCATACCTCAACCAAATGGTTAATTGCACTATTTGATATCAAAATACATTTGTGATTTATTTTGTGATTTATTTTTTTCAAAAATAACTCCCATAGAATTGAATACATTTTACGACGAAATTGCATCTTAATCAGCAACCTTTGCTGTCTTCGTCGTCAATATTGTTAGCAATAAAACATTAGTAATTCAAATATATGTTTATTATATACTATTTACATGGGGTTATAGATAAATATTTAACCGGATAAACTATTTGTTCAAATAAGGTAGTACCTAATTACGTCGTATCAGTCAAACAGCACGAACAGTCTACACAGTTTTCAATCAATTTATTTGTTTTTGCTTTAAATCGGAAAACTAATATTATGATAGCAAACATAAAATCAGAGTTGTTACATTTTAAATATACACGTTTTATAGGGCAAAACACAATAAAAATGAATTATTCACATATCTAGCAAAATCTTTTTTTTAAACTTTTATAAGCTACTATCGTTTTGTAAGGAATAATGAATGTATGTTATGATTTCTGCAACCAGGGAAATGCTGCACAAATCTATGTCACAACGAAATCTGGCGAAGAATATAGAAATGGGCTCCGTCCGTCCGTCCGTCACGTTGCGTGTATTACATCACCCCATGTAATACCCCATCACCCCACTCCTTTGCTTTTTGCTATAGAATTATTATTTAGAGATTAAAAATAATGCTATCAAATGAAAAATACAATATTGTAAAATACCAAACATTGTCAAGCATGACGTGTGTATGCTGATGAAAATAGAGTATGACGAAAAATCTATATTAATTAAATACGGCAAAATATTTGAACGATATAATGATATATGTATATGCTTATATATATACCTTCACAACTCCGAGACGAAAAATAACTTCTTATATATGTCGAATACACTTGCACAAAGTAAAGGGGCTATAAATCCGTTATGCTTCAAAACAATGCCCCGAATCATGATACAAGATGTGTTCATTGTACGATTCCCATTATATCATGAACATATGTTTAGGAATAACTATCAATTAGTGACGACACCAGGTAGGTGTTCGCGAAAAGGTTGGTGTATGCTTCCTAAAGGGTGACACCTGTCACAAACACATGCAGAGGTAAGTATGCATAAAGTTTTATTTAAAAGCTTTACAAAGGCCTTCAATGTTATCACCTGATCAAACCAGGTTTTAGCAGGATTCATATGACGAAGTATCGCAGAAAGAACATCCGTGATTAGACCACGAAAGTTGTGAAATGTAGACCCAGGCTGGAGTCCATAAGTGGAAGGAATTGGCTACCTGATCACCATAAAACAACATCAGATCATCGATGTGCCTTTTCAAAGTCGCCCTTCTTGTCACAGAGTATTGTGGATATTTTGCTGTCACTCTACATCTTTTTGCACTCATCAAAATATGAAACAGATTAGGAGGTTTCACAGTTTTTGAATTATATCTGATCATGATATACCTGTTCAAAACTTAAGTGAAACGTCTTTGCCTAATTCAAGCATATAATTTTGACAATGGGAGGTAAAAAGATATTGTCCTCTTGTGTGACACGTGCACACGACGTGACACAGTGACTTAGTGGATGCATGTCATCGTATCCATTGTATATCGTTTCGTGCCCAGTGGGGATCCGGGATTGTGAGTGAATGAGTGAGTTTATGCTTTACGTCACATCGGCAATATTTCAGCTATATCTTGAGGAGAAGTTATACGTTATGAATACATATATTTAAACATGTCATCGACGGACAGTAAAATAACTAGAATATGACAGATTAATAGTTAAAACTAGCATCCAACCATAAAATGAAATCGTTATATGTTACGATACAATATAAAAAGGGCTAGATTTCGCCAGCAGCTGAGGGTAGGTCGCCATGTTAGGGTCCATGGGGACTTACAGTACCTTCGCTACATGCATGGACCCAAGCCGGATTTAGATCATCCCTTCAGTTGCTGGCGACGATTAGGAAATGCAGCCGAAATTTAAAAGAACACTGATTCTACGATTAAAAAGCCAATAATTAAATGACAACTGTACTATTAAAAACATCCTAAAGAGATGATAACTTGAACTGTTTTTCCCTTGTGATGGCACAATCAATACAGTCAAGCAGGACATGCTTGACCGTGACTCTCTCATCACAAAGCGGAGGATCCTCACCTTTCAACAAATATTCATGGGTGTGACGAGAATGGCCTATACGACATCGTCGTAAAATGACCTCTTCAAATCTGGACGGACAACTAAGTCTGTGAAACCGATATTTGCTTTATTTTCATGTAAATTATTAAACCTACTTGGGTGTCCCACTTCTTTTGCACCAGATCTCGAATATATGATCCAATCACTGGCTTATAGTTAGTGTATGGAATACGAAGTGGTGTCACAGATTTTTTGAGTGCTGCGTTTGCAGCAGCATCAGCCATTGTGTTACCAGTGATACCAACATGGCTGGGTAACCAACGAAAGACGATGTCATATTGGCCAGTAGCAAGATCATTAAATAACTCAAGAATTTCAATTAAAATTGGATGTTTACAAGACATATGTTAATAGACAGAAGGCACGAAAGTGAATCTGAAAAAAAAGAAATGATAAAATTTGGACTGTTTCTTAATATATTTTAGTGCTGTTAAAATTTCGTTCGCTTCTGCTGTGAATATTTAACTATTATCTGGTAGTCGTGATGATATTGTTCTGGATCCAATAGCTGTGGCACTAGCAATTGCCCCACCATCCTCGGATCCATCTGTTAATGTAGTTTTTTTATGTGTCATAAGTGTTTCGTAATTGATTGTATTCTTGTTTATAAATTAGTGGATTTGTATCAGATAGTAGAATCTAATAATTGTCATTTTAATATGTTACTTGAAGGGATGATGTAAATCCTGTTGGGGTCCATGTACGTAGCAAGGTCCCCATGGCCCCCAGAGAATAGGTCACTGGCTGGCTGTATTTTATGATAAAATACTGGTTACTTATCTTTTTCTGTGATAAGTCTAGTTATTTTACTGTCGATTGTTGGAAAGTTGCCATTAATGTTTCATTGTATGTATAATATGTAACCCTTGATAGTCGCGATATTTCTGATATTGCCGAGGTGACCTTTTGAACATTCCACTCACTCACTGTGACTGATTAAGGTGAACAATTTCATATACACTTGAATCACGAAACGTCTTAACAAAACGTATTTTATGAGTCGCACATATTTCTTTTGCTCAATGTATGCATCTTGTTAGTTCTGAGCAATGAACCTGGACCGGTGTGATGCTGTCCAAAACCTAGGTGTAGTTGTTCCACTTTTGACCAATTCCGCCAATAAATGGATTTTTTTTATATAAACAGAAAATTATTGATATGTTAGTTTGTTTCATTTGCTACAATTCTTAGTTTAAATCTAAGCGACAAAACACTAAAAGCAGAGTCATGTTTTTTTAATTTGCATAATTACCTGCTGTGTTAGGAATCATGGCTCGAGAAACTAGTGATCGATATAAGGAGCAGCTTATATAACCAAGTCACCTGGCAACACAGTTTGAATAAAGACACGTCTTGCGACATACTAACGTTAGAGTTTTAAGACCCAGTAGGACACAAGACCTGCTGTTGAGAAGAAAATGTCAATATTTTAAATTACATACTATTTGCATACTGATCTGTATACACAGTTTCAGCAAGAAATATACAACGGTTTCGAATTTCTGCTCGGGTAACTGACAACAGACAGAGGCCAGACATACGGACGGGCGGAAATAGGATAATAAAAGTGACAAAACCCTGTCAATATTAATAAGAAATCTCCACTGAAAGCAGAACCCAGTGAACGATTCCGACTGCATAATGAGTATGTGTTTGTGAATCACTCTCAAATAGTAATGATACCAGATATTCCTCAACAAGTGAGCGTATCGTGCCCAAACCTGTGGCACCTGTCACAAACACATGCAAAGGCAAAGTGAATTGTAAGGTTTGGTCAGAGTCTTATCACTTCATCTGCCGTGCTCTTGATTTATATCAAGAGTCAAGGTCATCACAAAGTTCACATCCAGAAGCATAAAAAAGAGGACTTAAGGATTTCCAAGAACCTTCCTAAATGTCGAGCAATCTCCCAGTAGCTCCAGCCTTTGGTGTCTACATTTCACATTTTTAGGTACTCAATCTGCGAAGATTTCAAAAGAGCGTCCTACAGTTTGATCATGGTCATAACATTCAAGGCCTCAGTAAATGTTTCAGAAAGTGTCATGGGAGACATGTGGAGAACGGATCTAAATTTCACGCAGTGACTAAAATAATGTCCGATGCAATTATTCAACCATGACGAGAACAAGCTATACAATAATAATAAATACATTTAGATCACAATTTAGACAATGCTTGTCGTCAAAGGACAACACGATAATTGAATATCATAAATGTTTTATTTATAAGCTGGTATAACATTAGATTATTTAACTGTTATTTGACATTAGAATATAGATCTCCAGGTTCCAAAGGGTAAATCGCTTTATTGAGAACAATGGGTGCTCACTCACTCACTCACGGGATGATCATAATCGCATTCAACATGGAAATGGCTATAACCTTTTAGTCCATTGACAATGCAACGTCATCGGAAAGTTACATGAGAAAGAATCCATTCAAGGCCAACTCTACCTTGACTCATGGACAATGCTGTCAGTTGGGGCAGGACATTTCCTTAATGTTTTGGTTCATCACCTTCACATTGGTTCTTGTGGGTTCTTGAATTCGTTGCTGGTTTTGTTGGCCTGTGACCAAAAACGTCGCTCAGACATTGACAATAGAATTTTTAAAGATTAGAACGTGTTATTCTTACCCCGGACTGGGAGTAAACAAGTTGTTTTGTTGTGACAACGTATTGCTTGTTAGTTTAGTTAACCCATTCGCGTGTTTAGTAAATGAATTTCACATCAATTACACACATCCAGTACACGATAGGGTTAATGATAATATCATTGACAACAAGTCTGCATGTACGTTGATGAATCACAGACGGCAGAACCCCAGTGAGAGAGTGTGACTGTATGTACTACTCTTTTTGATGTGCTTGTATAGTTAACATGGTGTAGATATGTTTCTGTTTATCCTTTCACGTTTATGTTTCTTAGAACACCAAGTGTACTTTAATGTCCACTTCACCATCAAAGAATGTACAAGTTGACATTTGAGTTAATTATGTACTTTATCTTATTTCTTATATCAGAGACCCGTGAAGACCTGGGGTAGAATAGGTCTGCAGCAACCCATGCATGCCGTGAAAGGCGACTATGCTTGTCGTAAGAGGCGACTAACTTGCGTGGATCGATGCTCATGATGTCAATCCCTTCATTGTCTGGTTTAAAACTTGATTATTTACAGAGCGCCGTCATGCAGCTGGAATATTGCAACAAACACACACACAAATTATAATATCAGATTTTGCTGATGCAACTTTGAATTGTAGTTTAGTCACTCACTTTAATTCATGTTACACCAACACCAGACCGATACAAGCAGCAAGGACCATTAGGCTGGGAAGAGATTTAACATGCAAAGTTGACTGTCATATCTGGAGGCTTTTCGCCGTTGTCTTTCCTTCTTCGTTTTCTAAGTATTGTCTTCTGGATGTATTTTCCGGATGAGATATGCATCTGCAGCCTTCACGACTTTTGCAGGTGATAATCATTGCGTCCAACCGACACCAGTTCCCACAAACTAATAATGAAGCTTCCACAGATCTTCCTGCTGATGCTATTTGTCTCCCCCTGGGTGATCCTTGCAACCAGGAGGCGTGTTTCGTTTACGAGTTGCATGTCCGCTAAGACGGACAGTGATATAGTTGAATCAGTACCAGTCAGAAGCAGGATCGAGTGTTCTGTGAAGTGCCTGAATAACCCGGTCTGTCTGTCAGCCTCCTACTGTAAGACTGGGGATGGTTATACGTGTCAGTTAACCGGGTCGTACATGGAGGGGAACTGTTCGAGGTTTGCCGCTGGGAATGACTGTAGTCAGACTGCGATGGTAAGTTTATAATGTTGTTCTTTATTTAAGTGAGTGAGTGAGTTGGGTTTAACGCCGCTTTTAACAGTGCTCCAGTTATATCGCGGCGTGTCAGCCTAATGTGGGAGGAAAGCCCGAAGTGATGCAGGTCTCAGACGTTTACGAATTCGGTGAAACCCACGAGCACGGGTATGGTGCTGACAAACCGAGAAACATAATCGGGGCGAACCGGGATTCGAACCCACAATCATAGGTTTCTGGCGTGCCCAAGGGACGCAACTCTGCACAGCAAATCGTGGCGCCTTAGACGACTGGGCCACCCGTGCGCCCTCTTTATTTAAGACTGACCTTTTTTTGTTGAGCCGTTGGCTAAAATATACTCACAACACGTCCCATTTTAATTCTGTAAACCCATTTGTCCAGAAACTCTCCATGCTGTGGCCAGGTAAAAGGTATTTACAAATTGAATATGCTGTTCTCATGGGTACATAAAAAAGTGGAAATTTAACCAAAAAAAATCTTTCGAAAACTCGAAAACAATGTCGTCCCTTGGCCTGCCTTGGGAGCAAAGAGTAGCCCATGAGAAGGCCCATGGGCGAGAATATGTTCCTTTGTTCGAAACGCATGTTGTTTTTCTTGTGAAAATACATAAAGGTATGTCTACAAACATCATGACACGTGATTCAACTCATTTTAACTTAATTAAACAAATTTGTGGCGTTTTAAAAATATTTCGCCCATGGGTAAAAAGGTTTCGCCCATGAGCAGACCTTTGGGCGAGAATATTTTCTTTTGGTCAAAATTCATATTTTTCTTTTGCAAAAACATTAAGGTGTATCTACGAGCATCATGACACATAATTCTCATTTAAACTTAAATCAAATTATTTGTGGCGTTATTAAAATATTTCGCCCATGGCGAGAATATTTTCCTTCGCCAAAAACACGGTTCTTTTGCAAATATATGAATGTGTGTCTACAAGCATCATGGCACATAATACAACTCATTTTAACATAAATTAACTGACTTGTGACGTCATTAATTTTGTTTCGCCCATGTTTTGGACAGTCTCTTTAAAGCAATAACTAATTGTATGCAAATTATATTGCATCATGTGAAATATACTTTAGATTATATCATAACATTTCTATTTAAAATGGGCCTTTGGTTGGATGTTACCTTTTGTACAAATTGTAATGAACTGAAATGAACTTGGCCTTACCTCTCAAAAATATTTATAGTTTATCATACGAATTCATGCGAGTGTACTCCAATTCATTGGCGTTATTGTCCACAACATTGAGGTTAGTTGGGTTCTTTCTCAATTCCCATTGTATGTCTTGACGTTACATTTGTATTCGTTACATTGTTTATGATGACTTACAAAGACGAGGCCTCACCGCTCAACAAATATTTATAGTTTATCATACGAATTCATGCGCGTGTATTCCAATTCATTGGCGTTATTTTCCACAACATTAAAGACCACCTGGAATTATGTTCGAGGCCGATTGAGGAAAACGTTAGTACATATATTGAGACATGAAAGCAACTTTTAAATGCATTGACACTTTTGTTATAAAAAATGGGAACAGTTCAGAAAAAACGATTATTCCCGTTATCTCACTGGTAAAATCTACAGTGTCGGCCTTATTTACAGGTGAGTCTACAAAAACTACTCTCGTTCAATTACAATCTGCCATATCAGCGTGAATAAACAGTTATGTAGGTGTTTGTGTGAGCATATACCTAACCTGTATATATATTTTTGTGGACACATGTATGACATTTTTTCGTTAATGTTGGAATGTTATCAGTTCTGCGTTCTGAGATATAATGATGTAAGTATCTTCTACAATTAACAATACATGTATATAATAAAATACAATAAATAACATACAAAAAAAGTCTCTGCCCGAAGTTTCGTAGAAATGATTCGATCAAGTAAAAATGAAATATTTATACCCGATGAGCGAAACTGCTTAATTTACAGTGCTATAAGATGACACTTGAAATTGCCGCTTTTAGCAATATTCTAGCAATATCATGACGGGGGACACCAGAAATTGGTTTACACATTGTACCCTTGTCGGGAATTGAACCTGGGTCTTAGGCGAGACGAGCGAACGCTTTCACCACCAGGCTACCCGACCGCCCCCACAAGAGAGGATACCAAGACATATTTTATACGGTTGTATTGCCTATGCGGTCTTAAAATTGATTTTATTAGTCTAGTCTAACGTCTAGTTCATATTGTCATTTTCCAGTTAACTTAATTACTGTATTGTGTGTGTGTTTTCTTTTTATCAAATAAGAGGACTGTACACGACATACGTCAGTCTGTAAATGAACTTTTTACAACTGAAATTTTGAGAAAGCCATTTAAATGCCAGTTTAACGATATGGACCTTGTTGATTGTTACTGATTTCTGACGTAATTCAATCTCCTTCCACACTGACACAAAGTTAATTGTGTTCCGATTACATAACTCTTACTGACAGGGTAAGAGTGACCGCGGGTGGTAGTTCACGCAAATAAGACCACATTGTGTCTATTGGGCGGCGCCTTTGATATCGCCTCCAAAGATACGGTTTTTGAATGGCCCATTAAACGATGATGCACATCAGAATCGCGGAGGAAATACAAGATCCGTCCTTGTTGAATATATCAAGGTACCAATTTTCATCTTTCATAAACATTTTGTTTCGTTGTGCTTAACAAATCCACAACTAACGAAATTATGTAATACATGTATCTTCGAAAAAATATATATACAGGCTAGGTATTTGCCCACAGCTACACCTGCATAGCTGTTTATTCACGCATGGTGTGGCAGATTGTAATTGAATGAGAGTAGGTTGTGTAGACTCATCTGTAAATAAAGTCCTTGTGGGGACTTGGGGAAGATAAACAAGAATGTAGAATATGTCCACAGCATCCCATTGCTGGTCGTAAAAGGCGACCAAAGTTGGCAGCCTGTTTGCCGTGGGCTGCGACCCTGTGTCGGCAGAGCCTGGTTGTTGAGGGCGACGGAGCCGGCAATAGTGCTCCTAAGGCCAACACACCACTTCGACCCTAACTTCGCCAAGACAGGTGGTAGAAACTAAAAACTAAATCCGTTTGCAATCTCCAAAGGTACCGCTGGCACCTGCGGAAAAGGTTACAAATGTCACCAAGCTTCTCTCCTTGTGGAATGTGCACGGCGACAGCAATCCATCACTCTACTCGGTTTGAAAGAGTTTGTAAACATCAAGGTCACTGTCTCTGAACACAGGACACTAAACTCATGCAAGGAAATTGTCCGTGACAGGGCTCGCTGCCTGTCCGGCATGACCGAGGATGAAACAGTCAAAGAACTTGTCCAACAGTCCGCCACAGCTGTTTAACGATTTACGGTCAAAAAGGATGGTGTGGTTGTAGAGACCAACACCTATCTCTTCACTTTCGCCTGTTCGAAGATTCCACAATCGATCAAAGCTGGTTACTGTAACATCGGGGGAGGTGTATGTCCCCAATCCACTCTGGTGCTACATTTGCCAAGCGTTTGGACATGGATCAAGTCCTGCCATGCCTCAGTTGTTTGTGCTGCGGTGACAAGCACGGGGCCACTGACTGCAGAAAGGATGTGAAGTGTTCAAACTGCGGTGGGAACCATATGGCATCTTCCAAATCCTGGCCTGTCTGGCAACAGATCATGAAATTCAAGACCGAACAAACCCACTTCTACTATGAAGCTAAGAAGAGGGTTGTAGGTTCTCCTGCAACCATTTCTTCTATCTCTTACTCTGCTGCTGTCTCTCGTCCTCCTGTCACTTCTGCCTTTATCGACTTCAGACTGATCTGACATGAGTCAAGTCTGTTCAGCCACTTCCGACTGCTTCAATCCAGAAACCAGCTGTGCCACCTTCACCTGTAACACCCCCAAAACCAAAAATCTTCGAAAATGTTGAGCCTCAGACTCCTAAAATAACATATGTAAAAAAACCTGAACCAGAACCAGTTAAACTTACAAACAGGGAAAAGAAGTTATTGAAAAAGAAGCCACTGAGAGAACATCTGCAAACACCAAAGGCCACCTCTCCTTTAGAGGTCCGAGCAGAGGTCCATAATCCCTTTGGTCCCCTGGACATGGTACCGATAGGAGTACTGAAAAGTCTTCTCGCGTTTGCGTGACATTTCTCCTGTGGAAGCATCCTCAAAACATAATACAATTGTTTGGTTTGGTTTGGTTTAATGTTTAACGCCGCACTCACCAATATTGCAGCTATATGACGGCGGTCTGTAAATAATCGAGTCTGAACCAGACAATCCAGTGATTGATATCAAGAGCATCGACCCACCAAATTTGGATCGATGACATGCATCAACCAAGTCAGCGAGCCTGACAACCCGATCCCGTTAGTCGCCTCTTACGACAAGCATAGTCGCCTCTTACGACAAGCATAGTCGCCTTTTACGGCAAGCATGGGTTGCTGAAGACCTATTCTACCCCGGACATAATACAATGCAATTGCAGAGGTCTTAAGAAGAATCTTAATGAAATACAACTTTTAATCCAAGATTTTAAACTGTCAGCAAACTCCAAGAAACGTATCTAAAAAACACAGATCTATTTGATATCCGTCAGTCCAGTTCTTACCACTCGTTTTCCCCTCCTGGCGATGAAGCAACAGAAGGTTCTTCTATCCTGGTGAAGCAGGGCATTATCCATAGCCCTGTTCCACTCAATACTACTCTACAAGCTGTTGCTATCCGTGTAACTTTGAACATGGTGTTTACACTATGTTCACTGTATCTTCCACCTTCCTCAACTCTCCGTCAATTAGATCTTCAGACTTTGTACGATCAGCTCCCGATCATCAGCCCGGTATCATCATGAGCGATTTAAACGGTCATAATCCGCTATTGGGAAGTACTGATACAAATAATAAGGGAAAAGTCCTTGAAGATTTCTCTCCAAAAATGATTTATAATTTCATACTGTTTCTTTCATGCTGATTGGCTGAAGGGGTAGTCACGTGATCTGATATTTTGAGTTCACACACCTGTGAACGGACGGAAAAAGTTCACACGATGTGAACAATTTTTTGTGAAATTGATCGTGTGAACTTTTGCCGGAACTGCTTTCCGGGGTTTCCCCGAATTCTCGATCGGTGTTTACGATCAACTTGTTTTTCTATTTCAATTTTAATACCTGAAATAATCAGCAATATAATTAATTTAGTATTTTTGCCTGGTCTTGTAACATTTCAGCGGACTTATTAATAAATAAATGCTTTGGTTCTGGTGATTGATGACGTCTAGCTGCTACATGATACAAAATGGATTGTCCTTGCGGTGATATGGATATGGAATGGCTATCTTTCAATACTAATAACGCAAGTGAAGAAAATTATTTCTGTAAAATTACTGAGGTGAACGAAAATTTTTTTGGAGCGATTTTGACTTTGATGCCTTGTTTTCGGAAATGACAGGAATCTAGCACCATTGAAAACAATGTCGTACCCTGCTCAGATGTGGCTGCTGACACAGAGCAAATGAGACTGCTCCTGATCAATCCCAAACTAAAACCTGATTTACTATCGTATAGGGAAAATATCAAAGATTATGAGAAACTATAAAACATAAAAAGGAAAGGAAAGAAACTTAAATTAAAAAAAAACACACCAAAAACTTGCCTACCTGTTTTATCGATTGGTCATCGGAGACTAGAAATCTACTATTCCGGTTTCTGAGTTGGCCGACATTCTCCGTGCATTTTGGGCCAAGAAGCGGCGGCATATGAGGAACAGAAATGAAGCTAGTATCAGGTCATACAGTAGGTCCATCTCAGGTGACAAGAAACGCCAACTGAGCAAAGTATTACAGCACACGCGACAAATCCCAAACTCCAAAATATAACACACCCTGACGTTGAAAATTAACACAAAATACACAAGTTTCAGGGCTCTCAGTTCAATCCCCACCACTCCATTCCACATCGTCTGAATTGGTTTGCGATTGTCCAAACACAAGCAACACATTCATTAATTGGGGATATTCCCAATTTGTTAGGGCCATGAGAGGGTTCATGCGTCCGGGTGTTTTCCATAACTGCTCCATTAACGTCATTTTCAACAGCAGTATAAATTGCATCCTCATGCTCCCGTTCGACTCGAAATGCACCTCTTTACAAACTTATGTGACGTCATATATAAATCCGCGCTTGAAGGTTAACCTCGCCTCGGTGCATCGAGGTCATGTTTAAATTTTTGTTCACCTTCCTGTAACCTATTTTAAAGATTTGATTTATCCCAAATATTGTTTGTAAATTTGTTCATAGAAAGAAATTATGTTGACATATTTCTAGATTATGTTGTATATATTCTAAGAACTATTTTTCTTTGAGTAACTGAGTATGAGTGGGGAAACGTATTTGACCGAGAGCCGGCAAATACCGACAAAGTAACATTGTTGCAATGTTCTCGGCGAAAACAGAGGACTTCAAAATGAAGCAAACATTGTTACGATATTATTCGGCGAGACCAGTAAACTATATAGTATAAAATTATAAGAACTGAACGTCAGTTTGGATGGGTTCATTGAAGTGTGAACGATTTAAAAGCGCTGAATAAACTTTCGTGTGAACACACAGTTTTACCAGCGCTTTTAAATCGTTTGTTGCGTTTAGAATCATTTATTAAAAAAATCATTGTCAATAAACAACATACTGTATCAATCTTTTTCGATCTAGAGAAGGCATATGATACAACGGGGAAACATGGTATTTCAGACGATTTGCATCAATTTGGATAGGAGTCAGATTACCTCAGTTCATATCTCAATTTTTAAACAACAGACAATTTTAAGTACAAGTGGGATCTACCCTGTCTGATCATTTGCATCAAGACCAGGGCGTCCCTCAAGGCAGCATACTATCAGTCACACATCAAAATTAATAGTCTCACTAAAGTATTAAACAATAGCCTTGATGTTTCACTTTTTGTGGACGATTTCAACACTTCTTGTCGTGGTAAGATAATGAATACAATAGAAAGACAGCTACAGCTCTGTCTTATCAAAATTTAAAAATGGGCGAAACGAAAATGGCTTAATTTTTTTCTATATGAAAAACAAATTGTATTCACTTTTGTCCTAAATATAAACCTCACAAGGACCCAGATCTGGTTTTAGATGGTACTCCTATCAAGGTAGTAGAGGAGGCCAAATTCCTGGGCCTCATATTTGACCGTCATCTCACATTCCTACCACACATCAAATATCTCAAGGCAAAGTGCCTGAAGGCTCTCGACTTGTTGATAGTCGTTTCAAATTCCGAGTGGGGAGGGGATCAGACCACCCTCCTTCACTTGTACAGATCGTTAATATGCTCCTAACTAGACCATGGTTCCATTGTCTATGGTGGAGCCTGCAAAAGCAATTTAGAAGAAATGGACACTATACACCACCAAGGCCTAAGACTCTGTCTTGGAGCTTTTTGGACCTCTCCCGTGGACAGTTTGTATGTGGAGGCTGATGAACCTTCATTCGAACAGCAATTCAACTTTCACTGCAATACATTACTAAATTGCATTCCAATAAATCAAATCCAGCATATAATTTCATTTTTCACCCTCAGTTTGAAAACCTGTTTCAAAATTTGTCCAACTTGATTCCACCACTTGGAACCCGAATTTAACCTCACCTCACTGCAGCTAAAATAGATCGAAATATTATATCACCTGGCAGATTGTGAAAACAGAAGTAAACCTCACCCTAACCCAACTAAAAAAATCCGAAACAAATCCTTTGGTTTATCAACAAGCGTACAACCAATTGCATTTCAATATAATTCTCACAGGTCCCTTTTTACAGACGGATCCAAGGATGGTGGCGAAGTTACTAGTGCCACCATCATTGGATCCAGAACCTTAAGAATCCCAGATTCTAGTTCAATTTTTACTGCTGGGGCCAAAGCTCTCTGAACAGCTTTGACCCATATTCAACAACAAAACCAATCTAAACATTTCATCGATATTATCTTCTCTGTTGTCTTGCCTTCAGGCACTTAAACGTGTCTCACCATATCACCTTATTATCCTTGCAGTTTAGAACCCTATAATGATCTTGCTACTGGCCAATGTGACATCGTCTTTTGCTGGTTGCCTAGTCATATAGGCATAATAGGTAACTCAAAAGCCGATGCTACAGCTAAAGCAGCTCTTGACAAACCGTTATCTCCACTACTTATCCCGTACAGTGATTTCAAACCAACAATTAAAAGTTATACTCGGGATCTCATGCTAAAGGGGTGGGACATTAATAGTAGGAAGCAATAAACTTCACGAATTAAAACAATCAGTCATACCTACTTGGGTTGTCAGTCAAGACATGACGAGGTCGTTTAACGACGATGTCTTATTGGCCACAGTCGGTTTACACACGAATATCTGATTAAGACAGATAAGGACGAACGTCCTAAATGTATCCCTTGTGATGAAAGGTTCACCGTCAAGCAAATATTGCTTGACTGTGTGGACTTTGCACATTCACATTATCAAAACGTAAATCTGAAAGATCTCTTTTCCCGTGTCAGCGGGCATCTCATTATCAGCTATTTGAAAGAAATTGGTCTGTATAATAAATTTTAAATATGTATGTGAATAATTACATGCTTGTTCTTAAATTTGGTGTGATGCTATTATAAACTGACATTATTGAAGGCTCTGTCCAGGAGGTTAACGTAGCGTAAAAATATTGTCCCCCTGTGTGACACGTAATCCTATCATAATAGATGTTACTATCATCAACCAGTGTTTTTAAGCCAACTCATTGCAGACAATTTTTTTCATATTAGCTAGTATTATGCACAACCACCAGCCGCTAAGTAAATCCTGCTGGGGTATCATGCAGGAAGCCGAGGTACTGTAAGTCCCCATGATCCCAAGCGAGGTGGCCTAGGTTTGGCTTCTGATGGCCTATCGCCCGTGTTTTAAAACTGTATTATATTGTTATCTTCAAATATGTTTCATTTATTGTTTTTTAAATATTATGCATGACTTGATTTAAATATGTCTTTGCATAAATGACACAATTGTTAACATATTAAACTTGGTCTCGTCGCTATATGGCTGAAATAATGGCGATGCGACTGTAAATTTTAACTCACTCACTGTAAATAAGGCTGACACTGTAATAAGATACAACATACTAATGAGAATATGGACTTATCGTAAGAAGGCTGTTGTTTTTTTCTGGACTGTTCCCATTTTGTTCATACCAAAAGTGGCAATGCATTTAACATTTGCCATTGCGTATCAATATACACTCAAATTTTCCTCAATCGGCTTCAAACACCATTCCCATTGGTCAGATATTATTTCGCGATTTCGTTAGAATGTGAGAAATTCAGCCAGACATTATGTAATGAAAGACGAATCGGTATTTTGTCATTACGTGAACCTGTATATCGCACACCTAGTGTCACTTAATTTCCCATTGTGATTAATGGAGCGCATAGGGAACGCAAAATCCACTTAAAAGTGGAGGCCTTTAACATTTTTCTTAAATACACAAGACCTAAAATGCGACAGGCCTGGTTTTTCCGCTCTGTGGCCTCGTCTTTGTAAGTCATCATAAACAATGTAATGAATACAAATGTAACAACGAGACATAAAATGGGAAATGAGAAGGAAACTTACTAAACTTTAATGTTTTGGATGATAACGCCAATGAATTGGAGTACACTCGCATGAACTCGTACGATAAACTATAAATATTTGTTGACAGGTGAGGCCGGGTTCATTAAAAATCGTAACAATATGTGCAAAAGGTAAAACATGTAAAACTTCTATAAAAGGTAACATCCAACCAAAGGCCCATTTTAAATAGAAATGGCATGAAAGAATATAAAGTATATTTCACATGATACAATATACTTTACACACAATAAGTTAATGCTTTTAAAGAGACTGACCAAAACATGGGCAAAATATTTTAATAATGCCACAAATTGTAGACAAACCTTTATGTATTTGCAAAAAGAAAAACATTAGTTTTGAGCAAAGGAAACTATTCCCATGGGCGACATGGTTTAAAATTTGAGTTTTCGAAAAATTTGTTTACATTTTTTTCCCTTTTTATGTACCCAATTTTGTAAATACATAGACCTTGACACAAACGAACGCACGCACGCACCCACACAAGTTGTGAGTTGAAAATATGTTTTTCATTGTAAAATATATACGTGTCTACCCATAGGTGGATCCGTGTGAGAATGGGGGAACTTTCTACCTTCACAACAGGACCTGTCACTGTGCTGAAGGCTTTGTGGGTCATTACTGTCAGAGGCGATACCGTGGTAGGTGATTCAGTGATACTTTAAATTTACAACATGTCAACCTATCGTTCCGTATGTTGGCCAAAGGAAACCAATCACTCGTAGGTATCTGTTATTTCTAATACAAAATGAAATGATCGTTTAAGTATGAAGCATTCACAGGGCTATTTCTTTATTGATATTGTCCACTCCGATATGACATCCAAACTATTTTAAAGGCTTCCCTAAAACTTAAAGTTGATGTGTCAAGATGAGGAGACAGATCACCGTGAGAAGCAGCTAATGGTTCGGGCGTCGCGTGGATGTCATCGCATACCAATTGCGTGGATCATGATCAGTGGATTGTCAGGTGTAAACTCGAATATTTACAGTCCGCCGTCATACATCTGGAATATTAGTGATTGTGGCCTTAACGAACATACAAACAAACACTAAACCAGAGCTTCTACAATTTTCTTCTATTTTCTACTTCTTTATCACACAGCTGACCCATGACGATCCCGGTTAGAAAAGGTATTCAGCAACTCATGCTTGTGACTAACTGGATCGGGAACGGGATCGGATCAATCGTATCCATATGGCGTGGATCGATGCCCATGATATCAATCACTTGATTTTTTACAGACCGCCGTCATATAACTGGAATATTACTAATGGCGGCGTTAAACAACAACAACAAAAAAACAACAAACAAACACATGTATTATCACACAGCTACAAATTCTAGAACACAGCTGATATGTGTATTGCCCAGTTTCGTTACATGAAACTTTACCACTATGTGTATGACACCACGCCTTCTGTTGATGCATTACCTTCTTTTCTATCCAGATTGTACAGAGACACCCAAGATAGCGAAGTTTATTCAATACACCATCCAGCCATTTGGATCTAAAGACGTACTTGAGTGGGTTTGTGCTCAGGGGAGCGGTCGTGTTTCACAGATATACCCAATCAGTTTTAATGTAAACTACACACTTCCATGGCAACAGATGAAACGGTCTTATCCATTTTTTGAAGGCTTCTCTTTTTTGGGCCTTGAAAATCTACACCAGCTCACACAGCAGGGTGTGTATCACGTACGTATCCTTCTAGTAGTTTCCCAAAATGATGTGGGTGATATATACTATAGGAACTTCCGCGTGGACTCTGAAGCGGAAGGTTATGCTCTGCACTGGGATAGTGTTGAATGGGACAATACATACTACGCAATGAGCGAGCAATATCTGGATGGCTTTGGTGGAGCAGGGGATGAAACCAAGAACTTGAACGGGGCACGTTTTGGAACATATGACAATGACGTCAATGGCTGTGCCCGTGCCAATAGCGCTGGATGGTGGTTTAATCCAATTGGTTGTACAAAGCTGAGATTTCATTCAAAGGGATTGTATTGGCCAACAAACCGAAATGGAACAGTTGAAATGGAGTTGATGACCTTCGTTCTTATGATTTTAAAGAAGGTTTATTGGCATGTAGAAGATGACCTTGTTCTGTAAACAGATTATCTGTTCCGTCAAGTCAACGACAAGGAGTGTTCTATCAGTAATAGTTAAGTATAACGCAATTGAACTGTCACATTTGTCAGCGAAGTATATACATTAGATAATTTTGATTAAACTTGCATTATGGTAAAACCCGAATGCACCTAATAAATGCAAAAGCGAGATACTGCTTCCTGATTGGCTCGTGACAGAGTGGGATTGTGTTACATTATTATTTCGAATAATGCTTGCAGTTCTTTTCTGTTAATGATTGAAAAAGAAGTTTGTGAAGTAATTATTGTATTATAGAATTTAAAGACTTTTCAAAGGTTTTGATTCGATTAAACATGACGTTTTCTTAAAAAGCTTAAATGAAGTAGGAGTTAGTGGCAAATGTTTTAAGATAATAGTTTCAATGTATTCAAATTAAAGTGCTTGTGTAAGACTCTCTGGTGATTTATAAAATTATTTAGGTGTAACATTGGTACGAGGCAGGGATGTACCCCAAGCCCGCAGTTTATTATTATTTTTATAAACAAGTTAATGTACTTCACACATGGTGGCAGGGGTGTCTATGTTTCACCTTCCTTTAAAGAGATGTTTGTTTTGATGTTTGCTGACGATGTGTCATCTATGGCAGATTCGTGTTTACAGTTACAAAAAAAGATATATGCCTTGGAACACTTTTGTGATGTAACAGGTATGAAAGTTAATTTGAATAAAACAAAGATAATGTTTTTTCGTTTTGGAGGCCCTTTGCGTGCATATGAGAAGTGGTATTTTATGGGAAAACAGGTTGATGTTGTATCGTCATATAGATATCTGGGTCTGGTTTTTACGCCCAAACTTGTTTGGAGTAAGGCACATCTTTCACTTACCGCCCAAGCACAAAAGGCTTTATTGGCTATTTATACATATTCAAGGAAATTTGGTAATTTTTCATGTAAAGATTTGTTTAAAATATTTGACGCTACAGTTGTACCCATTCTTTGTTATGGTGCAGAGATATTGGGTGTGAATTACTGTAGGAGAGTTGAAAGTGTACAGATAAAGTTATGTAAATGGATACTTAAAGTTGGTAAAAGTACTACAAATTATATGGTTCTAGGGGAATGTGGAAGAATTCCTCTCAAGTATATTTATATGACAAGAGCAGTTAAATATTGGACTAAACATATTAATTTAAATGACAATAGATTACCATTTCAATGTTATAGTATGATGTTATCACAGGATGAGAGTGGAAGAATAAATTGGGTCACACATATAAAAGTTTAACATATTCTGTTTCAATATGGATTTGGATTTGTTTGGGTTGCACAGGATGTGGGTCATATTGATACATTTTTTCAACATTCAAACAGAGATTGTTTGATAATCTCCATCAAAAATGGGTTGCAGAACTAGGTAGTTCTTCGAAGGCAGTTTAAATCATTACTCAAAGTTGAATTGTATCTATCCTATAGTCTACCTTTATCTATCAGGACAGCCATGTCAAGATTTAGATGTGGTAATTATGTACTTGCAACAGAAACGGGACGTTATAATAATATTGAATACTTAATGCGATTGTGCCCTTTTTGTCTCAAGAAAGGTATTTCATCTATTGAAGATGAACATCATGTACTACTTGTGTATAAACAGTATGATACCTTAAGAAGTATGTACATTGTTAAGCACTTTAGATCAGCCTCATTACAGGCGTTTATAAGTATTATGTCATCAGATAATTATAATGTTATCCATGCTACTTGCCAGTATTTACATAATGTTTATAAACACAGAATTGCATTCTTAAAGGAAGAGTGATATATATATAGTCCATTTAAACAGAATGTTCAATGTTAAACAACTGTTTGAAACATGTACCACACTTTCTTGCATAAGGATTCTGTCATCAAATAATTATGTTATTCATATACCTGTCAGTATGTACATAACGTTTATAAACACAGAGCTGCACTCTTAAAAGATGAGTGATATTTATAGTTCATTCAAACATACTATTTTATAATGTTTAATAACTGTATGCAATATTTGAAACATGTACCACATTTTCTTGCAAAAGTATTAGGTCATCAGATAATTATGTTATTCATGGTACTTGTCAGTATTTACATAAAGTTTATAAACACAGAACTGCACTCTTAAATGAGTGATATTTATGGTTCAATGAAACATAATGTCTCAATGTTAAACAACTGTTGTCAACATTTGAAACATGTGCCACACATTTCTTGCATATGATTGTACATCTGCCTTCATATTAGCGTAAGCGCAGTACATGTTAATAAAATCAAGCATGTATTATGGGCCTTTGGCCTTTATACTGTAATAAAGAATCTGAATCTGAATCTTTATGGGACTGATTTCAATATAAGTTTATTGGGGCGGTATAAACTCAAAGCCAACCACAGCATGCAAAACATCAAGGTTGTCAAAACGAGAGGGGCGGGGAGAAAGTGAAGTTAAGGTGAACTATCAGACGCAACCCACTAGAGGTATCAATGGAAATATGGTAACATGACTATTGAAATTATACACATAGATAAAAAGTTAAGCACACCCCTATTTCTGAACCATGACCATAGGCAAAAATCGTGGCATTGGGCGATAATTTGCATGGATAGAATAAACATTTGACAACAAATAAAAAAGATATTGGTGAGTTGTGATTGAACTTTGCTGACAAAAACATGGTAGCACAGGTACTGTGTTTGATCCTAGACAATACCTTAAAAACGTATGGAGCTGCAGGATTAAGTAAACGGGTTACTTTTGATATTTCATGTGAAAATGTGTCTTAAAGTCTCTACTTGAGATGACACGTGAAACAGATCAGTAGCGGGTAAAACCGCCATGTGCCCTGATGACGCATTCCAAACTACGTCTCATGCCTCCAGTCAGACGTTGGATCTGTTGATGGGTCAACAACAACCACTCCTGACGCAATGCTGTATCCAATCGGCGTAAATCGTGTACAGGAGGATCTCGTGCATGTATGCGCCGCCCTAGCAGAGTTCAAGGGGGTTCTGGTCTCATTGCTGGCCAGAGTAGAGTCGTTATTGCATTGACCCTCATGTAGTCAACGACTGCATGCAAACGATGGAGGCTTGCATTGTCATCCATGTACTGAGGTCGAGTAGCAAGAGGTAGGTTGTCAAAATGAGGGATGACGACTGGCCTCAAAACGTCCCGGATGTACTGAGCCCCTGTTAAGTTGCCCCTTATGGTGACCAAATCCAACCTGCAGTCATGAGATACACCCCCAAATCATTAACGAACCCCCTTCCGTATGCAACAGTCGGTTTAATGTTCCTTGGGGTGTAGGCCGTGTTCCGGTGCCTCCAAACTCTCGTTCTTCCATCAGTGACGTGGAGCAGAAAGCAACCTTAGTCTGACCAATGGATCCGTCTCCAAGTTCTCAGATTTCAGTTCTGTCGCGCAATACACCATGCTAAACGAGCAGCTTTGTGGTGATCTCTCAACAAAGGACGCTTTAGGACTCGTCTAGACATCATGCTTCTTTCAACCGCTCTCTGACGGTTCTGATGCGGTAACGACGATTGGGCAACAACAGCTGTTTCAGACGAGTACTTGTTAAAAAGGGTTCTCGGCGTATGAGACTAGAAGGATCCCTGTCTTCGCGATGTGTCGTCATAGGAGGTCTTCCGGATCTTGGACGGTCATGTACATCACCGGTCTGAGCATGTTTCTCGACTAAACGGCTTACGACAGTGTGATGATACCCCAAATTCTGACCAATGGCATTACAAGTCAATCCTGCATGCTGAATTATTGCCATCTTGTGGCGTTTGATAATCGCCCTCGTGCCACTGTCACACAATTTCACGGAATAATTGTTTAAAACCGAACTTAAGAAAGCAATTTTAAGGTTTGGATATACTGCCTTTAGAGATACTCGAAGGTAGCATGCTGCTCGGGCCTACCATGCATGGCACGTGATCATGAGCTGTCGTCATGCATGACTGATTACTACATCTCGAGAAAACATAATTCTTCCCGTAATTTAATCTTTCATGACTGTTACAAATATTGGGAACAAACAATAATGAAATATATTAGGGTGTGCTTAACCTTTTTCTTTGTGTAGAGATAAAAGTTCTGCGTCAAGATCTCCATTTACACAAGCGAGTTCGCCTCATGGACGTCAATACAGGGAAGATCAAGATAATTAATAAAAAATACAGACAGATGGCTTCCTCATTTTTGCAAGCACATGCATCGAATTATTTCATGACAACCAGCATATATTTGAGTATCATTTCCGATGACCAACAGTTTTGATAACAGCAAGTGATTCACAGTAATACACCATGGTCACTGATCAAATCCAGTTCAACACAAAAACCTTAGTTTCCTCTTCCAACAACGAGCAGTGTTTGAAGCAAAGTGAAAGGCGTCAGTGGAACCCCGCAGGTAAAGGTCCATCTGTGCATAGAAGTTGCCCAAATGTAAAAACTGGTCATGAAGTGCACCCCAGCACAAGCTAGATAATTAGTTGTCATAGTTATCAGATTGTTCTGACAAGGCGACAGTAGGATATCTTTGACATGGTTTTCATTATAGATTTAGTCTGGAAAAAGAACGACCATGTGCCATTGGTATGCTGCAAACAGGAATATTGCAAAACGGAGTTGCCGGACGTTTTAATCTTCATCGAAACACAACATCATCAAATTTTATGTTTTGTGCACTGAGACAACAATCTCAGTATTTGCAAAATGATGTGCATTGAGAAGATTTTGAGACTGTTGTCACCTTGCACATTCCACAAGCAATGATCCGGACCAAAGAAGAAGCACATTTTTTTTAACTGTTCCACATATATCTTCAACTGTATTTGAAACAACGAAGGGGTTGATTTTGAGGGACTCTTCATCAACTCCTCCTACAACCAGAAATCGTGGCCAAGAATCAATATTGTGTACAGACTCCTCATCCGAAGATGTAGCTGTATTTGTATCAACACGCCTACGTTTAGTTTTTGATCTAGAACCTTTGAATTGTTGGGTAGCCATAGTGAAACAAATGAAATTCAACACACCTGCTCCCCACCCGCAATGGAGTGTCAACAGAAACGATGTTGAAGTGGAAACCAACTGCAAACACCAGGGCTGCAGGGGTGCTATACTCCAGCAAAAAGGAGACAGGTAGCTACAATTGTCAAACAGGGTTAAAATTCAAGCTGGTTCCACCCTAGAAAGATACCTGATAACAAATAAAACCCGGAGGTCATTGATGCGAGATGGCCCTTGAACCACCGCCTTCGGTCATAGGACTTATAATGTATTCAAAATCTTGTTTTCCAAAATAACTATTTTGAATATAAGAATATATTCAAAATCGAAATATACCATGCACAGGCCATGGCGTGACCAGCCAATTGATAAAACCGGACCCATTCTACCACACGTCTAGGTGATGATGGAAAATTAAGGTAATAAATATTGTGTTTTTTAACAACCTCAATGTGTACGTGATTTAAAATGTGACTTCGCATCGGCATTATTACAGCAATATAGCGACGAAAACAAGTTGACACAATTGAGTCATGAATACAAATTTAAAATGAAAAACATATTTCTCGACCATATTTGGACATACAAATAGTATTTACAGTTTAAAACGGGCCATAGGCCACAAGTAACCAAGTCACCTCGCTGGGGATGATGGGGAAAGCGGCATCCTAAACGAGTGATGTACATATGTGTATCCTGGCTCACTAAACCTGTATGTGATTATGTCATTCCAACACAATTTATTCAGTTGAATATCAACTATACACCGGTTGTATTTCATATCCAGCATATATTTGGTTTTCAACTACATGTCTTTTCTTGAGTATGTTAAAACTTTACATCGTATCAACAATATTTCATCCATATTAGGGTGGAAAGTTGGTAGTTTTTTCTTAAAATATCTGACGACAAAGGACAGTAAAACAGTAAGGTATACCACAGTTTTAGGATAAGAAATGATATATTTTTACGTGTGTGCATAATCGCAAATTGACGAGGCAAACCAGTTATTAATACTGTAAACAACGATCCAGGCCCTCGAATTACGATGGCACAAAATGAACCTATCCACACGACGAGCAAAAGCTACTTTGGAATCCCCACATGGTTTGAATATTAAAATGGTCCTACCATGTTGTTTGTATCAATTAAGAAATACGTCCATACATCACTGGACATAAAGTTATTAAAATGAACACATATAAAAGGTGTATTCTTTTTATTAAAGGGGCGGTTGGGTAGCCTGGTGGTTAAAGCGTTCGCTCGTCACGCCGAAGACCCGGGTTCGATTCCTGACATGGGTACAATGTTTGGAGCCCATTTCTGGTGTCCCCCGCCGTGATATTGCTGGAATATTGCTAAAAGCGGCGCCAAACAATACTCACTCACTAACTCACTCACTGTTTGTTAAAGTTGTCTATGAAGGGACAAATTCAGTCACGACAGCTCAGAAAGACTAAATGTTATTGGTTGCCAAAATGTTTTTTTTTCAAAATGATAGAATCGGTATTTACATCAGATACATTGTAGGTTCAATAAGTTGACATGAATAAACGAGCGCCTACTCGTAACGCCTACGCCTTACTGTAAGACGCGGATGGAATAAGAGAGATCCTTCTTGTAGGCCTGTTGTTCATATGCCAATATGGATACCCTCGAGAAGCGCACGTTTTGTCCCGGAATGAAACAAGCTGGTCACGAAAAAGTCAAGAATGTCGTGAGGTACACCGGAAATTGACGAACACCTGTGAAACTGGCGCGATAGACTATGTAGGGTTTCCATTTAATTATTATGACACATGTTCTAGTACAATTTATGACTTTATGGATTTAGTTAAAAAATGAAATTGAATGTATACAATTGCCAATTGTCACAGTCAATAGAAGACAAAATTAGGATGCATGAATTTTCTACACAATTACCCATCAACTCCCATGTCCCCACAGCCTTTAAACAGAACTATTACAAATAGACCGAAATCGACAGCTTTATTTGACATAATTATACCTCAATCTCAATATTATATACACAAAGAAAAAAGTTAAGCACACCCAAATATATTTCATTATTGTTTGGTCCCAAAATTAGTAACAGTCAGAAAAGATATAATTACGGGAAGAATTATGTTTTCTCGAGTTGATGTAATCAGTTATGCGTGACGAAAGCTCACGTGCCGTGCATGGTATGCCCGTGCATCCTACTACCCTCGAGTATTTCGAAAAGTAGTGTATCCAAACGTTGCAATTGCTTTCTTAAGCTCGGTTTTTGTATGATCATGGCACGAAGGCGAGTATCAAACGCCACAAGATGACAAATAATCGGCATGCATAACGCAGAAATGTCTTGTAATGCCATTGGTCGTGGGCCGTTTGGTCGAGAAACATGCTCAGACCAGTGATGTACAGGACCGCCCTAGATCCAGAAGATCTAGACCTCATGTGACGACACATCGCGAAGACAGGGACCTTCTTCATGTCATACGCCGAGAACCCTTTTTAACAAGTACTCGTATGAAACAGCTGTTGTTGCCCAATAGTCGTTTCAGCACCAGAACCGCCAGGGACCGGCTGAAAGCAGCAGGACTGAGAGCTAGACTTAAAGCGTTCTTTGTGGAGGGATCACCACAAAGCTGCTCGTTTAGCATGGTGTATTGCGCGACAGAGCTGGAAACTGAGATCTTGGAGACAGATCCACTGGTCACACAAATGGTGTTTTCTGCTCCATGTCACTGATGGAAGAACGAGAGTTTAGAGGCACCGGAACACGGCCTACACCCCGAGGAACATTAACCCGACTGTTGCATACAGCGGGGGCCCGGTAATAGTTTGGGGTTGTATCTCTCATGATTGCAGGTTGGATTTGGTCACAATAAGGGGCAGCTAAACAGGGGCTCAGTACATCCGGGACGTTTTGAGGCCAGTCGTCATTCCTCAACTTGACAACCACCCTCTTGCTACTGGACCTCAGTACATGGATGACAATACCAGGCCTCATCGTTTGCATACAGTCGTGGATTACATGAGGGTCAATGCAATAACGACTCTACTCTGGCCAGCATTGAGCCCAGATTTGAACCCGCTTGAACATGTGTGGGATATCCTGGGGCGGCGCATACAGGCACTCGATCCTCCTGTACAAGATGTACGCCAATTGGAAGCAGCATTGCATCAGGAGTGGTTGTTGTTGACCCATCAACAGATCCAACGTCTGACTGGAGGCATAAGACGTAGGATGGGATGAATCATCCGGGCACGTGGCAGTTATACCCGCTACTGATTTGTTTCACGTGTCATGTCAAGTAGAGGCTTTAAGAAACATTTTTACATGAAACATCAAACGTAACTCGTTTACTTAATCCTGCAGCTAAACACTCTTTTGAGGTATTGACAACGGTCAAAAACAGTACCTGTGTTACCATGATGCTTTTGTCAGTAAATCACAACTCACCAATATCTTCTTTTTTTGCCATTGGTATCGCCGAGCTCCTGTGGTGAATCATCTCATGCCATAATTTTTGCCATTTGTCATGGTTCTGAAATAGGGGCGTGCTTAACGTTTTTCTTTGTGTATATATTGGGTATTTACCACATTAAAACACGTGAACATTTGGTTAGGTTATACCACTGCTTGTCTTGATTGGGCGCAAAAGGAGAAAATCCGCATTGACACCAGGTGTTCGCGAAAAGGGTAAGCATGTCCTGCTCTTCCAGTAGCACACCACCAGCAACACATTCTGCATGCAAAACGCCTCACATGAGAGTCATTTTCAAAAGATGCCACTATTTCTGTCCAAACCCATTACAAAATTAAAAATATATATATTGACATTGCAATTTGTACAAATTATCACCTGCAAAGTAATGCATATAATAAAATGGTTATTTTCAATCATTGTGTCATATTATGTGTTTTTGATGCGTTTTAAAAGGGTAGAAAGTGCATTTTTGGCTGTCCCAGTGCATTTAGCTTCAAATTTGAGAAACGGTCATTGTATAAATATTGGCATATATATACTGAACCAACTTAAAAACTTCACAATCCTAAAATTTTAACATTTTGACCAGATCTAATTGTGGGCCCTTATTGTGTATTTAAACAGTAATGGTCACGTATTGTCTTCAGATAGCACCCGTTTTTGTGGAGGTGAATCGATCAAAATCATGTGCACAACACTATAGTGGCAAAAGTGGTTTTCACGTGCAACTTGTCAATACCGCACGTGTTTTCAGCCATACTTGTTAGCAGTCATTAACAAAAAAAGAAGAACACAAGAAAACAAAAGTTTTTGCGGCCATTGTCATGCCACGCCTTTCAAATGTGCAACGTGAACGGGCAATCGGCATGTTGCAGACGGGACCGTCCATAGCTGAAGTCGCAAGGACGATGGGTTGTAGTCGACGGACTGTTTATGATTTACAGACGCGTCTACAGCAAACGGGTACCACCGCTGATCGCCCTCGGCCAGGTCGACCACGTGTGACGTCACATGCAGAGGATCGTCAGATTATCTTACGTCACCTCCGTAACCGATTTTTTACGGTTACATCAACCAGAAATTAACTGTTTAGGGGTAGACTGTTCGAAACCGACTGAAAACTGCTCACCTTCAAGCACGACGGCCATACTGCGGGCCGATTCTGTCTCAATTACACAGATTTCAACGTCAATTGTGGGCACTTACAGCGGCACTTACGATGGACTCAGAGGAATTGGAAACAAGTCTTCAGTGATGAATCCATATTTAATCTTCGATTTGCTGATGGCAGGGCAAGGGTGTGGAGGCGCCGTCACGAACGTTACGCCCAGTGTTGTGTACAGGAAGTTGACAGAATTCGAGGCGGTAGTGTCATTAACAAATCAATTTTCGGCCACGGGGATGAGAGGCCTAAACATGGTTTGAATGATGTGGAACTTACATACCTTCTCCTGGACACAATATTTGCGCAGTACTTAAACCCCTTCGAAAATACATCTAAATAAACTACTGACTCGACAAAGGCAGGTAACATCCCTCCAAATATGTTCAAAGGGATACTATTATTTAAACTAAAACATATCTCTCGGACATATACGACCTAAACCCTCACCGTTTCTTGACCAGACCGTGGTATGTAACGTTACATTATCGAAGAATAGTTTGTTCAGCCCACAACTCTTTTTCGTAGCCTTTTGAGTAGCTTCGGGATGTTTAAGTAAATATGTCTTTGAAAAAATACACCTTAATCGATTTAAGTATTGACTGTATGAGCCGATAAACGTCTACAGTATATTGGCACAACAGTGTAAGTTGGTTGCCATAACAATTTCACAGCAAATCCTAGATTCTGCTTCCTTCAGATTTTACCAAACTCTCAAAGTGAAATTACAGCATTGTGTAAACGCGAATGTTTGTCATACCAAGATGGAGAGAAAACATAAAACATTTAAGGAATCTTCAATGCACTAACATGCATGCAAACTAGCTTTATGAGTTGCTTTCTGTGGATTTAAATAGAGTTAAATGATTACACATTACATTTAGTAGACAGGAACCTGACAGAGTGTTAGCGACATCCATACAAACTTAATATAAAAAATGAATGGGTCGTTTCTGCATGGATTGGGGTTGATTTGTGTGGAAAGAACGAGTGCGGGCAGAAATGTAGTGAATAAATGGTAAAACGCAAAGAAAACCACAACAACGTGAGAACCTGGCGCTGAAACACACCAACATGAAACACACGTGAATCACATGATGGGCTATGCAAAAAAACAAAACCTTTGGGTTTTCATTTGTAAGCCATCACATTCTTACAGCTAGTGAACAGCAAATACTTGACATGACTGACTGAAGCCGAACACAACAACTGCAAACAGGAGAATGGCCTTCAGCTGAAGCCAGGTTTATCCATGTAGCGCCAAGCACAATAACAAGGCTGTGGAACCGTTATCAGTCACACAAGACAACATTCCCAGATCCGGGCAACAACGCTCACTATCAGAACACGAGACAGATTCATACAGCCACGTCACTTACGTCAAAAAAACACAGCGAGGTCACCTCTACAGCTGCGGGATTACCAGTAGGAAATTGCGTAGGATATTAGGCCAGACAGTGAGTAAGTTAAGAGTTAACGTCGCATCGGAAATATTTCAGCCATATAGAGACGAGACCAACTTGATATATACTCAATTTAGTCATCTATCCAAAGCTTCTTTATCAAACAAATTTGGGCATAGCACTATTCTTTATACAGTTGACAAAACGGGCCACTGGCCACTAGTAATCAAAGCGAGGCCACCTCCCTGGGGATCATGGGAACTTAATGGTTGTCTGCTTCCAATACATAAGAAATCGCTGCTGCAAGCTATCATGTATATTTTAGTTTGAATAAAGAATCTTGGTGAGACAAACTAGTGATTGGTATTAGGGGCACTTTTCCCACTTTTAGACAAGACACATCTTCCCGAGGTAAGGGAGTTAACTTACTCTAAATGTCCGGTTTCCACCCTTCCCGAACTAGGCATAGTTGCATTTTGGCTGGACATACTAGACTATGCACAGCCAATCAAAATCGTGTAACGAACAAGACATCCGGTCCGAAAACAAAACAACATGGATTTCAATGGGCACATTTTGGTAGACTGCAGGATTTGCAGGATTTGCAAAGCACGTGTACCGCCAACTGGTACCGGGCAGATATTTTGCACATCTTTTCATATTTTTAATTAAGGTGCTCAAATGATTTCATGCAGTTAGCGAGGTAAGACCCGTTTTATGACAATATTGTTCTTGATTATCAATAAGATCGTCTTACCGGGAGCCGCCACTGATGGTATCTGATTGGTCAATAGGAGAAACATAGAAGGGACACAACTCGTAAAAGCTTCTGATGGCGCTACGATCGAGCCTTGAAATTCCAACCTTGTTCGGCAAAGGTGGTAACAAATCTTTTATAGTCAGTTAACTTATTTCTTCATTTTGTTGGGCCTGTGACTAAAAGCATCCCTCAGGCATTTTCATATGTTTTTTTAATGAATATTAGAAACGTATTATTCTTATTCCAGATTGGGAGTAAACATGTTATTTTGTTGTGACAACGTATTGCTTGGTGATTCATTTACATGTTAACCCATTCGAGTCTTCAGAATCAATTTCACGTAAATTAGACACATCCGGAATTCAAAAAAGTTAATGACAATATCACGGGGAAGAAAAGAAATGAACAGGTGAATAAACTTTGCAGGCGCCACAACCACAGTGGAAGAGGGTGACTGTAAGTACTAATTTATTTGGTCTGCAGATGTATATGTTTCTGTTTTGTCTATAATGGACACGTTTCTAAGAAGACCGCTTGTCCGTTTGATTTCCATTTGACCATCACATTAAGTTCAAGATAAAACTTAACTTGAGAAGAGTGTTAGTGATGTACTTGAAGTAATGTTATGCTGTACATGCGTTTTTAAGGATATCTAATTTACTCACTTACTTCAACTGAAGCCAAACCTGCACCGGACAAACAGCTGGCAAGAGCCTCAGAAGGCATATAGTGTTATATCTGACAGCTTATCTTTTAATGATTCTTTCGTCATGCCCTAATTACTATTTTCTGCAGGAGACACGCATAAACGGGGGCACGGGTGGCCCAGTCGTCTAAGGCGCCGCGATTCGCTGTGCAGAATTGCGTCCCTTGGGCACGCCAGAAACCTATGATTGTGGGTTCGAATCCCGGTTCGCCCCGATTATGTTTCTAGGTTTGTCAGCACCATACCCGTGCTCGTGGGTTTCACCGAAGTGGTAAACGTCTGAGACCTGCATCACTTCGGGCTTTCCTCCCACATTAAGCTGACACGCCGCGATATAACAGGAATACTGTTAAAAGTGGCGTTAAACCCAACTCACCCAGATCCATCGGTTAATATAGATTTATAAGTATCATATTTGTCTCTTAACTGATTAAACTCTTGTTGATAAATTAGTTGATTTGTTTCAGATTTCTTCAATTTAGTTAATGTTAGATCCACCTCTGGCTTAACTAACTGCCATGGTCGAGAAGACATAATACGGGTTGGGCTATATTTTCAAGTGTTATTTTAGCAGCAGAAATATCAGGTTTGATTCTTATACCAAGGGGTGGAGTAAGAGATGATTTTGTATTATAGAGATCGTAATAGGGAGGATTAAAAACACAATGGAAAGCTGGATTGGAGTTAGTAGACTGTAATTTAGAAATGTAGTGTAAAGACAATTTAATGCGACGTTGCATTAGTGACGGTTCATCAGCCTCTGCATATAGACTTTGGATCGGAGAAGTTCTAAAGGCACCAAGGCAGAGCCTTAGGCCTTGATGACAAATTGTATCTAGTTTTTTTAAAAATTGCTTTTACAGGCTCCACCATAGATGATGGAGCCGTAATCAAGTTTAGAGCGAATGAGGGCTCTGTACAGTTGGGGGAGGGTTTTCTGATCCCCCCCCCCCCCCCCCCCCCCCCCCCATTTGGAATTTGAAATTACTTTTAATAAGTTAAGAGCCTTCGGGCATTTAGTCTTTAAATAGTTAATTTGCGGTAGAAAGGTCACGTGATGGTCAAAAATAATACCAAGAAACTTGGCCTCCTTGACAACTTTGATCGGAGTTCCATCTAAAACTAAATCAGGGTCATTATGTGTCTTATATTTCCTACAAAAATGAATGCAGTTGGTTTTAGTTTTGGAAAACTTCAAACCATTTTCGAGACACCATTTACGAATCTTATTTAAACATAATTGGAGTTGCCTTTCAATAGAATGCATGTTTTTACCACGACAAGAAATGTTAAAATCATCCACAAAAAGCGACCCATCGATTGAATCAGTTAAAACTTTTGGTAAACTATTGATCTTAATGCTAAATAGTGGGACAGACAAAATACTGCCTTGTGGGACACCCTGATCCTGATTATAATGATCAGACAGGGTAGAACCCACGCGGACCTGAAATTGTCTGTCACTTAAAAACTTGGATATGAATTGAGGCAAACGGCCTCACAATCCAAAATCATGTAAATCTTTTAAAATACCATGTTTCCATGTGGTGTCGTAAGCTTTTTCTAGATCGAAAAAGATAGACACGGCATGTTGTTTATTTATTATAGCATTTTTCACAAATGATTCTAGACGGACTAAATGATCAATTGTACGTTATATTTCTGTTTTTTACGGAAACCACATTGAATATTTGTAATTAGGTTATTGGTTTCTAAGTACCAAACAAGTCGATTATTGATCTTGCGTTCCATGGTTTTACAAACCCAGCTGGTCAATGAAATTGGACGATAATTTGAAGGATCAGTATGATCACGTCCTGGCTTAGGTATGGGAACAACTATAACATCTCGCCATGAGGACGGAAATTCACCTGATGTCCAGATTTCATCAAAAACTAGTAGAAGGATTTCTGAACATGAGTCTGGTAAATCTTTCAGGAGTTGATGATGTATATAATCAGCTCCTGTAGCAGTATTATGTGCTTGTCCAAGAGCAGTGTGAAGCTTATGGATTGAAAATATTTCGTTATAATGTTCCCCATTATCTGATTTGAAATTTATTATTTTCTTTTCTTTTGGTATTTTTGGAATTGAGGTACATAGTTGCACATGCAAATGCACATATATGGTTAGCGACGGTCATTATACAGGAGGGGGGAATTCGTCTGTTCACAAAAACAATCCAGCCCTTAATTACCGAGGCAGCTGTGTCATAGTAGCATTACATTCGCTGCGTTTGCAGCATATAAGATGTGTAATCTGTGGAGTAACTGAAGTAATATTACGGCTGAAATCTTACTTGCATGGTCGTTTTAATGGAAAACTTACGTTTAAAAAACACAATTGTTCTTATATAATGTTTTTAGGTTTGGTTTAAAAAAACTAGAGAAGATTTTTTATACATAAAACTGATCGAAAATACAGTTGAACAATAGAAAAATCAAAATAGGAGTTGTGAATAGTGACAAATTTTAATTACATCACTGTGTCAATAATTATTGACTGATTCTGTCAAACAGCTGTCAAACCATTTATTGCCATGTACGTACATACACACAGGAAGTCGGCGCTGTCTGAGGCTCCAGGTAAATAAATATCTTGGTTTTATGAGGGGAGATCAGACGTAATTACACCCAAAGGTGTTAGAACCAGGGTATTGTCTCTTGGACTGGCTCATTGACCGTACATATAATTGGTAAATATATTCGTTTTGACACCCGTGTTTCATGCGCATCCAAGCTCATAAACAGAATACAGACAAATGAGGCCCCGTGATCAGCGGAGCGTGAACAACATGGATGCCGCCTTTCGGCCGTACCGAACAGTCAAGCTGCGATCTCGGAACTGTTCGCCCGATTGAATCCAATTGCAAGCGGAGACAAGATTACTGCCCTTACCCAAACATGATCGTTGCTCGCAAATGTTCACATCTATCTTCCGTAAATCATGAAATGTATGTGAGCATGACATTTATGCGAAAAATGCGATCGTCAGTCCCTCTGATTATTTTAATGTTTGATTTCATCATGATAAAAAAGTTAGTCACTTATAAGGTTACCACGTTGAAAATGGAATCGATCGTTAACAAAAACAACAAAATGTATTCTCTCATCACTCAACCTAACAGTGATATAACTGCAAATAAAACAATCAAGTACGCTAAAGTATTGCACATGGTGGGTGGAGGACCAGGGGCACTTTGAGTTTGACAGGTGTCATCAACTGGTCAAGTAACATCACAGTTTGTATATTCACGTTGATTGGACAGTCTAGACTGGCACCAACTAATCATGACGGCGTCTTCAGAACAGAACAGAACTTTATTTCTCCCAGGTTTAGGCTTACGTGGATAACGGAAAATTTTGTTTTAGTGATAGCACATTTTTAATTCAAGCTAATATACTTTCCTTGATTGATTATACGACTGCGGTCGTAGATCCAGATGTATCTAAATATGCTCAGTAAATAAACAGGATTCATTGTTATACTATTAGGATTAATAGATACAATTGAGTATTTATACCCTTGATCATAAATGTGTATTTTGTGTTTAAATAAATACACTAGGTTAATTACTGTAATTGATTATTTGATAAACATATTCACCTAAAGCTAAATCATAACAACTAATTGTCCCATTTATTTGGCTTCTATCTTTTATATGAAACAAATGCTATAACATGGGGTGATAAACTTCATTGGCAATAGACGTAGAATATAATTGTCCGCATGAACAGTCTACTCTCTTCCAGATATGTTTATTCATTTCGTCAGCATTTAAATCGTTGCATTCTTCGCTCAATGGTTCATTTGACAAAATCTTGTTCCCTGTTTTGAATTACCGTCAGATAGTTCCAGACCAATTATAAAATATCCAGCCCTATGTGTTGCGCATAATTCCGAGATAATTCGATGTTCATATACTTGTATGAACACTTATGAAAATTATTAATACCTAGTACTATTATGTACATATAGATAATAGTTCAAATTATAATAATGAGGCCCTCGAAACGGTCTTTGTTCTACGACAACCGTAAGTCGGTATGGGAAAACAAAATATTTGTTTAATTGTTCAAAGTTCAAAGTCAATGTCATATGATTATAGGCAAGGAAGATAAGAAATTAAATATAAAGAATAGCCACTTCAAATGACTTGCTCATGATTTGGTCTTTTCATGGTAAATAGTGCCAAAATATTTTTAATTATTTACTTTCATATCATTACTAATCTCACAAAAGGTCAAAAGTTGTACAACGTTTAACAGATATGATTATGACATGTTGTATTCAAACATATCCAAACATAGCCAAACAAATCCAAACAAATCCAAGCTTGGAAAAATGACCTTCACAAATTTTGGAATGGTCACATTTCCATTTGGAATGGATGATATTTTGTCCAGTGTAGCTAACCCCCTAACCCACTAGGGTTAGCCCTAACCATGTCAGTTAGCTCGACTTTCGACTCTAACCCTAGCTAAGACCAGTTTAGGTCAAAATGACCCCAAACGAGCCAAACTAGGGTGAAAAAAAGTCTTTTTAAACCTCCTACCTCAAACGCACACTCCCAGGGGTAACAAAGGCCATTTCTACCTCTTTCCAAACCTTGTTCTTACGAAATATGCCCTAAAATGACACAAAAGAGTTCCAAACAAAACCAACCACAACAGAACAAAAACCACTCCCACAACAAAACAAACAGCGCACAAAGACCACAGCAATAACAGTAAACAATAAAAAATCCCCAAATAATTAAATGAGATTGAAAAGAATAAATTGCACTATCTAACCCTAGTTGAGGCGCAAACAAAACGCTCAAAAAACGCCACAAAACGCAGGCGCGCGCGCACACGACAACGGGGAACTGCAGACATGAAAAACGTCACCAATGCTCTGCACCGTCCCGACCCTGCTGCGCGACCTCCAAAAATCCATGGAAACATATAAAAAAAGCAAAATTGAGCTAACCCTAGCTAATCCCCTAACCCTCTAGGGTTACCCCTAACCATACCCGTTAGCTCGATTTTCGACTCTAACCCTAGCTAAGACAAGTTTAGGTGAAAATGACCCAAAACGAGCCAAACTAGGGTGAAAAAAACGTCCTTTTATACCTCTCAAAAACAAAACCAACCACAACAGAACAAAAACCACTCCCACGACAAAACAAACAGCGCACAAAGACCACAGCAATGACAGTAAACAATAACAAATCCCCAAAATAATTAAATAAGATTGAAAAGAATAAATTGCACTATCTAACCCTAGTTGAGGCGCAAACAAAACGCTAAAAAAACGCCACAAAACGCAGGCGCGCGCACACGACAACGGGGAACTGCAGACATCAAAAACACCACCAATGCTCTGCAACGTCCCGTCCCCGCCGCGCGACCTCCAAAAATCCATGAAAAAAAAGAAGCAAAATCGAGCTAACCCTAGCTTACCCCCTAACCCTGTAGGGTTAGCCCTAACCATACCCGTTAGCTAGATTTTCGACCCTAACCCTAGCTAAGACCAGTTTAGGTCAAAATGACCCCAAACGAGCTAAACTAGGGTGAAAAAAGTCCTTTTTATACCTCTTTCCTCAGAATGCACACTCCCAGGGGTAACAAAGGCCATTTCTACCTCTTTCCACACCTCGTTCTTACGAAATAATTTTACCATTGGAGAAAGTGCCCTAAAATGACACAAAAGAGTTCCAAACAAAACCAACCACAACAGAACAAAAAACACTCCCCAAACAAAACAAACAGCGCACAAAGACCATAGCAGTCACAGTAAACAATAACGAATCCCCAAATAATGAAACAAGATTGACAAAAACACGTCCCATTTTAATTCTGGGAACCCAAAAGTCCAGAAACTCTACGCTCTTTGCCCAGTCTCGGTTAAAGGTATTTACAAAATTAAACATGCCGTTTTCATGGGAACATACCAAGGAAGAAAAAATGAAAAAAAAATTGTTTAAAAACTCAATATTTAGACTATGTCGCCCATGGGCCTGCCCATGGGCGAAGTGTGGCCCATGGGCCTGCCCATGGGCGAAGTCTGGCCCATGGGTAGGCCCATGGGCAGGCCCATGGGCGATGATATTTTCCTCTACTTAAAACTCATGTTTTTGTTTCGCAAATACATTTAATGTATTCATTCAAGTATCATGACACAAAATTTAACTCATTTTAACTTAATTCAACGATTTTATAGCGATATTGAAATATTTCGCCCATGGGCGAGAAAAAGGTTTGGCCCATGGGCGAGAATATGTTCCTTTACTTAAAACTCATGATTTTGTTTCGCAAATACATTAAATGTATTTATTGAAGTATCATGACACAAAATTAAACTCATTTTAACTTAATTCAACGATTTTATAGCGATATTTAAATATTTCGCCCATGGGCGAGAAAAAGGTTTGGCCCATGGGCAGGCCCATGGGCAGGCCCATGGGCGAGAACATGTTTCTTTACTCAAAACTCATGTTTTTCTTTCGCAAATACATTAAATGTATTTATTCAAGTATCATGACACAAAATTTAACTAATATTTACTTAATTCAACTATTTTACGGCGTTATTAAAATATTTCGCCCATGTTTTCGTCAGTCCCTTTCAAGCATCAACTAACTGTTTGCAAAGTATATTGTATCATGTGAAATATACTTTATATTATATCATTACATTACTATTTAAAAAGGGCTTTTGGTTGGATGTTTCCTTTAGTTCTACAAATTTCACCTGTTTTACATATTGTAGCGATCTTTAATGAACCCGGCCTTACCTCTCAAAACGTTTTGACAGTTTATCATACGAATTCATGTGCGTGTACTCAAATTCATTGGAGTTATTTTCCACAACATTAAATTTTAGTTAGTTTCTATTTCATTTCCCATTTTATGTCCCGTTGATACATCACACTGGGCAATTACGTGACACTAGGTATGCAATATACAGGTACGCGTGCGCGTATTTTAATGAAAAAAACTATTCGTCTTTTATTGCATAACGTTTGGCTGAATATCTTACATTCTAACGAAATCTCGAAATAATTATTTAATTACAAGCAGTGTCGAACTGACCAGTAGGAATTATGTTTCAATGCGATGAGGAAAACGTGAGTGAATATTGTGACACTAAAGCAACTTTTAACTGCATTGTCACTTTTGGTATGAAAATGGTAATAGTTAAGAAAAACGTAACAGCCTTTTTATGATAATTCTCATATTCTCATTAGTACGTTGTGTCTAATTACAGTGTCGGCCTTATTTACAGGTGATTCTACAGTACTTGTTGTCGGTCAATTACAATCTGCCACACCACGCGTGAATAAACAGTTATGCAGGTGTTGCTGTGGGCAAATACCTAGCCTGTACATGTATATTTTTGTGGATACATGTATTACATATTTTCGTTGATATGTGGATATATTAAGCACCAAGACACAAAATATTTATGAAAGATGAATTTATGCCTTGATATATATATTCAACGCGAACGAAGCTTGTATTTTCTCCGCGATCCTGATGTGTATCATCGTTTAATTGGTCATTCATTAAAAGTATGTTGTGAGGCGATATCAAAGGAGCCGCTCAATATACACAGTGTCGTCCGTTTCGCGTGAACTACCACCCTACCCTGTCAGTAAGAGTTATGTAATCGGTACACAAATATATTTGGTGCAATGTCAGTGTGGAAGGAGTTTGAATTACGTCCGCCAGTGGCCACAGAAAGTATAGTACCAATCAACAAGGCCAATGCCGTACTAATAACCTAGTGACTCGCGTAACAACGGCTGTCAATATGTCTGCTACATCTACCATACCATCATCCCTGTCACAACTGGCGTATTAACGGCTTATTCAAAATATTAATTGTAGAAATGTCGTTACCAGACTAACGTACGTCGTATTCAGTCCTCAACTGGATGTTATATCAGTTAACAGCCCTGTTTGGGAAAATATTTACTAGACATAAGATTTAATGACTAATAAAATCAATTGTAAGACCGCATAGACCATAAAACCGAATAAAATATGTCTTGGTATCATCTCTTGTGTATTAGATGATGGCAATGACCGGAAATGTTATAACGTTAGATTAAGAAGGAGAAACATTAAAGTGTTTTACAATACTTGGAAACATGAGCAATAAGATGTAGCAACATAAACATGCATGGAATAGGGAAAAAGGATGAAAACAAATTGAAAAGGATTTTAATACAAAATTATCGAACTAAATAACTTGCCTGAACAGAAGGGGTACCCAAACTTGTTTGACAGTTATTCGTGTGTTGTAGACTGTCGAATGGGACTCATGTGTGTACGTAGGGTACGCATATCTATTGCAAGTTTTAGTACTCATACACTTTCTCTTTTTGTGTTTTGTTTGTTTGTTAGTTGTATAACGCCACACTTAGCAATATTTCAGCTGTATGACGGCGGTCTGTAAATAATCGAGTCTGGACCAGACAATCCAGTGATTGACATCATGTGCATCGATCCACGCAATTGGGATACGATGACATGCATCAACCAAGTCAGCGAGCCTGACCACCCGATCCCGGTAGTCGCTTCTTACGACAAGCGCTGTCGCCCTTTTACGCGAAGAATGGTTTGTTGAAGATCTTCACGGGTCTATTGAATGCAGGGATTTGGGTAAAGTCATTCAGACAGCATACAATGCCAACTAAAAAATTATACTCAGTGCCTCCGCAAAGTAATATAGTACGGTACTTAGAGTACATGAGAGATTATACTCAGATTAGGGAGATGTTTAATCCATATAACGTGTTATTATTCTACCTAACAATGTATTTAATGAAATGAATGCAAAACAAACTCAAAAGGTTTCATTGAAAAAACTACCCCTAGTCTTGACTTATAAAACAACTGCAACCCGACACAGATTAAACGCAACTTACAAACACAATCATAATCTGGTTAGTCTGTATCACTCAACGAGGCCGCTTACTCTGCCCACAGTATGACAGTATTGGGCAGTTCAGTAATTAGGAGCCAAATCCAGGCAGGTACGCTGGTCACACTTGACTGGTCTGACTGATGATTAGGTCGTCTGACAATTGGGAGTGAACCATAGCAAGAAGTATCTGCGAAACTATTTGCTCCTTTTATGGGACCGATTAGTTTTATTACCATGGGCCTCGGCACAAGCGTGGTGTTGGAAGACAAGTTATACATGTACATCCGATATGGTGACTGTTTTTCGCTATTCATATTCTAAATACATTCATAATACCACAACATTTTAGTACTCCTTGAAACTTTACAATCACTTCAACATGTACAATAGATTGAACGAGAACACTTGATATATTGCAGATTATTAAAACATTGTCTCTATTATCAGCCGCTACGTTTGTATCGTTTGCATTGTACAAAGAAATATTTTATCTGTCCTTTTGCAGATTTAGCCTCCGAATGTGCTCATTCAAATTAGGAACGAAAATAATTGCTTATCATGAGTATATATGATACAGTTAAAAGTTACTTGTACACTGTAGACGTATTCACTTTAAAGTCGCATACGACCTTCGCGAGCGAGTTGAATGATCCAGGTTAATTGGAACGAAGTCTAGAAAGGGTTATAAAGTTTTGTATTTGGTAATGTGTAGGTTTGTTAAATATAATTTTTTAAATTCCTTTTATTTCAATATGTAAAAACATAACTATGCGCTTAAAAACAGAGCTGACTTGATGGGAGATAGCCACCTCAGATTGTCTGTTGGACACGGTTTAACCTTACTGTGTCCTCACCCTGGTTGTTGTTACCGTTGTTATAAGGGATTAAGAGCTACGGCTCATTGCATTTTTGGTTACAGTCTGTATCACTAAAGTGGACATGTGCAGGTGAACTCTGTTCAATTAGTATATGAAATGCCCCAAAATGTGAACTCCAGACAATTATAACCTGAGGGTAAATCCACGTGCGTCTGCCTTTCCCCTCGTTCACCTTCGAAATCCTTGATTATTATATCATGCCAGAGTTCTGAAATTCAGTGACAATGTTGCTGAACAGTAGAATCTGATGGACGTTTTGTGCAGAACCTGTTTGACACTATGGGTTCCAGGACCACTAACACTCTGAGCTGAAAAAGTTTGGTCCTAACCGCACCCAACATCTACAAGTTTGTAAGCTTGTAGACATCATTAAGAAGTAATTAACAGTCCCATGCTGAGACCTTTCTCAAAATTCAGACCGGTGGCAGGCTGCCAACAAAGAGAAGAAAATATCGCAACACCGACACGAGTGTGCTCAGTCAAACAATGAACTTACGACCGGCAGAAAACAACTCCAGTTGAGTATGCCGATGCTGTATCTCAGCCGTGTTGGCCTGAAAATTTAAACATGCTAATTAAATCCAAAATCGTATAAATATTTTTAATAGAAACCGTATCTTAATTTGTTCTTGCACTGCATCATATCGTGTATTTCATCTGTATATGTGTAATGTGTATATGTATCCATGACTACACTTATACCGCATATTCTGCAACAGACTATAATTAATCACCTTATTATTGTCTCTCCATTTACCATGGCTGACTGCACTAATACCCTTTTAACAGTGGACACCGATATCAGTATACATGTAGGCTTTTTGTTCAAAAAGGAATATGCAGGAAATTATATGTAACAATTAACTGTGTACTAATTACATGTTTGAATGTTATCAGTTTTACGTTCTGAGATACAGTGATGTAAGCATCTTCTAAAATCTTCTAAAAATATAATAAAATACAAAACTCTCTGCCGTAATTTTTTGTGGAAATCATTCGTTCAAGTAAAAATGACTGCGTGGCAAGATGAATCAACTATATATTTATACCCGATAAAAGAAACTGCCGTATTTTAGGAACAGTGCTATAACAAGACATTTGAAATTTCTAACAAGCAGATACATTAGATACAGTGACTAGACTACAGGTACGTAATCCGTATCAATCAAAGGTGTAAAAAAACTGAAAATCATATCTGTCGGAGACCTACCAAATTACCAAGTTTTATCATTACTATATTTATTTCAATGCAAATACTTTAGTGATACATTTTTTAGAGGAGAGGGCATACACACAAGTATATTGCTTCCGTGTGTGAATGCAGGTTGTACTTGGCATCTAAGTTCTCAGTTTCATACCGGTTGTATAACTGAATTTGTATATGGAACCATGCGTACAGCATGACAATTACTTGCTATTCGTCAGTTTACAACACACATAACACGGTCAAACAATTTTAGGCACCGCTTTTGCGAGTTATTTAGTACAATAATGTTTTATTAAAATCTATTTCAATTTGTTTTCACCATTTTACCTATTGACAGTCGTTGTTGCGTGCGTCACTAGGTAATTAGTACGGATTGACCTTGTTTATTGTTTCTATACTTTGAGGATTTCTGTGGCAAGTGGCGGACGTAATTCAAACTCCTTCCGCACTGACACCGCATCAAATATATTTGTGTACCGATTACATAACTCTAATGGACAGGGTGGGGTGGTAGTTCACCGGACGACACTGTGTATATTGGGCGGCTCCTTTGATATCTCCTCCAAACATACGTTTATTGAATGACCCCATTAAACGATGATACACATCTCGATGAATATATCAAGGCACTAATTCTTCTTTCATAAACATTTTTTTGTCTTTGTGCTTAATATATCCACATATCAACGAACATTTGTAAAACATGTATCCTAAAAAAAATAAACATTTTCAGGCTAGGTATTTGCCCACAGCAACACCTGCATAACTGTTTATTCACGCGTGGTGTGGTAGATCGTAATTGACCGAGAGCAGGTATTGTAGAATCACCTGTAAATAAGGCCGACACTGTAATTAGATACAACGTACTAATGAGAATTATCATAAGAAGGCTGTTGTTTTTTCTGAACTATTACCATTTTCATACCAAAAGTGACAATGCAGTTAAAAGTTGCTTTAGTGTCACAATATTCACTCACGTTTTCCTCATCGCATTGAAACATAATTCCTACTGGTCAGTTCGAAACCGCATGTAATTAAATAATTATTTCGAGATTTCGTTAGAATGTAAGATATTCAGCCAAACGTTATGCAATAAAAGACGAATAGTTTTTTTCATTAAAATACGCGCACGCGTACCTGTATATTGCATACCTAGTGTCACGTAATTGCCCAGTGTGATGTATCAACGGGACATAAAATGGGAAATGAAATAGAAACCAACTAAAATTTAATGTTGTGGAAAATAACTCCAATGAATTTGAGTACACGCACATGAATTCGTATGATAAACTGTCAAAACGTTTTGAGAGGTAAGGCCGGGTTCATTAAAGATCGCTACAATATGTAAAACAGGTGAAATTTGTAGAACTAAAGGAAACATCCAACCAAAAGCCCTTTTTAAATAGTAATGTAATGATATAATATAAAGTATATTTCACATGATACAATATACTTTGCAAACAGTTAGTTGATGCTTGAAAGGGACTGACGAAAACATGGGCGAAATATTTTAATAACGCCGTAAAATAGTTGAATTAAGTAAATATTAGTTAAATTTTGTGTCATGATACTTGAATAAATACATTTAATGTATTTGCGAAAGAAAAACATGAGTTTTGAGTAAAGAAACATGTTCTCGCCCATGGGCCTGCCCATGGGCCAAACCTTTTTCTCGCCCATGGGCGAAATATTTAAATATCGCTATAAAATCGTTGAATTAAGTTAAAATGAGTTTAATTTTGTGTCATGATACTTGAATGAATACATTAAATGTATTTGCGAAACAAAAACATGAGTTTTAAGTAAAGGAACATATTCTCGCCCATGGGCCTGCCCATGGGCCTACCCATGGGCCTGCCCATGGGCCAAACCTTTTTCTCGCCCATGGGCGAAATATTTAAATATCGCTATAAAATCGTTGAATTAAGTTAAAATGAGTTTAATTTTGTGTCATGATACTGCAATAAATACATTTAATGTATTTGCGAAACAAAATCATGAGTTTTAAGTAAAGGAACATATTCTCGCCCATGGGCCAAACCTTTTTCTCGCCCATGGGCGAAATATTTCAATATCGCTATAAAATCGTTGAATTAAGTTAAAATGAGTTAAATTTTGTGTCATGATACTTGAATGAATACATTAAATGTATTTGCGAAACAAAAACATGAGTTTTAAGTAGAGGAAAATATTCTCGCCCATGGGCCTGCCCATGGGCCTACCCATGGGCCAGACTTCGCCCATGGGCAGGCCCATGGGCCAGACTTCGCCCATGGGCAGGCCCATGGGCGACATAGTCTAAATATTGAGTTTTTAAACAATTTTTTTTTCATTTTTTCTTCCTTGGTATGTTCCCATGAAAACGGCATGTTTAATTTTGTAAATACCTTTAACCGAGACTGGGCAAAGAGCGTAGAGTTTCTGGACTTTTGGGTTTCCAGAATTAAAATGGGACGTGTTCAAAAATAAATTGCACTATCTAACCCTAGTTGAGGCGCAAACAAAACGCTCAAAAAACGCCACAAGGCGCAGGCGCGCGCGCACACGACAACGGGGAACTGCAGACATCAAAAACACCACCAATGCTCTGCAACGTCCAGACCCTGCCGCGCGACCTCCAAAAATCCATGGAAACATAAAAAAAAGCAAAATTGAGCTAACCCTAGCTAACCCCATAACCCTCTAGGGTTAGCCCTAACCATACCCGTTAGCTCGATTTTCGACTCTAACCCTAGCTAAGACCAGTTTAGGTGAAAATGACCCCAAACGAGCCAAACTAGGGTGAAAAAACGTCCTTTTATACCTCTCAAAAACAAAATCAACCACAACAGAACAAAAACCACTCCCACGACAAAACAAACAGCGCACAAAGACCACAGCAATGACAGTAAACAATAACAAATCCCCAAAATAATTAAATAAGATTGAAAAGAATAAATTGCACTATCTAACTCTAGTTGAGGCGCAAACAAAACGCTCAAAAAACGCCACAAAACGCAGGCGCGCGCACACAACAACGGGGAACTGCAGACATCAAAAACACCACCAATGCTCTGCAACGTCCCGTCCCCGCCGCGCGACCTCCAAAAATCCATGAAAAAAAAGTAAGCAAAATCGAGCTAACCCTAGCTTACCCCCTAACCCTCTAGGGTTAGCCCTAACCATACCCGTTAGCTCGATTTTCGACCCTAACCCTAGCTAAGACCAGTTTAGGTGAAAATGACCCCAAACGAGCCAAACTAGGGTGAAAAAACGTCCTTTTATACCTCTCAAAAACAAAACCAACCACAACAGAACAAAAACCACTCCCACGACAAAACAAACAGCGCACAAAGACCACAACAATGACAGTAAACAATAACAAATCCCCAAAATAATTAAATGAGATTGAAAAGAATAAATTGCACTATCTAACCCTAGTTGAGGCGCAAACAAAACGCTCAAAAACGCCACAAAACGCAGGCGCGCTCACACGACAACGGGGAACTGCAGACATCAGAAACACCACCAATGCTCTGCAACGTCCCGACCCTGCCGCGCGACCTCCAAAAACCCATGGAAACATCCAAAAATAGCAAAATTGAGCTAACCCTAGCTAACCCCCTAACCCTCTAGGGTTAGCCCTAACCATACCCGTTAGCTAGATTTTCGACCCTAACCCTAGCTAAGACCAGTTTAGGTCAAAATGACCCCAAACGAGCTAAACTAGGGTGAAAAAACGTCCTTTTTATACCTCTTTCCTCAGAATGAACACTCCCAGGGGAAACAAAGGCCATTTCTACCTCTTTCCACACCTCGTTCTTACGAAATAATTTTACCATTGGAGAAAGTGCCCTAAAATGACACAAAAGAGTTCCAAACAAAACCAACCACAACAGAACAAAAAACACTCCCAAAACAAAACAAACAGCGCACAAAGACCATAGCACTCACAGTAAACAATAACAAATCCCCAAATAATTAAACAAGATTGACAAAAATCAATTGCACTATCTAACCCTAGTTGAGGCGCAAACAAAACGCTCAAAAAACGCCACAAGGCGCAGGCGCGCGCGCACACGACAACGGGGAACTGCAGACATCAAAAACACCACCAATGCTCTGCAACGTCCAGACCCTGCCGCGCGACCTCCAAAAATCCATGGAAACATCCAAAAATAGCAAAATCGAGCTAACCCTAGCTAACCCCCTAACCCTCTAGGGTTAGCCCTAACCATACCCGTTAGCTAGATGTTCGACCCTAACCCTAGCTAAGACCAGTTTAGGTCAAATGACCCCAAACGAGCCAAACTAGGGTCAAAACACGTCCTTTTTATACCTCTTTCCTCAGAATGCACACTCCCAGGGGTAACAAAGGCCATTTCTACCTCTTTCCACACCTCGTTCTTACGAAATAATTTTACCATTGGAGAAAGTGCCCTAAAATGACACAAAAGAGTTCCAAACAAAACCAACCACAACAGAACAAAAAACACTCCCAAAACAAAACAAACAGCGCACAAAGACCATAGCAGTCACAGTAAACAATAACGAATCCCCAAATAATTAAACAAGATTGACAAAAATAAATTGCACTATCTAACCCTAGTTGAGGCGCAAACAAAACGCTCAAAAAACGCCACAAAGCGCAGGCGCGCGCTCACACGACAACGGGGAACTGCAGACATAAAAAACACCACCAATGCTCTGCAACGTCCAGACCCTGCCGCGCGACCTCCAAAAATCCATGGAAACATAAAAAAAAGCAAAATTGAGCTAACCCTAGCTAACCCCATAACCCTCTAGGGTTAGCCCTAACCATACCCGTTAGCTCGATTTTCGACTCTAACCCTAGCTAAGACCAGTTTAGGTGAAAATGACCCAAAACGAGCCAAACTAGGGTGAAAAAACGTCCTTTTGTACCTCTCAAAAACAAAATCAACCACAACAGAACAAAAACCACTCCCACGACAAAACAAACAGCGCACAAAAACCACAACAATGACAGTAAACAATAACAAATCCCCAAAATAATTAAATGAGATTGAAAAGAATAAATTGCACTATCTAACCCTAGTTGAGGCGCAAACAAAACGCTAAAAAAACGCCACAAAACGCAGGCGCGCTCACACGACAACGGGGAACTGCAGACATCAGAAACTCCACCAATGCTCTGCAACGTCCCGACCCTGCCGCGCGACCTCCAAAAACCCATGGAAACATCCAAAAATAACAAAATTGAGCTAACCCTAGCTAACCCCCTAACCCTCTAGGGTTAGCCCTAACCATACCCGTTAGCTAGATTTTCGACCCTAACCCTAGCTAAGACCAGTTTAGGTCAAAATGACCCCAAACGAGCTAAACTAGGGTGAAAAAACGTCCTTTTTATACCTCTTTCCTCAGAATGAACACTCCCAGGGGAAACAAAGGTCATTTCTACCTCTTTCCACACCTCGTTCTTACGAAATAATTTTACCATTGGAGAAAGTGCCCTAAAATGACACAAAAGAGTTCCAAACAAAACCAACCACAACAGAACAAAAAACACTCCCAAAACAAAACAAACAGCGCACAAAGACCATAGCACTCACAGTAAACAATAACGAATCCCCAAATAATTAAACAAGATTGACAAAAATCAATTGCACTATCTAACCCTAGTTGAGGCGCAAACAAAACGCTCAAAAAACGCCACAAAGCGCAGGCGCGCGCGCACACGACAACGGGGAACTGCAGACATCAAAAACACCACCAATGCTCTGCAACGTCCAGACCCTGCCGCGCGACCTCCAAAAATCCATGGAAACATCCAAAAATAGCAAAATCGAGCTAACCCTAGCTAACCCCCTAACCCTCTAGGGTTAGCCCTAACCATACCCGTTAGCTAGATGTTCGACCCTAACCCTAGCTAAGACCAGTTTAGGTCAAATGACCCCAAACGAGCCAAACTAGGGTCAAAACACGTCCTTTTTATACCTCTTTCCTCAGAATGCACACTCCCAGGGGTAACAAAGGCCATTTCTACCTCTTTCCACACCTCGTTCTTACGAAATAATTTCACCATTGGAGAAAGTGCCCTAAAATGACACAAAAGAGTTCCAAACAAAACCAACCACAACAGAACAAAAAACACTCCCAAAACAAAACAAACAGCGCACAAAGACCATAGCAGTCACAGTAAACAATAACGAATCCCCAAATAATTAAACAAGATTGACAAAAATAAATTGCACTATCTAACCCTAGTTGAGGCGCAAACAAAACGCTAAAAAAACGCCACAAAGCGCAGGCGCGCGCGCACACGACAACGGGGAACTGCAGACATCAAAAACACCACCAATGCTCTGCAACGTCCCGTCCCCGCCGCGCGACCTCCAAAAATCCATGGAAACATAAAAAAAAGCAAAATCGAGCTAACCCTAGCTTACCCCCTAACCCTCTAGGGTTAGCCCTAACCATACCCGTTAGCTCGATTTTCGACTCTAACCCTAGCTAAGACCAGTTTAGGTGAAAATGACCCCAAACGAGCCAAACTAGGGTGAAAAAACGTCCTTTTATACCTCTCAAAAACAAAATCAACCACAACAGAACAAAAACCACTCCCACGACAAAACAAACAGCGCACAAAGACCACAGCAATGACAGTAAACAATAACAAATCCCCAAAATAATTAAATAAGATTGAAAAGAATAAATTGCACTATCTAACTCTAGTTGAGGCGCAAACAAAACGCTCAAAAAACGCCACAAAACGCAGGCGCGCGCACACAACAACGGGGAACTGCAGACATCAAAAACACCACCAATGCTCTGCAACGTCCCGTCCCCGCCGCGCGACCTCCAAAAATCCATGGAAACATAAAAAAAAGCAAAATCGAGCTAACCCTAGCTTACCCCCTAACCCTCTAGGGTTAGCCCTAACCATACCCGTTAGCTCGATTTTCGACTCTAACCCTAGTTGAGACAAGTTTAAGTGAAAATGACCCAAAACGAGCCAAACTAGGGTGAAAAAAACGTCCTTTTATACCTCTCAAAAACAAAACCAACCACAACAGAACAAAAACCACTCCCACGACAAAACAAACAGCGCACAAAGACCACAGCAATGACAGTAAACAATAACAAATCCCCAAAATAATTAAATAAGATTGAAAAGAATAAATTGCACTATCTAACCCTAGTTGAGGCGCAAACAAAACGCTCAAAAAACGCCACAAAACGCAGGCGCGCGCACACGACAACGGGGAACTGCAGACATCAAAAACACCACCAATGCTCTGCAACGTCCCGTCCCCGCCGCGCGACCTCCAAAAATCCATGGAAACATAAAAAAAAGCAAAATCGAGCTAACCCTAGCTAACCCTCTAACCCTCTAGGGTTAGCCCTAACCATACCCGTTAGCTAGATGTTCGACCCTAACCCTAGCTAAGACCAGTTTAGGTCAAATGACCCCAAACGAGCCAAACTAGGGTCAAAACACGTCCTTTTTATACCTCTTTCCTCAGAATGCACACTCCCAGGGGTAACAAAGGCCATTTCTACCTCTTTCCACACCTCGTTCTTACGAAATAATTTCACCATTGGAGAAAGTGCCCTAAAATGACACAAAAGAGTTCCAAACAAAATCAACCACAACAGAACAAAAAACACTCCCAAAACAAAACAAACAGCGCACAAAGACCATAGCAGTCACAGTAAACAATAACGAATCCCCAAATAATTAAACAAGATTGACAAAAATAAATTGCACTATCTAACCCTAGTTGAGGCGCAAACAAAACGCTCAAAAAACGCCACAAAGCGCAGGCGAGCGCGAACACGACAACGGGGAACTGCAGACATCAAAAACATCACCAATGCTCTGCAACGTCCAGACACTGCCGCGCGACCTCCAAAAATCCATGGAAACATCCAAAAATAGCAAAATCGAGCTAACCCTAGCTAACCCCCTAACCCTCTAGGGTTAGCCCTAACCATACACGTTAGCTAGATGTTCGACCCTAACCCTAGCTAAGACCAGTTTAGGTCAAATGACCCCAAACGAGCCAAACTAGGGTCAAAACACGTCCTTTTTATACCTCTTTCCTCAGAATGCACACTCCCAGGGATAACAAAGGCCATTTCTACCTCTTTCCACACCTCGTTCTTACGAAATAATTTTACCATTGGAGAAAGTGCCCTAAAATGACACAAAAGAGTTCCAAACAAAACCAACCACAACAGAACAAAAAACACTCCCAAAACAAAACAAACAGCGCACAAAGACCATAGCAGTCACAGTAAACAATAACAAATCCCCAAATAATGAAACAAGATTGACAAAAATAAATTGCACTATCTAACCCTAGTTGAGGCGCAAACAAAACGCTCAAAAAACGCCACAAAGCGCAGGCGCGCGCGAACACGACAACGGGGAACTGCAGACATCAAAAACATCACCAATGCTCTGCAACGTCCAGACCCTGCCGCGCGACCTCCAAAAATGCATGGAAACATAAAAAAAAGCAAAATTGAGCTAACCCTAGCTAACCCCCTAACCCTCTAGGGTTAGCCCTAACCATACCCGTTAGCTCGATTTTCGACTCTAACCCCAGTTGAGACAAGTTTAGGTGAAAATGACGCAAAACGAGCCAAACTAGGGTGAAAAAACGTCCTTTGATACCTCTCAAAAACAAAACCAACCACAACAGAACAAAAACCACTCCCACGACAAAACAAACAGCGCACAAAGACCACAGCAATGACAGTAAACAATAACAAATCCCCAAAATAATTAAATAAGATTGAAAAGAATAAATTGCACTTTCTAACCCTAGTTGAGGCGCAAACAAAACGCTCAAAAAACGCCACAAAACGCAGGCGCGCGAGCACACGACAACGGGGAACTGCAGACATCAGAAACACCACCAATGCTCTGCAACGTCCCGACCCTGCCGCGCGACCTCCAAAAACCCATGGAAACATCCAAAAATAGCAAAATTGAGCTAACCCTAGCTAACCCCCTAACCCTCTAGGGTTAGCCCTAACCATACCCGTTAGCTAGATTTTCGACCCTAACCCTAGCTAAGACCAGTTTAGGTCAAAATGACCCCAAACGAGCCAAACTAGGGTGAAAAAACGTCCTTTTTATACCTCTTTCCTCAGAATGCACACTCCCAGGGGTAACAAAGGCCATTTCTACCTCTCTCCACACCTCGTTCTTACGAAATAATTTTACCATTGGACAAGTGCCCTAAAATGACACAAAAGAGTTCCAAACAAAACCAACCACAACAGAACAAAAAACACTCCCACAACAAAACAAACAGCGCACAAAGACCATAGCAATGACAGTAAACAATAACAAATCCCCAAATAATTAAACAAGATTGACAAAAATAAATTGCACTATCTAACCCTAGTTGAGGCGCAAACAAAACGCTCAAAAAACGCCACAAAACGCGGGCGCGCGCACACGACAACGGGGAACTGCAGACATCAGAAACACCACCAATGCTCTGCAACGTCCCGACCCTGCCGCGCGACCTCCAAAAACCCATGGAAACATCCAAAAATAGCAAAATTGAGCTAACCCTAGCTAACCCCCTAACCCTCTAGGGTTAGCCCTAACCATATCCGTTAGCTAGATTTTCGACCCTAACCCTAGCTAAGACCAGTTTAGGTCAAAATGACCCCAAACGAGCTAAACTAGGGTGAAAAAACGTCCTTTTTATACCTCTTTCCTCAGAATGCACACTCCCAGGGGTAACAAAGGCCATTTCTACCTCTTTCCACACCTCGTTCTTACGAAATAATTTTACCATTGGACAAGTGCCCTAAAATGACACAAAAGAGTTCCAAACAAAACCAACCACAACAGAACAAAAAACACTCCCAAAACAAAACAAACAGCGCACAAAGACCATAGCAGTCACAGTAAACAATAACGAATCCCCAAATAATGAAACAAGATTGACAAAAATAAATTGCACTATCTAACCCTAGTTGAGGCGCAAACAAAACGCTCAAAAAACGCCACAAAGCGCAGGCGCGCGCGAACACGACAACGGGGAACTGCAGACATCAAAAACATCACCAATGCTCTGCAACGTCCAGACCCTGCCGCGCGACCTCCAAAAATCCATGGAAACATAAAAAAAAGCAAAATTGAGCTAACCCTAGCTAACCCCCTAACCCTCTAGGGTTAGCCCTAACCATACCCGTTAGCTCGATTTTCGACTCTAACCCTAGTTGAGACAAGTTTAGGTGAAAATGACGCAAAACGAGCCAAACTAGGGTGAAAAAACGTCCTTTGATACCTCTCAAAAACAAAACCAACCACAACAGAACAAAAACCACTCCCACGACAAAACAAACAGCGCACAAAGACCACAGCAATGACAGTAAACAATAACAAATCCCCAAAATAATTAAATAAGATTGAAAAGAATAAATTGCACTTTCTAACCCTAGTTGAGGCGCAAACAAAACGCTCAAAAAACGCCACAAAACGCAGGCGCGCGAGCACACGACAACGGGGAACTGCAGACATCAGAAACACCACCAATGCTCTGCAACGTCCCGACCCTGCCGCGCGACCTCCAAAAACCCATGGAAACATCCAAAAATAGCAAAATTGAGCTAACCCTAGCTAACCCCCTAACCCTCTAGGGTTAGCCCTAACCATACCCGTTAGCTAGATTTTCGACCCTAACCCTAGCTAAGACCAGTTTAGGTCAAAATGACCCCAAACGAGCCAAACTAGGGTGAAAAAACGTCCTTTTTATACCTCTTTCCTCAGAATGCACACTCCCAGGGGTAACAAAGGCCATTTCTACCTCTCTCCACACCTCGTTCTTACGAAATAATTTTACCATTGGACAAGTGCCCTAAAATGACACAAAAGAGTTCCAAACAAAACCAACCACAACAGAACAAAAAACACTCCCACAACAAAACAAACAGCGCACAAAGACCATAGCAATGACAGTAAACAATAACAAATCCCCAAATAATGAAACAAGATTGACAAAAATAAATTGCACTATCTAACCCTAGTTGAGGCGCAAACAAAACGCTCAAAAAACGCCACAAAACGCGGGCGCGCGCACACGACAACGGGGAACTGCAGACATCAGAAACACCACCAATGCTCTGCAACGTCCCGACCGTGCCGCGCGACCTCCAAAAACCCATGGAAACATCCAAAAATAGCAAAATTGAGCTAACCCTAGCTAACCCCCTAACCCTCTAGGGTTAGCCCTAACCATATCCGTTAGCTAGATTTTCGACCCTAACCCTAGCTAAGACCAGTTTAGGTCAAAATGACCCCAAACGAGCTAAACTAGGGTGAAAAAACGTCCTTTTTATACCTCTTTCCTCAGAATGCACACTCCCAGGGGTAACAAAGGCCATTTCTACCTCTTTCCACACCTCGTTCTTACGAAATAATTTTACCATTGGACAAGTGCCCTAAAATGACACAAAAGAGTTCCAAACAAAACCAACCACAACAGAACAAAAAACACTCCCAAAACAAAACAAACAGCGCACAAAGACCATAGCAGTCACAGTAAACAATAACGAATCCCCAAATAATGAAACAAGATTGACAAAAATAAATTGCACTATCTAACCCTAGTTGAGGCGCAAACAAAACGCTCAAAAAACGCCACAAAGCGCAGGCGCGCGCGAACACGACAACGGGGAACTGCAGACATCAAAAACATCACCAATGCTCTGCAACGTCCAGACCCTGCCGCGCGACCTCCAAAAATCCATGGAAACATAAAAAAAAGCAAAATTGAGCTAACCCTAGCTAACCCCCTAACCCTCTAGGGTTAGCCCTAACCATACCCGTTAGCTCGATTTTCGACTCTAACCCTAGTTGAGACAAGTTTAGGTGAAAATGACGCAAAACGAGCCAAACTAGGGTGAAAAAACGTCCTTTGATACCTCTCAAAAACAAAACCAACCACAACAGAACAAAAACCACTCCCACGACAAAACAAACAGCGCACAAAGACCACAGCAATGACAGTAAACAATAACAAATCCCCAAAATAATTAAATAAGATTGAAAAGAATAAATTGCACTATCTAACCCTAGTTGAGGCGCAAACAAAACGCTCAAAAAACGCCACAAAACGCGGGCGCGCGCACACGACAACGGGGAACTGCAGACATCAGAAACACCACCAATGCTCTGCAACGTCCCGACCCTGCCGCGCGACCTCCAAAAACCCATGGAAACATCCAAAAATAGCAAAATTGAGCTAACCCTAGCTAACCCCCTAACCCTCTAGGGTTAGCCCTAACCATACCCGTTAGCTAGATTTTCGACCCTAACCCTAGCTAAGACCAGTTTAGGTCAAAATGACCCCAAACGAGCTAAACTAGGGTGAAAAAACGTCCTTTTTATACCTCTTTCCTCAGAATGCACACTCCCAGGGGTAACAAAGGCCATTTCTACCTCTCTCCACACCTCGTTCTTACGAAATAATTTTACCATTGGACAAGTGCCCTAAAATGACACAAAAGAGTTCCAAACAAAACCAACCACAACAGAACAAAAAACACTCCCACAACAAAACAAACAGCGCACAAAGACCATAGCAATGACAGTAAACAATAACAAATCCCCAAATAATTAAACAAGATTGACAAAAATAAATTGCACTATCTAACCCTAGTTGAGGCGCAAACAAAACGCTCAAAAAACGCCACAAAACGCGGGCGCGCGCACACGACAACGGGGAACTGCAGACATCAGAAACACCACCAATGCTCTGCAACGTCCCGACCCTGCCGCGCGACCTCCAAAAACCCATGGAAACATCCAAAAATAGCAAAATTGAGCTAACCCTAGCTAACCCCCTAACCCTCTAGGGTTAGCCCTAACCATATCCGTTAGCTAGATTTTCGACCCTAACCCTAGCTAAGACCAGTTTAGGTCAAAATGACCCCAAACGAGCTAAACTAGGGTGAAAAAACGTCCTTTTTATACCTCTTTCCTCAGAATGCACACTCCCAGGGGTAACAAAGGCCATTTCTACATCTCTCCACACCTCGTTCTTACGAAATAATTTTACCATTGGACAAGTGCCCTAAAATGACACAAAAGAGTTCCAAACAAAACCAACCACAACAGAACAAAAAACACTCCCAAAACAAAACAAACAGCGCACAAAGACCATAGCAGTCACAGTAAACAATAACGAATCCCCAAATAATGAAACAAGATTGACAAAAATAAATTGCACTATCTAACCCTAGTTGAGGCGCAAACAAAACGCTCAAAAAACGCCACAAAGCGCAGGCGCGCGCGAACACGACAACGGGGAACTGCAGACATCAAAAACATCACCAATGCTCTGCAACGTCCAGACCCTGCCGCGCGACCTCCAAAAATCCATGGAAACATAAAAAAAAGCAAAATTGAGCTAACCCTAGCTAACCCCCTAACCCTCTAGGGTTAGCCCTAACCATACCCGTTAGCTCGATTTTCGACTCTAACCCTAGTTGAGACAAGTTTAGGTGAAAATGACGCAAAACGAGCCAAACTAGGGTGAAAAAACGTCCTTTGATACCTCTCAAAAACAAAACCAACCACAACAGAACAAAAACCACTCCCACGACAAAACAAACAGCGCACAAAGACCACAGCAATGACAGTAAACAATAACAAATCCCCAAAATAATTAAATAAGATTGAAAAGAATAAATTGCACTTTCTAACCCTAGTTGAGGCGCAAACAAAACGCTCAAAAAACGCCACAAAACGCAGGCGCGCGAGCACACGACAACGGGGAACTGCAGACATCAGAAACACCACCAATGCTCTGCAACGTCCCGACCCTGCCGCGCGACCTCCAAAAACCCATGGAAACATCCAAAAATAGCAAAATTGAGCTAACCCTAGCTAACCCCCTAACCCTCTAGGGTTAGCCCTAACCATATCCGTTAGCTAGATTTTCGACCCTAACCCTAGCTAAGACCAGTTTAGGTCAAAATGACCCCAAACGAGCTAAACTAGGGTGAAAAAACGTCCTTTTTATACCTCTTTCCTCAGAATGCACACTCCCAGGGGTAACAAAGGCCATTTCTACCTCTTTCCACACCTCGTTCTTACGAAATAATTTTACCATTGGACAAGTGCCCTAAAATGACACAAAAGAGTTCCAAACAAAACCAACCACAACAGAACAAAAAACACTCCCAAAACAAAACAAACAGCGCACAAAGACCATAGCAGTCACAGTAAACAATAACGAATCCCCAAATAATGAAACAAGATTGACAAAAATAAATTGCACTATCTAACCCTAGTTGAGGCGCAAACAAAACGCTCAAAAAACGCCACAAAGCGCAGGCGCGCGCGAACACGACAACGGGGAACTGCAGACATCAAAAACATCACCAATGCTCTGCAACGTCCAGACCCTGCCGCGCGACCTCCAAAAATCCATGGAAACATAAAAAAAAGCAAAATTGAGCTAACCCTAGCTAACCCCCTAACCCTCTAGGGTTAGCCCTAACCATACCCGTTAGCTCGATTTTCGACTCTAACCCTAGTTGAGACAAGTTTAGGTGAAAATGACCCAAAACGAGCCAAACTAGGGTGAAAAAACGTCCTTTGATACCTCTCAAAAACAAAACCAACCACAACAGAACAAAAACCACTCCCACGACAAAACAAACAGCGCACAAAGACCACAGCAATGACAGTAAACAATAACAAATCCCCAAAATAATTAAATAAGATTGAAAAGAATAAATTGCACTTTCTAACCCTAGTTGAGGCGCAAACAAAACGCTCAAAAAACGCCACAAAACGCAGGCGCGCGCACACGACAACGGGGAACTGCAGACATCAGAAACACCACCAATGCTCTGCAACGTCCCGACCCTGCCGCGCGACCTCCAAAAACCCATGGAAACATCCAAAAATAGCAAAATTGAGCTAACCCTAGCTAACCCCCTAACCCTCTAGGGTTAGCCCTAACCATACCCGTTAGCTAGATTTTCGACCCTAACCCTAGCTAAGACCAGTTTAGGTCAAAATGACCCCAAACGAGCTAAACTAGGGTGAAAAAACGTCCTTTTTATACCTCTTTCCTCAGAATGCACACTCCCAGGGGTAACAAAGGCCATTTCTACATCTCTCCACACCTCGTTCTTACGAAATAATTTTACCATTGGACAAGTGCCCTAAAATGACACAAAAGAGTTCCAAACAAAACCAACCACAACAGAACAAAAAACACTCCCACAACAAAACAAACAGCGCACAAAGACCATAGCAATGACAGTAAACAATAACAAATCCCCAAATAATTAAACAAGATTGACAAAAATAAATTGCACTATCTAACCCTAGTTGAGGCGCAAACAAAGCGCTAAAGAAACGCCACAAAGCGCAGGCGCGCGCGAACACGACAACGGGGAACTGCAGACATCAAAAACATCACCAATGCTCTGCAACGTCCAGACCCTGCCGCGCGACCTCCAAAAATCCATGGAAACATAAAAAAAAGCAAAATTGAGCTAACCCTAGCTAACCCCCTAACCCTCTAGGGTTAGCCCTAACCATACCCGTTAGCTCGATTTTCGACTCTAACCCTAGTTGAGACAAGTTTAGGTGAAAATGACGCAAAACGAGCCAAACTAGGGTGAAAAAACGTCCTTTGATACCTCTCAAAAACAAAACCAACCACAACAGAACAAAAACCACTCCCACGACAAAACAAACAGCGCACAAAGACCACAGCAATGACAGTAAACAATAACAAATCCCCAAAATAATTAAATAAGATTGAAAAGAATAAATTGCACTTTCTAACCCTAGTTGAGGCGCAAACAAAACGCTCAAAAAACGCCACAAAACGCAGGCGCGCGCACACGACAACGGGGAACTGCAGACATCAGAAACACCACCAATGCTCTGCAACGTCCCGACCCTGCCGCGCGACCTCCAAAAACCCATGGAAACATCCAAAAATAGCAAAATTGAGCTAACCCTAGCTAACCCCCTAACCCTCTAGGGTTAGCCCTAACCATACCCGTTAGCTAGATTTTCGACCCTAACCCTAGCTAAGACCAGTTTAGGTCAAAACGACCCCAAACGAGCTAAACTAGGGTGAAAAAACGTCCTTTTTATACCTCTTTCCTCAGAATGCACACTCCCAGGGGTAACAAAGGCCATTTCTACCTCTCTCCACACCTCGTTCTTACGAAATAATTTTACCATTGGACAAGTGCCCTAAAATGACACAAAAGAGTTCCAAACAAAACCAACCACAACAGAACAAAAAACACTCCCACAACAAAACAAACAGCGCACAAAGACCATAGCAATGACAGTAAACAATAACAAATCCCCAAATAATTAAACAAGATTGACAAAAATAAATTGCACTATCTTACCCTAGTTGAGGCGCAAACAAAACGCTCAAAAAACGCCACAAAACGCGGGCGCGCGCACACGACAACGGGGAACTGCAGACATCAGAAACACCACCAATGCTCTGCAACGTCCCGACCCTGCCGCGCGACCTCCAAAAACCCATGGAAACATCCAAAAATAGCAAAATTGAGCTAACCCTAGCTAACCCCCTAACCCTCTAGGGTTAGCCCTAACCATATCCGTTAGCTAGATTTTCGACCCTAACCCTAGCTAAGACCAGTTTAGGTCAAAATGACCCCAAACGAGCTAAACTAGGGTGAAAAAACGTCCTTTTTATACCTCTTTCCTCAGAATGCACACTCCCAGGGGTAACAAAGGCCATTTCTACCTCTTTCCACACCTCGTTCTTACGAAATAATTTTACCATTGGACAAGTGCCCTAAAATGACACAAAAGAGTTCCAAACAAAACCAACCACAACAGAACAAAAAACACTCCCAAAACAAAACAAACAGCGCACAAAGACCATAGCAGTCACAGTAAACAATAACGAATCCCCAAATAATGAAACAAGATTGACAAAAATAAATTGCACTATCTAACCCTAGTTGAGGCGCAAACAAAACGCTAAAGAAACGCCACAAAGCGCAGGCGCGCGCGAACACGACAACGGGGAACTGCAGACATCAAAAACATCACCAATGCTCTGCAACGTCCAGACCCTGCCGCGCGACCTCCAAAAATCCATGGAAACATAAAAAAAAGCAAAATTGAGCTAACCCTAGCTAACCCCCTAACCCTCTAGGGTTAGCCCTAACCATACCCGTTAGCTCGATTTTCGACTCTAACCCTAGTTGAGACAAGTTTAGGTGAAAATGACGCAAAACGAGCCAAACTAGGGTGAAAAAACGTCCTTTGATACCTCTCAAAAACAAAACCAACCACAACAGAACAAAAACCACTCCCACGACAAAACAAACAGCGCACAAAGACCACAGCAATGACAGTAAACAATAACAAATCCCCAAAATAATTAAATAAGATTGAAAAGAATAAATTGCACTTTCTAACCCTAGTTGAGGCGCAAACAAAACGCTCAAAAAACGCCACAAAACGCAGGCGCGCGAGCACACGACAACGGGGAACTGCAGACATCAGAAACACCACCAATGCTCTGCAACGTCCCGACCCTGCCGCGCGACCTCCAAAAACCCATGGAAACATCCAAAAATAGCAAAATTGAGCTAACCCTAGCTAACCCCCTAACCCTCTAGGGTTAGCCCTAACCATACCCGTTAGCTAGATTTTCGACCCTAACCCTAGCTAAGACCAGTTTAGGTCAAAATGACCCCAAACGAGCCAAACTAGGGTGAAAAAACGTCCTTTTTATACCTCTTTCCTCAGAATGCACACTCCCAGGGGTAACAAAGGCCATTTCTACCTCTCTCCACACCTCGTTCTTACGAAATAATTTTACCATTGGACAAGTGCCCTAAAATGACACAAAAGAGTTCCAAACAAAACCAACCACAACAGAACAAAAAACACTCCCACAACAAAACAAACAGCGCACAAAGACCATAGCAATGACAGTAAACAATAACAAATCCCCAAATAATTAAACAAGATTGACAAAAATAAATTGCACTATCTTACCCTAGTTGAGGCGCAAACAAAACGCTCAAAAAACGCCACAAAACGCGGGCGCGCGCACACGACAACGGGGAACTGCAGACATCAGAAACACCACCAATGCTCTGCAACGTCCCGACCCTGCCGCGCGACCTCCAAAAACCCATGGAAACATCCAAAAATAGCAAAATTGAGCTAACCCTAGCTAACCCCCTAACCCTCTAGGGTTAGCCCTAACCATATCCGTTAGCTAGATTTTCGACCCTAACCCTAGCTAAGACCAGTTTAGGTCAAAATGACCCCAAACGAGCTAAACTAGGGTGAAAAAACGTCCTTTTTATACCTCTTTCCTCAGAATGCACACTCCCAGGGGTAACAAAGGCCATTTCTACCTCTTTCCACACCTCGTTCTTACGAAATAATTTTACCATTGGACAAGTGCCCTAAAATGACACAAAAGAGTTCCAAACAAAACCAACCACAACAGAACAAAAAACACTCCCAAAACAAAACAAACAGCGCACAAAGACCATAGCAGTCACAGTAAACAATAACGAATCCCCAAATAATGAAACAAGATTGACAAAAATAAATTGCACTATCTAACCCTAGTTGAGGCGCAAACAAAACGCTAAAGAAACGCCACAAAGCGCAGGCGCGCGCGAACACGACAACGGGGAACTGCAGACATCAAAAACATCACCAATGCTCTGCAACGTCCAGACCCTGCCGCGCGACCTCCAAAAATCCATGGAAACATAAAAAAAAGCAAAATTGAGCTAACCCTAGCTAACCCCCTAACCCTCTAGGGTTAGCCCTAACCATACCCGTTAGCTCGATTTTCGACTCTAACCCTAGTTGAGACAAGTTTAGGTGAAAATGACGCAAAACGAGCCAAACTAGGGTGAAAAAACGTCCTTTGATACCTCTCAAAAACAAAACCAACCACAACAGAACAAAAACCACTCCCACGACAAAACAAACAGCGCACAAAGACCACAGCAATGACAGTAAACAATAACAAATCCCCAAAATAATTAAATAAGATTGAAAAGAATAAATTGCACTTTCTAACCCTAGTTGAGGCGCAAACAAAACGCTCAAAAAACGCCACAAAACGCAGGCGCGCGAGCACACGACAACGGGGAACTGCAGACATCAGAAACACCACCAATGCTCTGCAACGTCCCGACCCTGCCGCGCGACCTCCAAAAACCCATGGAAACATCCAAAAATAGCAAAATTGAGCTAACCCTAGCTAACCCCCTAACCCTCTAGGGTTAGCCCTAACCATACCCGTTAGCTAGATTTTCGACCCTAACCCTAGCTAAGACCAGTTTAGGTCAAAATGACCCCAAACGAGCCAAACTAGGGTGAAAAAACGTCCTTTTTATACCTCTTTCCTCAGAATGCACACTCCCAGGGGTAACAAAGGCCATTTCTACCTCTCTCCACACCTCGTTCTTACGAAATAATTTTACCATTGGACAAGTGCCCTAAAATGACACAAAAGAGTTCCAAACAAAACCAACCACAACAGAACAAAAAACACTCCCACAACAAAACAAACAGCGCACAAAGACCATAGCAATGACAGTAAACAATAACAAATCCCCAAATAATTAAACAAGATTGACAAAAATAAATTGCACTATCTTACCCTAGTTGAGGCGCAAACAAAACGCTCAAAAAACGCCACAAAACGCGGGCGCGCGCACACGACAACGGGGAACTGCAGACATCAGAAACACCACCAATGCTCTGCAACGTCCCGACCCTGCCGCGCGACCTCCAAAAACCCATGGAAACATCCAAAAATAGCAAAATTGAGCTAACCCTAGCTAACCCCCTAACCCTCTAGGGTTAGCCCTAACCTTATCCGTTAGCTAGATTTTCGACCCTAACCCTAGCTAAGACCAGTTTAGGTCAAAATGACCCCAAACGAGCTAAACTAGGGTGAAAAAACGTCCTTTTTATACCTCTTTCCTCAGAATGCACACTCCCAGGGGTAACAAAGGCCATTTCTACCTCTTTCCACACCTCGTTCTTACGAAATAATTTTACCATTGGACAAGTGCCCTAAAATGACACAAAAGAGTTCCAAACAAAACCAACCACAACAGAACAAAAAACACTCCCAAAACAAAACAAACAGCGCACAAAGACCATAGCAGTCACAGTAAACAATAACGAATCCCCAAATAATGAAACAAGATTGACAAAAATAAATTGCACTATCTAACCCTAGTTGAGGCGCAAACAAAACGCTCAAAAAACGCCACAAAGCGCAGGCGCGCGCGCACACGACAACGGGGAACTGCAGACATCAGAAACACCACCAATGCTCTGCAACGTCCCGACCCTGCCGCGCGACCTCCAAAAACCCATGGAAACATCCAAAAATAGCAAAATTGAGCTAACCCTAGCTAACCCCCTAACCCTCTAGGGTTAGCCCTAACCATATCCGTTAGCTAGATTTTCGACCCTAACCCTAGCTAAGACCAGTTTAGGTCAAAATGACCCCAAACGAGCCAAACTAGGGTGAAAAAACGTCCTTTTTATACCTCTTTCCTCAGAATGCACACTCCCAGGGATAACAAAGGCCATTTCTACCTCTTTCCACACCTCGTTCTTACGAAATAATTTTACCATTGGACAAGTGCCCTAAAATGACACAAAAGAGTTCCCAACAAAACCAACCACAACAGAACAAAAAACACTTCAACAACAAAACAAACAGCGCACAAAGACCACAGCATCGACAGTAAACAATAACAAATCCCCAAAATAATTAAATAAGATTGAAAAGAACAAATTGCACTATCTAACCCTAGTTGAGGCGCAAACAAAACGCTAAAAAAACGCCACAAAACACGGGCGCGCGAGCACACGACAACGGGGAACTGCAGACATCAGAAACGCCACCAATGCTCTGCAACGTCCCGACCCTGCCGCGCGACCTCCAAAAATCCATGGAAACATAAAAAAAAGCAAAATCAAGCTAACCCTAGCTAACCCCCTTACCTTCTAGGGTTCGCCCTAACCATACCCGTTAGCTCGATTTTCGACTCTAACCCTAGCTAAGACCAACGCAGGCGCGCGCGCACACGGTAACGGGAAACTGCAGACATCAAAAACACCAGCAATGCTCTGCAACGTCCCGAGCCTGCCGCTCGGCGTCCAAAAATGCATGGAAACATAAAAAAAGGCAAAATCAAGCTAACCCTAGTTAATCCCCTAACCCTCTAGGGTTCGCCCTAACCATACCCGTTAGCTCGATTTTCGACTCTAACCCTAGCTAAGACCAACGCAAGCGCGCGCGCACACGGCAACGGGGAACTGCAGACATCAAAAACACCACCAATCCTCTGCAACGTCCAGACCCTGCCGCGCGACCTCCAAAAACCCATGGAAACATCCAAAAAAAGCAAAATTGAGCTAACCCTAGCTAACCCCCTAACCCTCTAGGGTTAGCCCTAACCATACCCGTTAGCTCGATTTTCGACTCTAACCCCAGTTGAGACAAGTTTAGGTGAAAATGACCCCAAACGAGCCAAACTAGGGTGAAAAAACGTCCTTTTATACCTCTCAAAAACAAAACCAACCACAACAGAACAAAAAACACTCCCACGACAAAACAAACAGCGCACAAAGACCACAGCAATGACAGTAAACAATAACAAATCCCCAAAATAATTAAATAAGATTGAAAAGAATAAATTGCACTATCTAACCCTAGTTGAGGCGCAAACAAAACGCTCAAAAAACGCCACAAAACGCAGACGCGCGCACACGACAACGGGGAACTGCAGACATCAGAAACACCACCAATGCTCTGCAACGTCCCGACCCTGCCGCGCGACCTCCAAAAACCCATGGAAACATCCAAAAAATAGCAAAATCAAGCTAACCCTAGCTAACCCCCTAACCCTCTAGGGTTAGCCCTAACCATACCCGTTAGCTAGATTTTCGACCCTAACCCTAACCCTAGCTAAGACCAGTTTAGGTCAAAATGACCCCAAACGAGCTAAACTAGGGAGAAAAAACGTCCTTTTTATACCTCTTTCCTCAGAATGCACACTCCCAGGGGTAACAAAAGCCATTTCTACCTCTTTCCACACCTCGTTCTTACGAAATAATTTTACCATTGGAGAAAGTGCCCTAAAATGACACAAAAGAGTTCCAAACAAAACCAACCACAACAGAACAAAAAACACTCCCAAAACAAAACAAACAGCGCACAAAGACCATAGCAGTCACAGTAAACAATAACGAATCCCCAAATAATGAAACAAGATTGACAAAAATAAATTGCACTATCTAACCCTAGTTGAGGCACAAACAAAACGCTCAAAAAACGCCACAAAACGCAGGCGCGCGCGCACACGACAACGGGGAACTGCAGACATCAAAAACACCACCAATGCTCTGCAACGTCCAGACCCTGCCGCGCGACCTCCAAAAATCCATGGAAACATAAAAAAAAGCAAAATTGAGCTAACCCTAGCTAACCCCCTAACCCTCTAGGGTTAGCCCTAACCATACCCGTTAGCTCGATTTTCGACTCTAACCCTAGTTGAGACAAGTTTAGGTGAAAATGACCCCAAACGAGCCAAACTAGGGTGAAAAAACGTCCTTTTATACCTCTCAAAAACAAAACCAACCACAACAGAACAAAAACCACTCCCACGACAAAACAAACAGCGCACAAAGACCACAGCAATGACAGTAAACAATAACAAATCCCCAAAATAATTAAATAAGATTGAAAAGAAAAAATTGCACTATCTAACCCTAGTTGAGGCGCAAACAAAACGCTAAAAAAACGCCACAAAACGCGGGCGCGCGAGCACACGACAACGGGGAACTGCAGACATCAGAAACGCCACCAATGCTCTGCAACGTCCCGACCCTGCCGCGCGACCTCCAAAAATCCATGGAAACATAAAAAAAAGCAAAATCAAGCTAACCCTAGCTAACCCCCTTACCTTCTAGGGTTCGCCCTAACCATACCCGTTAGCTCGATTTTCGACTCTAACCCTAGCTAAGACCAACGCAGGCGCGCGCGCACACGGTAACGGGAAACTGCAGACATCAAAAACACCAGCAATGCTCTGCAACGTCCCGAGCCTGCCGCTCGGCGTCCAAAAATGCATGGAAACATAAAAAAAGGCAAAATCAAGCTAACCCTAGTTAATCCCCTAACCCTCTAGGGTTCGCCCTAACCATACCCGTTAGCTCGATTTTCGACTCTAACCCTAGCTAAGACCAACGCAAGCGCGCGCGCACACGGCAACGGGGAACTGCAGACATCAAAAACACCACCAATCCTCTGCAACGTCCAGACCCTGCCGCGCGACCTCCAAAAACCCATGGAAACATCCAAAAAAAGCAAAATTGAGCTAACCCTAGCTAACCCCCTAACCCTCTAGGGTTAGCCCTAACCATACCCGTTAGCTCGATTTTCGACTCTAACCCCAGTTGAGACAAGTTTAGGTGAAAATGACCCCAAACGAGCCAAACTAGGGTGAAAAAACGTCCTTTTATACCTCTCAAAAACAAAACCAACCACAACAGAACAAAAACCACTCCCACGACAAAACAAACAGCGCACAAAGACCACAGCAATGACAGTAAACAATAACAAATCCCCAAAATAATTAAATAAGATTGAAAAGAATAAATTGCACTATCTAACCCTAGTTGAGGCGCAAACAAAACGCTCAAAAAACGCCACAAAACGCAGACGCGCGCACACGACAACGGGGAACTGCAGACATCAGAAACACCACCAATGCTCTGCAAAGTCCCGACCCTGCCGCGCGACCTCCAAAAACCCATGGAAACATCCAAAAAATAGCAAAATCAAGCTAACCCTAGCTAACCCCCTAACCCTCTAGGGTTAGCCCTAACCATACCCGTTAGCTAGATTTTCGACCCTAACCCTAACCCTAGCTAAGACCAGTTTAGGTCAAAATGACCACAAACGAGCTAAACTAGGGTGAAAAAACGTCCTTTTTATACCTCTTTCCTCAGAATGCACACTCCCAGGGGTAACAAAAGCCATTTCTACCTCTTTCCACACCTCGTTCTTACGAAATAATTTTACCATTGGAGAAAGTGCCCTAAAATGACACATAAGAGTTCCAAACAAAACCAACCACAACAGAACAAAAAACACTCCCAAAACAAAACAAACAGCGCACAAAGACCATAGCAGTCACAGTAAACAATAACGAATCCCCAAATAATGAAACAAGATTGACAAAAATAAATTGCACTATCTAACCCTAGTTGAGGCACAAACAAAACGCTCAAAAAACGCCACAAAACGCAGGCGCGCGCGCACACGACAACGGGGAACTGCAGACATCAAAAACACCACCAATGCTCTGCAACGTCCAGACCCTGCCGCGCGACCTCCAAAAATCCATGGAAACATAAAAAAAAGCAAAATTGAGCTAACCCTAGCTAACCCCCTAACCCTCTAGGGTTAGCCTTAACCATACCCGTTAGCTCGATTTTCGACTCTAACCCTAGTTGAGACAAGTTTAGGTGAAAATGACCCCAAACGAGCCAAACTAGGGTGAAAAAACGTCCTTTTATACCTCTCAAAAACAAAACCAACCACAACAGAACAAAAACCACTCCAACGACAAAACAAACAGCGCACAAAGACCACAGCAATGACAGTAAACAATAACAAATCCCCAAAATAATTAAATAAGATTGAAAAGAAAAAATTGCACTATCTAACCCTAGTTGAGGCGCAAACAAAACGCTCAAAAAACGCCACAAAACGCAGGCGCGCGAGCACACGACAACGGGGAACTGCAGACATCAGAAACACCACCAATGCTCTGCAACGTCCCGACCCTGCCGCGCGACCTCCAAAAACCCATGGAAACATCCAAAAATAGCAAAATTGAGCTAACCCTAGCTAACCCCCTAACCCTCTAGGGTTAGCCCTAACCATACCCGTTAGCTAGATTTTCGACCCTAACCCTAGCTAAGACCAGTTTAGGTCAAAATGACCCCAAACGAGCTAAACTAGGGTGAATAAACGTCCTTTTTATACCTCTTTCCTCAGAATGCACACTCCCAGGGGTAACAAAGGCCATTTCTACCTCTTTCCACACCTCGTTCTTACGAAATAATTTGACCATTGGAGAAAGTGCCCTAAAATGACACAAAAGAGTTCCAAACAAAATCAACCACAACAGAACAAAAAACACTCCCAAAACAAAACAAACAGCGCACAAAGACCATAGCAGTCACAGTAAACAATAACGAATCCCCAAATAATGAAACAAGATTGACAAAAATAAATTGCACTATCTAACCCTAGTTGAGGCGCAAACAAAACGCTCAAAAAACGCCACAAAGCGCAGGCGCGCGCGCACACGACAACGGGGAACTGCAGACATCAAAAACACCACCAATGCTCTGCAACGTCCAGACCCTGCCGCGCGACCTCCAAAAATCCATGGAAACATAAAAAAAAAGCAAAATTGAGCTAACCCTAGCTAACCCCCTAACCCTCTAGGGTTAGCCCTAACCATACCCGTTAGCTCGATTTTCGACTCTAACCCTAGTTGAGACAAGTTTAGGTGAAAATGACCCAAAACGAGCCAAACTAGGGTGAAAAAACGTCCTTTTATACCTCTCAAAAACAAAACCAACCACAACAGAACAAAAACCACTCCCACGACAAAACAAACAGCGCACAAAGACCACAGCAATGACAGTAAACAATAACAAATCCCCAAAATAATTAAATAAGATTGAAAAGAATACATTGCACTATCTAACCCTAGTTGAGGCGCAAACAAAACGCTCAAAAAACGCCACAAAACGCGGGCGCGCGCACACGACAACGGGGAACTGCAGACATCAGAAACACCACCAATGCTCTGCAACGTCCCGACCCTGCCGCGCGACCTCCAAAAACCCATGGAAACATCCAAAAATAGCAAAATTGAGCTAACCCTAGCTAACCCCCTAACCCTCTAGGGTTAGCCCTAACCACACCCGTTAGCTAGATTTTCGACCCTAACCCTAGCTAAGACCAGTTTAGGTCAAAATGACCCCAAACGAGCTAAACTAGGGTGAATAAACGTCCTTTTTATACCTCTTTCCTCAGAATGCACACTCCCAGGGGTAACAAAGGCCATTTCTACCTCTTTCCACACCTCGTTCTTACGAAATAATTTGACCATTGGAGAAAGTGCCCTAAAATGACACAAAAGAGTTCCAAACAAAATCAACCACAACAGAACAAAAAACACTCCCAAAACAAAACAAACAGCGCACAAAGACCATAGCAGTCACAGTAAACAATAACGAATCCCCAAATAATGAAAGAAGATTGACAAAAATAAATTGCACTATCTAACCCTAGTTGAGGCGCAAACAAAACGCTCAAAAAACGCCACAAAGCGCAGGCGCGCGCGCACACGACAACGGGGAACTGCAGACATCAAAAACACCACCAATGCTCTGCAACGTCCAGACCCTGCCGCGCGACCTCCAAAAATCCATGGAAACATAAAAAAAAAGCAAAATTGAGCTAACCCTAGCTAACCCCCTAACCCTCTAGGGTTAGCCCTAACCATACCCGTTAGCTCGATTTTCGACTCTAACCCTAGTTGAGACAAGTTTAGGTGAAAATGACCCAAAACGAGCCAAACTAGGGTGAAAAAACGTCCTTTTATACCTCTCAAAAACAAAACCAACCACAACAGAACAAAAACCACTCCCACGACAAAACAAACAGCGCACAAAGACCACAGCAATGACAGTAAACAATAACAAATCCCCAAAATAATTAAATAAGATTGAAAAGAATAAATTGCACTATCTAACCCTAGTTGAGGCGCAAACAAAACGCTCAAAAAACGCCACAAAACGCGGGCGCGCGCACACGACAACGGGGAACTGCAGACATCAGAAACACCACCAATGCTCTGCAACGTCCCGACCCTGCAGCGCGACCTCCAAAAACCCATGGAAACATCCAAAAAAAGCAAAATTGAGCTAACCCTAGCTAACCCCCTAACCCTCTAGGGTTAGCCCTAACCATACCCGTTAGCTAGATTTTCGACCCTAACCCTAGCTAAGACCAGTTTAGGTCAAAATGACCCCAAACGAGCTAAGCTAGGGTGAAAAAACGTCCTTTTTATACCTCTTTCCTCAGAATGCACACTCCCAGGGGTAACAAAGGCCATTTCTACCTCTTTCCACACCTCGTTCTTACGAAATAATTTGACCATTGGAGAAAGTGCCCTAAAATGACCCAAAAGAGTTCCAAACAAAATCAACCACAACAGAACAAAAAACACTCCCAAAACAAAACAAACAGCGCACAAAGACCATAGCAGTCACAGTAAACAATAACGAATCCCCAAATAATTAAACAAGATTGACAAAAATAAATTGCACTATCTAACCCTAGTTGAGGCGCAAACAAAACGCTAAAAAAACGCCACAAAGCGCAGGCGCGCGCGCACACGACAACGGGGAACTGCAGACATCAAAAACACCACCAATGCTCTGCAACGTCCAGGCCCTGCCGCACGACCTCCAAAAATCCATGGAAACATAAAAAAAGCAAAATTGAGCTAACCCTAGCTAACCCCATAACCCTCTAGGGTTAGCCCTAACCATACCCGTTAGCTCGATTTTCGACTCTAACCCTAGTTGAGACAAGTTTAGGTGAAAATGACCCCAAACGAGCCAAACTAGGGTGAAAAAACGTCCTTTTATACCTCTCAAAAACAAAACCAACCACAACAGAACAAAAACCACTCCCACGACAAAACAAACAGCACACAAAGACCAAAGCAATGACTGTAAACAATAACAAATCCCCAAAATAATTAAATAAGATTGAAAAGAATAAATTGAACTATCTAACCCTAATTGAGGCGCAAACAAAACGCTCAAAAAACGCCACAAAACGCAGGCGCGCGCACACGACAACGGGGAACTGCAGACATCAGAAACACCACCAATGCTCTGCAACGTCCCGACCCTGCCGCGCGACCTCCAAAAACCCATGGAAACATCCAAAAATAGCAAAATTGAGCTAACCCTAGCTAACCCCCTAACCCTCTAGGGTTAGCCCTAACCATACCCGTTAGCTAGATTTTCGACCCTAACCCTAGCTAAGACCAGTTTAGGTCAAAATGACCCCAAACGAGCTAAACTAGGGTGAAAAAACGTCCTTTTTATACCTCTTTCCTCAGAATGCACACTCCCATGGGTAACAAAGGCCATTTCTACCTCTTTCCACACCTCGTTCTTACGAAATAATTTGACCATTGGAGAAAGTGCCCTAAAATGACACAAAAGAGTTCCAAACAAAATCAACCACAACAGAACAAAAAACACTCCCAAAACAAAACAAACAGCGCACAAAGACCATAGCAGTCACAGTAAACAATAACGAATCCCCAAATAATGAAAGAAGATTGACAAAAATAAATTGCACTATCTAACCCTAGTTGAGGCGCAAACAAAACGCTCAAAAAACGCCACAAAGCGCAGGCGCGCGCGCACACGACAACGGGGAACTGCAGACATCAAAAACACCACCAATGCTCTGCAACGTCCAGACCCTGCCGCGCGACCTCCAAAAATCCATGGAAACATAAAAAAAAAGCAAAATTGAGCTAACCCTAGCTAACCCCCTAACCCTCTAGGGTTAGCCCTAACCATACCCGTTAGCTCGATTTTCGACTCTAACCCTAGTTGAGACAAGTTTAGGTGAAAATGACCCAAAACGAGCCAAACTAGGGTGAAAAAACGTCCTTTTATACCTCTCAAAAACAAAACCAACCACAACAGAACAAAAACCACTCCCACGACAAAACAAACAGCGCACAAAGACCACAGCAATGACAGTAAACAATAACAAATCCCCAAAATAATTAAATAAGATTGAAAAGAATAAATTGCACTATCTAACCCTAGTTGAGGCGCAAACAAAACGCTCAAAAAACGCCACAAAACGCGGGCGCGCGCACACGACAACGGGGAACTGCAGACATCAGAAACACCACCAATGCTCTGCAACGTCCCGACCCTGCCGCGTGACCTCCAAAAACCCATGGAAACATCCAAAAATAGCAAAATTGAGCTAACCCTAGCTAACCCCCTAACCCTCTAGGGTTAGCCCTAACCATACCCGTTAGCTAGATTTTCGACCCTAACCCTAGCTAAGACCAGTTTAGGTCAAAATGACCCCAAACGAGCTAAACTAGGGTGAATAAACGTCCTTTTTATACCTCTTTCCTCAGAATGCACACTCCCAGGGGTAACAAAGGCCATTTCTACCTCTTTCCACACCTCGTTCTTACGAAATAATTTGACCATTGGAGAAAGTGCCCTAAAATGACACAAAAGAGTTCCAAACAAAATCAACCACAACAGAACAAAAAACACTCCCAAAACAAAACAAACAGCGCACAAAGACCATAGCAGTCACAGTAAACAATAACGAATCCCCAAATAATGAAAGAAGATTGACAAAAATAAATTGCACTATCTAACCCTAGTTGAGGCGCAAACAAAACGCTCAAAAAACGCCACAAAGCGCAGGCGCGCGCGCACACGACAACGGGGAACTGCAGACATCAAAAACACCACCAATGCTCTGCAACGTCCAGACCCTGCCGCGCGACCTCCAAAAATCCATGGAAACATAAAAAAAAAGCAAAATTGAGCTAACCCTAGCTAACCCCCTAACCCTCTAGGGTTAGCCCTAACCATACCCGTTAGCTCGATTTTCGACTCTAACCCTAGTTGAGACAAGTTTAGGTGAAAATGACCCAAAACGAGCCAAACTAGGGTGAAAAAACGTCCTTTTATACCTCTCAAAAACAAAACCAACCACAACAGAACAAAAACCACTCCCACGACAAAACAAACAGCGCACAAAGACCACAGCAATGACAGTAAACAATAACAAATCCCCAAAATAATTAAATAAGATTGAAAAGAATAAATTGCACTATCTAACCCTAGTTGAGGCGCAAACAAAACGCTCAAAAAACGCCACAAAACGCGGGCGCGCGCACACGACAACGGGGAACTGCAGACATCAGAAACACCACCAATGCTCTGCAACGTCCCGACCCTGCCGCGCGACCTCCAAAAACCCATGGAAACATCCAAAAATAGCAAAATTGAGCTAACCCTAGCTAACCCCCTAACCCTCTAGGGTTAGCCCTAACCATACCCGTTAGCTAGATTTTCGACCCTAACTCTAGCTAAGACCAGTTTAGGTCAAAATGACCCCAAACGAGCTAAACTAGGGTGAATAAACGTCCTTTTTATACCTCTTTCCTCAGAATGCACACTCCCAGGGGTAACAAAGGCCATTTCTACCTCTTTCCACACCTCGTTCTTACGAAATAATTTGACCATTGGAGAAAGTGCCCTAAAATGACACAAAAGAGTTCCAAACAAAATCAACCACAACAGAACAAAAAACACTCCCAAAACAAAACAAACAGCGCACAAAGACCATAGCAGTCACAGTAAACAATAACGAATCCCCAAATAATGAAAGAAGATTGACAAAAATAAATTGCACTATCTAACCCTAGTTGAGGCGCAAACAAAACGCTAAAAAAACGCCACAAAGCGCAGGCGCGCGCGCACACGACAACGGGGAACTGCAGACATCAAAAACACCACCAATGCTCTGCAACGTCCAGACCCTGCCGCGCGACCTCCAAAAATCCATGGAAACATAAAAAAAAAGCAAAATTGAGCTAACCCTAGCTAACCCCCTAACCCTCTAGGGTTAGCCCTAACCATACCCGTTAGCTCGATTTTCGACTCTAACCCTAGTTGAGACAAGTTTAGGTGAAAATGACCCAAAACGAGCCAAACTAGGGTGAAAAAACGTCCTTTTATACCTCTCAAAAACAAAACCAACCACAACAGAACAAAAACCACTCCCACGACAAAACAAACAGCGCACAAAGACCACAGCAATGACAGTAAACAATAACAAATCCCCAAAATAATTAAATAAGATTGAAAAAGAATAAATTGCACTATCTAACCCTAGTTGAGGCGCAAACAAAACGCTCAAAAAACGCCACAAAACGCGGGCGCGCGCACACGACAACGGGGAACTGCAGACATCAGAAACACCACCAATGCTCTGCAACGTCCCGACCCTGCCGCGCGACCTCCAAAAACCCATGGAAACATCCAAAAATAGCAAAATTGAGCTAACCCTAGCTAACCCCCTAACCCTCTAGGGTTAGCCCTAACCATACCCGTTAGCTAGATTTTCGACCCTAACCCTAGCTAAGACCAGTTTAGGTCAAAATGACCCCAAACGAGCTAAACTAGGGTGAATAAACGTCCTTTTTATACCTCTTTCCTCAGAATGCACACTCCCAGGGGTAACAAAGGCCATTTCTACCTCTTTCCACACCTCGTTCTTACGAAATAATTTGACCATTGGAGAAAGTGCCCTAAAATGACACAAAAGAGTTCCAAACAAAATCAACCACAACAGAACAAAAAACACTCCCAAAACAAAACAAACAGCGCACAAAGACCATAGCAGTCACAGTAAACAATAACGAATCCCCAAATAATGAAAGAAGATTGACAAAAATAAATTGCACTATCTAACCCTAGTTGAGGCGCAAACAAAACGCTCAAAAAACGCCACAAAGCGCAGGCGCGCGCGCACACGACAACGGGGAACTGCAGACATCAAAAACACCACCAATGCTCTGCAACGTCCAGACCCTGCCGCGCGACCTCCAAAAATCCATGGAAACATAAAAAAAAAGCAAAATTGAGCTAACCCTAGCTAACCCCCTAACCCTCTAGGGTTAGCCCTAACCATACCCGTTAGCTCGATTTTCGACTCTAACCCTAGTTGAGACAAGTTTAGGTGAAAATGACCCCAAACGAGCCAAACTAGGGTGAAAAAACGTCCTTTTATACCTCTCAAAAACAAAACCAACCACAACAGAACAAAAACCACTCCCACGACAAAACAAACAGCGCACAAAGACCACAGCAATGACAGTAAACAATAACAAATCCCCAAAATAATTAAATAAGATTGAAAAGAATAAATTGCACTATCTAACCCTAGTTGAGGCGCAAACAAAACGCTCAAAAAACGCCACAAAACGCAGACGCGCGCACACGACAACGGGGAACTGCAGACATCAGAAACACCACCAATGCTCTGCAACGTCCCGACCCTGCCGCGCGACCTCCAAAAACCCATGGAAACATCCAAAAATAGCAAAATTGAGCTAACCCTAGCTAACCCCCTAACCCTCTAGGGTTAGCCCTAACCATACCCGTTAGCTAGATTTTCGACCCTAACCCTAGCTAAGACCAGTTTAGGTCAAAATGACCCCAAACGAGCCAAACTAGAGTGAAAAAACGTCCTTTTTATACCTCTTTCCTCAGAATGCACACTCCCAGGGGTAACAAAGGCCATTTCTACCTCTTTCCACACCTCGTTCTTACGAAATAATTTGACCATTGGAGAAAGTGCCCTAAAATGACACAAAAGAGTTCCAAACAAAATCAACCACAACAGAACAAAAAACACTCCCAAAACAAAACAAACAGCGCACAAAGACCATAGCAGTCACAGTAAACAATAACGAATCCCCAAATAATGAAAGAAGATTGACAAAAATAAATTGCACTATCTAACCCTAGTTGAGGCGCAAACAAAACGCTCAAAAAACGCCACAAAGCGCAGGCGCGCGCGCACACGACAACGGGGAACTGCAGACATCAAAAACACCACCAATGCTCTGCAACGTCCAGACCCTGCCGCGCGACCTCCAAAAATCCATGGAAACATAAAAAAAAAGCAAAATTGAGCTAACCCTAGCTAACCCCCTAACCCTCTAGGGTTAGCCCTAACCATACCCGTTAGCTCGATTTTCGACTCTAACCCTAGTTGAGACAAGTTTAGGTGAAAATGACCCCAAACGAGCCAAACTAGGGTGAAAAAACGTCCTTTTATACCTCTCAAAAACAAAACCAACCACAACAGAACAAAAACCACTCCCACGACAAAACAAACAGCGCACAAAGACCACAGCAATGACAGTAAACAATAACAAATCCCCAAAATAATTAAATAAGATTGAAAAAGAATAAATTGCACTATCTAACCCTAGTTGAGGCGCAAACAAAACGCTCAAAAAACGCCACAAAACGCGGGCGCGCGCACACGACAACGGGGAACTGCAGACATCAGAAACACCACCAATGCTCTGCAACGTCCCGACCCTGCCGCGCGACCTCCAAAAACCCATGGAAACATCCAAAAAAAGCAAAATTGAGCTAACCCTAGCTAACCCCCTAACCCTCTAGGGTTAGCCCTAACCATACCCGTTAGCTAGATTTTCGACCCTAACCCTAGCTAAGACCAGTTTAGGTCAAAATGACCCCAAACGAGCTAAGCTAGGGTGAAAAAACGTCCTTTTTATACCTCTTTCCTCAGAATGCACACTCCCATGGGTAACAAAGGCCATTTCTACCGCTTTCCACACCTCGTTCTTACGAAATAATTTGACCATTGGAGAAAGTGCCCTAAAATGACACATAAGAGTTCCAAACAAAACCAACCACAACAGAACAAAAAACACTCCCAAAACAAAACAAACAGCGCACAAAGACCATAGCAGTCACAGTAAACAATAACAAATCCCCAAATAATGAAAGAAGATTGACAAAAATCAATTGCACTATCTAACCCTAGTTGAGGCGCAAACAAAACGCTCAAAAAACGCCACAAAGCGCAGGCGCGCGCGCACACGACAACGGGGAACTGCAGACATCAAAAACACCACCAATGCTCTGCAACGTCCAGACCCTGCCGCGCGACCTCCAAAAATCCATGGAAACATAAAAAAAAAGCAAAATTGAGCTAACCCTAGCTAACCCCTAACCCTCTAGGGTTAGCCCTAACCATACCCGTTAGCTCGATTTTCGACTCTAACCCTAGTTGAGACAAGTTTAGGTGAAAATGACCCAAAACGAGCTAAACTAGGGTGAAAAAACGTCCTTTTATACCTCTCAAAAACAAAACCAACCACAACAGAACAAAAACCACTCCCACGACAAAACAAACAGCGCACAAAGACCACAGCAATGACAGTAAACAATAACAAATCCCCCAAATAATTAAAGAAGATTGAAAAGAATAAATTGCACTATCTAACCCTAGTTGAGGCGCAAACAAAACGCTCAAAAAACGCCACAAAACGCAGACGCGCGCACACGACAACGGGGAACTGCAGACATCACAAACACCACCAATGCTCTGCAACGTCCCGACCCTGCCGCGCGACCTCCAAAAACCCATGGAAACATCCAAAAATAGCAAAATTGAGCTAACCCTAGCTAACCCCCTAACCCTCTAGGGTTAGCCCTAACCATACCCGTTAGCTAGATTTTCGACCCTAACCCTAGCTAAGACCAGATTAGGTCAAAATGACCCCAAACGAGCCAAACTAGAGTGAAAAAACGTCCTTTTTATACCTCTTTCCTCAGAATGCACACTCCCAGGGGTAACAAAGGCCATTTCTACCTCTTTCCACACCTCGTTCTTACGAAATAATTTTACCATTGGACAAGTGCCCTAAAATGACACAAAAGAGTTCCAAACAAAACCAACCACAACAGAACAAAAACCACTCCCACAACAAAACAAACAGCGCACAAAGACCATAGCAGTCACAGTAAACAATAACAAATCCCCAAATAATGAAAGAAGATTGACAAAAATCAATTGCACTATCTAACCCTAGTTGAGGCGCAAACAAAACGCTCAAAAAACGCCACAAAGCGCAGGCGCGCGCGCACACGACAACGGGGAACTGCAGACATCAAAAACACCACCAATGCTCTGCAACGTCCAGACCCTGCCGCGCGACCTCCAAAAATCCATGGAAACATTAAAAAAAAGCAAAATTGAGCTAACCCTAGCTAACCCCCTAACCATCTAGGGTTAGCCCTAACCATACCCGTTAGCTCGATTTTCGACTCTTACCCTAGTTGAGACAAGTTTAGGTGAAAATGACCCAAAACGAGCTAAACTAGGGTGAAAAAACGTCCTTTTATACCTCTCAAAAACAAAACCAACCACAACAGAACAAAAACCACTCCCACGACAAAACAAACAGCGCACAAAGACCACAGCAATGACAGTAAACAATAACAAATCCCCCAAATAATTAAAGAAGATTGAAAAGAATAAATTGCACTATCTAACCCTAGTTGAGGCGCAAACAAAACGCTCAAAAAACGCCACAAAACGCAGACGCGCGCACACGACAACGGGGAACTGCAGACATCACAAACACCACCAATGCTCTGCAACGTCCCGACCCTGCCGCGCGACCTCCAAAAACCCATGGAAACATCCAAAAATAGCAAAATTGAGCTAACCCTAGCTAACCCCCTAACCCTCTAGGGTTAGCCCTAACCATACCCGTTAGCTAGATTTTCGACCCTAACCCTAGCTAAGACCAGTTTAGGTCAAAATGACCCCAAACGAGCTAAACTAGGGTGAAAAAACGTCCTTTTTATACCTCTTTCCTCAGAATGCACACTCCCAGGGGTAACAAAGGCCATTTCTACCTCTTTCCACACCTCGTTCTTACGAAATAATTTGACCATTGGAGAAAGTGCCCTAAATTGACACAAAAGAGTTCCAAACAAAACCAACCACAACAGAACAAAAAACACTCCCAAAACAAAACAAACAGCGCACAAAGACCATAGCAGTCACAGTAAACAATAACGAATCCCCAAATAATGAAAGAAGATTGACAAAAATAAATTGCACTATCTAACCCTAGTTGAGGCGCAAACAAAACGCTCAAAAAACGCCACAAAGCGCAGGCGCGCGCGCACACGACAACGGGGAACTGCAGACATCAAAAACACCACCAATGCTCTGCAACGTCCAGACCCTGCCGCGCGACCTCCAAAAATCCATGGAAACATAAAAAAAAAGCAAAATTGAGCTAACCCTAGCTAACCCCTAACCCTCTAGGGTTAGCCCTAACCATACCCGTTAGCTCGATTTTCGACTCTAACCCTAGTTGAGACAAGTTTAGGTGAAAATGACCCAAAACGAGCTAAACTAGGGTGAAAAAACGTCCTTTTATACCTCTCAAAAACAAAACCAACCACAACAGAACAAAAACCACTCCCACGACAAAACAAACAGCGCACAAAGACCACAGCAATGACAGTAAACAATAACAAATCCCCCAAATAATTAAAGAAGATTGAAAAGAATAAATTGCACTATCTAACCCTAGTTGAGGCGCAAACAAAACGCTCAAAAAACGCCACAAAACGCAGACGCGCGCACACGACAACGGGGAACTGCAGACATCACAAACACCACCAATGCTCTGCAACGTCCCGACCCTGCCGCGCGACCTCCAAAAACCCATGGAAACATCCAAAAATAGCAAAATTGAGCTAACCCTAGCTAACCCCCTAACCCTCTAGGGTTAGCCCTAACCATACCCGTTAGCTAGATTTTCGACCCTAACCCTAGCTAAGACCAGATTAGGTCAAAATGACCCCAAACGAGCCAAACTAGAGTGAAAAAACGTCCTTTTTATACCTCTTTCCTCAGAATGCACACTCCCAGGGGTAACAAAGGCCATTTCTACCTCTTTCCACACCTCGTTCTTACGAAATAATTTTACCATTGGACAAGTGCCCTAAAATGACACAAAAGAGTTCCAAACAAAACCAACCACAACAGAACAAAAACCACTCCCACAACAAAACAAACAGCGCACAAAGACCATAGCAGTCACAGTAAACAATAACAAATCCCCAAATAATGAAAGAAGATTGACAAAAATCAATTGCACTATCTAACCCTAGTTGAGGCGCAAACAAAACGCTCAAAAAACGCCACAAAGCGCAGGCGCGCGCGCACACGACAACGGGGAACTGCAGACATCAAAAACACCACCAATGCTCTGCAACGTCCAGACCCTGCCGCGCGACCTCCAAAAATCCATGGAAACATTAAAAAAAAGCAAAATTGAGCTAACCCTAGCTAACCCCCTAACCATCTAGGGTTAGCCCTAACCATACCCGTTAGCTCGATTTTCGACTCTTACCCTAGTTGAGACAAGTTTAGGTGAAAATGACCCAAAACGAGCTAAACTAGGGTGAAAAAACGTCCTTTTATACCTCTCAAAAACAAAACCAACCACAACAGAACAAAAACCACTCCCACGACAAAACAAACAGCGCACAAAGACCACAGCAATGACAGTAAACAATAACAAATCCCCCAAATAATTAAAGAAGATTGAAAAGAATAAATTGCACTATCTAACCCTAGTTGAGGCGCAAACAAAACGCTCAAAAAACGCCACAAAACGCAGACGCGCGCACACGACAACGGGGAACTGCAGACATCACAAACACCACCAATGCTCTGCAACGTCCCGACCCTGCCGCGCGACCTCCAAAAACCCATGGAAACATCCAAAAATAGCAAAATTGAGCTAACCCTAGCTAACCCCCTAACCCTCTAGGGTTAGCCCTAACCATACCCGTTAGCTAGATTTTCGACCCTAACCCTAGCTAAGACCAGTTTAGGTCAAAATGACCCCAAACGAGCTAAACTAGGGTGAAAAAACGTCCTTTTTATACCTCTTTCCTCAGAATGCACACTCCCAGGGGTAACAAAGGCCATTTCTACCTCTTTCCACACCTCGTTCTTACGAAATAATTTGACCATTGGAGAAAGTGCCCTAAATTGACACAAAAGAGTTCCAAACAAAACCAACCACAACAGAACAAAAAACACTCCCAAAACAAAACAAACAGCGCACAAAGACCATAGCAGTCACAGTAAACAATAACGAATCCCCAAATAATGAAAGAAGATTGACAAAAATAAATTGCACTATCTAACCCTAGTTGAGGCGCAAACAAAACGCTCAAAAAACGCTACAAAGCGCAGGCGCGCGCGCACACGACAACGGGGAACTGCAGACATCAAAAACACCACCAATGCTCTGCAACGTCCAGACCCTGCCGCGCGACCTCCAAAAATCCATGGAAACATAAAAAAAAAGCAAAATTGAGCTAACCCTAGCTAACCCCCTAACCCTCTAGGCTTAGCCCTAACCATACCCGTTAGCTCGATTTTCGACTCTAACCCTAGTTGAGACAAGTTTAGGTGAAAATGACCCAAAACGAGCTAAACTAGGGTGAAAAACCGTCCTTTTATACCTCTCAAAAACAAAACCAACCACAACAGAACAAAAACCACTCCCACGACAAAACAAACAGCGCACAAAGACCACAGCAATGACAGTAAACAATAACAAATCCCCCAAATAATTAAATAAGATTGAAAAGAATAAATTGCACTATCTAACCCTAGTTAAGGCGCAAACAAAACGCTCAAAAAACGCCACAAAACGCAGACGCGCGCACACGACAACGGGGAACTGCAGACATCACAAACACCACCAATGCTCTGCAACGTCCCGACCCTGCCGCGCGACCTCCAAAAACCCATGGAAACATCCAAAAATAGCAAAATTGAGCTAACCCTAGCTAACCCCCTAACCCTCTAGGGTTAGCCCTAACCATACCCGTTAGCTAGATTTTCGACCCTAACCCTAGCTAAGACCAGTTTAGGTCAAAATGACCCCAAACGAGCTAAACTAGGGTGAAAAAACGTCCTTTTTATACCTCTTTCCTCAGAATGCACACTCCCAGGGGTAACAAAGGCCATTTCTACCTCTTTCCACACCTCGTTCTTACGAAATAATTTTACCATTGGAGAAAGTGCCCTAAATTGACACAAAAGAGTTCCAAACAAAACCAACCACAACAGAACAAAAAACACTCCCAAAACAAAACAAACAGCGCACAAAGACCATAGCAGTCACAGTAAACAATAACGAATCCCCAAATAATGAAAGAAGATTGACAAAAATAAATTGCACTATCTAACCCTAGTTGAGGCGCAAACAAAACGCTCAAAAAACGCCACAAAGCGCAGGCGCGCGCGCACACGACAACGGGGAACTGCAGACATAAAAAACACCACCAATGCTCTGCAACGTCCAGACCCTGCCGCGCGACCTCCAAAAACCCATGGAAACATCCAAAAATAGCAAAATTGAGCTAACCCTAGCTAACCCCCTAACCCTCTAGGGTTAGCCCTAACCATACCCGTTAGCTAGATTTTCGACCCTAACCCTAGCTAAGACCAGTTTAGGTCAAAATGACCCCAAACGAGCCAAACTAGAGTGAAAAAACGTCCTTTTTATACCTCTTTCCTCAGAATGCACACTCCCAGGGGTAACAAAGGCCATTTCTACCTCTTTCCACACCTCGTTCTTACGAAATAATTTTACCATTGGACAAGTGCCCTAAAATGACACAAAAGAGTTCCAAACAAAACCAACCACAACAGAACAAAAACCACTCCCACAACAAAACAAACAGCGCACAAAGACCATAGCAGTCACAGTAAACAATAACAAATCCCCAAATAATGAAAGAAGATTGACAAAAATCAATTGCACTATCTAACCCTAGTTGAGGCGCAAACAAAACGCTCAAAAAACGCCACAAAGCGCAGGCGCGCGCGCACACGACAACGGGGAACTGCAGACATCAAAAACACCACCAATGCTCTGCAACGTCCAGACCCTGCCGCGCGACCTCCAAAAATCCATGGAAACATTAAAAAAAAGCAAAATTGAGCTAACCCTAGCTAACCCCCTAACCATCTAGGGTTAGCCCTAACCATACCCGTTAGCTCGATTTTCGACTCTTACCCTAGTTGAGACAAGTTTAGGTGAAAATGACCCAAAACGAGCTAAACTAGGGTGAAAAAACGTCCTTTTATACCTCTCAAAAACAAAACCAACCACAACAGAACAAAAACCACTCCCACGACAAAACAAACAGCGCACAAAGACCACAGCAATGACGGTAAACAATAACAAATCCCCCAAATAATTAAATAAGATTGAAAAGAATAAATTGCACTATCTAACCCTAGTTGAGGCGCAAACAAAACGCTCAAAAAACGCCACAAAACGCAGACGCGCGCACACGACAACGGGGAACTGCAGACATCACAAACACCACCAATGCTCTGCAACGTCCCGACCCTGCCGCGCGACCTCCAAAAACCCATGGAAACATCCAAAAATAGCAAAATTGAGCTAACCCTAGCTAACCCCCTAACCCTCTAGGGTTAGCCCTAACCATACCCGTTAGCTAGATTTTCGACCCTAACCCTAGCTAAGACCAGTTTAGGTCAAAATGACCCCAAACGAGCTAAACTAGGGTGAAAAAACGTCCTTTTTATACCTCTTTCCTCAGAATGCACACTCCCAGGGGTAACAAAGGCCATTTCTACCTCTTTCCACACCTCGTTCTTACGAAATAATTTTACCATTGGAGAAAGTGCCCTAAATTGACACAAAAGAGTTCCAAACAAAACCAACCACAACAGAACAAAAAACACTCCCAAAACAAAACAAACAGCGCACAAAGACCATAGCAGTCACAGTAAACAATAACGAATCCCCAAATAATGAAACAAGATTGACAATAAATCAATTGCACTATCTTACCCTAGTTGAGGCGCAAACAAAACGCTCAAAAAACGCCACAAAGCGCAGGCGCGCGCGCACACGACAACGGGGAACTGCAGACATCAAAAACACCACCAATGCTCTGCAACGTCCAGACCCTGCCGCGCGACCTCCAAAAATCCATGGAAACATTAAAAAAAAGCAAAATTGAGCTAACCCTAGCTAACCCCCTAACCATCTAGGGTTAGCCCTAACCATACCCGTTAGCTCGATTTTCGACTCTTACCCTAGTTGAGACAAGTTTAGGTGAAAATGACCCAAAACGAGCTAAACTAGGGTGAAAAAACGTCCTTTTATACCTCTCAAAAACAAAACCAACCACAACAGAACAAAAACCACTCCCACGACAAAACAAACAGCGCACAAAGACCACAGCAATGACAGTAAACAATAACAAATCCCCCAAATAATTAAAGAAGATTGAAAAGAATAAATTGCACTATCTAACCCTAGTTGAGGCGCAAACAAAACGCTCAAAAAACGCCACAAAACGCAGACGCGCGCACACGACAACGGGGAACTGCAGACATCACAAACACCACCAATGCTCTGCAACGTCCCGACCCTGCCGCGCGACCTCCAAAAACCCATGGAAACATCCAAAAATAGCAAAATTGAGCTAACCCTAGCTAACCCCCTAACCCTCTAGGGTTAGCCCTAACCATACCCGTTAGCTAGATTTTCGACCCTAACCCTAGCTAAGACCAGTTTAGGTCAAAATGACCCCAAACGAGCTAAACTAGGGTGAAAAAACGTCCTTTTTATACCTCTTTCCTCAGAATGCACACTCCCAGGGGTAACAAAGGCCATTTCTACCTCTTTCCACACCTCGTTCTTACGAAATAATTTTACCATTGGAGAAAGTGCCCTAAATTGACACAAAAGAGTTCCAAACAAAACCAACCACAACAGAACAAAAAACACTCCCAAAACAAAACAAACAGCGCACAAAGACCATAGCAGTCACAGTAAACAATAACGAATCCCCAAATAATGAAAGAAGATTGACAAAAATAAATTGCACTATCTAACCCTAGTTGAGGCGCAAACAAAACGCTCAAAAAACGCTACAAAGCGCAGGCGCGCGCGCACACGACAACGGGGAACTGCAGACATCAAAAACACCACCAATGCTCTGCAACGTCCAGACCCTGCCGCGCGACCTCCAAAAATCCATGGAAACATAAAAAAAAAGCAAAATTGAGCTAACCCTAGCTAACCCCCTAACCCTCTAGGGTTAGCCCTAACCATACCCGTTAGCTCGATTTTCGACTCTAACCCTAGTTGAGACAAGTTTAGGTGAAAATGACCCAAAACGAGCTAAACTAGGGTGAAAAACCGTCCTTTTATACCTCTCAAAAACAAAACCAACCACAACAGAACAAAAACCACTCCCACGACAAAACAAACAGCGCACAAAGACCACAGCAATGACAGTAAACAATAACAAATCCCCCAAATAATTAAATAAGATTGAAAAGAATAAATTGCACTATCTAACCCTAGTTGAGGCGCAAACAAAACGCTCAAAAAACGCCACAAAACGCAGACGCGCGCACACGACAACGGGGAACTGCAGACATCACAAACACCACCAATGCTCTGCAACGTCCCGACCCTGCCGCGCGACCTCCAAAAACCCATGGAAACATCCAAAAATAGCAAAATTGAGCTAACCCTAGCTAACCCCCTAACCCTCTAGGGTTAGCCCTAACCATACCCGTTAGCTAGATTTTCGACCCTAACCCTAGCTAAGACCAGTTTAGGTCAAAATGACCCCAAACGAGCTAAACTAGGGTGAAAAAACGTCCTTTTTATACCTCTTTCCTCAGAATGCACACTCCCAGGGGTAACAAAGGCCATTTCTACCTCTTTCCACACCTCGTTCTTACGAAATAATTTTACCATTGGAGAAAGTGCCCTAAATTGACACAAAAGAGTTCCAAACAAAACCAACCACAACAGAACAAAAAACACTCCCAAAACAAAACAAACAGCGCACAAAGACCATAGCAGTCACAGTAAACAATAACGAATCCCCAAATAATGAAAGAAGATTGACAAAAATAAATTGCACTATCTAACCCTAGTTGAGGCGCAAACAAAACGCTCAAAAAACGCCACAAAGCGCAGGCGCGCGCGCACACGACAACGGGGAACTGCAGACATCAAAAACACCACCAATGCTCTGCAACGTCCAGACCCTGCCGCGCGACCTCCAAAAACCCATGGAAACATCCAAAAATAGCAAAATTGAGCTAACCCTAGCTAACCCCCTAACCCTCTAGGGTTAGCCCTAACCATACCCGTTAGCTAGATTTTCGACCCTAACCCTAGCTAAGACCAGTTTAGGTCAAAATGACCCCAAACGAGCCAAACTAGAGTGAAAAAACGTCCTTTTTATACCTCTTTCCTCAGAATGCACACTCCCAGGGGTAACAAAGGCCATTTCTACCTCTTTCCACACCTCGTTCTTACGAAATAATTTTACCATTGGACAAGTGCCCTAAAATGACACAAAAGAGTTCCAAACAAAACCAACCACAACAGAACAAAAACCACTCCCACAACAAAACAAACAGCGCACAAAGACCATAGCAGTCACAGTAAACAATAACAAATCCCCAAATAATGAAAGAAGATTGACAAAAATAAATTGCACTATCTAACCCTAGTTGAGGCGCAAACAAAACGCTCAAAAAACGCCACAAAGCGCAGGCGCGCGCGCACACGACAACGGGGAACTGCAGACATCAAAAACACCACCAATGCTCTGCAACGTCCAGACCCTGCCGCGCGACCTCCAAAAATCCATGGAAACATTAAAAAAAAGCAAAATTGAGCTAACCCTAGCTAACCCCCTAACCATCTAGGGTTAGCCCTAACCATACCCGTTAGCTCGATTTTCGACTCTTACCCTAGTTGAGACAAGTTTAGGTGAAAATGACCCAAAACGAGCTAAACTAGGGTGAAAAAACGTCCTTTTATACCTCTCAAAAACAAAACCAACCACAACAGAACAAAAACCACTCCCACGACAAAACAAACAGCGCACAAAGACCACAGCAATGACGGTAAACAATAACAAATCCCCCAAATAATTAAATAAGATTGAAAAGAATAAATTGCACTATCTAACCCTAGTTGAGGCGCAAACAAAACGCTCAAAAAACGCCACAAAACGCAGACGCGCGCACACGACAACGGGGAACTGCAGACATCACAAACACCACCAATGCTCTGCAACGTCCCGACCCTGCCGCGCGACCTCCAAAAACCCATGGAAACATCCAAAAATAGCAAAATTGAGCTAACCCTAGCTAACCCCCTAACCCTCTAGGGTTAGCCCTAACCATACCCGTTAGCTAGATTTTCGACCCTAACCCTAGCTAAGACCAGTTTAGGTCAAAATGACCCCAAACGAGCTAAACTAGGGTGAAAAAACGTCCTTTTTATACCTCTTTCCTCAGAATGCACACTCCCAGGGGTAACAAAGGCCATTTCTACCTCTTTCCACACCTCGTTCTTACGAAATAATTTTACCATTGGAGAAAGTGCCCTAAATTGACACAAAAGAGTTCCAAACAAAACCAACCACAACAGAACAAAAAACACTCCCAAAACAAAACAAACAGCGCACAAAGACCATAGCAGTCACAGTAAACAATAACGAATCCCCAAATAATGAAACAAGATTGACAATAAATCAATTGCACTATCTAACCCTAGCTGAGGCGCAAACAAAACGCTCAAAAAACGCTACAAAGCGCAGGCGCGCGCGCACACGACAACGGGGAACTGCAGACATCAAAAACACCACCAATGCTCTGCAACGTCCAGACCCTGCCGCGCGACCTCCAAAAATCCATGGAAACATTAAAAAAAAGCAAAATTGAGCTAACCCTAGCTAACCCCCTAACCATCTAGGGTTAGCCCTAACCATACCCGTTAGCTCGATTTTCGACTCTTACCCTAGTTGAGACAAGTTTAGGTGAAAATGACCCAAAACGAGCTAAACTAGGGTGAAAAAACGTCCTTTTATACCTCTCAAAAACAAAACCAACCACAACAGAACAAAAACCACTCCCACGACAAAACAAACAGCGCACAAAGACCACAGCAATGACGGTAAACAATAACAAATCCCCCAAATAATTAAATAAGATTGAAAAGAATAAATTGCACTATCTAACCCTAGTTGAGGCGCAAACAAAACGCTCAAAAAACGCCACAAAACGCAGACGCGCGCACACGACAACGGGGAACTGCAGACATCACAAACACCACCAATGCTCTGCAACGTCCCGACCCTGCCGCGCGACCTCCAAAAACCCATGGAAACATCCAAAAATAGCAAAATTGAGCTAACCCTAGCTAACCCCCTAACCCTCTAGGGTTAGCCCTAACCATACCCGTTAGCTAGATTTTCGACCCTAACCCTAGCTAAGACCAGTTTAGGTCAAAATGACCCCAAACGAGCTAAACTAGGGTGAAAAAACGTCCTTTTTATACCTCTTTCCTCAGAATGCACACTCCCAGGGGTAACAAAGGCCATTTCTACCTCTTTCCACACCTCGTTCTTACGAAATAATTTGACCATTGGAGAAAGTGCCCTAAATTGACACAAAAGAGTTCCAAACAAAACCAACCACAACAGAACAAAAAACACTCCCAAAACAAAACAAACAGCGCACAAAGACCATAGCAGTCACAGTAAACAATAACGAATCCCCAAATAATGAAACAAGATTGACAATAAATAAATTGCACTATCTAACCCTAGTTGAGGCGCAAACAAAACGCTCAAAAAACGCTACAAAGCGCAGGCGCGCGCGCACACGACAACGGGGAACTGCAGACATCAAAAACACCACCAATGCTCTGCAACGTCCAGACCCTGCCGCGCGACCTCCAAAAACCCATGGAAACATCCAAAAATAGCAAAATTGAGCTAACCCTAGCTAACCCCCTAACCCTCTAGGGTTAGCCCTAACCATACCCGTTAGCTAGATTTTCGACCCTAACCCTAGCTAAGACCAGTTTAGGTCAAAATGACCCCAAACGAGCCAAACTAGAGTGAAAAAACGTCCTTTTTATACCTCTTTCCTCAGAATGCACACTCCCAGGGGTAACAAAGGCCATTTCTACCTCTTTCCACACCTCGTTCTTACGAAATAATTTTACCATTGGACAAGTGCCCTAAAATGACACAAAAGAGTTCCAAACAAAACCAACCACAACAGAACAAAAACCACTCCCACAACAAAACAAACAGCGCACAAAGACCATAGCAGTCACAGTAAACAATAACAAATCCCCAAATAATGAAAGAAGATTGACAAAAATCAATTGCACTATCTAACCCTAGTTGAGGCGCAAACAAAACGCTCAAAAAACGCCACAAAGCGCAGGCGCGCGCGCACACGACAACGGGGAACTGCAGACATCAAAAACACCACCAATGCTCTGCAACGTCCAGACCATGCCGCGCGACCTCCAAAAATCCATGGAAACATTAAAAAAAAGCAAAATTGAGCTAACCCTAGCTAACCCCCTAACCATCTAGGGTTAGCCCTAACCATACCCGTTAGCTCGATTTTCGACTCTTACCCTAGTTGAGACAAGTTTAGGTGAAAATGACCCAAAACGAGCTAAACTAGGGTGAAAAAACGTCCTTTTATACCTCTCAAAAACAAAACCAACCACAACAGAACAAAAACCACTCCCACGACAAAACAAACAGCGCACAAAGACCACAGCAATGACGGTAAACAATAACAAATCCCCCAAATAATTAAATAAGATTGAAAAGAATAAATTGCACTATCTAACCCTAGTTGAGGCGCAAACAAAACGCTCAAAAAACGCCACAAAACGCAGACGCGCGCACACGACAACGGGGAACTGCAGACATCACAAACACCACCAATGCTCTGCAACGTCCCGACCCTGCCGCGCGACCTCCAAAAACCCATGGAAACATCCAAAAATAGCAAAATTGAGCTAACCCTAGCTAACCCCCTAACCCTCTAGGGTTAGCCCTAACCATACCCGTTAGCTAGATTTTCGACCCTAACCCTAGCTAAGACCAGTTTAGGTCAAAATGACCCCAAACGAGCCAAACTAGAGTGAAAAAACGTCCTTTTTATACCTCTTTCCTCAGAATGCACACTCCCAGGGGTAACAAAGGCCATTTCTACCTCTTTCCACACCTCGTTCTTACGAAATAATTTTACCATTGGACAAGTGCCTTAAAATGACACAAAAGAGTTCCAAACAAAACCAACCACAACAGAACAAAAACCACTCCCACAACAAAACAAACAGCGCACAAAGACCATAGCAGTCACAGTAAACAATAACAAATCCCCAAATAATGAAAGAAGATTGACAAAAATCAATTGCACTATCTAACCCTAGTTGAGGCGCAAACAAAACGCTCAAAAAACGCCACAAAGCGCAGGCGCGCGCGCACACGACAACGGGGAACTGCAGACATCAAAAACACCACCAATGCTCTGCAACGTCCAGACCCTGCCGCGCGACCTCCAAAAATCCATGGAAACATTAAAAAAAAGCAAAATTGAGCTAACCCTAGCTAACCCCCTAACCATCTAGGGTTAGCCCTAACCATACCCGTTAGCTCGATTTTCGACTCTTACCCTAGTTGAGACAAGTTTAGGTGAAAATGACCCAAAACGAGCTAAACTAGGGTGAAAAAACGTCCTTTTATACCTCTCAAAAACAAAACCAACCACAACAGAACAAAAACCACTCCCACGACAAAACAAACAGCGCACAAAGACCACAGCAATGACGGTAAACAATAACAAATCCCCCAAATAATTAAATAAGATTGAAAAGAATAAATTGCACTATCTAACCCTAGTTGAGGCGCAAACAAAACGCTCAAAAAACGCCACAAAACGCAGACGCGCGCACACGACAACGGGGAACTGCAGACATCACAAACACCACCAATGCTCTGCAACGTCCCGACCCTGCCGCGCGACCTCCAAAAACCCATGGAAACATCCAAAAATAGCAAAATTGAGCTAACCCTAGCTAACCCCCTAACCCTCTAGGGTTAGCCCTAACCATACCCGTTAGCTAGATTTTCGACCCTAACCCTAGCTAAGACCAGTTTAGGTCAAAATGACCCCAAACGAGCTAAACTAGGGTGAAAAAACGTCCTTTTTATACCCTTTCCTCAGAATGCACACTCCCAGGGGTAACAAAGGCCATTTCTACCTCTTTCCACACCTCGTTCTTACGAAATAATTTTACCATTGGAGAAAGTGCCCTAAATTGACACAAAAGAGTTCCAAACAAAACCAACCACAACAGAACAAAAAACACTCCCAAAACAAAACAAACAGCGCACAAAGACCATAGCAGTCACAGTAAACAATAACGAATCCCCAAATAATGAAACAAGATTGACAAAAATAAATTGCACTATCTAACCCTAGTTGAGGCGCAAACAAAACGCTCAAAAAACGCTACAAAGCGCAGGCGCGCGCGCACACGACAACGGGGAACTGCAGACATCAAAAACACCACCAATGCTCTGCAACGTCCAGACCCTGCCGCCCGACCTCCAAAAATCCATGGAAACATAAAAAAAAAGCAAAATTGAGCTAACCCTAGCTAACCCCCTAACCCTCTAGGGTTAGCCCTAACCATACCCGTTAGCTCGATTTTCGACTCTAACCCTAGTTGAGACAAGTTTAGGTGAAAATGACCCAAAACGAGCTAAACTAGGGTAAAAAACCGTTCTTTTATACCTCTCAAAAACAAAACCAACCACAACAGAACAAAAACCACTCCCACGACAAAACAAACAGCGCACAAAGACCACAGCAATGACAGTAAACAATAACAAATCCCCAAAATAATTAAATAAGATTGAAAAGAATAAATTGCACTATCTAACCCTAGTTGAGGCGCAAACAAAACGCTCAAAAAACGCCACAAAACGCAGACGCGCGCACACGACAACGGGGAACTGCAGACATCACAAACACCACCAATGCTCTGCAACGTCCCGACCCTGCCGCGCGACCTCCAAAAACCCATGGAAACATCCAAAAATAGCAAAATTGAGCTAACCCTAGCTAACCCCCTAACCCTCTAGGGTTAGCCCTAACCATACCCGTTAGCTAGATTTTCGACCCTAACCCTAGCTAAGACCAGTTTAGGTCAAAATGACCCCAAACGAGCTAAACTAGGGTGAAAAAACGTCCTTTTTATACCTCTTTCCTCAGAATGCACACTCCCAGGGGTAACAAAGGCCATTTCTACCTCTTTCCACACCTCGTTCTTACGAAATAATTTTACCATTGGAGAAAGTGCCCTAAATTGACACAAAAGAGTTCCAAACAAAACCAACCACAACAGAACAAAAAACACTCCCAAAACAAAACAAACAGCGCACAAAGACCATAGCAGTCACAGTAAACAATAACGAATCCCCAAATAATGAAAGAAGATTTACAAAAATAAATTGCACTATCTAACCCTAGTTGAGGCGCAAACAAAACGCTCAAAAAACGCCACAAAGCGCAGGCGCACGCGCACACGACAACGGGGAACTGCAGACATCAAAAACACCACCAATGCTCTGCAACGTCCAGACCCTGCCGCGCGACCTCCAAAAATCCATGGAAACATAAAAAAAAAGCAAAATTGAGCTAACCCTAGCTAACCCCTAACCCTCTAGGGTTAGCCCTAACCATACCCGTTAGCTCGATTTTCGACTCTAACCCTAGTTGAGACAAGTTTAGGTGAAAATGACCCAAAACGAGCTAAACTAGGGTGAAAAAACGTCCTTTTATACCTCTCAAAAACAAAACCAACCACAACAGAACAAAAACCACTCCCACGACAAAACAAACAGCGCACAAAGACCACAGCAATGACAGTAAACAATAACAAATCCCCCAAATAATTAAATAAGATTGAAAAGAATAAATTGCACTATCTAACCCTAGTTGAGGCGCAAACAAAACGCTCAAAAAACGCCACAAAACGCAGACGCGCGCACACGACAACGGGGAACTGCAGACATCACAAACACCACCAATGCTCTGCAACGTCCCGACCCTGCCGCGCGACCTCCAAAAACCCATGGAAACATCCAAAAATAGCAAAATTGAGCTAACCCTAGCTAACCCCCTAACCCTCTAGGGTTAGCCCTAACCATACCCGTTAGCTAGATTTTCGACCCTAACCCTAGCTAAGACCAGTTTAGGTCAAAATGACCCCAAACGAGCCAAACTAGAGTGAAAAAACGTCCTTTTTATACCTCTTTCCTCAGAATGCACACTCCCAGGGGTAACAAAGGCCATTTCTACCTCTTTCCACACCTCGTTCTTACGAAATAATTTGACCATTGGACAAGTGCCCTAAAATGACACAAAAGACACTGCAAACACGAAAACGTCGTTTTTTTCCGTATATGGTCATTGGACGGAAAAACGACGTTATTTGGACGTTTTCAAACCATCGTTTTTCCGTCCAAATAACGTCGTTATTTGACATCGGAATTTACTGGGAGAGAACGATACCGTTAAGCTCCTCCCTTTCTTGATTGACATTGTCAATCAAGCAACGGCGTCTGCCGGTATTTCTACTTCTCAGATTTCATTGGTCAGTCCTCGCGTGTTAGATTACAGGCCCGCGTTTGACGCTGCATTCGAAGCGCTTAGCGGAAGTACTGAAATCAATCGTTGTGCGCATGCGGATTACTTAATGCCTTGACCAAATTTTCCGTTCTGTGCATGCGCGATTTCGCGTATTGTTTCCTAGATTTAATGTCACCACTATTTGACAATGATTCATAAACACAGTCACGTGAAGGTTCGGAAGCGTAACAAGTAACTCCATTTAAATTGAAGAAGAGCCCCAGTGTTATGGGCGATTCCGAGATGAAATTATTCTATGGCTATCTAGGCTGCCACCCAAACCGATTGTATATGCTATATAGTCATATGGAAGAGGACAAGAACTATACATTGTATTCCGGCCGATTGTGTTCTTGCATTCACTTATAAGTCAGGAAAATGGACTTAAAAGGGGAGTTGTTGAATTTAATTATTTTAATTATTAAATGTTGCCTATACACTAATCTGGACGAACTACTTATTGTTCTATTTATGTCATCCTATATACTATTAGTATGTTACCGTTCTAAAGTCATCCTCTCACATAACATTATATTGTTCATAGTATCAAAGTTTAATCAACAATATCAAGAGAAGCGACTAAACCACTGAAACATCCAAACCCAAGCTGTTATCAAGCGCTAGTGCAGACGTGATGCATCGTAAAAACTGTATCATGATGTCTTCAGAAATACCATTATACTACGAGATAGTACGGCTGACGCTGACTCACCGGTGGAACGAAGACAATATCGCTAATACAGATATAACGTATTTGAATGTTAATATTTAAGACAAACACTCATTATTTTTGAAGTGACGATATAACACTTATACACGTTTATTGGTAACTTTCATCAGTTTTGCTCTGATTTTAATAACTTTGTTTTCACATATATATATGTAACAATACCCGACAAGCATGTCATACATAATTATGGGGCAGTTTTCAATCTTGTACTGACTAACTCTGGTGTTAATGAGCGAAGTTTATTGGCTTGGGTGTTATACCCCGTTTTTCTGGTAATCCTATTATTACTTTATTTCTATCTAATGACACCCTATTCTCTGGATCATGGCTCCGTGACTATCCATAACAATTAAGATGAACATCCAGTTCAAGTAAATGAATGAGTTTGTTTTGACGCTACAGTCAGTCAAAAAACCAATGCTGTGAGGTTTGATAACACACTTCTACCAGGTCGAACATCATGGATCCTCATTTTCTGCCTGAAGAGAATCATAGTTCATATGCTATACCATCTGCGAATACCGTCCCACTCAAGATGACCTTACTTGTTGCTAAATCTATCATCTATCCCCCCAATCTCACCCCCACGCCCCCACGCACGCACGCACGCACGCACGCACGCACGCACGCACGCACGCACCCACGCACGCACGCACGCACACACACACACACACCGCGGACCTAAATAACCTGGACAGGAAATACTGCTGATAGCCTCTAGTTAACTCAGCCACGCTACCGCAGAATGTTCGTTCAACTCTGCAGGGGGCATTCTCAGTGGCTTCAAACGCGCTGAAATGTTTTCGCCTTGCATCCAAGACGGTGGACAAGTGAAATCGTATGAAATTTGGCTATTTTAGGTCCTATCAATTCATAGTTACATGGTTGTGAAGAAGCTTACAATTTTATAAGTCTTATTCATCTCAATCCAATAAAGCTACTCGTGCTCCCATAAAGTTGTAGTTATTATGTCACTGTTCTGTTTCTTTAAAAATATATTACGTGTTCATCAATAACAATTAAGATGAACATTCAATTTCCGATATAAGTAAATGAATAAGTGTGTTTTACGCCACAATCAGTCAAAGACCAACGTTGTCTGGTCTGATGACACAAAATCTACGAGGTAGCACATTGAGTACACCCTATCCCCATTGAAGTCTCCACTGTGGGTATTCCTGGGGACGAAAAGGCCCCATGTACCTAGGAATCTCATCAATACATTCATGCGCGGCATTCTCTGCCTCAAGAAGATCATATAGTTAACATGCTAATCCAACTCGAACTACAATCCCGCTCAAGATGAATGTTTTATGTAACATCCAACAGGCCCACATTTACACACGCACGCACGCACGCACGCGCACAAACACACACATTTTGATTTACCAATCCCTGAATTGAGAAGACGTGCGTTACCAAGCTCCTCCAAGTCATCATCAATATCCGTAAATGTCTGTAATATTATTACCCATCCAAAGCCGAATATACATTAATTGTGCTTTCTTGACAACAAATGTTAATAATTGGGATAACACTTTCTGAGTAAAGTACAGATTCTCGTACTTTCTTGGGTTGAGTCCCGTCCGGGATTTGAACCCACACTGTGTGTGAGGCACCCAATCGCCAGCACACAAAGTTAGCGATCTAACCCAGCCACCGAACCAAAAATGTTAGTCCAGATGATATATACTTTGTGTACTCCTCTGACAAGCGAAAAATGGCACGGCTTCTATGGCCGAAAGCTTTGAACCCACAATGCCATTAAGAAAGTGGTCAACAGTAACACATATTATATTTGGATACCACTTTCTCAGTAAATTACATATTCTCGTACTTTTTAGGGTTGAGATAATAGACGTTGATGGTTGATTATCAATGGACAAATTAAAGCCAAAACTTAACTTATGAATGATTGGTAATGGGAAATGGACAATGGGCAAACGGGAGGCGGGGTAATTAGCGCCAGTTATCTGTTGGCTTCCCTTGTTGCGTTTCATTCTTTGCTATCTTTTTACTTTTGTTGTTCTTACAGGTACATATATATGTCCTCTGCCTCATAGCATTTAATAATATTCACCTGATGAAAGAGAAAGTATATACTCCGAAACGCTGTGTTCCTCCGTTGACATCAATAAATATTTACCTTGTGTGTAATCAGTTCTTAATCCCCTTCAAAGACTCAATCTAGCTTTGTTTTTAAATGTGGTGATATTTGCGTAGAATATAATATGGTCATGCCTATATACATTTGGGTCTTTGTCTACATAAGCATTTAGACATAAAATTTAGAGCTAAGGACATTGCTAATTCTGCAGGAATGCAGTACACGTCATAGCAAGCTGTGATCTTTATTCATACTTTAGATATTCGTAATGGAGATCTGTAACTGAAGTTTATCGTAATCTTCCGCAACTCTCACCTCCTGACAAGTTGAACTTCTTAGTGCATTCAGATGCCATTGTAAAATTCCAGGCTGCCCCTCTTTCTGTGATGTTTTGACGGATGAAATCTATTGCGTTATAATAATCTCTGTTCGCTGATATATAATATGTACATGTTGTAAACTATTTACGATATTTTAAACGTGTAATTCGATGCATATGCAATGCAATGTGAACATAAGTGCGGATGCACGAAGGCGGTTATAGTAATAGTTAGAGTGCGATGGATGTAGGGGAATGGTAGGAGGATGTATGTATGTAAGCACGAATACCGATACATGAGGGCGGATATAGTTATAGTTCGATGGATGTTAGGGAATGGTGGGAGGATGGATTATGTATGAAAGCATGCGCATGGATCCATGATGGCTGACGTAGACATAATGGTGGGGAAAGAAGAATGTAGTGCGTGCATGCGTGCATGCGTTGTGATACGAAGGTTGGCGAACATGTTGTGAGATGATTGTGTGGGTAAGTTAAGTGGTTGAGGATGTGGCAGGTATGAGTATTGATACATGCAGACTTAGGGTTGGGAGACTGGGTTTGCTTGTACTGAGGTCTTTTGTTTCACTCACTTATATTGTTTTCTTTCACTCAAATACTGTTTTACGCATTTTAATGACTGAAACTGTAGTGACTCAAAGGTCATACTGGCCGGGCATTCTACATATCTACCCGAACTGTATGTAGCCATTTTTATGCTGTACAATTCTTCTTCTACTTCTCTCTCTCTCTCTCTTTCTCTCTCTCACACACACACACACACACACACACACACACACACACACACACACACACACACACACACACACACGCACACACGCACGCATTAATTGTTTTATCAAATGTATCCTCGAGAGTCAGTAAGATACTAGAAATAACAGCCTTTGTTCTGTAAACCTCACCAAGTTTCAGCTTTCGCCTCTTCCTTTGTGGAATGAGGTTTCACATTTGTAAAATGATCTCTCTTATCTGTCTGTACCATCAACTTAACTGCCCTCACCCCCTGCAGTTTTCCCGTCCCATATTGCCAAGCAGGTGACCCACAAGGAGGAATACCGCCCTCCCTCAGTCCAGTGATACTGTGCCTAGCATAATATGTTGGGGATACGTAGCCTTACTATGGGCAAACATTTTGTGACAATTTGGCAAACTTTGATATGTAAACAGTTAATATAATTCAGTTTTATTTCAACAAAAACGGAAAAAATCGGATCCTACTTATTTTGTGGATACCATAACAATAAATCAAGCCAATAGATCGTTTGAGCTTGCATGAATATAAAACAATAATTAGCAAGTTGATAGTCATAATTCCTTCTGTTGGTCCCACGTGAAATGTTCTTCATGAATAGAATAGATGGCTGATAGATGTAACTTAAACTGCTCATCTTATTTCCATTAATGTATGTTACATAGTTCATATGTTCATGGGCTTCTTCACTGAATGTATAGTGTGGAGGACTACTTCACTTGAGGATAAGTAACATAAATAATGATGATAATTATGATAGTGTTGTCATTGTTATTCCTTCCGATTATTAAAAAAAGTTATTATGTTTTCATAATAAACAGAGAGAAAGAGGTATGGAGATTGTGAGATTATTATTTTTAGCATCGGAATTGTTAACATAATTCTTAAAGATATTATGTTTTGTTTATTTGTTGTTTCATGCCGCACTCCACAACGTAAGGATATTAAAACATTACATTTAGGTTCGGTTGTATTGTTATATTTGTGTCATTTTACAAATGTTACAGAGACCTGATAAGGGATATAATAATGTATAGTCGCTATTCTTAAAGTAAGAATATGTTAGATTTATCAACCAGAAATATTGCACACAAGAGGATAATCATATTTCATGACACTATTCTACGTCGAAGTCAACGATATTTGTGTATGTTATTGCTACATGACACGGATACGTCATGATAAAGCCATGAGAAATTGGCATTTGATGATATAAGATAGCTACGCGATAAATCGCAAAGAACAAAGAAGGAAGCGATATTTATTTCACGATAAAACATTGTTCTATCATGAACTCGCAACTTGAAAACGTCGTAAATTTGACCTTATTTTTTAGAGGTATGTGTCTAGTGAGTTGTTCCCAATAAATGTTGCTGGAGAATCCGAAAGTGAGAGTGATATGACAATCGGTATTGGGAGAAAAGGTACAGATAATTGACGAGAAAATTGTGAGAATATGCGGGAAAGACCAAACTCAATTCCTAAAATGGATTTATCAAGCATGGCCGCTGTCAGATTCTATTCAAGGAGTCATCATTATTTAAGTACGGGTAAACATTGTAAAGCGTGTATTGTTTCCTAATTTAACACACTCAAAGAGGCTGTACGTAATGTTGATATCTTATATAGAAATAAACGAATCTCGGTCGTTGTTTATCGTACAATAAACAACTCCCACTGTTCGTTTGTTTCTTAATTACATGACCATATACACTAACATTGTATCTTTTCGTGTTTATCGGTCAACAAAAGCGACATAAGCATTTCCATTATCATGAGAAAGCCTTGCCAAAAGTAGCGCCAACTGCACGATTGCGACTACATCAGGAGCATGTTTCATGATTCATCATTATAAATGATGACACTGGGTGCTCGCAAAAAACGCGAGCTCATTCCGATCCACCAGTGGCACCCGCCACAAACACATCCAAAGGCAAGCCAATTGTTCACCCGAAAAGGCAGGGAATTGCATCAGACATCATTTTGGTCATTGATACGTCAAACCTGGAAATGCCGTCTACACGTCCAACACAAAGCCCAAGCCAGGACCCAGATCCTTTAAACCCGGCCAAATTTCTGTTAATTACATACATTTCCCCCTAACCTTAAATAATCTATACTAGTTCTGAAGTAAATCGTATTTACCCGTATGAATCGTCTTATGTTATTTATTGCCGATAAACAGAATATGCACACTTTCTGAAAGTACTGTGTGATAAGTCACGCACCAAACCTATACTCTCGATATACATGCTGCTCTTACTTAAAAAAGAATATTGGGTTAACAAGATACGTATATTAAAGTACCATGCTTTCCTGATGTGCTCTCATTCTAATTTGAAATAATGGCATAAATAGTTACCACTCATCTTTCAATAGTTTTCAAGGTTGGGTTAATCACGAACATATTTGAATATGTACAACATCTATACTTACTTATCTTTATACTTAAGGGCATCAGGTTTGTCTGTCATAAGACCCCGAAACAAATATGTCCCACACAGCCCAATATTTGGCTCTTGGCTCCTTGTTATTATATTTTATAACTATTGTTTAACAACTGTTTTTTCTGTAAAATATGTTCATTTCAGAAATTAGAAATGATGTTATTTTAGCATCAGGTCTCTGGTACGTTCACTGCATCAGCATTACATTAAAACGATATTTACATTATATAAATGCATACAGAGAAAATGCTTAGCATTTATCTTTTAAGGAAAAGTAAAGGACGATTTGCTTTATACATATATATGTGGACATATATGTATGGTCATTTGGATGATACAGATATACCTCCTTAAAGAAAGTGTTCGTAGACGACTGTAAAAAAATGGAATAATTATGTGAGTAATCGGGTTAATACCACGTTCAGCAATATTCAGCCATGTTGCGATATTGGTTTCCAACATACAAGACGGACCATGAAATTATGACTTGAATTTGGACCTGGCTTTCTGGTGTGATGTAACACCCCAGAATCTCCGGTAGAAAAAGAGCTTAAAGCACGAATTAAGATCACGAGATGATACTGATGTATACATCTGGACATATATTTGCGTAGTATTACTACGTTAATTCATCAGTATATATGTATTTTGCATAAAAGGATATTGTAGGATCGACGCTGACATGCGCATATAACCTTTTCACCAGTGCTGTAATATTTAATTCATTTCTTCTGACACATATCGACACGAGAAACTATATTCAAATTTAAAAGGAGCCCAAATGGGATGGAAATTTCAGCCTGAACCTGTTGAACAAGGTTTTTTTCATTTTGGGCTATAGCATTGCCGTAAGGCCTGGGCGGAAGGGAACACCTGTTTGCACCCATCAGATACCAATCACAACTTCTCTCTCCAAACGAAAACAAAATACGAAAAATGTCGGAAGTGTATCCTTTTAATTTCTATTTAGATACATGTTTTAACTTTAAAGTAATTATATGTATCTCATGTATTATTGGTATCTGTGATGCTGGTACCGTTTTGTCGCCATTGTGTAGCTTTTGTAGAGTTATTATGAATATCAAATACATGTCTTGAAATATGGACTTGTGAAAGAACTCATCATTGAACCACATGCATTTAAATTAATGCATATACTATTTACTTGGCGTGTATGGACATATTATCCATCTCCTTATACATACTTATAATGGGCATATACAGAATTTCATTGTACCTTATTATTTAAAGAAATACCCGTGAAGATCCGGGTTAGAATAGGCATTCAACAACCCATGCTTGTACGAAGGCGACTAACATGATCGCGTGGTTAGGCTCGCTGACTTGGTTGATGTATGTCATCATATCCCAAATGCGTAGATCGGTGCTCTTGATGATAATAACTAGATTGTCTGGTCCAGACTGGATTATTTACGAACCACCGTCATATATATCTGAGTGCGGCGTTAAACAACAAACAATCAAACAAAATCTATTATTAAACACCTTCCAACAATGAGAAATTAAACTTACATTTTCTAAATATTCTGTTATATTTATACATAATTTGATTCATAATTTAATTATTGCGTTGCTTTCTTCTCTGTCATTCAATGTACATGTTCAAACCCCTAAACTTTTAATATTTCATTTTTCACAAATGGCTACGTTAGTGAGTTGCCTAGATCTCTCGATACCTACTCACACGAATAGATTAAAATAATTTGTTTTACTTTCATATTTCTGTTTATCTAATTCATAACACGAAATTGATAATTCATTTATCACAGTGCAGATCATATTCGTTTATATCACTATCTGATGCTAAGGTTTTTTGGAGAAATTATAATTAATTCAAAATGTAGAAAGATACACAATTTGCCATTATTTGACTTTTAAACTGTACAAAGTATGATATAATGATCAGAATGCCTGTAACGGGTAGTATTTAAGAAAGAAATATTTGTCGATAAGTCCCATTTTTCAGATATGCCCTTCAGTAGTATTATTGCATATCTCCAGAGAGAGGTTTACATTGTAGTTCTCTTTATTTGTGGATAATTGGAAAAGGATCATAGAAAATATATATGCTACCATGACGAAAGAATACAGAGTATACATAACTCGCAATTCTCAAAAAGAGATTTCAAATCACAATAACATATCTCATATAAAGATAGGTGGTAATGATTTAATCTCTACATCGTGCCCTTGTTCGTGAGCCCTTGTTCTATTCAGCAAACAGCCAAAAAACGAAATATCCGATTACACTGATTCAGGCTGTCCAGTTCTCCATGCGATACTGACGCCCGTTCGTCTCCCAGACCATACAGAATGAATTTAAAAGGAATCCAGCTCAAATCTAGAACGATTTGGCAAGCCCAGATTGCCTCAATTCTATACATGAAAGTAAGCATTAATAAAAGAATATTGTTCTTGTCTGCTTCAGATTATATTTTGTAGATACATATTTTAACTAGGAAAATTGTACTGACACCGGCGCTGTCCCTATTGAAGCTATCTATAAGAATTTCGAATTGTCGTCCATTGTTCGATGTCAATACATCGATGACAAGGGGGGATATCATAAAGTAATCGTTGATGCCGCGCTACACTATGATAAAAATTATAATCAAGTTGACTGGTGTGTACATTACTACAGTGAACATGTACATGATCATGCCCTAATAATCAAATGCCGTAATGTCAAATACTAATGTATTATTGTGTGATGAATTTAACTGGATCAGTGGTAACATTTGATATTAATATTCCATCAATTTCTTTCCTGGTTGGTCCATCCATGTCTACAAAATGAAAATAATACAATTAAAATGGAGCATAGAACAATTTTTAATTTCAGGCTAGGGCTGTGGAAATCTAGACTTTCCCAAACATTATAGACTTGAGTTGGTCTCATTTTTTACATTATACTCTTGGGTCAACGTCACAGCTCATACCATACACCACGGACCTATATAACAAGTCCGTGCATACACTAACAAGACCAGTTTGCCCCCCGCCGGAGCTCCCGGATTTTGGTTATATCATCTAACATGGCCAACTCTGCTCTTAAGTAAACAAGAACCTAATCAGCGAGGGGTCCTTTATCATCCCTATGTGGCTGCTAATAAAAATCTGATATCTCTTCCCAAAGACCTGGTTAATAATATATTTTCTGCTGAATATTCGAAACAGAAAGAGTGAGTTGGTACTACATATGTATACGGTTCTATTTTAAATGACCGCAGCGCTCCATTATGAAAACAATTTGTTTTAACGCCGCTCTCAGCAGTATTCCAGTGATATATGACGGCGGTCTGTTGTATATGAAATAAATGCAAATTGAATCTTGAATCTTGAAAGTTGTAACATGTCCGCAAATAAGTATTACATGCAGTATACAGTATATCAACTGAAATATACTGTATACAACATGCAGTATACAGTGAGTCGCGAGCTCTGCGCTGGCCTGGAGCACACATTTCCTACACCTCTCCCTTCGGCAAACACCTCATGAGGGTTGCAACGAGGTCACAGGTCAGGCATGCAATCGTCAGTTGTCTAATACGGTCAAGAGTAAGATCTTCCGGAAGACCACTGCACTAGAGGTATGTGGATTGTTGTTGATAAGGTACTACGTGTTTGGAACCGGGAGTTGAACACTAAGCACTTTTAGAGAAGAGCTCACAATAAAACGTTATAGACTCGCGGACGGACTTGTGTTTTCATTTCAAGACGTACATGTATCAGGTTGAACTTCCTAACTGTTACAATAACTGAACTTTACGCCTTTTATACACATTTGTGATTGGGCGACAATGCGACAACGAGACATATTTTGACCTTGAAAATGTCGCGTTACGGCATCGTCGCCCTTTTGTAAAATTAAGAAAAGGAATATAAAAGAGCGACAATGCGAACACAGAGAATGCGACAAATGGCCAATTGTCGCGCTTTTGTTAATTTTGACACGTTTTGCTTGTTTTTGTGAGGGCGTCAATGCGACAATGCGACAACGCGACAATGTCCCTTCCATAGTGATCCGTGCAAATAAGACTGAGTTATGAAATAGAAGTCTGACATGCCAGTTAAAAGATAAAGTGTTGCAGCTTCTGATTTCATAGATCTTCAAGAAGGAGTATCAATAATTGGACTGGTGATGAGTTCAACTGCATACGCTGTGATTAACAATAATGCTCCGAGTCAATACATTTTGTCAAATGTTTGACATGTATTACGTGAATGAACATATTGTTTATACTCGTCCATGTTTTTGACGGACAATATAATTTACATGCTCGGTAAAAGTGAGGACGGGCATCATTGTGTGTTTCCGTGCTTTGTTCAGGTGAACAATTCACTTGTCCTTGCATTTGTTTGTGACGGGTGCCATTTGTGTGGCAGGATATGCTCACCTTTTCCCGAACACCCATTGGATGACCTGAACCACTTCGGATTTTTATCCCACATCAGTCTGATACACCATGATATAACTGAAATACTGAAATACTGTACAGTTGAAAATGATGTTTAATGCGATTACTGTAGTGTGTTACTGCAACTGTTCAAATTTTGTGCAGTGATGTTATGTAATATGTAAAAGAAAGCATATTCAGTTATCCAATTGATTTGAAAAGAATATACTTGCGTCAATGTATTTTATTAACGCCCCAAACCGTAATTTAAACACATAAAATAACAGATCACGCATGGTGCCTTGACTTACTACTAGATTTAATAGGCCATCCCGGAATAAAATAGTCCCCCCCACCCCCCTCCCCAAAGCGGGGAACATATGTTTTAGTATGTTTACAAGAAATATATTTCAAACAATATCCTCATTAGATGAGAAGATCTTTTACAGAATTACCTCAGTAAGTCAATAACAATGACAGAGCGTCGTAATACATTTACATCAAGTACGTTCAATACGTCAAAATGGCCGACACGATAAACGTGACGGGAGATATTTTCGAAGTTGTTAATTAACCTGTGGCTATTTCAAGATTTTGTCATCACTGATCATTGGCCGATCATTGAAAGGTGATTGTGAAGATGGGTCAAATAGATACTAAGGTAAATTCATAGAATTCTGTAAATTGTCACTACGACAGTTTGAATTTTTTTTTTCGTGTTTTTTTTCTTCTCTGGGATGGGTTGTAGCGAGGGTATCCTTAAATGGGCTTGCAACCACGCTTCTGTATGAATTCGTACCAGGTAGTTTCAAGGGTTTTCCCCAGGAATGTGGAAGTAGTCAGTGTTTACGCCATTTCAAGAATACAGTCACGTGAAGAACGTCATGTGACCGACCTCTCGTCCAAGCCGTATAACTTCACATTGGTTGGTTTGACTTGGCGCGTGTCTGAATTCCATTAACATGTTACATATCCTAAAACTAGCTTATCAGCAAATCTCGCTACGCTGCGCGGGACAGTACTAGAGTAAGGCATGCCAGAAATACGAAACCTAAAGCTCCCGAAAGGAAGCCTTTGGGCATCACGTGCGTCGGGGGACCAGCGCCATCTGATTGGCCGTTAACAGTTGTACAAGGCGGAGCAAAAAGCATCGTTTTTCCGTCCATTTTACGCTTGAAAAACTCGACCCTTTTCTGGACACTTTCTAGACGGTGACCAATTAATCAATTTTAATGAATTTTTAGTCGTTTTTCCGTCCAATGACCATATACGGAAAAAAACGACGTTTTCGTGTTTGCAGTGAGAGTTCCAAACAAAACCAACCACAACAGAACAAAAACCACTCCCACAACAAAACAAACAGCGCACAAAGACCATAGCAGTCACAGTAAACAATAACAAATCCCCAAATAATGAAAGAAGATTGACAAAAATCAATTGCACTATCTAACCCTAGTTGAGGCGCAAACAAAACGCTCAAAAAACGCCACAAAGCGCAGGCGCGCGCGCACACGACAACGGGGAACTGCAGACATCAAAAACACCACCAATGCTCTGCAACGTCCAGACCCTGCCGCGCGACCTCCAAAAATCCATGGAAACATTAAAAAAAAGCAAAATTGAGCTAACCCTAGCTAACCCCCTAACCATCTAGGTTTAGCCCTAACCATACCCGTTAGCTCGATTTTCGACTCTTACCCTAGTTGAGACAAGTTTAGGTGAAAATGACCCAAAACGAGCTAAACTAGGGTGAAAAAACGTCCTTTTATACCTCTCAAAAACAAAACCAACCACAACAGAACAAAAACCACTCCCACGACAAAACAAACAGCGCACAAAGACCACAGCAATGACGGTAAACAATAACAAATCCCCCAAATAATTAAATAAGATTGAAAAGAATAAATTGCACTATCTAACCCTAGTTGAGGCGCAAACAAAACGCTCAAAAAACGCCACAAAACGCAGACGCGCGCACACGACAACGGGGAACTGCAGACATCACAAACACCACCAATGCTCTGCAACGTCCCGACCCTGCCGCGCGACCTCCAAAAACCCATGGAAACATCCAAAAATAGCAAAATTGAGCTAACCCTAGCTAACCCCCTAACCCTCTAGGGTTAGCCCTAACCATACCCGTTAGCTCGATTTTCGACTCTAACCCTAGTTGAGACAAGTTTAGGTGAAAATGACCCAAAACGAGCTAAACTAGGGTGAAAATACGTCCTTTTATACCTCTCAAAAACAAAACCAACCACAACAGAACAAAAACCACTCCCACGACAAAACAAACAGCGCACAAAGACCACAGCAATGACAGTAAACAATAACAAATCCCCCAAATAATTAAATAAGATTGAAAAGAATAAATTGCACTATCTAACCCTAGTTGAGGCGCAAACAAAACGCTCAAAAAACGCCACAAAACGCAGACGCGCGCACACGACAACGGGGAACTGCAGACATCACAAACACCACCAATGCTCTGCAACGTCCCGACCCTGCCGCGCGACCTCCAAAAACCCATGGAAACATCCAAAAATAGCAAAATTGAGCTAACCCTAGCTAACCCCCTAACCCTCTAGGGTTAGCCCTAACCATACCCGTTAGCTAGATTTTCGACCCTAACCCTAGCTAAGACCAGTTTAGGTCAAAATGACCCCAAACGAGCTAAACTAGGGTGAAAAAACGTCCTTTTTATACCTCTTTCCTCAGAATGCACACTCCCAGGGGTAACAAAGGCCATTTCTACCTCTTTCCACACCTCGTTCTTACGAAATAATTTGACCATTGGAGAAAGTGCCCTAAATTGACACAAAAGAGTTCCAAACAAAACCAACCACAACAGAACAAAAAACACTCCCAAAACAAAACAAACAGCGCACAAAGACCATAGCAGTCACAGTAAACAATAACGAATCCCCAAATAATGAAAGAAGATTGACAAAAATAAATTGCACTATCTAACCCTAGTTGAGGCGCAAACAAAACGCTCAAAAAACGCTACAAAGCGCAGGCGCGCGCGCACACGACAACGGGGAACTGCAGACATCAAAAACACCACCAATGCTCTGCAACGTCCAGACCCTGCCGCGCGACCTCCAAAAATCCATGGAAACATAAAAAAAAAGCAAAATTGAGCTAACCCTAGCTAACCCCCTAACCCTCTAGGGTTAGCCCTAACCATACCCGTTAGCTCGATTTTCGACTCTAACCCTAGTTGAGACAAGTTTAGGTGAAAATGACCCAAAACGAGCTAAACTAGGGTGAAAAAACGTCCTTTTATACCTCTCAAAAACAAAACCAACCACAACAGAACAAAAACCACTCCCACGACAAAACAAACAGCGCACAAAGACCACAGCAATGACAGTAAACAATAACAAATCCCCCAAATAATTAAATAAGATTGAAAAGAATAAATTGCACTATCTAACCCTAGTTGAGGCGCAAACAAAACGCTCAAAAAACGCCACAAAACGCAGACGCGCGCACACGACAACGGGGAACTGCAGACATCACAAACACCACCAATGCTCTGCAACGTCCCGACCCTGCCGCGCGACCTCCAAAAACCCATGGAAACATCCAAAAATAGCAAAATTGAGCTAACCCTAGCTAACCCCCTAACCCTCTAGGGTTAGCCCTAACCATACCCGTTAGCTAGATTTTCGACCCTAACCCTAGCTAAGACCAGTTTAGGTCAAAATGACCCCAAACGAGCTAAACTAGGGTGAAAAAACGTCCTTTTTATACCTCTTTCCTCAGAATGCACACTCCCAGGGGTAACAAAGGCCATTTCTACCTCTTTCCACACCTCGTTCTTACGAAATAATTTTACCATTGGAGAAAGTGCCCTAAATTGACACAAAAGAGTTCCAAACAAAACCAACCACAACAGAACAAAAAACACTCCCAAAACAAAACAAACAGCGCACAAAGACCATAGCAGTCACAGTAAACAATAACGAATCCCCAAATAATGAAAGAAGATTGACAAAAATAAATTGCACTATCTAACCCTAGTTGAGGCGCAAACAAAACGCTCAAAAAACGCCACAAAGCGCAGGCGCGCGCGCACACGACAACGGGGAACTGCAGACATCAAAAACACCACCAATGCTCTGCAACGTCCAGACCCTGCCGCCCGACCTCCAAAAATCCATGGAAACATAAAAAAAAAGCAAAATTGAGCTAACCCTAGCTAACCCCTAACCCTCTAGGGTTAGCCCTAACCATACCCGTTAGCTCGATTTTCGACTCTTACCCTAGTTGAGACAAGTTTAGGTGAAAATGACCCAAAACGAGCTAAACTAGGGTGAAAAAACGTCCTTTTATACCTCTCAAAAACAAAACCAACCACAACAGAACAAAAACCACTCCCACGACAAAACAAACAGCGCACAAAGACCACAGCAATGACAGTAAACAATAACAAATCCCCCAAATAATTAAATAAGATTGAAAAGAATAAATTGCACTATCTAACCCTAGTTGAGGCGCAAACAAAACGCTCAAAAAACGCCACAAAACGCAGACGCGCGCACACGACAACGGGGAACTGCAGACATCACAAACACCACCAATGCTCTGCAACGTCCCGACCCTGCCGCGCGACCTCCAAAAACCCATGGAAACATCCAAAAATAGCAAAATTGAGCTAACCCTAGCTAACCCCCTAACCCTCTAGGGTTAGCCCTAACCATACCCGTTAGCTAGATTTTCGACCCTAACCCTAGCTAAGACCAGTTTAGGTCAAAATGACCCCAAACGAGCCAAACTAGAGTGAAAAAACGTCCTTTTTATACCTCTTTCCTCAGAATGCACACTCCCAGGGGTAACAAAGGCCATTTCTACCTCTTTCCACACCTCGTTCTTACGAAATAATTTTACCATTGGAGAAAGTGCCCTAAAATGACACAAAAGAGTTCCAAACAAAACCAACCACAACAGAACAAAAAACACTCCCAAAACAAAACAAACAGCGCACAAAGACCATAGCAGTCACAGTAAACAATAACGAATCCCCAAATAATGAAAGAAGATTGACAAAAATAAATTGCACTATCTAACCCTAGTTGAGGCGCAAACAAAACGCTCAAAAAACGCCACAAAGCGCAGGCGCGCGCGCACACGACAACGGGGAACTGCAGACATCAAAAACACCACCAATGCTCTGCAACGTCCAGACCCTGCCGCCCGACCTCCAAAAATCCATGGAAACATAAAAAAAAAGCAAAATTGAGCTAACCCTAGCTAACCCCTAACCCTCTAGGGTTAGCCCTAACCATACCCGTTAGCTCGATTTTCGACTCTAACCCTAGTTGAGACAAGTTTAGGTGAAAATGACCCAAAACGAGCTAAACTAGGGTGAAAAAACGTCCTTTTATACCTCTCAAAAACAAAACCAACCACAACAGAACAAAAACCACTCCCACGACAAAACAAACAGCGCACAAAGACCACAGCAATGACAGTAAACAAGAACAAATTCCCCAAATAATTAAATAAGATTGAAAAGAATAAATTGCACTATCTAACCCTAGTTGAGGCGCAAACAAAACGCTCAAAAAACGCCACAAAACGCAGACGCGCGCACACGACAACGGGGAACTGCAGACATCACAAACACCACCAATGCTCTGCAACGTCCCGACCCTGCCGCGCGACCTCCAAAAACCCATGGAAACATCCAAAAATAGCAAAATTGAGCTAACCCTAGCTAACCCCCTAACCCTCTAGGGTTAGCCCTAACCATACCCGTTAGCTCGATTTTCGACCCTAACCCTAGCTAAGACCAGTTTAGGTCAAAATGACCCCAAACGAGCCAAACTAGAGTGAAAAAACGTCCTTTTTATACCTCTTTCCTCAGAATGCACACTCCCAGGGGTAACAAAGGCCATTTCTACCTCTTTAAACACCTCGTTCTTACGAAATAATTTTACCATTGGACAAGTGCCCTAAAATGACACAAAAGAGTTCCAAACAAAACCAACCACAACAGAACAAAAACCACTCCCACAACAAAACAAACAGCGCACAAAGACCATAGCAGTCACAGTAAACAATAACAAATCCCCAAATAATGAAAGAAGATTGACAAAAATCAATTGCACTATCTAACCCTAGTTGAGGCGCAAACAAAACGCTCAAAAAACGCCACAAAGCGCAGGCGCGCGCGCACACGACAACGGGGAACTGCAGACATCAAAAACACCACCAATGCTCTGCAACGTCCAGACCCTGCCGCGCGACCTCCAAAAATCCATGGAAACATTAAAAAAAAGCAAAATTGAGCTAACCCTAGCTAACCCCCTAACCATCTAGGGTTAGCCCTAACCATACCCGTTAGCTCGATTTTCGACTCTTACCCTAGTTGAGACAAGTTTAGGTGAAAATGACCCAAAACGAGCTAAACTAGGGTGAAAAAACGTCCTTTTATACCTCTCAAAAACAAAACCAACCACAACAGAACAAAAACCACTCCCACGACAAAACAAACAGCGCACAAAGACCACAGCAATGACGGTAAACAATAACAAATCCCCCAAATAATTAAATAAGATTGAAAAGAATAAATTGCACTATCTAACCCTAGTTGAGGCGCAAACAAAACGCTCAAAAAACGCCACAAAACGCAGACGCGCGCACACGACAACGGGGAACTGCAGACATCACAAACACCACCAATGCTCTGCAACGTCCCGACCCTGCCGCGCGACCTCCAAAAACCCATGGAAACATCCAAAAATAGCAAAATTGAGCTAACCCTAGCTAACCCCCTAACCCTCTAGGGTTAGCCCTAACCATACCCGTTAGCTAGATTTTCGACCCTAACCCTAGCTAAGACCAGTTTAGGTCAAAATGACCCCAAACGAGCTAAACTAGGGTGAAAAAACATCCTTTTTATACCTCTTTCCTCAGAATGCACACTCCCAGGGGTAACAAAGGCCATTTCTACCTCTTTCCACACCTCGTTCTTACGAAATAATTTTACCATTGGAGAAAGTGCCCTAAATTGACACAAAAGAGTTCCAAACAAAACCAACCACAACAGAACAAAAAACACTCCCAAAACAAAACAAACAGCGCACAAAGACCATAGCAGTCACAGTAAACAATAACGAATCCCCAAATAATGAAAGAAGATTGACAAAAATAAATTGCACTATCTAACCCTAGTTGAGGCGCAAACAAAACGCTCAAAAAACGCTACAAAGCGCAGGCGCGCGCGCACACGACAACGGGGAACTGCAGACATCAAAAACACCACCAATGCTCTGCAACGTCCAGACCCTGCCGCCCGACCTCCAAAAATCCATGGAAACATAAAAAAAAAGCAAAATTGAGCTAACCCTAGCTAACCCCCTAACCCTCTAGGGTTAGCCCTAACCATACCCGTTAGCTCGATTTTCGACTCTAACCCTAGTTGAGACAAGTTTAGGTGAAAATGACCCAAAACGAGCTAAACTAGGGTAAAAAACCGTCCTTTTATACCTCTCAAAAACAAAACCAACCACAACAGAACAAAAACCACTCCCACGACAAAACAAACAGCGCACAAAGACCACAGCAATGACAGTAAACAATAACAAATCCCCCAAATAATTAAATAAGATTGAAAAGAATAAATTGCACTATCTAACCCTAGTTGAGGCGCAAACAAAACGCTCAAAAAACGCCACAAAACGCAGACGCGCGCACACGACAACGGGGAACTGCAGACATCACAAACACCACCAATGCTCTGCAACGTCCCGACCCTGCCGCGCGACCTCCAAAAACCCATGGAAACATCCAAAAATAGCAAAATTGAGCTAACCCTAGCTAACCCCCTAACCCTCTAGGGTTAGCCCTAACCATACCCGTTAGCTAGATTTTCGACCCTAACCCTAGCTAAGACCAGTTTAGGTCAAAATGACCCCAAACGAGCTAAACTAGGGTGAAAAAACGTCCTTTTTATACCTCTTTCCTCAGAATGCACACTCCCAGGGGTAACAAAGGCCATTTCTACCTCTTTCCACACCTCGTTCTTACGAAATAATTTTACCATTGGAGAAAGTGCCCTAAATTGACACAAAAGAGTTCCAAACAAAACCAACCACAACAGAACAAAAAACACTCCCAAAACAAAACAAACAGCGCACAAAGACCATAGCAGTCACAGTAAACAATAACGAATCCCCAAATAATGAAAGAAGATTTACAAAAATAAATTGCACTATCTAACCCTAGTTGAGGCGCAAACAAAACGCTCAAAAAACGCCACAAAGCGCAGGCGCACGCGCACACGACAACGGGGAACTGCAGACATCAAAAACACCACCAATGCTCTGCAACGTCCAGACCCTGCCGCGCGACCTCCAAAAATCCATGGAAACATTAAAAAAAAGCAAAATTGAGCTAACCCTAGCTAACCCCCTAACCATCTAGGGTTAGCCCTAACCATACCCGTTAGCTCGATTTTCGACTCTTACCCTAGTTGAGACAAGTTTAGGTGAAAATGACCCAAAACGAGCTAAACTAGGGTGAAAAAACGTCCTTTTATACCTCTCAAAAACAAAACCAACCACAACAGAACAAAAACCACTCCCACGACAAAACAAACAGCGCACAAAGACCACAGCAATGACGGTAAACAATAACAAATCCCCCAAATAATTAAATAAGATTGAAAAGAATAAATTGCACTATCTAACCCTAGTTGAGGCGCAAACAAAACGCTCAAAAAACGCCACAAAACGCAGACGCGCGCACACGACAACGGGGAACTGCAGACATCACAAACACCACCAATGCTCTGCAACGTCCCGACCCTGCCGCGCGACCTCCAAAAACCCATGGAAACATCCAAAAATAGCAAAATTGAGCTAACCCTAGCTAACCCCCTAACCCTCTAGGGTTAGCCCTAACCATACCCGTTAGCTAGATTTTCGACCCTAACCCTAGCTAAGACCAGTTTAGGTCAAAATGACCCCAAACGAGCCAAACTAGAGTGAAAAAACGTCCTTTTTATACCTCTTTCCTCAGAATGCACACTCCCAGGGGTAACAAAGGCCATTTCTACCTCTTTCCACACCTCGTTCTTACGAAATAATTTTACCATTGGAGAAAGTGCCCTAAAATGACACAAAAGAGTTCCAAACAAAACCAACCACAACAGAACAAAAAACACTCCCAAAACAAAACAAACAGCGCACAAAGACCATAGCAGTCACAGTAAACAATAACGAATCCCCAAATAATGAAAGAAGATTGACAAAAATAAATTGCACTATCTAACCCTAGTTGAGGCGCAAACAAAACGCTCAAAAAACGCCACAAAGCGCAGGCGCGCGCGCACACGACAACGGGGAACTGCAGACATCAAAAACACCACCAATGCTCTGCAACGTCCAGACCCTGCCGCCCGACCTCCAAAAATCCATGGAAACATAAAAAAAAAGCAAAATTGAGCTAACCCTAGCTAACCCCTAACCCTCTAGGGTTAGCCCTAACCATACCCGTTAGCTCGATTTTCGACTCTAACCCTAGTTGAGACAAGTTTAGGTGAAAATGACCCAAAACGAGCTAAACTAGGGTGAAAAAACGTCCTTTTATACCTCTCAAAAACAAAACCAACCACAACAGAACAAAAACCACTCCCACGACAAAACAAACAGCGCACAAAGACCACAGCAATGACAGTAAACAAGAACAAATTCCCCAAATAATTAAATAAGATTGAAAAGAATAAATTGCACTATCTAACCCTAGTTGAGGCGCAAACAAAACGCTCAAAAAACGCCACAAAACGCAGACGCGCGCACACGACAACGGGGAACTGCAGACATCACAAACACCACCAATGCTCTGCAACGTCCCGACCCTGCCGCGCGACCTCCAAAAACCCATGGAAACATCCAAAAATAGCAAAATTGAGCTAACCCTAGCTAACCCCCTAACCCTCAAGGGTTAGCCCTAACCATACCCGTTAGCTCGATTTTCGACCCTAACCCTAGCTAAGACCAGTTTAGGTCAAAATGACCCCAAACGAGCCAAACTAGAGTGAAAAAACGTCCTTTTTATACCTCTTTCCTCAGAATGCACACTCCCAGGGGTAACAAAGGCCATTTCTACCTCTTTAAACACCTCGTTCTTACGAAATAATTTTACCATTGGACAAGTGCCCTAAAATGACACAAAAGAGTTCCAAACAAAACCAACCACAACAGAACAAAAACCACTCCCACAACAAAACAAACAGCGCACAAAGACCATAGCAGTCACAGTAAACAATAACAAATCCCCAAATAATGAAAGAAGATTGACAAAAATCAATTGCACTATCTAACCCTAGTTGAGGCGCAAACAAAACGCTCAAAAAACGCCACAAAGCGCAGGCGCGCGCGCACACGACAACGGGGAACTGCAGACATCAAAAACACCACCAATGCTCTGCAACGTCCAGACCCTGCCGCGCGACCTCCAAAAATCCATGGAAACATTAAAAAAAAGCAAAATTGAGCTAACCCTAGCTAACCCCCTAACCATCTAGGGTTAGCCCTAACCATACCCGTTAGCTCGATTTTCGACTCTTACCCTAGTTGAGACAAGTTTAGGTGAAAATGACCCAAAACGAGCTAAACTAGGGTGAAAAAACGTCCTTTTATACCTCTCAAAAACAAAACCAACCACAACAGAACAAAAACCACTCCCACGACAAAACAAACAGCGCACAAAGACCACAGCAATGACGGTAAACAATAACAAATCCCCCAAATAATTAAATAAGATTGAAAAGAATAAATTGCACTATCTAACCCTAGTTGAGGCGCAAACAAAACGCTCAAAAAACGCCACAAAACGCAGACGCGCGCACACGACAACGGGGAACTGCAGACATCACAAACACCACCAATGCTCTGCAACGTCCCGACCCTGCCGCGCGACCTCCAAAAACCCATGGAAACATCCAAAAATAGCAAAATTGAGCTAACCCTAGCTAACCCCCTAACCCTCTAGGGTTAGCCCTAACCATACCCGTTAGCTAGATTTTCGACCCTAACCCTAGCTAAGACCAGTTTAGGTCAAAATGACCCCAAACGAGCCAAACTAGAGTGAAAAAACGTCCTTTTTATACCTCTTTCCTCAGAATGCACACTCCCAGGGGTAACAAAGGCCATTTCTACCTCTTTCCACACCTCGTTCTTACGAAATAATTTTACCATTGGAGAAAGTGCCCTAAAATGACACAAAAGAGTTCCAAACAAAACCAACCACAACAGAACAAAAAACACTCCCAAAACAAAACAAACAGCGCACAAAGACCATAGCAGTCACAGTAAACAATAACGAATCCCCAAATAATGAAAGAAGATTGACAAAAATAAATTGCACTATCTAACCCTAGTTGAGGCGCAAACAAAACGCTCAAAAAACGCCACAAAGCGCAGGCGCGCGCGCACACGACAACGGGGAACTGCAGACATCAAAAACACCACCAATGCTCTGCAACGTCCAGACCCTGCCGCCCGACCTCCAAAAATCCATGGAAACATAAAAAAAAAGCAAAATTGAGCTAACCCTAGCTAACCCCTAACCCTCTAGGGTTAGCCCTAACCATACCCGTTAGCTCGATTTTCGACTCTAACCCTAGTTGAGACAAGTTTAGGTGAAAATGACCCAAAACGAGCTAAACTAGGGTGAAAAAACGTCCTTTTATACCTCTCAAAAACAAAACCAACCACAACAGAACAAAAACCACTCCCACGACAAAACAAACAGCGCACAAAGACCACAGCAATGACAGTAAACAAGAACAAATTCCCCAAATAATTAAATAAGATTGAAAAGAATAAATTGCACTATCTAACCCTAGTTGAGGCGCAAACAAAACGCTCAAAAAACGCCACAAAACGCAGACGCGCGCACACGACAACGGGGAACTGCAGACATCACAAACACCACCAATGCTCTGCAACGTCCCGACCCTGCCGCGCGACCTCCAAAAACCCATGGAAACATCCAAAAATAGCAAAATTGAGCTAACCCTAGCTAACCCCCTAACCCTCTAGGGTTAGCCCTGACCATACCCGTTAGCTCGATTTTCGACCCTAACCCTAGCTAAGACCAGTTTAGGTCAAAATGACCCCAAACGAGCCAAACTAGAGTGAAAAAACGTCCTTTTTATACCTCTTTCCTCAGAATGCACACTCCCAGGGGTAACAAAGGCCATTTCTACATCTTTAAACACCTCGTTCTTACGAAATAATTTTACCATTGGACAAGTGCCCTAAAATGACACAAAAGAGTTCCAAACAAAACCAACCACAACAGAACAAAAACCACTCCCACAACAAAACAAACAGCGCACAAAGACCATAGCAGTCACAGTAAACAATAACAAATCCCCAAATAATGAAAGAAGATTGACAAAAATCAATTGCACTATCTAACCCTAGTTGAGGCGCAAACAAAACGCTCAAAAAACGCCACAAAGCGCAGGCGCGCGCGCACACGACAACGGGGAACTGCAGACATCAAAAACACCACCAATGCTCTGCAACGTCCAGACCCTGCCGCGCGACCTCCAAAAATCCATGGAAACATTAAAAAAAAGCAAAATTGAGCTAACCCTAGCTAACCCCTAACCCTCTAGGGTTAGCCCTAACCATACCCGTTAGCTCGATTTTCGACTCTTACCCTAGTTGAGACAAGTTTAGGTGAAAATGACCCAAAACGAGCTAAACTAGGGTGAAAAAACGTCCTTTTATACCTCTCAAAAACAAAACCAACCACAACAGAACAAAAACCACTCCCACGACAAAACAAACAGCGCACAAAGACCACAGCAATGACGGTAAACAATAACAAATCCCCCAAATAATTAAATAAGATTGAAAAGAATAAATTGCACTATCTAACCCTAGTTGAGGCGCAAACAAAACGCTCAAAAAACGCCACAAAACGCAGACGCGCGCACACGACAACGGGGAACTGCAGACATCACAAACACCACCAATGCTCTGCAACGTCCCGACCCTGCCGCGCGACCTCCAAAAACCCATGGAAACATCCAAAAATAGCAAAATTGAGCTAACCCTAGCTAACCCCCTAACCCTCTAGGGTTAGCCCTAACCATACCCGTTAGCTAGATTTTCGACCCTAACCCTAGCTAAGACCAGTTTAGGTCAAAATGACCCCAAACGAGCTAAACTAGGGTGAAAAAACATCCTTTTTATACCTCTTTCCTCAGAATGCACACTCCCAGGGGTAACAAAGGCCATTTCTACCTCTTTCCACACCTCGTTCTTACGAAATAATTTTACCATTGGAGAAAGTGCCCTAAATTGACACAAAAGAGTTCCAAACAAAACCAACCACAACAGAACAAAAAACACTCCCAAAACAAAACAAACAGCGCACAAAGACCATAGCAGTCACAGTAAACAATAACGAATCCCCAAATAATGAAAGAAGATTGACAAAAATAAATTGCACTATCTAACCCTAGTTGAGGCGCAAACAAAACGCTCAAAAAACGCTACAAAGCGCAGGCGCGCGCGCACACGACAACGGGGAACTGCAGACATCAAAAACACCACCAATGCTCTGCAACGTCCAGACCCTGCCGCCCGACCTCCAAAAATCCATGGAAACATAAAAAAAAAGCAAAATTGAGCTAACCCTAGCTAACCCCCTAACCCTCTAGGGTTAGCCCTAACCATACCCGTTAGCTCGATTTTCGACTCTAACCCTAGTTGAGACAAGTTTAGGTGAAAATGACCCAAAACGAGCTAAACTAGGGTAAAAAACCGTCCTTTTATACCTCTCAAAAACAAAACCAACCACAACAGAACAAAAACCACTCCCACGACAAAACAAACAGCGCACAAAGACCACAGCAATGACAGTAAACAATAACAAATCCCCCAAATAATTAAATAAGATTGAAAAGAATAAATTGCACTATCTAACCCTAGTTGAGGCGCAAACAAAACGCTCAAAAAACGCCACAAAACGCAGACGCGCGCACACGACAACGGGGAACTGCAGACATCACAAACACCACCAATGCTCTGCAACGTCCCGACCCTGCCGCGCGACCTCCAAAAACCCATGGAAACATCCAAAAATAGCAAAATTGAGCTAACCCTAGCTAACCCCCTAACCCTCTAGGGTTAGCCCTAACCATACCCGTTAGCTAGATTTTCGACCCTAACCCTAGCTAAGACCAGTTTAGGTCAAAATGACCCCAAACGAGCTAAACTAGGGTGAAAAAACGTCCTTTTTATACCTCTTTCCTCAGAATGCACACTCCCAGGGGTAACAAAGGCCATTTCTACCTCTTTCCACACCTCGTTCTTACGAAATAATTTTACCATTGGAGAAAGTGCCCTAAATTGACACAAAAGAGTTCCAAACAAAACCAACCACAACAGAACAAAAAACACTCCCAAAACAAAACAAACAGCGCACAAAGACCATAGCAGTCACAGTAAACAATAACGAATCCCCAAATAATGAAAGAAGATTTACAAAAATAAATTGCACTATCTAACCCTAGTTGAGGCGCAAACAAAACGCTCAAAAAACGCCACAAAGCGCAGGCGCACGCGCACACGACAACGGGGAACTGCAGACATCAAAAACACCACCAATGCTCTGCAACGTCCAGACCCTGCCGCGCGACCTCCAAAAATCCATGGAAACATTAAAAAAAAGCAAAATTGAGCTAACCCTAGCTAACCCCCTAACCATCTAGGGTTAGCCCTAACCATACCCGTTAGCTCGATTTTCGACTCTTACCCTAGTTGAGACAAGTTTAGGTGAAAATGACCCAAAACGAGCTAAACTAGGGTGAAAAAACGTCCTTTTATACCTCTCAAAAACAAAACCAACCACAACAGAACAAAAACCACTCCCACGACAAAACAAACAGCGCACAAAGACCACAGCAATGACGGTAAACAATAACAAATCCCCCAAATAATTAAATAAGATTGAAAAGAATAAATTGCACTATCTAACCCTAGTTGAGGCGCAAACAAAACGCTCAAAAAACGCCACAAAACGCAGACGCGCGCACACGACAACGGGGAACTGCAGACATCACAAACACCACCAATGCTCTGCAACGTCCCGACCCTGCCGCGCGACCTCCAAAAACCCATGGAAACATCCAAAAATAGCAAAATTGAGCTAACCCTAGCTAACCCCCTAACCCTCTAGGGTTAGCCCTAACCATACCCGTTAGCTAGATTTTCGACCCTAACCCTAGCTAAGACCAGTTTAGGTCAAAATGACCCCAAACGAGCTAAACTAGGGTGAAAAAACATCCTTTTTATACCTCTTTCCTCAGAATGCACACTCCCAGGGGTAACAAAGGCCATTTCTACCTCTTTAAACACCTCGTTCTTACGAAATAATTTTACCATTGGACAAGTGCCCTAAAATGACACAAAAGAGTTCCAAACAAAACCAACCACAACAGAACAAAAACCACTCCCACAACAAAACAAACAGCGCACAAAGACCATAGCAGTCACAGTAAACAATAACAAATCCCCAAATAATGAAAGAAGATTGACAAAAATCAATTGCACTATCTAACCCTAGTTGAGGCGCAAACAAAACGCTCAAAAAACGCCACAAAGCGCAGGCGCGCGCGCACACGACAACGGGGAACTGCAGACATCAAAAACACCACCAATGCTCTGCAACGTCCAGACCCTGCCGCGCGACCTCCAAAAATCCATGGAAACATTAAAAAAAAGCAAAATTGAGCTAACCCTAGCTAACCCCCTAACCATCTAGGGTTAGCCCTAACCATACCCGTTAGCTCGATTTTCGACTCTTACCCTAGTTGAGACAAGTTTAGGTGAAAATGACCCAAAACGAGCTAAACTAGGGTGAAAAAACGTCCTTTTATACCTCTCAAAAACAAAACCAACCACAACAGAACAAAAACCACTCCCACGACAAAACAAACAGCGCACAAAGACCACAGCAATGACGGTAAACAATAACAAATCCCCCAAATAATTAAATAAGATTGAAAAGAATAAATTGCACTATCTAACCCTAGTTGAGGCGCAAACAAAACGCTCAAAAAACGCCACAAAACGCAGACGCGCGCACACGACAACGGGGAACTGCAGACATCACAAATACCACCAATGCTCTGCAACGTCCCGACCCTGCCGCGCGACCTCCAAAAACCCATGGAAACATCCAAAAATAGCAAAATTGAGCTAACCCTAGCTAACCCCCTAACCCTCTAGGGTTAGCCCTAACCATACCCGTTAGCTAGATTTTCGACCCTAACCCTAGCTAAGACCAGTTTAGGTCAAAATGACCCCAAACGAGCTAAACTAGGGTGAAAAAACATCCTTTTTATACCTCTTTCCTCAGAATGCACACTCCCAGGGGTAACAAAGGCCATTTCTACCTCTTTCCACACCTCGTTCTTACGAAATAATTTGACCATTGGAGAAAGTGCCCTAAATTGACACAAAAGAGTTCCAAACAAAACCAACCACAACAGAACAAAAAACACTCCCAAAACAAAACAAACAGCGCACAAAGACCATAGCAGTCACAGTAAACAATAACGAATCCCCAAATAATGAAAGAAGATTGACAAAAATAAATTGCACTATCTAACCCTAGTTGAGGCGCAAACAAAACGCTCAAAAAACGCTACAAAGCGCAGGCGCGCGCGCACACGACAACGGGGAACTGCAGACATCAAAAACACCACCAATGCTCTGCAACGTCCAGACCCTGCCGCCCGACCTCCAAAAATCCATGGAAACATAAAAAAAAAGCAAAATTGAGCTAACCCTAGCTAACCCCCTAACCCTCTAGGGTTAGCCCTAACCATACCCGTTAGCTCGATTTTCGACTCTAACCCTAGTTGAGACAAGTTTAGGTGAAAATGACCCAAAACGAGCTAAACTAGGGTAAAAAACCGTCCTTTTATACCTCTCAAAAACAAAACCAACCACAACAGAACAAAAACCACTCCCACGACAAAACAAACAGCGCACAAAGACCACAGCAATGACAGTAAACAATAACAAATCCCCCAAATAATTAAATAAGATTGAAAAGAATAAATTGCACTATCTAACCCTAGTTGAGGCGCAAACAAAACGCTCAAAAAACGCCACAAAACGCAGACGCGCGCACACGACAACGGGGAACTGCAGACATCACAAACACCACCAATGCTCTGCAACGTCCCGACCCTGCCGCGCGACCTCCAAAAACCCATGGAAACATCCAAAAATAGCAAAATTGAGCTAACCCTAGCTAACCCCCTAACCCTCTAGGGTTAGCCCTAACCATACCCGTTAGCTAGATTTTCGACCCTAACCCTAGCTAAGACCAGTTTAGGTCAAAATGACCCCAAACGAGCTAAACTAGGGTGAAAAAACGTCCTTTTTATACCTCTTTCCTCAGAATGCACACTCCCAGGGGTAACAAAGGCCATTTCTACCTCTTTCCACACCTCGTTCTTACGAAATAATTTGACCATTGGAGAAAGTGCCCTAAATTGACACAAAAGAGTTCCAAACAAAACCAACCACAACAGAACAAAAACCACTCCCAAAACAAAACAAACAGCGCACAAAGACCATAGCAGTCACAGTAAACAATAACGAATCCCCAAATAATGAAAGAAGATTTACAAAAATAAATTGCACTATCTAACCCTAGTTGAGGCGCAAACAAAACGCTCAAAAAACGCCACAAAGCGCAGGCGCACGCGCACACGACAACGGGGAACTGCAGACATCAAAAACACCACCAATGCTCTGCAACGTCCAGACCCTGCCGCGCGACCTCCAAAAATCCATGGAAACATTAAAAAAAAGCAAAATTGAGCTAACCCTAGCTAACCCCCTAACCATCTAGGGTTAGCCCTAACCATACCCGTTAGCTCGATTTTCGACTCTTACCCTAGTTGAGACAAGTTTAGGTGAAAATGACCCAAAACGAGCTAAACTAGGGTGAAAAAACGTCCTTTTATACCTCTCAAAAACAAAACCAACCACAACAGAACAAAAACCACTCCCACGACAAAACAAACAGCGCACAAAGACCACAGCAATGACGGTAAACAATAACAAATCCCCCAAATAATTAAATAAGATTGAAAAGAATAAATTGCACTATCTAACCCTAGTTGAGGCGCAAACAAAACGCTCAAAAAACGCCACAAAACGCAGACGCGCGCACACGACAACGGGGAACTGCAGACATCACAAACACCACCAATGCTCTGCAACGTCCCGACCCTGCCGCGCGACCTCCAAAAACCCATGGAAACATCCAAAAATAGCAAAATTGAGCTAACCCTAGCTAACCCCCTAACCCTCTAGGGTTAGCCCTAACCATACCCGTTAGCTAGATTTTCGACCCTAACCCTAGCTAAGACCAGTTTAGGTCAAAATGACCCCAAACGAGCTAAACTAGGGTGAAAAAACATCCTTTTTATACCTCTTTCCTCAGAATGCACACTCCCAGGGGTAACAAAGGCCATTTCTACCTCTTTCCACACCTCGTTCTTACGAAATAATTTTACCATTGGAGAAAGTGCCCTAAATTGACACAAAAGAGTTCCAAACAAAACCAACCACAACAGAACAAAAAACACTCCCAAAACAAAACAAACAGCGCACAAAGACCATAGCAGTCACAGTAAACAATAACGAATCCCCAAATAATGAAAGAAGATTGACAAAAATAAATTGCACTATCTAACCCTAGTTGAGGCGCAAACAAAACGCTCAAAAAACGCTACAAAGAGCAGGCGCGCGCGCACACGACAACGGGGAACTGCAGACATCAAAAACACCACCAATGCTCTGCAACGTCCAGACCCTGCCGCCCGACCTCCAAAAATCCATGGAAACATAAAAAAAAGCAAAATTGAGCTAACCCTAGCTAACCCCCTAACCCTCTAGGGTTAGCCCTAACCATACCCGTTAGCTCGATTTTCGACTCTAACCCTAGTTGAGACAAGTTTAGGTGAAAATGACCCAAAACGAGCTAAACTAGGGTAAAAAACCGTCCTTTTATACCTCTCAAAAACAAAACCAACCACAACAGAACAAAAACCACTCCCACGACAAAACAAACAGCGCACAAAGACCACAGCAATGACAGTAAACAATAACAAATCCCCCAAATAATTAAATAAGATTGAAAAGAATAAATTGCACTATCTAACCCTAGTTGAGGCGCAAACAAAACGCTCAAAAAACGCCACAAAACGCAGACGCGCGCACACGACAACGGGGAACTGCAGACATCACAAACACCACCAATGCTCTGCAACGTCCCGACCCTGCCGCGCGACCTCCAAAAACCCATGGAAACATCCAAAAATAGCAAAATTGAGCTAACCCTAGCTAACCCCCTAACCCTCTAGGGTTAGCCCTAACCATACCCGTTAGCTAGATTTTCGACCCTAACCCTAGCTAAGACCAGTTTAGGTCAAAATGACCCCAAACGAGCTAAACTAGGGTGAAAAAACGTCCTTTTTATACCTCTTTCCTCAGAATGCACACTCCCAGGGGTAACAAAGGCCATTTCTACCTCTTTCCACACCTCGTTCTTACGAAATAATTTTACCATTGGAGAAAGTGCCCTAAATTGACACAAAAGAGTTCCAAACAAAACCAACCACAACAGAACAAAAAACACTCCCAAAACAAAACAAACAGCGCACAAAGACCATAGCAGTCACAGTAAACAATAACGAATCCCCAAATAATGAAAGAAGATTTACAAAAATAAATTGCACTATCTAACCCTAGTTGAGGCGCAAACAAAACGCTCAAAAAACGCCACAAAGCGCAGGCGCACGCGCACACGACAACGGGGAACTGCAGACATCAAAAACACCACCAATGCTCTGCAACGTCCAGACCCTGCCGCGCGACCTCCAAAAATCCATGGAAACATTAAAAAAAAGCAAAATTGAGCTAACCCTAGCTAACCCCCTAACCATCTAGGGTTAGCCCTAACCATACCCGTTAGCTCGATTTTCGACTCTTACCCTAGTTGAGACAAGTTTAGGTGAAAATGACCCAAAACGAGCTAAACTAGGGTGAAAAAAACGTCCTTTTATACCTCTCAAAAACAAAACCAACCACAACAGAACAAAAACCACTCCCACGACAAAACAAACAGCGCACAAAGACCACAGCAATGACGGTAAACAATAACAAATCCCCCAAATAATTAAATAAGATTGAAAAGAATAAATTGCACTATCTAACCCTAGTTGAGGCGCAAACAAAACGCTCAAAAAACGCCACAAAACGCAGACGCGCGCACACGACAACGGGGAACTGCAGACATCACAAACACCACCAATGCTCTGCAACGTCCCGACCCTGCCGCGCGACCTCCAAAAACCCATGGAAACATCCAAAAATAGCAAAATTGAGCTAACCCTAGCTAACCCCCTAACCCTCTAGGGTTAGCCCTAACCATACCCGTTAGCTAGATTTTCGACCCTAACCCTAGCTAAGACCAGTTTAGGTCAAAATGACCCCAAACGAGCTAAACTAGGGTGAAAAAACATCCTTTTTATACCTCTTTCCTCAGAATGCACACTCCCAGGGGTAACAAAGGCCATTTCTACCTCTTTCCACACCTCGTTCTTACGAAATAATTTGACCATTGGAGAAAGTGCCCTAAATTGACACAAAAGAGTTCCAAACAAAACCAACCACAACAGAACAAAAAACACTCCCAAAACAAAACAAACAGCGCACAAAGACCATAGCAGTCACAGTAAACAATAACGAATCCCCAAATAATGAAAGAAGATTGACAAAAATAAATTGCACTATCTAACCCTAGTTGAGGCGCAAACAAAACGCTCAAAAAACGCTACAAAGCGCAGGCGCGCGCGCACACGACAACGGGGAACTGCAGACATCAAAAACACCACCAATGCTCTGCAACGTCCAGACCCTGCCGCCCGACCTCCAAAAATCCATGGAAACATAAAAAAAAAGCAAAATTGAGCTAACCCTAGCTAACCCCCTAACCCTCTAGGGTTAGCCCTAACCATACCCGTTAGCTCGATTTTCGACTCTAACCCTAGTTGAGACAAGTTTAGGTGAAAATGACCCAAAACGAGCTAAACTAGGGTGAAAAACCGTCCTTTTATACCTCTCAAAAACAAAACCAACCACAACAGAACAAAAACCACTCCCACGACAAAACAAACAGCGCACAAAGACCACAGCAATGACAGTAAACAATAACAAATCCCCCAAATAATTAAATAAGATTGAAAAGAATAAATTGCACTATCTAACCCTAGTTGAGGCGCAAACAAAACGCTCAAAAAACGCCACAAAACGCAGACGCGCGCACACGACAACGGGGAACTGCAGACATCACAAACACCACCAATGCTCTGCAACGTCCCGACCCTGCCGCGCGACCTCCAAAAACCCATGGAAACATCCAAAAATAGCAAAATTGAGCTAACCCTAGCTAACCCCCTAACCCTCTAGGGTTAGCCCTAACCATACCCGTTAGCTAGATTTTCGACCCTAACCCTAGCTAAGACCAGTTTAGGTCAAAATGACCCCAAACGAGCTAAACTAGGGTGAAAAAACGTCCTTTTTATACCTCTTTCCTCAGAATGCACACTCCCAGGGGTAACAAAGGCCATTTCTACCTCTTTCCACACCTCGTTCTTACGAAATAATTTTACCATTGGAGAAAGTGCCCTAAATTGACACAAAAGAGTTCCAAACAAAACCAACCACAACAGAACAAAAAACACTCCCAAAACAAAACAAACAGCGCACAAAGACCATAGCAGTCACAGTAAACAATAACGAATCCCCAAATAATGAAAGAAGATTTACAAAAATAAATTGCACTATCTAACCCTAGTTGAGGCGCAAACAAAACGCTCAAAAAACGCCACAAAGCGCAGGCGCACGCGCACACGACAACGGGGAACTGCAGACATCAAAAACACCACCAATGCTCTGCAACGTCCAGACCCTGCCGCGCGACCTCCAAAAATCCATGGAAACATAAAAAAAAAGCAAAATTGAGCTAACCCTAGCTAACCCCTAACCCTCTAGGGTTAGCCCTAACCATACCCGTTAGCTCGATTTTCGACTCTAACCCTAGTTGAGACAAGTTTAGGTGAAAATGACCCAAAACGAGCTAAACTAGGGTGAAAAAACGTCCTTTTATACCTCTCAAAAACAAAACCAACCACAACAGAACAAAAACCACTCCCACGACAAAACAAACAGCGCACAAAGACCACAGCAATGACAGTAAACAATAACAAATCCCCCAAATAATTAAATAAGATTGAAAAGAATAAATTGCACTATCTAACCCTAGTTGAGGCGCAAACAAAACGCTCAAAAAACGCCACAAAACGCAGACGCGCGCACACGACAACGGGGAACTGCAGACATCACAAACACCACCAATGCTCTGCAACGTCCCGACCCTGCCGCGCGACCTCCAAAAACCCATGGAAACATCCAAAAATAGCAAAATTGAGCTAACCCTAGCTAACCCCCTAACCCTCTAGGGTTAGCCCTAACCATACCCGTTAGCTAGATTTTCGACCCTAACCCTAGCTAAGACCAGTTTAGGTCAAAATGACCCCAAACGAGCTAAACTAGGGTGAAAAAACGTCCTTTTTATACCTCTTTCCTCAGAATGCACACTCCCAGGGGTAACAAAGGCCATTTCTACCTCTTTCCACACCTCGTTCTTACGAAATAATTTTACCATTGGAGAAAGTGCCCTAAATTGACACAAAAGAGTTCCAAACAAAACCAACCACAACAGAACAAAAAACACTCCCAAAACAAAACAAACAGCGCACAAAGACCATAGCAGTCACAGTAAACAATAACGAATCCCCAAATAATGAAAGAAGATTTACAAAAATAAATTGCACTATCTAACCCTAGTTGAGGCGCAAACAAAACGCTCAAAAAACGCCACAAAGCGCAGGCGCACGCGCACACGACAACGGGGAACTGCAGACATCAAAAACACCACCAATGCTCTGCAACGTCCAGACCCTGCCGCGCGACCTCCAAAAATCCATGGAAACATAAAAAAAAAGCAAAATTGAGCTAACCCTAGCTAACCCCTAACCCTCTAGGGTTAGCCCTAACCATACCCGTTAGCTCGATTTTCGACTCTAACCCTAGTTGAGACAAGTTTAGGTGAAAATGACCCAAAACGAGCTAAACTAGGGTGAAAAAACGTCCTTTTATACCTCTCAAAAACAAAACCAACCACAACAGAACAAAAACCACTCCCACGACAAAACAAACAGCGCACAAAGACCACAGCAATGACAGTAAACAATAACAAATCCCCCAAATAATTAAATAAGATTGAAAAGAATAAATTGCACTATCTAACCCTAGTTGAGGCGCAAACAAAACGCTCAAAAAACGCCACAAAACGCAGACGCGCGCACACGACAACGGGGAACTGCAGACATCACAAACACCACCAATGCTCTGCAACGTCCCGACCCTGCCGCGCGACCTCCAAAAACCCATGGAAACATCCAAAAATAGCAAAATTGAGCTAACCCTAGCTAACCCCCTAACCCTCTAGGGTTAGCCCTAACCATACCCGTTAGCTAGATTTTCGACCCTAACCCTAGCTAAGACCAGTTTAGGTCAAAATGACCCCAAACGAGCCAAACTAGAGTGAAAAAACGTCCTTTTTATACCTCTTTCCTCAGAATGCACACTCCCAGGGGTAACAAAGGCCATTTCTACCTCTTTCCACACCTCGTTCTTACGAAATAATTTTACCATTGGACAAGTGCCCTAAAATGACACAAAAGAGTTCCAAACAAAACCAACCACAACAGAACAAAAACCACTCCCACAACAAAACAAACAGCGCACAAAGACCATAGCAGTCACAGTAAACAATAACAAATCCCCAAATAATGAAAGAAGATTGACAAAAATAAATTGCACTATCTAACCCTAGTTGAGGCGCAAACAAAACGCTCAAAAAACGCCACAAAGCGCAGGCGCGCGCGCACACGACAACGGGGAACTGCAGACATCAAAAACACCACCAATGCTCTGCAACGTCCAGACCCTGCCGCGCGACCTCCAAAAATCCATGGAAACATTAAAAAAAAGCAAAATTGAGCTAACCCTAGCTAACCCCCTAACCATCTAGGTTTAGCCCTAACCATACCCGTTAGCTCGATTTTCGACTCTTACCCTAGTTGAGACAAGTTTAGGTGAAAATGACCCAAAACGAGCTAAACTAGGGTGAAAAAACGTCCTTTTATACCTCTCAAAAACAAAACCAACCACAACAGAACAAAAACCACTCCCACGACAAAACAAACAGCGCACAAAGACCACAGCAATGACGGTAAACAATAACAAATCCCCCAAATAATTAAATAAGATTGAAAAGAATAAATTGCACTATCTAACCCTAGTTGAGGCGCAAACAAAACGCTCAAAAAACGCCACAAAACGCAGACGCGCGCACACGACAACGGGGAACTGCAGACATCACAAACACCACCAATGCTCTGCAACGTCCCGACCCTGCCGCGCGACCTCCAAAAACCCATGGAAACATCCAAAAATAGCAAAATTGAGCTAACCCTAGCTAACCCCCTAACCCTCTAGGGTTAGCCCTAACCATACCCGTTAGCTCGATTTTCGACTCTAACCCTAGTTGAGACAAGTTTAGGTGAAAATGACCCAAAACGAGCTAAACTAGGGTGAAAAAACGTCCTTTTATACCTCTCAAAAACAAAACCAACCACAACAGAACAAAAACCACTCCCACGACAAAACAAACAGCGCACAAAGACCACAGCAATGACGGTAAACAATAACAAATCCCCCAAATAATTAAATAAGATTGAAAAGAATAAATTGCACTATCTAACCCTAGTTGAGGCGCAAACAAAACGCTCAAAAAACGCCACAAAACGCAGACGCGCGCACACGACAACGGGGAACTGCAGACATCACAAACACCACCAATGCTCTGCAACGTCCCGACCCTGCCGCGCGACCTCCAAAAACCCATGGAAACATCCAAAAATAGCAAAATTGAGCTAACCCTAGCTAACCCCCTAACCCTCTAGGGTTAGCCCTAACCATACCCGTTAGCTCGATTTTCGACTCTAACCCTAGTTGAGACAAGTTTAGGTGAAAATGACCCAAAACGAGCTAAACTAGGGTGAAAAAACGTCCTTTTATACCTCTCAAAAAGAAAACCAACCACAACAGAACAAAAACCACTCCCACGACAAAACAAACAGCGCACAAAGACCACAGCAATGACAGTAAACAATAACAAATCCCCCAAATAATTAAATAAGATTGAAAAGAATAAATTGCACTATCTAACCCTAGTTGAGGCGCAAACAAAACGCTCAAAAAACGCCACAAAACGCAGACGCGCGCACACGACAACGGGGAACTGCAGACATCACAAACACCACCAATGCTCTGCAACGTCCCGACCCTGCCGCGCGACCTCCAAAAACCCATGGAAACATCCAAAAATAGCAAAATTGAGCTAACCCTAGCTAACCCCCTAACCCTCTAGGGTTAGCCCTAACCATACCCGTTAGCTAGATTTTCGACCCTAACCCTAGCTAAGACCAGTTTAGGTCAAAATGACCCCAAACGAGCCAAACTAGAGTGAAAAAACGTCCTTTTTATACCTCTTTCCTCAGAATGCACACTCCCAGGGGTAACAAAGGCCATTTCTACCTCTTTAAACACCTCGTTCTTACGAAATAATTTTACCATTGGACAAGTGCCCTAAAATGACACAAAAGGGTTCCAAACAAAACCAACCACAACAGAACAAAAACCACTCCCACAACAAAACAAACAGCGCACAAAGACCATAGCAGTCACAGTAAACAATAACAAATCCCCAAATAATGAAAGAAGATTGACAAAAATCAATTGCACTATCTAACCCTAGTTGAGGCGCAAACAAAACGCTCAAAAAACGCCACAAAGCGCAGGCGCACGCGCACACGACAACGGGGAACTGCAGACATCACAAACACCACCAATGCTCTGCAACGTCCCGACCCTGCCGCGCGACCTCCAAAAACCCATGGAAACATCCAAAAATAGCAAAATTGAGCTAACCCTAGCTAACCCCCTAACCCTCTAGGGTTAGCCCTAACCATACCCGTTAGCTAGATTTTCGACCCTAACCCTAGCTAAGACCAGTTTAGGTCAAAATGACCCCAAACGAGCTAAACTAGGGTGAAAAAACATCCTTTTTATACCTCTTTCCTCAGAATGCACACTCCCAGGGGTAACAAAGGCCATTTCTACCTCTTTCCACACCTCGTTCTTACGAAATAATTTGACCATTGGAGAAAGTGCCCTAAATTGACACAAAAGAGTTCCAAACAAAACCAACCACAACAGAACAAAAAACACTCCCAAAACAAAACAAACAGCGCACAAAGACCATAGCAGTCACAGTAAACAATAACGAATCCCCAAATAATGAAAGAAGATTGACAAAAATAAATTGCACTATCTAACCCTAGTTGAGGCGCAAACAAAACGCTCAAAAAACGCTACAAAGCGCAGGCGCGCGCGCACACGACAACGGGGAACTGCAGACATCAAAAACACCACCAATGCTCTGCAACGTCCAGACCCTGCCGCCCGACCTCCAAAAATCCATGGAAACATAAAAAAAAAGCAAAATTGAGCTAACCCTAGCTAACCCCCTAACCCTCTAGGGTTAGCCCTAACCATACCCGTTAGCTCGATTTTCGACTCTAACCCTAGTTGAGACAAGTTTAGGTGAAAATGACCCAAAACGAGCTAAACTAGGGTAAAAAACCGTCCTTTTATACCTCTCAAAAACAAAACCAACCACAACAGAACAAAAACCACTCCCACGACAAAACAAACAGCGCACAAAGACCACAGCAATGACAGTAAACAATAACAAATCCCCCAAATAATTAAATAAGATTGAAAAGAATAAATTGCACTATCTAACCCTAGTTGAGGCGCAAACAAAACGCTCAAAAAACGCCACAAAACGCAGACGCGCGCACACGACAACGGGGAACTGCAGACATCACAAACACCACCAATGCTCTGCAACGTCCCGACCCTGCCGCGCGACCTCCAAAAACCCATGGAAACATCCAAAAATAGCAAAATTGAGCTAACCCTAGCTAACCCCCTAACCCTCTAGGGTTAGCCCTAACCATACCCGTTAGCTAGATTTTCGACCCTAACCCTAGCTAAGACCAGTTTAGGTCAAAATGACCCCAAACGAGCTAAACTAGGGTGAAAAAACGTCCTTTTTATACCTCTTTCCTCAGAATGCACACTCCCAGGGGTAACAAAGGCCATTTCTACCTCTTTCCACACCTCGTTCTTACGAAATAATTTTACCATTGGAGAAAGTGCCCTAAATTGACACAAAAGAGTTCCAAACAAAACCAACCACAACAGAACAAAAAACACTCCCAAAACAAAACAAACAGCGCACAAAGACCATAGCAGTCACAGTAAACAATAACGAATCCCCAAATAATGAAAGAAGATTTACAAAAATAAATTGCACTATCTAACCCTAGTTGAGGCGCAAACAAAACGCTCAAAAAACGCCACAAAGCGCAGGCGCACGCGCACACGACAACGGGGAACTGCAGACATCAAAAACACCACCAATGCTCTGCAACGTCCAGACCCTGCCGCGCGACCTCCAAAAATCCATGGAAACATTAAAAAAAAGCAAAATTGAGCTAACCCTAGCTAACCCCCTAACCATCTAGGTTTAGCCCTAACCATACCCGTTAGCTCGATTTTCGACTCTTACCCTAGTTGAGACAAGTTTAGGTGAAAATGACCCAAAACGAGCTAAACTAGGGTGAAAAAACGTCCTTTTATACCTCTCAAAAACAAAACCAACCACAACAGAACAAAAACCACTCCCACGACAAAACAAACAGCGCACAAAGACCACAGCAATGACGGTAAACAATAACAAATCCCCCAAATAATTAAATAAGATTGAAAAGAATAAATTGCACTATCTAACCGTAGTTGAGGCGCAAACAAAACGCTCAAAAAACGCCACAAAACGCAGACGCGCGCACACGACAACGGGGAACTGCAGACATCACAAACACCACCAATGCTCTGCAACGTCCCGACCCTGCCGCGCGACCTCCAAAAACCCATGGAAACATCCAAAAATAGCAAAATTGAGCTAACCCTAGCTAACCCCCTAACCCTCTAGGGTTAGCCCTAACCATACCCGTTAGCTCGATTTTCGACTCTAACCCTAGTTGAGACAAGTTTAGGTGAAAATGACCCAAAACGAGCTAAACTAGGGTGAAAAAACGTCCTTTTATACCTCTCAAAAAGAAAACCAACCACAACAGAACAAAAACCACTCCCACGACAAAACAAACAGCGCACAAAGACCACAGCAATGACAGTAAACAATAACAAATCCCCCAAATAATTAAATAAGATTGAAAAGAATAAATTGCACTATCTAACCCTAGTTGAGGCGCAAACAAAACGCTCAAAAAACGCCACAAAACGCAGACGCGCGCACACGACAACGGGGAACTGCAGACATCACAAACACCACCAATGCTCTGCAACGTCCCGACCCTGCCGCGCGACCTCCAAAAACCCATGGAAACATCCAAAAATAGCAAAATTGAGCTAACCCTAGCTAACCCCCTAACCCTCTAGGGTTAGCCCTAACCATACCCGTTAGCTAGATTTTCGACCCTAACCCTAGCTAAGACCAGTTTAGGTCAAAATGACCCCAAACGAGCCAAACTAGAGTGAAAAAACGTCCTTTTTATACCTCTTTCCTCAGAATGCACACTCCCAGGGGTAACAAAGGCCATTTCTACCTCTTTAAACACCTCGTTCTTACGAAATAATTTTACCATTGGACAAGTGCCCTAAAATGACACAAAAGGGTTCCAAACAAAACCAACCACAACAGAACAAAAACCACTCCCACAACAAAACAAACAGCGCACAAAGACCATAGCAGTCACAGTAAACAATAACAAATCCCCAAATAATGAAAGAAGATTGACAAAAATCAATTGCACTATCTAACCCTAGTTGAGGCGCAAACAAAACGCTCAAAAAACGCCACAAAGCGCAGGCGCGCGCGCACACGACAACGGGGAACTGCAGACATCAAAAACACCACCAATGCTCTGCAACGTCCAGACCCTGCCGCGCGACCTCCAAAAATCCATGGAAACATTAAAAAAAAGCAAAATTGAGCTAACCCTAGCTAACCCCCTAACCATCTAGGTTTAGCCCTAACCATACCCGTTAGCTCGATTTTCGACTCTTACCCTAGTTGAGACAAGTTTAGGTGAAAATGACCCAAAACGAGCTAAACTAGGGTGAAAAAACGTCCTTTTATACCTCTCAAAAACAAAACCAACCACAACAGAACAAAAACCACTCCCACGACAAAACAAACAGCGCACAAAGACCACAGCAATGACGGTAAACAATAACAAATCCCCCAAATAATTAAATAAGATTGAAAAGAATAAATTGCACTATCTAACCGTAGTTGAGGCGCAAACAAAACGCTCAAAAAACGCCACAAAACGCAGACGCGCGCACACGACAACGGGGAACTGCAGTCATCACAAACACCACCAATGCTCTGCAACGTCCCGACCCTGCCGCGCGACCTCCAAAAACCCATGGAAACATCCAAAAATAGCAAAATTGAGCTAACCCTAGCTAACCCCCTAACCCTCTAGGGTTAGCCCTAACCATACCCGTTAGCTCGATTTTCGACTCTAACCCTAGTTGAGACAAGTTTAGGTGAAAATGACCCAAAACGAGCTAAACTAGGGTGAAAAAACGTCCTTTTATACCTCTCAAAAAGAAAACCAACCACAACAGAACAAAAACCACTCCCACGACAAAACAAACAGCGCACAAAGACCACAGCAATGACAGTAAACAATAACAAATCCCCCAAATAATTAAATAAGATTGAAAAGAATAAATTGCACTATCTAACCCTAGTTGAGGCGCAAACAAAACGCTCAAAAAACGCCACAAAACGCAGACGCGCGCACACGACAACGGGGAACTGCAGACATCACAAACACCACCAATGCTCTGCAACGTCCCGACCCTGCCGCGCGACCTCCAAAAACCCATGGAAACATCCAAAAATAGCAAAATTGAGCTAACCCTAGCTAACCCCCTAACCCTCTAGGGTTAGCCCTAACCATACCCGTTAGCTAGATTTTCGACCCTAACCCTAGCTAAGACCAGTTTAGGTCAAAATGACCCCAAACGAGCTAAACTAGAGTGAAAAAACGTCCTTTTTATACCTCTTTCCTCAGAATGCACACTCCCAGGGGTAACAAAGGCCATTTCTACTTCTTTCCACACCTCGTTCTTACGAAATAATTTTACCATTGGAGAAAGTGCCCTAAAATGACACAAAAGAGTTCCAAACAAAACCAACCACAACAGAACAAAAAACACTCCCAAAACAAAACAAACAGCGCACAAAGACCATAGCAGTCACAGTAAACAATAACGAATCCCCAAATAATGAAAGAAGATTGACAAAAATAAATTGCACTATCTAACCCTAGTTGAGGCGCAAACAAAACGCTCAAAAAACGCTACAAAGCGCAGGCGCGCGCGCACACGACAACGGGGAACTGCAGACATAAAAAACACCACCAATGCTCTGCAACGTCCAGACCCTGCCGCCCGACCTCCAAAAATCCATGGAAACATAAAAAAAAAGCAAAATTGAGCTAACCCTAGCTAACCCCCTAACCATCTAGGGTTAGCCCTAACCATACCCGTTAGCTCGATTTTCGACTCTAACCCTAGTTGAGACAAGTTTAGGTGAAAATGACCCAAAACGAGCTAAACTAGGGTGAAAAAACGTCCTTTTATACCTCTCAAAAACAAAACCAACCACAACAGAACAAAAACCACTCCCACGACAAAACAAACAGCGCACAAAGACCACAGCAATGACAGTAAACAATAACAAATCCCCCAAATAATTAAATAAGATTGAAAAGAATAAATTGCACTATCTAACCCTAGTTGAGGCGCAAACAAAACGCTCAAAAAACGCCACAAAACGCAGACGCGCGCACACGACAACGGGGAACTGCAGACATCACAAACACCACCAATGCTCTGCAACGTCCCGACCCTGCCGCGCGACCTCCAAAAACCCATGGAAACATCCAAAAATAGCAAAATTGAGCTAACCCTAGCTAACCCCCTAACCCTCTAGGGTTAGCCCTAACCATACCCGTTAGCTAGATTTTCGACCCTAACCCTAGCTAAGACCAGTTTAGGTCAAAATGACCCCAAACGAGCTAAACTAGGGTGAAAAAACGTCCTTTTTATACCTCTTTCCTCAGAATGCACACTCCCAGGGGTAACAAAGGCCATTTCTACCTCTTTCCACACCTCGTTCTTACGAAATAATTTGACCATTGGAGAAAGTGCCCTAAATTGACACAAAAGAGTTCCAAACAAAACCAACCACAACAGAACAAAAAACACTCCCAAAACAAAACAAACAGCGCACAAAGACCATAGCAGTCACAGTAAACAATAACGAATCCCCAAATAATGAAAGAAGATTGACAAAAATAAATTGCACTATCTAACCCTAGTTGAGGCGCAAACAAAACGCTCAAAAAACGCCACAAAGCGCAGGCGCGCGCGCACACGACAACGGGGAACTGCAGACATCAAAAACACCACCAATGCTCTGCAACGTCCAGACCCTGCCGCGCGACCTCCAAAAATCCATGGAAACATTAAAAAAAAGCAAAATTGAGCTAACCCTAGCTAACCCCTAACCCTCTAGGGTTAGCCCTAACCATACCCGTTAGCTCGATTTTCGACTCTAACCCTAGTTGAGACAAGTTTAGGTGAAAATGACCCAAAACGAGCTAAACTAGGGTGAAAAAACGTCCTTTTATACCTCTCAAAAAGAAAACCAACCACAACAGAACAAAAACCACTCCCACGACAAAACAAACAGCGCACAAAGACCACAGCAATGACAGTAAACAATAACAAATCCCCCAAATAATTAAATAAGATTGAAAAGAATAAATTGCACTATCTAACCCTAGTTGAGGCGCAAACAAAACGCTCAAAAAACGCCACAAAACGCAGACGCGCGCACACGACAACGGGGAACTGCAGACATCACAAACACCACCAATGCTCTGCAACGTCCCGACCCTGCCGCGCGACCTCCAAAAACCCATGGAAACATCCAAAAATAGCAAAATTGAGCTAACCCTAGCTAACCCCCTAACCCTCTAGGGTTAGCCCTAACCATACCCGTTAGCTAGATTTTCGACCCTAACCCTAGCTAAGACCAGTTTAGGTCAAAATGACCCCAAACGAGCCAAACTAGAGTGAAAAAACGTCCTTTTTATACCTCTTTCCTCAGAATGCACACTCCCAGGGGTAACAAAGGCCATTTCTACCTCTTTCCACACCTCGTTCTTACGAAATAATTTTACCATTGGAGAAAGTGCCCTAAATTGACACAAAAGAGTTCCAAACAAAACCAACCACAACAGAACAAAAAACACTCCCAAAACAAAACAAACAGCGCACAAAGACCATAGCAGTCACAGTAAACAATAACGAATCCCCAAATAATGAAAGAAGATTGACAAAAATCAATTGCACTATCTAACCCTAGTTGAGGCGCAAACAAAACGCTCAAAAAACGCTACAAAGGGCAGGCGCGCGCGCACACGACAACGGGGAACTGCAGACATCAAAAACACCACCAATGCTCTGCAACGTCCAGACCCTGCCGCCCGACCTCCAAAAATCCATGGAAACATAAAAAAAAAGCAAAATTGAGCTAACCCTAGCTAACCCCCTAACCCTCTAGGGTTAGCCCTAACCATACCCGTTAGCTCGATTTTCGACTCTAACCCTAGTTGAGACAAGTTTAGGTGAAAATGACCCAAAACGAGCTAAACTAGGGTGAAAAAACGTCCTTTTATACCTCTCAAAAACAAAACCAACCACAACAGAACAAAAACCACTCCCACGACAAAACAAACAGCGCACAAAGACCACAGCAATGACAGTAAACAATAACAAATCCCCCAAATAATTAAATAAGATTGAAAAGAATAAATTGCACTATCTAACCCTAGTTGAGGCGCAAACAAAACGCTCAAAAAACGCCACAAAACGCAGACGCGCGCACACGACAACGGGGAACTGCAGACATCACAAACACCACCAATGCTCTGCAACGTCCCGACCCTGCCGCGCGACCTCCAAAAACCCATGGAAACATCCAAAAAAAGCAAAATTGAGCTAACCCTAGCTAACCCCCTAACCCTCTAGGGTTAGCCCTAACCATACCCGTTAGCTAGATTTTCGACCCTAACCCTAGCTAAGACCAGTTTAGGTCAAAATGACCCCAAACGAGCTAAACTAGGGTGAAAAAACGTCCTTTTTATACCTCTTTCCTCAGAATGCACACTCCCAGGGGTAACAAAGGCCATTTCTACCTCTTTCCACACCTCGTTCTTACGAAATAATTTGACCATTGGAGAAAGTGCCCTAAATTGACACAAAAGAGTTCCAAACAAAACCAACCACAACAGAACAAAAAACACTCCCAAAACAAAACAAACAGCGCACAAAGACCATAGCAGTCACAGTAAACAATAACGAATCCCCAAATAATGAAAGAAGATTGACAAAAATAAATTGCACTATCTAACCCTAGTTGAGGCGCAAACAAAACGCTCAAAAAACGCCACAAAGCGCAGGCGCGCGCGCACACGACAACGGGGAACTGCAGACATCAAAAACACCACCAATGCTCTGCAACGTCCAGACCCTGCCGCGCGACCTCCAAAAATCCATGGAAACATTAAAAAAAAGCAAAATTGAGCTAACCCTAGCTAACCCCTAACCCTCTAGGGTTAGCCCTAACCATACCCGTTAGCTCGATTTTCGACTCTAACCCTAGTTGAGACAAGTTTAGGTGAAAATGACCCAAAACGAGCTAAACTAGGGTGAAAAAACGTCCTTTTATACCTCTCAAAAAGAAAACCAACCACAACAGAACAAAAACCACTCCCACGACAAAACAAACAGCGCACAAAGACCACAGCAATGACAGTAAACAATAACAAATCCCCCAAATAATTAAATAAGATTGAAAAGAATAAATTGCACTATCTAACCCTAGTTGAGGCGCAAACAAAACGCTCAAAAAACGCCACAAAACGCAGACGCGCGCACACGACAACGGGGAACTGCAGACATCACAAACACCACCAATGCTCTGCAACGTCCCGACCCTGCCGCGCGACCTCCAAAAACCCATGGAAACATCCAAAAATAGCAAAATTGAGCTAACCCTAGCTAACCCCCTAACCCTCTAGGGTTAGCCCTAACCATACCCGTTAGCTAGATTTTCGACCCTAACCCTAGCTAAGACCAGTTTAGGTCAAAATGACCCCAAACGAGCCAAACTAGAGTGAAAAAACGTCCTTTTTATACCTCTTTCCTCAGAATGCACACTCCCAGGGGTAACAAAGGCCATTTCTACCTCTTTCCACACCTCGTTCTTACGAAATAATTTTACCATTGGAGAAAGTGCCCTAAATTGACACAAAAGAGTTCCAAACAAAACCAACCACAACAGAACAAAAAACACTCCCAAAACAAAACAAACAGCGCACAAAGACCATAGCAGTCACAGTAAACAATAACGAATCCCCAAATAATGAAAGAAGATTGACAAAAATCAATTGCACTATCTAACCCTAGTTGAGGCGCAAACAAAACGCTCAAAAAACGCTACAAAGGGCAGGCGCGCGCGCACACGACAACGGGGAACTGCAGACATCAAAAACACCACCAATGCTCTGCAACGTCCAGACCCTGCCGCCCGACCTCCAAAAATCCATGGAAACATAAAAAAAAAGCAAAATTGAGCTAACCCTAGCTAACCCCCTAACCCTCTAGGGTTAGCCCTAACCATACCCGTTAGCTCGATTTTCGACTCTAACCCTAGTTGAGACAAGTTTAGGTGAAAATGACCCAAAACGAGCTAAACTAGGGTGAAAAAACGTCCTTTTATACCTCTCAAAAACAAAACCAACCACAACAGAACAAAAACCACTCCCACGACAAAACAAACAGCGCACAAAGACCACAGCAATGACAGTAAACAATAACAAATCCCCCAAATAATTAAATAAGATTGAAAAGAATAAATTGCACTATCTAACCCTAGTTGAGGCGCAAACAAAACGCTCAAAAAACGCCACAAAACGCAGACGCGCGCACACGACAACGGGGAACTGCAGACATCACAAACACCACCAATGCTCTGCAACGTCCCGACCCTGCCGCGCGACCTCCAAAAACCCATGGAAACATCCAAAAAAAGCAAAATTGAGCTAACCCTAGCTAACCCCCTAACCCTCTAGGGTTAGCCCTAACCATACCCGTTAGCTAGATTTTCGACCCTAACCCTAGCTAAGACCAGTTTAGGTCAAAATGACCCCAAACGAGCTAAACTAGGGTGAAAAAACGTCCTTTTTATACCTCTTTCCTCAGAATGCACACTCCCAGGGGTAACAAAGGCCATTTCTACCTCTTTCCACACCTCGTTCTTACGAAATAATTTTACCATTGGAGAAAGTGCCCTAAATTGACACAAAAGAGTTTCAAACAAAACCAACCACAACAGAACAAAAAACACTCCCAAAACAAAACAAACAGCGCACAAAGACCATAGCAGTCACAGTAAACAATAACGAATCCCCAAATAATGAAAGAAGATTGACAAAAATCAATTGCACTATCTAACCCTAGTTGAGGCGCAAACAAAACGCTCAAAAAACGCCACAAAGCGCAGGCGCGCGCGCACACGACAACGGGGAACTGCAGACATCAAAAACACCACCAATGCTCTGCAACGTCCAGACCCTGCCGCGCGACCTCCAAAAATCCATGGAAACATAAAAAAAAAGCAAAATTGAGCTAACCCTAGCTAACCCCTAACCCTCTAGGGTTAGCCCTAACCATACCCGTTAGCTCGATTTTCGACTCTAACCCTAGTTGAGACAAGTTTAGGTGAAAATGACCCAAAACGAGCTAAACTAGGGTGAAAAAACGTCCTTTTATACCTCTCAAAAACAAAACCAACCACAACAGAACAAAAACCACTCCCACGACAAAACAAACAGCGCACAAAGACCACAGCAATGACAGTAAACAATAACAAATCCCCCAAATAATTAAATAAGATTGAAAAGAATAAATTGCACTATCTAACCCTAGTTGAGGCGCAAACAAAACGCTCAAAAAACGCCACAAAACGCAGACGCGCGCACACGACAACGGGGAACTGCAGACATCACAAACACCACCAATGCTCTGCAACGTCCCGACCCTGCCGCGCGACCTCCAAAAACCCATGGAAACATCCAAAAATAGCAAAATTGAGCTAACCCTAGCTAACCCCCTAACCCTCTAGGGTTAGCCCTAACCATACCCGTTAGCTAGATTTTCGACCCTAACCCTAGCTAAGACCAGTTTAGGTCAAAATGACCCCAAACGAGCCAAACTAGGGTGAAAAAACGTCCTTTTTATACCTCTTTCCTCAGAATGCACACTCCCAGGGGTAACAAAGGCCATTTCTACCTCTTTCCACACCTCGTTCTTACGAAATAATTTTACCATTGGACAAGTGCCCTAAAATGACACAAAAGAGTTCCAAACAAAACCAACCACAACAGAACAAAAAACACTCCCAAAACAAAACAAACAGCGCACAAAGACCATAGCAGTCACAGTAAACAATAACGAATCCCCAAATAATGAAAGAAGATTGACAAAAATAAATTGCACTATCTAACCCTAGTTGAGGCGCAAACAAAACGCTCAAAAAACGCCACAAAGCGCAGGCGCGCGCGCACACGACAACGGGGAACTGCAGACATCAAAAACACCACCAATGCTCTGCAACGTCCAGACCCTGCCGCCCGACCTCCAAAAATCCATGGAAACATAAAAAAAAAGCAAAATTGAGCTAACCCTAGCTAACCCCTAACCCTCTAGGGTTAGCCCTAACCATACCCGTTAGCTCGATTTTCGACTCTAACCCTAGTTGAGACAAGTTTAGGTGAAAATGACCCAAAACGAGCTAAACTAGGGTGAAAAAACGTCCTTTTATACCTCTCAAAAAGAAAACCAACCACAACAGAACAAAAACCACTCCCACGACAAAACAAACAGCGCACAAAGACCACAGCAATGACAGTAAACAATAACAAATCCCCCAAATAATTAAATAAGATTGAAAAGAATAAATTGCACTATCTAACCCTAGTTGAGGCGCAAACAAAACGCTCAAAAAACGCCACAAAACGCAGACGCGCGCACACGACAACGGGGAACTGCAGACATCACAAACACCACCAATGCTCTGCAACGTCCCGACCCTGCCGCGCGACCTCCAAAAACCCATGGAAACATCCAAAAATAGCAAAATTGAGCTAACCCTAGCTAACCCCCTAACCCTCTAGGGTTAGCCCTAACCATACCCGTTAGCTAGATTTTCGACCCTAACCCTAGCTAAGGCCAGTTTAGGTCAAAATGACCCCAAACGAGCCAAACTAGGGTGAAAAAACGTCCTTTTTATACCTCTTTCCTCAGAATGCACACTCCCAGGGGTAACAAAGGCCATTTCTACCTCTTTCCACACCTCGTTCTTACGAAATAATTTTACCATTGGACAAGTGCCCTAAAATGACACAAAAGAGTTCCAAACAAAACCAACCACAACAGAACAAAAAACACTCCCAAAACAAAACAAACAGCGCACAAAGACCATAGCAGTCACAGTAAACAATAACGAATCCCCAAATAATGAAAGAAGATTGACAAAAATAAATTGCACTATCTAACCCTAGTTGAGGCGCAAACAAAACGCTCAAAAAACGCCACAAAGCGCAGGCGCGCGCGCACACGACAACGGGGAACTGCAGACATCAAAAACACCACCAATGCTCTGCAACGTCCAGACCCTGCCGCCCGACCTCCAAAAATCCATGGAAACATAAAAAAAAAGCAAAATTGAGCTAACCCTAGCTAACCCCTAACCCTCTAGGGTTAGCCCTAACCATACCCGTTAGCTCGATTTTCGACTCTAACCCTAGTTGAGACAAGTTTAGGTGAAAATGACCCAAAACGAGCTAAACTAGGGTGAAAAAACGTCCTTTTATACCTCTCAAAAACAAAACCAACCACAACAGAACAAAAACCACTCCCACGACAAAACAAACAGCGCACAAAGACCACAGCAATGACAGTAAACAATAACAAATCCCCCAAATAATTAAATAAGATTGAAAAGAATAAATTGCACTATCTAACCCTAGTTGAGGCGCAAACAAAACGCTCAAAAAACGCCACAAAACGCAGACGCGCGCACACGACAACGGGGAACTGCAGACATCACAAACACCACCAATGCTCTGCAACGTCCAGACCCTGCCGCGCGACCTCCAAAAACCCATGGAAACATCCAAAAATAGCAAAATTGAGCTAACCCTAGCTAACCCCCTAACCCTCTAGGGTTAGCCCTAACCATACCCGTTAGCTAGATTTTCGACCCTAACCCTAGCTAAGACCAGTTTCGGTCAAAATGACCCCAAACGAGCCAAACTAGAGTGAAAAAACGTCCTTTTTATACCTCTTTCCTCAGAATGCACACTCCCAGGGGTAACAAAGGCCATTTCTACCTCTTTAAACACCTCGTTCTTACGAAATAATTTTACCATTGGACAAGTGCCCTAAAATGACACAAAAGAGTTCCAAACAAAACCAACCACAACAGAACAAAAAACACTCCCACAACAAAACAAACAGCGCACAAAGACCATAGCAGTCACAGTAAACAATAACGAATCCCCAAATAATGAAAGAAGATTGACAAAAATCAATTGCACTATCTAACCCTAGTTGAGGCGCAAACAAAACGCTCAAAAAACGCCACAAAGCGCAGGCGCGCGCGCACACGACAACGGGGAACTGCAGACATCAAAAACACCACCAATGCTCTGCAACGTCCAGACCCTGCCGCGCGACCTCCAAAAATCCATGGAAACATAAAAAAAAAGCAAAATTGAGCTAACCCTAGCTAACCCCTAACCCTCTAGGGTTAGCCCTAACCATACCCGTTAGCTCGATTTTCGACTCTTACCCTAGTTGAGACAAGTTTAGGTGAAAATGACCCAAAACGAGCTAAACTAGGGTGAAAAAACGTCCTTTTATACCTCTCAAAAACAAAACCAACCACAACAGAACAAAAACCACTCCCACGACAAAACAAACAGCGCACAAAGACCACAGCAATGACAGTAAACAATAACAAATCCCCCAAATAATTAAATAAGATTGAAAAGAATAAATTGCACTATCTAACCCTAGTTGAGGCGCAAACAAAACGCTCAAAAAACGCCACAAAACGCAGACGCGCGCACACGACAACGGGGAACTGCAGACAAATCACAAACACCACCAATGCTCTGCAACGTCCCGACCCTGCCGCGCGACCTCCAAAAACCCATGGAAACATCCAAAAATAGCAAAATTGAGCTAACCCTAGCTAACCCCCTAACCCTCTAGGGTTAGCCCTAACCATACCCGTTAGCTAGATTTTCGACCCTAACCCTAGCTAAGACCAGTTTAGGTCAAAATGACCCCAAACGAGCTAAACTAGGGTGAAAAAACGTCCTTTTTATACCTCTTTCCTCAGAATGCACACTCCCAGGGGTAACAAAGGCCATTTCTACCTCTTTCCACACCTCGTTCTTACGAAATAATTTGACCATTGGAGAAAGTGCCCTAAATTGACACAAAAGAGTTCCAAACAAAACCAACCACAACAGAACAAAAAACACTCCCAAAACAAAACAAACAGCGCACAAAGACCATAGCAGTCACAGTAAACAATAACGAATCCCCAAATAATGAAAGAAGATTGACAAAAATAAATTGCACTATCTAACCCTAGTTGAGGCGCAAACAAAACGCTCAAAAAACGCCACAAAGCGCAGGCGCGCGCGCACACGACAACGGGGAACTGCAGACATCAAAAACACCACCAATGCTCTGCAACGTCCAGACCCTGCCGCCCGACCTCCAAAAATCCATGGAAACATAAAAAAAAAGCAAAATTGAGCTAACCCTAGCTAACCCCCTAACCCTCTAGGGTTAGCTCTAACCATACCCGTTAGCTCGATTTTCGACTCTAACCCTAGTTGAGACAAGTTTAGGTGAAAATGACCCAAAACGAGCTAAACTAGGGTGAAAAAACGTCCTTTTATACCTCTCAAAAACAAAACCAACCACAACAGAACAAAAACCACTCCCACGACAAAACAAACAGCGCACAAAGACCACAGCAATGACAGTAAACAATAACAAATCCCCCAAATAATTAAATAAGATTGAAAAGAATAAATTGCACTATCTAACCCTAGTTGAGGCGCAAACAAAACGCTCAAAAAACGCCACAAAACACAGACGCGCGCACACGACAACGGGGAACTGCAGACATCACAAACACCACCAATGCTCTGCAACGTCCCGACCCTGCCGCGCGACCTCCAAAAACCCATGGAAACATCCAAAAATAGCAAAATTGAGCTAACCCTAGCTAACCCCCTAACCCTCTAGGGTTAGCCCTAACCATACCCGTTAGCTAGATTTTCGACCCTAACCCTAGCTAAGACCAGTTTAGGTCAAAATGACCCCAAACGAGCTAAACTAGGGTGAAAAAACGTCCTTTTTATACCTCTTTCCTCAGAATGCACACTCCCAGGGGTAACAAAGGCCATTTCTACCTCTTTCCACACCTCGTTCTTACGAAATAATTTGACCATTGGAGAAAGTGCCCTAAATTGACACAAAAGAGTTCCAAACAAAACCAACCACAACAGAACAAAAAACACTCCCAAAACAAAACAAACAGCGCACAAAGACCATAGCAGTCACAGTAAACAATAACGAATCCCCAAATAATGAAAGAAGATTGACAAAAATAAATTGCACTATCTAACCCTAGTTGAGGCGCAAACAAAACGCTCAAAAAACGCCACAAAGCGCAGGCGCGCGCGCACACGACAACGGGGAACTGCAGACATCAAAAACACCACCAATGCTCTGCAACGTCCAGACCCTGCCGCCCGACCTCCAAAAATCCATGGAAACATAAAAAAAAAGCAAAATTGAGCTAACCCTAGCTAACCCCCTAACCCTCTAGGGTTAGCTCTAACCATACCCGTTAGCTCGATTTTCGACTCTAACCCTAGTTGAGACAAGTTTAGGTGAAAATGACCCAAAACGAGCTAAACTAGGGTGAAAAAACGTCCTTTTATACCTCTCAAAAACAAAACCAACCACAACAGAACAAAAACCACTCCCACGACAAAACAAACAGCGCACAAAGACCACAGCAATGACAGTAAACAATAACAAATCCCCAAAATAATTAAATAAGATTGAAAAGAATAAATTGCACTATCTAACCCTAGTTGAGGCGCAAACAAAACGCTCAAAAAACGCCACAAAACACAGACGCGCGCACACGACAACGGGGAACTGCAGACATCACAAACACCACCAATGCTCTGCAACGTCCCGACCCTGCCGCGCGACCTCCAAAAACCCATGGAAACATCCAAAAATAGCAAAATTGAGCTAACCCTAGCTAACCCCCTAACCCTCTAGGGTTAGCCCTAACCATACCCGTTAGCTAGATTTTCGACCCTAACCCTAGCTAAGACCAGTTTAGGTCAAAATGACCCCAAACGAGCTAAACTAGGGTGAAAAAACGTCCTTTTTATACCTCTTTCCTCAGAATGCACACTCCCAGGGGTAACAAAGGCCATTTCTACCTCTTTCCACACCTCGTTCTTACGAAATAATTTTACCATTGGAGAAAGTGCCCTAAATTGACACAAAAGAGTTTCAAACAAAACCAACCACAACAGAACAAAAAACACTCCCAGAACAAAACAAACAGCGCACAAAGACCATAGCAGTCACAGTAAACAATAACGAATCCCCAAATAATGAAAGAAGATTGACAAAAATAAATTGCACTATCTAACCCTAGTTGAGGCGCAAACAAAACGCTCAAAAAACGCCACAAAGCGCAGGCGCGCGCGCACACGACAACGGGGAACTGCAGACATCAAAAACACCACCAATGCTCTGCAACGTCCAGACCCTGCCGCGCGACCTCCAAAAATCCATGGAAACATAAAAAAAAAGCAAAATTGAGCTAACCCTAGCTAACCCCTAACCCTCTAGGGTTAGCCCTAACCATACCCGTTAGCTCGATTTTCGACTCTAACCCTAGTTGAGACAAGTTTAGGTGAAAATGACCCAAAACGAGCTAAACTAGGGTGAAAAAACGTCCTTTTATACCTCTCAAAAAGAAAACCAACCACAACAGAACAAAAACCACTCCCACGACAAAACAAACAGCGCACAAAGACCACAGCAATGACAGTAAACAATAACAAATCCCCCAAATAATTAAATAAGATTGAAAAGAATAAATTGCACTATCTAACCCTAGTTGAGGCGCAAACAAAACGCTCAAAAAACGCCACAAAACGCAGACGCGCGCACACGACAACGGGGAACTGCAGACATCACAAACACCACCAATGCTCTGCAACGTCCCGACCCTGCCGCGCGACCTCCAAAAACCCATGGAAACATCCAAAAATAGCAAAATTGAGCTAACCCTAGCTAACCCCCTAACCCTCTAGGGTTAGCCCTAACCATACCCGTTAGCTAGATTTTCGACCCTAACCCTAGCTAAGACCAGTTTAGGTCAAAATGACCCCAAACGAGCCAAACTAGGGTGAAAAAACGTCCTTTTTATACCTCTTTCCTCAGAATGCACACTCCCAGGGGTAACAAAGGCCATTTCTACCTCTTTCCACACCTCGTTCTTACGAAATAATTTGACCATTGGAGAAAGTGCCCTAAATTGACACAAAAGAGTTCCAAACAAAACCAACCACAACAGAACAAAAAACACTCCCAAAACAAAACAAACAGCGCACAAAGACCATAGCAGTCACAGTAAACAATAACGAATCCCCAAATAATGAAAGAAGATTGACAAAAATAAATTGCACTATCTAACCCTAGTTGAGGCGCAAACAAAACGCTCAAAAAACGCCACAAAGCGCAGGCGCGCGCGCACACGACAACGGGGAACTGCAGACATCAAAAACACCACCAATGCTCTGCAACGTCCATACCCTGCCGCGCGACCTCCAAAAACCCATGGAAACATCCAAAAATAGCAAAATTGAGCTAACCCTAGCTAACCCCCTAACCCTCTAGGGTTAGCCCTAACCATACCCGTTAGCTAGATTTTCGACCCTAACCCTAGCTAAGACCAGTTTAGGTCAAAATGACCCCAAACGAGCCAAACTAGAGTGAAAAAACGTCCTTTTTATACCTCTTTCCTCAGAATGCACACTCCCAGGGGTAACAAAGGCCATTTCTACCTCTTTCCACACCTCGTTCTTACGAAATAATTTTACCATTGGAGAAAGTGCCCTAAATTGACACAAAAGAGTTCCAAACAAAACCAACCACAACAGAACAAAAAACACTCCCAAAACAAAACAAACAGCGCACAAAGACCATAGCAGTCACAGTAAACAATAACGAATCCCCAAATAATGAAAGAAGATTGACAAAAATAAATTGCACTATCTAACCCTAGTTGAGGCGCAAACAAAACGCTCAAAAAACGCCACAAAGCGCAGGCGCGCGCGCACACGACAACGGGGAACTGCAGACATCAAAAACACCACCAATGCTCTGCAACGTCCAGACCCTGCCGCCCGACCTCCAAAAATCCATGGAAACATAAAAAAAAAGCAAAATTGAGCTAACCCTAGCTAACCCCCTAACCCTCTAGGGTTAGCCCTAACCATACCCGTTAGCTCGATTTTCGACTCTAACCCTAGTTGAGACAAGTTTAGGTGAAAATGACCCAAAACGAGCTAAACTAGGGTGAAAAAACGTCCTTTTATACCTCTCAAAAACAAAACCAACCACAACAGAACAAAAACCACTCCCACGACAAAACAAACAGCGCACAAAGACCACAGCAATGACAGTAAACAATAACAAATCCCCCAAATAATTAAATAAGATTGAAAAGAATAAATTGCACTATCTAACCCTAGTTGAGGCGCAAACAAAACGCTCAAAAAACGCCACAAAACGCAGACGCGCGCACACGACAACGGGGAACTGCAGACATCACAAACACCACCAATGCTCTGCAACGTCCCGACCCTGCCGCGCGACCTCCAAAAACCCATGGAAACATCCAAAAATAGCAAAATTGAGCTAACCCTAGCTAACCCCCTAACCCTCTAGGGTTAGCCCTAACCATACCCGTTAGCTAGATTTTCGACCCTAACCCTAGCTAAGACCAGTTTAGGTCAAAATGACCCCAAACGAGCTAAACTAGAGTGAAAAAACGTCCTTTTTATACCTCTTTCCTCAGAATGCACACTCCCAGGGGTAACAAAGGCCATTTCTACCTCTTTCCACACCTCGTTCTTACGAACTAATTTTACCATTGGAGAAAGTGCCCTAAATTGACACAAAAGAGTTCCAAACAAAACCAACCACAACAGAACAAAAAACACTCCCAAAACAAAACAAACAGCGCACAAAGACCATAGCAGTCACAGTAAACAATAACGAATCCCCAAATAATGAAAGAAGATTGACAAAAATAAATTGCACTATCTAACCCTAGTTGAGGCGCAAACAAAACGCTCAAAAAACGCCACAAAGCGCAGGCGCGCGCGCACACGACAACGGGGAACTGCAGACATCAAAAACACCACCAATGCTCTGCAACGTCCAGACCCTGCCGCGCGACCTCCAAAAATCCATGGAAACATAAAAAAAAAGCAAAATTGAGCTAACCCTAGCTAACCCCTAACCCTCTAGGGTTAGCCCTAACCATACCCGTTAGCTCGATTTTCGACTCTAACCCTAGTTGAGACAAGTTTAGGTGAAAATGACCCAAAACGAGCTAAACTAGGGTGAAAAAACGTCCTTTTATACCTCTCAAAAACAAAACCAACCACAACAGAACAAAAACCACTCCCACGACAAAACAAACAGCGCACAAAGACCACAGCAATGACAGTAAACAATAACAAATCCCCCAAATAATTAAATAAGATTGAAAAGAATAAATTGCACTATCTAACCCTAGTTGAGGCGCAAACAAAACGCTCAAAAAACGCCACAAAACGCAGACGCGCGCACACGACAACGGGGAACTGCAGACATTAGAAACACCACCAATGCTCTGCAACGTCCAGACCCTGCCGCGCGACCTCCAAAAATCCATGGAAACATTAAAAAAAAGCAAAATTGAGCTAACCCTAGCTAACCCCTAACCCTCTAGGGTTAGCCCTAACCATACCCGTCAGCTCGATTTTCGACTCTTACCCTAGTTGAGACAAGTTTAGGTGAAAATGACCCAAAACGAGCTAAACTAGGGTGAAAAAACGTCCTTTTATACCTCTCAAAAACAAAACCAACCACAACAGAACAAAAACCACTCCCACGACAAAACAAACAGCGCACAAAGACCACAGCAATGACGGTAAACATTAACAAATCCCCCAAATAATTAAATAAGATTGAAAAGAATAAATTGCACTATCTAACCCTAGTTGAGGCGCAAACAAAACGCTCAAAAAACGCCACAAAACGCAGACGCGCGCACACGACAACGGGGAACTGAGGACATCAGAAACACCACCAATGCTCTGCAACGTCCCGACCCTGCCGCGCGACCTCCAAAAACCCATGGAAACATCCAAAAATAGCAAAATTGAGCTAACCCTAGCTAACCCCCTAACCCTCTAGGGTTAGCCCTAACCATACCCGTTAGCTAGATTTTCGACCCTAACCCTAGCTAAGACCAGTTTAGGTCAAAATGACCCCAAACGAGCTAAACTAGGGTGAAAAAACGTCCTTTTTATACCTCTTTCCTCAGAATGCACACTCCCAGGGGTAACAAAGGCCATTTCTACCTCTTTCCACACCTCGTTCTTACGAAATAATTTTACCATTGGAGAAAGTGCCCTAAATTGACACAAAAGAGTTCCAAACAAAACCAACCACAACAGAACAAAAAACACTCCCAAAACAAAACAAACAGCGCACAAAGACCATAGCAGTCACAGTAAACAATAACGAATCCCCAAATAATGAAAGAAGATTGACAAAAATAAATTGCACTATCTAACCCTAGTTGAGGCGCAAACAAACGCCACAAAGCGCAGGCGCGCGCGCACACGACAACGGGGAACTGCAGACATCAAAAACACCACCAATGCTCTGCAACGTCCAGACCCTGCCGCGCGACCTCCAAAAATCCATGGAAACATTAAAAAAAAGCAAAATTGAGCTAACCCTAGCTAACCCCTAACCCTCTAGGGTTAGCCCTAACCATACCCGTTAGCTCGATTTTCGACTCTAACCCTAGTTGAGACAAGTTTAGGTGAAAATGACCCAAAACGAGCTAAACTAGGGTGAAAAAACGTCCTTTTATACCTCTCAAAAACAAAACCAACCACAACAGAACAAAAACCACTCCCACGACAAAACAAACAGCGCACAAAGACCACAGCAATGACAGTAAACAATAACAAATCCCCCAAATAATTAAATAAGATTGAAAAGAATAAATTGCACTATCTAACCCTAGTTGAGGCGCAAACAAAACGCTCAAAAAACGCCACAAAACGCAGACGCGCGCACACGACAACGGGGAACTGCAGACATTAGAAACACCACCAATGCTCTGCAACGTCCAGACCCTGCCGCGCGACCTCCAAAAATCCATGGAAACATCCAAAAAAAGCAAAATTGAGCTAACCCTAGCTAACCCCTAACCCTCTAGGGTTAGCCCTAACCATACCCGTCAGCTCGATTTTCGACTCTTACCCTAGTTGAGACAAGTTTAGGTGAAAATGACCCAAAACGAGCTAAACTAGGGTGAAAAAACGTCCTTTTATACCTCTCAAAAACAAAACCAACCACAACAGAACAAAAACCACTCCCACGACAAAACAAACAGCGCACAAAGACCACAGCAATGACGGTAAACATTAACAAATCCCCCAAATAATTAAATAAGATTGAAAAGAATAAATTGCACTATCTAACCCTAGTTGAGGCGCAAACAAAACGCTCAAAAAACGCCACAAAACGCAGACGCGCGCACACGACAACGGGGAACTGCAGACATCAGAAACACCACCAATGCTCTGCAACGTCCCGACCCTGCCGCGCGACCTCCAAAAACCCATGGAAACATCCAAAAATAGCAAAATTGAGCTAACCCTAGCTAACCCCCTAACCCTCTAGGGTTAGCCCTAACCATACCCGTTAGCTAGATTTTCGACCCTAACCCTAGCTAAGACCAGTTTAGGTCAAAATGACCCCAAACGAGCTAAACTAGGGTGAAAAAACGTCCTTTTTATACCTCTTTCCTCAGAATGCACACTCCCAGGGGTAACAAAGGCCATTTCTACCTCTTTCCACACCTCGTTCTTACGAAATAATTTTACCATTGGAGAAAGTGCCCTAAATTGACACAAAAGAGTTCCAAACAAAACCAACCACAACAGAACAAAAAACACTCCCAAAACAAAACAAACAGCGCACAAAGACCATAGCAGTCACAGTAAACAATAACGAATCCCCAAATAATGAAAGAAGATTGACAAAAATCAATTGCACTATCTAACCCTAGTTGAGGCGCAAACAAAACGCTCAAAAAACGCCACAAAGCGCAGGCGCGCGCGCACACGACAACGGGGAACTGCAGACATCAAAAACACCACCAATGCTCTGCAACGTCCAGACCCTGCCGCCCGACCTCCAAAAATCCATGGAAACATAAAAAAAAGCAAAATTGAGCTAACCCTAGCTAACCCCTAACCCTCTAGGGTTAGCCCTAACCATACCCGTTAGCTCGATTTTCGACTCTAACCCTAGTTGAGACAAGTTTAGGTGAAAATGACCCCAAACGAGCTAAACTAGGGTGAAAAAACGTCCTTTTATACCTCTCAAAAACAAAACCAACCACAACAGAACAAAAACCACTCCCACGACAAAACAAACAGCGCACAAAGACCACAGCAATGACAGTAAACAATAACAAATCCCCCAAATAATGAAAGAAGATTGACAAAAATAAATTGCACTATCTAACCCTAGTTGAGGCGCAAACAAACGCCACAAAGCGCAGGCGCGCGCGCACACGACAACGGGGAACTGCAGACATAAAAAACACCACCAATGCTCTGCAACGTCCAGACCCTGCCGCCCGACCTCCAAAAATCCATGGAAACATAAAAAAAAAGCAAAATTGAGCTAACCCTAGCTAACCCCTAACCCTCTAGGGTTAGCCCTAACCATACCCGTTAGCTCGATTTTCGACTCTAACCCTAGTTGAGACAAGTTTAGGTGAAAATGACCCAAAACGAGCTAAACTAGGGTGAAAAAACGTCCTTTTATACCTCTCAAAAACAAAACCAACCACAACAGAACAAAAACCACTCCCACGACAAAACAAACAGCACACAAAGACCACAGCAATGACAGTAAACAATAACAAATCCCCCAAATAATTAAATAAGATTGAAAAGAATAAATTGCACTATCTAACCCTAGTTGAGGCGCAAACAAAACGCTCAAAAAACGCCACAAAACGCAGACGCGCGCACACGACAACGGGGAACTGCAGACATTAGAAACACCACCAATGCTCTGCAACGTCCCGACCCTGCCGCGCGACCTCCAAAAACCCATGGAAACATCCAAAAGTAGCAAAATTGAGCTAACCCTAGCTAACCCCCTAACCCTCTAGGGTTAGCCCTAACCATACCCGTTAGCTAGATTTTCGACCCTAACCCTAGCTAAGACCAGTTTAGGTCAAAATGACCCCAAACGAGCTAAACTAGGGTGAAAAAACGTCCTTTTTATACCTCTTTCCTCAGAATGCACACTCCCAGGGGTAACAAAGGCCATTTCTACCTCTTTCCACACCTCGTTCTTACGAACTAATTTTACCATTGGAGAAAGTGCCCTAAATTGACACAAAAGAGTTCCAAACAAAACCAACCACAACAGAACAAAAAACACTCCCAAAACAAAACAAACAGCGCACAAAGACCATAGCAGTCACAGTAAACAATAACGAATCCCCAAATAATGAAAGAAGATTGACAAAAATAAATTGCACTATCTAACCCTAGTTGAGGCGCAAACAAAACGCTCAAAAAACGCCACAAAGCGCAGGCGCGCGCGCACACGACAACGGGGAACTGCAGACATCAAAAACACCACCAATGCTCTGCAACGTCCAGACCCTGCCGCCCGACCTCCAAAAATCCATGGAAACATAAAAAAAAAGCAAAATTGAGCTAACCCTAGCTAACCCCCTAACCCTCTAGGGTTAGCCCTAACCATACCCGTTAGCTCGATTTTCGACTCTAACCCTAGTTGAGACAAGTTTAGGTGAAAATGACCCAAAACGAGCTAAACTAGGGTGAAAAAACGTCCTTTTATACCTCTCAAAAACAAAACCAACCACAACAGAACAAAAACCACTCCCACGACAAAACAAACAGCGCACAAAGACCACAGCAATGACAGTAAACAATAACAAATCCCCCAAATAATTAAATAAGATTGAAAAGAATAAATTGCACTATCTAACCCTAGTTGAGGCGCAAACAAAACGCTCAAAAAACGCCACAAAACGCAGACGCGCGCACACGACAACGGGGAACTGCAGACATTAGAAACACCACCAATGCTCTGCAACGTCCCGACCCTGCCGCGCGACCTCCAAAAACCCATGGAAACATCCAAAAGTAGCAAAATTGAGCTAACCCTAGCTAACCCCTAACCCTCTAGGGTTAGCCCTAACCATACCCGTTAGCTCGATTTTCGACTCTAACCCTAGTTGAGACAAGTTTAGGTGAAAATGACCCAAAACGAGCTAAACTAGGGTGAAAAAACGTCCTTTTATACCTCTCAAAAACAAAACCAACCACAACAGAACAAAAAACCACTCCCACGACAAAACAAACAGCGCACAAAGACCACAGCAATGACAGTAAACAATAACAAATCCCCCAAATAATTAAATAAGATTGAAAAGAATAAATTGCACTATCTAACCCTAGTTGAGGCGCAAACAAAACGCTCAAAAAACGCCACAAAACGCAGACGCGCGCACACGACAACGGGGAACTGCAGACATTAGAAACACCACCAATGCTCTGCAACGTCCAGACCCTGCCGCGAGACCTCCAAAAACCCATGGAAACATCCAAAAATAGCAAAATTGAGCTAACCCTAGCTAACCCCCTAACCCTCTAGGGTTAGCCCTAACCATACCCGTTAGCTAGATTTTCGACCCTAACCCTAGCTAAGACCAGTTTAGGTCAAAATGACCCCAAACGAGCTAAACTAGGGTGAAAAAACGTCCTTTTTATACCTCTTTCCTCAGAATGCACACTCCCAGGGGTAACAAAGGCCATTTCTACCTCTTTCCACACCTCGTTCTTACGAAATAATTTTACCATTGGAGAAAGTGCCCTAAATTGACACAAAAGAGTTCCAAACAAAACCAACCACAACAGAACAAAAAACACTCCCAAAACAAAACAAACAGCGCACAAAGACCATAGCAGTCACAGTAAACAATAACGAATCCCCAAATAATGAAAGAAGATTGACAAAAATAAATTGCACTATCTAACCCTAGTTGAGGCGCAAACAAAACGCTAAAAAAACGCCACAAAGCGCAGGCGCGCGCGCACACGACAACGGGGAACTGCAGACATCAAAAACACCACCAATGCTCTGCAACGTCCAGACCCTGCCGCCCGACCTCCAAAAATCCATGGAAACATAAAAAAAAAGCAAAATTGAGCTAACCCTAGCTAACCCCTAACCCTCTAGGGTTAGCCCTAACCATACCCGTTAGCTCGATTTTCGACTCTAACCCTAGTTGAGACAAGTTTAGGTGAAAATGACCCAAAACGAGCTAAACTAGGGTGAAAAAACGTCCTTTTATACCTCTCAAAAACAAAACCAACCACAACAGAACAAAAACCACTCCCACGACAAAACAAACAGCACACAAAGACCACAGCAATGACAGTAAACAATAACAAATCCCCCCAATAATTAAATAAGATTGAAAAGAATAAATTGCACTATCTAACCCTAGTTGAGGCGCAAACAAAACGCTCAAAAAACGCCACAAAACGCAGACGCGCGCACACGACAACGGGGAACTGCAGACATCAGAAACACCACCAATGCTCTGCAACGTCCCGACCCTGCCGCGCGACCTCCAAAAACCCATGGAAACATCCAAAAATAGCAAAATTGAGCTAACCCTAGCTAACCCCCTAACCCTCTAGGGTTAGCCCTAACCATACCCGTTAGCTAGATTTTCGACCCTAACCCTAGCTAAGACCAGTTTAGGTCAAAATGACCCCAAACGAGCTAAACTAGGGTGAAAAAACGTCCTTTTTATACCTCTTTCCTCAGAATGCACACTCCCAGGGGTAACAAAGGCCATTTCTACCTCTTTCCACACCTCGTTCTTACGAAATAATTTTACCATTGGAGAAAGTGCCCTAAATTGACACAAAAGAGTTCCAAACAAAACCAACCACAACAGAACAAAAAACACTCCCAAAACAAAACAAACAGCGCACAAAGACCATAGCAGTCACAGTAAACAATAACGAATCCCCAAATAATGAAAGAAGATTGACAAAAATAAATTGCACTATCTAACCCTAGTTGAGGCGCAAACAAAACGCTCAAAAAACGCCACAAAGCGCAGGCGCGCGCGCACACGACAACGGGGAACTGCAGACATCAAAAACACCACCAATGCTCTGCAACGTCCAGACCCTGCCGCCCGACCTCCAAAAATCCATGGAAACATAAAAAAAAAGCAAAATTGAGCTAACCCTAGCTAACCCCCTAACCCTCTAGGGTTAGCCCTAACCATACCCGTTAGCTCGATTTTCGACTCTAACCCTAGTTGAGACAAGTTTAGGTGAAAATGACCCAAAACGAGCTAAACTAGGGTGAAAAAACGTCCTTTTATACCTCTCAAAAACAAAACCAACCACAACAGAACAAAAACCACTCCCACGACAAAACAAACAGCACACAAAGACCACAGCAATGACAGTAAACAATAACAAATCCCCCAAATAATTAAATAAGATTGAAAAGAATAAATTGCACTATCTAACCCTAGTTGAGGCGCAAACAAAACGCTCAAAAAACGCCACAAAACGCAGACGCGCGCACACGACAACGGGGAACTGCAGACATCAGAAACACCACCAATGCTCTGCAACGTCCCGACCCTGCCGCGCGACCTCCAAAAACCCATGGAAACATCCAAAAATAGCAAAATTGAGCTAACCCTAGCTAACCCCCTAACCCTCTAGGGTTAGCCCTAACCATACCCGTTAGCTAGATTTTCGACCCTAACCCTAGCTAAGACCAGTTTAGGTCAAAATGACCCCAAACGAGCTAAACTAGGGTGAAAAAACGTCCTTTTTATACCTCTTTCCTCAGAATGCACACTCCCAGGGGTAACAAAGGCCATTTCTACCTCTTTCCACACCTCGTTCTTACGAAATAATTTTACCATTGGAGAAAGTGCCCTAAATTGACACAAAAGAGTTCCAAACAAAACCAACCACAACAGAACAAAAAACACTCCCAAAACAAAACAAACAGCGCACAAAGACCATAGCAGTCACAGTAAACAATAACGAATCCCCAAATAATGAAAGAAGATTGACAAAAATAAATTGCACTATCTAACCCTAGTTGAGGCGCAAACAAAACGCTCAAAAAACGCCACAAAGCGCAGGCGCGCGCGCACACGACAACGGGGAACTGCAGACATCAAAAACACCACCAATGCTCTGCAACGTCCAGACCCTGCCGCCCGACCTCCAAAAATCCATGGAAACATAAAAAAAAAGCAAAATTGAGCTAACCCTAGCTAACCCCCTAACCCTCTAGGGTTAGCCCTAACCATACCCGTTAGCTCGATTTTCGACTCTAACCCTAGTTGAGACAAGTTTAGGTGAAAATGACCCAAAACGAGCTAAACTAGGGTGAAAAAACGTCCTTTTATACCTCTCAAAAACAAAACCAACCACAACAGAACAAAAACCACTCCCACGACAAAACAAACAGCGCACAAAGACCACAGCAATGACAGTAAACAATAACAAATCCCCCAAATAATTAAATAAGATTGAAAAGAATAAATTGCACTATCTAACCCTAGTTGAGGCGCAAACAAAACGCTCAAAAAACGCCACAAAACGCAGACGCGCGCACACGACAACGGGGAACTGCAGACATCAGAAACACCACCAATGCTCTGCAACGTCCCGACCCTGCCGCGCGACCTCCAAAAACCCATGGAAACATCCAAAAATAGCAAAATTGAGCTAACCCTAGCTAACCCCCTAACCCTCTAGGGTTAGCCCTAACCATACCCGTTAGCTAGATTTTCGACCCTAACCCTAGCTAAGACCAGTTTAGGTCAAAATGACCCCAAACGAGCTAAACTAGGGTGAAAAAACGTCCTTTTTATACCTCTTTCCTCAGAATGCACACTCCCAGGGGTAACAAAGGCCATTTCTACCTCTTTCCACACCTCGTTCTTACGAAATAATTTTACCATTGGAGAAAGTGCCCTAAATTGACACAAAAGAGTTCCAAACAAAACCAACCACAACAGAACAAAAAACACTCCCAAAACAAAACAAACAGCGCACAAAGACCATAGCAGTCACAGTAAACAATAACGAATCCCCAAATAATGAAAGAAGATTGACAAAAATAAATTGCACTATCTAACCCTAGTTGAGGCGCAAACAAAACGCTCAAAAAACGCCACAAAGCGCAGGCGCGCGCGCACACGACAACGGGGAACTGCAGACATCAAAAACACCACCAATGCTCTGCAACGTCCAGACCCTGCCGCCCGACCTCCAAAAATCCATGGAAACATAAAAAAAAAGCAAAATTGAGCTAACCCTAGCTAACCCCCTAACCCTCTAGGGTTAGCCCTAACCATACCCGTTAGCTCGATTTTCGACTCTAACCCTAGTTGAGACAAGTTTAGGTGAAAATGACCCAAAACGAGCTAAACTAGGGTGAAAAAACGTCCTTTTATACCTCTCAAAAACAAAACCAACCACAACAGAACAAAAACCACTCCCACGACAAAACAAACAGCGCACAAAGACCACAGCAATGACAGTAAACAATAACAAATCCCCCAAATAATTAAATAAGATTGAAAAGAATAAATTGCACTATCTAACCCTAGTTGAGGCGCAAACAAAACGCTCAAAAAACGCCACAAAACGCAGACGCGCGCACACGACAACGGGGAACTGCAGACATTAGAAACACCACCAATGCTCTGCAACGTCCCGACCCTGCCGCGCGACCTCCAAAAACCCATGGAAACATCCAAAAGTAGCAAAATTGAGCTAACCCTAGCTAACCCCCTAACCCTCTAGGGTTAGCCCTAACCATACCCGTTAGCTAGATTTTCGACCCTAACCCTAGCTAAGACCAGTTTAGGTCAAAATGACCCCAAACGAGCTAAACTAGGGTGAAAAAACGTCCTTTTTATACCTCTTTCCTCAGAATGCACACTCCCAGGGGTAACAAAGGCCATTTCTACCTCTTTCCACACCTCGTTCTTACGAAATAATTTTACCATTGGAGAAAGTGCCCTAAATTGACACAAAAGAGTTCCAAACAAAACCAACCACAACAGAACAAAAAACACTCCCAAAACAAAACAAACAGCGCACAAAGACCATAGCAGTCACAGTAAACAATAACGAATCCCCAAATAATGAAAGAAGATTGACAAAAATAAATTGCACTATCTAACCCTAGTTGAGGCGCAAACAAAACGCTCAAAAAACGCCACAAAGCGCAGGCGCGCGCGCACACGACAACGGGGAACTGCAGACATCAAAAACACCACCAATGCTCTGCAACGTCCAGACCCTGCCGCCCGACCTCCAAAAATCCATGGAAACATAAAAAAAATGCAAAATTGAGCTAACCCTAGCTAACCCCCTAACCCTCTAGGGTTAGCCCTAACCATACCCGTTAGCTCGATTTTCGACTCTAACCCTAGTTGAGACAAGTTTAGGTGAAAATGACCCAAAACGAGCTAAACTAGGGTGAAAAAACGTCCTTTTATACCTCTCAAAAACAAAACCAACCACAACAGAACAAAAACCACTCCCACGACAAAACAAACAGCGCACAAAGACCACAGCAATGACAGTAAACAATAACAAATCCCCCAAATAATTAAATAAGATTGAAAAGAATAAATTGCACTATCTAACCCTAGTTGAGGCGCAAACAAAACGCTCAAAAAACGCCACAAAACGCAGACGCGCGCACACGACAACGGGGAACTGCAGACATTAGAAACACCACCAATGCTCTGCAACGTCCCGACCCTGCCGCGCGACCTCCAAAAACCCATGGAAACATCCAAAAGTAGCAAAATTGAGCTAACCCTAGCTAACCCCCTAACCCTCTAGGGTTAGCCCTAACCATACCCGTTAGCTAGATTTTCGACCCTAACCCTAGCTAAGACCAGTTTAGGTCAAAATGACCCCAAACGAGCTAAACTAGGGTGAAAAAACGTCCTTTTTATACCTCTTTCCTCAGAATGCACACTCCCAGGGGTAACAAAGGCCATTTCTACCTCTTTCCACACCTCGTTCTTACGAACTAATTTTACCATTGGAGAAAGTGCCCTAAATTGACACAAAAGAGTTCCAAACAAAACCAACCACAACAGAACAAAAAACACTCCCAAAACAAAACAAACAGCGCACAAAGACCATAGCAGTCACAGTAAACAATAACGAATCCCCAAATAATGAAAGAAGATTGACAAAAATAAATTGCACTATCTAACCCTAGTTGAGGCGCAAACAAAACGCTCAAAAAACGCCACAAAGCGCAGGCGCGCGCGCACACGACAACGGGGAACTGCAGACATCAAAAACACCACCAATGCTCTGCAACGTCCAGACCCTGCCGCGCGACCTCCAAAAATCCATGGAAACATTAAAAAAAAGCAAAATTGAGCTAACCCTAGCTAACCCCTAACCCTCTAGGGTTAGCCCTAACCATACCCGTTAGCTCGATTTTCGACTCTAACCCTAGTTGAGACAAGTTTAGGTGAAAATGACCCAAAACGAGCTAAACTAGGGTGAAAAAACGTCCTTTTATACCTCTCAAAAACAAAACCAACCACAACAGAACAAAAACCACTCCCACGACAAAACAAACAGCGCACAAAGACCACAGCAATGACAGTAAACAATAACAAATCCCCAAAATAATTAAATAAGATTGAAAAGAATAAATTGCACTATCTAACCCTAGTTGAGGCGCAAACAAAACGCTCAAAAAACGCCACAAAGCGCAGGCGCGCGCGCACACGACAACGGGGAACTGCAGACATCAAAAACACCACCAATGCTCTGCAACGTCCAGACCCTGCCGCGCGACCTCCAAAAATCCATGGAAACATTAAAAAAAAGCAAAATTGAGCTAACCCTAGCTAACCCCTAACCCTCTAGGGTTAGCCCTAACCATACCCGTTAGCTCGATTTTCGACTCTAACCCTAGTTGAGACAAGTTTAGGTGAAAATGACCCAAAACGAGCTAAACTAGGGTGAAAAAACGTCCTTTTATACCTCTCAAAAAGAAAACCAACCACAACAGAACAAAAACCACTCCCACGACAAAACAAACAGCGCACAAAGACCACAGCAATGACAGTAAACAATAACAAATCCCCCAAATAATTAAATAAGATTGAAAAGAATAAATTGCACTATCTAACCCTAGTTGAGGCGCAAACAAAACGCTCAAAAAACGCCACAAAACGCAGACGCGCGCACACGACAACGGGGAACTGCAGACATTAGAAACACCACCAATGCTCTGCAACGTCCAGACCCTGCCGCGAGACCTCCAAAAACCCATGGAAACATCCAAAAATAGCAAAATTGAGCTAACCCTAGCTAACCCCCTAACCCTCTAGGGTTAGCCCTAACCATACCCGTTAGCTCGATTTTCGACCCTAACCCTAGCTAAGACCAGTTTAGGTCAAAATGACCCCAAACGAGCTAAACTAGGGTGAAAAAACGTCCTTTTTATACCTCTTTCCTCAGAATGCACACTCCCAGGGGTAACAAAGGCCATTTCTACCTCTTTCCACACCTCGTTCTTACGAAATAATTTTACCATTGGAGAAAGTGCCCTAAATTGACACAAAAGAGTTCCAAACAAAACCAACCACAACAGAACAAAAAACACTCCCAAAACAAAACAAACAGCGCACAAAGACCATAGCAGTCACAGTAAACAATAACGAATCCCCAAATAATGAAAGAAGATTGACAAAAATAAATTGCACTATCTAACCCTAGTTGAGGCGCAAACAAAACGCTAAAAAAACGCCACAAAGCGCAGGCGCGCGCGCACACGACAACGGGGAACTGCAGACATCAAAAACACCACCAATGCTCTGCAACGTCCAGACCCTGCCGCCAGACCTCCAAAAATCCATGGAAACATAAAAAAAAGCAAAATTGAGCTAACCCTAGCTAACCCCTAACCCTCTAGGGTTAGCCCTAACCATACCCGTTAGCTCGATTTTCGACTCTAACCCTAGTTGAGACAAGTTTAGGTCAAAATGACCCCAAACGAGCTAAACTAGGGTGAAAGAAAGTCCTTTTTATACCTCTTTCCTCAGAATGCACACTCCCAGGGGTAACAAAGGCCATTTCTACCTCTTTCCACACCTCGTTCTTACGAAATAATTTTACCATTGGAGAAAGTGCCCTAAATTGACACAAAAGAGTTCCAAACAAAACCAACCACAACAGAACAAAAAACACTCCCAAAACAAAACAAACAGCGCACAAAGACCATAGCAGTCACAGTAAACAATAACGAATCCCCAAATAATGAAAGAAGATTGACAAAAATAAATTGCACTATCTAACCCTAGTTGAGGCGCAAACAAAACGCTCAAAAAACGCCACAAAGCGCAGGCGCGCGCGCACACGACAACGGGGAACTGCAGACATCAAAAACACCACCAATGCTCTGCAACGTCCAGACCCTGCCGCCCGACCTCCAAAAATCCATGGAAACATAAAAAAAAAGCAAAATTGAGCTAACCCTAGCTAACCCCCTAACCCTCTAGGGTTAGCCCTAACCATACCCGTTAGCTCGATTTTCGACTCTAACCCTAGTTGAGACAAGTTTAGGTGAAAATGACCCAAAACGAGCTAAACTAGGGTGAAAAAACGTCCTTTTATACCTCTCAAAAACAAAACCAACCACAACAGAACAAAAACCACTCCCACGACAAAACAAACAGCGCACAAAGACCACAGCAATGACAGTAAACAATAACAAATCCCCCAAATAATTAAATAAGATTGAAAAGAATAAATTGCACTATCTAACCCTAGTTGAGGCGCAAACAAAACGCTCAAAAAACGCCACAAAACGCAGACGCGCGCACACGACAACGGGGAACTGCAGACATTAGAAACACCACCAATGCTCTGCAACGTCCAGACCCTGCCGCGCGACCTCCAAAAACCCATGGAAACATCCAAAAGTAGCAAAATTGAGCTAACCCTAGCTAACCCCCTAACCCTCTAGGGTTAGCCCTAACCATACCCGTTAGCTAGATTTTCGACCCTAACCCTAGCTAAGACCAGTTTAGGTCAAAATGACCCCAAACGAGCTAAACTAGGGTGAAAAAACGTCCTTTTTATACCTCTTTCCTCAGAATGCACACTCCCAGGGGTAACAAAGGCCATTTCTACCTCTTTCCACACCTCGTTCTTACGAAATAATTTTACCATTGGAGAAAGTGCCCTAAATTGACACAAAAGAGTTCCAAACAAAACCAACCACAACAGAACAAAAAACACTCCCAAAACAAAACAAACAGCGCACAAAGACCATAGCAGTCACAGTAAACAATAACGAATCCCCAAATAATGAAAGAAGATTGACAAAAATAAATTGCACTATCTAACCCTAGTTGAGGCGCAAACAAAACGCTAAAAAAACGCCACAAAGCGCAGGCGCGCGCGCACACGACAACGGGGAACTGCAGACATCAAAAACACCACCAATGCTCTGCAACGTCCAGACCCTGCCGCCCGACCTCCAAAAATCCATGGAAACATAAAAAAAAAGCAAAATTGAGCTAACCCTAGCTAACCCCTAACCCTCTAGGGTTAGCCCTAACCATACCCGTTAGCTCGATTTTCGACTCTAACCCTAGTTGAGACAAGTTTAGGTGAAAATGACCCAAAACGAGCTAAACTAGGGTGAAAAAACGTCCTTTTATACCTCTCAAAAACAAAACCAACCACAACAGAACAAAAACCACTCCCACGACAAAACAAACAGCGCACAAAGACCACAGCAATGACAGTAAACAATAACAAATCCCCCAAATAATTAAATAAGATTGAAAAGAATAAATTGCACTATCTAATCCTAGTTGAGGCGCAAACAAAACGCTCAAAAAACGCCACAAAACGCAGACGCGCGCACACGACAACGGGGAACTGCAGACATTAGAAACACCACCAATGCTCTGCAACGTCCAGACCCTGCCGCGAGACCTCCAAAAACCCATGGAAACATCCAAAAATAGCAAAATTGAGCTAACCCTAGCTAACCCCCTAACCCTCTAGGGTTAGCCCTAACCATACCCGTTAGCTAGATTTTCGACCCTAACCCTAGCTAAGACCAGTTTAGGTCAAAATGACCCCAAACGAGCTAAACTAGGGTGAAAAAACGTCCTTTTTATACCTCTTTCCTCAGAATGCACACTCCCAGGGGTAACAAAGGCCATTTCTACCTCTTTCCACACCTCGTTCTTACGAAATAATTTTACCATTGGAGAAAGTGCCCTAAATTGACACAAAAGAGTTCCAAACAAAACCAACCACAACAGAACAAAAAACACTCCCAAAACAAAACAAACAGCGCACAAAGACCATAGCAGTCACAGTAAACAATAACGAATCCCCAAATAATGAAAGAAGATTGACAAAAATAAATTGCACTATCTAACCCTAGTTGAGGCGCAAACAAAACGCTAAAAAAACGCCACAAAGCGCAGGCGCGCGCGCACACGACAACGGGGAACTGCAGACATCAAAAACACCACCAATGCTCTGCAACGTCCAGACCCTGCCGCCCGACCTCCAAAAATCCATGGAAACATAAAAAAAAGCAAAATTGAGCTAACCCTAGCTAACCCCTAACCCTCTAGGGTTAGCCCTAACCATACCCGTTAGCTCGATTTTCGACTCTAACCCTAGTTGAGACAAGTTTAGGTGAAAATGACCCAAAACGAGCTAAACTAGGGTGAAAAAACGTCCTTTTATACCTCTCAAAAACAAAACCAACCACAACAGAACAAAAACCACTCCCACGACAAAACAAACAGCGCACAAAGACCACAGCAATGACAGTAAACAATAACAAATCCCCCAAATAATTAAATAAGATTGAAAAGAATAAATTGCACTATCTAACCCTAGTTGAGGCGCAAACAAAACGCTCAAAAAACGCCACAAAACGCAGACGCGCGCACACGACAACGGGGAACTGCAGACATTAGAAACACCACCAATGCTCTGCAACGTCCAGACCCTGCCGCGAGACCTCCAAAAACCCATGGAAACATCCAAAAATAGCAAAATTGAGCTAACCCTAGCTAACCCCCTAACCCTCTAGGGTTAGCCCTAACCATACCCGTTAGCTAGATTTTCGACCCTAACCCTAGCTAAGACCAGTTTAGGTCAAAATGACCCCAAACGAGCTAAACTAGGGTGAAAAAACGTCCTTTTTATACCTCTTTCCTCAGAATGCACACTCCCAGGGGTAACAAAGGCCATTTCTACCTCTTTCCACACCTCGTTCTTACGAAATAATTTTACCATTGGAGAAAGTGCCCTAAATTGACACAAAAGAGTTCCAAACAAAACCAACCACAACAGAACAAAAAACACTCCCAAAACAAAACAAACAGCGCACAAAGACCATAGCAGTCACAGTAAACAATAACGAATCCCCAAATAATGAAAGAAGATTGACAAAAATAAATTGCACTATCTAACCCTAGTTGAGGCGCAAACAAAACGCTAAAAAAACGCCACAAAGCGCAGGCGCGCGCGCACACGACAACGGGGAACTGCAGACATCAAAAACACCACCAATGCTCTGCAACGTCCAGACCCTGCCGCCAGACCTCCAAAAATCCATGGAAACATAAAAAAAGCAAAATTGAGCTAACCCTAGCTAACCCCTAACCCTCTAGGGTTAGCCCTAACCATACCCGTTAGCTCGATTTTCGACTCTAACCCTAGTTGAGACAAGTTTAGGTCAAAATGACCCCAAACGAGCTAAACTAGGGTGAAAGAAAGTCCTTTTTATACCTCTTTCCTCAGAATGCACACTCCCAGGGGTAACAAAGGCCATTTCTACCTCTTTCCACACCTCGTTCTTACGAAATAATTTTACCATTGGAGAAAGTGCCCTAAATTGACACAAAAGAGTTCCAAACAAAACCAACCACAACAGAACAAAAACCACTCCCAAAACAAAACAAACAGCGCACAAAGACCATAGCAGTCACAGTAAACAATAACGAATCCCCAAATAATGAAAGAAGATTGACAAAAATAAATTGCACTATCTAACCCTAGTTGAGGCGCAAACAAAACGCTCAAAAAACGCCACAAAGCGCAGGCGCGCGCGCACACGACAACGGGGAACTGCAGACATCAAAAACACCACCAATGCTCTGCAACGTCCAGACCCTGCCGCCCGACCTCCAAAAATCCATGGAAACATAAAAAAAAAGCAAAATTGAGCTAACCCTAGCTAACCCCTAACCCTCTAGGGTTAGCCCTAACCATACCCGTTAGCTCGATTTTCGACTCTAACCCTAGTTGAGACAAGTTTAGGTGAAAATGACCCCAAACGAGCTAAACTAGGGTGAAAAAACGTCCTTTTATACCTCTCAAAAACAAAACCAACCACAACAGAACAAAAACCACTCCCACGACAAAACAAACAGCGCACAAAGACCACAGCAATGACAGTAAACAATAACAAATCCCCCAAATAATTAAATAAGATTGAAAAGAATAAATTGCACTATCTAACCCTAGTTGAGGCGCAAACAAAACGCTCAAAAAACGCCACAAAACGCAGACGCGCGCACACGACAACGGGGAACTGCAGACATCACAAACACCACCAATGCTCTGCAACGTCCCGACCCTGCCGCGCGACCTCCAAAAACCCATGGAAACATCCAAAAATAGCAAAATTGAGCTAACCCTAGCTAACCCCCTAACCCTCTAGGGTTAGCCCTAACCATACCCGTTAGCTAGATTTTCGACCCTAACCCTAGCTAAGACCAGTTTAGGTCAAAATGACCCCAAACGAGCTAAACTAGGGTGAAAAAACGTCCTTTTTATACCTCTTTCCTCAGAATGCACACTCCCAGGGGTAACAAAGGCCATTTCTACCTCTTTCCACACCTCGTTCTTACGAAATAATTTTACCATTGGAGAAAGTGCCCTAAATTGACACAAAAGAGTTCCAAACAAAACCAACCACAACAGAACAAAAAACACTCCCAAAACAAAACAAACAGCGCACAAAGACCATAGCAGTCACAGTAAACAATAACGAATCCCCAAATAATGAAAGAAGATTGACAAAAATTAATTGCACTATCTAACCCTAGTTGAGGCGCAAACAAAACGCTCAAAAAACGCCACAAAGCGCAGGCGCGCGCGCACACGACAACGGGGAACTGCAGACATCAAAAACACCACCAATGCTCTGCAACGTCCAGACCCTGCCGCCCGACCTCCAAAAATCCATGGAAACATAAAAAAAAGCAAAATTGAGCTAACCCTAGCTAACCCCTAACCCTCTAGGGTTAGCCCTAACCATACCCGTTAGCTAGATTTTCGACTCTAACCCTAGTTGAGACAAGTTTAGGTCAAAATGACCCCAAACGAGCTAAACTAGGGTGAAAAAACGTCCTTTTTATACCTCTTTCCTCAGAATGCACACTCCCAGGGGTAACAAAGGCCATTTCTACCTCTTTCCACACCTCGTTCTTACGAAATAATTTTACCATTGGAGAAAGTGCCCTAAATTGACACAAAAGAGTTCCAAACAAAACCAACCACAACAGAACAAAAAACACTCCCAAAACAAAACAAACAGCGCACAAAGACCATAGCAGTCACAGTAAACAATAACGAATCCCCAAATAATGAAAGAAGATTGACAAAAATAAATTGCACTATCTAACCCTAGTTGAGGCGCAAACAAAACGCTCAAAAAACGCCACAAAGCGCAGGCGCGCGCGCACACGACAACGGGGAACTGCAGACATCAAAAACACCACCAATGCTCTGCAACGTCCAGACCCTGCCGCCCGACCTCCAAAAATCCATGGAAACATTAAAAAAAAGCAAAATTGAGCTAATCCTAGCTAAACCCCTAACCCTCTAGGGTTAGCCCTAACCATACCCGTTAGCTCGATTTTCGACTCTAACCCTAGTTGAGACAAGTTTAGGTGAAAATGACCCAAAACGAGCTAAACTTGGGTGAAAAAACGTCCTTTTATACCTCTCAAAAACAAAACCAACCACAACAGAACAAAAACCACTCCCACGACAAAACAAACAGCGCACAAAGACCACAGCAATGACAGTAAACAATAACAAATCCCCCAAATAATTAAATAAGATTGAAAAGAATAAATTGCACTATCTAACCCTAGTTGAGGCGCAAACAAAACGCTCAAAAAACGCCACAAAACGCAGACGCGCGCACACGACAACGGGGAACTGCAGACATTAGAAACACCACCAATGCTCTGCAACGTCCAGACCCTGCCGCGCGACCTCCAAAAACCCATGGAAACATCCAAAAATAGCAAAATTGAGCTAACCCTAGCTAACCCCCTAACCCTCTAGGGTTAGCCCTAACCATACCCGTTAGCTAGATTTTCGACCCTAACCCTAGCTAAGACCAGTTTAGGTCAAAATGACCCCAAACGAGCTAAACTAGGGTGAAAAAACGTCCTTTTTATACCTCTTTCCTCAGAATGCACACTCCCAGGGGTAACAAAGGCCATTTCTACCTCTTTCCACACCTCGTTCTTACGAAATAATTTTACCATTGGAGAAAGTGCCCTAAATTGACACAAAAGAGTTCCAAACAAAACCAACCACAACAGAACAAAAAACACTCCCAAAACAAAACAAACAGCGCACAAAGACCATAGCAGTCACAGTAAACAATAACGAATCCCCAAATAATGAAAGAAGATTGACAAAAATAAATTGCACTATCTAACCCTAGTTGAGGCGCAAACAAAACGCTCAAAAAACGCCACAAAGCGCAGGCGCGCGCGCACACGACAACGGGGAACTGCAGACATCAAAAACACCACCAATGCTCTGCAACGTCCAGACCCTGCCGCCCGACCTCCAAAAATCCATGGAAACATAAAAAAAAGCAAAATTGAGCTAACCCTAGCTAACCCCTAACCCTCTAGGGTTAGCCCTAACCATACCCGTTAGCTAGATTTTCGACTCTAACCCTAGTTGAGACAAGTTTAGGTCAAAATGACCCCAAACGAGCTAAACTAGGGTGAAAAAACGTCCTTTTTATACCTCTTTCCTCAGAATGCACACTCCCAGGGGTAACAAAGGCCATTTCTACCTCTTTCCACACCTCGTTCTTACGAAATAATTTTACCATTGGAGAAAGTGCCCTAAATTGACACAAAAGAGTTCCAAACAAAACCAACCACAACAGAACAAAAACCACTCCCAAAACAAAACAAACAGCGCACAAAGACCATAGCAGTCACAGTAAACAATAACGAATCCCCAAATAATGAAAGAAGATTGACAAAAATAAATTGCACTATCTAACCCTAGTTGAGGCGCAAACAAAACGCTCAAAAAACGCCACAAAACGCAGACGCGCGCACACGACAACGGGGAACTGCAGACATCACAAACACCACCAATGCTCTGCAACGTCCCGACCCTGCCGCGCGACCTCCAAAAACCCATGGAAACATCCAAAAATAGCAAAATTGAGCTAACCCTAGCTAACCCCCTAACCCTCTAGGGTTAGCCCTAACCATACCCGTTAGCTAGATTTTCGACCCTAACCCTAGCTAAGACCAGTTTAGGTCAAAATGACCCCAAACGAGCTAAACTAGGGTGAAAAAACGTCCTTTTTATACCTCTTTCCTCAGAATGCACACTCCCAGGGGTAACAAAGGCCATTTCTACCTCTTTCCACACCTCGTTCTTACGAAATAATTTTACCATTGGAGAAAGTGCCCTAAATTGACACAAAAGAGTTCCAAACAAAACCAACCACAACAGAACAAAAACCACTCCCAAAACAAAACAAACAGCGCACAAAGACCATAGCAGTCACAGTAAACAATAACGAATCCCCAAATAATGAAAGAAGATTGACAAAAATAAATTGCACTATCTAACCCTAGTTGAGGCGCAAACAAAACGCTCAAAAAACGCCACAAAGCGCAGGCGCGCGCGCACACGACAACGGGGAACTGCAGACATCAAAAACACCACCAATGCTCTGCAACGTCCAGACCCTGCCGCGCGACCTCCAAAAATCCATGGAAACATTAAAAAAAAGCAAAATTGAGCTAACCCTAGCTAAACCCCTAACCCTCTAGGGTTAGCCCTAACCATACCCGTTAGCTCGATTTTCGACTCTAACCCTAGTTGAGACAAGTTTAGGTGAAAATGACCCAAAACGAGCTAAACTAGGGTGAAAAAACGTCCTTTTATACCTCTCAAAAACAAAACCAACCACAACAGAACAAAAACCACTCCCACGACAAAACAAACAGCGCACAAAGACCACAGCAATGACAGTAAACAATAACAAATCCCCCAAATAATTAAATAAGATTGAAAAGAATAAATTGCACTATCTAACCCTAGTTGAGGCGCAAACAAAACGCTCAAAAAACGCCACAAAACGCAGACGCGCGCACACGACAACGGGGAACTGCAGACATTAGAAACACAACCAATGCTCTGCAACGTCCCGACCCTGCCGCGCGACCTCCAAAAACCCATGGAAACATCCAAAAATAGCAAAATTGAGCTAACCCTAGCTAACCCCCTAACCCTCTAGGGTTAGCCCTAACCATACCCGTTAGCTAGATTTTCGACCCTAACCCTAGCTAAGACCAGTTTAGGTCAAAATGACCCCAAACGAGCTAAACTAGAGTGAAAAAACGTCCTTTTTATACCTCTTTCCTCAGAATGCACACTCCCAGGGGTAACAAAGGCCATTTCTACCTCTTTCCACACCTCGTTCTTACGAAATAATTTTACCATTGGAGAAAGTGCCCTAAATTGACACAAAAGAGTTCCAAACAAAACCAACCACAACAGAACAAAAAACACTCCCAAAACAAAACAAACAGCGCACAAAGACCATAGCAGTCACAGTAAACAATAACGAATCCCCAAATAATGAAAGAAGATTGACAAAAATAAATTGCACTATCTAACCCTAGTTGAGGCGCAAACAAAACGCTCAAAAAACGCCACAAAGCGCAGGCGCGCGCGCACACGACAACGGGGAACTGCAGACATCAAAAACACCACCAATGCTCTGCAACGTCCAGACCCTGCCGCCCGACCTCCAAAAATCCATGGAAACATTAAAAAAAAGCAAAATTGAGCTACCCTAGCTAAACCCCTAACCCTCTAGGGTTAGCCCTAACCATACCCGTTAGCTCGATTTTCGACTCTAACCCTAGTTGAGACAAGTTTAGGTGAAAATGACCCAAAACGAGCTAAACTAGGGTGAAAAAACGTCCTTTTATACCTCTCAAAAACAAAACCAACCACAACAGAACAAAAACCACTCCCACGACAAAACAAACAGCGCACAAAGACCACAGCAATGACAGTAAACAATAACAAATCCCCCAAATAATTAAATAAGATTGAAAAGAATAAATTGCACTATCTAACCCTAGTTGAGGCGCAAACAAAACGCTCAAAAAACGCCACAAAACGCAGACGCGCGCACACGACAACGGGGAACTGCAGACATTAGAAACACAACCAATGCTCTGCAACGTCCCGACCCTGCCGCGCGACCTCCAAAAACCCATGGAAACATCCAAAAATAGCAAAATTGAGCTAACCCTAGCTAACCCCCTAACCCTCTAGGGTTAGCCCTAACCATACCCGTTAGCTAGATTTTCGACCCTAACCCTAGCTAAGACCAGTTTAGGTCAAAATGACCCCAAACGAGCTAAACTAGAGTGAAAAAACGTCCTATTTATACCTCTTTCCTCAGAATGCACACTCCCAGGGGTAACAAAGGCCATTTCTACCTCTTTCCACACCTCGTTCTTACGAAATAATTTTACCATTGGAGAAAGTGCCCTAAATTGACACAAAAGAGTTCCAAACAAAACCAACCACAACAGAACAAAAAACACTCCCGAAACAAAACAAACAGCGCACAAAGACCATAGCAGTCACAGTAAACAATAACGAATCCCCAAATAATGAAAGAAGATTGACAAAAATAAATTGCACTATCTAACCCTAGTTGAGGCGCAAACAAAACGCTCAAAAAACGCCACAAAACGCAGACGCGCGCACACGACAACGGGGAACTGCAGACATCACAAACACCACCAATGCTCTGCAACGTCCCGACCCTGCCGCGCGACCTCCAAAAACCCATGGAAACATCCAAAAATAGCAAAATTGAGCTAACCCTAGCTAACCCCCTAACCCTCTAGGGTTAGCCCTAACCATACCCGTTAGCTAGATTTTCGACCCTAACCCTAGCTAAGACCAGTTTAGGTCAAAATGACCCCAAACGAGCTAAACTAGGGTGAAAAAACGTCCTTTTTATACCTCTTTCCTCAGAATGCACACTCCCAGGGGTAACAAAGGCCATTTCTACCTCTTTCCACACCTCGTTCTTACGAAATAATTTTACCATTGGAGAAAGTGCCCTAAATTGACACAAAAGAGTTCCAAACAAAACCAACCACAACAGAACAAAAAACACTCCCAAAACAAAACAAACAGCGCACAAAGACCATAGCAGTCACAGTAAACAATAACGAATCCCCAAATAATGAAAGAAGATTGACAAAAATAAATTGCACTATCTAACCCTAGTTGAGGCGCAAACAAAACGCTCAAAAAACGCCACAAAGCGCAGGCGCGCGCGCACACGACAACGGGGAACTGCAGACATCAAAAACACCACCAATGCTCTGCAACGTCCAGACCCTGCCGCCCGACCTCCAAAAATCCATGGAAACATTAAAAAAAAGCAAAATTGAGCTAACCCTAGCTAAACCCCTAACCCTCTAGGGTTAGCCCTAACCATACCCGTTAGCTCGATTTTCGACTCTAACCCTAGTTGAGACAAGTTTAGGTGAAAATGACCCAAAACGAGCTAAACTAGGGTGAAAAAACGTCCTTTTATACCTCTCAAAAACAAAACCAACCACAACAGAACAAAAACCACTCCCACGACAAAACAAACAGCGCACAAAGACCACAGCAATGACAGTAAACAATAACAAATCCCCCAAATAATTAAATAAGATTGAAAAGAATAAATTGCACTATCTAACCCTAGTTGAGGCGCAAACAAAACGCTCAAAAAACGCCACAAAACGCAGACGCGCGCACACGACAACGGGGAACTGCAGACATTAGAAACACAACCAATGCTCTGCAACGTCCCAACCCTGCCGCGCGACCTCCAAAAACCCATGGAAACATCCAAAAATAGCAAAATTGAGCTAACCCTAGCTAACCCCCTAACCCTCTAGGGTTAGCCCTAACCATACCCGTTAGCTAGATTTTCGACCCTAACCCTAGCTAAGACCAGTTTAGGTCAAAATGACCCCAAACGAGCTAAACTAGAGTGAAAAAACGTCCTTTTTATACCTCTTTCCTCAGAATGCACACTCCCAGGGGTAACAAAGGCCATTTCTACCTCTTTCCACACCTCGTTCTTACGAAATAATTTTACCATTGGAGAAAGTGCCCTAAATTGACACAAAAGAGTTCCAAACAAAACCAACCACAACAGAACAAAAAACACTCCCAAAACAAAACAAACAGCGCACAAAGACCATAGCAGTCACAGTAAACAATAACGAATCCCCAAATAATGAAAGAAGATTGACAAAAATAAATTGCACTATCTAACCCTAGTTGAGGCGCAAACAAAACGCTCAAAAAACGCCACAAAGCGCAGGCGCGCGCGCACACGACAACGGGGAACTGCAGACATCAAAAACACCACCAATGCTCTGCAACGTCCAGACCCTGCCGCCCGACCTCCAAAAATCCATGGAAACATTAAAAAAAAGCAAAATTGAGCTAACCCTAGCTAAACCCCTAACCCTCTAGGGTTAGCCCTAACCATACCCGTTAGCTCGATTTTCGACTCTAACCCTAGTTGAGACAAGTTTAGGTGAAAATGACCCAAAACGAGCTAAACTAGGGTGAAAAAACGTCCTTTTATACCTCTTTCCTCAGAATGCACACTCCCAGGGGTAACAAAGGCCATTTCTACCTCTTTCCACACCTCGTTCTTACGAAATAATTTTACCATTGGAGAAAGTGCCCTAAATTGACACAAAAGAGTTCCAAACAAAACCAACCACAACAGAACAAAAAACACTCCCAAAACAAAACAAACAGCGCACAAAGACCACAGCAATGACAGTAAACAATAACAAATCCCCCAAATAATTAAATAAGATTGAAAAGAATAAATTGCACTATCTAACCCTAGTTGAGGCGCAAACAAAACGCTCAAAAAACGCCACAAAACGCAGACGCGCGCACACGACAACGGGGAACTGCAGACATCACAAACACCACCAATGCTCTGCAACGTCCCGACCCTGCCGCGCGACCTCCAAAAACCCATGGAAACATCCAAAAATAGCAAAATTGAGCTAACCCTAGCTAACCCCCTAACCCTCTAGGGTTAGCCCTAACCATACCCGTTAGCTAGATTTTCGACCCTAACCCTAGCTAAGACCAGTTTAGGTCAAAAACACCACCAATGCTCTGCAACGTCCAGACCCTGCCGCGCGACCTCCAAAAATCCATGAAACATTAAAAAAAAGCAAAATTGAGCTAACCCTAGCTAACCCCCTAACCCTCTAGGGTTAGCCCTAACCATACCCGTTAGCTAGATTTTCGACCCTAACCCTAGCTAAGACCAGTTTAGGTCAAAATGACCCCAAACGAGCTAAACTAGAGTGAAAAAACGTCCTTTTTATACCTCTTTCCTCAGAATGCACACTCCCAGGGGTAACAAAGGCCATTTCTACCTCTTTCCACACCTCGTTCTTACGAAATAATTTTACCATTGGAGAAAGTGCCCTAAATTGACACAAAAGAGTTCCAAACAAAACCAACCACAACAGAACAAAAAACACTCCCAAAACAAAACAAACAGCGCACAAAGACCATAGCAGTCACAGTAAACAATAACGAATCCCCAAATAATGAAAGAAGATTGACAAAAATAAATTGCACTATCTAACCCTAGTTGAGGCGCAAACAAAACGCTCAAAAAACGCCACAAAGCGCAGGCGCGCGCGCACACGACAACGGGGAACTGCAGACATCAAAAACACCACCAATGCTCTGCAACGTCCAGACCCTGCCGCCCGACCTCCAAAAATCCATGGAAACATTAAAAAAAAGCAAAATTGAGCTAACCCTAGCTAAACCCCTAACCCTCTAGGGTTAGCCCTAACCATACCCGTTAGCTCGATTTTCGACTCTAACCCTAGTTGAGACAAGTTTAGGTGAAAATGACCCAAAACGAGCTAAACTAGGGTGAAAAAACGTCCTTTTATACCTCTTTCCTCAGAATGCACACTCCCAGGGGTAACAAAGGCCATTTCTACCTCTTTCCACACCTCGTTCTTACGAAATAATTTTACCATTGGAGAAAGTGCCCTAAATTGACACAAAAGAGTTCCAAACAAAACCAACCACAACAGAACAAAAAACACTCCCAAAACAAAACAAACAGCGCACAAAGACCACAGCAATGACAGTAAACAATAACAAATCCCCCAAATAATTAAATAAGATTGAAAAGAATAAATTGCACTATCTAACCCTAGTTGAGGCGCAAACAAAACGCTCAAAAAACGCCACAAAACGCAGACGCGCGCACACGACAACGGGGAACTGCAGACATCACAAACACCACCAATGCTCTGCAACGTCCCGACCCTGCCGCGCGACCTCCAAAAACCCATGGAAACATCCAAAAATAGCAAAATTGAGCTAACCCTAGCTAACCCCCTAACCCTCTAGGGTTAGCCCTAACCATACCCGTTAGCTAGATTTTCGACCCTAACCCTAGCTAAGACCAGTTTAGGTCAAAAACACCACCAATGCTCTGCAACGTCCAGACCCTGCCGCGCGACCTCCAAAAATCCATGAAACATTAAAAAAAAGCAAAATTGAGCTAACCCTAGCTAACCCCCTAACCCTCTAGGGTTAGCCCTAACCATACCCGTTAGCTAGATTTTCGACCCTAACCCTAGCTAAGACCAGTTTAGGTCAAAATGACCCCAAACGAGCCAAACTAGGGTGAAAAAACGTCCTTTTTATACCTCTTTCCTCAGAATGCACACTCCCAGGGGTAACAAAGGCCATTTCTACCTCTTTTCACACCTCGTTCTTACGAAATAATTTTACCATTGGACAAGTGCCCTAAAATGACACAAAAGAGTTCCAAACATAACCAACCACAACAGAACAAAAACCACTCCCACAACAAAACAAACAGCGCACAAAGACCATAACAGTCACAGTAAACAATAACGAATCCCCAAATAATTAAACAAGATTGACAAAAATAAATTGCACTATCTAACCCTAGTTGAGGCGCAAACAAAACGCTCAAAAAACGCCACAAAGCGCAGGCGCGCGCGCACACGACAACGGGGAACTGCAGACATCAAAAACACCACCAATGCTCTGCAACGTCCAGACCCTGCCGCGCGACCTCCAAAAATCCATGGAAACATAAAAAAAAGCAAAATTGAGCTAACCCTAGCTAACCCCCTAACCCTCTAGGGTTAGCCCTAACCATACCAGTTAGCTCGATTTTCGACTCTTACCCTAGTTGAGACCAGTTTAGGTGAAAATGACCCCAAACGAGCTAAACTAGGGTGAAAAAACGTCCTTTTATACCTCTCAAAAACAAAACCAACCACAACAGAACAAAAACCACTCCCACGACAAAACAAACAGCGCACAAAGACCACAGCAATGACGGTAAACAATAACAAATCCCCCAAATAATTAAATAAGATTGAAAAGAATAAATTGCACTATCTAACCCTAGTTGAGGCGCAAACAAAACGCTCAAAAAACGCCACAAAACGCGGGCGCGCGCACACGACAACGGGGAACTGCAGACATCAGAAACACCACCAATGCTCTGCAACGTCCCGACCCTGCCGCGCGACCTCCAAAAACCCATGAGCTAACCCTAGCTAACCCCCTAACCCTCTAGGGTTAGCCCTAACCATACCCGTTAGCTAGATTTTCGACCCTAACCCTAGCTAAGACCAGTTTAGGTCAAAATGACCCCAAACGAGCCAAACTAGGGTGAAAAAACGTCCTTTTATACCTCTCAAAAACAAAACCAACCACAACAGAACAAAAACCACTCCCAAAACAAAACAAACAGCGCACAAAGACCACAGCAATGACAGTAAACAATAACAAATCCCCCAAATAATTAAACAAGATTGACAAAAATAAATTGCACTATCTTACCCTAGTTGAGGCGCAAACAAAACGCTCAAAAAACGCCACAAAGCGCAGGCGCGCGCGCACACGACAACGGTGATCTGCAGACATCAAAAACACCACCAATGCTCTGCAACGTCCCGACCCTGCCGCGCGACCTCCAAAAACCCATGGAAACATCCAAAAATAGCAAAATTGAGCTAACCCTAGCTAACCCCCTAACCCTCTAGGGTCAGCCCTAACCATACCCGTTAGCTAGATTTTCGACCCTAACCCTAGCTAAGACCAGTTTAGGTCAAAAACACCACCAATGCTCTGCAACGTCCAGACCCTGCCGCGCGACCTCCAAAAATCCATGGAAACATTAAAAAAAAGCAAAATTGAGCTAACCCTAGCTAACCCCCTAACCCTCTAGGGTTAGCCCTAACCATACCCGTTAGCTCGATTTTCGACTCTAACCCTAGCTAAGACCAGTTTAGGTGAAAATGACCCCAAACGAGCCAAACTAGGGTGAAAAAACGTCCTTTTATACCTCTCAAAAACAAAACCAACCACAACAGAAGAAAAACCACTCCCACGACAAAACAAACAGCGCACAAAGACCACAGCAATGACTGTAAACAATAACAAATCACCAAAATATTTAAATAAGATTGAAAAGAATAAATTGCACTATCTAACCCTAGTTGAGGCGCAAACAAAACGCTCAAAAAACGCCACAAAACGCAGGCGCGCGCACACGACAACGGGGAACTGCAGACATCAAAAACACCACCAATGCTCTGCAACGTCCCGTCCCCGCCGCGCAACCTCCAAAAACCCATGGAAACATAAAAAAAAGCAAAATCGAGCTAACCCTAGCTTACCCCCTAACCCTCTAGGGTTAGCCCTAACCATACCCGTTAGCTAGATGTTCGACCCTAACCCTAGCTAAGACCAGTTTAGGTCAAAATGACCCCAAACGAGCTAAACTAGGGTGAAAAAACGTCTTTTTTATACCTCTTTCCTCAGAATGCACACTCCCAGGGGTAACAAAGGCGATTTCTATCTCTTTCCACACCTCGTTCTTACGAAATAATTTTACCATTGGACAAGTGCCCTACAATTACACAAAAGAGTTCCAAACAAAACCAACCACAACAGAACAAAAAACACTACCTAAACAAAACAAACAGCGCACAAAGACCATAGCAGTCACAGTAAACAATAACGAGTGAGTGAGTGAGTGAAATTTAACGTCACATCGGCAATATTTCAGCCATATCGTGACGAAACAGTTATAATATTTATATTTTCATTTAATTAAAAAGCTGTCAACGATGGACAGTAAGATAACTAGAGTATCACAGTTTCGATGTTAAAACTAGTTGAGAATAGTTAAAAGAATAAATTTTCATTCAACAATACAATATAAAAATGGGCTAGAGATCACCAGCAACCAAAGTTAGGCCACCTCACTAGGGACCGTGGGGACTTACATTACTTTTGCTACCTGCACGGCTCCCCAGCAGGATTTATACCAACCCTTCAGCTGCTGGTGATGGGAAGCAATTAAGCCAACACTTAAAATAAACAAATATACTACGTTTAAAACCGATGTAAGAATAAATGTACTTTGAATGATGTGGTCTTACATATCCTCTCAGGGGGACAATAATTTTACGCTACTTCAACCCCCTTAGAGGATATAGCCACTAACAATCTAAGTTACAAATTATACATTACCAATATAAAATATAGCTATTTACACAATTCAAAATTTATCAATAAGTTCAATTTCTTTTAAAAAGCCAATAATTAAATGAGTGAGTGAGTGAGTGAGTTATTATTTAAAGTCACAGCGGCAATATTTCAGCCATATCGTGACTTGAACAAGGTATAGCTTATACAAACAAAACAAAAAACTGTCGTCAAAGGACAGTACAACAACTAGCAAGATATCACAGATTATAACTTTAAAACTAGTTTTAGAACAATAAAATGATTGGATTATGACAGACGACACATCAGAAAAACAGGCTATTGATCACCAACAACTAAAGGTAGGCCACCATACCAGGGACCAAGGGGGCTTACAGTACTTTTGCTACCTGCATGGACCCCGGCAGGATTTACACCAACCCTTCAGTTATTGGTGAATGTGGAGAATTTAGCCAAAATTAAAATAAACAATCATTCTACGATTAAAAACCTGGCATATATGAATTACTTTGAATGAAGTGGGCTTACGCACCCTCTCAGGGGGACAATAATTTTACGCTACTTCAACCCCGATCAAGGGTACAACCACTAACAATCTCAGTTCAGAATTTTATAGTACCAATTTATAAAATATATAACTTTCTACATCAAAATTTATTAAGCAATTCAATTTCTTTTAAAAAATCAATGATTAAATGAGAGTTTATGTTAAAAAGATCCTTGAGTGATGAAACTTTGAAATAGTTATCCCTTGTGATGGAAAAATCAATACAGTCAAGCAGGACATGCTTGACTGTGATCCTTTCATCACAAGGGATGCAGAAGGGAGGATCTTCACCTTTTAAAATATATTCCTGAGTGTAACGGGAATGGCCAATACGACATCGTCTTAAAATGACCTCTTCAAATCTGGACTGACAACCCAAGTAGGTATAACCGATATTTGCTTTTATTGCATGTAGTTTATTTATACCTACTTGAGTGTCCCACTTCTTCTGCATTAGATCTCTGATGTAACATCTAATAACAGGTTTATAATCACTGTATGGTAGAAGAAGTGGTGTCACAGATTTGCTGAGTGCTGCTTTTGCAGCAGCATCAGCCATTGTATTACCAACAATTCCAACATGGCTCGGCAACCAACAAAAGACGATGTCGTATTGGGCAGTGGCGAGAACATTATACAATTCTAAAATATCAAGAAGCAGTGGATGATCTGAAGAACAATTATGTATGGCCTGAAGGCATGACAATGAATCAGAAAAGATTATGAACTGTTGAGATGATTGGTTTTGAATGTATTCCAATGCTGTAAGAATAGCATTGGCCTCAGCCGTAAAAATAGAACTATTACCAGGAATTCGTGAAGACACTCTTTTAGATCCAATGACAGTGGCACTTGAAACTTTGCCACCGTCCTTTGAACCATCGGTAAAAATAGAGCGATGAGAATCATATTTTGACCTTAATTGGGCATATTCTTGTTGATATACCAATGGGTTTGTGTCAGATTTCTTTAGGGTAGTTAGTGTTAGGTCTACCTCTGGTTTAACTAGTTGCCAAGGAGGTGTAGACAGTAGCCGGGTAGGTGAGATAATAGAAAGATCAATATTAGCTGCTGTAATATGTGGCTGAATTCTGAACCCTAGTGGAGGAACAAGTGTTGGTTTTGATTGAAATAATGTGGCATACATGGGATTAAACACACACTCATATGCTGGATTCGAAGGATTTGAGTACAATTTAGTCACATATTGTAACGAAAGTTTGATTCGACGTTGTTTTAGAGATGGCTCATCGGCCTCTACATATAAGCTATCGACTGGTGATGTTCTAAAGGCACCAAGACAAAGTCTCAGGCCTTGATGATGTACTGAATCTAATAATTTTAAGTTGCTTTTACAGGCCCCACCATAAATGATGGAGCCATAATCGAGTTTGGAACGGATAAGAGAACGATATAAATGAAGGAGAGTTGTCTGATCCCCTCCCCATTTTGAATGAGAAACGACTTTCAACAAGTCAATTGCCTTCAGACATTTAGTCTTCAGATATTTGATATGTGGTAAAAATGTTAGATGATTATCGAATATAATACCCAAGAACTTGGCTTCCTTAACAACTTTAATAGGAAAACCAGCCAAAAATAGTTCAGGGTCTTTATGCGGCTTATATTTGCGGCAAAAATGGATACAGTTTGTTTTGACTTTGGAGAACTTAAACCCATTCTCTAGACACCATTTCTGTATTTTATTGAGGCATAATTGTAGCTGTCTCTCAATAGTGTGCATATTTTTACCACGACAAGATATATTAAAATCATCTACGAAAAGTGACCCATCCACTGCATCATTTAAAACTTTTGAAAGACTATTGATTTTAATACTAAATAGAGTAACTGACAAAATACTTCCTTGTGGGACACCCTGCTCCTGATTATAATGGTCAGACAAGGTTGAACCCACTCGGACTTGAAATTGCCTGCCGGTTAAAAACTGTGATATAAAATGTGGTAAGCGGCCTCTCAGACCAAACTCGTGTAAATCTTTTAAAATGCCATGTTTCCAGGTAGTGTCGTAAGCTTTCTCAAGATCGAAAAATATTGACACTGCATGTTGTTTGTTAACAATAGCATTTTTCACAAACGATTCCAATCGTACTAAATGATCAATAGTACTACGATTTTTGCGGAAACCACATTGAATATTTGTTAGTAGGTTATTGGTTTCTAAGAACCAAACTAAACGATTATTTACCATTCGCTCCATGGTTTTACATACGCAGCTTGTTAAGGATATAGGACGGTAATTTGATGGATCTGTATGATCCCGACCAGGTTTTTGGATAGGGACTACAATGGCATTATGCCAAGAAGGAGGAAAATTCCCCGACGTCCATATTTGGTCAAATATATCTAAAAGTGTTTCTAGACATGATATAGGCAAATGTTTTAGGAGCTGATAGTGAATATTATCAGCACCAGCCGCTGTATCATGAGCTTGCCCTAGGGCTGTAAGTAGCTCATGGAAGGAAAATACTTCATTATAGTCCTCCCCATTATCAGAGTTAAAATTAACAGTTTTCTTTTCCTGTTGTTTCTGATATTTTATGAATTCAGGGACATAATTAGACGATGATGAATGTTTTGCCAATGTTTCACCAAGTTTATTGGCAATGTCTGATTTATCAGTTAATAACTGATCACCTTCCTTAAGATGGTGAACAGAAGACTTTGATCCTTTGCCTTTTTTGTTCCATACTTTGGATATAGGAGTACGTGAATTTATCCTGGAGACGTAGTTCCTCCAAGATTGGCGCTTATTTTGTTTATAAGCCCGCCTGGCTTTTGCATTTGTAATTTTTACTTGATCTAAATTATGAACTGTGGGATGTCGGCGGAAGAACTTTTCCGCTTTCTTCCTACACTTCCGTGCCTGTTTACATTCGTAGGTAAACCATGGTTTGCGAATATGAGGATTTGCAGAGGACTTTGGAATTGCCTCATCAGCTATTGCATGGAGGTGATCTGAAAACAATTGAATCGGATCTTCAACATTCTGAAAATGATGAGGGATTAATTTTGCAGTACACAATGTTTCATACAATGACCAATTGGCCTTTGTAAAATTCCACCTGGATGTGGAGATTTCAGGATTCGGGTTCACAGATTTAAGAATGGTGGGAAAGTGATCGCTTCCACAGAGGTCATCATGGACAAGCCATTCAAACTCGTTAAAGAGATTTGAATCTGTGAGAGACAGATCAAGTGCTGAGTATGTTCCAGTGGCAGGATGTAAATAGGTGTTCGAATCATCATTACATATACACAAATTATTATCAGAAATGAATTCCTCAAGTATTTTCCCTTTATTGTTTGTGGTAACACTTCCCCACAGGGGGTTGTGTCCATTCAGATCCCCCACAATGATACATGGCTTGGGGAGCTGATCATATAGATTTTGAAGATCAGATTGTCGAAGCAAAGTAGATGGAGGAATATACAAGGAACACAGAGTAAAGACAATGTTCAAAGTTAAACGAACAGCAACAGCTTGAAGATTTGAATTGAGAGCAACAGGGCTGTGAATCACGCCCTGTCTAACCAAGATAGACGACCCTCCAGTTGCTTTGTCACCTGGGGGGGAATATGAATGATGACAGTTATACTGCCTAATATCAAATTTATCTGTACTTTTAAGGTATGTCTCCTGTAGACATAAAGCAGACGGTTTGAGATCCTGTATCAATAATTGAAGGTCATTAAAATTATTCCTAAGTCCTCTACAATTCCATTGGAGTATAGTAGGTGAATGACTCATGGTGGTTCAATAGGCGACCTCTCACGTGAACGTGAGGGTTGAGAACTCCCATCAGTATGCTGTGAGGATGGAGTTACTTCCATATCCAGAGCACTGTAAGAGTTGTGGATAGGCACCTCTGAAAGGTCGAGATTCCTGGATGATTTATTTCTTTGTGACTTTTTCTTTTCATTTTTTTTCCGATGGACAGATTCAGTAGCAGGTCGTTCAAGTACTAAGTCAGGAGGAGTCTGACTCTCTGCCTGAGATGTTGTAGGTGGTGCTAATGTAGGAGCATTAGATTTGTCAAGCTCGATATCAGTTGTAGTTGCCACGGGTCGATCAGATTTGACCCAAGTCAATTCCGTCTGACACGAGACAGAAGAAGATTGAACTGGCTTAGTGATAGCAGCAGAGTAGTTAAGGGTTGATTGATGTGGTGACTGAGATTGAAAGAGTTGTCTAGCCTCTCCAAAGGTGACGTTTTTTTCACATTTTATTTTCAGTATTTTTGATTCATTTTGCCATACAGGGCAGAGTTTAGAGGATGCCATATGTTTTCCATCACAGTTTACACATTTGAGTGTTTGCTGGCAATCAGTACTGTCATGGTTGTCACCACAACGTTGGCAAACAACGGAGCGAGTACATGATTTAGAGCCATGGCCAAAATGTTGACACCTAAAGCACCGGAGTGGATTGGGGACATACACCTCCACTCCGATGTTGACGTAACCAGATTTGATTGACTGAGGTAATGAAGATCTACAAAATGTGAATAGGTAGGTGTTAGTCTTTTCAATAGTTGAATCGTCCTTCTTTCTTGTGAAACGTTTCACAGAAGACACACCTTGATTTACCAATTCATCTGCTATTTCTTGTTCTGACATGTCGGACAAGGAACGAGTCCTGTCACGAACAATGCCTCTGCAAGAGTTGAGTGTACGGTGTTCAGTAACAACAACCTCAACATTGGCAAATGTACTTACTGATAATAGATTGAGGGATTGTTGTTTTCTGACACATTCAACAAGAAGGGAGCCAGAACGAAGTCGGGTCACATTTTTAACATCACCACAATAGCCATGGATTGCCTTAGAAATGGCAAAGGGATTAAGTTTGATAGGTTGATGATCTTTAGCTTCGATCACGAGGAATCGAGCCCAGGAATCAAAATTTGCAACAGCCTCATCAGATGAGCCTGATTCTAAATGTCGACGCTTTGAACCAGAATGATTGTGAGCCATGGTGAAATAAAAGTGTTTCAGCATACCTGTTCCCCACCCACCATGGAGTGTCAACAAGGACAGTGTTGTAGCGCATCGGATTTCCAGCATGCAAACACCAGGGATACAGGGATGTTATACTCCAGCAAATATGACTTGAATAGCTATATTTATCTACCAGATGTAGTGCCAGGCAGGTTCAGTCCATGACAAGAAACTGGAGACATACAGAATACAGAGGTCAACATCACCAGATTGGCCCATGAGCCACCGCCTTCTGGCGTAAGACTCTAGGCAATTTATTCCATCAAAAATTGGTAATTCATACAAAGTATGCATGGCCAAGTCCAAAATATACATTATAATACAACACATGAGTGCATATACAATATTACGCACAGGGCCTGGCATGACCAGCCGATTGATAAGACCGGGCCCATCTTACCACCCGTCTAGGCGAAGTAAGGGTCGAAGTAGTGTGTTGGGCAAAGGAACACAGTTCCAGGAACCAGTGCCCTCAACTACCAGACTCCCGTCCTCCGCCGACACAGGGACGCAACCCACGGCAAACAGGTTGCCCATTTTAGTCGCCTCATACGACAAGCAATGGGAGGCTGTGGAAATATTCTGCCCCGGTTCCACACGGGGGAAGAGCTATTCGCATTACCCAGCACTCACCACGAGGAGGTTGCTCTTCACGAGTGCCTAAACAATAACGAATCCCCAAATAATTAAACAAGATTGACAAAAATAAATTGCACTATCTAACCCTAGTTGAGGCGCAAACAAAACGCTCAAAAAACGCCACAAAACGCTGGCGTGCGAGCACACGACAAAGGGGAACTGCAGACATCAGAAACACCACCAATGCTCTGCAACGTCCCGACCCTGCCGCGAGACCTCCAAAAACCCATGGAAACATCCAAAAATAGCAAAATTGAGCTAACCCTAGCTACCCCCCTAACCCTCTAGGGTTAGCCCTAACCATACCCGTTAGCTCGATTTTCGACTCTAACCCTAGCTAAGACCAACGCAGGCGCGCGCGCACACGGTAACGGGAAACTGCAGACATAAAAAACACCACCAATGCTCTGCAACGTCCCGAGCCTGCCGCTCGACGTCCAAAAATGCATGGAAACATAAAAAAAGGCAAAATCAAGCTAACCCTAGTTAACCCCTAACCCTCTAGGGTTAGACCTAACCATACCCGTTAGCTCGATTTTCGACTCTAACCCTAGCTAAGACCAACGCAGGCGCGCGCGCACACGACAACGGGGAACTGCAGACATCAAAAACACCACCAATGCTCTGCAACGTCCCGAGCCCTGCCGCTCGACCTCCAAAAATGCATGGAAATATAAAAAAAGGCAAAATCGAGCTAACCCTAGACAATCCCCTAACCCTCTAGGGTTAGGCCTAACCATACCCGTTAGCTCGATTTTCGACTCTAACCCTAGCTAAGACCAACGCAGGCGCGCGCGCACACGGCAACGGGGAACTGCAGACATCAAACACACCACCAATGCTCTGCAACGTCCCGACCCTGCCGCGCGACCTCCAAAAATCCATGGAAACATAAAAAAAAGCAAAATCAAGCTAACCCTAGCTAACCCCCTTACCCTCTAGGTTTAGCCTTAACCATACCCGTTAGCTCGATTTTCGACTCTAACCCTAGCTAAGACCAACGCAGGCGCGCGCGCACTCGACAACGGGGAACTGCAGACATCAAAAACACCACCAATGCTCTGCAACGTCCAGACCCTGCCGCGCGACCTCCAAAAATCCATGGAAACATAAAAAAAAAGCAAAATTGAGCTAACCCTAGCTAACCCCCTAACCGTCTAGGGTTAGCCCTAACCATACCCGTTAGCTCGATTTTCGACTCTAACCCTAGTTGAGACCAGTTTAGGTGAAAATGACCCAAAACGAGCCAAACTAGGGTGAAAAAACGTCCTTTTATACCTCTCAAAAACAAAACCAACCACAACAGAACAAAAACCACTCCCACGACAAAACAAACAGCGCACAAAGACCACAGCAATGACAGTAAACAATAACAAATCCCCCAAATAATTAAATAAGATTGAAAAGAATAAATTGCACTATCTAACCCTAGTTGAGGCGCAAACAAAACGCTCAAAAAACGCCACAAAACGCAGGCGCGCGCACACGACAACGGGGAACTGCAGACATCAGAAACACCACCAATGCTCTGCAACGTCCCGTCCCTGCCGCGCGACCTCCAAAAATCCATGGAAACAGAAAAAAAAGCAAAATCGAGCTAACCCTAGCTTACCCCCTAACCCTCTAGGGTTAGCCCTAACCATACCCGTTAGCTAGATTTTCGACCCTAACCCTAGCTAAGACCAGTTTAGGTCAAAATGACGCCAAACGAGCCAAACTAGGGTGAAAAAACGTCCTTTTTATACCTCTTTCCTCAGAATGCACACTCCCAGGGGTAACAAAGGCCATTTCTACCTCTTTCCACACCTCGTTCTTACGAAATAATTTTACCATTGGAGAAAGTGCCCTAAAATGACACAAAAGAGTTCCAAACAAAACCAACCACAACAGAACAAAAAACTCTTCAACAACAAAACAAACAGCGCACAAAGACCACAGCAATGACTGTAAACAATAACAAATCCCCAAAATAATTAAATAAGATTGAAAAGAATAAATTGCACTATCTAACCCTAGTTGAGGCGGAAACAAAACGCTCAAAAAACGCCACAAAACGTTGGCGTGCGAGCACACGACAAAGGGGAACTGCAGACATCAGAAACACCACCAATGCTCTGCAACGTCCCGACCCTGCCGCGAGACCTCCAAAAACCCATGGAAACATCCAAAAATAGCAAAATTGAGCTAACCGTAGCTACCACTGCAAACACGAAAACGTCGTTTTTTTCCGTATATGGTCATTGGACGGAAAAACGACGTTATTTGGACGTTTTCAAACCATCGTTTTTCCGTCCAAATAACGTCGTTATTTGACATCGGAATTTACTGGGAGAGAACGATACCGTTAAGCTCCTCCCTTTCTTGATTGACATTGTCAATCAAGCAACGGCGTCTGCCGGTATTTCTACTTCTCAGATTTCATTGGTCAGTCCTCGCGTGTTAGATTACAGGCCCGCGTTTGACGCTGCATTCGAAGCGCTTAGCGGAAGTACTGAAATCAATCGTTGTGCGCATGCGGATTACTTAATGCCTTGACCAAATTTTCCGTTCTGTGCATGCGCGATTTCGCGTATTGTTTCCTAGATTTAATGTCACCACTATTTGACAATGATTCATAAACACAGTCACGTGAAGGTTCGGAAGCGTAACAAGTAACTCCATTTAAATTGAAGAAGAGCCCCAGTGTTATGGGCGATTCCGAGATGAAATTATTCTATGGCTATCTAGGCTGCCACCCAAACCGATTGTATATGCTATATAGTCATATGGAAGAGGACAAGAACTATACATTGTATTCCGGCCGATTGTGTTCTTGCATTCACTTATAAGTCAGGAAAATGGACTTAAAAGGGGAGTTGTTGAATTTAATTATTTTAATTATTAAATGTTGCCTATACACTAATCTGGACGAACTACTTATTGTTCTATTTATGTCATCCTATATACTATTAGTATGTTACCGTTCTAAAGTCATCCTCTCACATAACATTATATTGTTCATAGTATCAAAGTTTAATCAACAATATCAAGAGAAGCGACTAAACCACTGAAACATCCAAACCCAAGCTGTTATCAAGCGCTAGTGCAGACGTGATGCATCGTAAAAACTGTATCATGATGTCTTCAGAAATACCATTATACTACGAGATAGTACGGCTGACGCTGACTCACCGGTGGAACGAAGACAATATCGCTAATACAGATATAACGTATTTGAATGTTAATATTTAAGACAAACACTCATTATTTTTGAAGTGACGATATAACACTTATACACGTTTATTGGTAACTTTCATCAGTTTTGCTCTGATTTTAATAACTTTGTTTTCACATATATATATGTAACAATACCCGACAAGCATGTCATACATAATTATGGGGCAGTTTTCAATCTTGTACTGACTAACTCTGGTGTTAATGAGCGAAGTTTATTGGCTTGGGTGTTATACCCCGTTTTTCTGGTAATCCTATTATTACTTTATTTCTATCTAATGACACCCTATTCTCTGGATCATGGCTCCGTGACTATCCATAACAATTAAGATGAACATCCAGTTCAAGTAAATGAATGAGTTTGTTTTGACGCTACAGTCAGTCAAAAAACCAATGCTGTGAGGTTTGATAACACACTTCTACCAGGTCGAACATCATGGATCCTCATTTTCTGCCTGAAGAGAATCATAGTTCATATGCTATACCATCTGCGAATACCGTCCCACTCAAGATGACCTTACTTGTTGCTAAATCTATCATCTATCCCCCCAATCTCACCCCCACGCCCCCACGCACGCACGCACGCACGCACGCACGCACGCACGCACGCACGCACCCACGCACGCACGCACGCACACACACACACACACCGCGGACCTAAATAACCTGGACAGGAAATACTGCTGATAGCCTCTAGTTAACTCAGCCACGCTACCGCAGAATGTTCGTTCAACTCTGCAGGGGGCATTCTCAGTGGCTTCAAACGCGCTGAAATGTTTTCGCCTTGCATCCAAGACGGTGGACAAGTGAAATCGTATGAAATTTGGCTATTTTAGGTCCTATCAATTCATAGTTACATGGTTGTGAAGAAGCTTACAATTTTATAAGTCTTATTCATCTCAATCCAATAAAGCTACTCGTGCTCCCATAAAGTTGTAGTTATTATGTCACTGTTCTGTTTCTTTAAAAATATATTACGTGTTCATCAATAACAATTAAGATGAACATTCAATTTCCGATATAAGTAAATGAATAAGTGTGTTTTACGCCACAATCAGTCAAAGACCAACGTTGTCTGGTCTGATGACACAAAATCTACGAGGTAGCACATTGAGTACACCCTATCCCCATTGAAGTCTCCACTGTGGGTATTCCTGGGGACGAAAAGGCCCCATGTACCTAGGAATCTCATCAATACATTCATGCGCGGCATTCTCTGCCTCAAGAAGATCATATAGTTAACATGCTAATCCAACTCGAACTACAATCCCGCTCAAGATGAATGTTTTATGTAACATCCAACAGGCCCACATTTACACACGCACGCACGCACGCACGCGCACAAACACACACATTTTGATTTACCAATCCCTGAATTGAGAAGACGTGCGTTACCAAGCTCCTCCAAGTCATCATCAATATCCGTAAATGTCTGTAATATTATTACCCATCCAAAGCCGAATATACATTAATTGTGCTTTCTTGACAACAAATGTTAATAATTGGGATAACACTTTCTGAGTAAAGTACAGATTCTCGTACTTTCTTGGGTTGAGTCCCGTCCGGGATTTGAACCCACACTGTGTGTGAGGCACCCAATCGCCAGCACACAAAGTTAGCGATCTAACCCAGCCACCGAACCAAAAATGTTAGTCCAGATGATATATACTTTGTGTACTCCTCTGACAAGCGAAAAATGGCACGGCTTCTATGGCCGAAAGCTTTGAACCCACAATGCCATTAAGAAAGTGGTCAACAGTAACACATATTATATTTGGATACCACTTTCTCAGTAAATTACATATTCTCGTACTTTTTAGGGTTGAGATAATAGACGTTGATGGTTGATTATCAATGGACAAATTAAAGCCAAAACTTAACTTATGAATGATTGGTAATGGGAAATGGACAATGGGCAAACGGGAGGCGGGGTAATTAGCGCCAGTTATCTGTTGGCTTCCCTTGTTGCGTTTCATTCTTTGCTATCTTTTTACTTTTGTTGTTCTTACAGGTACATATATATGTCCTCTGCCTCATAGCATTTAATAATATTCACCTGATGAAAGAGAAAGTATATACTCCGAAACGCTGTGTTCCTCCGTTGACATCAATAAATATTTACCTTGTGTGTAATCAGTTCTTAATCCCCTTCAAAGACTCAATCTAGCTTTGTTTTTAAATGTGGTGATATTTGCGTAGAATATAATATGGTCATGCCTATATACATTTGGGTCTTTGTCTACATAAGCATTTAGACATAAAATTTAGAGCTAAGGACATTGCTAATTCTGCAGGAATGCAGTACACGTCATAGCAAGCTGTGATCTTTATTCATACTTTAGATATTCGTAATGGAGATCTGTAACTGAAGTTTATCGTAATCTTCCGCAACTCTCACCTCCTGACAAGTTGAACTTCTTAGTGCATTCAGATGCCATTGTAAAATTCCAGGCTGCCCCTCTTTCTGTGATGTTTTGACGGATGAAATCTATTGCGTTATAATAATCTCTGTTCGCTGATATATAATATGTACATGTTGTAAACTATTTACGATATTTTAAACGTGTAATTCGATGCATATGCAATGCAATGTGAACATAAGTGCGGATGCACGAAGGCGGTTATAGTAATAGTTAGAGTGCGATGGATGTAGGGGAATGGTAGGAGGATGTATGTATGTAAGCACGAATACCGATACATGAGGGCGGATATAGTTATAGTTCGATGGATGTTAGGGAATGGTGGGAGGATGGATTATGTATGAAAGCATGCGCATGGATCCATGATGGCTGACGTAGACATAATGGTGGGGAAAGAAGAATGTAGTGCGTGCATGCGTGCATGCGTTGTGATACGAAGGTTGGCGAACATGTTGTGAGATGATTGTGTGGGTAAGTTAAGTGGTTGAGGATGTGGCAGGTATGAGTATTGATACATGCAGACTTAGGGTTGGGAGACTGGGTTTGCTTGTACTGAGGTCTTTTGTTTCACTCACTTATATTGTTTTCTTTCACTCAAATACTGTTTTACGCATTTTAATGACTGAAACTGTAGTGACTCAAAGGTCATACTGGCCGGGCATTCTACATATCTACCCGAACTGTATGTAGCCATTTTTATGCTGTACAATTCTTCTTCTACTTCTCTCTCTCTCTCTCTCTCTCTCTCTCACACACACACACACACACACACACACACACACACACACACACACACACACACACACACACGCACACACGCACGCATTAATTGTTTTATCAAATGTATCCTCGAGAGTCAGTAAGATACTAGAAATAACAGCCTTTGTTCTGTAAACCTCACCAAGTTTCAGCTTTCGCCTCTTCCTTTGTGGAATGAGGTTTCACATTTGTAAAATGATCTCTCTTATCTGTCTGTACCATCAACTTAACTGCCCTCACCCCCTGCAGTTTTCCCGTCCCATATTGCCAAGCAGGTGACCCACAAGGAGGAATACCGCCCTCCCTCAGTCCAGTGATACTGTGCCTAGCATAATATGTTGGGGATACGTAGCCTTACTATGGGCAAACATTTTGTGACAATTTGGCAAACTTTGATATGTAAACAGTTAATATAATTCAGTTTTATTTCAACAAAAACGGAAAAAATCGGATCCTACTTATTTTGTGGATACCATAACAATAAATCAAGCCAATAGATCGTTTGAGCTTGCATGAATATAAAACAATAATTAGCAAGTTGATAGTCATAATTCCTTCTGTTGGTCCCACGTGAAATGTTCTTCATGAATAGAATAGATGGCTGATAGATGTAACTTAAACTGCTCATCTTATTTCCATTAATGTATGTTACATAGTTCATATGTTCATGGGCTTCTTCACTGAATGTATAGTGTGGAGGACTACTTCACTTGAGGATAAGTAACATAAATAATGATGATAATTATGATAGTGTTGTCATTGTTATTCCTTCCGATTATTAAAAAAAGTTATTATGTTTTCATAATAAACAGAGAGAAAGAGGTATGGAGATTGTGAGATTATTATTTTTAGCATCGGAATTGTTAACATAATTCTTAAAGATATTATGTTTTGTTTATTTGTTGTTTCATGCCGCACTCCACAACGTAAGGATATTAAAACATTACATTTAGGTTCGGTTGTATTGTTATATTTGTGTCATTTTACAAATGTTACAGAGACCTGATAAGGGATATAATAATGTATAGTCGCTATTCTTAAAGTAAGAATATGTTAGATTTATCAACCAGAAATATTGCACACAAGAGGATAATCATATTTCATGACACTATTCTACGTCGAAGTCAACGATATTTGTGTATGTTATTGCTACATGACACGGATACGTCATGATAAAGCCATGAGAAATTGGCATTTGATGATATAAGATAGCTACGCGATAAATCGCAAAGAACAAAGAAGGAAGCGATATTTATTTCACGATAAAACATTGTTCTATCATGAACTCGCAACTTGAAAACGTCGTAAATTTGACCTTATTTTTTAGAGGTATGTGTCTAGTGAGTTGTTCCCAATAAATGTTGCTGGAGAATCCGAAAGTGAGAGTGATATGACAATCGGTATTGGGAGAAAAGGTACAGATAATTGACGAGAAAATTGTGAGAATATGCGGGAAAGACCAAACTCAATTCCTAAAATGGATTTATCAAGCATGGCCGCTGTCAGATTCTATTCAAGGAGTCATCATTATTTAAGTACGGGTAAACATTGTAAAGCGTGTATTGTTTCCTAATTTAACACACTCAAAGAGGCTGTACGTAATGTTGATATCTTATATAGAAATAAACGAATCTCGGTCGTTGTTTATCGTACAATAAACAACTCCCACTGTTCGTTTGTTTCTTAATTACATGACCATATACACTAACATTGTATCTTTTCGTGTTTATCGGTCAACAAAAGCGACATAAGCATTTCCATTATCATGAGAAAGCCTTGCCAAAAGTAGCGCCAACTGCACGATTGCGACTACATCAGGAGCATGTTTCATGATTCATCATTATAAATGATGACACTGGGTGCTCGCAAAAAACGCGAGCTCATTCCGATCCACCAGTGGCACCCGCCACAAACACATCCAAAGGCAAGCCAATTGTTCACCCGAAAAGGCAGGGAATTGCATCAGACATCATTTTGGTCATTGATACGTCAAACCTGGAAATGCCGTCTACACGTCCAACACAAAGCCCAAGCCAGGACCCAGATCCTTTAAACCCGGCCAAATTTCTGTTAATTACATACATTTCCCCCTAACCTTAAATAATCTATACTAGTTCTGAAGTAAATCGTATTTACCCGTATGAATCGTCTTATGTTATTTATTGCCGATAAACAGAATATGCACACTTTCTGAAAGTACTGTGTGATAAGTCACGCACCAAACCTATACTCTCGATATACATGCTGCTCTTACTTAAAAAAGAATATTGGGTTAACAAGATACGTATATTAAAGTACCATGCTTTCCTGATGTGCTCTCATTCTAATTTGAAATAATGGCATAAATAGTTACCACTCATCTTTCAATAGTTTTCAAGGTTGGGTTAATCACGAACATATTTGAATATGTACAACATCTATACTTACTTATCTTTATACTTAAGGGCATCAGGTTTGTCTGTCATAAGACCCCGAAACAAATATGTCCCACACAGCCCAATATTTGGCTCTTGGCTCCTTGTTATTATATTTTATAACTATTGTTTAACAACTGTTTTTTCTGTAAAATATGTTCATTTCAGAAATTAGAAATGATGTTATTTTAGCATCAGGTCTCTGGTACGTTCACTGCATCAGCATTACATTAAAACGATATTTACATTATATAAATGCATACAGAGAAAATGCTTAGCATTTATCTTTTAAGGAAAAGTAAAGGACGATTTGCTTTATACATATATATGTGGACATATATGTATGGTCATTTGGATGATACAGATATACCTCCTTAAAGAAAGTGTTCGTAGACGACTGTAAAAAAATGGAATAATTATGTGAGTAATCGGGTTAATACCACGTTCAGCAATATTCAGCCATGTTGCGATATTGGTTTCCAACATACAAGACGGACCATGAAATTATGACTTGAATTTGGACCTGGCTTTCTGGTGTGATGTAACACCCCAGAATCTCCGGTAGAAAAAGAGCTTAAAGCACGAATTAAGATCACGAGATGATACTGATGTATACATCTGGACATATATTTGCGTAGTATTACTACGTTAATTCATCAGTATATATGTATTTTGCATAAAAGGATATTGTAGGATCGACGCTGACATGCGCATATAACCTTTTCACCAGTGCTGTAATATTTAATTCATTTCTTCTGACACATATCGACACGAGAAACTATATTCAAATTTAAAAGGAGCCCAAATGGGATGGAAATTTCAGCCTGAACCTGTTGAACAAGGTTTTTTTCATTTTGGGCTATAGCATTGCCGTAAGGCCTGGGCGGAAGGGAACACCTGTTTGCACCCATCAGATACCAATCACAACTTCTCTCTCCAAACGAAAACAAAATACGAAAAATGTCGGAAGTGTATCCTTTTAATTTCTATTTAGATACATGTTTTAACTTTAAAGTAATTATATGTATCTCATGTATTATTGGTATCTGTGATGCTGGTACCGTTTTGTCGCCATTGTGTAGCTTTTGTAGAGTTATTATGAATATCAAATACATGTCTTGAAATATGGACTTGTGAAAGAACTCATCATTGAACCACATGCATTTAAATTAATGCATATACTATTTACTTGGCGTGTATGGACATATTATCCATCTCCTTATACATACTTATAATGGGCATATACAGAATTTCATTGTACCTTATTATTTAAAGAAATACCCGTGAAGATCCGGGTTAGAACAGGCATTCAACAACCCATGCTTGTACGAAGGCGACTAACATGATCGCGTGGTTAGGCTCGCTGACTTGGTTGATGTATGTCATCATATCCCAAATGCGTAGATCGGTGCTCTTGATGATAATAACTAGATTGTCTGGTCCAGACTGGATTATTTACGAACCACCGTCATATATATCTGAGTGCGGCGTTAAACAACAAACAATCAAACAAAATCTATTATTAAACACCTTCCAACAATGAGAAATTAAACTTACATTTTCTAAATATTCTGTTATATTTATACATAATTTGATTCATAATTTAATTATTGCGTTGCTTTCTTCTCTGTCATTCAATGTACATGTTCAAACCCCTAAACTTTTAATATTTCATTTTTCACAAATGGCTACGTTAGTGAGTTGCCTAGATCTCTCGATACCTACTCACACGAATAGATTAAAATAATTTGTTTTACTTTCATATTTCTGTTTATCTAATTCATAACACGAAATTGATAATTCATTTATCACAGTGCAGATCATATTCGTTTATATCACTATCTGATGCTAAGGTTTTTTGGAGAAATTATAATTAATTCAAAATGTAGAAAGATACACAATTTGCCATTATTTGACTTTTAAACTGTACAAAGTATGATATAATGATCAGAATGCCTGTAACGGGTAGTATTTAAGAAAGAAATATTTGTCGATAAGTCCCATTTTTCAGATATGCCCTTCAGTAGTATTATTGCATATCTCCAGAGAGAGGTTTACATTGTAGTTCTCTTTATTTGTGGATAATTGGAAAAGGATCATAGAAAATATATATGCTACCATGACGAAAGAATACAGAGTATACATAACTCGCAATTCTCAAAAAGAGATTTCAAATCACAATAACATATCTCATATAAAGATAGGTGGTAATGATTTAATCTCTACATCGTGCCCTTGTTCGTGAGCCCTTGTTCTATTCAGCAAACAGCCAAAAAACGAAATATCCGATTACACTGATTCAGGCTGTCCAGTTCTCCATGCGATACTGACGCCCGTTCGTCTCCCAGACCATACAGAATGAATTTAAAAGGAATCCAGCTCAAATCTAGAACGATTTGGCAAGCCCAGATTGCCTCAATTCTATACATGAAAGTAAGCATTAATAAAAGAATATTGTTCTTGTCTGCTTCAGATTATATTTTGTAGATACATATTTTAACTAGGAAAATTGTACTGACACCGGCGCTGTCCCTATTGAAGCTATCTATAAGAATTTCGAATTGTCGTCCATTGTTCGATGTCAATACATCGATGACAAGGGGGGATATCATAAAGTAATCGTTGATGCCGCGCTACACTATGATAAAAATTATAATCAAGTTCACTGGTGTGTACATTACTACAGTGAACATGTACATGATCATGCCCTAATAATCAAATGCCGTAATGTCAAATACTAATGTATTATTGTGTGATGAATTTAACTGGATCAGTGGTAACATTTGATATTAATATTCCATCAATTTCTTTCCTGGTTGGTCCATCCATGTCTACAAAATGAAAATAATACAATTAAAATGGAGCATAGAACAATTTTTAATTTCAGGCTAGGGCTGTGGAAATCTAGACTTTCCCAAACATTATAGACTTGAGTTGGTCTCATTTTTTACATTATACTCTTGGGTCAACGTCACAGCTCATACCATACACCACGGACCTATATAACAAGTCCGTGCATACACTAACAAGACCAGTTTGCCCCCCGCCGGAGCTCCCGGATTTTGGTTATATCATCTAACATGGCCAACTCTGCTCTTAAGTAAACAAGAACCTAATCAGCGAGGGGTCCTTTATCATCCCTATGTGGCTGCTAATAAAAATCTGATATCTCTTCCCAAAGACCTGGTTAATAATATATTTTCTGCTGAATATTCGAAACAGAAAGAGTGAGTTGGTACTACATATGTATACGGTTCTATTTTAAATGACCGCAGCGCTCCATTATGAAAACAATTTGTTTTAACGCCGCTCTCAGCAGTATTCCAGTGATATATGACGGCGGTCTGTTGTATATGAAATAAATGCAAATTGAATCTTGAATCTTGAAAGTTGTAACATGTCCGCAAATAAGTATTACATGCAGTATACAGTATATCAACTGAAATATACTGTATACAACATGCAGTATACAGTGAGTCGCGAGCTCTGCGCTGGCCTGGAGCACACATTTCCTACACCTCTCCCTTCGGCAAACACCTCATGAGGGTTGCAACGAGGTCACAGGTCAGGCATGCAATCGTCAGTTGTCTAATACGGTCAAGAGTAAGATCTTCCGGAAGACCACTGCACTAGAGGTATGTGGATTGTTGTTGATAAGGTACTACGTGTTTGGAACCGGGAGTTGAACACTAAGCACTTTTAGAGAAGAGCTCACAATAAAACGTTATAGACTCGCGGACGGACTTGTGTTTTCATTTCAAGACGTACATGTATCAGGTTGAACTTCCTAACTGTTACAATAACTGAACTTTACGCCTTTTATACACATTTGTGATTGGGCGACAATGCGACAACGAGACATATTTTGACCTTGAAAATGTCGCGTTACGGCATCGTCGCCCTTTTGTAAAATTAAGAAAAGGAATATAAAAGAGCGACAATGCGAACACAGAGAATGCGACAAATGGCCAATTGTCGCGCTTTTGTTAATTTTGACACGTTTTGCTTGTTTTTGTGAGGGCGTCAATGCGACAATGCGACAACGCGACAATGTCCCTTCCATAGTGATCCGTGCAAATAAGACTGAGTTATGAAATAGAAGTCTGACATGCCAGTTAAAAGATAAAGTGTTGCAGCTTCTGATTTCATAGATCTTCAAGAAGGAGTATCAATAATTGGACTGGTGATGAGTTCAACTGCATACGCTGTGATTAACAATAATGCTCCGAGTCAATACATTTTGTCAAATGTTTGACATGTATTACGTGAATGAACATATTGTTTATACTCGTCCATGTTTTTGACGGACAATATAATTTACATGCTCGGTAAAAGTGAGGACGGGCATCATTGTGTGTTTCCGTGCTTTGTTCAGGTGAACAATTCACTTGTCCTTGCATTTGTTTGTGACGGGTGCCATTTGTGTGGCAGGATATGCTCACCTTTTCCCGAACACCCATTGGATGACCTGAACCACTTCGGATTTTTATCCCACATCAGTCTGATACACCATGATATAACTGAAATACTGAAATACTGTACAGTTGAAAATGATGTTTAATGCGATTACTGTAGTGTGTTACTGCAACTGTTCAAATTTTGTGCAGTGATGTTATGTAATATGTAAAAGAAAGCATATTCAGTTATCCAATTGATTTGAAAAGAATATACTTGCGTCAATGTATTTTATTAACGCCCCAAACCGTAATTTAAACACATAAAATAACAGATCACGCATGGTGCCTTGACTTACTACTAGATTTAATAGGCCATCCCGGAATAAAATAGTCCCCCCCACCCCCCTCCCCAAAGCGGGGAACATATGTTTTAGTATGTTTACAAGAAATATATTTCAAACAATATCCTCATTAGATGAGAAGATCTTTTACAGAATTACCTCAGTAAGTCAATAACAATGACAGAGCGTCGTAATACATTTACATCAAGTACGTTCAATACGTCAAAATGGCCGACACGATAAACGTGACGGGAGATATTTTCGAAGTTGTTAATTAACCTGTGGCTATTTCAAGATTTTGTCATCACTGATCATTGGCCGATCATTGAAAGGTGATTGTGAAGATGGGTCAAATAGATACTAAGGTAAATTCATAGAATTCTGTAAATTGTCACTACGACAGTTTGAATTTTTTTTTTCGTGTTTTTTTTCTTCTCTGGGATGGGTTGTAGCGAGGGTATCCTTAAATGGGCTTGCAACCACGCTTCTGTATGAATTCGTACCAGGTAGTTTCAAGGGTTTTCCCCAGGAATGTGGAAGTAGTCAGTGTTTACGCCATTTCAAGAATACAGTCACGTGAAGAACGTCATGTGACCGACCTCTCGTCCAAGCCGTATAACTTCACATTGGTTGGTTTGACTTGGCGCGTGTCTGAATTCCATTAACATGTTACATATCCTAAAACTAGCTTATCAGCAAATCTCGCTACGCTGCGCGGGACAGTACTAGAGTAAGGCATGCCAGAAATACGAAACCTAAAGCTCCCGAAAGGAAGCCTTTGGGCATCACGTGCGTCGGGGGACCAGCGCCATCTGATTGGCCGTTAACAGTTGTACAAGGCGGAGCAAAAAGCATCGTTTTTCCGTCCATTTTACGCTTGAAAAACTCGACCCTTTTCTGGACACTTTCTAGACGGTGACCAATTAATCAATTTTAATGAATTTTTTGTCGTTTTTCCGTCCAATGACCATATACGGAAAAAAACGACGTTTTCGTGTTTGCAGTGTACCCCCCTAACCCTCTAGGGTTAGCCCTAACCAAACCCGTTAGCTCGATTTTCGACTCTAACCCTAGCTAAGACCAACGCAGGCGCGCGCGCACACGGTAACGGGAAACTGCAGACATCAAAAACACCACCAATGCTCTGCAACGTCTCGAGCCTGCCGCTCGACGTCCAAAAATGCATGGAAACATAAAAAAAGGCAAAATCAAGCTAACCCTAGTTAACTCCTAACCCTCTAGGGTTAGACCTAACCATACCCGTTAGCTCGATTTTCGACTCTAACCCTAGCTAAGACCAACGCAGGCGCGCGCGCACACGACAACGGGGAACTGCAGACATCAAAAACACCACCAATGCTCTGCAACGTCCCGAGCCTGCCGCGCGACCTCCAAAAATCCATGGAAACATAAAAAAAAGCAAAATCAAGCTAACCCTAGCTAACCCCCTTACCCTCTAGGTTTAGCCCTAACCATACCCGTTAGCTCGATTTTCGACTCTAACACTAGCTAAGACCAACGCAGGCGCGCGCGCACACGACAACGGGGAACTGCAGACATCAAAAACACCACCAATGCTCTGCAACGTCCAGACCCTGCCGCGCGACCTCCAAAAATCCATGGAAACATTAAAAAAAAGCAAAATTGAGCTAACCCTAGCTAACCCCCTAACCGTCTAGGGTTAGCCCTAACCATACCCGTTAGCTCGATTTTCGACTCTAACCCTAGTTGAGACCAGTTTAGGTGAAAATGACCCAAAACGAGCCAAACTAGGGTGAAAAAACGTCCTTTTATACCTCTCAAAAACAAAACCAACCACAACAGAACAAAAACCACTCCCACGACAAAACAAACAGCGCACAAAGACCACAGAAATGACAGTAAACAATAACAAATGCCCAAAATAATTAAATAAGATTGAAAAGAATAAATTGCACTATCTAACCCTAGTTGAGGCGCAAACAAAACGCTCAAAAAACGCCACAAAACGCAGGCGCGCGCACACGACAACGGGGAACTGCAGACATCAGAAACACCACCAATGCTCTGCAACGTCTCGACCCTGCCGCGCGACCTCCAAAAATCCATGGAAAAAGCAAAAAAAGCAAAATCGAGCTAACCCTAGCTTACCCCCTAACCCTCTAGGGTTAGCCCTAACCAAACCCGTTAGCTAGATTTTCGACCCTAACCCTAGCTAAGACCAGTTTAGGTCAAAATGACCCCAAACGAGCCAAACTAGGGTGAAAAAACGTCCATTTTATACCTCTTTCCTCAGAATGCACACTCCCAGGGGTAACAAAGGCCATTTCTACCTCTTTCCACACCTCGTTCTTACGAAATAATTTTACCATTGGAGAAAGTGCCCTAAAATGACACAAAAGAGTTCCAAACAAAACCAACCACAACAGAACAAAAAACACTTCAACAACAAAACAAACAGCGCACAAAGACCACAGAAATGACAGTAAACAATAACAAATCCCCAAAATAATTAAATAAGATTGAAAAGAATAAATTGCACTATCTAACCCTAGTTGAGGCGGAAACAAAACGCTAAAAAAACGCCACAAAACGCAGGCGTGCGAGCACACGACAAAGGGGAACTGCAGACATCAGAAACACCACCAATGCTCTGCAACGTCCCGACCCTGCCGCGAGACCTCCAAAAACCCATGGAAACATCCAAAAATAGCAAAATTGAGCTAACCCTAGCTAACCCCCTAACCCTCTAGGGTTAGACCTAACCTTACCCGTTAGCTCGATTTTCGACTCTAACCCTAGCTAAGACCAACGCAGGCGCGCGCGCACACGGTAACGGGAAACTGCAGACATCAAAAACACCACCAATGCTCTGCAACGTCCCGAGCCTGCCGCTCGACGTCCAAAAATGCATGGAAACATAAAAAAAGGCAAAATCAAGCTAACCCTAGTTAACCCCTAACCCTCTAGGGTTAGACCTAACCATACCCGTTAGCTCGATTTTCGACTCTAACCCTAGCTAAGACCAACGCAGGCGCGCGCGCACACGACAACGGGGAACTGCAGACATCAAAAACACCACCAATGCTCTGCAACGTCCCGACCCTGCCGCGCGACCTCCAAAAATCCATGGAAACATAAAAAAAGGCAAAATCAAGCTAACCCTAGCTAACCCCCTTACCCTCTAGGTTTAGCCCTAACCATACCCGTTAGCTCGATTTTCGACTCAAACCCTAGCTAAGATCAACGCAGGCGCACGCGCACACGACAACGGGGAACTGCAGACATCAAAAACACCACCAATGCTCTGCAACGTCCAGACCCTGCCGCTCGACCTCCAAAAATCCATGGAAACATAAAAAAAGGCAAAATCGAGCTAACCCTAGCTAATCCCCTAACCCTCTAGGGTTAGACCTAACCATACCCGTTAGCTCGATTTTCGACTCTAACCCTAGCTAAGACCAACGCAGGCGCGCGCGCACACGGTAACGGGGAACTGCAGACATGAAAAACACCACCAATGCTCTAGAACGTCCCGGCCCTGCCGCTCGACCTCCAAAAATCCATGGAAACATAAAAAAAGGCAAAATCAAGCTAACCCTAGCTAGCCCTCTAACCCTCTAGGGTTAGCCCTAACTATACCCGTTAGCTCGATTTTCGACTCTAACCCTAGCTAAGACCAACGCAGGCGCGCGCGCACACGGCAACGGGGAACTGCAGACATCAAAAACACCACCAATGCTCTGCAACGTCCCGACCCTGCAGCGCGACCTCCAAAAATCCATGGAAACATAAAAAAGAAGCAAAATCGAGCTAACCCTAGCTAACCCCCTAACCCTCTAGGGTTACCCCTAACCATACCCGTTAGCTCGATTTTCGACTCTAACCCTAGCTAAGACCAACGCAGGCGCGCGCGCACACGGTAACGGGAAACTGCAGACATCAAAAACACCACCAATGCTCTGCAACGTCCCAGCCCTGCCGCTCGACCTCCAAAAATCCATGGAAACATAAAAAAAGGCAAAATCGAGCTAACCCTAGCTAACCCCCTAACCCTAACCATACCCGTTAGCTTGATTTTCGACTCTAACACTAGCTAAGACCAACGCAGGCGCGCGCGCACACGGCAACGGGGAACTGCAGACATAAAAAACACCACCAATGCTCTGCAACGTCCCGACCCTTCCGCGCGACCTCCAAAAATCCATGGAAACATCCAAAAAAAAGCAAAATCGAGCTAAACCTAGCTTACCCCCTAACCCTCTAGGGTTAGCCCTAACCATACCCGTTAGCTCGATTTTCGACTCTAACCCTAGCTAAGACCAACGCAGGCGCGCGCGCACACGGTAACGGGAAACTGCAGACATCAAAAACACCACCAATGCTCTGCAACGTCCCGGCCCTGCCGCTCGACCTCCAAAAATCCATGGAAACATAAAAAAAGGCAAAATCGAGCTAACCCTAGCTAACCCCCTAACCCTAACCATACCCGTTAGCTTGATTTTCGACTCTAACACTAGCTAAGACCAACGCAGGCGCGCGCGCACACGGCAACGGGGAACTGCAGACATAAAAAACACCACCAATGCTCTGCAACGTCCCGACCCTTCCGCGCGACCTCCAAAAATCCATGGAAACATCCAAAAAAAAGCAAAATCGAGCTAAACCTAGCTTACCCCCTAACCCTCTAGGGTTAGCCCTAACCATACCCGTTAGCTCGATTTTCGACCCTAATCCTAGCTAAGACCAGTTTAGGTGAAAATCACCCCAAACGAGCTAAACTAGGGTGAAAAAAACGTCTTTTTTAAACCTTCTTCTTCAGAATGCACACTCCCAGGGGTAACAAAGGCCATTTCTACATCTTACGAAATAATTTTACCATTGGACAAGTGCTCTAAAATGACACAAAAGAGTTCCAAACAAAACCAACCACAACAGAACAAAAATCACTCCCACAACAAAACAAACAGCGCACAAAGACCATAGCAATCACAGTCAACAATAACAAATATCAAAATAATTAAATGAGATTGAAAAGAATAAATTGCACTATCTAACCCTAGTTGAGGCGCAAACAGACCGCTCAAAAAACGCCACAAAGCGCAGGCGCGCGCGCACACGACAACGGGGAACTGCAGACATCTAAAACACCACCAATGCTCTGCAACGTCCAGACCCTGTCAAAATGACCCCAAACGAGCCAAACTAGGGTGAAAAAACGTCCTTCTTATACCTCTTTCCTCAGAATGCACACTCCCAGGGGTAACAAAGGCCATTTCTACATCTTTTCACACCTCGTTGTTTCGAAATAATTTTACCATTGGACAAGTGCCCTAAAATGACACAAAAGAGTTCCAAACAAAACCAACCACAACAGAACAAAAAACACTCCCACAACAAAACAAACAGCGCACAAAGACCATGGTTACATAAATAATTTGAGAATGCGAACATGTTATACATGGCAAAGTCTTATTATTACATTCATCAAAATCACGTTTGTGCATACACAGTTTTATGCACAGGGCTTGGCGTGACCAGCAGATTGATAGAATCGGGCCCATGCTACTAACCGTTTAGGTGAAGTTAGGGTCGAAGTGGTGTGTTGGGAAAAGGAACACTGTTCCTGGAACCAGTGCCCCCAACCACCAGAATCCCTTCCTCCACCGACTCAGGGGCGCAACCCACGGCAAACAGGTTGTCCAATTCAGTCGCCTTTTACGACCAGCAATGGGGTGCTGTGGAAACATTCTCCCCACGGGGGAAGAGCTATTAGCGTTACCCAGCACTCACCACGGGGAGGTTGCTCTTCACGAGTGCCTACAAAGCAGCTGAAGAATACCTTTGGCAAATACACAGACACAAAATGCAGCCTTCAGTCAAAAGTCCAGCATTCAAGTACCCATACATTGTAAAGGTAAAATTGCTAAAAAGAATGAAGAAGGGAGATTTGAATTTAGATCTGTGTAAATAGGTTCAGAGTGACAATAAAGAATCCACAAGAGGGACAACATGTTTTCAATAGCATTTCAACAGCTCCTTATTGATGGCGTGACTGAATGAGTTAAAGCTTACCGTCACATCGGCAGTATTTCAGCATGTCGTGACGAAACAAAATTTTACATTAACAATATATATTCAGCTGTACAGCATTCTGCCGACGAAGGGCAGTATAAAAACTAGAATATCACAGATTTTCGTAAAAATAGTTTGATAACATGTGAAAATAGATAACTAACTTAATCATTCGACAACACATCATAAAAACGGAGGGTTGATAACCGCGCTGGGAACCATGGGGACTTACAGTACTTTTGCTATCTGCATGGACCCAGGTCGGATTTACATCATCCCTTCAGTTGTTGGCGACGACGGACAAATCTAGCCAAACATTAAAATGACACATATGCTACGATTAAAAACGTGGAAGAAAAAAATATACTTTGAAAGACGTTGTCTTACATACCCTCTAAGGGGGACAATAATTTTACACTACTTTAACCCCCTTCGAGGATGTACCCACTAACAATCACAGTTACTTATTTATTCAACCAATTTATAAAAACATATTTATTTACAAAAAAATAATCAAAATTTATGGAAAAATTGAATTTCCTTTAAAAAAACAAGAATTCAGTGAGAACTTACCTGCGTAAAAAACTTCCTGAAACTTTAAAATATTGATCCCATGTGATGGAAAAATCAAAGCAGTCAAACAGGACATGCTTGACCATGATTCTTTCATCACAAGGGATGCAGAATGGAGGATCCTGACCTTTCAACAAATTTTCATGAGTATATCTTGAATGGTCCATACGACATCGTCTTAATACGATCTCTTCAAATCTGGACTGACAACCGATATTTGCATGTAGTTTATTTATACCCACTTCGGTGTCCCACTTCTTCTTCATTAGATCTCTGAGGAAACGTCTAATAACAGGTTTATAATCACTATGGGGTATAAGAAGTGGAGTCGCAGATTTGTTGAGTGAGTGAGTGAGTGACGATAGATATCAGCAATATTTCAGCCATATCGTGACTTTCAAAGGTTATACATAATAAATACATGTCAACCATAAAGTCAAGCCAACAAGGACAGTAAAATAACTAGACTTATCACAGATTATAATTTAAAACTAGGATAGAACCATAAAATTACATCACTAGACAGAACAAAACATTATAAAAATGGGCTAGTAGCCTAGTGGTTAAAGTGTTCGCACGTCGAAGACCCCGGTTCGATTCCCTACATTGGTACAATGTGTGAAGCCCATTTCTGGTGTCACCTGCCGTGATATTGCTAGAATATTGCTAAAAGCGGCGTAAAACAATACTCACTCACTCACTACAGTACCTTTGCTACCTGCATGGATCCCAATAGGATTTACATCATCCCTTCAGTTGTTTGTGACAATTAGGAAAATTAGTCGAATTTAAAAGAACACATATTCTTCGATTAAAACTATGATTGGAATAACATACTTCGAATGATATGGACTTACTATGCCCTATCAGGGGGATAATAGTTTTACAGTACTTTAACCCCCATCAAGGACACAGGCAATACAATCTCAGTTCACAATTAGACAATTCGAATTGGTAAAAAAGATCCTTAAGAAATGATGATTTTTAAATAGTTATCCCTCGTGATGGCAAAATCAACACAGTCAAGCAGGACAATCCACAACATCAATAAGTCCATAAACTTCCATCACACGGATAAACATGTGATTATTTAAACAACATAAAACAAATTTCAAAAAAGGGATTAGAAGTAAACAGCACCATAGGCCAGAATACCTCACAGTGTGAGTAATAGACAGTTGCTGCGTTGCTGTGTTAATAAAAGCATCTCAACTGACAACCAAAAGCAAATAGTCTGCATCAGGCCCTTGGTGTTTCACAACATTTCTAGCATAGCCCCAAGGTCTCTATACAGATAAACCTAACTACCAAACATCCATGACGCTGGAGGTAGACACTACATCATTTTGACAACTTAAACAAACACAACATTCGTAATTAAAATCGGTAGAAGACAAATTCATCAAAATAACTTCGATCAATGAAAACTTGTATTAAACTCAAACCGCATTTAACAAACAGTTGATTAGATAAACTTACTTTTACCGTTGACGCATCCATGAATGTATACACAAGAGTTAAATGGTTTGTTGATGTGACAACCACGGAGCATCTACTGCAAGAATACCGGTAATACATAAACAGGGACAACTATTATTGACGATAATTAACGACATGTGTAACCATCGAAACAAGTCAGCATCGACGATCACATAACATCTTGAAGACTGACAGAAACCGTAAGTTTTAGTGTGCCTAGGAAAATAGAAATACATTTTACCCCATCTATCATTGTTCCAGGAGACTCATTACTGGTCTAATTAGTCCTACTTCGGAAAAGTCCCCAGTATTGTGCCCTAACTGTCGTTGCAGGCGACCTATAGCCTGACTTATACGTTGCATCCTTGTCCCGTAGTCACTATGTTCCCTAAACAGTAAATCTGTGAAATATACTACTGACAAAAATTAAAGAACCTCCGATTTATTCATAACTATAGTTAATCTGTCATGGTTGCTAATTATTGCAAGAGCCTTCCAATTAAGGGTGTTCTTAAAGTGGCATACTACTGGTGACTATTTGGTGACAGGTTTGTAAATAGTACACTTGTTCAATGCATAATATGGGTGAAATATTTCGGACTTGACTTAAAGATTTAACTCCCCCACCAAAACAATGTAAAAAAAGGTGTGTTGTACGTTCTAAACCTTTATGTTATAGTATTTCATGGTTAATTTCACACTACTCCTTTTTTTGTCACTGTGTCTCTGGTCGTGCAATTGAACGTCACAGATTGGTTTTAACCAACCAATCAAGCATATATTCGTTTTAATGTTTTGTTTCAAGCAACCATTTCTGCCATCAATGTGATTTTCTATTTTTTTTCTATAACAGTGTTGTAAGGTCCGATTGTTTTGTATCATATGGGGAAATAAACTTATATTATCCAAGAGTACAACGAATATATTCACATTATGGACATGATTTTATTTCAGTGCTTGTGAAATTGAAGACAAAGCTCGGGAGACGTTCTATCCCATCAAAACTTAAGATGAAACATCTTCAGACCTACCTGCTGCTGATAGTTGTTTCGTCAGGGTTGATTCTAGCAAAACGAAGACGGATCACATTTATGAATTGCCAATCAGCAAAATCCAACAGCAACCTTGTGACAACCACACCGGCCCAAACAAAGATAGAGTGTTCCGTGATCTGCCTGAATGACCCTGAATGTCTATCAGCCTCCTTCTGCAAGGCGGATGGTGGCTACACGTGTCAACTGAGCCGGTTTTATGCAGATGGAGACTGTTCCCAGCTTGCAGATGATGGTGCCTGTAGCCTGACTGCTATTGTGAGTTACCCGGCCTTTTGCCTCGTGAGTGAGTGAGTGAGTGAGTGATTCAGTGAGTGAGTGAGCCATATCGTGACGAAACAGTTATAATAATTTTATAAATAATTATTATTTATCTAGATTTAAAAGCTGTCAACGATGAACAGTATAATAACTGGAGTATTACAGTTTCGATTTTAAAACGAGTTAAGAATATTTAAAAGAATCCATTATCATTTAAGAATACAATATAAAAAGAGACTATAGATCCCCTTCAACCAAAGTTTAGCCACCTTACTAGGGACCGTGGGGACAGACGATACGTCCGCTACGTGCATGGTCCCCAAGCAGGATTTACTCCATCCCTTCAGCTGCTAGCGATGATACGAAATTTAGCCATCAATTAAAATTACAAAGATTCCCCTTTTACAACTGTGGCATGATGAGATCTCACATATTCCCTCGGGGTTACGCTACTTCAACCACCTTTGAGGATACAGCCACCTACCATCTAAGTTACAAATTATTCATTACCAATACCATACTCAACAACAAAAGTTCCTGTGACACCGATATTTTAGTGTATTTTTCAAACAAGTAAAATGATTTTCGATATTGCAGTACATGTATGGAATCAAGTCACAAAAACGCAACTGCCACAGAAAAGAGTGCATTTCATGCAAAAGTTGACTTTTATGCAAGCCCCATGTATTTTACTACCCAAGAATGGGTATAAAAACATGTGCGTTAACAGGATTCCATATGCATTGTTTAGAATGGTGCTGACAACAATCACTCAGAAAAACAACAAAATTACCCAAATAATCAACAGTACGAAATGCCACGCCTATCGAGTCAACGTTATGTTGCAAGACAACTTAATGTCCACAGAAACGCCATTTGGTTTGTATGACAACGTTGGCAACAGACGAATGCAGCCAGAGAACATACTCGGAGTGGTAGGCCACGCGTAACCAAGGCAAAACATTTGGAATCGAACAACACACCTACGAAATCGATTCCAGCCTGCATCAGTGACTGCAAGAAGCATCCCTGGCCTTCGACGAATACCTTCACAACCCGTACGTCGCCGCCTCAGATGTGCAAGGATTGTCGACAGAAGACCCGCCAGACGACAAGTTCTATTCACTGACGAGTCTCGTTTTCACCTCAGCCACAGCGAAGGACGGATTCGAGTGTACCAACGTCAAGGTGAACGTTACGTCAATCATTGTGTCATGGAATTAGATCGGTTCGGTGGCGGCAGCGTGATGGTATGAGGTTTGATTACAGCAAGACAGAGGACCCGTTTGATAGTGGCAGAGGGAAATCCCAATGAACAGTGCTACGGAGACGAGATCATCAGCCCTGTTGTTCTACCGAATTTGCGTCGTCATGGCCCAGGCCTTACCTTTCAACATGACAACGCCCGGCCTCATATTGCTGGACTTCTTCAGGATTCTCTTCAACAAAACAACGTGAATGTCATGCCCTGGCAGGCTCGCTTCCCTGATCTCTCACCAATCGAGCACATGTGGATCAGCAGCTACGACGTCAACCACGTGTTCCACGGACACTCCAGGAACTTGCTCCAGCAGATATGGACAGATATCCCACAGGACTTTGTGCGACGCTTGGTCCATTCCACGAGGCGAAGATGTGTTGCTTGTATCGCAACCACAGATGGATACAAACGCTTTTGATTTGTGAATCAACATTTTGGCATGTTCATGTTTTTGATTAAATCACGCAATTTCTGAGGTCAGTGTGGCAAATTAAACCATTGAACACTTACAGGGGTCTTTTATCTGTTGCAAACCGAAATTGTTTCAGATTTGGTAAAAAACATAACTTTGCATTAGTTCTTATTCAATGTCACAGGAACTTTTGTTGTTCAGTGTATAAAATATAACTATTTACACGTTTCAAAACTTCATAACTTCAATATCTTTGTAAAAAAACAATAATTAAATGAGAACAGGACATGCTGGACCGTGATTCTTTCATCACAAGGGATACATAATGGAGGATCCTCACCTTTCAACAAATACTCAAGTAATCCTCGGTGTAACGAGAATGGCCAATAGACATCATCGTAAAATGACCTCTTCAAAATCTGGACTGTCAACCAAAGCAGGTGTAACCTATACGGATATGTGATCCAATAACTGGCTTGTTATCACAGTAGGGAATCAGAAGTGGTGTTGTTACCATTGATGCCAACATGACTTGGTAATCAGGGAAAAAACGATGTCGTATTGGCCAGTAGCAAGTTCGTTAAATAATTCAAGAATTTCGATTAAAAGTCGATGTTTTGAAGACTGATTTGCAATTGCCTGAAGACAGGAAAGAGAGTCGGAAAATATTTTTTTAAAATGTTTATGTTTTGATTGTTTACGAATGTATTCTAGTGATGTGAATATAGCGTTTGATTCGGCTGTAAAAGTGGAACAGTTATCTAGCGTTCTGGATGATATAGTCCTGGATCCAATGACAGTGGGTCTTGCAACTGCGTCACCATCCCATGAGTGAGTGAAAAGTGAAAAGTTTAACTATCAAAAATGAAACAATCTTAAAATTTGGCCTTCAGATCGCAAGCAACTCAATTTCTGTGACCTAGAAGTACTAGGAATCTAATAACAGTCACATCTGAATGACAGAACTAATCGAAATGGTAACGATGCCTGATATTTCACAGGTGAACCCGTGTGAAAATGGAGGGACTTTCTTTCCCCAAAACCGAACATGTCAGTGTGTTGACGGCTTTGTTGGGGACTATTGTCAGAGGCGCTACCGAGGTGGGTATATTGCTGATACTACATAGCAATCTGATCATCCGTTGTACTTGCACATTGGTGTGATCAATATTCTGTTTCACTCTCTCAGTAACATCCAAATGATGCTTCTGTTGTAACAAAAACGATGACCATGTTTACAACGTGTAGCTTGGCATTCTTTGCCCTTAACACTGTACGCTTTAGAAGAGATGTCATTTTGCAATTGTAATTGTAATAGTAATCGCACTTACGACATAGTCGAAGTTTAGGTAGTCATATATATTTTTACTTTATTGAATTGCCAACGCTAAATCATTGTCCAGTCCCTTTCTACATATCGTTCTCCCAATGCTTTATGGTTTGTCTTATGTTCAGTCTGAAATAACGGTAATGCAATTATTTAATTTGTCCTCGTCTGTACACGTGGCCGTGACACTGCCGATTGAGTCTTCGTAGATATTATATTACTACATAAGAATTCTTTCTCATTTCATTTCAGACTGCACGGAATCCCCAAAGAGTAAACTTTCCTTCATTCAGCCACTGGAGTCAGACTATATCTCCGAGATATATTGTCTGAATTACCCAAATCTGCCCAAACAACCTACCCCCATCACGACTTACACCGAAACTTATAGCGGAAATTTTACACGGACATGGCAGGCGATGAGACAGGGTATTCCACGTCAAATCCATTACTACTTTCTCGGCCTTGAAAATCTACACCACTTAACGAAACAGGGCGTGTATGACCTGTGGGTTTTCCTGTTTGATGACGATAAAAGTGCGGGGAGCATATGGTACAAAAATGTGGGCGTTGACTCTGTAGAAGAAGGCTATGCATTGCACTGGGATTACATTGAACATGGGAACTGGAGCAGCTATGACGACAATCCTTATATGGATGGGTTCGGTGGTGTAGGTGATGTCACCAAGAACATAAACGGAGCACGTTTTGGTACCTATGACAACGACGTCAGTGGCTGTGCCGGTGCCAAAGGAGCTGGATGGTGGTACAACCCTCTCGGATGCACCATGTTGCAGTTTGACCCCGATGGACTATGTTGGCCGGTTAACAGAACTGGGACAGTTGAAATAGAGAAAATTGAGTATGTTCATATGATGCTCTTGCCTGAGTACTGGTATGTAGAAGATGACCTTGTTCTTTAATAACGTTAACGAGTTATTATTTAACATTGCTCACCAGGTAATATTCCAGAAAAATATGCGATGTGTTCTTTTAATGTCGGATAACAAATCTGATAAAAGATATTTCATCAAAGTAATAATTGATCCATCGTGTAACTTGATCTGAATGGGTTTTTTCTTTGTTTTGTTTGTTGTTTAACGTGGCACTCAGCAATATTCCAGCCATATGACGGCGGTCTGTAAAATAATCGAGTGTGTACCAGACAATCCAGTTATTGACATCATGAGCATCGATCCACGCAACTGGGATCGATAACGTGCATCAACCAAGTCAGTGAGCCTAACCACCCGATCCCGTTAGTCGCCTTTTACGGTAAGCAAGGGCTGCTGAAGACCTATTCCACAACGGATCTTCACGGGTCTAAATTACTTGAAAGAAATTGGTCTGGCTGATGGTTTTTAAATTTGGTGTGATGCTACTATCAACTGACATGATTGAAGGCTCTGTCCAGGGGGGTAAAGAATCATAGAAGTATTGTCTCCCCGTGTGACACGTAATCCTTTCATTATCGATGTAGTGAGTGAGTTAACATTTAAAGTCATATCTGCAGTATTTCAGCCATATTATGACGGGAAGTTTATGAATAATACATATATTTAGACCAAATAAAAACCTATCAACGATGGACAGTAAAATAACTAGATTTATCACAGGTTATATTTAAAACTAGTAGATAGCCATAAAAATATAATATCATACGTAACAATACAAGATAAATATGAGCCACTGAAGAGAGATCACCATGCATGGACCCCAGACGGATTTACTGTATCCCTTCAGCTGTTGGCGATTATTGACAAATTTAGTAAACATTACAACAACACAAATGCTACGATTAAATAAAATTGGTACAAATAAATATCCTTTGAAAGACGTGGTCTTACATACCCTCTTAGGGGGACAATAATTTGACACTACTTTAATCCCCTTCGAGGATACAGCCACTAACAATCTCAGTTATTAATTTTTTTTAACAAATTATAACAAAACACTGATTATATACAGAATATATCATTCAAAATTTATGTAATAATTCCCTTTAACAAACCGATGATTAAGTGAGAACTAAGTTAAAAAAGATCCTTGAAGAATGAAACCTAGAAATAGTTATCCCTTGTGATGGAAAAAATCAATACAGTCCTGCTTGACTGTGATTCTTTCATTACAAGGGATGCATACGCTGGCAACAGTCTTATACAGAAAACATTTCAATCGATTCGCGTTTCCAAATCAAAATCTGCTCGTGCCTACGTTAAAGCAAGGAAAACCTACTCACAACGCATCGGCCGCGGAACGGGTAAGCACATTCTTCTACTTTGGGAATCATCACAGACACAATGTTAGAGGTCTATTTAGGCTTACCAAAAAGCAAGTCAAATTCCATTATTAGCCTGGGTGTCGAGTTTCTGAACATGAGTGTTTGAAAATCTGGCTTCTCTTTGTGGTTATGTGAAGCTCAAATGCCACGTAGATGCGCACACAAATTACAATCAGCGTAAAAGTATATTATTCGTGCCTGGTTGAACATGGATTATATTGATTCGTCTCAGCCAACAATTTACACAGCTGGAAACATATCGCGGATTCAGATCGGGTGAAGTTGAACAAACCTAAAGCAAGGGCAAAGGCACTTAAGTTCACCTCGATGTTAAGTCAATAATGTGTATCTTTGTGACGAGCTTGTAGCCATATATTTAAACTTGTTCTAGTTGCTATGTGACTGAAATGATGCTGATGCGATGTTGAATATAAACTCAATCAGCAGTTGCATTTAAAACGTCGGAAACAAGAGTCATCAGAAGATGATAAATCAAGCCGACCTCCACAGTAGCAAAAGTATATAATGCGGGGGATATAGTTATAGTTCGTTCGTCCATCGGTCCATATTTCGTTTCAGGAGCATAGCTTGAAAATCGTGAAAGATTTTTCATCCAAATTATGTACATGTTTTAACGAAGTATTACCCTTTGCAATTTAAGACTTTAATGAAATTTTAATTTTCCCCTGTTTCCTTAGAAACAAAGTAGACTTGGCTGAAATAGGGGTAGGTGTCGTTTCCAGAGCAGAACTGAAATACAATTCAACATTTTGCATCCTAACTAGGTACATGTATTACCAGGGTCTAAAGTGGTGTATTTTGTTGTTTATGAATTTAATTGTTGTCTGTTTCTATGGCAATACCTTTTATTCATAGTGGGGTGTTTGTTCGGACCGTTTTTCTAAGACTAATAAGTACTCTTTCTTGAAACTGTGCACACACAAGGGCCAGGTTTTAGGCAATTTTAGAATCGGATCTCCGTTTCCATGGCAACATATTTGACGTTGACGCTGTTCATATTGGTTGGTTGATTGGTTTGTTGTTAAACGCCAAACTCGGCAGTATTCCAGTAAATAAATAAATAATTAAGTCTGGACCAGACAATCCAGTGAGTAATATGAGCATCGATCCAGGCAAATGGGACATTATACAGTTTTTATTTTAAGTCAAAGGTCTAATGACACTGTCAGATGTGTGCATGAGAACATATATTCGATTATTCGTGATTAGATGAAATTCCTTCTTGCAATTACGTTTTAGTTTGTTCGTTGTTATCTTGTATGTAAAATATACAACACATGTGAACCTTGGATTTAGTGTTATGGACATGGATTCATCTGTGTTATTTATTGCATTCCAGACAACACTGCTTATAACCAAAAGCCAATACTGATAATGAGGCATCTTCAAGTCTGTCTGATACTGGTTGTTCGCACGTGGCTCATCTCTGCCAAAAGAAGACGTGTTCCGTTCATTAATTGTCCATCATCAAATACAAATAGTGATTTGATTACAATATTGCACGCTCGAAGTAGTATTGAGTGTTCTGTGATCTGCCTGAATGAGCCAGACTGTCTATCAGCCTCCTACTGCAAGACTACCGATGGCTACACGTGTCAGCTGAATAGGTTTTACGCAGACGGAAGCTGTGCTGGGTTTGTTGCTGAGGGGGACTGCAGTCAAACTGCTATGGTGAGTTTTATATAGTTATTATAAAATGTGAGTTGTAGCACCTATATATAGTGAGTGTGTTGGTTTAACGTCGCCATGTTATCACTGAAAACACGGTTTGTCAACTTGATTTGTACGGAAAGACCAAGGTGATGCTGGTCCCTACGAGCGAATGGCGATGGCTAATCCTCCCATGGCCCCTATAATAATAAAACGAAACAAGGAATTTTAAATGTTTGACTGAGTGAATGACTGTTGCGAAACACCGCAGTGAACTACCAAGTAATGTCATGTTAGTGGCTGTGCCTTTAGTGGCTGTGCCTTCAATGTTGGTGCAAGTGATGTTAGTGGCTGTGCCTTCAATGAGAGTTGAAGTCGTGTCAAATAATTGTTCCCCTGACGGTATGGAGATACAATGTCTCCACCACTGTAATAATCTTAGAATTGCTGTTGTGGTTAACGTGTTCGCCCGTCACGCCGAAGGTCAGGGTTTGATTACCCAAAGGGGTACGATGTGTAAATAAAGCGACTAAACCCTTTCTATCCCAAAGAAATGTGTGAAGCCCATTTTGTGTGTTCCCCGGCTTGTAATTGCCGGAATATTGCTCATTCTTCAGTAAAGTCAAACTTACCTTAACCAGAGAGTATTGAGGAATAACACTCTGGAAAAAAAGAAGAAAAAAAAAGAAACGGACTGATATTATCTAGTTCACTGAACCTGTCCGCACAAACAATCCGGTATATAAACTCGGAGAAGTATTGTCTATAAAACAGTCTTCGGTTGCACGTGCCTTCAACGTCCACCGCAGTACCTTTTGCCGCCTTTGTGACCGATGCACACAGTTCAATTCCGCTGCTGACCGTCCGAGAACCGGCCGACCAAGAGTTACCACCCCTGCACAGCATCGCTACATTCGACTGTTCCACCAACGACATCGCAATGCCACAGCTACGAAGACTGCAGGACGCATCCCTGGTTTGAAGAGGATATCGGACCAGACTGTCAGGAACCATCTTCGCGAGGCCGGAATCCCACCCAGACCAGTTATTGTCCTTTTTTGCATCAGATCCATCGACGACGATGCTTGCTTTGGTGTCATACGTTACAGCCTTGGAATTTGAGATTTTGTGGTTTAGGGATGAATCATGATTTCTTCTTCACCGGAAGACAACGTGTTTATTGTCGTCGAAATGAACGTTTTGCCCCACATTGTGTACGTGAATTCGACAGTTTCGGTTGTGATAGTGTCATGGTGTTTGGGGCCATATCCTACACCACGAGATCTGACTTGGTTGTGGTTCAGGAAACTTTGACAGCAAATCGCTACTTGAATCAAGTTATTCAACCTCACCTTCTTCCAATCGTTGACCGCCAGAGGGAGCTGTTTCAACAGGACACCGCTCCATTACACAGAGGTCGTGTCACTATAGATTACCTCCATAATGCCAACATCATCGTTTTGCCCTGGCTGTCGACATCTCCAGATCTCAACACAATCGAACACTTCTGGGATGAATGAGTGAGTGAGTTGGGTTTAACGCCGCTTTTAACAGTATTCCAGTTATATCGCGGCGTGTCAGCTTGATGTGGGAGGAAAGCCCAAAGTGATGCAGGTTTCAGACGTTTACCACTTCGGTGAAACGCACGAGCATGGGTATGGTGCTGACAAACCTAGAAACATAATCGGGGCGAACCGGGATTCAAACCCACAATCATAGGTTTCCGGCGTGCCCAAGGGACGCAACTCTGCACAGCGAATCGCGGCGCCTTTGACGGCTGGGCCACCCGTGCCCCTCCTCTGGGATGAACGTCAGAACACGCCACAGACACTCACACAACTTGCCAACGTGTTACAAGCAGAACTGCGCAGAATTCCACAGGACAGAATTCGTACACTTATCCAGTCAGTGCCAAGGAGATGCAGAGCCGTGATATATATGATAAATATATCAACGTTATTAGGTACAATACATTTACTAAAAATCTACCTGTGCGATTCTTTTTTTGAAAGGAATATATTTTTTCGGCTTGGCTTGCAAAAGCTCCTGACAGGTGTAGGGATCATGCAGGTTCCAACAGTTCCGAGTATGGTAGTGTTATAAGGTTAAAATGCGTCTCAAAAACATTAGAAAATGGTAACAAAATTGTAAACCGTTTATAGCTGCAATGATGAGTTTTATTAGATATACAAAGTCCGTGACAGAGAACTTTTAGTTCGAAAGGACCTAATAGAGAAAAGACATTTCACATTTATCACAAAACTGTTCTTGACATTGCATATTTATCATTGGATTGGTTCAATGTTATCTTCGATTAGTTAATGAATCAAGCAGAGGGGTAAGATACTTTTCATTTGTAGCATCCGGAGTGATTCACATAATCAACAGAGAGATGATCAATCTGGCACGTAGGCTTTGGTATTTTTCCGAGTACGACACACATGAGTTCATGGTCAGATCTAACTTTTAACCAATCAAACTGAGGTACTTTGACATTTGACAAAGACAGGCCAGGCCCGAACACTAAAAAATGATACCTTCAACACTAGGAGGGTAGAGCGCGGTTTGCAATCGATCGTGTCGAATCCCAATCGATCTAAGTTCTCCCCAGTTAGTGACGAGCCGGGCCGGTCTGATCCTGTGTCAGATGGGCTGTGAGTGGGTAAAACTATGTGAGTATAAAGCTGGTTTCTTTATTATGCGAGTATGAATGCTCATGGTGACAACTTGGAGTAAGCGTCATTAGACCAATCATTCCTTGACTGAGCTGAGCCGATGCTCACAAGGCGAGTTGCACAGTCATGGCTTAACTGATCATGATGACCAGGAACGACAATACTTTCAGTAACTGTAGTGGGGTTGCACTTGACACCCGAAAGCAGTTGTGACACTAGTCTATGTATTCTTGGAATAAAGTATTTTAAAAAAACCTAAGCAAACCAACCACATGCATTTCAAAACTGATAATTACGACCATCGAAGCCTATTCCCCCCGTGGGGACCCGGGGTAGAATGTGTCCATTGTTGTTTATTATTGATCTCTATAAGCACATGAGGGATTTTTTTTCACAGATTCTCACCGCGAATAGCTGTTAAAGTGCTGATGTGGCGTAAAGCAATTTTTATTCATTCATTACATCAATGGACGTAAAAGGTGACTGAATTGGACAAGCCATTTGCCAGTGACGGTGGAGGAAGGGAGTCTGGTAGTTGAGGGCACTGGAGCACTGAACAGTATTCCTGTTGCACAACACACCACTTTGACCATAACTTCATCTAGACGGGTGTTAGAATGGATCTACCAGCTGGTCATGTCAAGCCATGTCAATGAAATATTTCATATGGTTAGCCTCAACTCATACTTTTCAACTTGTCCTCTGTTATCAAGTTTATGAAACTTGCCTAGAGTGTAAACCCAGAAGGCTGGTTGATCCTCTGGATCCTTAGGAGTATAACAATCCTGTATGGTGTAAAATTTGCTGGAATACCCCTTACGTATGACATTGCCCTTGTTAGTGCGCCGTTGAGGGCAGGGACCAGGTTTGATAAACCAATATATATATACAACCATGGGTAAACGCAATCCCAAAACACCGAAACAGCAACTATCAGACCCTGGTTCTGAGCTCAATTCATCTTAATGATGATACAATAAACATGTTGTATTCCGAAAGGGATACTTGGCCTCGGTTTCTTGTCATGGAAGCTAAGTGGGACCGTACTCTAGCTTCATATTCACTATTTCTTGTGGAAGAAGTATGTTCAGAAAATTATCTGGAGTGTCTTTGATTGAATGTACGAGGAACTTGACATCAACTACGTTGGTTTATAGACCCGTTAGCTATTTTGCTCACAAGACCCTAACTTTCAGCAATGGCATTATCCGAGAACACGATCACAGTCTGGCTGAAGAAACTATTGATGGAATTGTGTCTGAACTTTGAAATCAAGGTGTGATTGAAGCCAAACGATTTACATATCGTGAAGAGGGTCTTGTGTTTCCATCAAACACATATGTTTTGACACAACAACTCCATTAAAGTTCCATTAAAGTTGGTTGTTTCGCCATGCCTGTGGACCTCACATCCCACGAACTACTTGTTGGTTTAAATGTCAGATGTGGTGAAATTGATCATAATTATGATGGTAACACATGTTCTAAACCTCTTTAATGCTTTTACTGTCAGGGGGTCATATGTCGTCTTCAACTGACTACAGTGAATATAAATTTCAATCCATTGTCCGACCCTTGAAGATCCGGGGTAGATTTGACGCATGTCATCGTACCCCAATTGCTAGGATAGATCCTCATGATATCAATCACTGGATTGTCTGGTCAAGACTCAATGATTTACTTTTTTCATTTGGTGTTTTTTTAACGCCGCCCTAAGCAATATTCCAGCTCTATAACGGCGGTCTGTAAAGTCAAGTTTGGACCAGACAGTGATTGACAACATGAGCATCGATCCACGCAATTGGGTTCTATGACATGCATGGACCAAGTCAGTGACCCTGACCACCCGATCCCGTTAGTAGCCTCTTAGAACAAGCATAGTCGCCTTTTACAGTAAGCATGGGTTGCTGAAGACCTATTCTACCCCGGATCTTCAAGGGCCCCACTACTTACTGATCGCCGACATATAGCTGCAATATTGCTGAGTGTGGCGTTAAACAACAATCAAACAAACAATAAATTGTCCAAAAAATGACAACATCAGCTTCTTCGATGCCAGAAAACTAGCCGCACCTGCTGACACAACAGGACATAAAGGTTAAAACAGCATCAGTTCACTGTCAAACAGATCTGTCATGGACAGAGCAAAAGCAATCGAAATCGAAACTACCCAGCATGAAACAAAATTGCAGCTCCAAAATCAACCCAGGTAGCATCCACATCCACATTAACATCTCAAAATCCTACAACAGGAATGGGTTGCTCGAGGACATGGATACAGAAGTATCCCATAAGCACTAGTGATCGTACAAGTGACCAATCTCCCAAAAGTAAAGTCAGGAGTCGAAGCCCTGTTAGCCCAACTTTGAGTAACACAAGGCATATAATTCAGCGGTATTTCAGAGGTATCACATTTGACAAAATTTAATGAGTTCCACTTACGAATATAACACAGATACAGTTGACCTGAGGCAGTACAATTGCCATCATTAATTTTCTCTTCCTGGACGCTCTACTAAAATAGACGTCATTCACAGTGTTGTTCATCTGCAAACAACAATTCAAGCCGTTGATATCTGCCTTACCAATCCTCCCCGAGGCAAGAGAGTTACCTGACTATAAAAGTCCACCCTTGCCGAACTAGGCTGTATGGAGTTACAAGTTGGCTGGATTAACGAGTCTATGCATAGTCCAATCAAAATCAATTTGCACCGCCAACTCGTTGCCAGCATATATTTTCCAAATCGTTTCATGTCTATAATCAAGGTGCTCACGTGATTTGATGCACTTCGCAATACAGATCTTGATTATTGATCAGATCGTCTTGACTGGGCGCCGCCATTTTGTTTGAAACAAATGCATGTGATACGAGAGGCGGAATCTGATTGGTCTATAGGAGAGGCTTAGGAGGGACATAACTCGTAATAGCCACTGGTGGCGCTACGATCGAGCCCAGGAATTCCAGCCTTGTTCGGCAAGGGTTGAAACTGGACTTTTAAAGTCAGTTAACTTCCTTGCCTCGGAAACTGCAAATACAACAAAAAGTTGACAGTCCTTGACAATTGTATTTCTTATAATAATTTACGTCTATTTAATGTTGATTCAATCAAACATTGAAATCCTGCCACTGGAACATATATTGTGCCCTTAATCTGTCTCTCACAGACTAAGATGCTTACATTGAAATTGCATGGACTGTTCACCTTTGTAAAAGTGATCACTTCCCTTCTGTCCTAAAAGCTGCCAAACCGGATTATGACCCATCTGTTTTATAAGTATATGTTGTAGTATGCTATATTATGTCAAGTTGTTTTCAGCCTATATCAATGAAATAGCTGATCAGAAAAATTCTTAAGTCCTCTGGAAGTCCACATATTAGTAAACCATGGTCTAACATGAAAACAGCCTAATCACTTCCCCCCGCACATCAGAATTTTGTTTGTTCATATATAATATATTCAATTAATCTACTGAACCATTATTTGTTTTAATTTTGCCCTGGTCTTTACCTCAATCTTTTATTGTCAATTGTCGACAGGTATTAGGTCGTTGCTGTTTAACGCCGTACTCAGCAATATTCCAGTTATATGAAGGCGGTCTGTAAATAATCTACTTTGGACCAGACAATCCAGTGATTAGTTTCTTAGCATCGATCCACGCAGTTGGGATTGATGACATGCATCAACCAAGGCAGCGAGCCTGACCACCCGATCCGGTTAGTCGTCTTTTACGACAAGCATAGTCGCGTTTAACGGCAAGCATGAGTTGCTGAAGGCCTATTCTAGCCCGGATTAACAATAACTTACTTATTCTCATCGCAATATCGCTACAATATTACAGATGCGAAGTACTATTTCAACCAATTCATTCTAGTACAATTATTACAAATTCAACACAATTTATGGATAAAGACTTCTTTATTCCTGCAAAGGCGACGTTTTGGTATAGATCCTTATCAAGCAAGACTGTCGCCTTGACAGTATTAAAGAAGTTGTTATCTATAAATTGTGTCTACTTTGTCATCCGTCAACTTCTTAGTAATGCCTATCAAACAATTCAGTTTAATCACCCTGAGAGTGTACATAAGTTCCACATCATTCATAGAAAAATTAAAACTATCAAATATTAATCGTAGTATATGTGTTAGTTTTAACTGGTGTCTAAAACTGACTACAATCGCCAGCGGCTGAATGGATGGTGTAAATCCTGATGGGGAACATGCACGTGTGGAACCGTGAAGAAGCATCTAAGTCCCCATGGTCCCTAGTATGGTGATCACCCTTCAGTGACTGATGATCTCTAGCCCATTTTCATAATGTGTTGTTATCTAATACTTACTAACTTTTAATATTCTCAACAAGTTTTAAATAAAATCTGTGATATACTAGTTATTGTACTGTCCATCGTTGACAGGTTTTTATTTCGTCTCAATATATGTCTTATTAATGTAGTTCTCGTCACGATATGGCTGAAATACTGCCTATGTGACGTTAAATCTTAACTCACTCACTCACTAGTATCGTGATCTTCGTTCAGTTGCTTGAGATTTCTAGCCCGTTTTTATGTTGTTTTGTCTTTTACATGCACTCAAACTAGTACAACATGTCCCGCATAAATATATTTGTTAGAAATGATAGTTCAATAACTATATCTCGTCGCGACATAGCTCAAATATTGCTGACGTTAAAATCACTAATGACATTCAATTTCCCTTTGCTGGCATGGCGGCATGATAAGTCAAATGCTTTAGCCCGATACAGACTTTTGCACTTCCACCATGGTCATATTTTGTCTTCTGACAACGCCTTGAAATATGGCAAGCGCCTTCCTTGTTGAAAAGACGTCGTTTTTTTCCACAACTTATTGTTGTTTTGATTAGTCAGGTGTGTAGATTACATAGCCTCAGAAATCTGTGATACTTTACTTGTAATTTTACTGTTCATTTGACAGAATTATGCGTAACAGGAAGGGTGTACTGTTCATATTCAGAATATTAAAGAAACAAAGCCGACATACCCTCATTGTGGACTTCAATAATCGCACTGATACTTTTCAAGTGAACACAGTTCAATCTTTGGATTTCTGTTTATTTTATTCTGTTTCATGAGTGTTGCATGAGTGTGAGTGAGTGAGGTAAGATTTAACGTCACATCGGCAGTATTTCAGCCATATCGTGACGAGAAGTACATTAATAATACACATAATTATACGAAATAAAAACCTGTCGACGAAGGACAGTAGAATAACTAGAATATCACAGACTTGATTTAAAACTAGTTGTGAATAATAAAAACAGTAAGCAGTAATGAACATCACAATATAAAAATGGGCTAGAAATCGTCAGCCACTGAAAGGAGATCACCATACTTGGGACCATGGGGACTTACAGTACCTTAGCTTCCTGCACGGACCCCGGCAGGATTTATATCATCCCTTCAGTCACTGACGACAGTGTATCAGTTAAGCCTTAGATTAAAATAACGAATATACTACGTTTAAAAGCCTGGTATGCAGAAAAATACCTGGAATGAAATGGGACTTACATACCCTCTTAGGGGGACAATAATTTTACGCTACTTCAACCCCCCTCGAGGGTATAGCCACTAACAATCTAAGTTATTAAATTGCACTACCAATTTTAAAAACAATACAGTTAGCACATCAAAATTTATGAAAAAGCTCTATTTCTTTTAAAAAACATAACAGTAAACGAGAATTAACATCATTAAAAAGGTCCTTAATTGTTTTAACATTGAAATATTTATCCCTTGTGATGGAAAAATCAATACAATCAAGCAGGACATGCTTGACTGTGATTCTTTCATCACAAGGGATGCAAAACGGAGGATCCTCACCATTTAAAAGATACTCATGTGTATATCTTGAATGGCCAATACGACATCGTCGCATAATGACCTCTTCAAATCTGGACTGACAGCCCAAGTAGGTGTAACCGATATTTGGTTTAATTTCATGTAATTTATTGATACCTACTTGGGTGTCCCACTTCTGTTGCATAAGATCTCGGATGTAAGATCGAATCATGGGTTTAAAATCAGTGTATGGGATCAGAAGTGGTGTCACAGATTTGTTGAGGGCTGCTTTTGCGGCAGCATCGGCCATTGTGTTACCTTTGATACCAACATGGCTTGGTAACCAACAAAAGACGATGTCATATTGGCCAGTAGCAAGATCATTAAATAATTCGAGAATTTCGATTAAAAGTGGATGTTTTGATGACATATTTTTAATCGCCTGAAGGCATGAAAGAGAATCTGAAAACAGTATGAATTGTTTATGTTTAGCTTGATTACTGATATATTTAAGTGCTGTAAAAATGGCGTTTGCTTCTGCAGTGAAGATGGAACTGTTATCAGGTAAACGTGAAGATATTGTTCTGGATCCAATGACGGTGGCACTAGCAACTGCGCCACCATCCTTGGATCCATCTGTAAAGATAGATTTATAAGTGTCATAATTGGTTCTTAATTGACTGTATTCTTGTTGGTAAATTAATTCGTTAGTGTCTGATTTCTTTAGTTTTGTTAATGTAAGGTCAACCTCTGGCCGTACCATTTGCCAAGGAGGTGTTGAAAACAGTTGAGTTGGAGCTATATCTTGCAGTTTAATATTGGAAGCAAACAAGGCAGACTGGATTCTGATTCCGAGTGGTGGAACAAGAGATGACCTTTTTTTGTAAATATCTTGGTAAAGAGGATTGAAGACGCAATTAAAAGCTGGATTGGACTGATTAGAATATAATTTAGTGACATATTGTAAAGATAATTTTAGACGGCGTTGTTTAAGAGAAGGTTCATCCGCTTCTACATATAGACTGTGAATTGGAGACGTCCTGAAGGCACCAAGGCAAAGCCTCAGGCCCTGATGATGTATCGTATCAAGTTTTTTTAAATTGCTTTTACAGGCTCCACCATAGACGATGGAGCCATAATCAAGTTTTGAACGGATGAGTGACCTGTAAAAGTGTAAGAGGGTTGTTTGATCCCCTCCCCACTTTGAATTAGAAACAACTTTCAATAGATCGAGTGCCTTCAGGCATTTAGCTTTTAGGTATTTAATATGCGGGAGGAAAGTTAAGTGATGATCAAAAATAAGTCCCAAGAACTTGGCTTCCTTAACAACTTTGATAGGGGTGCCATTCAGAAATAGTTCAGGGTCCATATGCGGTTTATATTTTCGGCAGAAATGTATGCAATTAGTTTTTGATTTGGAAAATTTAAACCCGTTTTCTAGACACCACTTGTTAATTTTATTAAGACATAATTGTAATTGCCTTTCTATTGTGCGCATATTTTTACCACGACAAGATAGATTAAAATCATCCACAAAAAGTGATCCATCAACTGAATCATTTAAAACTTTGGACAAACTGTTAATTTTTATACTGAATAAAGTGACAGACAAAATACTGCCTTGTGGGACACCCTGATCCTGATTATAATGATCAGACAGGGTTGTACCCACTCGAACTTGAAATTGCCTGTCTGTTAAAAACTGTGATATGAAATGAGGCAAACGGCCTCTTAATCCAAAATCATGAAGATCTTTTAAAATACCATGTTTCCATGTTGTATCGTATGCTTTTTCTAAATCGAAAAAGATCGATACAGCATGTTGTCTATTTACAATGGAATTTTTAATAAACGATTCTAAACGCACTAAATGATCGATAGTACTTCTGTTTTTCCGGAAACCGCATTGTATATTGGTAAGAAGATTATTTGTTTCCAAGTACCACACTAATCGATTATTTACCATGCGTTCCATCGTTTTACAAACACAGCTAGTTAGAGAGATAGGTCGGTAATTTGAAGGATCATTATGATCCCGCCCAGGTTTTGGTATTGGTATAACAATGGCATTATGCCATGAAGGTGGAAACGTCCCTGATGTCCAAATGTCATCGAAAATAGTCAACAAAGTTTCAAGGCATGATTCGGGCAAGTGTTTCAGTAGCTGATAATGAATATTATCAGCGCCTGCTGCTGTATCATGAGCTTGCCCTAGGGCAGTATAAAGCTCATGTAGTGAAAATACCTCATTGTAATCTTCACCATTATCAGATGTAAAATTTACTTTTTTCTTTTCCTGTTGGAGCTGATATTTTTGAAATTCGGGAACGTAATTAGATGAAGACGAATGTTGAGATAATGTTTTCCCAAGTCTATTGGCAATAGCAGTTTTATCAGTTAGTAAAGTATCGCCATCCTTCAGATGGTGAACTGTAGAATTTGATCCCTTGCCTTTGATCTTTTTAATCATGTTCCATACCTTGGACATAGGGGTACGAGTGTTTATTTTGGAGACATAGTTTCTCCAGGACAGACGTTTATTTTGCTTAAATAGACGTCTTGCCTTAGCATTTGAAATTTTGACAGTGTTTAAATTATGGACAGTGGGATGTTTACGGAAGTATTTCTCCGCCTTCTTACGACATTTCCTAGCTTGTTTGCAAGTGTCATCAAACCATGGTTTACGAACACGTGGGTTGACGGAGGACTTAGGAATTGATTCATCAGCAATTGTATTCAGTTGATCTGAGAACAACTGAATCGGGTCAGTAACATTCTGAAAAGACGTAGGTTGCAATTTATCTTTGCATAAAGACTGAAATAAAGTCCAATCAGCCTTCATAAAATTCCATCGAGGTGAAGGTGGATCATCAGCGGGATTAATGGGTTTAAGTACAGTGGGGAAATGGTCACTTCCACACAGGTCATCGTGGACTGACCAGGAAAATTCGTGTAACAAAACTGAATCTGTCAGAGACAGATCGAGAGATGAATACGTGCCAGTAGCAGGGTGTAAATACGTATCGGAGTCATCATTAAAGATGCAGAGATCATTATCGGAAACAAAATCCTCGATCACTTTTCCCTTTTGATTAATGATTGCACTTCCCCATAAAGGATTATGCCCATTTAGATCACCCATGATAACACAGGGCTTTGGGAGCTGATCGTATAGTTTTTGTAGATCATTACGCTGAAGATTTGAAGAAGGTGGAATGTATAAGGAGCAAAGTGTCAAGGCAATATGCAGTGTAAGTCTAACTGCAACTGCTTGCAGATTTGTGTCAAGCGGAACAGGACTGTGAACAACGCCCCGCCGCACCAAAATAGTAGCTCCTCCAGTAGCTTTATCACCCGGGGGAGAAAAAGAATGAAAGGAACTATACTGCCTTAATTCAAATTTATCTGTATGTTTTAGGTACGTCTCTTGTAAACAAATTGCTGATGGACTTAAATCTGTTGTTAATAATTGCAATTCGTGAAAATTATGCCTAAGTCCTCTGCAATTCCATTGAAATATATTTGAATGGTTCATGGCGGTTCTATAGGAGATCGCTCACGTGAACGTGAAGAAGAGTCACCACTCATGGAAGATGGAGTAACATCCATCTCGAGAGGATCAAAGTAATTGTGAACATCTACAGATGTTTCACTGAGAGTAGGGATCTTAGTAGAAATTTTCTTGTTTTGTTTCTTCTTTTGTTTTTTGGGCATTTCAGGCGATGGTTTGTTAGGTGCTGGTAATTCAGGAGTTGGTTTAGGTGGGGCCATAGTCTGAGTCACAACCTGAGATGCTGAAGAGATGTCACATGATTGACTATCGGAATCATTGGTCTGACTCTCTGATGTTGTAACCATAGGCACAGGGTGTTCAGAGTGTGTCCATGTCAAGTCAGTTTGACATTCTATAGATCTTGTGGTAGAAGGTCGAGAGACAGCAGCAGCATAGGTGTGCGCTGATGGAGGTGACCGGCTGGCAACGACTTTTTTAGCCTCCTGAAAAGAAATGTTGTTTTTACATTTGACAGTTAAGATTTCCTTTTCATGATTCCAAAGAGGACAGGATTTCGAAGACGCAACATGTTTACCCATACAATTAGCACATTTGGGGTCAGCTGTACAATCTGAGGCGTCATGATTTGCACCACAACGGTGACAAACAATCGGCCGATCGCATGATTTGGAGCCATGCCCAAACTTCTGACACTGGTAACATCGGAGTGGATTGGGGACATACACCTCCACTCCGATGTTGAAATAGCCTGCCTTAATTGATTGTGGTATAGTCGACAGTGCAAATGTGAACAAATAAGTATTTGTTTTGATAATGTTTTCTCCGTCCTTTCGAGTAAACCGTTTCACTGAAGTGACATGTTGATCTTTGAGTTCGTCAAGAATATCATCTTCATTCATTTCCGCCAGACAACGGCCTCTGTCGCGGATGATCCCCCGACTCGAGTTCAACGTTCTGTGCGCAGAGACAGCAACTTCAGTGTTTGCAAATGTAGTACATTTCAAAAGATTGACAGCTTGCTGTCTCCGTGCACACTCTACCAAAAGAGAACCGCCCCGGAGCCGTGAAACATTCTTAACTTCACCACAAATACCTGCAATGGCTTTAGATATGGCAAAAGGATTTATTTTTAGTGGTAATTCATTTCTGGATTCAACTACCAAAAAACGTGCCCAAGAATTATTATTTGGTATGAGAGAAGCATCATCATCAGATGATAAAATCTGTTTCCAAACGTCTCTTCTTTTCATTGCGGTTCGAACCAGAGTGATTGTGAGCCATGGTGAAAGTAATTGATTCAGCACCCCTGCTCCCCACCCACCATGGAGTGCTACAAAGAGCGATGTTTTATTGCACCGGATCTCCAACATGCAAACATCAGGGATACAGAGGTGTTATACTCCAGTAAGAACAACATGAATAGCTGTATTTGTCTATCAAATAAAATGTCAGGCTGGTTCGGCCCATGGCAAGAAATTGAAGACATACAGAACTCAGAGGTCGAAAGTACCAGATTGGCCCATGAGCCACCGCCTTCTGGCGTAAGACTCTAGGCAATGTATACAATCCAAAATTGAGAACATACACAAGGTATGCATGGCCAAGACCAAAATATACAGTAAAATACAACACAGGTGTGCATATACAATATTACGCACAGGGCCTGGCATGACCAGCCGATTGATAAGACCGGGCCCATCTTACCACCCGTCTAGGCGAAGTAAGGGTCGAAGTAGTGTGTTGGGCAAAGGAACACAGTTCCAGGAACCAGTGCCCTCAACTACCACACTCCCGTCCTCCGCCGACACAGGGACGCAACCCACGGCAAACAGGTTGCCCATTTTAGTCGCCTCATACGACCAGCAATGGGAGGCTGTGGAAATATTCTGCCCCGGTTCCACACGGGGGAAGAGCGATTAGCGTTACCCAGCACTCACCACGAGGAGGTTGCTCTTCACGAGTGCCGAGTGTTGCATGAGTATTTCATGTCAATTCATGTCATTTCATGTCATTTCATGTCGATTCACTTCATTTCATTTCATTTCATTTCATTTCATTTCACTTCACTTCACTTCACTTCATTTCAATTCATGCCATGTCATTTCATTTCATTTCACTTCATTTCTATTCATGTCATGTCATTTCATTTCACTTCATTTCAATTCATGTCATGTCATTTCATTTCACTTCATTTCATGATTGACTGCAAATAAAGCAAAAATACCATTACTCTAAATTGTAAATACAAATAAACTATACTCAAAAACATTTCTTTGCAAAAGAACATTGACTTTAGGACACATTAGGAAATTTATGGTAATTACAAAATGTTATTTACCAGAAGCAATGTAATTAATTCAAATACATAATATTACAATTATACATCTAAAACTAAAGATATTAGTAAAAATGCTGTTGTATTTACCTAGTTGTTGACCACTTTTATCAACTCATGTGGCTACCTAGCCAGCTGCCATGTGGTTCTGTGCATGCCTTACATGCCTTGATTAAATGCATCTATAAATAGACTAGTGAACAGCGCACCCTATTGGGCTTAAGAAAATGAAAATAGTCTACCTTGATACCCAACTGAAGCATCATAAAATGAAAACATCTTTTAAGTGTATGACCATTACACACCGGCCTCTTCATTGGAAGACGAAAGAAAACCAATGACTCAAAATCTAACAAATATGGTCAAACTCAAACAAAATATACTGCTAAGAAAACTCATGTACAAAACAACATGACTTCATTTCAGCATGGTTCACTTTGTCATATTAACATTCAGGGCTGCTTTCCAACACAAGGCACAATTTATTTACTGGACGGTTGAGAGTGTTAGACTTTGTTTTCAATTTCACAATTCTCACAAGTCCCTTTTTGTCTTTCACAACTTCAAGAACCCTGGCCAGACTCCATGTATTTCGTGGATTACTATCCATTACAAGTACAAGGTCATCAACGGCAATGTTTCTTTTCTGGATATTCCATTTCTGCTTTTGTTGAAGTAAAGGTAGCTTTTAGGTATTTAATATGCGGGAGGAAAGTTAAGTGATGATCAAAAATAAGTCCCAAGAACTTGGCTTCCTTAACAACTTTGATAGGGGTGCCATTCAGAAATAGTTCAGGGTCCATATGCGGTTTATATTTTCGGCAGAAATGTATGCAATTAGTTTTTGATTTGGAAAATTTAAACCCGTTTTCTAGACACCACTTGTTAATTTTATTAAGACATAATTGTAATTGCCTTTCTATTGTGCGCATATTTTTACCACGACAAGATAGATTAAAATCATCCACAAAAAGTGATCCATCAACTGAATCATTTAAAACTTTGGACAAACTGTTAATTTTTATACTGAATAAAGTGACAGACAAAATACTGCCTTGTGGGACACCCTGATCCTGATTATAATGATCAGACAGGGTTGTACCCACTCGAACTTGAAATTGCCTGTCTGTTAAAAACTGTGATATGAAATGAGGCAAACGGCCTCTTAATCCAAAATCATGAAGATCTTTTAAAATACCATGTTTCCATGTTGTATCGTATGCTTTTTCTAAATCGAAAAAGATCGATACAGCATGTTGTCTATTTACAATGGAATTTTTAATAACCGATTCTAAACGCACTAAATGATCGATAGTACTTCTGTTTTTCCGGAAACCGCATTGTATATTGGTAAGAAGATTATTTGTTTCCAAGTACCACACTAATCGATTATTTACCATGCGTTCCATCGTTTTACAAACACAGCTAGTTAGAGAGATAGGTCGGTAATTTGAAGGATCATTATGATCCCGCCCAGGTTTTGGTATTGGTATAACAATGGCATTATGCCATGAAGGTGGAAACGTCCCTGATGTCCAAATGTCATCGAAAATAGTCAACAAAGTTTCAAGGCATGATTCGGGCAAGTGTTTCAGTAGCTGATAATGAATATTATCAGCGCCTGCTGCTGTATCATGAGCTTGCCCTAGGGCAGTATAAAGCTCATGTAGTGAAAATACCTCATTGTAATCTTCACCATTATCAGATGTAAAATTTACTTTTTTCTTTTCCTGTTGGAGCTGATATTTTTGAAATTCGGGAACGTAATTAGATGAAGACGAATGTTGAGATAATGTTTTCCCAAGTCTATTGGCAATAGCAGTTTTATCAGTTAGTAAAGTATCGCCATCCTTCAGATGGTGAACTGTAGAATTTGATCCCTTGCCTTTGATCTTTTTAATCATGTTCCATACCTTGGACATAGGGGTACGAGTGTTTATTTTGGAGACATAGTTTCTCCAGGACAGACGTTTATTTTGCTTAAATAGACGTCTTGCCTTAGCATTTGAAATTTTGACAGTGTTTAAATTATGGACAGTGGGATGTTTACGGAAGTATTTCTCCGCTTTCTTACGACATTTCCTAGCTTGTTTGCAAGTGTCATCAAACCATGGTTTACGAACACGTGGGTTGACGGAGGACTTAGGAATTGATTCATCAGCAATTGTATTCAGTTGATCTGAGAACAACTGAATCGGGTCAGTAACATTCTGAAAAGACGTAGGTTGCAATTTATCTTTGCATAAAGACTGAAATAAAGTCCAATCAGCCTTCATAAAATTCCATCGAGGTGAAGGTGGATCATCAGCGGGATTAATGGGTTTAAGTACAGTGGGGAAATGGTCACTTCCACACAGGTCATCGTGGACTGACCAGGAAAATTCGTGTAACAAAACTGAATCTGTCAGAGACAGATCGAGAGATGAATACGTGCCAGTAGCAGGGTGTAAATACGTATCGGAGTCATCATTAAAGATGCAGAGATCATTATTGGAAACAAAATCCTCGATCACTTTTCCCTTTTGATTAATGATTGCACTTCCCCATAAAGGATTATGCCCATTTAGATCACCCATGATAACACAGGGCTTTGGGAGCTGATCGTATAGTTTTTGTAGATCATTACGCTGAAGATTTGAAGAAGGTGGAATGTATAAGGAGCAAAGTGTCAAGGCAATATGCAGTGTAAGTCTAACTGCAACTGCTTGCAGATTTGTGTCAAGCGGAACAGGACTGTGAACAACGCCCCGCCGCACCAAAATAGTAGCTCCTCCAGTAGCTTTATCACCCGGGGGAGAAAAAGAATGAAAGGAACTATACTGCCTTAATTCAAATTTATCTGTATGTTTTAGGTACGTCTCTTGTAAACAAATTGCTGATGGACTTAAATCTGTTGTTAATAATTGCAATTCGTGAAAATTATGCCTAAGTCCTCTGCAATTCCATTGAAATATATTTGAATGGTTCATGGCGGTTCTATAGGAGATCGCTCACGTGAACGTGAAGAAGAGTCACCACTCATGGAAGATGGAGTAACATCCATCTCGAGAGGATCAAAGTAATTGTGAACATCTACAGATGTTTCACTGAGAGTAGGGATCTTAGTAGAAATTTTCTTGTTTTGTTTCTTCTTTTGTTTTTTGGGCATTTCAGGCGATGGTTTGTTAGGTGCTGGTAATTCAGGAGTTGGTTTAGGTGGGGCCATAGTCTGAGTCACAACCTGAGATGCTGAAGAGATGTCACATGATTGACTATCGGAATCATTGGTCTGACTCTCTGATGTTGTAACCATAGGCACAGGGTGTTCAGAGTGTGTCCATGTCAAGTCAGTTTGACATTCTATAGATCTTGTGGTAGAAGGTCGAGAGACAGCAGCAGCATAGGTGTGCGCTGATGGAGGTGACCGGCTGGCAACGACTTTTTTAGCCTCCTGAAAAGAAATGTTGTTTTTACATTTGACAGTTAAGATTTCCTTTTCATGATTCCAAAGAGGACAGGATTTCGAAGACGCAACATGTTTACCCATACAATTAGCACATTTGGGGTCAGCTGTACAATCTGAGGCGTCATGATTTGCACCACAACGGTGACAAACAATCGGCCGATCGCATGATTTGGAGCCATGCCCAAACTTCTGACACTGGTAACATCGGAGTGGATTGGGGACATACACCTCCACTCCGATGTTGAAATAGCCTGCCTTAATTGATTGTGGTATAGTCGACAGTGCAAATGTGAACAAATAAGTATTTGTTTTGATAATGTTTTCTCCGTCCTTTCGAGTAAACCGTTTCACTGAAGTGACATGTTGATCTTTGAGTTCGTCAAGAATATCATCTTCATTCATTTCCGCCAGACAACGGCCTCTGTCGCGGATGATCCCCCGACTCGAGTTCAACGTTCTGTGCGCAGAGACAGCAACTTCAGTGTTTGCAAATGTAGTACATTTCAAAAGATTGACAGCTTGCTGTCTCCGTGCACACTCTACCAAAAGAGAACCGCCCCGGAGCCGTGAAACATTCTTAACTTCACCACAAATACCTGCAATGGCTTTAGATATGGCAAAAGGATTTATTTTTAGTGGTAATTCATTTCTGGATTCAACTACCAAAAAACGTGCCCAAGAATTATTATTTGGTATGAGAGAAGCATCATCATCAGATGATAAAATCTGTTTCCAAACGTCTCTTCTTTTCATTGCGGTTCGAACCAGAGTGATTGTGAGCCATGGTGAAAGTAATTGATTCAGCACCCCTGCTCCCCACCCACCATGGAGTGCTACAAAGAGCGATGTTTTATTGCACCGGATCTCCAACATGCAAACATCAGGGATACAGAGGTGTTATACTCCAGTAAGAACAACATGAATAGCTGTATTTGTCTATCAAATAAAATGTCAGGCTGGTTCGGCCCATGGCAAGAAATTGAAGACATACAGAACTCAGAGGTCGAAAGTACCAGATTGGCCCATGAGCCACCGCCTTCTGGCGTAAGACTCTAGGCAATGTATACAATCCAAAATTGAGAACATACACAAGGTATGCATGGCCAAGACCAAAATATACAGTAAAATACAACACAGGTGTGCATATACAATATTACGCACAGGGCCTGGCATGACCAGCCGATTGATAAGACCGGGCCCATCTTACCACCCGTCTAGGCGAAGTAAGGGTCGAAGTTGTGTGTTGGGCAAAGGAACACAGTTCCAGGAACCAGTGCCCTCAACTACCACACTCCCGTCCTCCGCCGACACAGGGACGCAACCCACGGCAAACAGGTTGCCCATTTTAGTCGCCTCATACGACCAGCAATGGGAGGCTGTGGAAATATTCTGCCCCGGTTCCACACGGGGGAAGAGCGATTAGCGTTACCCAGCACTCACCACGAGGAGGTTGCTCTTCACGAGTGCCGAGTGTTGCATGAGTATTTCATGTCAATTCATGTCATTTCATGTCATTTCATGTCGATTCACTTCATTTCATTTCATTTCATTTCATTTCATTTCACTTCACTTCATTTCAATTCATGCCATGTCATTTCATTTCATTTCACTTCATTTCTATTCATGTCATGTCATTTCATTTCACTTCATTTCAATTCATGTCATGTCATTTCATTTCACTTCATTTCATGATTGACTGCAAATAAAGCAAAAATACCATTACTCTAAATTGTAAATACAAATAAACTATACTCAAAAACATTTCTTTGCAAAAGAACATTGACTTTAGGACACATTAGGAAATTTATGGTAATTACAAAATGTTATTTACCAGAAGCAATGTAATTAATTCAAATACATAATATCACAATTATACATCTAAAACTAAAGATATTAGTAAAAATGCTGTTGTATTTACCTAGTTGTTGACCACTTTTATCAACTCATGTGGCTACCTAGCCAGCTGCCATGTGGTTCTGTGCATGCCTTACATGCCTTGATTAAATGCATCTATAAATAGACTAGTGAACAGCGCACCCTATTGGGCTTAAGAAAATGAAAATAGTCTACCTTGATACCCAACTGAAGCATCATAAAATGAAAACATCTTTTAAGTGTATGACCATTACACACCGGCCTCTTCATTGGAAGACGAAAGAAAACCAATGACTCAAAATCTAACAAATATGGTCAAACTCAAACAAAATATACTGCTAAGAAAACTCATGTACAAAACAACATGACTTCATTTCAGCATGGTTCACTTTGTCATATTAACATTCAGGGCTGCTTTCCAACACAAGGCACAATTTATTTACTGGACGGTTGAGAGTGTTAGACTTTGTTTTCAATTTCACAATTCTCACAAGTCCCTTTTTGTCTTTCACAACTTCAAGAACCCTGGCCAGACTCCATGTATTTCGTGGATTACTATCCATTACAAGTACAAGGTCATCAACGGCAATGTTTCTTTTCTGGATATTCCATTTCTGCTTTTGTTGAAGTAAAGGTAGATATTCCTTTACCCATCTTTTCCAAAAAAGATCTGCTAAGTATTGCAGTTGTCTCCATCTTCGTTTGCAGAAGTTGTCTTCCTTGGTAAAAACACCTGACGGACAGTTCTCACCTCCCCGAAATAGAATCAGGTGATTGGGTGTGAGAGCGTCAAGGTCATTTGGACTGTTGTTCATTTCAGATATAGGTCGCCCATTCAAGATTGCTTCGATTTCGCAGAATAGAGTATGCAGGCCTTCGTCATCCAGGTGAATAATCTGTGTGTGTAGTAATGAATACATTACTTTCCTGATCAATCGGATAATCCTTTCCCACATACCACCAAAATTTGACGCAGCAGGTGGGTTGAAATCCCAGGTGATTCCACGATTTAGGAGTGAATTCTTCATTTTTTGCGAGTCAAGCTTCGACATTTCTTCTCGCAGCTCTCTTTCTGCTCCAACAAAGTTGGTTCCATTGTCAGATCAAATGTAAGTCACAGGTCCTCTTCGGGCAATGAACCTCCTAATAGCAGAAATACAGGAATCTGTGTCTAGACTCGCTGCGACCTCAAGATGAACTGCTCGTACGGTCATACATGTGAATAGCACGCCCCATCGCTTCACATGTCCTCGTCCTTCTTTGATTTCAAAAGGACCAAAATAGTCAACACCAACTTTGGAGAAAGGAGCTTCGTTACCAGTCACTCTCTCTGAAGGTAAGCTTGCCATTTTCTGAGTTGTAGGCTTTCCTTGATGTTTCCTGCAGACGACACATTTGAAAATCATTTTTTTAATCAGAGAATTTGCACCGATGATCCAGTAAGTTTGTCTGACATGGGAGAGTATTGCATTCTTTCCTAAGTGTCCCACTTGTTCATGAGCTTTTCTTAGAATCAACAATGATACTGCGGACTCCTTGGGGAGTATGATTTGATGCCTTGCCTCGTATGCAATTGGGGATCTATCCAACCTTCCTCCTATGCGAAGTACACCATCTTTAAAGAAGGGGTCCAGTTTGAAAAGCTTTGATGACCGTGCGATTCTAGCTTCAATTGATTTCCTTTTCAAACTTTCAATTTCAGGTGCAAAATGCTTTATCTGAACATATCTAATCAGTGCCATCTCAGCATCATTAACACCTTTCACAGAGAGACTTGGATACTGTTGTTCAGCCTGAGAAGTTCTGTCCATTTGTTTCCTTTTTCTTCCACGTGTACGTACTTCTCTTTTAATTTCTTCTTGTTTTGTGTTTTCACAATGTCTCTTCTTTACATACTCCTGGAATGTCGTTACAGCTAACATCAACCATGAAGCTGCTTTTCTCAGTTTCGTCCAGTCAGAAAAGTGATCGATCAGTCTATCCATGGCAGTGTAAGTATCGACTTCGCATACAGCAACATTCACACGTTTTACCTCAGGGTCTCCATTCAAGTCCGCACTAAGAAAGTCAGCATTACAAGGCCACATATCTACCGTCTTCGATAGGAAATCTGGACCATTAATCCACTGAGGTGTCTCCAGTAATTTCTTCATACTCATTCCTCTGGAAGCATAGTCTGCTGAATTCAGTTGAGTGTTGATGTATCTCCACTGCTCAATCTTCGATGATTCATGGATCACAGACAGTCTGTTGGCTACGAAGGTATGGAAGCGGCTGGTTTGGTTTGCAATGTACCTCAATACAGACATACTGTCTGTCCAATAGTAGCTGTTACCTACAGTATAGTCTAGTTCACGGACCAACATGGCATTCATTCTAACAAGAGCAGTTGCAGCCGTCAACTCCATTCGAGGTATAGTGATTCTTTTCAGGGGAGCTACACGTGCCTTGCCAATGACGAAAGAACAATGAATGTTTCCATCCTCATCAATCAGTCGCATGTAAGTAACCATGCCATAACCAGTTTCGCTGGCGTCTGCAAAGTGGTGTAGCTCACATGACGATACTGCTTTTAACCACTTTACCTTGTAGCATCTGTCCATCTTCAAGCTGTCAAGAAGATACAATTGCGATATCCATTCATTCCATCGGTCAAGTAGTTTTCCACTGATTTCTTCATCCCAGCTTGCTCCATTTTTGCAGAGTTCCTGTAGGATACACTTCGGAATGAGAACATAAGGTGCAGTCAGACTGAAAGGATCATAAACTGAGCTTGACAATGAGAGAATTCCTCTTCGAGTGCATGATACACTTCTTTTACCCATCTTGAATCCAAAAGTGTCCGATTCAGAATCCCAGTAAACCCCTAAGGCTCTCTCTGATGGAAGTATATCTTGTTTCAGGTCAATCAACTTCATTTCCTTGGACCGATCTTCAATAGGAATAGACTCCAGGACTGCAGGACTGTTACTCACCCACTTGGTTAGGTTAAAGCCTCCCATTTTGCACATTGCACTTGTTTCATGAATAAGCGTTATGGCATGATCTTCTGAATCTTTGGATGCAAGATAGTCATCAACATAGAAATTGTTTTTCAAACCATGACTTACTTCTGGGTCAAACTTTTCAGTGTTGTCGGTTGCTGTTTGTTGACGTGCATAGTTGGCGCAGGTTGCCGACGACACTGACCCGAATAAATGGACTTTCATCCGGTAAGTTTTTGGTTCCAAATTTATGTCACCACCAGGCCACCATAGGAATCTGAGATAATCGCAGTCCTCTGCATGAACACGTACCTGATGATACATGGCTTCGACGTCGCCCATCACAGCTATCTTCTCCTGTCGGAAGCGAAGTAAGACAGCAAGGAGATTATTCGTCATGTCCGGCCCCTGTAGAAGTGCATGGTTCAGGGAAGTTCCAAGGTATGAGGCAGAGCAATCAAAAACTACTCTCAGTTTGTTGGGTTTCCGTGGATGGTAAACCCTATGGTGAGGAAGATACCATATGCGTCCAAGGATACCAGGTAAGTCCTGTTCAGTTACCTTTTCAGCATACTCTTTTTCAAACAGTTGTTTCATGAAGGCTATATAGTCTTCTCTGAATTTTGGATCCTTCTTCATTTTCCTTTTAAGGTAGTTGAGTCGCTGAATCGCTTGTGATTGGTTGTTGGGCAAGTGAGTCTCTTCTTTCTTGAAAGGTAAGTTCATATAGTAATGACCTTCTTTCATCTCAATTGAAGATTTAGCTTTATCCTTGAAACGTTTATCTTCCAGGGAATCTTCTTTCCTGTCATCAGTTTGTCTTTCAGGAAATTCAAGATCTATGGAATGTCTTACCATGGTATCCAACTGATGCAGCCTTTCCTTTTCTGTGATGGCCTTGACTTCTGCTCTGTTTATGGAGATAGCATTACTTCCTGAAGTAGTCGTGCTGTCTCTTCTAATCACATTCCAGACAATCCACCCTAACAGGCTCTTCGTAGCATGAGGCGACCCTCTAGGACCTGTCCTTAATTGTCGAGGTGTATATACGTCTGGAATGTTGTTTCCAATCAGCATTTCTATTTCAGAATCTATTTCAGGGAGAGTGACATCATCTAAATGTGGCCAGTGATCAATATCCTTGGATGTAGGAATGTGATCCTTGGAAATAGGCATCTTCTCTTTGGTGTAGATACGAGGTAGATCTATTGTGTTTTCCATATTCAAGTCACAGATCTGAAGATTGTTCACGGCATGTGTCTCAAAAGTTTGTGTCTCACCCATAGTGTCCAAAGTGATATTCATGGGACGTCCCATTGCACCCAGTTTCTGCATCAGTCTGTTTGTACAAAAGCTTGCATTACTTCCAGGATCAAGGAAAGCGTATGTACATATGGAGTTGATCCCATCTTTCAGCTTCACCCTCACTGGTCTTACTGCCATTGTACAGTCACCCTCACCGGCCTCTGTAAGCTGATCAAGTTTGCTAGCAACACTGCTGTAGGCACTTGTAGTTCTTCCTTTCACTGAGGTCTGGTTAGGATCCGATTCAGCTTTTCTTCTCCAATTATCATCATGAAGAACTGTGGGATGATGCAAATTGCAAATTGAGCATGATAGTCTTGATCGACAATCTCTACTCATATGTCCACGCTTAAGGCAAGCAAAACATAGCCCCTTCTTTCTCAAGAAGTCAACTTTATCAGAATAGTTCATCTTTGAGAAAGAATTACATGCATCTAGTGTATGAGATGTATTGTAGTCTACGCAATACAAGCAACTTGCCTGAGAAGTTGAAGACTTATCAGCTTTTGACATGGTTTCACTGGACTTTTGACTCTGAGAGGCTACTTGCAAAGCTTACTTTAGGAGAAGATTGCTCCTGTTTCAAGGTAAGTTTCTTTCCAGATGCTTCCTTTATATGCAAAACACGATTTCGCCATTTATCATGATAATTGTAGGGCAGCTTACTTACTAACCTCTTCATGTTTTCAGCATACTGAAGTACTTTTACAGCTTCTAAGCTTGTTAGGGCGTAGTCGCATTCACTCAGGAATATGGAAAATTCATCAAGGGCAGTTGGGTTGTCTTGCTTGATTGCTGGCCAATCCAATGCTTTCTTCACAAAGGCTTCAGCAAGAACATCATCTTGCCCATAGCGTTGATGCAGCTCCTTGAGTGCTGCAGGATAACCAACCTTTGCATCCAGGTAAGAAAAACCATTGACAATCTCATGTGGTTTCTTCTCTGTGAACTGAAGGAGATAATTAAGTCTCTCATCATCATCTTCTGTATTCTGTTCAATTGTAGACCTGAATTGACGAATGAACTTACAGTACTCTATCGGATTACCATCAAACTTTTTCATATCAACCAACGGCTTCCTCAAATGACGCACCACATCAGTTATGAGATCTCTTCCGGTAGAAATGTCTGCTGTCACAGATGGTCTACAATCATATGGAGTGCTAACAGGTATTCTGGAAGGAAGTGATACATGTTGATTATCAACACTAACACCTGTGTTACCATGTTGTTCACCATATGACCTGAACAAAGAATAGCCATAACCAACACAATCATCATGACAGTAAACATTGCCATTATGCACAGACTTCGGCACAAACTCATTTGATGATGCGCTAAGTCTGAAGTCATTGTCTCTAGCAATGTGAGAGACATTAGGATACAAACTGACTAAGTTACTATCAGTCTGTACACATTTCACCTCAGTCTGTACATCATCAGATTTACCAGTGTCATTAGAGGGTTGTCTGTCTGGAATTGAGTCTCTCTGTACACACTTGGTCCCTGTATTTACATTACCATGATCACCATGATGCTTGTCATCACCGCGAGACATTCTTGAATCGCTTCTGTGTTCAAAGTCATCAAGCACCCTTGATCTGGCATCCACAACATCCATTTCAGTCTTTAATTCAAGTTCCTCTTGCTCAAGTTTCAGCTGGGCCTGGGCTAGTTCAAGTTTCTTCTTCCGTTGAAACGCGTGCATCCTGGCATCCAACTCTGCTTTCTTCTGTTCCGCTTTCAGTCTTGCAGATGACAATGAAGATGACCGTGACACAGCCGCACTAGACATACTGTGATGCCGTGAGACCTGACTGTTACTATGTCTAGAGGAGACAGTTGAGGTGATCCATCCTTCCATCTTCTCCTTGTACATCTTCATTAAACCATATGCATCTTCAAACATATTTTCGCATGAACTATCATGAGCTAGGTCACAGAAGGAGGTATAGGTTTGAAGATAATCTTCATATACAGTTAGCCATGCTTTGTGGTCTTTTACGAGCTCACGACTATCACAAACATCAGTAACTAGCTGCTCTATGTGAGTGTACTTAGTCCTTAGCTTCTTAATCAAAGTCTTTAATCTCTTTGACTTCAATTCAATTTCAAATAATCTACCCTTTTCAGTCCTAGGTCTCTCGCGTCTAATCGGTGAGTCTTCACCTGTCTCACTGACAGTTACTAGGTCATCTACAGGTTCATCTGTCACATGATCTTCTATATCTATCTCTCTATTCATAATGGCCAACTAGTCAATGCATGTGGACTTCAATAATCGCACTGATACTTTTCAAGTGAAAACAGTTCAATCTTTGGATTTCTGTTTATTTTATTCTGTTTCATGAGTGTTGCATGAGTATTTCATGTCAATTCATGTCATTTCATCTCATTTCATGTCATTTCATTTCATTTCATTTCAATTCATGTCATGTCATGTCATGTCATGTCATTTCAATTCATGTCATGTCATGTCATGTCATTTCACTTCATTTCAATTCATGTCATGTCATGTCATTTCACTTCATTTCTATTCATGTCATGTCATTTCATTTCACTTCATTTCAATTCATGTCATGTCATTTCATTTCACTTCATTTCATGATTGACTGCAAATAAAGCAAAAATACCATTACTCTAAATTGTAAATACAAATAAACTATACTCAAAAACATTTCTTTGCAAAAGAACATTGACTTTAGGACACATTAGGAAATTTATGGTAATTACAAAATGTTATTTACCAGAAGCAATGTAATTAATTCAAATACATAATATCACAATTATACATCTAAAACTAAAGATATTAGTAAAAATGCTGTTGTATTTACCTAGTTGTTGACCACTTTTATCAACTCATGTGGCTACCTAGCCAGCTGCCATGTGGTTCTGTGCATGCCTTACATGCCTTGATTAAATGCATCTATAAATAGACTAGTGAACAGCGCACCCTATTGGGCATAAGAAAATGAAAATAGTCTACCTTGATACCCAACTGAAGCATCATAAAATGAAAACATCTTTTAAGTGTGTGACCATTACACACCGGCCTCTTCATTGGAAGACGAAAGAAAACCAATGACTCAAAATCTAACAAATATGGTCAAACTCAAACAAAATATACTGCTCATTATGTAACTCACTTGACTTGTTTTGACTTGTCAACATTGTTTCACAAGAGGTGAGGTGAGGTGAAATGGGGTTTAAATTCGCGTCCACGATTATTGCACTTATATAGCGACGTGCATGTATGTGTGTGCATTTGTGTGGCTGCTTGTACTAGTCCGGACTGATGCCGATTTATAGTGCTAGCTCACTGAGATACCATGCCGCAGTTTAACATGAATACCCCACTCAGACACAGTATACTGACTCCGAGCCGACCAGTCCTTGTTTTAGCCCCTTAATGCCGAGCGCCAGACAGGGTAACAACAAGTACCATCTTTAAACGTCTTTTGGTATGACGCGGTCGGGGATCGAACCCCGGACCTTCCGTTCTCCGGGCGGTGGTTTCACAAGATATTGTCAAAGTCATATTGATACTTACTTATTCGCATAAAGTAATTGTTTGTGAATTATCTTTGTCAGGAAAGATGTCATTAATCCACTTCTGTGTTCTTATGATTTAATGTGCAAACAGTCACTTAAGAAAGAGAAGCGTCTGTTACTTTATTCTTTGCAGGTCAATCCATGCGAGAACGGGGCGACTTTCTTCCCTCAGAACAGGACATGCCTTTGTGCCGATGGCTTCATCGGTGATTACTGCCAAAGGCGCTACAGAGGTGGGTATTACAACAAGAAAGGTGATGTTCGCTTTGCACACCTTACATCTGAGGATATACGCAACTGCCTGTACTCTTACTACTGCAATGTTCACGTGACCGTTCGTGATTTTTTAAAATAACATGTTGGTAGAATATTTGTCCAAATGATCAGTTGAAGTAATCGAGTTTGTTTTATGCTGCTTTTAGCAATATTTTCAGCAATGACCCCATCTGGCTTCTGACACTCCATCCACGCTGGCCATCGGCATGATGTGCGAACGAGGTTACCACGAGGTTATACCGACGACCATTGACATGTTTACAGAATGTCCCAGAATGTCAAGTCTGAGTTTTGTTTGTTTGTTGTTTAACGCCGCACTCAGCAATACTCAAGCTATATGACGGCCGTCTGTATATAATAGTGTGGACCAGACATTACAGTGATTGACATCATGAGCATCGATCCACGCAATTGGGGTACGTTGAAATGCATCAACCAAGTCAGCGATCCTGACCACCTGTTCCCTTTAGTCGCCTCTTATAAGCATGGTTTACTGAAGACTATTCTATCCCGGATCTTCACGGGTCAGTTAATTTCCCCCAGCTACACTAATGATAAACCTTTACTTTCTTATAACAAGTTGCTGTGACAAAGGACATTTCAGTTGGGGGTGGGGCCAGGACCATACATCCAGAAATATCTACCTGGTGCGTGCACCAAACCACATTTGTGCTATTAAAATGAATTAATACATTGGAAATAATTGTAGGTTTACAAGATTTTATATCCCATGTGGCGGAGACCTCAATACACAATAAGGAACTTAAGCTGATTTTGTTGAAGATAGTATGATCTCAATCTTAAGCACATCTCTGCCAATACGATCGTAAACAACTATGGATCAAGTTTTCGGGACTTAAATACACTTACTATGCATTATGTTCTGCATTAAATATACTTACTATGACCGGATGATGTGGTTCTTACTCACAAATTGGAGATTTGACTTCCATAAGCACAAACGGTGGTGGATTAGATTACATACTTTCCTCTGCAACTCTATTTGAGTATTCAATTGACTTTTATCTTCTGGAATGGATTCGACCACATTCCTCTCCATGTCATCGTGTACCAATTGCGTGGATCGTTGCTCATGATATCAATCACTGGATTGTCTGGTCCAGACTCGATTATTTACAGACCGCCGCCATATAGCTGGAACATTGCTGAGTGCGGCGTTTAACAACAAACTAACCAACCAACCCAATGAAAAATCATTTTCTATTTGGGATAGCACTTTCTTAGAAAGGTTCAACCTCTAGTACTTCTTTAGGTTGACTACCATCCGAACCTAAACTACCAGAGTGAGACACCTAATCGCCAGCACTCAAAGGCAGGGCTCTAACCCACTCAGCCACCGAGGCTTCCACTGAAATGAACTCCGACAACTACTAGTCTAGATATTTTGTGTACCGCTCCGACAAGTGTATATTGGCACGGCTCACATAGCCGAAAGCTATGAATGCACAATGCCATTGTCATAGCATACAATGGCAAAAATCTCAATCAGTTTACCATCTCGAAAGGCTTCACGAGTGCCTGAGAGAGGGTAGGAACATTACACATTTTTGTGCTTCCTCAATGCTTCCTCAATGAGCCCAGAAATTACTCGTCTACGTTGTTGTGAAGTATACTCCTTGATAGGGACTGCGTTCGCTCTCTTTGAGGATATGAAATAATTTTGTTACAAGATACAGATTTTAGTCAAAATAGTCAGTTTTTCTCGTTTAAAAAAAAATCCTTCTGATGTGTAACTTATATTTTATATCATTCTTTTATGATTCTTATTAACTGGTTCTATGGCTGTAAAAGAGTTGCTGCGACTTAAAGCAATATTTATTTATTTATTCATTCATGCATCATCGTTCATTCATTTACTGGCCCGTGAAGATCCGGGATAGAATAGGTCTTCAGCAACCCATGCTTGCCGTAAAAAGCGAATATGCTTGTCGTAAAAGGCGACTAACGAGATCGGGTGGTCAAGCTCGCAGACATGATACATACTTGTCATCGATCCCAAATGCGTTTATCGATGCTCAAGTTGTCAATCACTGGATTGTCTTGTCCAGACGATTATTTACAGACCGCCGTCATATAACTTGAATATTGCGGTGTGCGGCGTTAACCAACCAACAAATCATTCATTTACTTGTTTCAGATTTCTTTATAGTAGTTAATGTTATTTCTACCTCTGAAGTGAAGACAATCTACGTCTTCGCGGTCTATGCTTTCCCTGGAAGATGCCTGAATACATCGGGTGGTCAGGGTCGTTGACTTGTCTGTTTGCAAGTAACAGTATCCCATCGTCTATCGATGCTCATGAAGTTAATCACTGGATTGTCTGGGTGAGACTCTAGGATGCACATACCACGATCATATACCGCTGGAATATTGAGTGTGGCTTTAAACAACGAGACCCGTGAAGATCCCGGGTAGAAGAATAGGTCTTCAGCAACCCATGCTTGTCGTAAAAGGCGACTGACGGGTTCGGGTGGTCAGTCTCGCAGACATGATGCATGCATGTCATCGATCCAAAATGCGTTTATCGATGCTCATGCTGTCAATCACTGGATTGTTTGGTTCAGACTCGATTACAAAGCTGGAATGTTGCTGAGTGCGTTGTTAAACATGATCATGGTATGTCATGCTTTCTAGAAAATCCAGTGAGGGCACTCGCTGTTTCCATTTAATGAGAGATTACTAACTCATTTATGACATTCCAGATTGTAAGGAGACACCAGGAGGGAGAATGTTGTACCACATCCAACCGTTTGGGTCGGACTATATCTTCGAATGGAGGTGTACAGAAGCCTATAGCGTGACACTCACCGTGCAATCTCTTACCTTTAATTATACTCTGAAGTGGCAGGATATAAGAAGTGGTATTTCTATTGGGTCAGGAACGTTCTTCTTTCTAGGCCTTGAAAGTCTTCATCAATTGACAAAACAGGGCGTGTACAGCATGTCTGTGACAGTAGCCATTGACGCAGAGATTGCCGTGCTATGGTATACAAACATCCGTGTCGACTCGGAGGCAGACGGTTATGCAATACACTGGGATTTCTTTGAAAGGGATTTGCGTGCCAACAGAAACAGCAGCATTTTTCAAGATGGTTTCGGGGGTGCAGGTGATGCGACTAAAGACTTGAACGGTGCTCGTTTTGGAACATATGACAACGACGTCAATGGCTGTGCCAAATTGAAGAACATTGGGTGGTGGTACAATCCACTTGGATGCATGATCATTGAATTTGGTCCAAATGGAGCGTATTGGCCAATTGATCGAAACGGAACAAATTCTATGGAGCTCCTTCAGTTTTTCAAGATTGTACTGTGGCCTGTGAAGATGTATGTGGAAGATGACCTTGTTTTTTAATATTGTGTCGATTAAAAGGTATACACCATGACCATATATGAAGGGGATATAAAAAACCGACTTGAGTCTATGACAATAATTATAATTAGAACTTGCCAAATATTCGTGAGTAAACGTCGTCATAATAAATGCTTATCATGCCTCGACTTAGAATGTTGTTCTGAATTCTTTTTATTCAATTTTATCAAATTCATTTTCATGGAAGATGAAAAGTTACTGAAATTCGTCAAAAGTGGCACAGTTTTATTAACTACTAATCTTGCTGCTGTGTTAGCTTTTGTGCTTGTGTTGCCAACAATACCAAGATTGCTCAATAACAAGAAGGAATGCCATATGGGCCAGTGGGAAGAGCGTAGTATCAATAGGGCGTTCAAAAGTATCCTCACACGCAAAAAAAACGCAAGTGGTTTTAAGCAAATGGGTAACAAACATGGAACCATAAATTGATACGTATTTTAGCATGTAGTGAAGCCTGATGGTGTTATCAATATTTTTGGTTTCATTTTGGAAGCCCCGAGTAAAACGCAACATAAAAAACGAATCGCCAAAACGCACCATTTTGATGAATATGTGGGTATCGTGCACCCATTTCTCGAGAAATCGAAAATGCACGAACTGTCACGAACTGTAGTGGGTATAAAACTGTGGCCGATTCTTGGACCTACCACTCCTTGGTCAACAATGCCACGCATAACTCAAATTCAGAGAAACCAGGCTATCGGATGCTTGGAAGCTGGAGAGTCTATCCAAGATGTTGCCCGTCATTTAACGTTAACATAACCACAATTTACCGTCTCCTGCATCGATACAATACTACACAGACCACAGATGACCTTCCTCGGAGCGGTCGTCTTAGGGTCACCACACCTCGACAAGATCGACACCACATCAACAGCTCATTTTCCAGCAGGACCTAGCCCATTGTAAACACACATTAAAGCCCTATTACCCAAATTATGTGAAATGTAAAAGTAAAGGAACAACAGAAGTAACTGCCATGATAAATAGGAAAATGAATTTGGTGTTCATCATGGTACATGTGTTTATGCACTAATAATTTTTTACAATTTAGGCATGTCAACATGAGCGTAACTTAGGCCATTGTAAACACAGATTAAAGCCCTATTACCGAAATTATTTGAAATGTACAAATAAAGAAACATAAAAAATAACGAAGTGCCACGATATATAGGAACATGAATTGGGTCCTCATTATGAAAGGTTCATGTGTATATTGAATTGATGAATCCTTTTTATACAATAATAAATTGTAAGGATGTAAAAATGAAAGCCACATGTGGATGATGGTGATACTGCAAGATCATGACAGGCACTGGCAGTGATAGGACAGAATGATCGTTATGATTGTTTGTCGGTCAACACCTTTTTAAAACTTAAGAGGGAGTTATGGTGTTCATTTAATAAAATGCCAACATTTGTACCAGGAAGCAATCCATTGTAATTTTTGGGTTATTAAGGGCAAATTTCCCACTATGTCCTTCACAAAATTTCCAAAAGGTTGCACAAATGATCCAAAACATTTGTGATCTTTTTACATGATATAGTGATGGTTATAAAACAAAACACTATTGGGAAAGGTTTGAAGGTATGCCCTAAATGTAGTGGTGTGTGAGTTAAAATTTAACGTCGCATCGGCATTATCTCAGCCATATAGCGATGAGACCAAGTTAATATATTTACAATTTTGTCATTTATGCAAGGTTTTGTTTAAAAACAAATTGTAAAACAAGTTGTAAAACATATTTGAGCATGCTATATTTAGAAACAATTCATGAAACATATTCGAGCATAACAATAATATATGTACAGTTTTAAAACACGGGCTATAGGCCACCAGTAACCAAAGCTAGGCCACCTCGCTGGGGATCATGGGGACTTACAGTACCTCTGCTTCCTGCATGATACCCCAGCAGGATTTACGTCATCACTTTAGCCACTGGTGGTTGTTGCACAATGCCAGCCAATATTAAAAAATACTCAGCAATGAGTTGGCTTAAAAACACTGGTTGATGATAGTTACACTGATTATGATAGGATTACGTGTCACACAGGGGGGCAATATTTTTACGGTACTTTAACCTCATGGACAGAGCCTTCAATAATGTCTGTTAATAGTAGCATCACACCAAAGTTAAAAACAAGCATTTAATTATCCACATACATATTTAAAATTTATTATACAGACCAATTTCTTTCAAGTAATTGATGATGAGATGCCCGCTGACACGGGACATTTATGTAGTAGGACTAAATTGTCGTGTCAGGATAACACAGAACAAAAGGGCTACTGGGTGCGAGTGTTGATGGCTGATTTATTCTCTCAAAAGAGAAAGTGAGGCGACAGAAGTATCGGCCTGAAACAATAAAATATATTGCACTAAAGACATTTACATAATTAAAACTTACATGATAGCCTAAATCTAATAGATATTCAGTTTTATTCTGTTTCTATCGGTTAGATACTGCATTTATCGGTTAAAAAAACCCCGTATCTTCACTGAGTTAGATAACTAAATCAAAACGTAAACAATGCGATGACGTCATTTAACAATCGATGACGTCATGCGTAACCCCGGACAACAAGACGGCTAACTCAATGACTGTACTGAATTTGCGAGTCATCGGTTCGGTTTTCTTACGATACAGCGCCACTCGTGAAAATATAACTTTTCAACTTCACTCGATGAGATAAACACAGTGTTCGACCGGGAAAGTTAAATATCCTCTATCAATTTAACTTATGTATTGAGTAATATGTCCACAACTGTACTGCACAATGATACAGTACGTAACATATGCTTATAATACTAAGTAGATAACTGCAACCCTGTTAACTGTCATAAGACAATACTACATGATGATTACAAAGATGAATGATTAAGGTCAAGTTTCTGACGTCGGCATATTGGCAGATACAAATAAATTTATATATATACACTCATAAATTACACACATAAAATATAATACATACCGATTGAGGCTTCTAAAGTTGCATAATTAAAATATATTCTTATGCAGATACTATTAACACTATATTACTATACACGAAACATAAGTAAAATAGATATTTAAAACAGGGATTATGAAATTACTCAAATAATGCATTTTCATACACATGCATACATTCATCTATGCAATTGGTACAATTAATTTAATGTGATATGAGATAACTATGACGTATTTAGGGTTTAGTTTTATTTAGTCTTAGATGTTGAAATTAAGATGATAAGAACCTAGGCGAAGTTAACTATTTATGAATTAAAGAAACTACTTTATAATACTTTATAATATGAAATGACCAGAACACACTAAACTGTGAGTTCAACTTCAATATACAACCTGACTAACATAAACCTAGTACAGCTTATTTCTAACTGTAAGAAATAGAAATACACGAAATACATACAAAATATCATACAAGAAATATATTACAAGTAACCTTCAAATCCATGAAATTAAACACACGCATCCATGAGATCCAAGAATACGATCCAACAAGATCCATGAAAATATATACACAAATACAACACTGATGTGTGACCTTCTGGTGTAATCTGGCAACTGCTCCAAATTACTAAGAGATTCAAAGGTATACCTGTGGTCAGCTGTGAGTGACCACAGAGAACAATAGATTTGCCTATGCGCGGGGTGGGACACTGAATGATGTTGGTGAAAAGCATGCAGTGGCACGGTGAGTACAGGCTGGCTTAATAATAGACAAACTTAAACAGATAAGCTATGGTATAATAAATGATTAAGCTGAAATACAATTTTGTTGCAAAGAAAGACAAAGTGAATAAACTATGTACTTAATCCAAATCTGAAACAGAGAACTTCTGAAACTATTGCTAAAAGAGAATTAAAAACCAAACTTGTATGGACAAAATATCACTCTGCCACACAAAATCACAACTACGTTCCTGTAAGTCAAAATACGCACATTAATAACCCTTCAATGCAGCTGACAGAACGCCATACACATAACATCCCATCAACTTCCCTTATATTTACAACAACAGACGAAGAGCAGGAAAGAATGGAACAAATGTTTAGTACCTTTCCCCATCCACAAACCATGTATGACATGCAAACACACACGACTATCTACACTGAGCGTTCAATGCCAACAACTGACTCCGATAAAACCCAACCTGAAATAATAACTATATCATCAGAAAGTGAAACCAACACCATTGACAATATAGAGGTTGAAAGGGTGTTTGAAAGTGCCACTCCCCTCACAAACAGTAATGTTAACATTGTAAATATGGTGATGGGTTGTTTTTACCTCTCCTGCTCGTTGGGCAAGTGAGCTGATGCTATGGCCTGTTTGTCCGTCTTGTGTAAGGCTCACAAGACAATTTAATGTCACCACTCAACTTATTTGCAGAGATAGTTGACGGCTTCTTCATTATCCCATTATAATGTATATTTTTATTTCACGTTGGGTCATAATAATTTCAGGGGGCACGGGTGGCCCAGTCGTCTAGGGCGCCGCGATTCGCTGTGAAGAGTTGCGTTCCTTGGGCACGCCAGAAACCTATGATTGTGGGTTCGAATCCCGGTTCGCCCCGATTATGTTTCTAGGTTTGTCAGCACCATACCCGTGCTCGTGGGTTTCACCGAAGTGGTAAACGTCTGAGACCTGCATCACTTCGGGCTTTCCTCCCACATTAAGCTGACACGCCGCGATATAACTGCAATACTGTTAAAAGCGGCGTTAAACCCAACTCACTCACTCACTCATAATAATTTCAAAATGGAAAATTCTTCATTAAAATTACACACATCATGGCATATGATATTTTCATTGAATGATTCACAAAGTAATTAAGATAGGTGTTATCAGTTGAATGGTGTCTTTGTTTCAGAAATATCACTGATAAATAGAAACTATACACAAAACAATAATAGTTATGAACTATTTCATTCGTGGAATTTATAATGGACAGTTGGGATAAGGAAGTAGTTGTGGACTAGTGACTAGTGGACTGTCTTTTCACATGCAGCAACATTTACTCCGCTGAAATTTGTCAATGGCAGAAATGTTTTTACCACTGACCTTGCCCAGATTTTTTGATGAAATGTAGATGAGCTACAGTGCCGCGCCAGTATTTTCCTTACATTGTCAACATGGCAAATTACATTCTTCTTTCGTTTGGTGATGGGATATGATTTATGTTTTGAAACCTAAAAGGGAAATATGAGTGGAGGATTGCTCATGTTGCTCCCTGTCAGTTTGTAAGTATAAACAACTTTAATGAGTGAGTGAGTGAGTTGGGTTGGGTTTAACGCCGCTTTTAACAGTATTCCAGTTATATCACGTCGTGTCGGCTTAATGTGGGAGGAAATCCCGAAGTGATGCAGGTCTCAGACGTTTACCACTTCGGCGAAACTCACGAGCACGGGTATGGTGCTGACAAACCTAGAAACATATTCGGGGCGAACCGGGATTCGAACCCACAATCACAGGTTTCTGGCGTGCCCAAGGGACGCAACTCTGCACAGCGAATCGCGGCGCCTTAGACGACTGGGCCACCGGTGCCCCCAACAACTTTAATGACAGTATTATCAAACACATCTCCTGACTCTCACATCTAATAATGTCATAAGTCCATAACATCTATCAGCATTACCACATTCACATTGCATGCTAAATATTGCAGGAATGAAGATGTAATCATGAAATCATTACTCAAATTACATATCATGCAATGTGTATATGACCACATTTTGGTATGATCCTCATTATACGTTTCATACACATTGGCACATCAAAATATAATTAATGGTTTCATTATATGTTTACAGGAGAGAGGGAGAACACCACTGTACATATGAAGGTTGGATGTGCACATAAGAAAGTGATGGCAGCATCTAACAATGTGGAAATAATATACAGAGCCGTGCTGTGTGAAGTGGTAGGTAGTGAATGTACAATATGTACTATTTTGTGGAACATTATTGGTGTCATGTTGGTTGTTTAACGCCGCACGCAGCAATATTCCAGCTATATGACGGGGGTCTGTAAATAATCGAATCTGGACCAGACAATCCAGTGATTGACATCATGAGCATCGATCCACGAAATTGGGATCGATGACATGCATCAACCAAGTCAGCGAGCCTGACCACCCGATCCCGTTAGTCGCCTTTTACGACAAGCATATTCGCCTTTTACGGTAAGCATGGGTTGCTCAAGACCTATTTCTACCCCGTATTCTTCACGGGTCTATTGGTGTCATGTGAATATGAAGCATGTGCAGGAAGCCAGTGTGTGTATAAAATGTATTCGTAAGTACTGATCTTGACACACAAAATAGGTCATCATATGTCATACAAATGGGAAATGGGTAGCAGTTACATGATGGCTGACAATGTATGAAATGATATATTTTCCCATATACACAGGAAAGAGTAATGCTCCATACATTGGGAAATATGCACTTTATTGCATATATATTTACCAATAATGTATGTTGAAATAATAACAATGAAGGATACAAAACGGTATTTCTGAATATGAATATTCCGTGATGATACTTTGTATGGCTCTCATGTATAACAAATCATTAAAATAATCCCTTACAGATAATATCAACCACTGTGTTGTCCTTGTGTATGACCAGTAAGGAAAACTCACCATTGCTGTCTCAATTGGTAAGTTTCATCGTACAATATCTGTCATATTATGAGAAATTTTAAATGATGAATAATGATTTGCAAATCATCGTGAACATTAAATTGGTCCGACAAAATTAGAACAGGTGCCATATGCATAAACCATGCCAATTACCATTTGTATACATTTGTAAATGCTCAATGTATCGAAATTTTATGATGTGACAATGTGTTTATCACTGTCATTTGACTTGCTGAGGAGCCATGTCATACCAATTTGTTTTGAAATAGGAGCTTGGCTGTTCCCAATTAAGTGCAAATACATTTTGAAGTGGTAAGAATAATTGAATGCTATAATTATTATAGCATGCAATATTATGAAATCGTCGACCGAAAAGCTGGATGAGAAATAGTCATATCCAAAAATAGCGTCTCTCCGTCCAGACATTGTTTGGGCATGCATTTAAATGTCACTCTGTCATCGTGTATTTGTTACTTTCATTGCAGTTGTGCTGATAATCTTTTTTATGCTACTGTGGAAATTGGAGCTTGGGTGTTCCGATTTTGGTGCAATTACACTGTCAGACTGGTAAGCATAATGTCAGTTCATCAAATTTACTCTATTCAATATCAGTGTGCATGCCTAAAATGTCACTATGTCACCGTGTATGTGTTACTTTCATTGCAGTTGTGCTGAGAATCTTTTTTATGCTACTGTGGAAATTGGAACTTGGGTGTTCCGATTTTGGTGCAATTACAGTGTCAAACTGGTAAGTATAGTCTCACTTCATCTTAGTTAATCCATTTAATAATATCAGAAATTAGTGTCCAGTGCAAGTTGAAGTTTCAAATCTTTATGTGACATAAGTAACACCAGTGTTATTATACTTTAAAATTTCTGACATAACAATGCTTGCAAAACAGGCTGGACTGGTTTTGCATTGTCCCTCAAACACTGATCTTGTTTGGCCGTGGTGGTTCTTACAAAGAATATGATAGTACAATAATGTAAAAAAAGTTGTATTTTGTCACCATTTCAGTTTTTTCAAGTAAGCATGGCTCACTTAACGCAACAAGAAGTGGAGCAGTTAGTTGACAACCACACAATACCAGGTAAATATTTTCACATATATCAACTGAATTTACATTATTTATTGTCAGCTGATATGGTAAGTGATGAATATTTTGTAAAATATGGTTGAACATTTTTCTTTTCTCTCAACAATGTATGACCAATCTGCTTACTGAATGTCATTTAGTACAACTGTAAATTTAAATATATGGTAGGTATTAAAAGCATGAGTTCATTGCTTTTGTATGACATCAGATACCTGGAATGCAGATATCATGATGAACTATCATGATCTGAAATGCATCATCGACACCTTACAAAATCGAGGTAAAATTCTATCTCGCACACTCTCCATACTTCTAAAACTTCTGAAACCAAATCATGATGTCAGTAGGGTTCCATGCATAGGTATCATCAATAAGGAAAGTTTGTCTTGGACAGTAGCATGGTTAGAGCCTATGTGTGACCATCAAGCCTTGTACATTGGACCATTTTGTCAAGAAGTTGGAATCAACCTTGCAACTATTCAAGAAAATACAACCATCATGAGACCTGTCCCATTAACAAGTGGCATGATGCTTGAATTGAAAAAGATGATGACTACCAGAAATTTCACATGGAATGACCTCATGAAGTGGTTGGAGACAATTGGAATCAACACTGAGACCTTCACTATCAGCAGCTTGACAAGAACCTTACATTCATGTCAGGAGACAAGAACAAAATTATCCAGAAGAAATAAGAAAAAAACACTTAAATGATTTTTTAGGAAAAATCTTTAAATTTCCAAATAAGATGACTGGTCAAAAGGATGCAAACAACGTTGATGAATGTCATGCACCTGTTGAGACATGTCCGCGTCCTCAACAGACTTCCGCACAGACACTTGCAGATGTTGAAATGAAAAGACACTGTCATCGCTCAAAGTGCTCACCATAGAAATAGACAGGTTTTTTTATACAAATGTCGCAAGAGGTCACCTACAGTCAACATCTGAAATGTAAGTATGACAAGGTGTAACAGGTATGTAATGATTTGCGTACTAAACTACACAATGCAAGGACACAGCTTTCCAGATGGAATCCAATGAATGCCAGGAAACGCGAAAAGCGAAAGGAAGTAATTATTCATCAGCTGAAGGACAATCTGAAGACAGCAACAGCTGTCAGAACAATTAGGAAGGGAAAAGGACATGCAGTTGCACAAGGAACATGTCCAGAAGATGCAACAGAGCCATAGAGAAGTGAAGAAACCCCTTCATTACTATAAAGGAAAATCACAAAATCTCTCTCTGGAAGTTCGGAAGCCCCAGAATATCCGAGAAAAAGACCGCAAGCTCAATGCTTTGGTTCAGCATATTACAGCAATGATGGAAGATCGCTTTGAAGCTGAAACTATGAATTCCGGTGTTTACACACAAGATGTCAGGGAGACAGTGATGTCACTACATTCTCTTGGTTTGGGTGTCAACAGTATTGCTGATTGTATTAAGATTGTCTGTGGGGAACTGCTACATGTGGATATTGGTGTCCTCCCAAAGTCCTCAACCATCAAGGGATTCCTTTTGGAAGCTAATCTTCTTGGCCGATTGCAAGTTGCCAATGCCATGATGACAACAGAAAATAACACCCTACACTTTGATGGAACATCAGATCATCAGAGACATCTACTTGGATTTCAGCTCACTAATCAGAACAAGGAGTCTATGGTCATGTCAATGTCGGAATCTGTAAGGGGAGATACTAACACTCAAATGGACACTTCAAAAATATCTGCAGTGATTACTCCAAGATCCTGGCCAAATCTTGTGAGGATGAGAAGTCTCTTTCTGCTCACCTGAACATGTCCATAAAGAATTTAATGAGCGATCAACACATCGTCAATAAGAAGTTTTGTGAACAATGTGAAGAGCTACGTGGCGAACTCATTACTGAATGTGGAGAACGATGGTCTGGATTGTCTATAGAAGACCGCACAACAGCTGTGAAAGTGAATCACTTCTTCTGTTTGCTTCATGTTCTCCATGGTTTGGCGGATGCTACAGACAGTGCCCTGAAGGAGTATGAAAGGAGTTTTGCTGATGGTCACCGAGTGAAAATGGGACGTGAAAAATCGGGAATTGGGCGTAAGTTTAAGGGTGAAACATCCATGGCAATGGAATGCCTTCGTTCACTTTGCCAGCTTCTCACACCAACGGGCCATGCAGCAGTGGGATTATCGCAGGACTTTCGCGCCTTTTGGACTCCATTGACAAGTTCAGTATGTTCACCAGATTTTACCACAATCTGTTCAATGTCATTTTTGAAAATGCTGCCGCAGCTTGCCATCATCGATCTGATGTTCGAGAATACCTCGAAAACGCCTAGCAGCAATCAGTTGGTGCAGTCTGTTGTTGGAGACTTTGAGGATGACTTTCTGTTTGCGGAGATCCAAGCTGCTGGACTATTCTTTGTTACCATAACGGAACCGTTCCACCGACTCATTCTCAGCGAATCTCATGCAGCTCATATTTTGGATGTATTGCCCTACCTACAGACAATGCAAAGGACCCTCGAAATGATTTCAAAGTCCCCTGTGATTGTTCGTTCACCAGATTTCCAGATGTGGACAGACTTCCCAAGTCAAACAGGTATTGGAAAAAAATCTCTTTCTCCCTTCTTCTGACAGCCAGATGGATGTCATGCTTAAGGTTCTTGGTCTTCACATACTTTAGTCACATATTCTCATCAGTTCAACAGCCAGCAATCCCTTCTGTCAAGTCATTCTCCAAGATCACAGACAGCATCAGTTCCTAAATCTAACAGCATTTCTGAAAGTATGTTTGGTACATTAAAACGTCTTCGACAGTTCAAACCCAATGCAACAACTCATCATCTGGAAGGCACCATTCTGTGGACCTACAACAAAACCATCTCATGGCTTGATTCTTTGAGTTAGGAGGAGAAGAAGAATGCATTTGATGTGGCCTGCAGCAAGTCAGCTGTCTTCCATAAGCTCTTCAAGGAAAGACAACTTCACTTGAAGGAGGAGCGTATCCAACATCTGGCGTCAAAGAAACATAAACAGGGGCAGAAGGCTGTTAGACAGTCCATATCCAGGGAAAAGACAGTTGATGGTGTTCTTGCAGCAGGGGGACACTGCACAACCACTGAAGCAGTTGATGACCTCTTGGCAAAATACAGTAATAATCTCTGCAGTCGAGAGCTTACTCAGACTTTGAAGACAAATCTGTCTTATTTCAAGCAGGTTGTGAACCACCCGTCATTGGAAGAGTGTACTATCTGTACAGCCACAAAGGAAAAAACTTCACCAACAATGAACTGGCCAACCACTTAAAACACATTATTGCGACATACAAGGAATCTATGCACACAACACAACAACCCTCAGGAGCTGCCAGTTTCACCTCCAAAGAAGATCGACAGGGACCATTGAGTGCTGCTCGCAAGCGGATTTTGAGCCAATACTCAATTCCAGGTGTAGAGGTCCCATGCCCGCATTGATAGGAAGACGGATCACACACCGGTGGAAACTGTCTACCAAGCGCGGACACGCATGGTATGAGGGACGAGTTCTGGGCCATAGCTGCATTGATACACAACCTTCATATCCAGAGGATGATGACGTTTCCAACCTTGCACAGTATGACCTGTATGATGGTGATGACAACATATACCACATGCGCCTTGAGAAGGACTGGCATATGGGAGACCTTGAGTTACTTGAGGTAACTGCAGCAAATGACCTGCCTCAGTTCCTTACTAACCAGTTCTGTCGGTTCAGGATTGCATCTTTTATTGTCTGTTCTCAATTCCATTTCAATTCTTCAGGACATCTCCAACAAGCCACAATTTCCTCATCAATCCATTTTCAGCAGGAGTGCACCTTTAACTTCTGACCATTTCTTTGTTCTTTTCATGGTTGTGGTTATCATTTTTTTTCTCTGCAACTAAGTATACGGTTGGGGAGCAGATGATATTTGACAGCACATCCCTTCAACTGCAGAAATCATGAAGTCACATGACGTCACATGATTGCTGTGTCACCTTGCACTTGCATATTTTTCTGAGTGTTATATTTTTTGGGGAAAAAGTGTTATTTGACGACTTTCACAGGTGTTTTTGGACAGGTATTGCATTTGTCACTAGACCCTGAAATGTTAACATTTCACCTACTTTTCAGCACATCCCTCACATGTATGGAATCATGCACTTTCATATATGGCGCTGATGATCACTTTAGTTGGTATCGTGTCCATTTCTGCCGACATGTAATTTTTCTTTCACGTATACAGGATTTCTTCTCCTTACATAAATGTGTGTAATGTCATGTGAACAATAATTATATGTAATAACATTAATAAAATTTGCATTTCTTCCTTACATATTGGAGTTTTATTTGGGTGCCATAATCACATTGTGTTATGATATGGTTTTTTCATGGGTCAGTTAGAAATGTTTATCATATGTCTATTTTTATTCATATTTAATGTGTGCCATGTCTGTGTATTAGTCAATCATTCTGTGGTAGCAAAATTGTTCGAAACTCAGTTTTTTATGTGTAATTCACACAGACATCTCCTATGTTTTCGAGATGTGAGCAGTTATCTCCCTTTCTTCTAAACTTGGACACTGGGTGGACTACTTTGCAGTGTGTTATCTGGTGAGTGGTGGAGGCCAGCCAATCAGCATTCATCATTTGAACCTCTGACACCTATACCTTTGACACAGTGTATTCATCCGCTTCAAGATTAGCACTATTAAAATGTGTGTGACATGGCTATTAATAGACTAAACTTACTTTAGCAGGTGTGAAGATTCAAGAACAAATTAAATGACAGAAGTTTTGCAACAGTGAACATAGTGAAGGGGAAGGTAAGACATTTGTAAGGTATGGATATTTTCACTTGAACTTGTTGAAGAATACCATCATGACAACTTTATAATGTTGGGAATTTTGACGGTGGGGTAGCCTAGTGGTTGAAGTGCTGAAGTCCAAGGTTCGATTCTTGTCATGGGTACAATGTGTGAAGTCCATGTCAGGTGTCCCTTGCTGTGGTATTGCTAAAAAAAAGTGTAAAACCATACCCACTCATGTGGGGATTCCGGGTTGGAATTGGTAGTTGTAAGAGAGGGTTAAACTATATAGCGAAAACGGCACCTCGCCTACTATTGCCTGGTGAAAACAGCACCTTGTTATTTATTTTACCTTGGTACTGAACATGGCCGAATACATGAACTTAAACTCGCATGGCCACTTGTAAACACAAATAACTGAGAAATGTTCGAAAAGGTTTACATTAGAAACTAGCATCTACTCGCCGACTCTGATTTGGAAATGCAACTCAACTTATTGTGAAAATATAACATGCTTTGATTTCTTTGAAGTAAAATTAAACAAATAATTGTGAAATGTTAATCACCTAAAAACAGTTTACATTAGAAATTAGCCTCTACTCAAATTTATTCATGATTCTGATTGGGAGGTGCAACTAAACTTATCATTGAAAGAGTTTTAAGTAGCTTTACTCAGATTAGCTCAATGTCAAGCTGAAACTTAGTCTGGCGAAAATGTCAAGAAACTGGACTACAGGTATACTATATTTCATATTTATTTGAGTAAGTTGGAAATAAATAGTAATTTTATAAAAAGTGCATACATATATATCCCTTTCTGCCAGGAACCAACATCACAAGAATGTCTCTCCAGATAACAGACAACAATTAGTAGCCCGAGAAGTCGTCCGAGAAATCAGTGACATTTTGCTGAGGTGCCGTTTTAGCCTCACCCATAAGAGATAACCTAATAGATCAGGCTCGGTGACCTGGTTCATGGCATCTGACAGTGACCATCTGACAGTGTGGATTGTTTTACACAATATCAATCACTGGATTGTCTAGAATCTTGGGCTTACCTTTAGAATACAGTACCACAAACTTTTCAAACAGGTCACAATACCCTGTGATGTAATTCGTAGTATTTTGTTTCCTGGCACACTGGCAAAACAATGCCTTGTGATGTCAGGGGTCATTGGGTGTGCATCTATATGCTCTTTTCAGTGGTCTATCGCGACTCAGTTTATTGTGATAACATGCTTTGAAGTAAAATATATGGGATTAAACACACATTGTCTCATACAAACACAAATAGTTGTTAAACGTTGAAACAAGTTTACAATAGAAATTAGCCCCCTACTCTAATTTACACGCCGATTGGCAGACGCAGCGAACTTATTGTGAATATATTATACGCTCAATGTTATACTCAATGTCAAGCTGAAACTGTATTTAAGAATCCTAACATGGTGCTGTGATATAGGAGATTTAACGTGCACTTTCCGACTGTAGCGTATTTCGCACACGGGCCTGGCCGGACCATTTAGTGTATTCCGAAAAGGGTGAAAGTGGTGTGTGCAACCCAAGAGGGGGCGTTTAGTATTTCATCTAGAGTAGGAACCTTATTAAGATTGAGGGTGGTTTGTAGTGTGGTTCTGTGTGTTTGGTAGTGGGTGCAGTGGATGAGTGCGTGTTCTGTGGTTTCGGGTTGTTGGCAGTGGGGGCAGTTGCCTGTGGTGTGTCTTTTAAGTTTTTTTAGGTGGTTATTTAGGTTCGTGTGTCCTGTTTGGAGTTTTGTAATTAATCTGTCAATTTTGTTAGAGGGGTGTAGGATTTTAGGTTTGGCTAGTGGTTTTCTGAGCACTGTTTTGATTTGGCTATTTTAGTTTTGATATTGATTATACCATTTTTTGGTTATTTTTTGTTTATTTACACTTTTAATTTCTGATTTTGAGATGGGTAGGTATAGGCTTATTTCTGGTATTTTGAGAGATAATTAAGCTGCTTTATCGGCGCTTTCGTTGCCGTAAATTCCTACGTGGGCGGGTATCCACAAGGTTATTTGTTTGCCTGCTTTTGTTAGGTCGTTGGAGCTTTTAAGTATTTGGTTTATTAGTTTAGGTCGTTTTTTTGTATTTTTGTTTTTGAGGGCTTGTATTCAACTAAGGGAGTCGGTGGGAATTAGGATTTTATTTTTTCACACTTAAATGAACAAAATGCACCCCCCAAATTTTGATTTTTTTTTTTTTTTTAAGGTTTCCGGAAGGTATCCGGGCCGGATCCAAAATGGGAAGGTATCCGGAAGGTTTCCGGAAGACGGAAACCTACACTTTATTTTGCTGTGTATTACTTATTTCTAGGCTATTTGTTTGCCTTTTCCATTGCACTATTTTGACAGAGATCTAGCCTTGATATGACACTTTGTTCAGAAGTGATATGAATAAGATAATACTTTATTATTCCAAAGGAAATTTGGGTTACATTGTAAAAGCACAGAGAAACAAGTATAAGATTCATGATTTAAGTTAAACACACACACACACACACACACACACACAACGACGACAAAACAACATCCAAACACTAATCAACTAATGGATCGGGTGGTCAGACTCGGTTGTCATCATACTCTGGGCATGGATCTTTGCTAATAATAACAATCACTAGATTGCCTGGTCCATGTTCAATTATTTACAGGCTGCCATCACAGAGCTGGACTATTGTGAGTGTGATGTTTCACATTGCATTGAAATATAACATGATGAATACATGTAGTTTGTAATTATCACACACAGAAATACTCACTCAATACTCCGTATCCCCCCTGAGGATGTCTGTGAACCTCCCCACAAACCCTGAACATGCTGAAACAGAAAAAAACAACTAACTTGTCTTAATCCTTTCAAAGTTTCAGAGTGAATTTGTTAAAGATAGATAAGCTGTCATTATTCATTGTAATCCATATCTCACTTTCAGGTGGTTCAGGTGGCAACACATGATTGGAATTGAATGCAACGTGTTGTATGGCATGCACTTTGCCAGATTTTATACCCTTGGTAACGAACCCTAATTTAAGTTAGTTTCTACCGCTGCAGTACTGTATTTGTGAAAGGGTTTTTGGCTTCACGTAATTTCAGGGTGGAGGAGCATGTGTGTGTGTGTGTGTGTGTGTGGGGGGGGGGGGGGGGGGGGGGGTGTGTTGATGTGATGTATCACAGCAGGGCAAGTCCAAATTATAAGATTGTTTGTTAGTTTGTTGATTAATGCCGCACTCAGCAATATTCAAGGAATATAAGGGCGGTCTGGAAATAATCGAGTCTGGACCAGACAATCCAGTGATTGACATCAAGATCATCGATCTACGCATTTTGGATCGATGACATGCATGCATTATGTCTGCGAGCCTGACCACCCGAACCCGACCACCCGAACCCGTCAGTCGCCTTTTACGACAAGCATGGGTTGCTGAAGACCTATTCTTCTACCCCGGATCTTCACGGGTCTCGTTGTTTAAAGCCACACTCAATATTCCAGCGGTATATGATCGTGGTATGTGCATCCTAGAGTCTCACCCAGACAATCCAGTGATTAACTTCATGAGCATCGATAGACGATGAGATACTTGTTACTTGTCTTCATCAACCCATGCTTGTCGTAAATGGCGACTAACGGGATCGGGTGGTCAGGCTCGCTGACTTGGTTGATACATGTTATCGATCCCAATTGCGTGGATCGATGCTCATGATATCAATCACTGTATTGTCTGGTCCAGACTGGATTAGTTACAGACCGCCGTCATATAGCTGGAATATTGCTCAGTGCTGCGTTAAACAACAAACCAACGAACCTGACAAGTTCCGTAACGGCCCTTTCATGACCACACATATATCCCAAAAGAAAACTTTGCGTCATAATTTGATAAATTTACTAACTATGCTAGGGATTTGAAAGCAAAGAAAAAAGATTGTCAGATTGTAAAATTAAATAAAACCAATGGATTCTGTTGGAGATCATTTACGATTCCTGGTCACAATGGGTTTGTTTGATGTGACGGCAGTCTGGACCAGACAATCCAGTGATTGACATCATGAGCATCGATCCACACAATTGGAAAACGATGACATGTATCAAGCAAGTCGGCGAGCCTGACCACCCAATCCCGTGAGTCGCCCCCTACAACAAGCATGTTGAAGCGGTCTTCGGTAAGCCATGCTTCTTGCTGAAATAATGCCGATGCGACGTTATGTTTTAACTCACTCACTCTCGTGATATTTCCATCCGGCTGGGAGTGACTACTTAGTTCGAGGTCCGAAAAGCCAGTCTATAAATACACACAAGTTTACACACGGTATGTGTTTCATCGAGTGGCGGGGGCTCTAGTAGCGGGGGCACAGGTGGCCCAGTCGTCTAAGGCGCCGCGATTCGCTGTGCAGAGTTGCGTCCCTTGGGCACGCCAGAAACCTATGATGGGTGGGTTCGAATCCCGGTTCGCCCCGATTTTGTTTCTAGGTCTGTCAGCACCATACCCGAGCTTGTGGGTTTCGCCGAAGTGGTAAACGTCTGAGACCTGCATCACTTCGGGCTTTCCTCTCACATTAAGCTGACACGCCGTGATATAACTGGAAAACTGTTAAAAGCGGCGTTAAACCGAACTCACTCACTCACTCATTGAGTGGCCGACTGTTTTAAGTAACGGAGTATATGTAGGGGTTTTATTTAAAACAAAAATAACTCTCTGATTTTGTTATGTATTTTCGTCAACGAATCACTGTACTTAAAAATGAAAACCTCTCCAGGAAATCATTCGTTACCTGTCCACTTTTATGCCATCTAATTGCAATTTCAAGATAAATTGTTGAAAAATCAATAAAAAAATGTTAAGGCTCATGTTTCGAGTCAGTTATATTTTGTCAGCTGTAGATCTAGCTAGTTCTTGAAATATCTTATACTATCTTGATAATTTAAGATTTGACATTACTATGTTGAAAATTCAGTATCAACTTGACTTCCTAAGGCCTAATTTTCTGAAGGCGGTCTGTAAATAATCGTGTCTGGACCACACAATCAAGTGATTGACATCATGAGCATCGATCTACGCAATTGGGATACGATGACGTGCATCAACCAAGTCAGTGCGCCTGACAATCCGCTTCATTCGTGATCATTTGCGACCGGGTTCCGTCTTAGCGCAAACGGGCATACCTAAAACAATTGTCAACTCGTTGCGTAATGGTTCACATATATTTCCCCATATATATATATATATATATATATATATATATATATATATATATATATATATATATATTTAAGATGCAATGTAAAGCACATCTGGACATGCGGAATTTTACAATATGATTGAACACACTTAACTGTGTCTTGGGTATATTTTAAAATGTAAGACGTGTAAAATCAAAAAAATATTTCTAAGGGATTCTTTGACGAAGAACTTGAAATCATACGCGCATTCTGATTGGTTTGTTGTATTTTCGCACATAACATTCATCGATAGGGGGACGAGTCTTCTTGCAGGTTACGGAAAGGGGCGAGTGGTGTCGAATGAACCCGTTTGTCGCCTCTTAAGGTAAGATGTGAATGGCATTCGTAATCAGTATAATGAGTAGTTGAAATTTAAAAAAACATTCCTTTCTACATTCATGAACAAGAATGAAGTAAATGGCATCTGGCAGGAATATTATATCCCCCTGGCAATCAAATTCTTAAAATGCTTGTCAAACTTTCCAATCCACATTGGTATCCTCTCAACGCCTGCGAACGCACCTGTCTACAGTTTGTCCAAGTCTTAAAACCCGGCTAAGGCCGCTTCCCCTATAGGATCTCGTCCCTCATGATTCGGAGCGACTGTAATGCACGTGCGGCACGACTTCCACGTGGTTTAAAATTGACGCGACACCCTGGGAGATGGAGCAAGACAGTAATTTTCATTCATGTACTCCTTACGTCATATCTTTAATTGCGGCGTTTAACAACAAACAACCACCAGCCAGTAAAATGGAGATAAAAGATATTTACTCTGAGTGGTTGTGTTATGTTATTGATATGCGTCCATATAGAATAGGTCTTCAGCAACCCAAAAAGGTGACTATGCTTGTCGTAAAAGGCAACTAACGAGATCGGGCGGTCAGGTCAGGCTCGCTGACTTGGTTTATACATGTCATCGATCCCAATTGCGTGAATCGTTTTATATGAGGGAGGGAGTGAGTGAGTTGGGTTTAACGCCGCTTTTAACATTATTCCAGTTATATCACGGCGTGTCAGCTTAATGTGGGAGGAAAGCCCGAAGTGATGCAGGTCTGACGCAACTCTGCACAGCGAATCGCGGCGCCTTAGTCGACTGGGCCACTCGTGCCCCCTCGTTTTATATGATATCAATCACTGGATTGTCTGGTCCCTACTCGATTATTTACAAAACCGCCGTCATATAGCTGGAATATTGCTGAGTGCGGCGTTAAACAACAAACCGACCATTCGTTGTGAAACTAATCTCAATAAAGTAATAGCGTTGGAAAATTATTTAATGTTATAAAGTTTTTAAGCACTTTATTCCGAAATAATTGTCATATGATGAATATTTGTGTGACATGTGACTGTCCTACCACATTCCAGGAGAGACGTTCTTCCATCCTTGTCTTGGCATCATTTAATATTGGTGAGTTGCATATATTCTCCAGACATTAAACCGCTTTATGCCATTATCGGCGCATCAGTTCACATTATTACATTGTCGGCTAGGACAAACATGGTCACAGATTACGGCAAGCATGGGTTGCTGAAGACCTATTCTACCCCGGAATTTTCACGGGTACAACGAATGCTTTTTGGCAGCACACATAAGATGTGACGACATGAAACTTGAACGTACCCTTCACTCACAGCCTTACTTAGGGGATGGTGCTTTATCTGAGTGTTTCGATTAGTAATCTCGTGGAACGCGATGCTTTGTGGTGGAGTAGACTATTCACAATTAGTTACATGTACCAAGATTCCGTCCGTCGGTCCGTCTGTCCGTCCGTCCGAAAACTTTGTCCGCGCGATTTCTCTTAAACTATTCAGTGGATTCATCTCAAACTTATTACATATAATCTGTGTCATATGGAGGGATGCAGTCAAAAGAAAAAAAATGTTTTTATTAATTTTCCATTTTTTTATGAATTTTTCAAACCCTAACGTCCGTCCGAAAACTTTGTCCGCGCGATTTCTCTTAAACTATTCAGGGGATTCATCTCAAACTTAGTACATATAATCTGTGTCATATGGAGGGTTGCAGTCAAAAGAAAAAAAATGTTTTTATTAATTTTCCATTTTTTTATGAATTTTTCAAACCCTAACGTCTGTCCGAAACCTTTGTCCGCGCGTTTTCTCCTAAACTATTCAGGGGATTCATCTCAAACTTAGTACATATAATCTGTGTCATATGGAGGGTTGCAGTCAAAAGAAAAAAAATGTTTTTATTAATTTTCCATTTTTTTATGAATTTTTCAAACCCTAACGTCTGTCCGAAACCTTTGTCCGCGCGTTTTCTCCTAAACTATTCAGGGGATTCATCTCAAACTTAGTACATATAATCTGTGTCATATGGAGGGGTGCAGTCAAAAGAAAAAAATGTTTTTATAAATTTTCCATTTTTTTTATGAATTTTTCAAACCCTAACGTCCGTCTGAAAACTTTGTCCACGCGATTACTCTTAAACTTTTCAGTGGATTCATCTCAAACTTAGTACATATAATCTGTGTCATATGGAGGGGTGCAGGTGCAGTCAAAAGAAAAACATTGTTTTCATTATTTTTCCATTTTTTTAATGAATTTTTCAAAGCCTAAGTTAGCCCTATCCTAGCTATTTAATTTGTAACTACTGACACACAAGGCGGGTCGGGGGTATTAGTGAGCAACGCTCACCTTTGCACTTGTTACATTTATAATTCAGATACTTCGTGCGCTTTACCCGTTCTATTGATTAGTCTACCATAATGAAAGCAGATAGATAAGGGTACGTACATACCGGTAAAAGGAAACAAAACAAGGCATCACTATTAAATGATGTTCAGATGAGGGAGGAACGTCTCTCCCCGAATGGGGTGTGACATCTGAAAGTGTCCACGTCACACCCCTGGTGCAGGAGATACTACTGACCCGTGAAGAACCAGAGTAGAATAGGTCTTCAGCAACCCATGCTTGCCGTAAAAGGCGACTATGCTTGTCGTAAGAGGCGACTAACGGGATCGGGTGGTCAGGCTCGCTGACTTCGTTAATACATGTCATCGTACCCCAATAGCGTGGATCGATGCTCATGATGTCAATCACTGGATTCTCTGGTCCAGACTCGATTATTTCCAGACCGCCGTCATATAGCTGGAATATTGCTGAGTGTGGCGTGCGTTAAACCAGAAACAAACAAACAAACGAGATACTACTGGTAAGACAACCAGCAATAAGAGTGCGAGAAGAAGCGTACGTAAAAGGAGTCGTTGAATATGAAATATACTGATGGTGAATACATTTGGCGACACCTCCCCTCGCCCTCTTTTGAGAAGTGGTGTCCTCAACATTTAAGTGAGTGTGTGTGTTAAAATTTAACGTCGCATCAGCACTATTTCAGCAATATAGCGACGAAACCAAGTTAATGTATTCGCAATTTAGTTATTTATGCAAAGTTATATTTAAAAATAATTTATGAAACATTTTTGAGCATAACAATATCATGTATACAGTTTTAAAACACGGGCTATAGGCCACCAATAACCAAAGCTAGGCCACCTCGCTGGGGATCAGGGGGACTTACAGTACCTCTGCTTCCTGCATGATACCCTTGCAGGATTTACGTCATCACTTTAGCTACTTGTGGTTGTGCACAGAGATAGCCAATATTAAAATATACTTAGCAATGAGTTGGCTTAAAGACACTCGTTGATGATAGTTACATCGATTATGAAATGACACCTGCCGCCCCCAATATGCGTTGAGACCTGTGGAGATCCGGGGGTAGAATAGGTCTTAAGTATAACCCATGCTTGCTGTAAAAGGCGACTATTCGTGTCGTAAGAGGCGACTAACGGTAACAGATATAGATCTAGCTCTAGACCTAATTGTTAACCAAAAGTTTGTAAAAATGGCGTCCTTCTAATGCATCATTTAGTTAAAATGGCATGCTATGGTAAGCCATTACGCATCAGATATTTTAAATATAATTGGTGTGGCCAGTGACAATAGTTTGTAAATATCATGTTTCGACAGTACTTTTGTAGGCATATTTTTGTTCCACTCAAATTTAGTTCTGACCCCGGAATCTTCACGGGTCCATTTCTTTCTGTTAGGATCATTTTGACCCGTGAAGATCCGGGGTAGAAAAGGTCTTCAGCAACCCATGCTTGCCGTAAAAGGCGACTATGCTTGTGGCGACTAACGGGATCGGATGGTCAGGCTCGCTGACTTGGTTGATGCATGTCATCGATCCCAATTGCGGTAATCGATGCTCATGATATCAATCACTGGATTGTCTGGTCCAGACTCGATTATTTTTACAGACTACCGTCCTATAGCTTGAATATTGCTGAGTGCGGCGTAAAAAAACAAACCAACCTTTTGTGTATTGATGATTGAGTTAGTGTTTAAATTTTTGTTTCAGTAACATAACTTTAGACACCTGTCTCCTGGCTGTTATGGCTTTAATGATTCGCGATTCAATATTGCCTCAACTGTTTTTAGCAAGCCTGGTGTTGACAGGGGAGGTATATGTACACTGATGCAGAAGAAACAGAAGCTTTCACATCCAATGCTGATATGAAGTCTGGTGTTGGCAGTGGATGTTCGACAACCCTGGTGTTGCCTCTCTACCCTCTACCAATCCCGGTTCGCCCCGATTATGTTTCTAGGTTTGTCAGCACCATACCCGTGCTCGTGGGTTTCACCGAAGTGGTAAACGTCTTAGACCTGCATCACTTCGGGCTTTCCTCCCACAATAAGCTGACACGCCGTCATATAACTGGAATACTGCTAAAAGCGGCGTTAAACCAAACTCACTCACTCACTCACTCTACCGCCTTGTGGAAGTTGTGGTACTTGTACAGGTATACATTTAGTACAGTTAAGCCCCTCAGCCCAGTTTAGACACACTATTGTCACTATCAAGGTCCATTATAAGATCTACATTTCACATTAGAAATTTCTGACAGTGCTCCTTTAAAGCCTCATTGTGTATGTAATGGTCAAAGGGGCGGTGGGGTAACTTCGTGGTTAAACTGTTTGCTCGGGTTCGATTCCCCACATGTGTACAATGTGTGAAGCCAATTTCCCATGCCCCTAATCACCCCCCCCCCCCGAAGACCCGGGTTCGATTCACGACATGGGTACGATTGTGAAGCCCATTTCTGGTGCCGCCCCCCCCCCCCCCCCCCCCCCGAATCTACTGAAATATTGCTAAACGGGGCGTAAAACCTTACTCAATCAATGTAATGGTCAAAATGTTTATTACCATTTCCTCAGTTGGTTAAAGAGGTATAAAATAGGAAATGATATCCATGCAATTCGTATTGTCAGTGGTAAGCATAGCAACACAACGCTTACATGACTTTAAACTAATATGTACATGACTGACTAATACAATAATACAAACTAATATGCACATGACTGTATGATATAATAAGATGTATCTGCCACATGCATATCGAAAATACTTCAACAGTTATTCTAGACGTTAAGGGACATACTTATCAGGCACAACGATTGTGCCGACGTCATAATATAGCCCCATGAAAGGGGAACTTTCGCAAAAATTCTTAGATATTTCTGGATAATTCTCAAGATTTCTGCGTAGTATTTGCATAGCTGCGCCCAAATTTAACAAACCTCCCAGGGACATTTTCCAAATACTTTTGCGTTGTAATGCATACCACAGTGACAAAGAAGGATATTGCTGAAGGAGTTGTCAACAGGCGCATTTCCTGTCAAGAAATGGATCTCCGACCGGTGTCATGCATGAACATAGCCTACCAAGGGTCTCCATATCAAATAAAAAAACTACATTTCCCTTGTGCTCTCTCTGCATAGGGGGCGGTCGGGTAGCCTAGTGGTTAAAGCGTTCTCTCGTCACGCCGAAGACCTGGGTTCGATCACCGACATGGGTACAATGTGTGAAGCCCATTTCTGGTGTCCCCCGCCATGATATTGCTGGAATATTGCTAAAAGCGGCGTAAAACCATACTCACCCACTCACTCACTCTCTGTAAATCCCGTCGTAATGTTAAGCTCATGCATGACTATCGGTTGAGTCATTTATAAATACAAGCTTCAAGGTCAAAATCAGTTTTGAAAGGATAAATTTGAAGTATCGTAGATCGAAATGTATGCTTCAAATGTATGGTGAGAGTGATTTGCGTCGTGTCTGCATCATTGATTATTGTCGCAGCGTGTAGATTGGCCAATGCTAATTGAAACAGTTACAAGTAAACACTTATAATTCTTAATTAAATTACCGCTTTCGATTATATAGCAGCAAGTTTCATGGTGTATGTCTGAAACTGTATCTATTAAACGTTTCGAAAGAAACCGACATATTGAAAACATTTGTAGGTAATGTTTCCACATAAATATCAAATACGTTAATCGTATTCCGGAGGTATATGTAAATTCCATATGTAAATACACAATTACCTTAATGACTGTCGGCTAACCTTGAAACAATAAAGTGAAAGGCAAGACCTCAACAGTCAGCCGTATTGTATCTAACAAGCCTTTTTGTTGATGCGTGTTATGGAATGTTAAATCTTGGAAAGCGACGAAATGCGACGCTCACAGCTCCCAAACAGGGGCGTGTCTTAGGTTGACTCACTGGTTGGATAGATCTCACTTGATATAGTGAGTGAGTGAGTGAGTGAGTGAGTGAGTTAATATTTAACGTCACATCGGCAGTATTTCAGCCATATCGTGACGAGAACTGATATAAAATACAAATATTTGAATGGATTAAATATCTGTCATCGAAGGACAGTAAAAATAACTAGAGTATCACAGTTTTGATTTTAAAACTAGTTGAGAACATTAAAAAGAATACATTTTCAATCAACAATACAATATAAAAATGGGCTCATTTGATATAGAGTACAGACAAGCTTGCTCATACAGGTGCCATAAATAGGGGTTCGTAACATTCGATTTGACACAAACCTCGGCGGACGTGTGGGAAACATGAAGGCGTTCACAGTATTTGTTCTACTCTGCGTCGTATCGGGAGCTCACAGCAGTTCCAGAGATGAATCCTGCAGTAACCACGACAAGGCTATGGACGATGCTCTGAAGACTGTATGCGCAAAAACTTGCATGCGTTGGTCAGTTGTAAACTCATACGTAAGTTTACTTTCTATTAATTTTCCTTTCCTCTCATTAAATCATGTTTTTTTTATAGTTTTGATAACGTTCTTTTAGATATTACATAAGTTTACTGGATATATTTTAGTATTGTTAGGTTGAACATGGGGAGGCTTTGGTGTTTTGCCTGAATTTAACCGCCGACGTCCTTTCCGTTTTAACCAGGCAGCACTTTAACATCTCAGGGATAGCACATGCCATTTCCTTTAAAGCCATGGGAATTTGTAATTGTTCTCAGTGTTCAATTAATGATACATTCATGATAACTGTCATGTTAATCATAACATTTATTCGTCATGGGTGGCCTTGCCTTCTAAGTCGCCACAATTCGCTGTACAGAGCTGGCTCCCCTGAGAACGCCGAAAAACCTGAGATCGTGGGTTCTAATCTCAGTTCGCCCCAATTCTTTCTAAATTTGGCTACCTCCTACCACGGTTTCACCAAAGAGTTAAACGTCTGAGACCTGCATCACTTGGGCCTGACCTGCATCACTTGGGGCTTTCCTCCCACATCAAGCTGACACGCCATGATATAACTGGACTACTGTTCAAAGCGGCCTAAAACGCAATTCCCTCACTCACTCAAAAATCTTGCTGGAATATTGCTAAAAGCGGCGTAAAACCATACTCACTCACTCTAATGGTATCATAATCATATATGTATAAATCATACGTTTGTCAAGGTATGTCTTTAGTGTTGTCTTGTTTATAGTGATACATTCTTAGTTTGTATGGGGGGCACGGGTGGCCCAGTCGTCTAAGGCGCCGTGATTCGCTGTGCAGATTTGCGTCCCTTCGGCACGCCAGAAACCTATGATTGTGGGTTCGAATCCCGGTTCGCCCCGATTATGTTTCTAGGTTTGTCAGCACCATACCCGTGCTCGTGGGTTTAACCGAAGTGGTAAACGTCTGAGACCTGCATCACTTCGGGCTTTCCTCCCACATTTAAGCTGACACGCCGCGATATAACTGGAACACTGTTAAAAGCGGCGTTAAACCCAACTCACTCACTCACTCACTCAGTTTGTATGATTCCAGGATATGACCGACGGCATCGGTCAAGTTCTTAACAGTGCCACCCATAACAGGTGTGGCTCTTCTGAAGGCATCGTGACAATCAATGAACTACAAATTGACCCCAGTCCTCTTGTACTTCCGGGTAACATCAATCTCGCTTTCAAGGTGAACGTCAAGCGAGATCTCCAGTCACCCATAAAGGTAATTTTATCCGCGAAAAAAATGCAACATTTACTTTCATTAATGAAGATAGCATTCGTCATCTGTATCATTTATATGGATCATATTGAAATTCAAAAAGGCCCTCAAAGTTCGCGTATTATTGTAAATTTCACTAGCCCAGATTTGTATAGACGTGGAATGAACTGAAATATTTCAGATCCGATGTAAGTATTAATCACAAACAAATATGTATTTGAACGGAATAAGCTGTGTAGCAAGTTTCTTTGTTTTGGTGGATTTGAGCATAAAAACGAATAAAGATATCACTTAGTTGTCATTAGTTGTTACTTTTCTTTTGATAACTGACATCGAAAGTACGTAAAGCAACAGGACTTAAACAAAATGTAGCGATTGGTTTGAGACAGGGAAAGGTTCATTTTTCATTAAGGCAGATGTTGCTGTGAGGGGTTATGTGTAGGTATTGTGGAATGCAAAGTCAGCACATTAATTGTAACAGCTGTGTTGTAAATACCTAAGGTGGAATGGGAATACACTTTCCAAGAATGGAAATATTCGGGTTTTTTTAGCCAAAGAATATGGGTTGATTTCAAGATGAATAATTGTGCCGAGGACATTTTGAACCCATGCATGGACCCTATGTCATCACCGGATGGGGGTTTATGATAAGACTAAAACATTGATGTTTGTATTTTCTTAATCCAGGTTGAGGTGACAGTATGGAAGAGCATTCTCATCTGGATCCATGTGAAGGACTTTGCTTTTGAGGACGTGTGTGAGTTCCTAACAGATGGCAAATGCCCACAATCCTTCATTGATAACAACATACCCTGCAGCTGCCCCATACCCGAGGTAAGCACGGTCATTTTCCATTTCATATTCAGCAAACTGAATTACATATATTGCCGACCTGTATTAGTTCAGGTTGGTTGGTTGGTTGGTTGTTTAACGCCGCACTCAGCAATATTCCAGTTATATGACGGCGGTCTGTAAATAATCAAGTCAGGACCAGACAATCCAGTGATTGATATCATGAGCATCGATCCACGCAATTGGGATCGATGACATGCATCAACCAAGTCAGCGATCCCGTTAATCGCCTTTTACGACAAACATAGTCACCTTTTACGGCAAGCATAGGTTGCTGAAGACCTATTCTACCCCGGAATCTTCACGGGTCATTAGTTCAGGACCAAGGTAACCACCCAAGTTGATATTCTGTGGGATACTAGAATCCCTGTGATACAAATGCACCTGTTTCCTACCGAATCATAATCACCAGTTGTCACTGCTCGGTTACCCTATTCAGTACAAGAAAACATTGATGCAGAGCATCAAAGTTCCCCGCCATATGTGATGCCTCACAAACGCATAATTATGATGTTACTGAAAGGCATGATGGAGCATAATTATATTAACCACAAATAACACAACGCTGTTGTGGAAAAAAATATTATTTATTTTGAGTATTGGGCAATACAGTTGATACATTTGCATAGGGTAGGTCTATTTAAAAATAGTTTCTTGTTTAACGCCGCACTCAGCATTATTCCAGCCATATGACGGAGGTCTGTAAATAATCCAGTCTGGACCAGATCATCCAGTGATTGACACCAAGGGCATCGAACTACGCAATTGGAATATGATGTTATGCATCGACCAAATCGGCGAGCCTGACTACCCAATCCTGTTCGTCGCCTTTTACGGCAAGCATAGGTTGCTGAAGACCTATTCTTACGTGGATCTTTATTTAAAAAAGTTGATCGAAGGAAATGGAAGCAATTTCTGGCACAAATGTAAACATGTGGAAATAGTATCAAAACTGCCAACAACATTGGCAGATGCACATACTCAAAATATAGATCACATTCTTTTTACAACTAGCATTTGGTTATAATAATGTAAATGAAAATACTAAGGGCTCCATATGGCAAAAAAAGTCATACTAGATAAGGTCTTTTTGTCACAACCACAGATGCACATACTCAAAATATTATCACGTAGTTGGAGAACATTTCAATACCGGGACTAATCAATAACGGAGATTCCTCGTCTCTTGTTTTACGTTTTTTGGTCAGGTTTTTTTTGTATTTCTTTCTTTCAAAGAATAGTAATTGTGATCATGATGAGTTGAGTTACTGGTTTTTTTTCTATATACTGTTTTTTATCCAGTGTCAGTAACTGTTGTGGAATGTGGTTTACTTGTAACAATGACTGGTTTGAGTTCATATGATGATGATTGATTGGTTTGTCGTTTAACGCCGCACTCGGCAATATCCCAGCTACATGACGGCGGTCTGTAAATAATCGAGTCTGGACCAGACAATCCAGTGCCTAATATCATGAGCATCGATCCACGCAATTGGGATCGACGCCTCTTACGACAAGCATAGTAGCCTGATATATATATACTGTTAAGATGTAACATGACAATTCATCCATACTACTAAACAGAAGTAAAACCGCTGGTCCATTCGGATCAATCTGACCAAGACCATTCCGCTGATGACAGTCAAATAATGCATACGAATCGAAATCCGTAAAAATTGCAATGGAGACATCATTAAAAGTTACCAAAAGTGACGGGGATATCAATATTGCTTTTTGAAATGATTCTATGAAATTTGTTTTCCCTGCTTCAATATTTGGAGCACCTGTGACGGAGCCATAAAACTGATCTGTTATGTAGACAATATCGCTTGAGGCAGTGGCTGCTGGGGACTGATTATGACCTAAATACTCCTCATAGCCTTCGGTGTTAACTTTGTGGCTGTTGAGAGCTGTGCCTTCATCCAACAGATTATCGAGGTCAGTGGAACAGGTACATGTACAGACGCAAATAGATTTGAGCTATGGGACACAAAATATATGAGTGACCAGAGCTACGGCTGTACATTGAATTCCATTAAACGGTTGAAAAATACTACAGCCTTGATGCAAATTCGCTGACACACTACTCCGATTTTGCTTTGATCATGACTTTGCTACCAAACGTTTCACATGTGGTTATGTGCGATGCACTGATTAAAACACACACACGGGGGACTGGGTTAATTCAAAATACGGAATATAACTATTCCAAATATTTCCAGTGAACATGAGCATCCAAACAATCAAAAGTGTGGTATGTAGAATATGGAACTCAGCCATATTACATTTAAATTGAGATGTCGTCGTTGTTCATGAATAAGCATATTCAGAACATAATTTTTATTATGCTGTTATTTACGATCTCCGGACCACAGTTCTTCTTTTGTATACACCGTGAAAATCAGAAAATTAGTCCTTGAGGAAAAAAGGACATCGGATTACACATGAATGGTTTAATAATGTCAGCTAATGACCAGAAACGGTCAGATGCATCAATTAACTACATAAAGACGATTTTGAAGTATCTCTTATTGCTGGAAAAGAATAGCATCAACATTCGACGCACATGATTTGTATGTTTTGTTTCCGTAAATGCGTGGCTTGAAATTTCAAATAAACCAACATGTCGACATACATGCCACAAATTTAACGTTTCCCGTATACTTCCCCGCCTTAAGGGCGGGGAAGAACGAAAGAGGTTATTTAAGATAGATGTTACTCAATCCCGAACATGGTCTTCCATCCATACCACATATGGCTGGCCTTTACCCCGCTGGGCAACCGTTGAGACCTACAAACTTATACATCATTTATTATACAAAGCTGCTTTTAAATCATGTTCGGCGACTATGTATTTTATTCTATTTAACATTCCTTTTTTGTTTTATTTTGCAGGGAGAGTATAACTTTCCCAGTTCCAAGTTTCCACTCAAAGCGTCATCCATTCCTGGTGGAGATTACTCTGTCAGGTTTAATGTCAATATGGGCCCGACACTGGTGTTGTGCGAAGACGTGTACTTCACGGTCGCATAATTTGTCACCAATAAAATGATGTGAATAACAAATTGCATGTTTTCGCTTCTAAGTAGTCATTTCCGTTATAAAATTAAAAACGGCTTTCAGTCTCACTGTCTCGCCATTTTCAACAACATGAGTGAGTGAGTGAGTATGGTTTTACGCCGCTTTTAGCAACATTCCAGCAATATCACGGCGGGGGACACCAGAAATGGGCTTCACACATTGTACCCATGTCGGGAATCGAACCCGGGTCTTCGGCGTGACGAGCGAACGCTTTAACCACTAGGCTACCCGACCGCCCCTTCAACAACTTGAACTCATACTTGTATTTGGTCAGTTCTCAGACTGGTATCCTTGCGCTTACATTTGCTAATGGTTGGGTAGCCTAGTGGTTAAAGCATTCGCTCATGATGCCGAAGACCAGGGTTCGATTCCCGACATAGGTACAATGTGTGAGGACCTCATTACCATGGGTTGACATCTGATTTTTTACTCCAACTTCAACGTGTTACTTTGTGAAAGTAGTATCTGTGAATGAATAAGCGTGTTTTACAGTAAGTCAGCAATAATAGAGGTGTATGTGACTTATCGGGTTTATACCCGACAAGATTGTTACTGGAAGATTGAGCAACAATCCGCCAATCAGGTTAGTGATTGCAACCACTGAGTCCTCTCAGTTGGGCGACACTGTTGACGATCATGTATTGATACAGCTAAAGGCTTGAAGTAACACTGACATGTAGCTTTTCAAGTCTCATCCCCGATTTCAATTCCATCATCGCTTGAGACAAACATAATTTTAAGTTACTTATAGTATATACATACTCTGAATGGAACTCCAAACAGGGCCACAGTTTTGTTGGTCATGGTATACAAAGATTATCTTTTTAGTTTTGGAATTAGCAATTTCTATGATATGAACAGACAAGGCCTTCAGTACCTAAATTTTAAAGAGACATACGTCCCTAGGACTAAGAACATCTAGTTAAATGGGTAGGTTGGTCGGTATCTTGGTTGAATGCAAGTCATTCTATCCCAACTGCATAGTGTGGCATGTAACTACTCAGGTTATAAGGTGCATTTTTTAAAGTAAAACCCGCCCTCGAAATTCCTCCGCGTTAAGGTGTCAAGACTAATAAGTTTATCTCTAATATAAGATTATCCTCGCGAATACAGTGAGGTCGTCTTGACTTGTGTATTTACAAAAGCCTGCAAAATAAATAACTCGGATTTCACATGTACTTAATGCTTGTAATATCAGTTGCGGGCAGTTGTGGTCCAGTAGTCTGAGGCAGTGGAATTAAATAATCAGCAGAAATTCCTTTAGGTCGCCAAGTCATGTTCATGAGTAAGCCGATTAAATACATGATTCAATACAGATAAATTTCAAGCAAGCCCATCCTCACAACCATTCAACAACATATTTAAAGTATGTGTTCATGGTTCAAAACACTCAAATCGATAATTCAATGAAGTTATAGTGATTGTTATCTGCCCGATTTCGGCTGTACATGACATGAATTTGAAATACATGTACAATGTTATCATGTTTGATGTGGCTTTTGGTTATATCACGTCCTCGACAGGTACATGTGTTTTCTTTACTCTACCTCATCCGCATGTAAATGTACAGGTTAGGACGACCTTCTCTGTATTAGAAAAACAGCCAACCAGTCAGAAAACATATTCCAATTTCCAGGGAGAACATTTTATCCTCGGGTATACAGGTTCAGTTGGGTTCGACTCCACACAATCATAGGTGACTCAACAGAACTAATGTTATCCCGACCTGTCTCACATGATATAGAACTTGATATCTTTGTCATAGGTCGTTTTAAAATTTAGTGAACAATAGAGGTAGATATGAATATACTTCGAATGGGCGGTCTTACATACCTTTTATGGAGACAATAATTTTACGCTACATCAACCCCTGTCGAGGGCATAGCCACGAACAATCTCAGTTAATAATCATATACTGACGATTTATAAAATTCATAACGTTTTAGATCCGAATTTTGAAAATTAATTCTATCTGTTTTAAAAAATTAATGATTAAACGTGAAATAACATTCCATAAAATGCTTGATCCCTTGTAATGAAAGAAATCAATACTTTCAATCAGGACATGCTTCTCTCATCACAAGGGATGCAGAACGGAGGATTATCACCTTTCAATAGTTATTAATGCGTATATCTGCTGTGGCCAATACGACATCGTCGCATAAAGACATCATCAAATCTGGACTGACAACCAAAGTTGGTGTTACCAAAAGTGGGTTTAATTTCATGTAATTTGTTATTGTCTGCTTGGGTGTCCCACTTCTTTTGGGATCACGGATGTAAGATCTCTCATTTTAGGTTAAAATCACTGTATGATATAAGACATTGCGTCACAGACTTGTTGAGTGCTGTATGTGCAAAATACGATGTCTTAATGGCTAGTTGAAAGATCATTGTATAGTTCTAAAATATTTAAAATAATTGGATGGGCCGAAGATACATTATTCAATGCCTGAAGACAAGGGAGAGATTCAGAAAAGATGATAATCTGTCGCTGAATATATACCAAGGCTGTTAGGATGGCATTGATCTCAGCAGTAAAAATAGAGTTATTGTCTTGAATTATAGATGATATAGTACTTGCTACTTTGCCACCGTCCTTGGACCGATCAGTAAAGATTGAAAGGTGCGTGTCATATTTATTTCTTAATTGTACATATTCCTGTAGATAAACAAGTTGATTTGTTGATTTTATAGAAAGTGACAGGGAAATCTCACTTCTGGCTTCACCAACAACCAGGGAGGAGGAGACAAAAGCCAGTCAGGAGATTATATCCAGGTCTAGATTTGCAGCAGTAATACTGAATTTGAAACGCAATTTTAACAGGTCTAAAATATCTCAAGAACCAATCAAAATATAAACAATTCATTATTTATTCAGATTCACTCTCATGCCTTCAGGCTATTAAAATATGTCTGGAAATCCGACTAAGGTCCATGCGGGTAGCAAAAGTTCTGTAAGTCCCCATTGTCCCCAGCGCGGTGATCAACCTTCAGTTGGTGGCGATCTATAGACCGCAGATGTTTTCAGTGCGCACGGGTTCCCATTGTTCATAGCACTTTTTGTCAGTGTTGTGTAGTACTTCTTGATTTCTTGATGCTCTGCTGCTGATTTGGTTTATAGTGCTTGCATTTGTTGGGATTCCCGCCATAGTAAGTGCAGTCGAGGCTCATGTTATTCTTGCATGAAAAGAGAGGCAGTCCTCGAGGTGCTTTGCCGTCGTTTATATTCAGCGAAGCTGCATGACCCATTTTTCTCTTTTATTGTATCCTTGAAGTACCGAAAGAAACTGAATATAAATATAGTACAGTATAGTAAAACAAAACGACAAAACCCTTTCCATAAACAAAAGAATTACCTGCTAAAAGCTGAGGCCATTGCACAATTCCGACTATAACATTAGCGTTTGTTTATGAATCACTACCAAATAGTTGTTATGTGGTAGAAGACGCTGTTGTAAAATTATTTGTGGTACTTGTCAGTGGCAACAATTGATTGGAGGGCTAGTAAATTGTCGAATTCTGTCGTGGCTAGATTTTAACGACAGTCAGTGGCAGCGAGGAATCTAGAGTTTTCCATCTATTCGGCGTGGGGAAATAAACAAAAACTTACTTTTTATGAAAATTTCGTGATTGACGAGTGCTACCGATAGGGCAGGACATGCTTACACATTTCTCGAACACCTGGTGTCATAATTGATTTTCAGTGATCCATTCATATATTTCTCACCACTATTTTGCCTTTCACGCCCAGTGGAATCTGATTCGGCAGATAATCGAAACTGACGTTTTATATCACACAGATTCCCAATTACCTGTAGGCTGCAAGTGTTTTTGGACTAAAGAAAAGACAACTGTTGCTTTTGATTTGTTCGAGGTATAAATAAGGTATGTTTGTATTTTACATTCACACTTCGCATCACGTATATGGATATGAAATATTGGTCGAGATGCTGACCTTGTAGGTTTCGCCCAGTTCATCTACGGAGAAGGTGGCAGGGAGCAGCACAACTATTCCAAAGATGACGGTCCACACTTCCATGTTAGCTACATAAATATGAAATAAAGGAGAATTAGATTAAGCCTTTACTGCCTTTTATAAGTCTGAAGAAACAAACGCTGAACAGAAGTGTTGTGCAAGATATAAAAAGGAAATGTATGATCAATGGGTGCAAGGATGAATCAATGCTGTTTAAGTAAACAATTCTATCTATGAATACGTTTTTTTTTATAAATACATTTTAGTCTGTTTTAGGATGTGCAGATCTTGGTGGTAGTAGCAAATATACATACATACATACGTACATACATACATACATACATACATACATACATACATACATACATACATACATGAAATGTCACTCTGTATTATTAAAAACTATTTGACATATAATGCTTCTATTGCATGACTATTAAATAAAGTTACGTTTTACAGCGCATTGGGATATTTGTCAATACTTTTACATTTGAGCTTCACTTATCGCTATGACTGCAAATAAAGCAGCGGTAGTCAATCGAATTCAACCTCGTCACAATTATAAGCGAATACAACCATGTTACTAGTATATGAGGAAACGAATGCAACCTATGTATACTATTGTATGTAATAGCAATGTTACCTCGACATCATTATATCCGCAATCATATTCTACCTGGTCTCTATTAAATTCACTAACACATTCTGCCTCGTCACTATTTTGTTCAAAAATATACTACCTCTGCACCATTCTATTTGCAAACTTATTCTACCTCGTCACTATTATATGCACAAACATATTCCATCTCACAATTATATGTAGAAACCAATTTAACCGTGTCACAATAAGATGCTGAAACGAATTCAACCTCATCACTATTACATACAAATTCAGCCTCGTCACCATTATATTCGCAGTCACTGTCTACCTCATCACCATTATATTCGCAGTCACTGTCCACCTCGTCACCATTATATTCGCAGTCACTGTCCACCTCGTCACCATTATATTCGCAGTCACTGTCTACATCGTCACCATTATATTCGCAGTCACTGTCCACCTCGTGACCATTATATTTCCAATCACTGTCTACCTCATCACCATAATATTCGCAGTCACTGTCTACCTCGTTACCATTATATTCGCAGTCACTGTCCACCTCGTCACCATTATATTCGCAGTCACTGTCTACCTCGTCATCATTATATTTGCAAACAACTTTTAACTCACCTCTTAATATATTCACAAACAGATTCTGACAATTAAATTTGCAATGATTCTACCTTAACACCATTATATACTCAAAAAAAATTCTGTATCGTCACCATTATATTCGCAAACAGTATGAGAGACTTAGTATGATTTAACGTCGCTTTGCACAATATTTCAGCCATATCACAGCACGTCAGATAGATGTGAAAGCCCGAAGAGATGCAGACTTACTTCAGGGAAACACACAAGCACACGTGTGGTGATCACAAACCCAGACAAAAAATCAACACGAACCAGGATGATGTCACTGGCACGCCCAAGAAATAGACACAGCGAATTCTGCGCCTTAAACGACTCGGCTCCCTGGGCCGTCAGTGACTTTTAAAATGAATCGTGCTTGGTGCAATATTGAGGCTACCTGTTTTAGCAATCTTCCATATTAACTGAATTTCACAAGGCAAATCTTACGCTTTAAGTGTTGTGGGTGGCACAGGTGGCCCAGTCGTCTAAGGCGCCGCAATACGCTGTGCAGAGTTGCGTCCCCTGGACACGCAAGAAACCTATGATTGTGGGTTCGAATCCCAGTTCATCCCGATTTTGTTTCTAGGTTTGTCAGCACCATACCCGTGCTCGTGGGTTTCACCGAAGTGGTAAACGTCTGAGACCTGCATCACTTCGGGCTTTGCTCCCACATTAAGCTGACACGCCGTCATATAACTGGAATAATGTTAAAATCGTCGTTAAACCCAACTCACTCACTCCCTTAAGTGTTGTGTCTTTCGGATCCACCGTGGACTCAAGAACCTGCTTGGTGTTTAGATATACAACTTATCCTTTTCAATGTGTTCGCAGTGCGACTTAATGAACAGCCAAGATGATGGTCTTAAGCCTGCCTTCTCACACTTTACAGTTCAGCTTCTAACCTCCAGTATCATGTGATGGTTTACACCCAGAATGATCAGGGAAACCTGATATGCTGAGTAAAGCTGGGTATAGGCCTAATGCGCTGCATTTGTTCCGCAGAGATGCGTCTGTTGTCCATGTTCGGGTCCACTGACCATAAGTTTAAATGTCAGTTTTGTCTTGAGTGTATTCGGAGTTAACATTACATATCAAGTTTTCTTAGACTGTGTCATAAAACAGGATATGATACCGAAATTATCCTCGTCACACGTTGATAAAACTCAGTCCTTATATGTGATGACTTTCAGTAATCATGCAAGGTACAATATCGATATGAGCCAACCTTTTGATATAATATACGTCATTTTCACCCAGTTCCGACTTCAATCGGCTCTAGGGTCAAGCACGAGGTTCTTTTAATTTTCTCTGAACCAAAATCCCAACAGGAAAAAATAAAGCAGTTATTTTCAAGTTTGGAACCAATAATTATCAGTGATATATACATACATAACATTTTGTTTATAAATGCCTCTGTCCTATTTTTAGAATCTTTAATCACAGCGGAATGCCTTAAGACCGTTGCCGATTTAAGGGGATATGACTTATCTTTATGTTGTAACTAACAATGCATATTATTTCTTTATATACTAGCCACATAAAGAAACTGTGCAGGAGAAAATATAGATATAAGGGCACACCGTCCATATATGAAATATAGGTTTGAACACAGCAATTATTCGAGACATTCAAACGCTCATGCACGTGCCATGCGATATGACGTCATTGATGGGGGCCTATGGACGTGCAATGTGTTACTGCACGTGCATCCTGTGCAGCTGTACACAGCATGTTCAACTCAAAATTCGCTGTCACTTTGGAAAGCATGATCTGTGGTCATTCAAAAATTCAAAACTTCTCAGGCGCAGACACAAGCATATCACAAGCAAATCATGCCAAGATTGACAGCTGCACAGCGTCATGAAGCCATTGGAATGATCCGAGCGGGAATGAGGCAACAACAGGTGGCAACACATTTCCAATGCCATCGTAACACGATATCGGCATTGGTGAGGCGTTATCAGAACAACAAATGACGTTGCCGACCACCCACGTTCAGGACGTCCCCGAGTAACGTCGCCAAGACAGGACAGATGGATTCGAGTTACACATCTCCGACACAGGTTCCAAACGGCAGTAACGACGTCCCACACAATTCCTGGACTGCGCCGTATCCATCCCAACACTGTCAGGAATCGTTTACGTCAGTACTGGATTCGGCCACGACGCCCTGCCATACGTCCAAACCGTCATCGCGTCAAGCGTCTAAGATGGTGTCGAAATCATGTTCGCAAACCTCGGATATGGTGGAGAAATGTTGTCTTTACAGATGAATCGAGGTTCAACATTTCCCACAGTGACGGGCGCCAACGAGTCTACCGGTGTTTGGGAGAACGTTATGCAGGCAACTGTACTGTGGAGAGGAATCGTTTTGGAGGTGGCTCTGTGATGATTTGGGGTGGGATAACAGCACGGCACCGAACCCCTTTGACGTCATCGTAACAGATGTTGTTCAGGTCCCGTTGACATTTTCTTATGGTCCGATCATTCAGCTGCTACAGCGTCTGCATCATTTTGTTCTTGCTGTGTTGTATTTCAATCGAGAATATATTTTCTCCGTGCACAGTTTCTTTATGTGGCTAGTATATAATTAGAAATCCGTCCTCGCAATTCCCCCTCATTCCATTACAACAACACCACTTAAATACTGCACAAAAGTGTAATTAATAGCCGCAGACAGCTGGGAAAACCATAGAACCCACTTGCGTATTATCACTACTGGCGGTCATCTGAACCACGCTGCATAGCACGATGACACATAATCAGCTAAGTCCAGAATAGCATACTCGGGAGCTGTTATTTTCCTGGAGAAATATGTTTCTTTATAGTTTTCTCTGTAGGAATACTTTGTCCCCGGGATTGTTTGTAAGATGATCATTATTGCGTATGGACTTACATCTCGTGATATTGATGCACCCGGATCTTGCTGAGAATTACGCAACAGACATAATGGATGTTGAGAAATATTTTTTACGCTTTTTTCTGAAGGGATATTTTGTCCCCGGGAATGATTTAAGGTTGTCATGCATACAATATTAATGCACCCATATCTTACTGAGAATTACTCAACATAGTACAGTACATGAATATAAACTGCTCTGCTGTACTAACGATGCATACCATATTGCATGCTTAACAAATAGTATTCATAGGCTGGGATTTTGTATGGAGACAGAATAGTTTATAGCTTCAGCTGCAAAACCAGATATTTTGTTTTATTTTTAACTATGTATCTAAATACTATTTGTGACAGCTTGAAACAACGTATTTTTCAGGACAAGTTGTCAAAATTTCTGATGGGATTGGCAAAATGAAACCATTGAAATTTGGCCAGAGAGTTTACAATTAAAATCCTTATTCAACGTACTGAGTAGGCCATAGGCCTATGGTACAATCATGATTACAGGAGCAATTGGTACACTCATATGATTTCCAAACTTTATTTTCTTTGTATAAAAGCATGATATATGTACATAGACAAAATTCTGATGGCTTCAATGTTGCTAGTGGTCAGTAATAGTTGAAACTTAAATGTACAATGGTTTCCATGAAAATATGGTGGTAAATATACTTTTCTTAGTTCATCATAATGCGGGCATAATAGTAAAAAGTGATACTCGTCCCCAATTAATCCTAGATCACATAGTGGACAGAGTCTATTTTCTCTCGGAATATTTTGATATCTACCTTGTTCAATTAAAAGATCGTGTGATAAACATCGGAATCTTGCAAGTGCTACACTAAATTTTCTAAGACTAACACTGAAAAGGTATTGCTCTGCAATGATGTATGACGTCAAACTGCTATATAACGGACTTTGGTGAACGCATTAGAGTTGCATCCCATGCCCTGACTACTTGCATGTTGCATCATTTCCTTAAACCATTAGGTCCCTATGTATGGGGTGAGATTTACCTTGTTCCATTTTATTTGCCAGTATAATATTTGGTAGGGATGATGACACACAATACAACAAGTGAGGAGTCGCGTTGGTATTGAGGACCCGTAATGATAATCACATGTTTCAGAAACTTGAACGGTCTTTGTGCCTTACATGCAGACACTGGAACACTTCTTGATCTTTTCCTTGATGCATGAAAGTTTTACCACCAAACGGAAGAAGAAGTTTATTCAAGAATGAAGGCCACATGGCCCAGAGTTCATTAAGAGGAATAATATATACTATGCACATTCAAAAAGTTTCTTACAACAAACGTTCATCTTTTTGGACACTTGTATGTCCATAGGTAAATGTCTTTTTAAATATATGGGCAGTTGGGTTTTTTATAACACAATCATTTCTGGTAGATAGGAGATTAAGTTTGGGACAGATGGTTGCACATCGTAACATTTGGGAAATACATTTTCTCTACTACTTTTATAAAAAGGACAAATTAACAAAAAATGGTACTCATTTTCTATTTCTTAGCGGTTTCATTTCGTACATAAACTAAAGCATGACTCTGTGGTTGTATTTGTTTTGTACATTTAGATTATATCCTCAACAACGGATTTTACATAAAGCAAAGAAGATCTCTTTCATATGCCAAAGTAGACAGATATGTTTCTGTTTCTAGACATTTATAAGATGAATAAACATCAAGGAAAGAAGAATTTGTTATTTTGTAATGCCAGTTTTGAAATTGTATATCTTTACATCGTTGTTTGAATATAACCACGAAGCATTTCATATCGCCGCAATTCTGAGACAAACACACATGTGCGTTGACTCATTGTATTGTTATAATGCATTGCTTTCTTGCAAACCCATCCTCACAATTCTGAAATACCACATCCAATGCCCGTCTCCAAAGTTCAAAACACCCTAAACATCCTCCATTCTGAATACAATGTACTCATCTTATTTTGGCTTTATGTTTTTTTCAACCTCATCCTGGATAAATCTAATTTCCTCCTCGACAATTCTCGCTTGTTTTGAACCTGGTTAGGTAATACGGTTGAGCACCACACATGTACATGTTGAGGTTAGGATGACATTCCCTGTATTATACCACCAGCAAACCAATCAGAAAACAACTGCTATTCTCCGAGAATATCTTATCCTCGGGAAGAGCTGCTCACCTCCACGTTTTAACTATAGGTGACTCAACAGAACAGGGTTCTGCCTGACTTGTCTGACGAGACATTTAACTTGGGGCCTGTGTCGTAGGTTGTTTTAGTATGCTACTCTATTTTGTACTACGTTTAACATTTGCCAACGGTTTGCTACGGATATATGCACACCGCCATGGGTCATACACATACAATCATATACCATCCTCAATGAATGGTGTGAATAATGCACAAATGAAACATCACTTGTCAAAACATCCTCAGGCACCCTACAATGCCCGCTGCCGCTGAAAGCTATATTGACTTTTATGTCCCACTAATAAAGGCGGAACATTCGCTGAAATGGACACCCCCTGCCATGCCGTTATACACTTTACACTTGACGCTGACACTTGATGCTGCCTTTTTCAGCACAGACCACAAGTCTATATTACTAGTTGAGTTCATTTAATAAAATTGTTATCAATTTCCAGTTATATTTCAATTTACATCGTAAATAAAACATGGAAGTCATTTGTATGACGCACACTGAATTACTTTCAGAAAGCTTAACATTGTTTAGTTCCATGTACGATTGGCGTGATCAGTGGCAAACCACTTCTTTCAACACAACAGGTATGCATGTCAAACACAATATCCATGTAGGGTTGGCGTGATAAGTGTCCAACATTTTCGTTAAAATAGTTTACAATGGACGTGCTATTCAATTCAGACAAAACATCACAGACACAGAACATGTACCATTCATAATTAACAGCAACATAACCTTTAAGCTTGCATGTCACTCATTATATTTCATTATGCATGATATTTTCATATTTGCCAGTCTCAACACCGGGCTTTAAATTGCAACATTTAGATCTAGAATATGTTGTTCTCAAATATTGAGGAAGATCAACTATGTTTAAATTATTTTCAATATTTAGAAGTGATTTAAAATGTTAATATTAAACAAAAAACAAGTTTGTGTCTAAAGAAGCTTGCCAGGACTGAAAGAAACAGTGTAATGAAGCTTCCTTAATTTCCTATTTACTGACAAATAAAAATCTAAAGAGAATGGATTGCAGCCTGCATCATCCAAAGCTTTTAATATTATGTGAAGCTGTTTTAGTTCCTTTTGTTTGCTAAATGTAATATTCCGTAGAAAACCTCAATGGCCTTTACCGTATAAAGAAAATGCACTCTTCCACATTCCTCCGTGTAAGTTTCAGTCTGACCACCTGATCCCCAAATATGTCAGAGTCTGTCAATCCGATCCCCATGAAATCTCCATGTTAATGACTGTCTGTCCAAATGATCCCCATGTGAATCACAGTTTGTCCACCGTAACCCCGGACTAAGTAACAGCCTGTCCACCAAGTCCCCGTGAAAGCCACAGTTTGACCCCCCTGCCCGGATTGAAGACACAGACTGACAACCCGATCCCCATGTAAGGCACACACTGTTCACCCGATCTCTTTTCAAGTCACAGTGACCACCTGTTACCCATATAAGTCTCAATCTGACCACCTGATCCACATATAAGTCAGAGTGACCACCCGATCCTCATGTAAGTCACAGTCTGACAACTCGATTATTTTGTAAGTCACAGTATGATCACCTGATCCCAGTGTAAGTCACAGTCTGAGCAAACGTTCACCATGAGTCACAGTTTGTTTACATCCCCATGGAGGTCACCGTCTGACCAGCGGATCCTGATGTAAGTCACAGTCTGACAACCCGATCCCCATGTAAGTCACAGTCTGACAACCCGATCCCCATGAAGTCACAGTCTGACCACCCGATCCCCATGTAAGTCACAGTCGGACAACCCGATCCCCATGTAAGTCACAGTATGTCAACCCGATCCCCATGTAAGTCACAGTCTGACAACCCGATCCCCATGTAAGTCACGGTGTGGCCACCCGATCCCCATGTAAGTCATGGTCTGAGAACCCAATCCCCATGTAAGTCACAGTCTGACAACCCGATCCCCATGTAAGTCACAGTCTGACCACCCGATCCCCATGTAAGTCACAGTCTGACAACCCGATCCCCATGTAAGTCACAGTCTGACAACCCGATCCCCATGTAAGTCACAGTCTGACAACCCGATCCCCATGTAAGTCACGGTGTGATCACCCGATCCCCATGTAAGTCATGGTCTGACAATCCGATCCCCATGTAAGTCACAGTCTGACCCCCCGATCCCCATGTAAGTCACAGTCTGTCAACCCGATCCCCATGTAAGTCACAGTCTGACCACCCGATCCCCATGTAAGTCACAGTCTGACAACCCGATCCCCATGTAAGTCACAGTCTGACAACCCGATCCCCATTTAAGTCACAGTCTGACAACCCGATCCCCATGTAAGTCACGGTGTGACAACCCGATCCCCATGTAAGTCACAGTCTGACAACCCGATCCCCATGTAAGTCACAGTCTGACCACCCGATCCCCATGTAAGTCACAGTCTGACAACCCGATCCCCATGTAAGTCACAGTCTGACAACCCGATCCCCATGTAAGTCACAGTCTGACCACCCGATCCCCATGTAAGTCACAGTCTGACAACCCGATCCCCATGTAAGTCACAGTCTGTCCACCCGATCCCCATGTAAGTCACAGTCTGACAACCCGATCCCCATTTAAGTCACCGTCTGACAACCCGATCCCCATGTAAGTCACAGTCTGACCACCCGATCCCCATGTAAGTCACAGTCTGACCACCCGATCCCCATGTAAGTCACAGTGTGACAACCCGATCCCCATGTAAGTCACAGTCTGACAACCCGATCCCCATGTAAGTCACAGTCTGACAACCCGATCCCCATGTAAGTCACGGTGTGATCACCCGATCCCCATGTCAGTCACAGTCTGACAACCCGATCCCCATGTAAGTCACGGTGTGACCACCCGATCCCCCTGTAAGTCATGGTCTGACAACCCGATCCCCATGTAAGTCACAGTCTGACCACCCGATCCCCATGTAAGTCAGTCTGACAACCCGATCCCCATGTAAGTCAGTCTGACAACCCGATCCCCATGTAAGTCACAGTCTGACCACCCGATCCCCATGTAAGTCACAGTCTGACAACCTGATCCCCATGTAAGTCACAGTCTGACAACCCGATCCCCATGTAAGTCACAGTCTGACAACCCGATCCCCATGTAAGTCACGGTCTGACCACCCGATCCCCAAGTAAGTTACAGTCTGACCTCCTAATCCCCAAGTAAGACACAGTCAGACAACCCGATATCAATGTCAGTCACAGTCTGTTTATCCGATGCCCATCTATCCTCATGTAAGATCCCGATCCGCGTGTAAGTCACAGTCTCACCTCCTGCTGTCGATGTAAGTCACAGTCTGTTTACCCGATCCCTATGACATTCTCAGTCTGTCCACTCAATTCAGTCTGACAACCTTATCCTCATGTAAGCCATAGTCTTACCTCCCGATCCACGATATAGTCACAGGCTCACCACCTGGTCCCCGTGTAAGCCACCTGACCACCTGATCCCGATGCTAGTAACAGTGACCGGTGACAGTTTGGACATCCGCTCGACCTGTCAATCAGAGTTTGACAATCCGATGACTGTGTGAGTTCTGAGCACCCGATCCCTATATACGAGTAAGTCACACTTTTAAGAACCAATCTCATTAAAATCAGATCTTGGTTCTCGCTGCCGCTAAACAAAGATCTGAGGACATTCCATTACGTGTCCCGTCTGAACGACCTTCGCGAACTTTGAAATGACCACTGAGCCACTGAAATTACTAACAAAAAGTCGACATCAGCCAGTTAGAAAGCAGATTCCTCGAGCTTTACGTTCGTTTTAAGCTGGTGACTTCCATTTTGGACAACGCTTGAACAATATGTTGTCACAGTTCTCGATTAAACTTTGGAAAACTGAACAAACGAACATTCCGGAATGTCTAACATATGGTTGAGAATGTATGGCGGTGCTTCACCCGTACTGTCCAAAGCCACCTCCGTTCAAATGTTTATCCTACGGAAGCAAGAGATAGACGATGATTGACGGAATGGATGCAAGTGCCAAAGCAGAATTCAAAAAGCTGGATCAAATGGTACAACATGGCTCTGAATTGCATATATCACTGCATGCAACAACACTTATCGATCATGCGCCACGAGATGTTGCGAGCATGCTGGAAACAATTGATGCCTTTAACGGTCAGGTTGAAAATCAAAATAAAGGGAAAGGAAGTCCGCTGACGTGTGAACTGGTCCCTCTCAAAACACTTGATCCTACAATCCCTGGAGTGGTCAGGAACAAAAGTACATGTATACTGTAAGGGAATCTTGAAGAGAAGTGTGATAGATGCCAACGATATGTTTGCTTGCTTTAATAATGTCATAAGTAAACTTGACGTCACAAAGGATGAAGAACAAATGAATTCAGCGTTTAAGATATATGCTGAAATGAAGGGAGCAAGTTGATTCACACGAATCGTGACACGATTTGAAAAGTCTCTAAATGTGTGGGCTAAATAACCTGTACTATTTACATTCAATATATAGGGTAAGCTGGTAAATGTCTGTGTAGTATTATTTATTTATCTAATGTGACATATACGTTGCCTTGTCATATTTTCATGGATCTTGTGGTTATATAGTTCCAATACTTGTGTGTGACATGTGACCTACTTTCAGTGAGTAGCATATACTATATTATGGTTGTAATCCATACTGATATTGAATGATAAATTCATTCTAAAAGATCTTTCTATCTTTGCTGATATTGAATGTGAAATTCACGTAAAGTGGTGTGACCTTTATTGGCAAGTTGTGGGGCAGTTCCGCTTCATTGTTTACTGAACCAAGACCCTGTGTTGATATGACATGTTTGTTTGTCATTAAATGCGCATGTAACTTTTCGTATAACATAGCTTAATGCTTTGGACTCTATGTTTTAAAGCTGTAATTCGACGGACACATGATTTCCCAAACAGGAAGTAGTGTATTTAGACCGGAAGTGCACGTAACCTTCATATTCAGGTAGTTAGAAGCATGGAACTATCTATTTGTTAGTCGCACAAAATATGACATTCATTTTCCCCGGTCGGAAATGACATCATTCAACTGGAAGATGATATAACTTTCTTATTTATGTAGCTAGAGGAATCAAACTTACTTATTTAAAATTGTACTGCGTCGGTAAAACAGACTGGAAGTTATGCCATGAAGACCATAAAGCGAACCCTTATCTAACCTTCAATGTACGTACAGTCATATCTTTAAAATGTCTCTGTATTATGGACCTTTTTCAAGATAGACGTCAAATTGTCAACAGAATCACACAGAATCATTACGTTTGCACAACGTGTACTGTTTTTGTTTGAAATGTTTTATGTGAATTTTTTTTCTTAAAATATACTCAAGATCTTCTTTGTATTTTACAGGAGGCAACAATAGATGAGAAGAAATAACCTGATGATTCTGATGGAACAGAAGTCCCAATTCAAAAGGTTTCACTCGGCTGTCATACCGTTGTGTTGTTTGCCACCTGTTAAAATATTGATAGAGAAAATTGTTTAAACATCAAGCTAGATGTAAATATGTAAGAGCATTATGAAAATCAAGATTCATTATGCTATACAACTCAGATTTTTTACACTGCAACCATATAAAGCGTTTGAGCCTCCTCTTTTCACTAAAATCTTTCTTTGCTAATGAAAATAGTATGCAAATGATATGCACAGCTTTCGTGTCTAAAGTAGTGGGAAGCTTGTGGGGATTGTATTTTAGAGGTGGTACTCAAAAACCTACGCCTGTTGTAACAGTCGACTACAATGGACCCAGTGGTCAGACACAGGTGCTAGGTTTATGGCGTGTCAACTTTCCCCGACCGCAAGTGAAGATGCTTATGAGGTCAACCACTGAGTAGGTTAAAAAACGTAACCTCTGACCTAACAAATTAATTACCAAATATGTCACATTGCACTTTTAATGTCAGCACTAGGTCAGCAGAATGATGATGTATTATTTTAGAATGTAGTTTCATAATGTACTCAGAACATGTGTGCTTCTGCCTGAATAAAATTCAAATACTCCAGTCTTTTCGTTGACCGTGTTGTAGTTTCGTTTTACCTCTGAAACAAAGGAGCCCACTTGTCTGTGGCATATGCTCTAGCACTACGTGCAGTACTGCATACGCTGGTGTGTTGCCCCGTGAGGATTTCTGGGGAAATAGCCCACCCCCAGCAACCGGTGCTTGTCTTAAAAGGCTACTATAGACATCTAGTGGTCAGGCTTGGTGACATGTTTGATTGCGGGTCATCATACCCCTACTTGATGGATTGTCGCTCATAGCATCAACCACTGGTTTGGATTTGATATTAACTTGTCGATTGACTTGCCTTTGCATGTGTTTGTGACGTGTTCCACCGATGGGGCAGGATACGCTCACCATTTCTCGAAGCATACCAAGGACTCTGCTTTAAGAACACATTCCTTTTGATTATGGAAATGGTTTTGTTGCTTATATGTACAAGCTGGACTGTTCCAAAATGTTGTGTTTAACAACGAACACACGCCAGTTGTGGGATTCATTCCATGAACCTTCTGGAATATGATCGTGTACTTACTTATAACTTTCGTGAAAGTTCAAACTCTCTATGCCTTGATAGTAATGACAAAATGTTCAAGAGATGTTAAACTCATTGCACAAGTACATTTCCCTTTGTCGGGAAATGGGTGAGAACTCCTATTTAGAAAATTGGAGTAAACCACAGACCTCTAAACATTACAACGGAGAGGCTTGACTCGTCATTCAGTTGGTCAGTCAGGCGCACATTTTTTAGCCTGGGTAGTTTGTCTATCTGGGTCATAAGCAGGGATTATGATTCCGTCGCAGGAAAACCTCACAGCTAACATAGCGTCGAAAGACATACACAAACACGCCTTTACAAACAACTATGATTTGCACACACGTGTTAATGACCCATGGTCAAAATAGGGTATATCCTTTTTAAAATTCACACTGACATGCTATTACTGGCATACACAGTAACATATCAGATATAAACATAAATAGCTATTCATATTTAGACTGTAGCATAACAAGACCTTCAATCTGATATGGAACCTCTGATGAAAACCATAAGCCTGCAATTGTAATGTTGGAGTTACATCCCTTACATCAGTCAGCGCCCTCGCAGTTGCTACACGTACCTGTATATTCTCAGGCACGTCCGATTGTGATGTGCCTACGGCGCAAGAGTAACAAACTATCCGCGTTATTAAATTAACATTAATATGATGACATACCATACACTAAATATTTATCAATTTTGTCTTTAACTTGACTGCACTGATGTGTTGCTATATTTAGTGAGGCAATAAAAACATCCTCCATTCTAATGTATTAGACGGCGGCCTACTTAGGAATCATAGTACCATTCAGGTTTTGGGTACAAGTCAAATGGCCTCATATGTACATATGTGTGTTTAATACACTGACCTTTTCAGGAAGACTTGTTATTATAACTAACTAATTTAAACTCAAAGCTTAACCCAGAAATCGTTTCGTACAACTACATTGCGAAACCAGTAATTGATCATACAAGGTCAATGACGAATCAATAATTATATTAATTTCACGACAGAAATGGCGATACAATGGGGCACATAAGTGTTAGTAACCTACCTACACTGGTGCTCTCACGATTGGTCCCTAATGTTGTCACTGTCGACGGTTTTAAAATAGCATGTCTTTGTTCTTGATCCCAGAATGGTGTCTGACGCTGGCAGGAGTTTATGTTTACAACTCGGTACCCAATCGTTACTTGGCTTGTAGCTGAGACAGAAGTCAGGTTGAACTGAAAACCTCACATCGCCCCCTGATCGTTCTTACAGTCAGCCAGTCTTCTAGAAACTGCCCAACCTCGAGATTTTTCAACATTTTACCACCACTTCAACCATATGTCAGAATCGTAATTCTTATGATTATGGAAGGAGTTGCGTCGCTTTTACTTCTAAATGGGCGGAGTGCAAGTCAACAACCATACAACTCTAATTAAATGATCACCATTTAAGTCAAACTACTAATTAACTATATTTTATATAATGTGGATGGAAAAAAGGATGGCAGATGTAAGGATACTTCCACGTCTTGATTAACATGACAATAAGTACAAATATACATAATAATAATATTAATAATATTAAGTGCATTTAAAATGCGCCAGATTCCATTCACCAAGTTGATGCTCATAGCGCTACACTATTATTACCCCAGTCAATGGATCAGTGAGCACTCGATTTTCATTCTCAGCTCCCTGGGGAGTATACAACCAAAGCTGCCTGTAAGGCGCTAGAAGGTTACCATTTCATCCTACATTACCAATTCATTATACCGGGTACCCACTCACTGCTGGCTTAACAGAGGCACATGTCGAACAAAGTCACCTGCCTAAGGAGGCACCACATGTGGTGCCCCTACAGTGTGGGGCAGGACCGAAGCCCTTGAAACTCTAAGGAGTCAAGCCTCTGAACGTGGTCACCCATCCAACTACTCTCCGAGACAGACGTTGCTTAAATTCACCTGATTTGCGATCTTTGCGCTGTGCACAGGACCACGCGCCACCACACATATTTCATATTTACAATATCATTTACAAGCAAAGAATGTAAATACATTGCGTTTTCCAAAGAGGCATTCCTATGGTAATAGAACAAAATAAAAGGAGAAAGCTAATTACAGCCAACCCAAAAGTGGTGCAAAACGTAAATATATTTTATATAAGTATTTGTCATCGGAAGTTATATATATTATCTAATCCCAAAACAGGGTATATCGTCAATCATGTGACATGGGCGTAAGCAAATTACACATCGGGGTGAAATTCAAAGATAAGTACATTATCATTAATCACTTGACAATGACATTTGGTTTCATATTTATCTTTGTACTCTTCAGATAATATGGGTGTGAGTTCGTCTCCAAGCATGTTTTGACAACTGACAATCATATCATGTTTAGATATGTTTCCAACGTATTTTTGTAAAAAGCATTGCACGACTTCATCAACAGCAAACATTCATTCACAAGGTGTTCATCTTTTGGATATATATGTCGGGCATACTTGTAAGCGGCAATTATTATGCTTACTATGCTATAAAACTTCAAGGTGACAGTGCATGCCATTCATGGATGATTGATCTTGATATATACCACATATTCATGCATACATTATCGTTTCAAAATCTTTCTGATAGGAATGACCATATTTTCATGTATTTTCTTCCGGTAAAGAGATATTAACGAATTCCTCCCAACAATAGTTTGGTCAGTATTTGGAGACATTTCCTACACTAGACACCAGTTAACACTAAGAACTGAAAATGTTCTGAAATTGGTGACATTGTAAATAATGTACCCACTTTCATTGTCTGTATTTATTCCAAGTTATAGCCCCTGGACACAAATAAATCATAGAGTGCATTGTGACCTTCAGTTCTTGCTATCATGGCTGCTGTTGAACCCATGTTGTTTTGTAAGTTGATGTCAACAAGCTTGTTTGCAAAGATATGTTTGACCATATCTTCATGTCCCCCAATACAGGCCATGTGAAGAATGGTGTTACCCTCACTATCCTTTTGCGACACATCACTTCCTTTCTTCAACAGTAAGTCAAACACTTTGATATGTCCCTCACGGGCTGCAACCATTACTGGTGTCATTCCACGTAGACCTGCACTATTCATGTCAGCAAGGGTTTTTGAGAGGACATAGTTGACTGTGTCTAAGTCTCCTCCGTAGCAGACCCAGTGAAGCACGTTTTTGTTATGATCATCTCTTTGTAACATCTCACATCCTCTGTTCACAAGAAACTCCACAACATTTGTTTGCCCCTTCCATGCTGCCATCATCAATGGAGTCATTCCAGACCAGCCCCTACAGTTGATGTTAATAATATCCTTGGAAAGGATATATCTAACTATTTTCCAATTTCCTCCCGCGCATGCCCAATGAAGGATAGTGTCCCTGCCTTCATCAAGTAATTCCAAACTTGCTCCTTTATGCACAAGCAATGAAAATGTATTCATTTGTCCTCCCCATGCGGCCATCATCACCGGTGTCCTACCACGCCTGCCGCTACTGTTCATGTCAACGCAGTTTTCTGAGAGGATCTTCTCTATTATTTCTAAATGTCCACCATAACAAGCCCGATGAAGAATGTTGTCTCCATCGTCGTCTGTCAATGAAAGATCACAACTTATTTGTTCCACGAGAAGATTCACCAATTCACTATGTCCATTTTCACTTGCAACCATAACAGGTGTCCTCCCAAAAATTCCACGGCTGTTTATGGGTACCCGACTGTCAGACAAGATACCTTTCACTTTGTTCAGGTCTCCGGTCCTACAGGCCTCATGGAGTTCGGTATCTCGTTGCGATGTTTCTGCAAATATGAAATCATTCTTATACGGAGATATCAAATGGTTTAAACTAAAACCCCTACCACACCTGGAACAAAAAATACCAGCATGCTACCCCGATTCCACATGCCAAGCTTGCTACCCACTAGTCTGTGTCTCACCTCACATTTCCTTCTTTATTACTTTATTCATTATGGACCATATTTAAGGGCGCTTTTAAAGGAAGTTTTAGAACACAAAGCTAATGCAAGCAGTTCTTAAAATGTATTTAGCCAATAGAGTTGATCCAACCTATTTTGTTCTGAGGACAACAAAATTATGTCATTGAACTGAGCAAAATTCAGAATTATAGGATGTTTTTTTATTTTTATTTTTTGTCAATTAAGAAATAATGTACTAAATCGACAAGGATACTTATTCGATACTTAATCGGACCAGAAACAAAGTTACACAATATATATATAACGAGCTCCCGTGTAATACCAATTTTATGGATCGAATATTCCTGTTATCTGACGATCATTTGATACAACTATTGGAATTCCCGTCATAAACTAGGTCAAGCATTTCACTGTCACGTGTAAATAGGCAGATTTTGAGTGATCAACAGCATAGCCCAATTGAGTTTACCAGTAAAACACAACTTCAAACACAATATAAGTTGACACATATTAATAACACTACTCTACGACGGCCTGCCTTTAGAATTCAGCAAGAGAATGTTTAAAAATACGTCAGAATACCTTACAATACGTTTCAATATGACGACTTTTTTGTTACAAGATACACCGGCGAAACAATACGCTGTGACATTGGACTAGCAACAGGGTTGCTGGGATCATCGAATGTGCATAATCTCCTCTCAGTGACATATCATACCTACACGAAATGTCATTGAATAAGCCCAGCGATGTTGAGAGGTTTCAATATATGTATGTGAAACTAGTTCCAGCAGTACACAAGCACGTGCTTTGGTATTAAACAGTGTGTAATATCAGCTAATTGTTATTACACAATGGTATCCTCAACGGGCGAGTAATAAAACACAAAACGGAATAACCCAATATCTATTAACACACTATACCGCCATTAAAGAAAAAAATGAGTCATGACTATGAATATTTCTTTTCAATTTGTCTGCCCTGCAAAGACCTAAATCACAAGAAACCTTTGAATATGGAGTTTTATTTCTCAACCTGTGTAGGGCGGGGCGGGCGTGATTAAAAAACTTGAAGGATACTTTAGTAAAACGTTGTTTGTTTGCATTCCTTCATTTCGCTCACTCCTGTGAAGCAGAATGGTGTCGTATTATTGTCATATGACTAATGAAGACATTGTTGTTTGTAGATTACTTTGTGGATGAAAGAATGTAAAGGAAGTTGCTTCTTATTGCAACAAAATGAAGATCTAGATCCGATCTGGAGGAATATATCGAAAGAGTGCAACCTGAACGTTGTAACTATCATTGGCACAAAAGTACCACGATGTATTACATTATAAAAGAACAGCTATAAACTAGCATTGTAATGATGTCATATGTTCCGGTGCAACAGCTCTAGAGGTTTTTTGTTTGTTTCATAAACAATGAATATACTAACCACTGCCTGGTCTGAAAAATAAAAGAAACATATATTTAGTCTATGGTTATCCATTCAGTAAAATGTATATTCAAACAACTGACACCAATAAACATTTATTGTAGGTTGAGTCACACGTTGTCTTTCAACAAGCGGATTGCAAATTCGAAGAAAATACAGGTGTGAGTGAGTGAGTTTTTATTTTACGCCACTTTTAGCAATATTCCAGCAATATCACGGCGGGGGACACCAGAAATGGGCTTCACACATTGTACCCATGTCGGGAATCGAACCCGGGTCTTCAGCGTGACGAGCGAACGCTTTAACCACCAGGCTACCCGACCGCCCTGAAGAAAATACATGGAGTTGCGTTGTAAGAAAACTGACATTTTAGGGAGGTTCTATTTCAGTCAGAAACAAATGCAATAAAATTGCATTTTCATTGCCTCGTACCATGTAAATAATTTATCTTTTTACCTCTGTCTTCTTCGATTTCGCTTTTTGATGTAAATGCTGTAAAGGAAATAGAAATACATTAATGATGATGGGAAATTCAACACACACACATATCAATACTATTTACAACCCAGCACAAATATCTATCTTTGGGATTTGGAAAATATCTGCTGACAACGAGTTGGCGGTGCACATGTTTTGCAAATCCTGCTATCGACCTGAAATCTACAGGACAGTTCACGAACCGGATTGCGATTTCGGTGCGCGATTTTGATTGGACTATGCATAGACTCATTAGTCCAGCCAAAATGTAACTCCATAATACCAGCCTAGTTCGGCAAGGGTGGAAACTGGACTTTTATAGTCAGTTAACTCTCTTGTCTCGGGAAGATCTTTGGACAAGAAGTCAATAGGTCAAACTGAGTACAACAGACAAATTTAAGCCATCGTCTTGTGTATTGTCATCTATTTACTTGACAATTAGTTGAAGTTGAATCAGTTCCAGAGCTTTGCCTACTTCTGAAAGGGCTGTCCTCAGTCAAACCATACAGGTGACATGTTATCTTCTACAACTGATTGATTTTATAGAAAATCGAACACTCATGACCTTCCCTTAACAAGCAGTTCAGGCACGTATTGGGGCGTGGATTGCCCAGAAAGCAAAGGCGTGACGTCCTTTAGGCATGTGAGAATACTGTAATCATGGCATTCGAATACCAGAGTCATCCTCGGTGTCGGTTAGTGGAGTACACTGTTCTCTGCCCACAATGTCCTGAAACACCTTTGGTCAGTATCTGATGTCATGTCGACGACGAATCTATTACCATATACTTGCATGCGACTTTAATTTCCATTATTGGTAACAGTTTCGTCAAATGACAAACTGAGAATTTATTCTTGCAAATCAGTCTAACAATTTCCTCACCATGGTGTCAATTTCGATTGTCCTGGGTTATGGTCAAGTTTGATAATTCAAAATAATTTCTTTTTTAATGTACATATACATACAATTTGATTTGCTCAACATTTACACATGTTCGAATACATGATATGATACACAAGCTTACACAATGACGACAATACAGATCGAAAGTATGATGACCACAGCAGCAACTGAAGGAGCAACATTTGATTCAAAGTCAGTCTTCACTCCATCAGGTTTGGTCCATTTTTCTGTAAAAGAGTACACATAATTTCTCTTATACATTATTTGCATTTTGATGTATGTTGTCACAAATCTCGCTCTGGAAGTTTCAGAGTGAGGGTTTCAATTCTTTTGTAATTGGGTTTAATCATCATTTTAGATACAGTATGTGTATCTATTCTACCATGACAGAAACATTACTCATTTGACCACATAGAACAAAAATACGTTTGGTATTGTAATATACATGTAGACCTTTTTGGCATCATACGACAAACATATATCCCTGACATAATAAAGCATTTCATATCCGAACAATATGATGTGGATAATAAAGAAATACACATCATTTAGCAAATACCTTAACATGAAGAAGAAGTTAATTAATCACAAGGTTTACTTAGGTAAGCACATTCCTGCTTATCCTGAGACTCACATGCATGGATAAACAAGAACACAGAAACATGGATTGTGGACATACATACTGGATGTCTCATTGTGCTACATGTCTGGTATATAATAATGATGATGATAATAATAATAATAATAATAATAATAATAATAATAATAATAATAATAGTAATATATCCATATCCATATCCATACCTACCAACAAAACTCTCACAAAACTTTCCTCTGTACTTCGCTTTACAACCTCGGGTGCATTGTCCATTCACTTGGTTGCAAATGTTGTCTTTACAGTTCTTGCTACAAGTTTGATCACATTGGTCGCCGTACCATCCTCCCACGCACCCTTCAGAACAACTCCCACTGTCCCTATCACAGTCTACAAGCTTTCTTCCTTTCTTCCGGGCACATTTCTTTGGGCATAGTTGATCACACAGTCTTCCGAACATCCCTGGCTGGCATTTGCTACGTTCACTCATCACTGTAAGATGGCAAGAAAAGTTATCAGATTATATTAATAACGAGGATGCTTTCAATTTGAACAAATAGCATCTTGTCTGCAATTTAGTCTGTATAATGAATAGGGTAAATATGTATGCATAACTACTTTTTATGTAATAACGGTGGATGTAAAAACCTTGCAGCTTGGGTCCTCTACTCCCCGGGGCGTTGAGAATGATATAACTGGAATTGAAACTGATCTGCTGGTCTGGCAACAAATAAAGACCGCATTTGAGCAGATACTAGTATCTCTATACCTGCGGTATATAGTTATAATAATAATAATAATAATAATAATAATAATAATAATGAATTTAATGAGACTGTCTAACACATTGTCAGTGGATGCCAAGCTTTGACACAAACACAGTATCTTAAACGACATGATGGTGTAGCTCGATCATTTTATTACCGTCTTCCCCATGCTTGTGGTTTTGACACAGAGGTCCACCTATGGTACGACCCTGAATATGTAGAGGGCGTCATGGAAAATGAAAAAATTCAAAATCCTTTGGAATAGGCCCATTTACAGTCTCAGACATATCCAAGCCAACAAATCCGATCTTGTCCTTTTTGATAAATCCAATGAAATCATTTATTCCATTGAATTTTCTGTCCCTTTTGACACTAATGTGATTGACAAGATTGAGACAGAAAACATAGCAAATATGCGGACCTCGCTTTCGAAATGTCACGCTTGTATCCCAAATTCCAAGTTGCCCGACTCCCGCTTGTTCTCAGTGCCTTAGGTTTGGTACCTCCCAATTTGTTGGCTGACATTGGGAGAGAACCCGGGTTTGCTACCAGGAACACAACCCTTCTGACAATCTGGGTAATGCAGAAGGCTGCAGTGTTGGGGAGTCTTCACATTCTCCGAAAAGGTCTGGGTGGGTTTGACAAGGCAGTGCTTCCTGGGAGAAGTTCCATTTGCTGTCTGGGCTGCGTGTAGAGGGGACAAGGGCGCTTGTTAAAAAATCTTGGACGCGACGTCAAACCCAATTTCACTTCACCTCACCATTTTTCTCAAACACGTAAATGCCAATGATAACAAGCTCACTCAAACTTCCTCTCCAATTAACCAGTGTGCTACAAAGGCTATTTCAAAACCGTTGAACCAAGCAATATGGTATACTTGCAAATCGTTGGGGAAGACTAGTTTAAATGGCTGACGTTTCTCAATATTCAAAGTGTTCAAAGAGAGCGACATCGGTTCAGGCTTTGAATAATGCAGGTTTTGAAGCTAGACAGATCATGTATATGTCGGGTCACCAAAATGATGTCCATGCTGGAGTATAACAGCGAATGCTCATTTTATCAAAAGACATCCCTTAGTTCTTCACTGTCGTGTACTGCATCTGGAAATCCAGCTCCGGCTCAAATGGTAATCCTCCTCAGCAGCTCATCTAACCTAAGGATGATACACAAACGTTCCAGGAATGTTCACATTGTTCCATGTTCAGCATCAACCGCCCTTGGATTCCTTTCCAACTCCAACTTCACACGGTGCAACTTCCATTTCAAGTGAATGATATTGCAGCGACCGCCTTGTTAAACACAGGGACGTAAGGCCAAATGAAGTTAATCAATAATTTACGTTTAGTGTTAAAATAGATTGTTTTGTTATGATTAGATGCTCATGTGCATGCTCGGCGAAAACGTGGACAAATGGACTTGCCAGACGCCAATGGTGTCTTGAGCTGAGACTCCAGGTGAATCGCCGATGGTCTCGCGATCTCGTATGTTTTCACGCTGGGCAAGACGCACTCACATTTTCATTGAAGGATTGATTTGTCATTGTGTGATCATTCACGAGGGCTTGATCACGTTGTTGATCAAGTCATCTCAAACGTTTTTCTACACACTCCGCAGGAAACCTCTTCTTCTTGTATTCATCGACAAGATTGGCCTACCCATCGGTTCCAGTTTGTGTCCAGAATATGAAATTAGCTCCGCCTTTGATCTGGTGAGCATTCTTACTCCAAGTGATTTGTGACGTTCCTTTCAAATTAATTTCTTCTTTGTTCATTTTAATGAGGATTCCAGGATTCCAGAAATTTGCTTTTTTCTGTTTCTCCTGCCAACTCTTTTAGCTGTGATACACTTGTTTCTGCAGACCTACATATATATTTCGCCTTGTCTAATGTTAAATCTGATCCACGCAACAGTCTTGACTTAACTTGATCACTGACGATTCCACAAACAATGTGATCTTTAATCAAAGAGTCACTAAAATTGCTATATTCACAAAGCTTTGCCTTATTTCTGAGATTAGCAACGTAACTGTCAATAGATTCATTCATCACCTGCATCTGTCCATCTGAAAGTGTTGTAAATCTCTAAAGCAGTTCCAAGCACGTGAATTTGGCTGCACTCCTTCATTCTTCTGAACAATACCGCTTGCTAACAAAACAAATCCTAAATAGCTGCTTAAATCTTCTCCAGATTTCTGCCAAATTGCCCGTCAAAGTCAATCCAGGAGTTGGGCTACGTTTTTCCATTTCAGGTTTTCTTCTGACACATTTTGTAAGGCAACAATGACCAAGACGGTTCTCCAGCAAAGACACTTTAATATGTCTGACTCAAAACATGTGCATTGCTACTGTGTCACATTCCATTCAACCTGAAATGCACAACTTACAATCTCGTTACGTCAACCTGCATAAGCACTTTATGACAGTAGTTTGCGCCCTTACAATACACTACCTACATGTATATTGCCATGTTACATGCAGTCCTTCCTTTTCCTATACATCCATTATCATCACTCGATACACTTTGTATTTCTGCAATCCTCTGTTATTGGCGAATATCTCTGCTTTATGAGGAAAGTAACTGAGACAATACAGGCATTAAGAGTTAAAAATAGGCAATAAACCACAGATGATACATGGAGCTATTTTATTTCTTAAATAGACACCGGTTGTTTTCAAACCTCACGATCTTTACCATAGCCGTCAAGTATATCTTGATGCAATAGTAAAGTGAAGATGGCAGGTTACCTCGTTCACGTAATAGTTTACAATGTTGGGGACGAATAAGACCATCCCAATATTGTTTCTCTGATAAAAGGACTGACCTTTCTCTCTCGATTTTGCATGTAACAACTTAAACATACTACTGGTCACAACACCAGAGGACTAGTTTATAAATATGTTCAGAATGAAGTGAACATTAGGAAGGTGATGTGTATGTTTTAAAAATATAACTAAACACTAACTACACGTTCAATTACAACGTACAATGGAACAGGCCATACTGACAATTACAATAATCCACAAATAAAATGACAATTCATACCGAAGCGGAAACATTACACATTACAACTGACACATTGACACGCCATACGAGTGTGGTACAGTCAGCAAAGCTTTTGAAATAACTACAACAGATGTTACCCGTTCAATAAATAAAATAATAAAAAGAATACCCTTTGTTTCTATTCTCGTCATCATTTTGTTGTTTTTTATCATGATCATGGTGTTTACAGCCTTGTTTATTATCTACACTGTTGCTGTAATGAACCGTGACCCTTGAGGAAACATAAATAACATAATATTTGTCGAATAAATCTCTCGCCATACACTTTACCGAATAGGTTGACCCAAATATCGCTACATATACATCAGACAGAGGAATGTTATCCGACGTGCATGTCTGTTGAAATGAATCTTCACATGTTGATACATGGACAGGGAAACATGGGTATCTTTTCTGTTTCGTTTTCCTCGTCAACAAACCAATTGTTTATTGAAAAGCGAAACTGCCTGAATTAGCTAAACCAATCCGTTACATTGTTCCATTGTTTGATACGACATTGCACACAGAGACACTTGTATTTTGATTGAATACATACGTGTGAGATAACAGTACTTTCCGTTAATATGCAGACTGTATCAAGCCAGTGTTACGATCGGAGAATATCTGTACACAGTTACTAGTGTTGCGCCTAAGTGATGAATATGATGGCCATCTTCCACAGTGCATTAGGTCAACGTGACACATAAGAACAGTAGGGCACGTTCTTCAGCTACAGTTGTACACAACACTGCATATGCCTGTGAATGATCCAGTTAAGCAGCCAACGGCGACTGTGTTATTGATTTGTTAGGTAAACCCGCTTTTCTAGCTCGTCTTGACGTGGTCATGGTACAAATAGTTTCGTTCCATGTGTTTGCACAAATACAATCGTAGGCATGTCGCTACATGGCAACGATGTTAGAACCAAGATAGTGTTGAGGGAGAGCATGCCTTGATTACGACGAGGTATCGAAGTTGTATGGTGCTTCGACTGCGAGTATCCTACAGGTCATTCCAGCAGAAATATGTTTTTGTATTCAATGTCATCGTTAATTGTACCAGTGCGCAGCAAGCGTTACACTCAGCAATATGTATCATAAATGCATACATCATGGATGAATGGAGGTATAAAGAGAGACGCGTTATTAAATCCTGTTATATAAGACATGTAACATGATATTACTATGTTCAGGTTATCAATACATAAATAACAAAGTGCTACTAACCCATGATATAATATGAAATCAGTGTTGGATGTAGAGAGGGACAGAAGAGGAAACATTCCTCAGATTCAGTTTTGGGGTGTACCGCGTATGTGGATATATTAATTATAACGACGTCTACCACTTTGGTGAAACTCACGAGATCGGATATGGTGCTGACGGACCAACATTCCTAACCAGGTTGAATCTGGGAATCGAACACACGACCCTATTATTTGGGCACGCCACAAGAACGCCTCTCTGCACAACGAATTGAGGCGCTTTATACGATTTTGCTAGCTGAACCCCTCGGACGACAATAATATTCAACACGTGTACAACTTAATAAAGGACATTTAGGGTAAAGGTATGATAGTCGTAATTATCAGAATCGTCAGTTATCCAGGGTCAAAGCAGCCATTATTGTGTTTCTCATCCCAAAATATTGAACATATTACACCAGTCATCAAGAGCTTGCAAAGATTACCTGTGGAGTTCAGAATCAGATTCAAGATCCTCTGCCTGACGTGTAATGCCGGTACGCCACAGTATCTTTTAACTAAGATCGATGCTTACAATCCGACAAGATCACTCAGATCGCAAAAAGAAAAACATCTTGATTGTACCGAAAACGAACACTGTCCAATATGGTGAGCGTCAATTCTCCTATCAGGCAACTGTAGAGTGGAACAAACTGCCTCACGACATAAAGATGTCTTCCTCACTGCAATCACCATATAAAATTGATGATGATGATGATAATGATGACGATGATGGTTGTTGTTGTTGTTATTATTATTATTCTTTACAGATTGAAATAAAAAATGCAGCAAAGTGGGTTTGGGTGATCCTGGCACAGTCAGGCTGGTTAGGCTCATCATCAGCGCAGGGCCCTTGCCCCCTCTACACGCAGCCCAGACAGCGAATGGGACTTCGCCCAGGAAGCACTGCCTAGTCAAACCCAACCAGACCTTTTCGGAGAATTTTGAAGACTCCCCAACCCTGCAGCCTTCTGCATTACCCACATGGTCAGAAGGGTAGCCCTGGTAGCAAAACCGGGCACTCTCCCAATGTCAGTCAACAGATTGGGAGGTACCAAACCTAAGACACAGAGAACAATGGGGAGTCGGACAACTTGGTACTTCGGATTCAATTGTGAACAACAAAAAAGTGCAGCAGTTTTCAAATTTGGTGTATTTACAGATGTAACATTCCAAATGTTGACATTGGCATACATGAATATGTAGCTGTACCACGATTTGCATATATATAATATTTCCCCCACACATGATACTTACCTAGCTGTAGAGTAATAGTACATTATACATGAACTATATACATCCATATATGCATATAGATGGAAATACACAGTAATATCGTCTGTTTAATGAAAGAGTGCTGTCATGCCTCTATTTTAATGTGTTTGTGCCTGATACATATATTAAGGCCGTGTGTGTTTCTGTATCATAAATATCATATGTTTGGAATTTAAAATGTATCATTATGAATTCCGTATTTGGTATACCTATACACAATGAGGTTTCTTTAGAATTCGCGTTTGTACACAATGTTAGGGTGACGCGCCCCATGTTTGTCTGCATCAACATTCACACATAGGGGAAACCTCTATCTAAATCACTGTGAACATCAGACAATACGTTATTGGCCAAACTGTATGAAGCTGAGTGACCTCATTTTTACATTTATCGGATCGTGATACCAAGTGTATCAGTTATCGCATCGATAACCCTGCCCATTTTATATAAAAAAAATGTTTTCAGCACATAACTGACAAAAGTTTCAACATTATCCATACGGGTAGGGCGATCATGTATCATTTCAACATTTGCCCAAGTGTATTTTAGCAATTCTCGAAGCTGATTGGTCATGACGTCATTCATGATGTCATAAATTGATTATATTCCGTCATCTGAACAATAGTCAGCCTACAGTGACGTTTCTCTGTAGGGGTTACATTTCATATGACTTTTCTTTGTTTTCACTCTTATCATTACAATAAGTAATGTTTTTCATACTTTGAAGCTTACACTGTTTCTTTCATGCTGATTGGCTGAATGGGTAGTCACGTGATCTGATATCTGGAATTCACACATCTGTGAACGGACAAAAAATGAACTACTTTCCGGGTTTTCCCCGAATTCTCGATCAGTGTTTAGGATCAACTCGTTTTTCGATTTTCTTTTAATTCCTGCATTTATCAGCAATATCATTAATTTAGTATTTTTGCCTGGTTTTTTAACATTTCATCTGACTTGTTAATAAATTAATGCTTTGGTTCTGGTGTTTGATGTCGTCTAGCTGCTACATGAAAGAAAATGGATTGTCCTTACGGTGATTTGGATATGGAATGGCTATCTTTCAATACTAATAATGCAAGTAAAGAAAATAAATTCTGTTAAATAACTGAGGTGAACGAAATTGATTTATTGAGCGATATTGACTTTGGTGCCTTGTTTTCGGAAATGACAGGAATCTTGCACCAATGAAAACAATGTAGTACCCTGTTCAGATGTGGCCGCTGACACAAAGCAAAAAAATGCAACGCGACTGCTCCTGATCAATCCCAAACTAAAACCCAATTCACTATCGTATCGGGAAAAAATCTAAGATGTTGAGAAACCATAAAACAAAAACAAAACAAAACCTGCGTACCTGTTTTACCGATTGGTCATCGGAGACGAGAAAATATCCGTACACGGAATAAGAAATCGACTATTCCGGTTTCCGAGTTGGCCGACCTTCTCCGTGCATCAATCCAAATTGCGTGGATCGATGCTCATGATGTCAATAATTGGATTGTCTGGCCCAGACTCGAGTGTTTACAAACTGCCGCCATATGGCGGGAATATTGCTGAGTGCGGCGTAAAACAACAAACCAAAATTATATTTCCTCAAACTGCTTTCCTTGTTGACAGAAGTTAGCTTCTGTTGTGTCATAGGTTGTAATGACATGACGACATCCTGCTCTGATACGTTACTCATCAGTGTGACCAAAATTGGTGTTATCAAATTCAGATATTGACTGTCTGTGTACTTGCGTCACATTCCACAACTGGAGATATGTATTTATCATCCAAATTAGGGCAATTCGAAATTTGGTTTGCATTCTCTAAATGTGAATACGATTGCAAATCTAGAGATGACTCTTCTATGGATGCCACATTCCTGATTTCACGACCATTCACATCATCAAATTGATCAAGCCAAAACCAGCATGTTCGGATCCTGCTCTTCAACACTGTTTATCTGGTATGGCTGACACTCTGTGGCCATGTCAGTATATCGTATTTCCCAATAGGTGTGTGACTGGTAATCCGAATAATATGGCTGCACCTGATGTTCCCTGCAATAACAGAAACTATCTGTAATGCTACATTCATCAGTCAAACAATCAGTTCGATAGTAACAGAAACTATCTATAATGCTACATTCATCAGTCAAACAATCATTTCGACAGTAACAGAAACTATCTATATGGCTACATTCATCAGTCAAACAATCAGTTCGATAGTAACAGAAACTATCTATAATGCTACATTCATCAGTCAAACAATCAGTTCGACAGTAACAGAAACTATCTATATGGCAACATTCATCAGTCAAACAATCAGTTCGATAGTAACAGAAACTATCTGTAACGCTATATTCATCAGTCGAACAATCAATTTGACAGTAACAGAACCTATCTATAAAGTTTAATATGCTACATACATGATACGAGTTCTTCATAATGGATGTTTATTATGATGTATTTGAAATCGTACAATGGAATCAGTTTCAGCAGAGATTTCTTACTTTTATGAAAATGTTTTTCTCACTTTTATTTTCACAATCTGTGAGGTATAAGAATATACTCTCAAACACGTAAAAGTACATGTTTTTCTGCTCATTTCAAACTCTACATTTTACATGTGTATATGACCGCCTCCGTGGTCTAGTGGTAGAGCATCCGCCCAGAGAGCGGAACCTCCGACGCCCGGCCGCGTCATACTAAAAGACGTTAAAAGATGGTACTTGTTGTTACCCTGTCTGGCGCTGGGCATAAAGGAGCTAAAACAAGGACTGGCCGGCTCGGAGTCAGTATACTGTGTCTGAGTGGGGTATTCATGTTAAACTGCGGCATGTGAGCTAGCACTATAAATCGGCATTTGTCCAGATTAGTACAAGCAGCCACACACACATATGCATGCACATCGCTCTATACGTTAAACCCAATTCCACCTCATTTCACATGTGCATATAAATTGTCACGTTTCGATCATGTCCCTCAAAACAATAACGCATGTTAGAAAGAAAACTTTCTGATCTCTCTGAAACAGGTCTCTTTTCCTGACCACAATGGATGGGTTTAAATCATTCATGAGACACATTCCCAGGATTCGGGATTTTTGAATATGTTACCGGATTGAGATATACGTCCTTATTAATATACATTGCATGTTTATGATGGAAAAGGGAGTCATTTTATTTTGTTTGGAAAGCTCCCATTGACAAATAACACAAGAATATTCTAAAACACCATGGTATTATACCAGACTACGATTGTCATATAGACATAGGTGTACTCACCTTGCCAAACGTTTGCGATAACAAATGATCACATTTGTCATGGCAATGCCAACTGCACATAGCAAAAGCATTGTTGCGATCCCTATTGTGACACGATGGCTATTCTTCTCAGTCGGCGTTTCTGAAAAGTAGAAACAGACAGATTGAGTGTCTTCCCTTGACAACAAACTGTCCTCTTTTCACTCGTTGTTACAATACGATCAGTAGTGGTAAACATGACAAGCATGTGAAACGTGTTTTACAGTTTGATTTTATGGAAATTCACCACATAATCAAAGTAAGCTATTGCTATTTCGTGAAGGTTGCCACAAATGGGGCAGGACATGCTCAGCTTTTCGCCTGGTATCATCGTAGCTGTCGGTACCGTACAATGGTCTCTGCTTTCGGCAGCTGTAACATCTTTCTTATGATTATGGAACTGGTTTTGCCGCTTTTATTTATTTAAATCCAAAAGAGTTCAAAGAGAGCAGTTTACCTGTGTGACAGTTCCTCTCTGTCATGCAGTGATCAATGGGACAGTCGTGTGTACATGGAGGATGACACACTGTGACAGTTATGTTGCATCCTCTGATACATGTGCCAGTCATCTGGTCACAAACACCACCAAGACATGCATCACAAGACACGTTACAAAATGAGCCATAAAAATTATTCGTACAACCTTGTGCACATGACCCGTTTTCTGCATAACAACTGCCATTGAAGCAGTTACCAGAGCATGTGCAGTCGGGCCGAAATAACCAGGTATACAACCATGCACACAGTTCCCGAATGATGTGCATGACATATTGATACAGTTTGAATTACACTCAGATGAACAGTTGGTACCATACCAGCCATCATCACAACCTTGACTGCAATCTCCAGTCTTCTTGTGACATTCGCGTTCGTCATATGTTGATGTATTATTGGCATTTTTGCAATGTCTGCTGCACATCTTATCACACCAATATCCATAAAACCCAGGTTTACATTCTTGTTCACATCCAGCTCCACACGATCCCAAACAGTGAACACACGAACGCTCACACTGTGAACTAATATACGGTGGATGGCACTCGTCACAGGCTCCTGTTGTCTTATTGCATGTGTTGCATCTACTGGAACAATTCCTACAGCCTGAGCCAAAGAAAGAGTCACACGCATCCGGATACACAGGATGAACCCATTTGGCAAAACTCTCCAAGACATCCGTTTTGACATTTTGTACATTTTACTCCAGGATTGTAACATTGTGTTTTGCATTTAGTGCCTTGAAAACCTTGCACGCACCCTTCAGTGCAGTTCTCAATGCCATCGCCTGAAGACACACAGGCATTATTTTTGCAACCATTGCTGCATTTCGAACTGCAGGTCCTGTCAAAATATCCTTTAGAACACGCCGTGAGGCATTCCCCTGTCGTGATGTCACAATCCATACAGTGTTGGCCATCTCCACAGTGTGAATCTTGAAAATCATGTTGACATGATGAAAAAAACAAAACAATCTTAACTGTACCTAAACCAAAGACATTTATTAATCCGTGGATGTTTAAGGCCGTACGTTAGTACGTATGCATGATAGTCATTTAGATATATTATAGTCTGCTCTGATTATTTTAACTGTGATCCATCCCTGTAAGGGGTGCACCCAAATGGTAGTCTATGGTCAGTATACTCAGTCAAACATTAAGGAATTACGGATTATATAACCCGAATGATATAATTGTGTTATATCCGAGCCCCGGCGGGGTACTTTCATCTTTTCTTTCAGAAGAGACAGATTATAGTTAATTCTTTGAATACAAATTAATCTTATCTTAATCCTTAACTCAAGTAGAGATATCAGCTCAGTTACTATATTGTTGAAGCGAGGTCATAAAATATATCGTAAGTGACGTCATGAACAATGGATGACGTCATCTTCATTTATTTGCGACAATGCGTTCAGATGACATCCCGTGGGCATCTTCGCCCATGAAAACAATAGAACGATTGGAACGAACTAGCCAGTCGGGATGAGCAAAATTTGTAAATAATTGCACCTTTATCCGTACCCCTATGGGTAAAAAAACCTCGTAATTACTATTTATCAAATCATGCTCATTAAGTTTTCAACAAGGAGAATGTGCTCAGATGTGCAAAACGTACGTTATTAATTGCTCGTTTGCCCATTAGGTCGGATTAGACAAAATGGTTCCGTGTGAGTGAAGGTTTATAAATACATTGTACATATCTAAAAAACGTACCTTGTGTTGTAAATAGCAAATATGCAAGAGTCAGAACCATTACTCAAGCAGTCATCTCTCGCCTGAAAACACAAACAAAACACAAATGACAATGCAACATGGTCCGCACTTTAATATACAGAATCGAGTATAGATTACTTTTAGAGACAACTTGAGTTTGTTTGAGGACGATTATACATGTCATCATGGTGCGAGAGCTGGCCCAGATACCCGGTGTGTTTGTGTTGTACAATTGTATTACAAATGACACTAACTTCCCTGTCACATGCATTCATATGGGAGGTTGTGTTTATATTTCCCTTTAACAAACAGTTTAATCTTTGAAATGTAAGTGATAAAAAAACAAGGTCACAATGACCATGGAATAATTATATAAAGTTATTTTATTACTTTTAAAAGGGCCCAATATAATCGACTGCAATGCTTAAGATATTAAAGAACTTACACAAATGAAAGGAACGACTCATATGGGAAGGGGAATATATTATCGTTTGTAATACAAACGGTGTAAAAATCCTTTGGCAATATATCATCCTAATGATTTTGGTTCTTGACAACTGAAACAGTCGACGAAATACTTTAGTAAATGCTTTTCTAATATATTTTAAATGTCTCACTTCCCGTCAATTATCCCGATCAAAATGTTTCCGGATTCCATAATTTACATTTCTTATTTACATTTTTATGCAAAATCACACATTGACGGTTTCGAGTGGGAAGTGACTGGTCCTGGGCAGTTTCGGTTTCACTTTTACAGCCAGACAGCGAAGAAATATGCCGGTTGCTACTCTCCTCAACACACTGTACACAAACTGCACATAAACTCGATGCAGTGGTCTTTATTATTATATATACATATCATTTTTAGTGTTGTTGTTGTTGTTGTTAGTGTCAGGTTCGTACAACGCATTTGTAAAAGCACACCACGTGACAGTATGAAAGCTTCATCATTTAGATATTGTATGACTAATCTAAGTAAAATACTAACCTTCGTATACATGTAGTCTAACACATCTCTTTTGTCATTTTACTAGGGATTGATATTAATACGTTGTTGTTTTTATGAAAAAAACTATACATCTATTTTTTTTTAAATGGCAATACATGCAGGAACATAATCCTATCTCTGCAACTGCTGAAGTTTTTGGGCCGGACGGGTAGCCTGGTGGTTAAAGCGTTCGCTCTTCACGCCGAAGACCCTGGTTCTATTCCCGACATGGGTACAATGTGTGAAGCCCAGTTCTGGCGTCCTCCGCCGTGATATTGCTGCAATATTGTTAAAAGCGGCGTACAATCTAACTAACTCACACTGACTCACTTAGTTGTTGATATATTAAAACGTAAGAATTTGTCCGGGGAGACGCTCTGTCCACTGCACTACAGAGACGGTAAACAACTTTTAGCTATAATGTGAATCTTAAATTCAGCATGAAGCAACGATCACTCCAAATATATAGCGTCACCACCTTGTAATGTATTCAGAAAGCAGAAAATGCAATCGACTGCCAAACAAAAACAAAAAGAAGAAAATCCTATGATATTTCGAAGAACACAATGAACAATAAAGCTTAGGTCAAGAGAGGAATAAACAAGTGTGAATGCTTGAAGACACATTCAAGTCAACAAGGAAGTTGCCAACTAAGACTCGACTATGGATTGGGAGGGCTTCTTATACACTAGCTGACTAAGTTGCAACTCATTTACCGAGTAACATGATCGTAGTCGACGAGGTGAAAATGGGGTTTAACGTCGCGTTCAAGATTATCACGCTTATCTTTGAGGTAAACGAAATATTCCTTACTTTGAACTGTTATTATGGCATTTTCATATATTTGATAATAATTTAAATGTGACATTTGACTGACATTTCAGAGCGCTTCGACAAAAATATTGCTGTTATGTGCACATGTAGTAAAATACGAATTTATGGATGCGGCATGAAGCAATATTCACTCACTCCCTACGTCAGAATAACCAGGAAAGAACGGAAACCACGAAGCAAGGACACGAGGAGAAAAAATACATACACTCATCACCACAGTTGACTCGGTATCGTATAAAGGATGGGGTTGTCCATGCGATACGAAATCCGATGAGTTTCGTTTAACGATCCGATAAATATGCAAATGAGATCATCTTCAGGAACTACTGTTAACTCCGTACATCGATGCAATGTCTGCTCAAGAAACTATTGACTAACTCTCCAGTACATTTTGATTGTGTTTTCCACACGTTGTAGGTGGACATGGCTGCAAACCATTTGGCAATATATGATTAGTGAGTTGTTTCGTCTAAGGCGCCGCGATTCGCTGTGCAGAGTTGCGTCCCTTGAACACGCCAGAAACATATGATTGTGGGTTCGAATCGCGGCTCGCCCCGATTATGTTTCTATGTTTGTCAGCATCATACCCGTGCTCGTGGGTTTCACCGAAGTGGTAAACGTCTGAGACCTGCATCACTTCGGGGTTTCCTCCCACATTAAGCTGACACGCTGTGATATAACTGGAATAATGTTAAAAGCGGCGTTAAACCAAACTCACTCACTCTAAAGTTACATCCTTGGGCGACATTACCTCTTAAACATGGATAATGAAAAACATTATTTTATATGATAAAGTGAGTATTACCCTCGTATGTTTCCGTACAATCAATATCATATATTATGAATAACAAGTATGTGCTATGCTCGTGAATGGCTCGAATAATACAATTGTTTATTCCTAGTATATATTTATGCTACGTAATCACACTCAGCGTAAAATCCCTATCCCAAGTAGACCTGATGACAGAGATGACGCTGGGGGATTCTTTAACCTTGAGACCTCCTGAGTGGATAAAGCCTCTTCTTGGGGAGGCGAAAGTCGATTGTTCGATCCCCGGCAGGGTCATACAAAGTGATGTTAAAATACGGTACTTTTTGTTTCCTTTCCTGGCGCGCTTGGAATTAAGGGGATAAAACAAGGAGTAGTCAGTATCAGTATTGACTGAATTTGTCAAAAGTGTCACCAAGAAACAAGACATGTTCTTACGATATTTGGAAAGTGGACTCTGACCTTTTTGTCATTGACGTAATTGTTTTGGGACCATTTTGACTTGTTTGGGCGTTGTCCCGTTTGCTAGGTCACAAGGGCGAGATAGCGGGGAACTACTTACTTTTTATTGAGTCTCCTTTTTATCAAATATGGTAAACTATTGACTCGAACACGTGTCACTGAATAGAGACACATTCAGAGAATGTTTTGTTTGTTGTTTAACACTGCAATGGCATGTTCGTCCGAGGTTATTTTCGTGTCGGTAGTCAAACGGCGATTTTGGATGTCATTAACAAGTGTCCCAACTGGACATTTAAAAATATCAACACATTTGTACCATTGATTTCAAATTGATAACCGTACATATCATATAAGAATGTCAGGGTCTGAATCTAGCTTCATCCCCAACGACACTACAACGTCGGAGCCTCCACCTTCACGACGACATGTGTTGTTCTACATCGTCTTTGCCCTCTCTTTGACCGTCAGTGTTGTTTTAGCTGTCACCGTCAGCATCCACATGCTGAAGCCAGGATCCTTTCACCAAAAGAACACGGACGTATACATTGATTCACACAACCATACATTGATGAACAACCATACAGTGATACGCACAACCAAACATAGATGCACACAACCATACAGTGATATATACAAATATACAGTGATGCACAACCATGTAGCGATACACACAACCATAGAGTGATGTACACAACACCACTGTGATGTACAAAACCATGCAGCCATACACACAACCTAACAGTGATACACACAACCACAGGGAGATACACACAATCATGTGGTAATACACACAACCACACAGTGATGCTGACAGCCATACAGTGATACACGCAACCACACAGTGATGCTGACAACAATAGAGTGATACACACAACCGTACAGTGATACACACAACCATACAGTGATACACACAGCAACACATTGATGCTGACAACCATACAGTGATACACACAACCACACAGTGATACACACAACCATACAGTGATACACACAGCAACACAGTGATGCTGACAACAATAGAGTGATAAACACAACCATACATTGATGCTGACAACCATAGAGTGATAAACACAACCACACGGTGATGCTGACAACCATAGAGTGATAAACACAACCACACAGTGATGCTGTCAACCACAGAGGGATAAACACAACCACACGGTGATGCTGACAACCATAGAGTGATAAACACAACCACACAGTGATGCTGACAACCACAGAGTGATAAACACAACCACACGGTGATGCTGACAACCATACAGTGATAAACACAACCACACGGTGATGCTGACAACCATAGAGTGATAAACACAACCACAGAGTGATGCTGACAACCATAGAGTGATACACACAACCACACAGTGATGCTGACAACCATAGAGTAATAAACACAACCACACAGTGATGCTGACAACCATAGAGTGATAAACACAACCACACGGTGATGCTGACAACCATAGAGTGATAAACACAACCACACGGTGATACACACAAGATCACGGTGATGCTGACAACCACAGTGATACGCACAACCAAACATAGATGCACACAACCATACAGTGATATATACAAATATACAGTGATGCACAACCATGTAGCGATACACACAACCATAGAGTGATGTACAAAACACCACTGTGATGTACAAAACCATGCAGCCATACACACAACCTAACAGTGATACACACAACCACAGGGAGATACACACAATCATGTGGTAATACACACAACCACACAGTGATGCTGACAGCCATACAGTGATACACGCAACCACACAGTGATGCTGACAACAATAGAGTGATACACACAACCGTACAGTGATACACACAACCATACAGTGATACACACAGCAACACATTGATGCTGACAACCATACAGTGATACACACAACCACACAGTGATACACACAACCATACAGTGATACACACAGCAACACAGTGATGCTGACAACAATAGAGTGATAAACACAACCATACATTGATGCTGACAACCATAGAGTGATAAACACAACCACACGGTGATGCTGACAACCATAGAGTGATAAACACAACCACACAGTGATGCTGACAACCACAGAGGGATAAACACAACCACACGGTGATGCTGACAACCATAGAGTGATAAACACAACCACACAGTGATGCTGACAACCACAGAGTGATAAACACAACCACACGGTGATGCTGACAACCATACAGTGATAAACACAACCACACGGTGATGCTGACAACAATAGAGTGATAAACACAACCACAGAGTGATGCTGACAACCATAGAGTGATACACACAACCACACAGTGATGCTGACAACCATAGAGTAATAAACACAACCACACAGTGATGCTGACAACCATAGAGTGATAAACACAACCACACGGTGATGCTGACAACCATAGAGTGATAAACACAACCACACGGTGATACACACAAGATCACGGTGATGCTGACAACCATAGTGATACACACAACCACACAGTGATGCTGACAACCACAGAGTGATAAACACAACCACACAGTGATGCTGACAACCAAAGAGTGATAAACACAACCACACGGTGATGCTGACAACCATAGAGTAATAAACACAACCACACAGTGATGCTGACAACCATAGAGTGATAAACACAACCACACGGTGATGCTGACAACCATAGAGTGATAAACACAACCACACGGTGATACACACAAGATCACGGTGATGCTGACAACCATAGTGATACACACAACCACACAGTGATGCTGACAACCACAGAGTGATAAACACAACCACACAGTGATGCTGACAACCACAGAGTGATAAACACAACCACACGGTGATGCTGACAACCATAGAGTGATAAACACAACCACACGGTGATGCTGACAACCATAGAGTGATAAACACAACCACACAGTGATGCTGACAACCTAAGAGTGATAAACACAACCAAACAGTGATACACACAACCACACAGTGATGCTGACAACCATAGAGTGATAAACACAACCACACAGTGATGCTGACAACCATAGAGTGATAAACACAACCACACGGTGATGCTCACAACCATAGAGTGATAAACACAACCACACAGTGATACACACAAGAACACGGTGATGCTGACAACCATAGTGATACACACAACCACACGGTGATGCTGACAACCATAGAGTGATAAACACAACCACACAGTGATGCTGACAACCATAGAGTGATAAACACAACCACACAGTGATACACACAACCACACAGTGATACTGACAACCATAGAGTGATACACACAGCCATACAGTGATACACACAACCATACAGTGATACACACAACCACACAGTGATACACGCAACCACACAGTGATGCTGACAACCATAGAGTGATACACACAGCCATACAGTGATACACACAACCACACAGTGATGTTGACAACCATAGAGTGATACACACAACCATACAGTGATACACACAACCATACAGTGATACACACAACCATACAGTGATACACACAACCACACAGTGATGCTCACAACCACAGTGATACACACAGCCATACAGTGATCCTGACAACCATAGAGTGATACACACAACCACACAGTGATGCCGACAACCATAGAGTGATACACACAGCCATACAGAGATACACACAACCACACAGTGATGCTCACAACCGTAGAGTGATACACACAACCACACAGTGATGCTCACAACCACAGTGATACACACAGCCATACAGTGATGCCGACAACCATGTAGTGATACACACACCCATTAGGGATACACGCAACCACACAGTGATGCTGACAACCATGTAGTGATACACACAGCCACACAGTGATGCTCACAACCACAGTGATACACACAGCCATACAGTGATGCCGACAACCATGTAGTGATACACACAGCCACACAGTGATGCTCACAACCAAAGTGATACACACAGCCATACAGTGATACACGCAACCACACAGTGATGCTGACAACCATGTAGTGATACACGCAACCACACGGTGATGCTGACAACCGTAGAGTGATACACATAGCCATACAGTGATACACGCAACCATACAGTGATACACGCAACCACACAGTGATGCCGACAACCATGTAGTGATACACACAGCCACACAGTGATGCTCACAACCGTAGAGTGATACACATAGCCATACAGTGATACACGCAACCACACAGTGATGCTGACAACCATGTAGTGATGCACGCAACCACACGGTGATGCTCACAACCACAGTGATACACACAGCCTTACAGTGATGCCGACAACCATGTAGTGATACACACAGCCACACAGTGATGCTCACAACCAAAGTGATACACACAGCCATACAGTGATACACGCAACCACACAGTGATGCCGACAACCATGTAGTGATACACACAGCCACACAGTGATGCTCACAACCGTAGAGTGATACACATAGCCATACAGTGATACACGCAACCACACAGTGATGCTGACAACCATGTAGTGATGCACGCAACCACACGGTGATGCTGACAACCGTAGAGTGATACACACAGCCATACAGTGATACACGCAACCACACAGTGATGCCGACAACCATGTAGTGATACACACAGCCACACAGTGATGCTGACAACCGTAGAGTGATACACATAGCCATACAGTGATACACGCAACCACACAGTGATGCTGACAACCATGTAGTGACACACACAACCACACAGTGATGCTCACAACCACAGTGATACACACAGCCATACCGTGATACACACAACCATAGTGATACACACAACCACACAGTGATGCCGACAACCGTAGAGTGATACACACAACCACAGAGTGATGCCGACAACCATAGAGTGATACACACAACCATACAGTGATGCTCACAACCACAGTGATACACACAGCCATGCAGTGATGCCGACAACCATGTAGTGATACACACAACCATACAGTGATGCTCACAACCACAGTGATACACACAACCATACAGTGATGCTGACAACCATGTAGTGATACACACAACCACACAGTGATGCTCACAACTACAGTGATACACATAGCCAAACAGTGATACACACAACCACACAGTGATGCTCACAACCACAGTGATACACACAACCACACAGTGATGCTCACAACCATAGAGTGATACACACAACCATACAGTGATGCTCACAACCACAGTGATACACACAACCACACGGTGATGCTGACAACCATACAGTGATGCTGACAGCCATACAGTGATACACACAACCACACAGTGATGCTGACAACCACAGTGATACACACAACCACACAGTGATGCTCACAACCATAGAGTGATACACACAACCACACGGTGATGCTGACAACCATACAGTAATGCTGACAGCCATACAGTGATACACACAACCACACAGTGATACACACAACCACACAGTGATGCTCACAACCATAGAGTGATACACACAGCCATACAGTGATGCCGACAACCATAGAGTGATACACACAGCCATACAGTGATACACACAACCACACAGTGATGCTCACAACCACAGTGATAAACACAACCACACAGTGATACACACAGCCACACACTGATGCTGACAACCATAGAGTGATACACACAGCCACACAGTGATACACACAACCACACAGTGATGCTCACAACCACACGGTGATACACACAACCACATGGTGATACACACAGCCATGTAGTAATACACACAACCATACAGTGATGCTGACAGCCATATAGTGATACACACAGCCACACGGTGATGCTGACAACCATACAGTGATACACACAGCCATAGAGTGATACACACAGCCACACACTGATACTGACAACCACACAGTGATACACACAGCCATAGAGTGATACACACAACCACACAATGATGCTGACAACCATACAGTGATACACACAGCCATAGAGTGATACACACAACCACACACTGATACTGACAACCACACAGTGATACACACAGCCATAGAGTGATACACACAGCCACACACTGATACTGACAACCACACAGTGATGCTGACAACCATAGAGTGATACACACAACCACACAATGATGCTGACAACCATACAGTGATACACACAACCACAGAGTGATACACACAACCACACAATGATGCTGACAACCATACAGTGATACACACAGCCATAGAGTGATACACACAACCACACGGCGATGCTGACAGCCACAGTGTGATACACACAACCGCATAGTCATATACACAATCAAACACAGACACAAACACAGTGAAACATACAAACACACAGTGAAGCAGTATTATTCAGTGCTGATCCATTCACCTAATAATACTGTTGCACCATACGCCAGTGTGATTCATTGCTGACAGATTCACCCAGTGAATCTGTTGCAAAATACATCAGTATGATTCAGTGCTGCCCTATTAACCCATTGAAGCTTTTCGAACATACACCAGTCTGATTCTGTGCTGACCGATTCACACAGTGAAGCTGTTCCAACATTCACCGGTATGATTTAGTGCTGACCCATTCACCCAGTGAAGCTGTCAACATATATAAGTATGATCAAGTGCTGACCCATTCACCCAGTGAAACTGTTGCAACATACCCCAGTATAATTCAGTGCTGACCTATTCGCCGAGTGAAGATTTTGCAACATACCCCAGTCTGATTCAGTGCTGACCCATTCGCCCAGTGAAGATGTTGCAACATACACCGGTATGAGTCAGTGCTGACCCATTCACCCAGTGAAGATGTTGCAAGATACATCGGTATGATTCACTGCCGATCCATTCACACAATAAAGCTGTTGCTACATACACCAGTATGATTTAGTGCTGGCCCATTCACCAGATGGAGTTGTTGCAACATTAAACATTTTGATTTAGTGCTAACCCACCAACCCATTGAAGTTGTTGCAACATTCAACAATCTGATTCAGTGCTGACCTATTCACGCAGTGAAGCTGTCACAACATAAAACACTTTGATTTAGTTCTGACCCATTCACTACTTGCGTCTCCAACACCAAACTTACACGCCTTGATACTTTTGAAATACTGTAAAAGGGGACTAAACCAAATTCACTCACTCTGTGTTGTTTGCAGAGACATCAACTCGTGATTTCCTTTATATAACTTTAATACACAGAATTACAAGATAAAAGCTCTGATTGTATTAGATTCTATAACTCCTCTTTGGGATGATTCTCTTTACAGCTCCCGTCATAACAAAGGTAGCTCAGATCGCAGATGTTTTCAGTGATGGAGCTCAGTGTGCACGGGTCGCCATTGTTCATGGCACTTTCTGCCAGTGCTGAGTAGTACTTCTTGATGCTCTTCTGCTGTTCTGGTTTATATGCCTTGCAATTGTGGGGATTCTCTCCGTAGTAAGTGCAGTCGAGGGTCTTGTTACTCGTGCATGAAGAGAGACGCAGTCCTCGAGGTCCTCTGCCGTCTTTATTTTTATATTCAGCAAAGCTGCATGTCACCGTATTCACTTGTATTGTACCCTTAAAGCACAGAAATAAACTGATTATAAATAAAGCACAGTATATTTAACAAAACGACAAAACCCTTTCCATAAACAAAATAATTGCCTGCTAAAAGCTGAGTCCATTGTACCATTCCGACTATAACATTAGCGTTTGTTTATGAATCACTACCAAATAGTTGTTATGTGGTAGAAGACGCTGTTGTAAAATTATTTCTGGTACTTGTCAGTGGCAACAATTGATTGGAGGGCTAGTAAATTGTCGAATTCTGTCGTGGCTAGATTTTAACGACAGTCGGTGGCAGCGAGGAATCTAGAGTTTTCCATCTATTCGGCGATCGGAAATAAACAAAAATTTACTTTTTATGAAAATCTCGTGATTGACGAGTGCTACCGATAGGGCAGGACATGCTTACACTTTTCTCGAACACCTGGTGTCATAATTGATTTTCAGTGATCCATTCATATATTTCAAACCACTATTTTGCCTTTCACGCCCAGTGGAATCTGATTCGGCAGATAATCGAAACTGACGTTTTATATCACACAGATTCCAAATTACATGTAGGCTGCAAGTGTTTTTGGACTAAAGAAAAGACAACTGTTGCTTTTGATTAGTTCGATGCAGAAATGATGTATATTATTTACATTCACACTTCGCATCATGTATATGGATATGAAATATTGGTCGAGTTGATGACCTTATAGGTTGTGCCCAGTCCATCTACGGAGAAGGTGGCAGGGAGCAGCACAACTATTCCAGAGATGACGGTCCACACTTCCATGTTAGCTACATAAATATGAAATAAAGGAGAATAAGATTAAGCCTTTACTGCCTTTTTATAAGTCTGAAGAAACAAACGCTGAACAGAAGCGTTGTGCAAGATATAAATTGGAAATGTATGATCAATGGGTGCATGTATGAATCAATGCTGTTTAAGTATACAATTCTATCTATGAATACGTTTCTTTTGATAAATACAGTTTAGTCTGTAAAGGATGTGCAGATCTTGGTGGCAGTAGCAAATATTCAAACATACATACATACATGCATACGTACATACATACATACATACACACACACACACACACACACACACGCACGCACGCACGCACGCACGCACGCACGCACGCACGCACGCACGCACGCACACACACACACACACACACACACACTAACGTATGCAACCTATGTATACTATTGTATGTGATAGCAATGTTACCTCGACATCATTATATCCGCAATCATATTCTACCTGGTCTCTAATAAATTCACTAACACATTCTGCCTCGTCACTTTTTTGTTCACAAACATACTACCTCTGCACCGTTTTGTTCGCAAATTTATTCTACCTCGTCACTATTATCTGCACAAACATATTCTAACTCACAATTATATGTAGAAACCAATTTAACCGTGTCACAATAAGATGCTGAAACGAATTCAACCTCATCACTAGTATATACAAATTCAGCCTCGTCACCATTATATTCGCAGTCACTGTCTATCTCATCACCATTATATTCACAGTCACTGTCTACCTCGTCACCAATATATTAACAGTCACTGTCTACCTCGTCACCATTATATTCACACTCAATGTCCACCTCGTCACCATTATCGCAGTCATTGTCTACCTCGTCACCATTATCGCAGTCATTGTCTACCTCGTCACCATTATCGCAGCCATTGTCTACCTTGTCACCATTATCGCAGTCATTGTCTACCTCGTCACCATTATCGCAGTCACTGTCTACCTCGTCACCATTATCGCAGTCACTGTCTACCTTGTCACCATTATCGCAGTCATTGTCTACCTCGTCACCATTATCGCAGTCACTGTCTACCTTGTCACCATTATCGCAGTCATTGTCTACCTCGTCACCATTATCGCAGTCACTGTCTACCTTGTCACCATTATCGCAGTCATTGTCTACCTCGACCCCATTATTTTCGCAGTCACTGTCTACCTCGTCATCATTATATTCACAGTCACTGTCTACCTCGTCAACATTATATTCACAGTCACTGTCTACCTCGTCCCCATTATGTTCGCAGTCACTGTCTACCTCGTCACCATTATATTCACAATCACTGTCTACCTCTTCACCATTATATTCGCAGTCACTGTCTACCTCGACACCATTATATTCACAGTCACTGTCTACCTCATCACCATTATATCTACAGTCCATGTCTACCTCGTCCCCATTATGTTCACAGTCACTGTCCACCTCGTCACCATTATATTCACAGTCACTACACAATACACCTACCTTTGGACGGCAGTCTGTGACTCGTGAATGCATGATCCCATTACAATTTCTTGTATTTAAACTAACATTCTCACAAACAGCTTATTATGCCTGAGAAAATCACTACATGTAACATTCAGCTCAATTGGGTGAACAACAATGCCTATAAGGAAGATAATTTATGGATGTGAACTTATTTATGATGAAGAACACAACGTTTCGGACTACATGCTTACTCATCCACCAGGTGAATGTCAATGCATATGTTAGCATACATTTTACCATTTCCAACAGATGTTCTTCATACCCTTACTACATCTCCTGAGAGAGCATTGTGTTCATGAAATAGACAATTTGTGTATGTGTTCTAAAGATTTGTTTCTCTGAAACGTTTTGGAATAATCCTTATGTATTTTCATTATGCACGCCCACACTCATTCACTGAATTAATTTGTAGGACCGACATGATCTGCAGTTTCAAAACTCAGCATGAGGCATAAGAGACAAAGAAATGCCACTGTCATATGAATGCGAGTAAATTATTTTTACACTGGTGTCAGCAATATTTCCGCTATATTCATGATATAATCGAGTCTGGACCAAACAAACCTTTTTGGCTAAAAACCCACTTGTATGTGTTTGGCCATTATGTATTTGCATTCCCACCCAGAAGGTACATGTATATGTTGACACACAAAAACTCATTGCGACCACCCGAATCTCATTTAACGACAGACATGGCTGAGGAGCTGGGACGATTCTGACACACTAAAGTGTTTGAAATTAGAATAGTCTTTGCTATTAATATGCAAAAACAATTTTGCCAGCTCAGAACAAACGAAGTTCGAATTCTGTCAAAACGTTTGATTTGTCAATGTTGTACACTATCCCATACGAATTCAAACTCACCACAATTATATACCGAAACCTCATCACAATTATATACCGAAACCTCATCACAATTATATACCGAAACCTCACCACAATTATATACCGAAACCTCACCACAATTATATACCGAAACCTCACCACAATTATATACCGAAACCTCATCACAATTATATACCGAAACCTCACCACAATTATATACCGAAACCTCATCACAATTATATACCGAAACCTCACCACAATTATATACCGAAACCTCATCACAATGATATGCAGAAACAAATTCAACCTCATCGAAATTATAAGCGGAAACGAATTCAACCACATCACATTTATATGTAGAACGAATTTAACCTTGTCACCAGTATATATAAAATTGCCTTCATTCGGCAAAGAGAATGACACTTACATCATTAAAAATAAAACGAGTTTGAGATGGTGACTAACTTGTAGGCTCAAATGTGTCATCAAACAGTGACACGTGTTTATTCATATCCTCGTCACCTGACCTAATGTGTATTATTATTCGTAGTGTAGTTCGAATAGTATAGGATTTCCTTGTTTCCGTATATGTTACCTGAATGCTGACTGCATTTACTGCTTCGTGGCTACTCATCAAGGTGTTGACGCTTTAGGTTAAGAGAGAACTTTGCCTCATATTGCAAGTTACATTTATTTAAAAACTAATCGTTATTTACTGCTTACGTGATCTAGCTGATGGAGCGCCTGTCCTTGTAAAGTTGTTTAAAGTTGGTACACTGAATGGTGCATCCATGTTTAACTACAGCATGGTACACACGGACACACGCACACGCACACACGCACGCACGCATGCACGCACGCACGCACGCATGCACACACACTCGCTCTGAACATTAGTTCTCCTATATCACAGCACGCTGTCTCAATGTGAAAGCCCAAAGTGATACAGGTCTGAGACATACTTCAGTTAAAGCCACAAGCACGCGTATGATGACAACAAACCTAGCAACATAATCAACACGCACCAGAACTAGGTTACTGGCACGCCCAAGGGACGTAGCTCTTCACGACGAATTCTGTGCTTTAAAAGACAAGGCTACCCGTGACCCCGGTTACTTGTGAAGTGAATTGTACGTAGAACAGCATTGCCACTACCCGTTCTAGCAATCATCCACATTAACTGAATTTCAAAAGGTATGCCTGTCAAATGGTACTTACTTTTTGAGTGTCTGTGTCTTTTGGATCCACCGTGGAACCTGGTTGATGCTTAGAGATAGTTCAATGTTCAATGTCTTCACAGATGGATTTCACGCACACAGAAGACATTGATTTTAAGCTACGGGCCTCCTTCTGACATGGCACAGTTCAGCGTTTAATTGATTTCAAGCTATACAATACACCCGCAATGATAAGCAAAACCCGACATGACCCGATATATATCCAATTTCCTCACTGTGTATCCTTTATTGTCCGTCATGCGATAACATCTGGATAGTAGTCCTTATATGTTGGTGCAGAACGGTCCACCTTTACAAACGAATCGCTTTGCTAAAAAACACACACAGTGTATACCATGACCTGCAATGTGTATGACACGGGGAATATAGAAAATACCAAGTCTTTGAAGGCATTTAGAAGTGATACACATAAGGAAGAGAATTATGGATGTCAACTTCTTCATTATGGGGAACACAACGTTCCGGAGCCTATGCTTACTCCTTCACCAGGTGAATGGATGATGTGAGGAAAACAAAAGTAATAAGAAAACAAAAGGTGGAAACTAACAATTGGGGCCAACATATAATTGCCGCTGATATGTGATTAGCAAGAGAACTTTACACTTTACAGTAATTAGCGCTGATGGTTATGGGCAACTGGAAGCCAACCCTTAAATTATCATACATTGGTAATGGGCAGTGAACAATGGGCAAACGGGAGGTGCGTCCGTTGCTTAGGTTACCTAGGGATCATTTGATCTCTGAACCTAAATGTTGTTGTACAAAAAAAACCTTATAAACAATATGTGTGACGGATAATTTCTCTTTTGTTTCAACCGCCTGAAGTAAAAACATCTTTTTCAAGGGTTTTCGGGGTCAACCTGTTTTTAGATAAAATCTCAGGTTCAAACACTCCCACCCTTAGAATATCAAAATTAATGATCACAATGCATTTGATAATGCATTTTTAAGTTATAGTTTATAGTATAGTTTCTTTTGTATGATATTTGTAGGTGTATGTTGTATTTTTTCCGTAAACCGAACAGAACAACACCGTCGCCATTCAAGCACTTGTCAGACTACAACAAAAACTGCTTTATGTGTAATACTTGTTTTTGAAAGAGACGTTTCTCTCCCTCTGTGCTGGAGGTGTGTGTGTGTGTGTGTGTGTGTGTGTGTGTGCGTGCGTGAGTGAGTGCGTGAGTGCGTGCGTGCGTGCGTGTGGGCGTGTGTGGGCGTGTGTACCATGCTGTAGTTAAACATGGATGCAACATTCGAATACTGTTTCAGTGTACCAACTGTTAACGACTTTACGAGGACAGGCGCTCCATCCGCTAGATCACGTAGGCGGTAAATAACGATTAGTTTTTATATAAATGTAACTTGCAATATGAGGCAAAGTTCACTCTAAACCTAAAGCGTCAACACCTTGATGAGTAGCCATGAAGCAGTAAATGCAGTCAGCATTCAGGTAACATATACGGAAACAAGGAAATCCTATACTATTCGAACTACACTATGAACAATAATACACATTAGGTCAGGTGACGAGGATATGAATAAACACGTGTCACTGTTTGATGACACATTTAAGCCTACAAGTTAGTCACAATCTCAAACTTGTTTTATTTTAAATGATGTAAGTGTTATTTATTTTGATCTTTGCCGAATGAAAGCAATTTTATACGTATAGAACATTGAAGCATTTTAGTCTGGTTTAATTATATTTGTCTCTAAAAATTCATAAACTGAATGTATTTGTAGATTTATTACATGTATACTAGCCAAATGTCAATGTGAACGTACAGATGTGAGATGTAAATAAATACGGCATGGCATCTCCGTGGACTGTCACAAAGAACCCGGAAGTAGTCCTGACTAGTACAAGCACAAGCTCTCTCTCTCTCTCTCTCTCTCTCTCTCTCTCTCTCTCTCTCTCTCTCTCTCTCTCTCTCTCTCTCTCTCTCTCTCTATTTAGCCGTCTTAGTTTCGACTGAAAGTGTGATTCAGTAACAAGACGTTTTCTTCCGCATATGGACATTGACCTTGTCATTGATATAACTTGGCCTTTGGTCGTTTTGACAGGTTTGGGCGTTGTCCCATGTGCTACGTCACAAAGAGCGAGATAGGGGGGAACTACTGCTTATTGAACTTGACCTGCCGTCTAAAAGGAGTCTTCCTGTTATCAAATATGGTAAAATATTGGCTCGAACACCCGTCACTAAATAGGGACACATTCAGAGACTGTTTTGCTTGTTGTTTAACACTGCAATTAGCAATATTCCAGTTATATGACAGCGGCCTGTAAATATCTTGGACTAGACAATCCGGTGATTGATAATGCGTCGGGGTACGATGACACACAAGTCAGCCAGGTCACCAGGCATTACCACTCGAGCCTGGTCACCCCCTACGGCCAGCAAAGGTTCCTGGGGACGAACATTAACCCGGACTACTCATGGAGACATTCAGAGAATGGCGGCGCCACAGAAGGAGTAAGTGAGTATGGTTTTACGCCGCTTTTAGCAATATTCCAGCAATATCAGTGCGGGGGACACCAGCAATGGGCTTCACACATTGTACCCATGTCGGGAATCGAACCTGGGTCTTCAGCGTGACGAGCGAACGCTTTAACCACTAGGCCACCGACCGCCCCGACACAGAAGGAAGCAGGAGAGGACACTACACCGGTGCGGTCTATATTAATCCCATGACGAGGAACAGAAAATAACCCTGAGGGATTCCCACCACGTTGTAGTACAGAGCAGTCAAGGAAAACCTGGGTGGTGAGATCATCTGGGAGATTCCAACAATCTCTTGTCAGCAAATGTTTCAGTAACGCCGTAGCCTCACCATAAGCCACATCAGGCACTGGCAGGCTAGCCCGAGGAGAGTTTGGTTAAAGTTAACAACTGTCTTAACTGGACATTTGTAAATATAAACAATTTTTTTTAAATTTTTATTTCAAACCGATTAACGTACATATCATACAAGAATGTCAGGGTCTGAATCTAGCTTCATCCACAACACCACAACAACGTCGGAGCCGCCACCTTCACGACGACATCGTTCAAGAGCGTTACTCTATATCATCTTTGCCGTCTCATTGATCTCCAATGTTGTTTTAGCTGTCATCTTCGGCATCCACACGCTGAAGCCAAGATTGTCTCACCAAAGGAACACGGACGCATCTTCTGTTAAGCTTGACCATGTGGGGTCAAATGCTGATGTGTGTTTTACTTGTGGTCAGCTGGGTCCACTGGTCGAATCTCAGGACACTCCCTATGACGTCATTCGAACCTCTGGTCATCATATATGCTGTCAAAGAAACAAAGTTGACGTCACAGAAATGTTCAAGAAGGTAATTCTATAAATACACAATTTATACCGTGTTATAAATTTGTTGCTGGTTGTATGTTTATTGATAATATTAGTTAGTGGAGAAAAGTTGATTGTTATATATAGTAGTCCCCTTTAAGGGAAGGCGGTTGTCATCGGCATGATCTTGTGTAATTTGTGCAAAAAAACATGTTTTCCAATTTTCCATTCACAGCAAATTTATCGATCAATCAATCGTCGGTGTCTGATATAACTGGTTCTATTTATCAGCGAAGTGTGCTATTTTTAACAACCATACTTCCTTCCGTGTTTGAATTGAGAATTTCAAGGAAGCGTAACTGAGGAAATCAATAACTTACTTTTCTCGGAAGTATTCCTTGTCCGTCCTACTTTTTAACGCCGCACTCAACAATACGAGTATTCCGGCTAAATGACGGCGGTCTGTAAATAATCGAGTCTACACTAGATAACCCAGTGACTGGCATCAAGAGCATCGATCTATACAATTGGGATAGGATGACATGCACCAAGCGAGTCAGCTAGTCTGACCACCCCATTCCCGTTAGTCGCCTGTTACGTTAATCGTGGATTTGCTGAAATCTCTCTCCCCCTCTCTCTGTCACTCTCCCTCTCTCTCTCTCTCTCTCCCTGTCATTCTCTCTCTTTCTCTCTCTCTCTCTCTTTCTCTCTCTCTCTATCATTCTCCCTCTCTCTCTCTATCCCTCTCTCTCTCTCTGTGTCACTCTCCCTCTCTCTCTCTCTATCCTTCTCCCTCTCTCTCTCTATCCCTCTCTCTCTCTCTATCCCCCCCCCTCTCTCTCTCTCCCTCTCTCTGTCTCTCCCCCCCCTATCTCTCTCCCTCTCTCATGGTATCTGCCAATGGAATCTGTTTTGTCGTACTTTACAGCATGGTTATTGTCTGGCTTTGAGGTTTTATATTAAATAGTGAATTGCAGTACACTATATTTCAGATGATCGTAGACGAGTTCTCCAGACGAACTTCAGGTTTGTAAAACTAATACATCAACCCTGTTAATTGTAGCTATGTCAAGTCGTCATGTCATATTCCAATGTGTTTTTGTGTAGTTTTCAAAGAAATGAGCGACCTTTAGTACCATATGCATACATTTAAATATTCCTTCCGCAGTACATTCTAATGAGAGAGGGATAATCCCTTTCCCGTCTCTTGTTATTTCTGCTGAATTGAATCTTGTACATCAACTGGTGATAATTAGATTGAATCATAAAATAACCATGAAAGTGAGTGAGTGAGTGTGTATGGTTTTAAGCCGCTTGTAGCTATACTCCAACAATATGACGGCGGGGGACACCAGAAATGGGCTTCACGCATTGTACCGATTTGGGGAATCGAACCCGTGATGTCGAACGCTTAAACTACTGGCCTACCAACCGCCTAAAACCCATGATAAGTAGCAAGTGCATGTGCCGTGATTAAATCAGTATTGTTGCTGCAGACCCGTGAAGATCCGAGGTAGATAGATCTTCAGCAACCCGTGCTTGCTGCAAAAGGTGACTGTTCTTCTCGTAAGAGGTGCTAACGGGATCGGGTGGTCAGGCTCGCTGACTTGGTTGATGCGTGTCATTATATCCCAATTACGGGGATCGATGTTCATTATGTCAATCACTGGATTGTCTGGTCCAGACTCGACTATTTACAGACCGCCGTCATATAGCTGGAATATTGCTGAGTGCGGCATTAAATAGTAAACAAACAAACAAACACATTGTTGCTGCAGTTGATTCTGGGCCAGCAATTAACTTGCAACGGAACGTGCATTTTTAATAAGTGAAACTGACCCAACAGGCCATTTATGCAAAATTATAGAGAAGGTATATAGTCTTCTTAAAATAAATTACATAACATATATGTAGTCACTTTGTCATGGCTGGTGGGTTGTTGGTGTTCTTTTACCTTATTTTGAGTAGTATATCAATCATTAATATAATGTCTTGCGTAATCAACTCGGAGACTGTGTTTGTGGGCTTCTGTTATCAGGGTCGGACCAATTGGACTCTCATGCCATAAAGAAGGGCAACCGTGACGTCATTCACTCAGGATCCACAGGGGCACATCTAGTCATGGTTCCAATCAAAGGTACAGTCATACCGCCTTTCTAGGGGGGCACGTGTTGCCCACTCATCCTAGGTACAGTCATACCGCTTGTCTAGAGGGGCACGTGTTGCCCGCTCATCCTAGGTACAGTCATACCGCTTGTCTAGAGGGGCACGTGTTGCCCGCTCATCCTAGGTACAGTCATACCGCCTTTCTAGGGGGGCACGTGTTGCCCACTCATCCAAGGTACAGTCATACCGCTTGTCTAGAGGGGAACGTGTTGCCCGCTCATCCTAGGTACAGTCATACCTCTTGTCTAGAGGGGCACGTGTTGCCCGCTCATCCAAGGTACAGTCATACCGCTTGTCTAGAGGGGAACGTGTTGCCCGCCCATCCTAGGTACAGTCATACCGCTTGCCTAGAGGGGCACGTGTTGCCCGCTCATCCTAGGTACAGTCATACCGCTTGTCTAGAGGGGCACGTGTTGCCCGCTCATCCAAGGTACAGTCATACCTCTTGTCTAGAGGGGCACGTGTTGCCCGCCCATCCTAGGTACAGTCATACTGCTTATCGAGAGGGGCACGTGTTGCCCGCTCATCCTAGGTACAGTCATACCTCTTGTCTAGAGGGGAACGTGTTGCCCGCCCATCCTAGGTACAGTCATACCGCTTGTCTAGAGGGGCACGTGTTGCCCGCTCATTCTAGGTACAGTCATACCGCTTGTCTAGGGGGGCACGTGTTGCCCGCTCATCCTAGGTACAGTCATACCGCCTTTCTAGAGGGGCACGTGTTTCCCACTCATCCAAGGTACAGTCATACCGCTTGTCTAGAGGGGCACGTGTTGCCCGCTCATCCAAGGTACAGTCATACGGCTTGTCTAGAGGGGAACGTGTTGCCCGCCCATCCTAGGTACAGTCATACCGCTTGTCTAGAGGGGCACGTGTTGCCCGCTCATGCTAGGTACAGTCATACCGCTTGTCTAGAGGGGCACGTGTTGCCCGCTCATCCAAGGTACAGTCATACCTCTTGTCTAGAGGGGCACGTGTTGCCCGCCCATCCTAGGTACAGTCATACCGCTTATCGAGAGGGGCACGTGTTGCCCGCTCATCCTAGGTACAGTCATACCTCTTGTCTAGAGGGGAACGTGTTGCCCGCCCATCCTAGGTACAGTCATACCGCTTGTCTAGAGGGGCACGTGTTGCCCGCTCATTCTAGGTACAGTCATACCGCTTGTCTAGAGGGGCACGTGTTGCCCGCTCATCCTAGGTACAGTCATACCGCCTTTCTAGAGGGGCACGTGTTTCCCACTCATCCAAGGTACAGTCATACCGCTTGTCTAGAGGGGCACGTGTTGCCCGCTCATCCAAGGTACAGTCATACGGCTTGTCTAGAGGGGAACGTGTTGCCCGCCCATCCTAGGTACAGTCATACCGCTTGTCTAGAGGGGCACGTGTTGCCCGCTCATGCTAGGTACAGTCATACCGCTTGTCTAGAGGGGCACGTGTTGCCCGCTCATCCAAGGTACAGTCATACCTCTTGTCTAGAGGGGCACGTGTTGCCCGCCCATCCTAGGTACAGTCATACCGCTTATCGAGAGGGGCACGTGTTGCCCGCTCATCCTAGGTACAGTCATACCTCTTGTCTAGAGGGGAACGTGTTGCCCGCCCATCCTAGGTACAGTCATACCGCTTGTCTAGAGGGGCACGTGTTGCCCGCTCATTCTAGGTACAGTCATGCCGCTTGTCTAGAGGGGCACGTGTTGCCCGCTCATTCTAGGTACAGTCATACCGCTTGTCTAGAGGGGCACTTGTTGTCGCTCATCCTAGGTACAGTCATGCCGCTTGTCTAGAGGGGCACCTGTTGTCGCTCATCTGAGGCGCCACAATTCGCTGCGTAGAGTGGCGTCCCTTAGACATGCCAAACATCAGTGATCGTGGGTTCGAATCCCGGTTCGTCCAGATTATAGTTTTCTTGCTTTGTCCGCACCATACCCGTTCCCGCTGGTTTCACCAAAGTGGTAAACGTCTAAGACCTGCTTGACTGCGGGCTTTCCTTTCACGTTCAGCTGACACGTCGTGATAAAACTGGAATATTGTTCATAGCAGCGTTAAACCCAACTTCTCAACCAGTCGTGTCTATTTGTAGTCTTATTCACTTGCCGCACGTTAAGCCCTTAGAGGAGTAGCCATCATTCAAGTAAGAATTTGTAAATATATATTTCAGACCATGTATTCAATGTTGATCGCGATTGAATAACGTAAGGAGATGCATGTGTATCTGTTATGTTTGACATCGGTTATACAACTTAAAATCCTGCTGACTCACGTTAATGCCTTCACTATGAGCATTCATTCAACGCCTGTAACAAGGACAAATCTAACAACTTTGTCAAAGACTATTCTAACGTATTTGTCCTTTCCCAGGGTCGCCGCCAGCATGGACAGCCCACGATGACTACCACGTGACCTTCTGTGCCAATGTCGCATGCGATAACGGAACGATCTGGGTACGAGACGCTGGGATCTACCTCGTGTACTCGCACATCACACTTAACGTGACACGTGGCTCCACATACACCATCTTCACACACAGAATGCACCTTACCAGACGGAACATGCCTCCCAAACAGCTTCTGATGAGTAAGACCTCATTCACACGAACAGCATCTCCACAGCGAAACTCTTTTCTCTCCGCCGTTTTGAAACTCGAAGAACGCGATGCCATCGGCGTCTATATACCTGATCAAAACACTGATCTGGTCGAGAAGGGTGGGTTTTCAAACTACATGGGTATATTCAAATTGTGAGGTGAGGTGGGGAAATGAGGAATAAAGACTATTATTGCACTTGTATAGCAACGTGAGAATGTTCAACATGGATGTCTTGCCATCCTGACACTGGTATAGCTTTGTTGTTGTTTTTCAATGGATACATTTTGTATGTATTTAAGATTGCATGTGAACTATATTCTGTAAACTTATTGATTGTGTACTCCAAAAAGAAATAACATAACCCACAAAAAATATTAAGTGGTACACATTGGACATATCTTTTCTTAACGTACATACTTCTCTATATATTGCTACAAATGGTTCGCATTTATTTTCTTCCATACATATATATACTGCCATCAAAGAATCAATGTTAGACTATGAAGTAAAAAAATAGTTTTTAGAACAAACATGTTTGCAGCTGCAACGATATGCGAAATTCAAGGTATAAAACTGCTCACACACAGACACACACACAGACACACACACAGACACACACACACACACACACACACACACACACACACACACACACACACACACACACACACACACACACACACACACACACACACACACACACACACACACACACATACATACACACACTATGCTTTACCTTTTCTTCTTCTAGTATAGCTTGGGGCGGTCGGGTAGCCTAGCGGTTTAAGCATTATCACGCCGAAGACCCGGGTTCGATTCCCGACATGGGTACAATGCGTGAAGCCCATTTCTGGTGTCCCCCGCTGTGATATTGCTGGAATATATTGCGTCAAACCATACTCACTCACTCACTCAAGTATAGCTTACAATTACTAGATAGATTATATAGCACTTTCTACTCTTTTCAGGCCTTAAATCCTTCTTTCAATATTCACCTCTCTTAATATATTACCATTTAACTTATCTTTTCTTTTCATATTTTAATACACTTGTTGTACATTATAGCCGTGGGATTAGGTTTATTTCCCTCTCACTAACAGTTTTTGAGGTATGGTGTTTACCTCTATTAAAATATTATTTATTTTTTATTTTCCCCACCTACCCCGACTGCGAAATTGCCAGTGGTAGAAGCGGTCGTTAACCCCCCAAAACACTACAGTACAGTACAGTGAGGTGAGTTGAAATGGGGTTTAACGTCGCGTCCAAGATTATTGCACTTATATAGCGACGTGCATGTACGTGTATGTGTTTGTGTGGCTGCTTGCTCTAGTCCGGACTAATGCCGATTTATAGTGCTAGCTCACTGAGATACCACGCCGCAGTTTAACATGAATACCCCATTCAGACACAGTATACTGACTCCGAGCCGACCAGTCCTTGTTTTAGCCCCTTAATGCCGAGCGCCAGACAGGGTAACAACAAGTACCATCTTTTAACGTCTTTTGGTATGACGCGGCCGGGGATCGAACCCCGGACCTTCCGCTCTCCGGGCGGACGCTCTACCACAGGACCACGGAGGCGGTCCAGTACAGTACAGAATTACCTCACATTTTCAAGATGGAGTAAGAGGAGAAATTCCGAAAAAACCTGGACAAGAGCTATTGTTTGTTAGGTCTATCCTATGTTTGTTTTAGCATTGTTTTGATTACAGTGAAGACTAATTGTTAAGTTAAGTGAAAGGTATTTGTTATCATGTCAAATAAATTTGTCTCCTCATAAATAATTTGGCTTTTTTATATCAAATTTGACTATGTAAGAACCTCAAAAGTAATTTCAGGGAATGTGTCTAAAAAACTTGATGTCAAATCAGGGAATATGTGTAATACCTGAAAATTGTAGGGATTATGTATATTCCCTGAGTGAATCAGACATTAAATATATTCCCTGAAAATTTCAGGGATTATACATATTCCCTGATTATACATATTCCCTGTAACATATATACATACATGTGGACATGTACGTATATATGTGTCTGTGTGTGTGGTATGTGTGTGCCTTCTTGACCGGACGTATGCCTGCTTTATAGTGCTAGACCATGGAGATATCGTTCCGCAGTTTGACATCTCTAATTAGGCATAATATGCTGAACCCGTGGATCTCACCACCGACCGCTTTCTGGGCAGACACTATCCCACGGAGGCTGTCAGATTGTGAATGTGATGAATAGGCATGCCATTGAAAGCAGATATTATGTATATATTGCTTCTTATGGAAACATAAATAACTATATGTTACTACTGTAGTGCCGACAAATGTTTCAGTCACAGTCTGACGGGAAATCGTGGTTTTGCACTGACAAGTTATTATTGTTGTTCCTTATCCACTATATGTTTTGAGTGATCATGATAATTTGAATATCCACATTGTTAACAACCAGCGACTATTACTCCCAAATGTGTGTCATTTAACAAAATGTCAATCAAATGTAATTTTAACTGATGGTTTGCTTTCTGAGGTTTCTGAGGTCTAGAGGTTTCCCACACAGACCCCCGTTCGGACTCGGATTAAATTAGAACAGGTCCAAGAATAGAACAGGTCCAAGAATAGAATAGGTCCAAGAATAGAATAGGTCCAAGAGTAGAACAGGTCCAAGAATAGAACAGGTCCAAGAATAGTATACGTCCAAGAATAGAACAGGTCCAAGAATAGAACAGGTCCAAGAATAGAATAGGTCCAAGAATAGAATAGGTCCAAGAATAGAACAGGTCAGCGAGCCTGACCACCCGATCCCGTTAGTCGCCTTTTACGACAAGCATAGACGCCTTTTACGGCAAATATTGGTTGCTGAAGACGTATTCTACCCCTATTCTTCACGGGTCCTACAACATGTAGCACAAACTACGGTCCAACAGGTGTGTCATACGGACAGGTAGCAATAATACCATCCCCATGCACTTTACACAAACATATGGCCATACCAGCTCCTAGACACATAACACTGACCAGTGACACCACCATACAGTGTTATCGCACTGACAGTCAGTTGTACCACCATACAGTGTTGTCGCACTCATAGTCAGTTGTACCATCCTACAATGTTGTCGCACTCACAGTCAGTTGTACCACCATACAGTGTTATCCCACTGACAGTCAGTTGTGCCATCCTACAGTGTTTTCCCACGGACAGTCAGTCCTACAATTTCACAATGTTTGTTGTTGTGCGGCGCACTCAGCAATATTCCAGCTCTATGACGGCGGTCCGCACATAATCGTGTCTTGACCAGAAAATCCAGTGATAGATGTCATGAGCATCGATCAAAGCAATTGGGATCGATGACATGCATCAATCAAGTCAGCGAGCCTGTTTCATTTTTCCTGAACAACTACCAGATATTTATAGCGTGTGAATTGTGTTTGACAAGGACAAAGGAACGCGAATGTCACCTATTTATAAACTATCCTACTTCCTTAAAATAGTCCTTCCTTCCTTGTGATTCAGATCATTGTCATTCATGATTGTGACGTGTCCAAAACACATTGTTTCAGTTAGTCGTGTTAGTACCAAAGTACATATCTAACAGCCTGTCTCTCATCCATGTTGGAACAAAGCCAATTCTTTATTCTATATGTCGGTATATCTCCTCACTGTATCAACTCTTACCAACGAAAGAGGAGATGACACAATACATAGCCATTCGAATATGGTCAAATGTTATGCAGTGTATTTTCAAATTAATGTCTCGTGTTCACAGAGTTGAAAACCCGTTATTGATCTATGTGTATTTGCAAAGGCTGTGGTTACGAAACAAGCCATCTTCATGTACTTTCTGTTTGCCTCAAATTCTAAGAAATGCAAACGAAAGATATGCCAGAAAGCACTGTGCCACAGACGTGTATAGAGAATTTATATTTTCTTACATTTCTTGCAACACTGCTAGCATAGCTGTCAAGGTTTAAAGTCATCTGCGGTGAGTACCATGATACCCGGTCTTACGTAAGCACTACAAGAGGCATAATATGTGTACGATAAAAGCAATTACTATTAATGTGGTACCACACATGGTTGAATAACAGATTGACAAAATGTATTGAGGATTTTGGAATCCAATATTTATGCTGAAAGGCACAGTATACAACATGAACTGGTAAGGTGAGGTGAAATGGGGTTTAACGTCGCGTCCATGATTATTGCACTTATATAGCGACCTGCATGTACGTGTGTGTGTTTGTGTGGCTGCTTGTACTAGTCCGGACTGATGCCGATTTATAGTGCTAGCTCACCGAGATACCATGCCGCAGTTTAACATGAATACCCCACTCAGACACAGTGTACTGACTCCCAGCCGACCAGTCCTTGTTTTAGCCCCTTAATGCCGAGCGCCAGACAGGGTAACAACAAGTACCATCTTTTAACGTCTTTTGGTATGACGCGGCCGGGGATCGAACCCCGGACCTTCCGCTCTCCGGGCGGACGCTCTACCACTAGACCACGGAAACGGTCCAGCATGAACAGACTAAGCATATGTACATATGTACAGTGTGTGAAGCCTAATTGTACATATGGTGCCCACAGTCGTGATATGGCTTGAATGTTGACACAAGATGCTGTGAAGTCTTACCCACTCTGGTACTATGTCAACGATTCCACCTTTAAGGCACCTTATATATGACAGCTGCGTTAGATGGGGTCCATCATTCGTTAGAGGGAACAGGAACACTACACATGTACAACATACAAATAAATACAATACATAAACCACTGAGATGGTACTTGTTTTTACCCTGCCTCGCACTCGGTATTAAGGGGATCCAACAAGGCCCGGTTGGCTCGGTGTCAGTAAACTGTGTCTGAGTTGGATATTCATCTTTAACAGCGGAAAGGTGTATAAGTGGGCTAGCACTATACAACCGACTTTAGCCTAGTGCAAGCACGCACACGTGCATGCATGTGTCATATTGTACTATACAACTGAATGGTTCATACATCTGATGTATCAGATTTGAAAATGGACCGGCAGTGAACGAGTATGAGACACTTCAGGCAGTAAAATTGACCTGAACTCTGCAAATATGAGACACACAAAGTAATAACATGGAACTGAACTGTGCAAATATGAGACACATAAGGTAGTGACATGGAACTGAACTGTGTAAAGATGAGACACATAGGGTAGTAACATGAAACTGAACTGTGCAAATATGAGACACATAAGGTAATAACATGGAACTGAACTGTGCAAATATGAGACACATAAGGTAGTAACATGGAACTGGACTGTGCAAATATGAGACACATAGGGTAGTGACATGGAACTGAACTGTGCAAATATGAGACACATAAGGTAGTAACATGGAACTGGACTGTGCAAATATGAGACACATAGGGTAGTAACATAGAACTGGACTGTGCAAATATGAGACACATAAGGTAATAACATGGAACTGGACTGTGCAAATATGATACACATAAGGTAGTAACATGGAACTGAACTGTGCAAATTAAGACACATCAGGTAGTAAAATGGATCACGGCTGTCCAAAAATTGCATGCGTTGAGTAGCAAAAAGGTCTGACATGTGCAAAGATTTGTTAGACTCATAAAGTTATAATCATATTTTCGTTGTGTTCATTGTAATTCCTGCATTCTGATTAGCTATCACCTATTATTGCATTCATTTCCCAATGAATGTAAAAAGATTAAGAATCCAAAGATTAGAGTTGTGAAAATTCCCTTTCCGTTTACCTGTATCATTGTGCACAGGACATTTTGCATAATTCATGCAGATTCACTGTCCAAACTACCCTTTGAGCCCGAAGGCCAAGAAAGAATGAAACAGCAAACGGGCAGGCTCGCTCGCCTGTTTTTTTTTCTCGCTCACCTCAGTACCACAAATGTCATGTCTTCGGGTTTCCTTTCCAATCCGCATTTCTCCAAATGTGTCTTTCCGTTCTCAGGGAACTAGTGTTTGAATCTGTTTGGAACTGACCATGTCATTTGAAACAGCCGCCTAGCTTCTCCCAGATATATTTTTTCCGGTTCGTAACAGACTGACTGTTGCAGTTCCCTTCGCCCCTCGGCCTGATTTGCAGCTCCTACGCGGATTCACACAATTTGCACATCGTTGTATCGATTCATACTTCAATGAACCGAAAAAGGTCAATTGTCAATTTTTAAGTAAAATGGACCTGTTCGGTGCCAACTTCAGACACATCAGGAGAAAGACAAAAACATTAACTGTTTAAACGTTAGACCTCACATAGTGAGTGAGTGAGTGAGTTTGATTTTAAGCCACTTTTAGCAATATTCCAGCAATATCACGGCAGGGGACACCAGAAATGGGCTTCACACATTGTACCCAATCGAAGCCGGGTCTTCGGCGTGACGAGCGAACGCTTTAACCACTAGGCTACACAACCGGCCGAGACAATCACACAGACATATTTGTCTGAACGTTGCACAACCATCAAATGTTTCAGGGGCGGTCGGGTAGCCTGGCGGTTTAAGCGTTAGCTCGTCATGCCGAAGACCCGGGTTCGATTCCCGACATGGGTACAATGTGTGAAGCCCATTTCTGGTGTCCCCCGCCGTGATATTTCTGGAATATTGCTAAAAGCGGCGTAAAACCATACTCACTCACTCACTCACTACATGTGAAACATCGTATATGAGATCACGGTAAGAGTAAGACTGAACCGTGCAAATCAGTGCGTGTCACACATGCCTGCATAATATTCAAAAGCAACAGTTTTGGAGATTCAACTTCACATGCGTGTATGTCTGACTTATCAAAGACATGCATCTCTGGTCAGCCAGGCATGACATGAGCTTGGCTTACAAGTCTTTCAATACACTGATATATTTATTGCAGTAAAATCGCAGTGATGTATCATGTATATTCTGATGACTCACTGAACTGGTTCACCTAGCGAATTGTAAGATGTAATGTGAATGAGGATTACATGCCCCAGGGTAAGTGTTTTCACAGACCATGCGAGATGGTTGAGCTTACACAGGTATTGAGAAATACGTAAGGAATAAATATGTTTGTTTAAGAGATATGTGGTTAAGACACGAAAATGAAGAAGAAGGGTGCCATTCAATAAATACAGTAGACTACGGTTATAGCTAACTCGAGTGGACTCCAATTTTGGTTTGTAATAACCGTAGTTCGTTAAAGGCATACATACAGCATATATACAATAAATGGTCGGGACTTAAAATAAGTTCGTTATATCCGTCAGTTCGTTATAAGCGTGTTCGTTATAAACGTAGTTTACTTTACTTATATTAATGACCGAAATTGCGGCATCGCCATGCAGGTTGTTGCATATCAGAATGTGTATGCATTAGGACAATGACACAAGACACTTCTCCCAATTAAAGATAGCCAAGGGACAGGTGAAGAAGGAATTTCCGCCAGCACACCAGAGTAGTGAAAACCGCTGTCATGAGTAGTGAAATCGGGTTATTTAAAAACGTGAATCGCTAACATGGCGAGGGGGTTGACGTATAACTCATATGTCTCCTTTTCTGCAGTCATGTAATGAAAGAGAAAGTAGGTCGGTGAGAAAAACGCTTTGGCCTCGTCGCTTCTTGGAAATATAGAGGCGCCATGAGCGAAACACAGTACCTGGTCGTGCGAGCTGTTAGTCTGCAGTGTGGGTAATGTCAACACTGCAGCTGTGTTCGAATCATTGATTTTGGGAGCCAGTCAGTGAAATATCTCGACGTACGTAACATTCCTGTGTATGAGAATATACGACACTTTGGGATACAATGTAATCATCAGTATAAGATTAAATGCAGATGTAGATTAAAAATATGCTCACAATGGACACCTATAATCCCCAGACAATGAGTGAACCAGAATCAACGTTGCTGCCTTTCGACACAACGTCACCGTCATCCCCGTCACGTCAACGACGCCGCCCGGGAGTTTTATTCTATACTGTCATCACTGTGTCCCTTACTGCAAACGTTCTTCTTGTTGTCGCGGTCACCGTCCAAACAATTATGGCGTCACGTGATTCGCACAAGATGAGTGTAGAGGGATTCTCAAATTTGCTTAGTCACGTGGACACCGCCGCTCAAGTCTGTTTCACCTGTGACCACCTGGGTCCGCTGATCGAATCCAAGGACACTCTCTATGACGTCATACGACTCTCTTCAGGTCACACGTTTTGTTGTCAGAGACAGAATAATGACGTCACCAAGCTTTTCAGAAAGGTAATTATCTTTAACTAGAAATCTGTATACAATGTTTAATAGCATTGCGTTTAAATATTTAGAACAAATGCATAAAGCATGTCATGTGTGTAGAACTCATTGACTCCTGAATTTGAACAATTATGTGATGCAATGACTGCAGGTTAACATATATGGTATAGTTGTTTGTCTGTTTATTTATTGTTTAACGACGCACTCAGCAATATTCCAGCTATATGACGTCGGTCTGTAAATGATCGAGTCTGGAACAGACAATCTTGTGCATCAACCAAGTCAGCGAGCCTGTCCACCCGATCCCGAATTCGAAGACTCACCTCTTTCTACAAGCATAGTCGCCTTTTACAGCAAGCAGGGATGCTGGAGACTCAAGCCACCCCGGATCTTCTCGGATCCGTTTACGTTATAAGAAAGGCGACAAAGCGAGTTCACTCTACGATTCCGACTATACAATGATCATTGGTTTAGGAATCACTACTGAACAGTGATGGTACCATGTGTTCGCGAAAAGATAAGGGTGTCCTACTCCACCGATGGCAACATGTTATTTTATCTGAACAAAATGTAATTTTATGTACTTTAAATAAGCATGCTTTATTGTTGTGGTGATGAGAATAATGCTTTGTTTGCATCTGTGATATATTGACAATGTCTACACCATGTGTAAAGCACAGTAAGCAACGCTGTCGTGTGTCTTCATATTCACGTGGGGCGGTCGGGTAGCCTAGTGGTTAAAGCGTTCGCTCGTCACGCCGAAGACCCGGGTTCGATTCACGACATGGGTACGATTGTGAAGCCCCTTTCTGGTGTCCCCCGCCGTGATATTGCTGGAATTTGCTAAAAGCGGCGTAAAACCATACTCACTCACTCATATTCATGTGCGACTGCTGCCAATAACGGACATGGGTTCCGGGAAAACCTATTCATGTCTGTTCCCGGAACACAGCAATGATTTTACATCACGTGATTGCACAGCTTGCATGGATCAATGTTATTGAGCAACGCGAGACACACAAGCGAATGCCTGATTCACGTGTGGCTGTGTGAACACATTTATATCATTTTGGAAAATGGGTGTTTTTGTCTGTTTCTCGAACAATGCCATGCTGATTAATCGAGGGGTATGGGTGGGGCATTGTTGAAATTGAACCCATGTTTTCGGCGAACAACGAAACCGCGAAACTGCCTATCACCCGCGAACAGCAGTAGTACTGTGGTAGTCGTAGTAGTAGTATAGCTGTAGCTAAAGCAGTAGTAGAAGTAGTTGTAGTAGTTATTAATAGTAGAAGTTGTTGTAGTAGTAGCATAGCAGTAGATAAAGCAGTAGTAGTTGTGGTAGTTGTAGAAGTAGTAGTAGTTGTAGTAGTAAAGCAATAACTAAAGTAGTAGTAGTATTGGTAGTAGTAGTAATAGTAGTAGTTGTTGTAGTAGTAGTAGTAGTAGAAGTAGTAGTATAGCAGTAGATCAAGCAGTAGTAGAAGTAGAAGTAGTAATATTAGTAGTAGTAGTAATTATTATAGTAGTAGTGGAATGTGTTGTTGTAGTAGTAGTAGAAGTATAGCAGTAGTTCAAGCAGGAGTAGAAGTAGTAATAGTAGTAGTTAGAGTAGTAGTAGTAGTAGTAGTAGTAGTAGTAGTAGTGGTAGTAGTAGTAGTAATAATAATAGTGGTAGTAGTTGTTGTAGTAGTAGTAGCAGTTGAATTAGAAGTAGTAGAAGTAGTAGTAGTAGTAGTAGCTGTAATAGCAGTAGTTACAGTGGTAACAGAAGTGGAAGTAGTGGTAGTTGAAGTAATAGTTGACGAAGTGGTATTACAAGTAGTAGCAGCAGTTACAGTTGTAGTAGTAGCAGGAGTAGTTAAATCAGCAGTAGTAGTAGTTGAAGTATTATAAGTAGTAGTAGTTGTAGCTGTAATAGCAGTAGTTACAGTGGTAACAGTAGTTGAAGTAGTAGTAGTTGATGTTGTAGTATTACTTATCGTAGCAGCAGTTACAGTAGTAGTAGTAGAAGTAGTAATCGTAGTAGTAGTAATAGTAGTTGTTGTAGTAGTAGTAGCTGTAGTAGCAGTAGTTACAGTAGTAACAATAGTAGTAGTTGTAGTAGCAGTAGTAGTAGTGATTTTTGTGGTAGTAGCAGGAGTAATACATCGAGTAAAGTCAATTGTATAACAATTTCAAATCTAACTGTGACCCAGTTTTATTTTATTCACGTGATGTTTGTAAACACACAGTGACACACTTTGACTCAAATTTAGAAACATCAGCCGCGTATCACATGGAGCCTTAACAAAGCAAGGCTGTGTTTACACTCTACCTAAACATCTGTGTCAAGGCCAGGTGACCTGGTCGTCAGTCAGCTTCAAATATAAACGCGCTACTTCCAGATCCCTCTTATCAAACTACTGCCAACATTACGCATCAGAGCATGATACATGTGCACAGACACTGTAGTGCGAACAAGGTGTTATTGATTATTGAGTAACATGCGCCATGATCCAGTTGTGATGTAAGCAGGACGTTTTACCTTGATATCTTATTCAGGTCACGCTGCGTTGACTGACACTACTATCCTACATTCAATGTTCGCGTCCCCCCTTATCGTGACATAAAGTATAGGTCGACATGGCAGACAGTGTATACATCCATGTCACAGCAGGCTAGAGCTAATGTTGGGCACGCTGATTAGTGTTACATATTCCCCTTCACAATGGACCCTCCAGCTAGGTACGTCCTCTATATGACATGCGAGTTTTACCAACATTGTATCAGAACGCAGCCATTTAAGAGGGGTGGTAGAAATGTCCTTCACACAATCGACCAATATGAGGAAGCGGACCCGTGTCTTGACGTGATGAGAGAATGGTAAAACGACCAGGCTACCTACAATCAGCTGTAGTAGTAGCAGTAGCAGTAGTAATATTTAGTCGTAGTAGTAGTCGCAGTAGTAGTAGTTGTTGTTGTTGCTGATGTTGTTATATAGGCAACAGTAATAGTAGTTGCAGCAGTAGTTATACTAGTAGTCGTAGAAGTTGTCGAAGTAGTAGTTACTCAAGTTGTCGTAGTAGTAGTGTCTGTAGTAGTGATAGTAGTTGCAGTAGTAGTAAAAGTAGTTGCAGCAGTAGTAATACTAGTAGTCGTAGTAGTAGTAGTCGCAGTAGTAGTTGTTCTTGCTGTTATACAAGCAACAGTAATAGTAGTCGTAGTAGAAATAATCGTAGTGGCAGTAGTAGTAATACTAATAGTCGTAGTAGTAGTGGCAGTAGTAGTTATACCAGTAGTCGTAGAAGTAGTCGCATTTGTATGAATAGTAGTAGTAGTAGTAGTAGTAGTAGTAGTAGGAGTAGTAGGAGTAGTAGGAGTAGTAGCAGAACTACGATGAGGTAGTCATTTTATTGTTTGTAAACATACCCGGCTTTGACTCATATGCAGAAATAGCCGAGGTGTCTCTCATGTTATCTTTACATTCCTAGCGCGGCAATGTTTTCAAATAAACAAATGTGTCAAGGCTACGTTCGGAGATCAACAAGGCATGCATCAACTGATATCTTTATGCATGGGCATTACAGCGTACTCACTGAAGGCAACTCAAACACCGACAGTTGATTGTTTACTGTTCGGGACATATGACAAGCACATACTCTCGTTTCGTTACAAGGACCCGTATTATTAACTCATTCTGGCTTTTCAATCACACAGACCATGACCATGTGTTTGCATCAAATGACAGGGAAAAGGGTTAATGTATTGTTTTCAATATATTTATATAAACACAGCACACTGTGTAGCTGACAAAACAATCAATGATCATAAGTCATCTCTACTAAAAGAGGAGTATACGAATCCGACTTACATCGTATCAAATAGCACAAATCCAAATAGGGAATTGCATCATATATCATGTTGGTCAGTGAAGCGTCAAATTTTAGTTGACGCATCTGCGACCTAGATATCATGTTCCGGACGCTGATTACATGTGCTGCTTTAGGCTGATTGCTTGAGTTGGTATAGATCCGTAAGATATAACATATGACAATTTGTTAAGCAAGTATCATGCGTGTTCTGCAATGAGCGCTTGTGCTAGTTAAGCTCAATTAGGGCTCTTGTAACATGTATATAGGATTCAGTGATTTGTTCAATACACACTGTATGTTTGTTGTTTAACGCCGTTCTCACCAGTATTCCAGCTAAACGACGGTGGTCTGTAAATGATCGAGTTTGGACCAGACAATCCAGTGAATGACATCATGAGCATCGATCTACACAACTGGGATACGATGACATGCATCAACCAAGTCACCGAGCCTGATCTTGTTAGTTGCCTTTCATGACAAGCATGGGTTGCTGAAGACCAATTCTGAAGACCGAGGTCATCACGGGTATCAATGCAAACAATGCGAATTTCAGATGGAACATTCACTAAAAGATAATAGCTTTGGAAACATGAATGTTATCTTTGGTTAGGATAATTTACCTTTTCATACCATCAACGTAATACGGAGTACATAAACAAGAATCCATTGGATCTTGGGGTAGCCTAATAGTCAAGCGTTCGCTCGTTACGAGGAGGCCCGGGTTCGATTCCTGACTTGGGTACAATGTGTGAAGCCCTATTCTTGTGGTCCCTGCCATGATATTGCTGAAACCGGACGCTTGGTGGAGTCAACGTTTCGTTTCAGTTTTTATCATTGGTTTCTGCAGCGTTTACTCTGTAAAATGCGTCATCATATTTCGACAGCGTGGATTACTGCTCATGCTGTCGACCATTAGTATTGATTTACTTGCGCCAGAGTCACAATCGTCTCTCAAGAAGGTTATCTAGGCAGCATTGATCCCATACGAAATGAGACTTCATGATATGTTTCACAAGCTCTAAATTATCTTACTTTTAGATCGTATCGGACGAATATCTGAGGCGATTGACAGGTAAGTTGTAGGAAACAGTATCCTATATACAAATGTTAAACTGAAATATGTGATGTGATGCTATCTGGTGTTTTAATTTGCGCACCTGAAAGTTTGTTCATGTTGTCATATTAAATATACACCCTTGTTCTCTTGGGTTTACCGGGCGTAAATATCTGAGACCTGCTTCACTTCGCCCCCGCCCCCCCCCCCCCCCCCCCCCCCCCCCCCCCCTCCCCTAAACCCAAACACACACACATTAAGCCAACGTATATATATAACTGAAACTTAGTTCCATGCGGCATGAAATCAAACCCCCTCATTCACTCAATATAGCAAAGACAAGTACATGCCTCACTCACTCGAAGAATCCTTTTGGTTGTCAGCAGATGCTCAAGTATCATAGATGCGAATTTTACATGTATTATTTGAAACAAGTATGTTAAGTATATCTTCAAAACGATTATACCACTTGTTAAATTTCAGGACGCGAGCCACCCAAGTCAGATAGGGGAAGACGGAGTCATGGGCTGAATATCATCAAAGGGTCAACAGGAGCTCATCTTTATATGGTCCCTCAAGCAGGTAACGTATGGCCGAAGAACGGCCTCCAAGAGTGGACCTTTCCCAGTGAAGTCGACGGAAATTTCATTACAGATTAACGTATAACGTGAACGTAGAAATACGCTTTTGAAAATATACTGACGTACAAAATGTATAATAAAGGGGTGTCCAAACGGGTAAGGGGTGTTCCCGGGTGTGTGAGATCGACGTTCCCATATGGGTAGAAGAGCGTCCCTGTGTGTGTGAGATCGACGTTCCCACTCGAGTAGAGGAGTGTCCCTGTGTGTGTGAGATCAACGTTCCCACTCGGGTAGAGGAGTGTCCCTGTGTGTGTGAGATCGACGTTCCCACTCGAGTAGAGGAGTGTCCCTGTGTGTGTGAGACCGACGTTCCCACTCGGGTAGAGGAGTGTCCCTGTGTGTGTGAGACCGACGTTCCCACTCGGGTAGAGGAGTATAAAGCTATATGACGGCGGTCTGTAAATAATCGAGTCTGGACCAGACAATCCAGTGATTGACATCATGAGCATCGATCCACGCAAGTGGGATACGATGACATGCATCAACCAAGTCAGCGAGCTTGACAACCCAATCCCGTTAGTCACCTTTTACGACAAGCATGAGTTGCTAAAGATCTATTCTACCCCGGATCTTCAAGGGTCTATTCTATATCAGAAAGTATTATCTTCAGATGTAGTTTTTCGGTTTGATTTGTAACGACACTTGCAAACAGTGACTTCTCTTGCAGATTCGCCGCCATCATGGACATCAAGCGACATCTACAACACCTCCTTCTGCTTCAACGTGGTGTGTGGTGATGGGGGTATTGTCGTTCCAGCGGCCGGCATTTACCTGGTGTACTCTCACCTCACGTTCACCACACAGCCAGCCTCTGAAGATACATTCATACACGTCATACAGCGGCGGAACCGGAACTTGCCTGGTCTGGGCCAGAAACCCGTCCTGTTCAGTAAAACCTCGTTGACATGGACTGCACCTGCGCAGCAAACGTCTTTTCTGTCCGCCGTTGTGAAACTACGCAGAGAAGACATTATCCGGGTTACCATGTCTGAAAACTATAATGATCTGGTTGAGATGAGGAAGCTTTCAAATTATTTTGGTGTGATCAAAATGTAAATTATGATCCAATATCGTTGTGGCGGGTGGGGGCTGGGGTCACGGGACGTGGGGGATGTTTTGTGTGTGCCTGTCTCTCTCAGAAAGATGCCAGATTTTGACTATTGATGTGCGACCAAGACTCCAACGGTTCATACCCATAACATAAGGGATGCACGAATGTTGGTTGGTTGGTTGTTTTACGCCGCATTCAAATGGATGCACAGATTTGGCTTACGTTGTTGATGAAATATGCTGTTTGTTTGTTTGTTTGTTGTTTAACGCCGCACTTAGCAATATTCCACAAGATATATGACTGCGGTCTGTAAATAATCGAATGTGTCCCAGACAGTCCAGCGATTGATATCATGAGCATCGGTCCACGCAATTGGGATACGATGACATGCTTCAACCAAGTCAGCGAGCCTGACTCCCGATCCCGCAAGTCGCCTCAAGGGAATGGTGTTAAATTTGACTAAATGTATCTAGGAAAATTGGTATTCGCAACAAAATCGTAATCATATTATATATATATATATATATATATATATATATATATATATATATATATCACTATATATAATATATATATACTCACTGCCAAAAGAAACGCGTACCACAGAAACATATAGAGAGGAATGTAGGTTAAGAAGAGATGATTCCAATGCGTACAACTTAATGACAAAACTAACAATCAGTCAAGTGTTACCACGAAGTGTCTTTATTCTTATCATGATCTGCTGCACGTGATTTCCAAACTTTACGCGCTCATCCTGCACGAGACAAAAGGTGCATCTCGAGTCCTGCATTTATGACGTCACATGTGCTGCGTTCATGAGCGTCGGTTCACACAACATACCAGTATGTTCGTGCCTGCATCGAACTAATCTGATATCCCTTGAATATGAGAAAATCTTCAAAAATTAACCAGCATGCATCATAATGGTATTCGCGTTTCTTTTGTGGGTGAGTATATAGGAATCATTTCTAAAACTAACCGAGGTGTAAATAGTGATTGAATAACAAGCAGCTGTGAAGTTGTGTCAACATATTTACTTTCCTCTACTGAAACTCAAACAGCTCAATTCTTAAGTTAAGATGTGTATATGTATTGACAGTTACTGGATATATTGTTATACATTCTGGAAATAAAATCATAATCCGACACTCTCTTTGTCCCTTTTACCGAGGGTTTATTGTACACAAATGAAATTATATTGAGGTTGAGATTGATGACAGAAATTACAAGGAAAAGGACAGACTTATAACATTAAGTCACATAAGCACTGTCACAGCTATATATAGCGATGAGAACAATTAAGATACAAATTAACAAAGGAATGAAAGAAGCTGAAATCATAGTCACTCGGAGGTAGAACTCAATGACCTTTACTTGCTAACTTGAACTTTAGATTTACATTAGCGTCATACCCATGATCAAGTCAGTATATGCACGAAAATGGATGCAAAGATTTGGCTTACGTTGTAGATGAAATATGCTGTTTGTTTGTTTGTTTGTTTGTTGTTTAACGCCGTATTCCAGCTATATTACGGGGTTTGTAAATAATCAAGCCTGGACCAAACAATTGCGATACGATGACATGCATCATCCACAAAGTCAGCGAACCTGAGCACCCGATCCCGTTAGTCGCCCATAACGACAAGCATAGTCGCCTTTTGCGGCAAGCATGGGTTGCTGAAGACCTTTTCTAACCCGGATCTCCACGGGTCAGATGAAATATTCAATTTATTCTCCAGTGATCATGTTCTAAATATGACCCTGTGATATCACCGGATGTTTATATACAATTTGGTAACCCGAGACAAACGGGAAATTACTTTGTACCCAGGTAATATTCATTCCCGAGGAATTGGACTATAACAACGTGAGAAGTCAAATGTACACAGTGCACTGTGGGGCCAAGTCAATATAGTTACGATTCCCCAGGAATAGCCGTGGTGTTTCTCCTTTGTGGGGGTCAAATACATCTGTGGTGAGGCAACATGTGCCGTTATATCGGGCAGTAATTGAGGCGGGTAGAGGTGAGGTGAGGTGAGGTGAAATTGGGTTTAACGTTGCGTCCAAGATTATTGCAATTATATAGCGACATGTGTGTGTGTGTGTGTGTGTGTGTGTGTGTGTGTGTGTGTGTGTGTGTGTTTGTACTAGTCCGGACTGATGCCGATTTATAGTGCTAGCACACTGAGATACCATGCCGCAGTTTAACATGAATACCCCACTCAGACACAGTATACCGACTCCGAGCCGACCAGTCCTTGTTTTAGCCCCTTAATGCCGAGCGCCAGACAGGGTAACAACAAGTACCATCTTTTAACGTCTTTTGGTATGACGCGGCCGGGGATCGAACCCCGGACCTTCCGCTCTCCGGGCGGACGCTCTACCACTAGACCACGGAGGCGGTCTGAGGCAGGTAGAGCAGTCGTCGGGGATTGATTGGCCGAACATTGTTACGACACGACCCTCATATATCCGCGTCATGTCCGGCTTTCCTTCCACTGAAATACTGTTCGAGGAATGTCCGGGTTCGATTCCCCGAATGAGTACAACGAGAAGTCCATTTCTGTTGTCCCCCGCAGTGTATTGCTGGAGTATTGATAATAGTGTGGTATAAAATCATACTCACTTACACCCTGGTTTTCTGGGTCGGATTCCAGCCTCGCGAAAAAGGTTCCTGACAGTCTGGTCCCAAATACTCCCCAAACCAAGGATGCGTCCTGTAATCTCCGTAGCTGTGGCATTGCGATGACGAAGGTGGAACAGTCGAATCCAGCGATCCTGTGCAGGGGTGGTAACTCTTTGTCAGACGGTTCTCGGACGGTCTGCAGTGGAATTGAACTGTGTGTATCGGTCGCAAAGGGGCAAATGGTGCTGTGGTGGACGTTGACAATTGAATGACATTTTTTTGGCTTATGCTTGCAACTACCACGAGTTACGAATGCCATAACTTGCACGTTTTGCTTTACTGTTTTCCTCCATGCCAATTTTTAACAAGTGTAAAATCAATGCACTTTAAGACATTGCAAATCGAGAATGGCTGCGTTCTGACCCACTGGTTGTCGAATATCAGGCCACCAACAATGTCCAATGACATATATCCAATTTATATAGCGGATTTTTTTTTTGTAGTCAAGTTCAAAAACATACTACCTGTGCGTTTCTTTTTTTGAAGAGTGTATTATAGGGTACATCGAGCATGGCAGGATAGCCTTGGGACAAGCAGGTATTAGACATTTACCATCTGGTTGCTTCATGATAATCTACGCTTTAAAAAAAGTCATCTATACTACGGAATAAAACCCTGCTAAGATCAGAAAAGACATTGCGAAGACATATTATATTATGAGGCAATGTTGTGGCACAATGTATTGTAATCATATTGTGGACATTTCAGTCTGTTGACGTCACCACTGTACATAGTTACAGTGAGTGAGTGAGTTGGGTTTAACGCCGCTTTTAACAGTATTCCAGTTATATATGTCAACTTAATGTGGGAGGAAAGCCCGAAGTGATGTAGGTTTCAGACGTTTACCACTTCGGTGAAACCAACGAGCACGGGTATGGTGCTGACAAACCTAGAAACATAATCGGGGCGAAGGGAAACAAGTGGTTCAGATCATGAGCAACGTCTCAACATCGGTATAAAACACAGCAGTCAAATCACCGAACCTGACCTCCAGGTCCAATTGCGTATCCTCTTAGGCCATGCAATAGATAGCTGGAAAGTTGTTCCATCTCCCTATTTTCCTCTGTCGTCTATCAGGCCGATGGGGAGCCGTGTTGTTAAACGCTGAAAGCCCGAGTTCGATTCCCTTTGTAGGTACAATGTGTGAAACATGCACGTGAGTGTGTGTGTATGTACGGGTGTGCGTGTGAGAGGGTGTTTGTGTTTGTGTGTTCTCTGGGTAGATGCTCCGTCCACTAGACAAGGAGGGGGTCCGAATATATATGATTTGAATAAATATATTACTCTTAACGAGGCCAATATGGGAAAAGAAGAACCGAGGCCCCGCACCATGAGGTGGCCGGCCGGACATTATGAAGAGTTTTATCTGCCCTAATTTCATTATAGTAACCGGCGAACCGTGAAACTTTACGACCAGACGCCATCTTGTTTTCTGGTAGACGAGAGTCAATATTTATTACGTGACAGGTCAATAAAAGAAAAATAATCACGTGTTATCAAAGGCGAATCTGGTATTTCAAACCAACCAGCAGTGAGTCCTGGAACGAACAGCCATACATATGTTATTCTGTTCGTATTATTGCACAAGTGTGTCTCCATAGTTCCAGGGTGCAGTGTATGCTTTCTTTCCTTTGATCATATTTCATATTAAAACATATTCCACAATAAAATGTGTATTGATTTTCCATCCCTTTACGGTGAAAACATGTTCAGTTGTGAACCTTGTAAAACAATTGCTTATCTCCATGATAATGTCTATTGACCAAACAAGGAACCAATACGGGGATCGTGTCATCGTGTTACCTGCTTAAGTACAATCAATTGTATGTCCATATGTGGGGCACACATTTCCAAGAAATGCTCATTCCCCAGGAATACGCGACTGGAAAAAACACGGTTTATAAATAGATCCACTACGCCATCTTTGTTTACAACAATCAGAGCACAACCTACATTTCCACGAAAGCGTCGATAGCGTCGCACGATTAAAATGGCGGTCCTTACCGTGCACACTGAACCTCGCAAGGCAAAATACAAGCTGTGTGATGATGCATCTGGTACGTTGGAAAACTCGGGGACAAGTTACTGTGTTGTGGAACACCGTTCACACCAAAGGGACGCTACTGCAGGACGCTGCGACGGAGACTCACGCAGGGCGAAGCTGTACATCGGTGTAGCTGTGCTCTTTGTGTCTCTGGCGATCAATATCATAGGCGTAGTGTACTTCTGGAGAGCTGTTCGGCGCGACACTGGTGACGGTCCGCAAGCTGAGGCTCTTGTGTCGGTGTTGCACGATGAGGGCACGGTTTGCACGGACTGCGGATCACTTGGTGTTCAGCCAGGCACTTACAAGTCTGACTTGCACGGGCTTTACGTGCGTCTCGTGACGGGATCATCCTATTTGTGTTGTTTACAAAATGCTGAAGGATTATGGAGACTCGCGTCAGTGGTGAGTAAACACAATCAAGAAAGACTGAACGATTCGGAGTTTGTATTTGAAACAGACATATTGCAAGAATGTAATTGGTATAGTCATATATATTTCTATTTCTATTTATTTGTTTTTGCAAAATAAATTTGAAGCAAGACCAGCAATCGCGTTTTGTTTATCGAATTTGGCTACAATGGCCTGTCAATTTTTTTTTTACATGTGTTGAGGTCTGACATTAATATTGTGTCAATATTGTAAGGTATTGCAAAGTTTCATAAAAGATCGGGGGCACGGGTGGCCTAGTCGTCTAAAGCGCCGCATGTCGCTGTGCAGAGTTGCGTCCCTTGGCCACGCCAGAAACCTGTGATTGTGGTTTCGAATCCTGGTTCGCCCCGATTATGTTTCTAGGTTTGTCAGCACCATACCCGTGCTCGTGAGTTTCACTGAAGTAGTAAACGTCTGAGACCTGCATCACTTCGGGCTTTCCTCCCAAATTAAGCTGACACGTCGTGATATAACTGGAATACTGTTTAAAGCGGCGTTAAACCCAACTTACTCACTCACTAGTGTGGCATCCTTTTCAAATTACCAGATCGTGATGACAAGTTTACGTATCCAGTTATCACATCGATTTCACAATCCAGTGATAATGGGTTTCCAAGATCTGAGAAATATGCACATGTGGTGGAAGCAATTGTTTATTTGTCAGTGAAACTACATATAATTATAGTATAAAGCTATTATTGCCATCGCTCTCTCTATAAACTGGCAGAATACAATTTTTGTTCCTTGTCTTATAATTGATATTTATGATTCAGAAACTATGATACAAATTTGCGTTTGTAGTGAGTCAGTGAATATGGTTTTACCCTGCTTTTAGCATTATTCCAGCAATATCAAGCGGGGGACACCAGAAGTGTGCTTCCTACATTGTACCCATGTCAGGAATCGAACCCGGGTCTTCGGCGTGACGAGCGAACGCTTTAACCACTAGCCTACCCCACCGCCCCTTGCGTTTGTAAAACAGGTAAACGTCTTCTTGCGTCATAGTTACACGTATAAACACACAGACGTCACTTATGACTTTTATTTTTAATATGCATGTAAAAACAATGAGTGTGTATTGATATACATATGTAAATATGTTTAAAATAATTAACTTGGACTTGAACTAGATTTGAAACGTGTGCAGAAACATGGAACACATTTCCGGGATCGGCAAACTGCAACCAATTATTGAGAATATTTATCTGTTTAGTTCACGAACAGGCTGTACAAGCACAAACAACCAGGCACAAGCGAAGCACCAGTAACTGACGAAGGCACTGGAGCCCATCTTTACCTGGACAGCGATGCCCTGAAGTCTGATTGTACGTACGGTTTACATGTCTGAATATCCGTGAATTAGATGATAAACTACCCTGTGTTCAGTTCAGACTAGGCCCGTGAAGATCCGGGATAGACTTGGTCTTCAAAAACCCATGTTGCCGTAAGAGGCGACTATGCTTGTCGTAAGAGGCGACTAACAGGATCGGGTGGTCAGGCTCGCTGACTTGGTTGATGCATGTCATCGTATTCTAATTGCGTGGATTGGTGTTCATGATGTCAATCACTGGATTGTCTGGTCCAGACTCGATTACTTACAGACCGCCGTCATATAGCTGGAATATTGGTAAGTGCGGCGTTAAACAACAAACCAACCAACCAAACAGTTCAGATTATACTCGTTGCCTGTAAATTAGATGCAAAACTGATAGGGGGCTTGAAATTGCCCACCTATCGGGAGTGTAAAATACAGTCCAATTTATAATTAGACTCAGTACAAGTCCCGTTTGTTACCTCTTACGACAATCAAGGGTTGATGAAGACCAATTCTAACCCGTATCTTCACAGGTATTCACCACAAGTAAATCTCGGAAGAGTTCAATATTAATTTCGTGTAACGTTTTAATTCTTCAGATCGAGTACAATCCAAATTTCACATGTCATGTTTATAAGTAGCACATGTTATATTCAATTTCCGTCACTCATTTCATTTGCAGCGCCGTCCTTACAATGGAATCAGGACTACGGCTATGGCTCAGCTTACAAAGGCATCGACATCAAAAGTGATGGACAGAACCTTAACATTACAAAACCTGGCCTTTATCACGTCTACTCCTTCTTCACGTTCAAGACTCACCAACCACGTCAACATCCTGACAACGTCTTACATACCATCAGAAGAGACAACGCCCATCTGCCGAATTTGGGGAGCACTGTTTTTCTCATGGCCAAGAAGACCTTACCGGAAGTCAGCGAGAGGTTCGTCACGAGTTATCTGTCCGCTACAGTCAGACTGAGGCAGGATGATCACGTGTCTGTCACTGTCAGCAACATGTCCTATGTCTACCGATTTCCGCCATCAAATTTCTTTGGCTTGTACTACGTTGGGGAGTGAACTGCCAGCAGCACTTTAGATTATGGTGTCGGGTATTTGTAGATGGGCATCTATGATAGTCCTAATTCTGGGCCGCATCTCACCGACCAATGGAATTACTGACAAGAAGTCGACATTAGCCAACCAGAAGGCAGCTTTCTCTTGCTTTACGGCACTAATTTCAAATTGGCGACTACGCTTCGAAACATATTTTGACAAATTCTCGCTTACAAATTTGAAACCTGAACAAAAGAAAGTTCTAGAATGGCTAATATATGGTCTAGATTGTATAGATTCTGTCGTTAAGCCCGTAACTATCGTTCGGAATACCCCGTTTTAACGTTTTCGAGGCTGCTTGATTAGAAATCACATTCCGACAGTCACTTTCATGATCTGGTAAGCAACGCTCTGATTGGTCGGATGAAAGGTCGTTCTGACGTGACCCCTAATGGGATGTCCTCAGATCTTTGTTTAGCGGTATGGAACCGGTATGTTTATCTCCATTCTGCCATGACTAAATAAAACGCGAACTCTTTGGTGTTAGCAAATAAACTGATTGAAGCGGCATGCGTTGAGGTCAGTGTTTTGAGTGGGTTGTCGAATAACGGAATCGACGACAACAGCTTGTAAGCAAAATGTGGCGCTGTATATGCTCAAGCAGTTTGTTTACACCGAAATACTTCACTCGAACATATGACAGTCATTGAAAGCATATAAGCACGGCAACTTGGTAAGCTAACATGAGGTGGGCATCCCCAAAGAAAACTAAGTCAGCTTTCCAAGACTTTTGTTCTTCACCGCACGTCACCATTATGACGTCATGACGATCATTAAGACGCAAAAGAAATGACGTCACAGTCGTATGTAGAAATGCGCCAAATTCCAAGCCCTCTGTTGTCTCCAAAACGTAAATACATTCTCTTTGTAGTGAGTGAGTGAGTGAGTTGTGTTTAACGCCGCTTTTAACAGTATTCCAGTCATATCACGGCATGTCAGCTTAATGTGGGAGGAAAGCCCCAAGAGATGCAGGTCTTAGACGTTTACCACTCCGGTGAAACCCACGGGCACGGGTATGGTGCTGACAAACCTAGAAACATAATCGGGGCGAACCCGGATTCAAACCCACAATCCTAGGTTTCTGGCGTACCGAAGGGACGCAACTCTGCACAGCGAATTGCGGCGTCCTAGACGACAGGGCCACCCGTGCCCCCACATTCTCTTTGTAGATTTCTATCGTCTGAATGTATTGTCACACATCCTTTGAATATTGGAGTAACCGCAACTGTGAATTTTCTAACCTGTAATTGTAAATATAATTATATAGATATATCTACCGACAATGACTGAAAAAAATACTATTCTATGAATAGTAGCTTCCGCGGTGATGCTGCGGTCAATTCAGTTGTTTCAACCAGAGGGGGTTTATCGTGATTTAAAAGCCTCTGAGTGACCAGTCAGAATCGAGTAATTTCCAAGTTCATGGAGGAACAGACGCTTGTTAGGTCACTGAACAGGCTGTGTCCAATATGTAATTGAGGTTCTGACAACTGCATGTCAGTGAAACAGCTTAAAGCTATTAATCGGAGATTATTTATTCTGGAGTATATCTGAGTTGTCTATTTGAAATAGTCATGTCACTTTATCTACAACTGCTTGTGCAGGACATTTAATCTAGTGTTCACGTTTACCAAGGGTACAGCCGCCAGTGTAGGTAGTGATGTGATGTGTGCAGTAGGTCACGACCATAGGAAGCGTCTTGTGCTAAACTTTGCTAAATTATGTTTTTTTGCACTGACACTTTTTCAAAAGCAGGTGACAAGGCAGCATTGCCATACATACCTAAAGGATTGCAGCTTACTTGTTTAAGGTGGTCTAGTTTTAGAGTGAGGTGAGGTGAAATGGGGTATAACGTCGCGTCCAAGATTATTGCACTTATATTGCGACGTGCATGCACGTGTATGTGTGTGTGTGTGTGTGTGTGTGTGTGTGTGTGGCTGCCTGTACTAGTCCGGACTAATGCCGATTTAAAGTGCTAGCTCACTGAAATACCATGCCGCAGTTTAACATGAATACCCCACTCAGACACAGTATACTGACTCCGAGCCGACCAGTCCTTGTTTTAGCCCCTTAATATCGAGCGCCAGACATAGTAACAACAAGTACCTTCTTTTAACGTCTTTTGGTATGATGAGGTCGGGGAACTTTAAATGTTAGAACTATGACATTGCCTGTTGATGCCATTCAGCTGCATCAGACCATGTGGCTGCACGTGGTACCGTGTCCAGCGCCGAGTTTGTTTGTTTGTTAATTTAACGCTGCACTCAGCAATAGTCCAGCTTCATGACGGCGGTCTGTAAGTAATCGAATCTGGACCGGAAAATCCAGTGATTGGCAGCATGAGCATCGATCCACGCAATTGGGGTCGATGACACCAGCGCCGAGTAACACACCAGGTCCAGTTTATATAGCAAGGTTGTTCGCGGAGATTAGCTGGATTGTGACTGGATTGTGATTGTGTTTCTTGGTCATTGGCTTGGTTACTGGTGGCCTATGACCCGTGTTTTAAAACTGTATATATAATATTGATATGCTCAAATATTGTTCATAACATAGTATGCTCAAATATGTTTCACAATTTGTTTTTAAATAACATTTTACATAAAAAAAACTAAATTGTGAATATATTAACCTGGTCTCGTTGCTATGTGGCTGAAATAATGCCGATGCGACGTTAAATTTTAACTCACTCACTCACTCTTGGTCTTCGGTCCTGCCCTCAATGAAGTACACGTAGCAATCAGTGTCTCCGAGCAGTGAATGTCCGTGGAATAAGATGGTAATGTCACTGTTAACCGTCCAGGGACTCACAGGCAACATGGGTTGTTTTCACTCCTTAGAGCCGAGAATGACAATCGAGCGCCCACTGATTGACTGCCCATAATAATCAATAGCACCTGGAGCATTCACGTGGGGAATGAAATCGACCACATTATAAATGGTCATATTATCAGTAGTAGTAGTATGAGGAGTTGCAGTAAGAGGAATGTTTAGAAAGAAGAGAGTTCTCAATGGGCCAGGAACATAAATTACAAACTCATACTCACATACAAGAAAAATACGCTCACATGGACTATAACTTTTGTTTTTACAATAACACTGCACGGTTTTGGGACTATTGCCACCAAGAATATTATCTGTGTCATCTTGGCCACTTAAACCTGGTGTCATTCCTGTCTGTGACAACTAATATTTATACATGAGAATACTGCCAATAATTGTTCTTAATAAAGTAAAGGTTCATATTTAACAGCAAACATATTTTATAACCTAACATTATAGCGATTAAAATAGCCTTGTTTATGTGGCAAAAGTATCGTTCGTCTTATGTGACATCAGTTGTCTAAACTGAGCAGAAAGTATACTTGTGGTCGTGTTTGGCCGTTGCAATTGTTGTGATTCATGTTGGCACTGTGGTTCTTATATCAATAAAGGCATCTTTTGAAACTTTTTTCCCTGTTATATTCTAAACAACAGTCACTGAAGTAATATTGGCAGTATAAGGTCACCTCTATGGAACATCACAAAATAGACACAATTGATGGATGACAACTTCTTTGTTTACCGTAAAGGGGAGATAATGGTATTATGATCTATACCGAAACGTCGCCTTTACCTAAAATAAAGAAGATGTTATCCATATATTGTGTCTACTTTTTCTACCGCCAACTTCTAAGTACTGCCTATCAAACAATGCTGTGGAACGACTGTTTGATGTCCTACATTCATTTCATCATGGGGCGGTCGGGTAGCCTAGTGGTTAAAGCGTTCGCTCGTCACGCCGAAGACCCGGGTTCGATTCCCGACATGGGTACAATGTGTGAAGCCCATTTCTGGTGTCCCCTGCCGTGATATTGCTGGAATATTGCTAAAAGCGGCGTAAAACCATACTCACTCACTCACTCATTTCATCGTGGGGCCCCCTGCTCTCTGTGATTATGAGGATCAGGTGGTAGTGACTGATTAGACAACATGCTGACCCAGAGGGGTTATATCTGGTATCAGAGATATAGCTGGAAAATAAAATTCATTCGTTTCCAGTGTGATCTTTTCTTTCACCGTCCTCGATTACCGAGGGTATTATCCCTCTTGACCCAAACGCCATCAGGGGCGGTGGGGTAGTCTAGTGGTTAACGCATTCTCTCGTCACGCCGAGAACCTAGGTTCGATTCCCCACATGGGTACAATATGTGAAAATTCAGCAATTTCAGCAATATTCTAGCAATATCACCGCAGGGGATGCCTGGAAATGGGCTTGGCACATTGTATCTAATAGGAAATATCAAACGTAATGATGTCATTGCTATTTTCCAAAACTCGCCAGTATTTTCGAGGAATGAATGCTTGATTTATTGTGTCGGCGTGCACCAGGTGCTAGTGAGATTGTATCAACTGTTTCATTCTTCGGGAATGAAGGAGGTTATCTGGGTCAGGTGAACATGACACTGTTATACATTCGTTGATTTGAGTTTGTTCTTTAACGCTGCACTCAGTAATATTCCACCAGTACATCGTTATAATACATACTAAACGTACTACTGAGATGGCACGTAAGAGCGATATTGAAAGACAGAATTAGATAAGAAAATATTTACATAAACACATGTTCGCCTTTGTACAAATCATCAGTGCAGAAAACAGAGTAAACGTTGCAGATAGTGCATCCGCATAACATTAATGTTATAACAGACTGATACATGATTATTGACATTCATTAACAGTGTCACTGAAGATACTCCCCGTTAAGTAAGAATGAAGTAAACACACACACAGATGTTCTCTTCAAGCCCTCTTTTTGTGATCATATCGTAACATGTATCAAATGACATCACGAGAATGGTTCAAGTGACAAGATTGCCCTCGTGAGACATGACATTCGATCTCCCTCTACACACGAGAACTATCACAAGACATATGACACTCTCTCACTCCCTGACTGACATCTTGGAACGTATCTCGCGATGCTGAACAAAGTGGTGTGTTTTCGCGCCATGTTTAAGGTTCCCCGACCTGTTTTGCGTTACTGTTGTCCTTAATATTTACGACGTGTCCTCGTCCTCGTCCTCGTCCTTTTATTGATCATCACTGGGCATGATATATTACCGCATCAGTTGGGTTTCTTTTCAGGATCAATATAACCGTATTATTTACCAGCAGATGGTTAAATGGACAATCCCTGGTTCAATAGAACAGTTTATAACATTAGTTGTTACATGTTTCTAATTGCAATGTAAAATATGCACCAATGAATGATACATTACAGATTATTATTTTTAGCACTATTGTGCCAAATACATAACGACCAGGACATTGTTGGAGCACTCGATGTTTCTATTGTTCTGAGGGAACGACCATTCGACATTGGGCCTTTTTTCAAATATTATTCACTGGAGATGGTGGACTTTGTTTAAATTAGAAAAAAATTCACATATGACAAAATACTTTTTGTTAGATAACGATCAAGGCCTCATTTCTTCAGCATCCCGAACAAGGCACATTTCCTGCGTCGTGACCGTTGTGATGTTTTAAGTCGGTTAAAATGTCAGTCCCTGTTCATCAGAGCAGTCAAAATAAATGCGACAAAATCCCCTTTCTCGAAAGCAGAGTCCTTTGGATGAATCCGACTATATCACAAGCATTGGGGGGGGGGGGGGGGGGGGGGGGGGGGGGGGGGGGGGGGGGGGGGGGGCGGTCGGGTAGCCTTGTGGTTAAAGCGTTTGCTCGTCACGCCGAAGACCCGGGTTCGAATCCCGACATGGGTACAATGTGTGAAGCCCATTTATGGTGTCCCCCGCCGTGATATTGCTTGAATATTGCTAAAAGCGGAGTAAAACCATACTCACTCACTCACTAGCATTGGTTTTAAATCAGCATCATTGATTACAATATCAATCGCTGGTCTGAAAGGGCTTCATTTACTTACAGGCCGCTGTCATATATTTGGAATACTGTGATCCGAATATAGCTGTGTGTGCCTCAAACAACAAGCAAAAACCAAACCCCGTTCGAAACAAGCAAGTGACAAACTCATTGTACCAGTTACATTCGCCCAAACACTGCAGTGGAGCAGGGGAACATAGGAGCATCCCTTCAAGTGACAGTGCCACTCCTCCGTGCAAGAAACAACATACACGACAGAATGGCGTCTGGTTCCATGTTCATCATATGCTCTTGTGCCCTGCTGATAGCTGGTAAGATACCTTTATTGAAAGCGTATACTATGTTATATGTGTAGGATGAAACATTTCCAAGTACTATTGATGAGTTGTTATATGTGTAGGATGTAACATTTCCAAGTACTTTTGATGAGTTGTTATATGTGTAGGATGGAACATTCCCAAGTACTATTGATGAGTTGTTATATGTACAGGATGAAACATTTCCAAGTACTTTTGATGAGTTGTTATATGTGTAGGATAAAACATTTCCAAGTACTATTGATGAGTTGATATATGTGTAGGATGAAACATTTCCAAGTACTATTGATGAGTTGTTATATGTATAGAATGGAACATTTCCAAGTACTTTTGATGAGTTGTTATATGTGTAGGATGAAACATTCCCAAGTACTATTGATGAGTTGTTATATGTGTAGGATGAAACATTTCCAAGTACTATTGATGAGTTGTTATATGTGTAGGATGAAACATTTCCAAGTACTATTGATGAGTTGTTATATGTCCAGGATGAAACATTTCCAAGTACTATTGATGAGTTGTTATATGTGTAGGATGAAACATTTCCAAGTACTATTGATGAGTTGTTATATGTACAGGATGAAACATTTCCATGTACTATTGATGAGTTGTTATATGTGTAGGATGAAACATTTCCAAGTACTATTGATGAGTTGTTATATGTACAGGATGAAACATTTCCAAGTACTATTGATGAGATTTTATATGTGTAGGATGAAACATTTCCAAGTACTATTGATGAGTTGTTACATGTGTAGGATTGAACATTTCCAAGTACTACTGATGAGTTGTTATATGTGTAGGATGAAACATTCCCAAGTACTTTTGATGAGTTGTTATATGTGTAGGATGAAACATTTCCAAGTACTATTGATGAGTTGTTATATGTGTAGGATGGAACATTTCCAAGTACTATTGATGAGTTGTTATATGTACAGGATGGAACATTTCCAAGTACTATTGATGAGTTGTTATTTGTGTAGGATGAAACATTTCCAAGTACTATTGATGAGTTGTTATATGTATAGAATGGAACATTTCCAAGTACTACTGATGAGATGTTATATATGTAGGATGAAACATTCCCAAGTACTATTGATGAGTTCTTATATGTGTAGGATGAAACATTCCCTAGTACTATTGATGAGTTGTTATATGTACAGGATGAAACATTTCCAAGTACTATTGATGAGTTGTTATATGTGTAGGATGAAACATTTCCAAGTACTATTGATGAGTTGTTATATGTACAGGATGAAACATTTCCAAGTACTATTGATGAGTTGTTATATGTACAGGATGAAACATTTCCAAGTACTATTGATGAGTTGTTATATGTGTAGGATGTAACATTTCCAAGTACTTTTGATGAGTTGTTATATGTGTAGGATGAAACATTCCCAAGTACTATTGATGAGTTGTTACATGTACAGGATGAAACATTTCCAAGTACTATTGATGAGTTGTTATATGTGTAGGATGAAACATTTCCAAGTAATATTGATGAGTTGTTATATGTACAGGATGAAACATTTCCAAGTACTATTGATGAGTTGTTATATGTGTAGGATGAAACATTCCCAAGTACTATTGATGAGTTGTTATATGTGTAGGATGTAACATTTCCAAGTACTTTTGATGAGTTGTTATATGTGTAGGATGGAACATTCCCAAGTACTATTGATGAGTTGTTATATGTACAGGATGAAACATTTCCAAGTACTTTTGATGAGTTGTTATATGTGTAGGATAAAACATTTCCAAGTACTATTGATGAGTTGTTATATGTGTAGGATGGAACATTTCCAAGTACTATTGATGAGTTGTTATATGTGTAGGATGAAACATTTCCAAGTACTATTGATGAGTTGTTATATGTATAGAATGGAACATTTCCAAGTACTACTGATGAGATGTTATATGTGTAGGATGAAACATTCCCAAGTACTATTGATGAGTTCTTATATGTGTAGGATGAAACATTCCCAAGTACTATTGATGAGTTGTTATATGTACAGGATGAAACATTTCCATGTACTATTGATGAGTTGTTATATGTGTAGGATGAAACATTTCCAAGTACTATTGATGAGTTGTTATATGTGTAGGATGTAACATTTCCAAGTACTATTGATGAGTTGTTATATGTGTAGGATGAAACATTTCCAAGTACTATTGATGAGTTGTTATATGTACAGGATGAAACATTTCCAAGTACTATTGATGAGTTGTTATATGTGTAGGATGAAACATTTCCGAATACTATTGATGAGTTGTTATATGTGTAGGATGAAACATTTCTAAGTACTATTGATGAGTTGTTATATGTGTAGGATGGAGCATTTCCAAGTACTATTGATGAGTTGTTATATGTAGAGGATGGAACATTTCCAAGTACTATTGATGAGTTTTTATATGTGTAGGATGAAACATTTCCAAGTACTATTGATGAGTTGTTACATGTGTAGGATTGAACATTTCCAAGTACTACTGATGAGTTGTTATATGTGTAGGATGGAACATTCCCAAGTACTATTGATGAGTTGTTATATGTGTAGGATGAAACATTTCCAAGTACTATTGATGAGTTGTTATATGTGTAGGATGGAACATTTCCAAGTACTATTGATGAGTTGTTATATGTACAGGATGGAACATTTCCAAGTGCTATTGATGAGTTGTTATATGTGTAGGATGAAACATTTCCAAGTACTATTGATGAGTTGTTATATGTTGGATGGAACATTTCCAAGTACTATATATTGATGAGTTGTTATATGTGTAGGATGAAACATTCCCATGTACTATATATTGATGAATTGTTATATGTGTAGGATGGAACATTTCCAAGTACTATATATTGATGAGTTGTTATATGTGTAGGATGAAACATTCCAAGTACTATATATTGATGAGTTGTTATATGTGCAGGATGAAACATTTCCAAGTACTATATATTGATGAGTTGTTATATGTGTAGGATGAAACATTTCCAAGTACTATTGATGAGTTGTTATATGTGTAGGATGAAACATTGCCAAGTACTATTGATGAGTTGTTATATGTGTAGGATGAAACATTTCCAAGTACTATATATTAATGAGTTGTTCTATGTGTAGGATGAAACATTTCCAAGTACTATATATTGATGAGTTGTTATAGGTGTAGGATGAAACATTTCCAAGTACTATATATTGATGAGTTGTTATAGGTGTAGGATGAAACATTTCCAAGTACTACTGATGAGTTGTTATATGTGTAGGATGAAACATTTCCAAGTACTATTGATGAGTTCTTATATGTAGAGGATGGAACATTTCCAAGTACTATTTATGAGTTCTTATATGTGTAGGATGAAAATTTCCAAGTACTATTGATGAGTTGTTATATGTGTAGGATGGAACGTTTCCAAGTACTATATATTGATGAGTTGTTATATGTGTAGGATGAAACATTTCCAAGTACTATTGATGAGTTGTTATATGTGTAGGATGAAACATTGCCAAGTACTATATATTGATGAGTTGTTATATGTGTAGGATGAAACATTTCCAAGTACTATATATTAATGAGTTGTTCTATGTGTAGGATGAAACATTTCCAAGTACTATATATTGATGAGTTGTTATAGGTGTAGGATGAAACATTTCCAAGTACTATATATTGATGAGTTGTTATAGGTGTAGGATGAAACATTTCCAAGTACTACTGATGAGTTGTTATATGTGTAGGATGAAACATTTCCAAGTACTATTGATGAGTTCTTATATGTAGAGGATGGAACATTTCCAAGTACTATTTATGAGTTCTTATATGTGTAGGATGAAAATTTCCAAGTACTATTGATGAGTTGTTATATGTGTAGGATGGAACGTTTCCAAGTACTATATATTGATGAGTTGTTATATGTGTAGGATGAAACATTTCCAAGTACTATTGATGAGTTGTTATATGTGTAGGATGAAACATCCCCAAGTACTATATATTGATGAGTTGTTATATGTGTAGGATGAAACATTTCCAAGTACTATATATTAATGAGTTGTTCTATGTGTAGGATGAAACATTTCCAAGTACTATATATTGATGAGTTGTTATAGGTGTAGGATGAAAGATTTCCAAGTACTATATATTGATGAGTTGTTATAGGTGTAGGATGAAACATTTCCAAGTACTACTGATGAGTTGTTATATGTGTAGGATGAAACATTTCCAAGTACTATTGATTAGTTGTTATATGTGTAGGATAAAACGTTCCCAAGTACTATTGATGAGTTGTTATAGGTGTAGGATGAAACATTCCCCAGTACTATTGATGAGTTGTTATATGTGTAGGATAAAACGTTCCCAAGTACTATTGATGAGTTGTTATAGGTGTAGGATGAAACGTTCCCAAGTACTATTTATGAGAGTTAGAACCATCATCCGAGGGCCGTCAGCCCCGACGTATATCCCGAGGATCGGTTTTTTTAATCGCATGCAACCTTTAGAGGAAGTGTTTTGTTTTACTTATAAACTGAAATGAAATCTTAAGCAACAATTGCATCTTTCAAACACTCTTTCCATGAACCTTAGGACACGGACGTAAAATATCACTTGCTGGCAAATGTGTACTTGAAAACGAGATTCTTCAAACATATTGGGCCCGTGAAGATCCTGGGTAGAATAAGTCTTCAGCAACCCATGCTTGCCGTAAAAAGTGACTATGCTTGTCGTTAGAGGCAACTAACGGGATCGGGTGGTCAGACTCGCTGACAAATCAATCATATTGTGGTTAATCAGGATATGGTTCGATAACTAGACTACAGATACACGGGTTGTTGGGAGCCATGGAAATTGTGCACAACGTCTATGAGGGATTATCTATCTTGAAAACAAGCAATATTCTCTCAGGCGAGTGAGTGAGTGAGTATGATTTCACGCCCCTTTTAGCAATATTCCAGCAATATCACGCCGGGGGACACCATATATGGTTTTCACACATTGTACCCATGTCGGGAATCGAACCCGGGCCTCCGGCGTGACGAGCGAACGTTTTAACCACTAGGTTACCCGACCGCTCCTCTCTCAGGCGAAAGAAACTTTGCAGCGATGTACATTGTCGTAGATAAGTATTCATTAGAAATTAATTAATTCGACTTGATTGTGATTTTGTACACTATTAACATATAATGTAGATATTGTCGGGATAATGTTTGTTCACTTGACTGAAATATTTTACCAAATATATATATTACAGTGGTGTATGCTACACTTGAGGCCAATGGCAACCCCGACAGCGAGGCGGCTAAGGAGATTATTAGAGAGAAACGAGGGCTAAGAGGGAACCGTCACCATCGCCACAGGGGACACAGAGGAGGTGAGGATGACGAAGGCGGAGATGGAGATGACAACGTTCAGAATGGTAGGGGAAGACGTCCCGGGCGCAGGGGCAGGCCTGGACGAGGTCGTCGACCTGATGGGAGACCTGGAAGGAGAGGTCAACGTCGTAGGGTAGGAAGTGCTACAGATTTATCGGACATGCCTCAAAGAGCACAGCGATTCATCACAGCGTTGGTTGGTGCGCAGAACAGTTTCACAGTCAACCTCCACAGGGAAATAGGCCAACCTGTTACAGAGGTTGTGTACTCTCCGTTTAGCATCCATCAAGCGTTGACCATGACCTACATGGGGGCTAATGGTGATACTGCATATGAAATGAAGAGAACACTCTCTTTACAGGGACTAGGACGACGTACAGCTCGGGCAGCGAAGAAACTGAACAAAGTCATCAGACACTCTGGCAATGCTACGCTAAAGACGGCGAATGGTATATATGTGAAAGCAGGATTGAACATTGTAGATGATTTCTCAGATAGACTGGATGTATTCTACCAAGCTAATATCTCCTTGTTTGACTGGGAACACCCAGATGGCCCAGAAGGTCCCATTAATGAATGGGTCTCTGCACAGACGAACAATCTCATCCCAGACCTACTGGCCCCTGACACCATCACAGATTTGACAGCTCTGATTCTTGTCAACGCAATCTACTTCAAGGCAACGTGGAAGACACCCTTTACACCACACCTCACAACTCAGCAGATGTTCAGAAAGTCACGTACTGAGCAGGTGCCCGTTCAGATGATGCAAGTAGAAGGGATGTTCAAGGTAGGTACTGTCCCTGGTCAGGCTGCGAGAATATTAGAGTTACCATACGAAGATGACCGCTTCAGTATGCTCGTGTTGCTTCCTGATGACGTCGACAATCTACCCACATTGGAGAACAGTCTGTCGACAGATATTCTCACCAGCAGGCTGGACACAGTCGTAGCCTCAACCATAAAGGTATTTCTTCCCAGATTCAAACTGGAAACATCAGTGTCGGTAAAAGAATCTTTACAAAACATGGGGATGACCAAGCCATTCATGGAAGGGACAGCAGACTTCACCGGCATCGTCAGCACTGGCCAACTTTACATCTCTGATGTCATTCACAAAGCTGTTGTTGACGTCAACGAAATAGGCAGTGAGGCGGCAGGAGCCACGGCAGTTATTATTAGTAAGTATTTAATGAAATAAGAGCGACAAACCCACGTGTAAATGGTCACACAAATTTAAAAGCAGAGTCCATTTTACGACTCTGTTTAAAATATAAGTATGTGCTGATTATATAATTTAGTTGCCTTTGCATTTGTTTATGATGATACCATCGGTCGAACGAACTCTTGGCATCATTACTATCGAAGAGTGTTTCAAAATGACCTTAATTCGGTGAAAATCATCCCAGCTTATCCTGATGTTTCTTAATCTTGTGAACTGTATAATAGGCTTCAGCATAGCTTTACCCTGTTTCCACCTCATTCAGATTGTACGGTCCCAGTACGTCAGTGCTTTACGAGGCATTGTTGTAATGCAATATTCACAATTTAACTCTTGTCCAGGTTTAACTATATTCCCACACCATCATTTTTGGACGTTCGGCTTGAAACTATATGTATGTTCACTACTCAATTGGTGAAGGCGTCACAAATGGCACTAAACACAACTATGATACCCGTATCTAGAACAATGGAAAAATAATGGGTAAATACTTTCTTTTGCTCAAATGTTCAGTGTATGGTGTATGGTGTATGGTGTATGGTGTATGGTGTATGGATTTTGTTGGAGACAGAATATATTTCATGAACTGTCTTAAGACATGCTTTTCATTTCAGTGACATGTCGTGCCGAAAGCATCAGTTAGAAAGTCTACCATTTGTTTTTATTATGTACTCTAGATTTCGATTCCGTCAGTCTCCATCCACCACCCGAGATTCGCTGTGATCATCCGTTCCTGTTCATCATCAGAGACAACGTCTCCAAAGCCAACCTCTTCATCGGCAAGTTCTCCGGTGGAGCTTAGGCATGCAATATTCAATGTCTCCTGAACTGATGTTGAACGACTCATTAGACAGGCCTATCAAAGAAACCAGCAGAGAGCTATCAGACTCTGGAATGTGTACACACACATGAAAACATTAACATTTTCAACGGTACCAAAACAGTAAATAATTCCATTAAAAAGGTACCGGGTTTTAATCATGATGTTTTTTTTTATTGAGATTGTGTCTTGTGTGTAATTTAAGTAGACACTTCTATTTGATGGGTGTACATATTCCACAGTTTGGTTTCTCCCTGCTGTTTTCTTTGGCAGACCTCTTCGAATCACACTTCAACTGGGGAAGTACAGACAGTCCAATTCGAAGATGTGTCGTACATCAGACTACCTATTGAAAGTTACATTTTTTGTTTTACTTGAACTCTTGAGGTTACAAATTAAAAATATCTGAATATATACTCTTCAAAAAAAGAAACGCAAAGCCAGATGTGTGTGAGGTAGGACAACACATTTGTACGAGGAACCGTACAAGGTATTGAGCCAAAATGTTGTGGAGAGAACACTTGGTGATTGTAGTCATCTCTGTAATCGGTGCATAGGAAAAGTCCAAGGTGAAGGCCAGCTACCATCAATAACGCGTAATTCCCCTGCCTGCAAGCAGCCTATGATGTGGTTTCTTTGCACTTCTGTTAATCTCGGGATGTTGTTTGAACCGCCACTGTTCGATTGACGCAGAAGCCAGGCAATCACAAACCCTGCACTTTAATCCCTTTCATAATGCCGATGCACGTGCAGTACGTGTAGCTCCATGGCCCTTTTGTTGATGCACTGGGTGCGTTTTTCCGAATCGTACGTGTTTCCCGACTAACGATCAATTTGATCCGGGAAATTTGCCACTGATACTATAACACATTAAACTGCTTCATTTCGCACCTCTTGGTCAGCTAATTTGGCTTTTATGGCCAACAATATCCGTATTGCGTTTCTCTTTTTAAGAGTATATATGTTCTTGAAGTTGTGCCTTATATGTATGTATCCCAATTTAGTAGATCGATGGCCACGTTCTCAATCACTGGGAACAATGGTCCAGACTCGATTATTTATAGTTGGATTATTGCTAAGTGTGGCGTCAAACAACAAACAAATATTACACGTCCACCTCAAAATTGACGCAAGCTTCGCTGAAACGATCTCCTGGACAGCGATAGGCCCTTGCTGGAACAAACTAGACGTACCTGACGGTTATGTGGAGAGCAAAACTGGGCATATCACTGGGTGTTGTGCTCTCTTCAGATGTTGCCTACAGTTCTTCGTCTAAATCGCCTGAAGCCAGCAATTGCCTGTGCTGTTAATGTGGTAGTTTTGTATTGCTTCCGCAGATGAACCAACCGAATATGCTTGTCTTGTTCATGATGAGGTGGTGTCACATGTGGACGAAAGGTCCGTGGCAAGTCATGAGTGTTGCTGAAAATAACGTATTGTGTCACATTATATTTTACATAAAGGGGATACTGTCATATAGAGGTGAGGTGAAACTTGGTTTAACGTCGCGTTCAAGTTTATTGCACTTGCGACGTGCATGCACGTGTGTGTGTGTGGCTCCTTGTACTTCATAATTCCATACCTCTGTGAATATTGAACCATGCCTCAGTGAACAATAAAATAATTATACACGATATGACGGGTATCCATTCATTTCGTCCATATCGTTTTTTAGACAGCAAGGGGACACATATGCAAATGTAGACTAAAGACCCGTGAAATTCCGGAGTAAATCGGTCTTCAGCAACCCATGCTTGCCGTAAAGGGAAACTTTGCTTGTCGTAAGAGGCGACTAACGGATCGGGTGGTCAGGCTTGCTGACTTGGTTGATGCATGTTATTGTATCACAATTGCGCACGTGGGTGCCGTGAAGATCCGGGAAAGAATAGGTCTTCAGCAACCCAAGCTTGCCGTAAAGGGCAACTATCCTTGTCGTAAGAGGCGACTAACGGATCGGGTGATCAGGCTTGCTGACTTGGTTGATGCATGTCATTGTATCCCAATTGCGCACGTTGGTGCCTTGAAGATCCGGGATAGAATAGGTCTTCAGCAACCCATGCTTGCCGTAAAAGGCGACTATGCTTGTCGTAAAGGGCGACTAACGGATCGGGTGGTCAGGCTCGTTGACTTTGTTGATGCATGTCATCGTATCCCAAATGAGTGGATCGATGCTCATGATGTTAGTAACTGGATTGTCTGGTCGAGACACGACTATATACAGACCCCCGTCAAATAGCTGGAATATTGCTGAATGCGGCGTTAAACACCAAACAATCAATCAAAACATGTATCTTAAACCTACGGGTAACATGTGATGTAGTCCCATACTGCATTGTCTCGAGGAGACATTTTGGGACATCTCTATTAAACGGCAACACGAAAGGACGTCATAAACCGAAAACACGGTCTCAAATGTTATACTGTCTGTGCCAATTTTGTTGTTGTTAAATATAACGTTGTATTCATGAACGAACTGTATGTATCAACTTGGTCTCGCCGTCACTTTATGGCTGAAATAATGCCAATGCGACGTTAAATTTAACCCACTCACTTACTGTTGTGTAGAGGTAGAGCGTCCGCCCAGATAGCAGAACGTCCGGGGTTCGATACCCAGCCGCGTCATACCAATTGACGTTGAAAGATGGTACTTGTTGTTACTCGCCTGGCGCTCGGAATTATTGGGCTCAAAAAAGGCCTGGTCAGCACGGAGTCAGTATACTGTGTAAATGTGCAATAACCTTGGCGCAAGGTTAAACCCCATTTCAAACACCGATTTGGGGGGGATGCCGTTTTGGTTTAATTTACTACTCGTGTGACTCCACCGTATCACGGCTTTGGTGTATGAGGTGTGTCGGGCTGTAGTTTTAGGATTGTGACAACATGCTCGGTTATTTGGTCAGTTGCGTGTTTCAAAAGATAAAATCTATTCTAAGTAATTTGTACATATATACATATAATTGCAGTTTACCGTAACAGTGGGGATATTGGATTGAGTGAATTAAGAACATTGGATAAGAATGGAGAGAATGAGAGAGGAAGAGAAAGAAGAAGAAGAAGAAGAAGAAGAAGAAGAAGAAGAAGAAATCTAAGTATGCAGCTACCTCCAGACATTCCTTGACAACCATTAAATGTTAAAAACTAAAACGTGTGAAGCCCATTTCTGGTGTTCCGGGCCGTGATATTGCTGGAATATTGCTGACAGCGGCGTAAAACCATACTCACCCACTCACTCACTCCTTGACAACCATTAAATGTTACAATCTAAAACTACCATTAAACGAAAGAGTGAAAAGGAATCATGAATATATTTGAACTGATGCTTGCTCATGTAAATTTATCTGTTAAGCCCATGCCTACTGCATTAAAAACTTGTGTTTTCAGAGCGATTGAGCAATTTGGTGTCCACCAACACAAGATAAGAGCCACGAGTGAGTGTGTGAGTGGGTATGGTTTTACACCTCCTTTTGCAATATTCCATCAATATCAAGACTGTCACGCCCGGGCCTTCGGCGGGAGGAGCGAATTCTTTAACCAATTTGATACCCAACTTACAGTTAAGAAACAAGTAACAGAAATAATACGTTTAAACATTAGGTTTGTCTTCCTTTGCACTCAATTGCATTGATATTTTAAATATCTCAAGATATACAGAAGCAGAATTTGTTACGTCACTGTAGCACATCTCGAAATGAAGTCAACAGTTAAAAATGTCTATAAAAACATCCACTTCTCCTCAGGGGCTGACAATTTGATATTGGGCAATGGAAACGGCCTGAGATTTTGTAATCAAAACTTCGAGTCTAAATATAAATAGTTTTAAGAACACCTTGCAGCAATGTCATCATTTTTACAGACAAGTTCTTTATATTTCAGCAGTCTGAGGCATAACTGTTTTTTCTCAAGCATTTTCTGGAATAATAGTTTTTGGTCAGATAGAATGTCTTAGTATTGGCAGCATACATACGGAGAAAAAATAAACTGTTATGGACCAAGCAATACCATTTCAACCAAATGCAGTAATGTATTAAATTAATGTAATATGTCATATTGTAAAACACTCAAACACACTGCTCAATTCACACAAGGTTTCAACTATATATGAGCCTAATACTCCTTACTAATGTGTTGACCTTCCATAGTTAGGTGCTTTTCTAAAACTAAAACTTCTATGTCCTCAGTTACATGTCCTTAGTTACATATGTCCTTAGTTATTGTCCACGGCAATGAAGTTGTACGCGCCATCGTGATGCCTAGAAGAAAAGAAAATGTGCCATTTCCTATTATGTATCACATGCCATTTCATTGCGGTTGAGACCGCATCCGTGGTCTAGTGGTAGAGCGTCCGCCCGGAGAGCGGAAGGTCCGGGGTTCGATCCCCGACCGCGTCATACCACGTTTAAGACGTTCAAAGATGGTACCTGTCTGGCGCTCGGCATTAAGAGGCTAAAACAAGGACGGCTCGGAGTCAGTATACTGTGTCTGAGTTGGGTATTCATGTTAAACTGCGGCATGGTATCTCAGTGAGCTAGCACTATAAATCGGCATCAGTCCGGACTAGTACAAGCAGCCACACAAACACACACACTTACATGCACGTCGCTATATAAGTGCAATAATCTTGGACGCGACGTTAAACCCCTTTTCACCTCACCTCACCTCATTGCGGTTGATTAAATATGTTTCTTAAAAATGTGTTCACAAGATAAACTAAATAGAATTTATATCAAATGTCACTATTCTAAATATCACCAAAGAACAGAACATGAATGTTGCGAGGCACATGGACATTCATGTGGGAACAAGATGTTAAATTTTAGTTTCAATTACAAGGTAAAGTTTGAGTTGAAAATGTTTGAGGACGATGGACGACGGAAAATGAGACAAAGGCACTTTCAGTAAGGTCACCAAGAACTGCGTTCAGAGAAATTGAATAGAAAATATGTTGACTATTAACAGTTCTTGCTAATTTCTTACTTGATACGGCTGATGAAACAATAACATCCACTGGTCACACAACCTAATCATTCGTTTCCTTGAATAATGGAATAACAGGACACAGGACCTCAATAGACTTTTTATTACATCAGATTTTGTGACACTTTCTTGAATGTCGCCACAGCTATGTAGTTAACCCTGAAAGGAAACAAGTTTGGATGATATGTATTTCTGATATCACATCAATATACATTTGCAGGACAGCTTTGCGTGTGGCCTCATTTACATGATTCAAATGTTTGTACAAAGAACAATATAAGTGACGGGTTGTTTACAATTCCTACCTTTGGAGAGTTTTCCACGAACCTCAACTTCGCAGACTGTGAGAATTTCTTTGTTTGGTGGTATGTACTGCAACAACACAAATCGACCCGTTGTCGAAGGTTTGCAGGTCAGAACATCAGGTCTTGATAATTGTCCTTTCTTTTGTGCACATGTCATCGGCTGAGAACTTTTGTTCTCCATGGGGTTTTCTTTAGAAACTAGGATTTCCAGGTCACGGAATCTGGAAGCTGATATAAAAACACAATGTTATATCATTATCAATATCAGGAACTAATACATAAAGGTCAAAACAAGATCAGGGGCGGTCGGGTACCCTTGTGGTTAACGCGTTCACTCGTCACGCCGAAGACCCGGGTTCGATTCCCGACATGGGTACAATGTGTGAAGGCCATTTCTGGTGTCCCCCGCCGTGATATTGCTTGAATATTGCTAAAGGTGACGTGAAACCATACTCACTCACTCACTCACTGAAAACAAGATCAAAGTTGATTATTGCACGAAAAGAAACGAAACGTGTGTTGCAGGCGACTACTAATTGATAATTAATAGGCTTTCGAATAATAGCAGTTCTGGTGGAAATATTGAAAATCAGATTTAAACCACTTGATTTATTCTGCATGTAACGTTGATAAATAGATGTTTATTTCAAGAACATACCGTAACCGTCCGTCCGTCTGTAAAGGGTGACGTTATAGATATCATAGATATCCTGCAAGTCAACCATCCACCAAGGTCTCGAGCGGAGGTAAAACATTGATCTCTTATGCGTATGCCGTGCTTGTCACCATCAACCACATGGTTAGGATTGGAATACTGGTCCAAGTCTCTGCTTCCGTATGCTGGTTTCCTCAAAGCCAGATTGCTAACGTCTTGCTGACAAAATAATCATGAATAAATAATTAGAATGGAGTTTTCGAAAATGCCAATGCTGAGGCATGACATCTTACAAAAACAAAGCTAACATGCAAGTTGTTTTAGTTTGAACGAGTGGGTTTTGCTTCACGTTGCTGTCGACATTATTCAGTGTTACATTGGGTATCAGTTTGACTTGGGTTGTACGTGATGCATGGTATATGCCTGCGACAATTACATCAGTGGTGAAACCCATGATCAGCCATACGTTGCCGATAAACCGGGAACACAATCAAGCCGAGTATGGAATCCAACCTAATGGTCTGCGGTGCGCCTATAATCGCAGACCCGTGAAGATCCGGGATAGAATATGTCTTCAGCAACCAATGCTTGCTGTAAAAGGCGACTTTGCTTGTCGTAAGAGGCGACTAACGGGATTGGGTGGTCAGGCTCGCTGACTTGGTTGAAGCATGTCATCGATCCCAATTGTGTGGATCGTGCTCATGATATTAATTACTGGACTGTCTGGTTCAGACTCGATTATATACAGACCGCCGTCATATAGCTGGAACCAACCAACCAACCTAAATTCACAAGGTAACTGCCTCCCCTGATATCTACACCCCCTCCCCACCCACACACCCCGCACTTACACACAACCCCAAACACACACTCAAAGATACAAGAAATGTTTTCGTGCAGAGCAATCAGCTTCAGCAAACGAAATTTTACCTATTTTCAGAGCCTTCATGGCTCTGTCAACCTTAGAGGAGATGTCTTGAAGTTTTGTCTCGGTTTCTTTCTGTTGCAACCCAAAGGACGTCAGCTCTGACTTCATCTCTGAGACTGAAGGGGAATATATGCTATGAGTTTTGTGCACCACGTTTTAATGTGAAACATAATGATGGTTCTGCCCTGCTATGTTCAGTAAAGTTATTACGTATTTTAGAATTAAGCCTGTCAAAACAATACGCCATAGCATTGAGTCGTTGACAACTGAACATTTTTTTTGACATAGGGCCCAAACATTTGTAGATATAAACTTTAATGCATATACAGTTGACATATTCCAGAATGAAAGATGGGACATGTTTCTACACATAAAGAACAGAGAAGAATGTAAACAGCATTTAGAAGAAAAAAACACATGCATATTGTTATTTTTAAAAATAAATGTCATTTATTCTTTTTGCAGAACTTATGGAGATATGAAAAATCTCATCTTTCTTTTGACATGAAATATATCAACACGAGTTGATAAAAAATTGTAATCGATTGGTGTTGATAAATTTCATATCAAAAGAAACATGTCAGATCATCCACAAATCATTCTTCAAACTTTTTAATTTGTAAACTAAAACAACCAGTGTGCAGCTAAACAACTTCAGGTGCAGAGAGATCAGTGATGTCATTTAATTGTGACAAAATGGTAGCTTACGTCACAACAGTCTCAAAACAGTGTGATGTAATTTCATTGTAGCAATATCAACGTTTTGGGGACATTGAGTTCGAAAGTTGTTGGTTGTTGGTTTGTTGTTTAACGCCGCACTCAGCAATATTCCAGCTATATGACGGCGGTCTGTAAATAATCGAGCCTGGACAAGACAATCCAGTGATTGATATCATTAGCATCGATCCACGCAATTGGGATCGATGACATGCATCAACCAAGTCAGCGAGCCTGACCACCCGATCCCGTTAGTCGCCTTTTACGACAAGCATAGTCGCCTTTTACGGCAACCATGGGTTGCTGAAGACATATTCTACCCCGGATCTTCACGGGTCGAGTTCGAAAGTGGACGGATTACACTCCTAAACACATTTCACAGTTACAAAAATAGGCGAAGTAAGAAACATTGGCATAATATGGTCGACAAAAAAAGGACGACTGAATAGGTATTTTGTGATCTGTAGTTCAGTTATAAGATTGCGTGATCAACATCCGTACCTGCTTTTCCTCCACCATTTCCTTCCATGTGATGTATTTTCTCCATGAGCTTGTCGACTGTTTTTTGTACCGCCTCCACTTTACCTCACATAGCAATGATATAAAAACAACTGTTAATATGATCTGCATTGAACAGCCAAAAAGTGTAAAAGTGACACAAACACTGAATCAACGTTAGTTTAATCTTTGTGGTTCAAAACATTAAACAAATTCAGGATTAACATTTATCCATTTTTCTGTGCATCTCACTGAATGATACATGAGGGGACCAGAGAATTGTAAATGGCAAGGAAACATTAAGTTCTGAGAAATGATTCCTGTAAAAGCAAAACAAAATGTAAAAAAATGTAATAGGGACAGGGTGGCTAATTCGTCTAAGATGCCGGATTAACTTGATTTGTTTGTTTGTTTGTTCTTTAACGCCGCTGTCAGCAATATTACAGCTCTATGACGCCGGTCTGTAAATAATCAAGGAAATAATCAGACAATCCAGTGATTGATATCATGAGCATTGATCCACTCAATCGGGATACGATGACATGTATCAACCAAGTCAGCGAGCCTAACCATCCGATCCCCTTAGTCGCCTCTTACGACAAGCATAGTCGCCTTTTATGGCAAGCATGGGTTGCCGATGACCTTTTCTATCCCGGATCTTCACGGGTCGATTGACTTATGAAGAGATATGGCATTTAAGGAACCTATTGTCATAAATTCCAGGATTTGACCTGATCATCATCCTTTGATTGTCAGTACTATACCATTGCTCGTGGATATTACAAAAAACGAAATATTTAAGCATTCCTAGTATAATAATGGCAATGTTTTCATATTGCTGACATATTTTACTGTTCAAAGTGGCGTCAACCACAAGTAATTCATCTGCTCCGACTTCGAATTCGAATACACGTGGCTCGGCCACGTTATGCATACAGACAAAAACGCAATGTGATGTGAATAGATATATCAACGTCTTGAATGGCTGGTATTGCATTCTAAATTAAGGGCATAAACATAATAATCTAAACCTTGATATTTGACATTGGTCACTGAAATCGAACATTCCGCCTACTATAAATATTAAAATGAACTGATGCAACACTACCAATCACTGTCGGGATGACAAATGAGCCAGCCTGTTTTAATCACTGAATCGCAATCAGATAGTTTTTCTGTATGTTCGTTATCACGGTTTTCCAGGTCGATGTAAACGGGTTCCAACGTTATTTACGTGTATTGAAAACAAATCGAATATATATTTTGGACACTTATTTGGTCCAGTGAATGATTTGACACCCAAGAAACTTCAGGTGAACCCTCAGCGAACGTCAACCGCCACATCTAAGTGAATGATGTGTGGGTTCAGGAGCCAATAAGATGCCAGGTTTATGAAACGATTTAGCTCCAATTCTTTACCACCGCGATTCGGAAATGTCGTTAAAGAGATAAGGTTCACACTGAACATAACTATTCCTTCGATCATGGTACTCTTTTTTGGGTGTAGGTGCCATGGAGCTCACAAATGTGTACAATATAACCACAACAACATAATGTCGCGGACTTTAGCTTCGTTTTTGAGAAATATAATATGCTATTCTGGTCTTGTCTTCGTTGCGAGAATTTGGAAGCCTCGACGCTGATTACGTGTGTACCTTCCTCTCCCTTGGTACCGGATTTAATACTTTGCATCTGCTCAAGGAGCTCGTCAAACTTCTCATCAGTTTCTTCTTGTCGGGATTTCACAGAAGCAAGGTCTGACTTGACCTCGGAAACTGGAAACACAGATTCCGTGCAGCTTGTCATGTTATCCATAACCGGACATATTATTCAATGCTAAATTGAACAGATGTGTTACCCGATAGTTGAAATGTCGGCAACCAAGTCAGCGAGCCTGACCGCCCGATCCAGTTAGTCGCCTCTTAGACAAGCATAGTCGGCCTACTAAGGACACTTAATATGGTAAGGTGTTATTGCAACAAATGGGGCTCAGACGTTAGCCTAGAGAGGTCATGCATTGTTTTTAAATATGTTGGATACCTAGAGAGGTTATGCATTGTTTTTAAATATGGCGGAAAAGGTGGTGGGTGGTTTGTTGATTAACGCCGCACTCAGCAATATTCCAGCTATATGACGGCGGTCTGTAAATAATCGAGTATGGACCAGACAATCCAGTGATTAATATCATGAACATCAATCCACGCAATTGGGATTGATGACATGCATCAACCAAGTCAGCGAGTCTGACCATCCGATCCCGTTAGTCGCCTTTTACGACAAGCATAGTCACCTTTTACGGCAAGCATTGGTTTGTTTAAGACCTATTCTACCCCGGAATCTTCACTGGTCCCTTAGAAAAGGTACAGACAAATGGAATTATAATGGTTAATATATGAAAGTAGTATTTCACTATACAATATTGAAAAATTGCCTTGATATTCAGATGATGGCCACAAGCGTGCCAGCACACAAAGGGGCACATAAAGTACGTGATCTGAACTACCAGTTGCGTCAGTGGCTGAGTGGGTTAGATCGCTGACTTTGTGTGCAGGCAATTTTTGGATATATGTGATGCAACGGGACACACAGGTTAAAGTGGAGCTCGTCTTTAATGAACTAATTCTTAAACAACAACTAATTCTTAAATGAAACTTCTACAGAGGAATTAGTTTAATATTTATTGCTCTACAGGAGCTGTGGGGTGTTGTGCCACAAAAAAAAAGCCAAAATTAGGTAATATATATTTAAAATTGCAGATTACTCAGATCATACATGTATAGACGAGTAACAACGTTTGGTGTCATTGCCTTACAATTCTGAAATGTTTCAATAAGCATTCTCGGTCAATGGGATGGGTCCGATATGCATCCACTGTCTTCACATGTTCACGTGACTGACACATAACACAACACAACACAACTTTTCGATATTCGGAACACTTGTTTAGCGAGTGAGTCGCTTCAGCAAAATCTTACCCATAAAGCTCCAAGACAAATATATTTTAAAAAATATGTTAATTCGTTTTGAGATGAGTACAAGCAGCTACACACAGAGAAACACGACATGGTAACGCTATAAAACCGGCATTAGTCCAGTGTAGTACAAGCAGCTACACACACAGAAACACGACATGGTAACGCTATAAACCGGCATTAGTCCAGTGTAGTACAAGCAGCTACACACACAGAAACACGACATGGTAACGCTATAAAACCGGCATTATATTAGTCCAGTGTAGTACAAGCAGCTACACACACAGAAACACGACTTGGTAACGCTATAAACCGGCATTAGTCCTGTGTAGTACAAGTAGCTACACACACAGAAACACGACATGGTAACGCTATAAAACCGGCATTAGTCCAGTGAAGTACCAGTAGCTACACACACAGAAACACGACTTGGTAACGCTATAAAACCGGCATTAGTCCAGTGTAGTACAAGCAGCTACACACACAGAAACACGACATGGTAACGCTATAAAACCGGCATAAGTCCAGTGAAGTACAAGTAGCTACACACACAGAAACACGACATGCTAACGCTATAAAAGCGGCATTAGCCCTGTGTAGTACAAGTAGCTACACACACAGAAACACGACATGGTAACGCTATAAAACCGGCATTAGTCCAGTCTAGTACAAGTAGCTACACACAGAAGCACGACATGGTAACGCTATAAAACCGGCATTAGTCAAGTGTAGTACCTGTAGCTACACACACAGAAACACGACATGGTAACGCTATAAAACCGGCATTAGTCCAGTCTAGTACAAGTAGTTACACACAGAAACACGACATGGTAACGCTATAAAACCGGCATTACCCCTGTGTAGTACAAGTAGCTAAACACACAGAAACACGACATGGTAACGCTATAAAACCGGCATTAGTCCAGTCTAGTACAAGCAGCTACACACAGAAGCACGACATGGTAACGCTATAAAACCGGCATTAGCCCTGTGAAGTACCAGTAGCTACACACATTGAAACACGACATGGTAACGCTATAAAACTGGCATTAGTCAAGTGAAGTACAATTAGCTACACACAGAAACACGACATGATAACGCTATAAAACCGGCATTAGTCCAGTGTAGTACCAGTAGCTACACACACAAAAACACGACATGGTAACGCTATAATACCGGCATTAGTCCAGTGAAGTACAAGTAGCTACACACAGAGAAACACGACATGGTAACGCTATAAAACCGGCATTAGTCCAGTGTAGTACAAGTAGCTACACACACAGAAACACGACATGGTAACGCTATAAAACCGGCATTAGTCCAGTGAAGTACAAGCAGCTACACACAGAAACACGACATGGTAACGCTATAAAACCGGCATTAGTCCAGTGTAGTACAAGCAGTTACACACACAGAAACACGACATGGTAACGCTATAAAACCCGCATAAGTCAAGTGTAGTACAAGCAGCTACACACAGAGAAACACGACATGGTAACGCTATAAAACCGGCATTAGTCCAGTGTAGTACAAGCAGCTACACACATAGAAACACGACTTGGTAACGCTATAAACCGGCATTAGTCCAGTGTAGTACAAGCAGCTACACACACAGAAACACGACATGGTAACGCTATAAAACCGGCATTATATTAGTCCAGTGTAGTACAAGCAGCTACACACACAGAAACACGACTTGGTAACGCTATAAAACCGGCATTAGTCCAGTGTAGTACAAGTAGTTACACACAGAAGCACGACATGGTAACGCTATAAAACCGGCATTAGCCCTGTGAAGTACCAGTAGCTACACACATTGAAACACGACATGGTAACGCTATAAAACCGGCATTAGTCAAGTGAAGTACAATTAGCTACACACAGAAACACGACATGATAACGCTATAAAACCGGCATTAGTCCAGTGTAGTACCAGTAGCTACACACACAAAAACACGACATGGTAACGCTATAATACCGGCATTAGTCCAGTGAAGTACAAGTAGCTACACACAGAGAAACACGACATGGTAACGCTATTAAACCGGCATTAGTCCAGTGTAGTACAAGTAGCTACACACACAGAAACACGACATGGTAACGCTATAAAACCGGCATTAGTCCAGTGTAGTACAAGCAGTTACACACACAGAAACACGACATGGTAACGCTATAAAACCCGCATAAGTCCAGTGTAGTACAAGCAGCTACACACAGAGAAACACGACATGGTAACGCTATAAAACCGGCATTAGTCCAGTGTAGTACAAGCAGCTACACACATAGAAACACGACTTGGTAACGCTATAAACCGGCATTAGTCCAGTGTAGTACAAGCAGCTACACACACAGAAACACGACATGGTAACGCTATAAAACCGGCATTATATTAGTCCAGTGTAGTACAAGCAGCTACACACACAGAAACACGACTTGGTAACGCTATAAAACCGGCATTAGTCCTGTGTAGTACAAGTAGCTACACACACAGAAACACGACATGGTAACGCTATAAAACCGGCATTAGTCCAGTGAAGTACCAGTACCTACACACACAGAAACACGACTTGGTAACGCTATAAAACCGGCATTAGTCCAGTGTAGTACAAGCAGCTACACACACAGAAACACGACATGGTAACGCTATAAAACCGGCATAAGTCCAGTGAAGTACAAGTAGCTACACACACAGAAACACGACATGCTAACGCTATAAAAGCGGCATTAGCCCTGTGTAGTACAAGTAGCTACACACACAGAAACACGACATGGTAACGCTATAAAACCGGCATTAGTCCAGTCTAGTACAAGTAGTTACACACAGAAGCACGACATGGTAACGCTATAAAACCGGCATTAGCCCTGTGTAGTACCTGTAGCTACACACACAGAAACACGACATGGTAACGCTATAAAACCGGCATTAGTCCAGTCTAGTACAAGTAGTTACACACAGAAACACGACATGGTAACGCTATAAAACCGGCATTAGCCCTGTGTAGTACAAGTAGCTAAACACACAGAAACACGACTTGGTAACGCTATAAAACCGGCATTAGTCCAGTCTAGTACAAGTAGCTACACACAGAAGCACGACATGGTAACGCTATAAAACCGGCATTAGCCCTGTGAAGTACCAGTAGCTACACACATTGAAACACGACATGGTAACGCTATAAAACCGGCATTAGTCAAGTGAAGTACAATTAGCTACACACAGAAACACGACATGATAACGCTATAAAACCGGCATTAGTCCAGTGTAGTACAAGTAGCTACACACACAAAAACACGACATGGTAACGCTATAATACCGGCATTAGTCCAGTGAAGTACAAGTAGCTACACACAGAGAAACACGACATGGTAACGCTATAAAACCGGCATTAGTCCAGTGTAGTACAAGTAGCTACACACACAGAAACACGACATGGTAACGCTATAAAACCGGCATTAGTCCAGTGAAGTACAAGTAGCTACACACACAGAAACACGACATGGTAACGCTATAAAACCGGCATTAGTCCAGTGAAGTACAAGTAGCTACACACACAGAAACACGACATGGTAACGCTATAAAACCGGCATTAGTCCAGTGAAGTACAAGTAGCTACACACACAGAAACACGACATGGTAACGCTATAAAACCGGCATTAGTCCAGTGAAGTACAAGTAGCTACACACACAGAAACACGACATGGTAACGCTATAAAACCGGCATTAGTCCAGTGAAGTACAAGTAGCTACACACACAGAAACACGACATGGTAACGCTATAATACCGGCATTAGTCCTGTGTTGTACCAGTAGCTACACACACAGAAACACGACATGGTGACGCTATAATACCGGCATTAGTCCAGTGTAGTACCAGTAGCTACACACACAGAAACACGACATGGTAACGCTATAATACCGGCATTAGTCCTGTGTAGTACCAGTAGCGACACACACAGAAACACGACATGGTAACGCTATAATACCGGCATTAGTCCTGTGTTGTACCAGTAGCTACACACACAAAAACACGACATGGTAACGCTATAAAACCGGCATTAGTCCAGTGAAGTACAAGTAGCTACACACAGAAACACGACATGGTAACGCTATAAAACCGGTATTAGTCCAGTGAAGTACAAGTAGCTACACACACAGAAACACGACATGGTAACGCTATAAAACCGGCATTAGTCCTGTGTAGTACAAGTAGCTACACACACAGAAACACGACATGGTAACGCTATAATACCGGCATTAGTCCTGTGTAGTACAAGTAGCTACACACAGAAGCACGACATGGTAACGCTATAAAACCGGCATTAGTCCTGTGAAGTACAAGTAGCTACACACAGAAACACGACATGGTAACGCTATAAAACCGGCATTAGTCCAGTGTAGTACAAGTAGCTACACACACAGAAACACGACATGGTAACGCTATAAAACCGGCATTAGTCCAGTGAAGTACAAGTAGCTACACACAAAGAAACACGACTTGGTAACGCTATAAAACCGGCATTAGTCCAGTGAAGTACAAGTAGCTACACACACAGAAACACGACATGGTAACGCTATAATACCGGCATTAGTCCAGTGTAGTACCAGTAGCTACACACACAGAAACACGACATGATAACGCTATAAAACCGGCATTAGTCCAGTGAAGTACAAGTAGCTACACACACAGAAACACGACATGGTAACGCTATAATACCGGCATTAGTCCTGTGTAGTACAATTAGCTACACACAGAGAAACACGACATGGTAACGCTATAAAACCGGCATTAGTCCAGTGAAGTACAAGTAGCTACACACACAGAAACACGACATGGTAACGCTATAATACCGGCATTAGTCCTGTGTAGTACAATTAGCTACACACAGAGAAACACGACATGGTAACGCTATAAAACCGGCATAAGTCCAGTGTAGTACAAGTAGCTACACACACAGAGAAACGCGACATGGTAACGCTATAAAACCGGCTTTAGTGCAGTGTAGTACAAGCACCTACACACACAGAAACGTGACATTGTAACGCTATAAAACCGGTATTAGTCCGAAGTAGTACAAGCAGGTGTTTGTTTCGCTGCTTGTACTAGTCCGGACTGATGCCGATATATAGTGCTAGCTCACTGATATACCATGCCGCTGTTTAACATGAATACCCCACTCAGACACAGTATACTGACGTGTCGACCAGTCCTTCTTTTGGCCCCTTAATGCCGAGCGCCAGACAGGGTAACAACAAGTACTTTTTTTTTTACGTCTTTTGGTATGACGCGGCCAGGGATCGAACCCCGGAGCTTCCGCTCTCCGGGCGGACGCTCTACCTCTAGACCACAGAGGCGGTCAACACACATACACGTTAACACACGCGCGAACATGCACGTGACAATGCAAGTGTAATAATAATATTGAACGCGACCTTTGCCCATATCATCTCAACTCACTCGACACAGCCAGCTATATTCGTGACCATGACCATGTGTTTAAGTTGTACTGACCATGGTGATTATTCTAGGGAAAGCAGCGCCCCTCCCCCCACACACAGCACGCACGCACACACACACACACACGCACACACACACACACACACACACACACACACACACACAAACATGTTCCTTTTAGTTGTTAAGTACATGATATTATAGAATCCAAATGAAAAACCGGCTCTATGCAGCCCGCCTGACAGTAAGCCCTCACGGGAAGGATGTGACTCTAACAGGCAGTATTGATAGAAGTTGGCTAGGCAAGACCATGTACACAGACGCATCAAGATTTTGACTCCGATTCACAGATGGCAGAAAAACTTGTTGGTGAGGAAGCGGCGTGTTGTATGCCAGAGCAACAATTCTTGACCGTGATCGGTATTGGGCATGGTATGGGGCGATATCACACATAACAGACGAGCTGATTTGGTAAATGTGAGTGGACATTTGACTGATCAGCGACATGTTGACATTTTGGTCCCGTCGTTGTTTCATTCGCTAGAATTATCGGCATATTGAATTAATCTGCAAGATGACAATGCCAGACCTAATCGTGCCCATTCCACCACTGATTATATCCGAAGAGAAGGCATATGAACATTGGACTGGACCGTTACATCCCCTGACATGTCCCCAATAGCATCTGTGGGATGTTCTAGGGTGGAGAGAGTACGCCAAAGACCCAGCAACCGCCAACATGACCCAGGTTCGGGTAGTTCTCCTGTCGGAATGGTGGGCAATACCAAGGGGTATCAATCAACAAGTAGGACACCAGATTATCGATCTATATGCCCGAAATAATTGTACAGACATTTATCGTCATTAAGCCTTCATGTCATAAGTGTCCTTATTTCTGTTGGTAGGATAGTTTCAACAAACATACCAGTGACCCCGCATGGACATTATTAAACTGTATTGTAGATACGAAAGGTGCCACCAGATCCATCATCAGATTTTCAACATCCAGATTGTTCGTCAGATCAAAATCACAAACCCTAAACCAACAAAGAAGAAAACGTAAGTTCATCAATTTGAGTACATTACGTACTAACTACTACAATATAGTAATGCTAATATCACAGGGACTCTTCTTTAAATCAAGGTAATTCAAGGTTCCCATGTACATTGATCTCAATTTTCATCTTTAAAACGCATGTCTTTGCCATGGAAAACTTCCTTTTGTAACATTACACAATCATCAATGCAGAAATGGCTAAATTTTTAGCCTAAACGACATTTCCTATTATGACTGCAGCTAATGTTATCTTTAAATAGCTATCAAAACTGTCCACGCATTACTAGAGTCACAAACACAACACTGGTTTAAAGAAATGAAGAAGTTTAAATATCACATGGAATATGAAGATGAAAGGACATAGCTTGATACAGTTATTTTCGCCACAATACGTAACATTTGTTCACCAGCTCATCACAAATTCCATAAAATGGGTAAGTAAAGAACATAATTGGCTGCTTAATATTTGTTATTTTGTTGTCCAGGCATCCTTTAATGTATAACTTTTTTAAGTGGCATTTAGAAGTTGGTGTGATGAAGTAAGACAAGTTCTATGGATGAACATCTTTTTTATTACAATTTGTGCGACGTTTCGGTGTAGATCCTAACACCTTTATCAAGCAAGTGATGAGACTTGCTTGAAAAAGGTGTTAGGATCTACATCGAAACGTAGCACAAATTGTAATAAAGAAGTTCTTCATCCATAGAGCTTGTCGTACTTCATCCTTTAATGTACATATGCCTTAACGTGACAGGGGACGCAGAAGTGTACAAGACAAATAGGTAGATAACTGACGAACCTCGTCTCTAAAAATGACAATCAGCACAGCAAAATGAATCGCACGATTTATCCTCACCTAAATAGAGACTGCAGGTTCTTCATACCAGTATCAGTTTTGAGATTTTCCCGAACTTCATCAAAAGCAGCAGACACAGTCTCGTAACACCCAGGCACCTTGCGAAGGCTTTCGCCAGCTCCCACCAAATAATCTGGAATGAATTAAAGAAAACCAAATTAATGTAAAAAAAATTATGTTGTTTTATTTATCAAGATCCAAGTTCCACCTGAACAGATTTGTTAATTATATATCCGGGATACCTGATATCGTTTAAGATTGGACATTAGTGTACATGTAAATGTGGGATTACCTCCACATGTGATAATGAGGGTTTAATGTGTCACAGTTCTGGTTGACAGTTCTGTATGTTGTGCGCGACAGGGTGACAAGTCTTGTTACAGGTAAACTGTTGTGAAAAACCACACGAAAGGGCCATTGCAAATCAGCGACGACACCCGGCGCATGTCCCGCCCCACTGGCAGCACCCGCAACACACACAACGGTAAGTGACTGAATGTTTCGTGCGTATCGTTTGGATATATTATTACATAGTGAGGAAGCAACGGATTAAGAAACCAACTGTGATTCATAAAAAAAGTTCTGTAAATGTTATGTTCTTGAAAATAACAATATCATATTTCATATTTCGTATAACGAATGCTTTATCATAACAAATACATTGAAAACGCCCATGCCTGGTAACATGGACAGCGTACCTGGTAACAACTCAATTAGCAATTCCAATATCGGATGTGACCACCCTTTGCATTGGTAAGGGCAGGGCAACGACGGCGCAATGAGTTCAGCAGAATATTGAAAACAACATGGGGATGTTATTCCAAATGTCAGCCAAAGATTCGCTCAACTGAACTAGCTTTACCGGCTGGTTCGGGTCCTGTCGTAGACGTCCTTCCATCTCATCTCAGATGTGAGAGATCTAGAGAAACAGGCGGCCACGGCAGTACTGCAACGTTATGCCTCAAATCTGGTACAGCAGGTGAAATATGTGGTCGGGTATTATTACCCTGCTGCAACGTGACGTGACGTCACAGCATTTGCACAAAGGGCAGATAAAGATCTCGAAGGACGTCTTCAAAGTAGCATGCGTCATTCAAATTGCCAGTAGTAATTATGAGTTTTCCTGTGAGTTGTGATGCCACCCCATACCATAACACTTCCACCAAAAACTGACGACTTTGAATAACGCAAGCGTTACTGAAACGTCCTACTGGACATATGTAGACCCTGGTATGATCAATAGTGAGTTGGGTTTAACGCCGCTTTTAACAGTATTTCCAGTTATATCGCGGCGTGTCAGCTTAATGAGGGAGGAAGTGATGCAGGTCTCAGACGTTTTCCACTTCGGTGAAACCCACAAACACGGGGATGGTGCTGACAAACCTAAAGACCTAATCGGGGCGACCCGGGATTCGAACCAACTATCATAGGAATCGCGAATCGCTGCGCCTTAGACGACCGGGCCACCCGTGCCCCGCATGATCAATAGAGCACTCCAGATGATACCTGGACTGTCCAAATCTGTCTACACCAAGCTTGGCGCGACGAACAGAAGCGTGGAAGCACAATTGAACGTATAACTTGTCGTATGGGCTGAATCAACAAATATCCAATTTGTGCAATGGACAAATTAGGAATCACGACCTTAAACATTGAGGAAATGTCTTCGTGAATAAGTTGGTTGGTTGGTTTGTAGTTTTACGCCGCACTCACCAATTTTCCATCTATATGACAGCGGTCTGTAAATAATCGAGTCTCGACCAGGCAGGCCAATGATTTATATCATGAGCATCGATCCACGCAAATGGGATCGATGACATGCATCAACCAAGTCAGCGAGCCTGACCATCCGATCCCGTTAGTCTCTTCTTACGACAAGCATAGTAGCTCGTGAATATGTTTTAAAATAAACATTAAATAATTTCGGAATATTTTTTTTTTATCTGTATATGAAGCACAGTTATTGTTTTCTGTAAGGAAAGTTTCAGTCTAGATCTCAAAGATACAAATCCTGTTTGTAAATAGCTGTGCAACGATGTTTCTTGATGACATGATATCAGTCTTGTCACAGGGCCTGACCACTCGCTCATCTATATATAAGGACTGAGACTGGGACTGAGAATGCTTGTGTCCCCGTGAGGATATTAATTATGATAAATCTGGATTTACTCACCAGGAGAAAACGTCGGCATAGCAAGGGGTGCACTGTGTGCCACAGCGCCCGTCACCAGGTGGGGAAACTTCAGTCTCATCCACGTAGACACCAGACCTTCAACACAATGAGGAATTGGATCTTTAGAGTGAGTGAGTGGGTTAAAAATTAACAACACATCGGCCTTATTTCAGCCATATCGTGACAAGAACTGCTAGCTGTTTAGTGGTTGGTTGGTTTGTTGTTTAACGCCGCACTCAGCAATATTCCAGCTATATGACGGCGGTCTGTAAATAATCGAGTCTGGACCAGACAATCCAGTGATTGACATCATGAGCATTGATCCACGCAATTGGGATACGGTGACATGCATCAACCAAGTCAGGGAGCCAGATCATCTGATCCCATTAGTCGCCGCTTACGACAAGCATGGGTTGCTGAAGACGACTTTCTAGCCCGGATCTTGACGGTGGTACATTTTTGGTTTATATGGATAAGCACCATTCACGGTAATAATTCAACAATACCTCCATACGACGCCCCAAATGTGATCCACTTTATGTCCTTGAAATTATGTTCCTTGTTAGTTGCTACGATGAAGCTGGCAAGATCCTCTAAAACTTGATCGATGCTCAAGTAGCGTAGATTAGCAGTGCTCAAGTCCCTGATATTGAAACATTGACAAAATTACTTCCATATGCTTTTGTGCGTAGTAAAATAGCCATTGTCGCCCAACAAACAAAATTGAAACTAATCCATATGTACATCAACGTTGATAGCATTAATAATATTCATATTTAATATTAATAGTAGACACGTTTGAAAAACAAACAAACTCAAGACAACAAAACGAAACCGGAGATACTGCACAGCGCAATGATAAAACAAAAACAACACCCCACCCACTACCTGTCCCGTTCTTCCCTCGCCGCTTTCAGTATTCCAGTTATATCATGGCGCGACAGCTCAATGTGGGAGAAAAAAGCCCGTGATGCAGGTCTCAGACGTTTACCACTTCGATGAAACCCACGAGCACGGGTATGGTGCTGGCAAACCTAGAAACATAATCGGGGCGAACCGGGATTCGAACCCACAATCATAGGTTTCTGGCGTTCTCAAGGGACGCAACTCTGCACAGCGAATCGCGGCGCCTAAGACGATTTGGCCACCCGTGCCCCCGAATAAGACGCAGGCGAATATATCACAAACAAATAGTTGCAATTAAAATAGTTTACACTGCATGACATTAAGGAAGATGTCAATTTTTAACTGAAACAAAAATATTACGAACGCTGTAGGTCGACTTTGTCCATAGTACCGATGCTCTAATGCAAAACCGATGGCGTGATAGGTCTGGGCATACTCCAGCCAGGCTCCTTCCTCAGCGTATATAGCAGGCAGGGCCAACTCAGGCCCTATGTACAGGAACGCAGGGCCCCCAGGCTTGTAGAACTTGTCATTGATGTAATATCTCTGAAATGACAGAAACCACAGGCGTGTATTCTTAACTTTCCACAACCGTGCCATCCACCATCATTCGTGACCAACTCGTGTTATTCCGGGACAAGCCGAATAGCGACTCGTGCCCCTCTTATGGCCATTGTTTGCGACCGGGTTCCGTCTTAGCGCAAACGGGCATGCCAAAACCAATTGTCAACTTGTTGCGTAATGGTTCACATATATTTCCCTATATATTATATATATTTCAGATGCATCGGGACGTGCGGAATTATACAGAACACGTCCCATTTTAATTCTGGAAACCCAAAAGTCCAGAAACTCTACGCTCTTTGCCCAGTCTCGGTTAAAGGTATTTACAAAATTAAACATGCCGTTTTCATGGGAACATACCAAGGAAGAAAAAATGAAAAAAAAATTGTTTAAAAACTCAATATTTAGACTATGTCGCCCATGGGCCTGCCCATGGGCGAAGTTTGGCCCATGGGTAGGCCCATGGGCAGGCCCATGGGCGAGAATATGTTCCTTTACTTAAAACTCATGTTTTTGTTTCGCAAATACATTTAATGTATTCATTCAAGTATCATGACACAAAATGTAATTCATTTTAACTTAATTCAACGATTTTATAGCGATATTGAAATATTTCGCCCATGGGCGAGAAAAAGGTTTGGCCCATGGGCGAGAATATGTTCCTTTACTTAAAACTCATGATTTTGTTTCGCAAATCAAATACATTAAATGTATTCATTGAAGTATCATGACACAAAATTAAACTCATTTTAACTTAATTCAACGATTTTATAGCGATATTGAAATATTTCGCCCATGGGCGAGAAAAAGGTTTGGCCCATGGGTAGGCCCATGGGCAGGCCCATGGGCGAGAATATGTTCCTTTACTTAAAACTCATGTTTTTGTTTCGCAAATACATTTAATGTATTCATTCAAGTATCATGACACAAAATTTAACTTATTTTAACTTAATTCAACGATTTTATAGCGATATTGAAATATTTCGCCCATGGGCGAGAAAAAGGGTTTGGCCCATGGGCGAGTATATGTTCCTTTACTCAAAACTCATGGTTTTTTTCGCAAATACATTAAATGTATTTATTCAAGTATCATGACACAAAAATTTAACTAATTTTTACTTAATTCAACTATTTTACGGCGTTATTAAAATATTTCGTCCATGTTTACGTCAGTCCCTTTCAAGCATCAACTAACTGTTTGCAAAGTATATTGTATCATGTGAAATATACTTTATATTATATCATTACATTACTATTTAAAAAGGGCATTTGGTTGGATGTTTCCTTTAGTTCTACAAATTTCACCTGTTTTACATATTGTAGCGATCTTTAATGAACCCGGCCTTACCTCTCAAAACGTTTTGACAGTTTATCATACGAATTCATGTGCGTGTACTCCAATTCATTGGAGTTATTTTCCACAACATTAAATTTTAGTTAGTTTCTATTTCATTTCCCATTTAATGTCCCGTTGATACATCACACTGGGCAATTACGTGACACCAGGTATGCAATATACAGGTACGCGTGCGCGTATTTTAATGAAAAAAACTATTCGTCTTTTATTGCATAACGTTTGGCTGAATATCTTACATTCTAACGAAATCTCGAAATAATTATTTAATTACATGCGGTTTCGAACTGACCAGTGGGAATTATGTTTCAATGCGATTGAGGAAAACGTGAGTGAATATTGTGACACTAAAGCAACTTTTAACTGCATTGTCACTTTTGGTATGAAAATGGTAACAGTTCAGAAAAAACAACAGCCTCCTTATGAAAATTCTCATTAGTACGTTGTATCTAATTACAGTGTCGGCCTTATTTACAGGTGATTCTACAATACCTGCTCTCGGTCAATTACGATCTACCACACCACGCGTGAATAAACAGTTATGCAGTTGTTGCTGTGGGCAAATACCTAGCCTGAAAATGTTTATTTTTTTTAGGATACATGTTTTACAAATGTTCGTTGATATGTGGATATATTAAGCACAAAGACAAAAAAATGTTTATGAAAGATGAATTAGTGCCTTGATATATTCATCGAGATGTGTATTATCGTTTAAGGGGGTCATTCAATAAACGTATGTTTGGAGGAGATATCAAAGGAGCCGCCCAATATACACAGTGTCGTCCGGTGAACTACCACCCCACCCTGTCCATTAGAGTTACGTAATCGGTACACAAATATATTTGATGCGGTGTCAGTGCGGAAGGAGTTTGAATTACGTCCGCCAGTTGTCACAGAAATCCTCAAAGTATAGAAACAATAAACAAGGTCAATCCGTACTAATTACCTAGTGACGCACGTAACAACGACTGTCAATAGGGAAAATGGTGAAAACAAATTGAAATAGATTTTAATAAAACATTACTGTACTACATAACTCGCAAAAGCGGTGCCTAAAATTTTTGACCGTGTTATGTGTGTTGTAAACTGACGAATAGCAAGTAATTGTCATGCTGTACGCATGGTTCCATATACAAATTCAGTTATACAACCGGTATGAAACTGAGAACTGAGATACCAAGTACGACCTGCATTCACACACGGAAGCAATATACTTGTGTGTATGCCCTCTCCTCTAAAAAATGTATCACTAAAGTATTTGCATTGTAATAAATATAGTAATGATAAAACTTGGTAATTTGGTAGGTCTCCGACAGATATGATTTTCAGTTTTTTTACACCTTTGATTGATACGGATTACGTACCTGTAGTCTAGTCACTGTCTCTAATGTATCTGCTTGTTAGAAATTTCAAATATCTTGTTATAGCACTGTTCCTAAAATACGGCAGTTTCTTTTATCGGGTATAAATAGTTGATTCGTCTTGTCACGCAGTCATTTTTTACTTGATCGAATGATTTCCACAAAAAATTACGGCAGAGAGTTTTGTATTTTATTATATTTTTAGAAGATTTTAGAAGATGCTTACATCACTGTATCTCAGAACGTAAAACTGATAACATTCAAACATGTAATTAGTACACAGTTAATTGTTACATATAATTTCCTGCATATTCCTTTTTGAACAAAAAGCCTACATGTATACTGATATCGGTGTCCACTGTTAAAAGGGTATTAGTGCAGTCAGCCATGGTAAATGGAGAGACAATAATAAGGTGATTAATTATAGTCTGTTGCAGAATATGCGGTATAAGTGTAGTCATTGATACATATACACATTACACATATACAGATGAAATACACGATATGATGCAGTGAAAGAACAAATTAAGATACGGTTTCTATTAAAAATAATTATACGATTTTGGATTTAATTAGCATGTTTAAATTTTCAGGCCAACACGGCTGAGATACAGCATCGGCATACTCAACTGGAGTTGTTTTCTGCCGGTCGTAAGTTCATTGTTTGACTGAGCACACTCGTGTCGGGGTTGCGATATTTTCTTCTCTTTGTTGGCAACCTGCCACCGGTCTGAATTTTGAGAAAGGTCTCAGCATGGGACTGTTAATTACTTGTAGATGTTGGGTGCGGTTAGGACCAAACTTTTTCAGCTCAGAGTGTTAGTGGTCCTGGAACCCATAGTGTCAAACAGGTTCTGCACAAAACGTCCATCAGATTCTATTGTTCAGCAACATTGTCACTGAATTTCAGAACTCTGGCATGATATAATAATCAAGGATTTCGAAGGTGAACGAGGGGAAAGGCAGACGCACGTGGATTTACCCTCAGGTTATTATTGTCTGGAGTTCACATTTTGGGGCATTTCATATACTAATTGAACAGAGTTAACCTGCACATGTCCACTTTAGTGATACAGACTGTAACCAAAAATGCAATGAGCCGTAGCTCTTAATCCCTTATAACAACGGTAACAACAACCAGGGTGAGGACACAGTAAGGTTAAACCGTGTCCAACAGACAATCTGAGGTGGCTATCTCCCATCAAGTCAGCTCTGTTTTTAAGCGCATAGTTATGTTTTTACATATTGAAATAAAAGGAATGAAAAAAATGATATTTAACAAACCTACACATTACCAAATACAAAACTGTATAACCCTCTCTAGACTTCGTTCCAATTAACCTGGATCATTCAACTCGCTCGCGAAGGTCGTATGCGACTTTAAAGTGAATACGTCTACAGTGTACAAGTAACTTTTAACTGTATCATATATACTCATGATAAGCAATTATTTTCGTTCCTAATTCGAATGAGCACATTCTGAGGCTAAATCTGCAAAAGGACAGATAAAATATTTCTTTGTACAATGCAAACGATACAAACGTAGCGGCTGATAATAGAGACAATGATTTAATAATCTGCAATATATCAAGTGTTCTCGTTCAATCTATTGTACATATTGAAGTGATTGTAAAGTTTCAAGGAGTACTAAAATGTTGTGGTATTATGAATGTATTTAGAATATGAATAGCGAAAAACAGTCACCATATCGGATGTACATGTATAACTTGTCTTCCAACACCACGCTTGTGCCGAGGCCCATGGTCATAAAACTAACCGGTCCCATAAAAGGAGCAAATAGTTTCACTCACAATTGTCAGACGACCTAATCATCAGTCAGACCAGTCAAGTGTGACCAGCGTACCTGCCTGGTTTTGGCTCCTAATTACTGAACTGCCCAATACTTTCATACTGTGGGCAAAGTAAGCGGCCTCGTTGAGTGATACAGACTAACAAGATTATGATTGTGTTTGTAAGTGCGTTTAATCTGTGTCGGGTTGCAGTTGTTTTATTAGTCAAGACTACGGGTAGTTTTTTCAATGAAACCTTTTAGCCGTTGAGTTTGTTTTGCATTCATTTCATTAAATACATTGTTAGGTAGAATAATAACACGTTATACGGATAAAACATCTCCCTAATCTGAGTATAATCTCACATGTACTCTAAGTACCGTACTATATTACTTTGCGGAGACACTGAGTATAATTTTTTAGTTGGCATTGTATGCTGTCTGAATGACTTTACACAAATCCCTGCATTCAATAGACCCGTGAAGATCTTCAACAAACCATTCTTGGCGTAAAAGGGCGACAGCGCTTGTCGTAAGAAGCGACTACCGGGATCGGGTGGTCAGGCTCGCTGACTTGGTTGATGCATGTCATCGTATCCCAATTGCGTGGATCGATGCACATGATGTCAATCACTGGATTGTCTGGTCCAGACTCGATTATTTACAGACCGCCGTCATACAGCTGAAATATTGCTAAGTGTGGCGTTATACAACTAACAAACAAACAAAACACAAAAAGAGAAAGTGTATGAGTACTAAAACTTGCAATAGATATGCCTACCCTACGTACACACATGTGTCCCATTCGACAGTCTACAACACACGAATAACTGTCAAACAAGTTTGGGTACCCTTTCTGTTCAGGCAAGTTATTTAGTTCGATAATTTTATATTAAAATCCTTTTCAATTTGTTTTCATCCTTTTTCCCTATTCCATGCATGTTTATGTTGCTACATCTTATTGCTCATGTTTCCAAGTATTGTAAAACACTTTAATGTTTCTCCTTCTTAATCTAACGTTATAATATTTCCGGTCATTGCCATCATCTAATACACAAGAGATGATACCAAGACATATTTTATTCGGTTTTATGGTCTATGCGGTCTTACAATTGATTTTATTAGTCTTTAAATCTTATGTCTAGTAAATATTTTCACAAACAGGGCTGTTAACTGATATAAGGAATGTAACATCCAGTTGATGACTGAATACGACGTACGTTAGTCTGGTAACGACATTTCTACAATTAATATTTTGAATAAGCCGTTAATACGCCAGTTGTGACAGGGATGATGGTATGGTAGATGTAGCAGACATATTGACAGCCGTTGTTACGCGAGTCACTAGGTTATTAGTACGGCATTGGCCTTGTTGATTGGTACTATACTTTCCGTGGCCACTGGCGGACGTAATTCAAACTCCTTCCACACTGACATCGCACCAAATATATTTGTGTACCGATTACATAACTCTTACTGACAGGGTAGGGTGGTAGTTCACGCGAAACGGACGACACTGCGTATATTGAGCGGCTCCTTTGATATCGCCTCACAACATACTTTTAATGAATGACCAATTAAACGATGATACACATCAGGATCGCGGAGAAAATACAAGCTTCGTTCGCGTTGAATATATATATTAAGGCACAAATTCATCTTTCATAAACTTTTTGTGTCTTGGTGTTTAATATATCCACATATCAACGAAAATATGTAATACATGTATCCACAAAAATATACATGTACAGGCTAGGTATTTGCCCACAGCAACACCTGCATAACTGTTTATTCACGCGTGGTGTGGCAGATTGTAATTGACCGACAACAAGTATTGTAGAATCACCTGTAAATAAGGCCGACACTGTAATTAGACACAACGTACTAATGAGAATATGAGAATTATCATAAGAAGGCTGTTACGTTTTTCTTAACTATTACCATTTTCATACCAAAAGTGACAATGCAGTTAAAAGTTGCTTTAGTGTCACAATATTCACTCACGTTTTCCTCAATCGCATTGAAACATAATTCCTACTGGTCAGTTCGACACTGCTTGTAATTAAATAATTATTTCGAGATTTCGTTAGAATGTAAGATATTCAGCCAAACGTTATGCAATAAAAGACGAATAGTTTCTTTCCATTAAAATACGCGCACGCGTACCTGTCACGTAATTGCCCAGTGTGATGTATCAACGGGTCATAAAATGGGAAATGAAATAGAAACTAACTAAAATTTAATGTTGTACACGCACATGAATTCGTATGATAAACTGCCAAAACGTTTTGAGAGATAAGGCCGGGTTCATTAAAGATGTTGGGTGCGGTTAGGACCAAACTTTTTCAGCTCAGATTGTTAGTGGTCCTGGAACCCATAGTGTCAAACAGGTTCTGCAAAATACGTCAATCAGATTCTACTGTTCAACAGCATTGTCACTGAATTTCAGAGCTCTGGCATGATATAATAATCAAGAATTTCGAAGGCAAAACCTTTTCTCGCCCATGGGCGAAATATTTCAATAAATCTGTAAAATAGCTGAATTGAGTAAAATTGTGTTACATTATGTGCCATGAAAATAGTTAGAACTCCTGCATGTATTTACGAAACAAAAACATAAGTTTTAAGTAAAGGAAAATATTCTCGCCCATGGGCCAAACCCTTTTCTCGCCCATGGGCGAAATATTTCAATATCGTTATAAAATCGTTGAATTAAGTTAAAATGAGTTAAATTTTGTGTCATGATACTTCAATAAATACATTTAATGTATTTGCGAAACAAAATCATGAGTTTTAAGTACAGGAACATATTCTCGCCCATGGGCGAAATATTTCAATATCGCTATAAAATCGTTGAATTAAGTTAAAATGAGTTAAATTTTGTGTCATGATACTTCAATAAATACATTTAATGTATTTGCGAAACAAAATCATGAGTTTTAAGTACAGGAACATATTCTCGCCCATGGGCCAAACCTTTTTCTCGCCCATGGGCCAAATATTTCAATATCGCTATAAAATCGTTGAATTAAGTTAAACTGAGTTAAATATTGTGTCATGATACTTGAATGAATACATTAAATGTATTTGCGAAACAAAAACATGAGTTTTAAGTAAAGGAACATATTCTCGCCCATGGGCCTGCCCATGGGCCTACCCATGGGCCAGACTTCGCCCATGGGCAGGCCCATGGGCGACATAGTCTAAATATTGAGTTTTTAAACAATTTTTTTTTCATTTTTTCTTCCTTGGTATGTTCCCATGAAAACGGCATGTTTAATTTTGTAAATACCTTTAACCGAGACTGGGCAAAGAGCGTAGAGTTTCTGGACTTTTGGGTTTCCAGAATTAAAATGGGACGTGTTACAGTATGATTGAACACACTTATATTTTGATATATATATGGGTATATTTTTAGATGCAGGACATATGTAAAATCAAAAAAATATTTCTGAGGGATTCTTTGATGAAGAACTTGAAATCATACGCGCATTCTGATTGGTTTGTCGTATTTTCGCACAAAACATTCATCGATAGGGGGACGAGTGTTCTCGCAGGTTACGGAAAGGGCCGAGTGGTGACGAATCATCCACTATATCTCCAGGGCTGGCATTTCGGAAAAACCCATTTATCACTTGATCCATCCTTGTTGTCCTAACGATTTAAAATTTGATGGGATCGGGGGAACAATCCAGTGATTGAAATCAGGAGAATCGATCTAGGTAATTGGGATACGATTACATGCATTAACGAAGTCAGCGAGCCTGACCACCCGATCCCGTTAGTGGTATAATTTCTTACAAAAAGTATGGGTTGCTGAAGACCAATTCTGACCCGATCTTCAGGGGTGTTTTGAGTCTTATTACCATCACATAATCAAGGTCACAGAGCCTAAGCATTCGCTACATTCGCTAAATACGGGTATGCTTGGGAGGTATCACATATGTCTTAACTAAGAAATGAACGACTTTCAAATTGAAATAAAATATAAACCCAGAATTCTTATGAAATCAACAATCAACAAGGAAATGGTATACAATCAACAATTGTATTGTAAAATGAACAAGGTTTATAAATGAATACAAATGACTGCAAAGTACTTACAATGGCAGTACACAATAGAGTGGTAATACACAATTTAAAGGCAGTATAATTCCAATGTCAGTAAAACATATGATAGCGATGGCCACAGCAAAAATGTCACTGATAATAATATTCACCTTCCAGCAAGAGAGGTCAAAGCCTCAAAAAAAGGTCAATGCTGGATATCCAGGGCGAAAACAATTATCTTCACACAACCGCTGGTATTGATGTAATGTGAGAAGACAGAAACATGCACTTGCTTCTTTATATGGTCTAAATACCTTCCAGTAGGTTCTATACAGTGTTTGATTAGTCTAGCTGTCCTAGAAGATACAAGAATACACTTGACTACACAAGGATCTAACTATCAACACCACTGCTCACATAAGTTTGTTTGTTTGTTTGTTGTTAAAGCCGCACTCAGCAATATTCCAGCTATATGACGGCAGTCTGTAAATAATCGAGTCTGGACCAGACAATCCAGTTATTGACACCATGAACATCCATCAACGCAATTTGGATCGATGGCATGCACCAACCAAGTCAGCGAGTCTGACCACCCGATCCCGTTAGTCGCCTTTCACGACAAGCATAGTCGCCTTTTACGGCAAGCATGGGTTGCTGAAGACCTAATCTACCCCGGATCTTCACGGGTCGTTCACATGACACATTTCTGAGAACTAACTTTGTCAAAAATCATTGTCATGAGCTACTACTGACTCTCAACAGAAACAATGTAATACAATAACAATTACAACATTGTTTCACTAGAACTGGGGGATAAAACACAAACAATACTGATCCCCCCATCGCCAATTACCCCACACAACACACACCCCCGCGCGCGCACACACACACACACCACCCCAAACCCACTCACAAACCACGTACCGATTGATATGATCTTTTAAGCATAAGCCCGAAATGCAGGGCGGGACTTATTATGAATAGTCAATGACACTGATTTATAATGCAAAGCCCATTTGTGCTGTACCCCCTGACGTGAAAAGTTGTGATACCGCCAATGATTAGGGTATAAGATTTTCGCTGAAGGCGGCGTAAAACAATACTACTTTAACCATGCTCTGGAAACAAAAGGTGACGGACGGACATCTCCCAGTTCTGTGTGCTCGTGGCAGTGGGAATATAGCCTAAATAGACACTGGGGCACAGTTAGTTTTAAGAAGTGGATCATGGATACAGCTGTACAAACAGAATTGGGCTGGTCCATAAGTTAGCCGTCGTTTCGAGCAACGTTTTGGATATCTTTTCCTTTATAAATTGCACAGTGTGCCCTATATGTGTGAGCTATCTTGAGAAGCAAGCGGGGAAAGAACCACGTGCCGAAACACGTTGAAAAACCCAAATTCGGGCTTAGAGACGAATCGACGTATACATATTGTCCTATCTTTGAATTGTTCTTTGTTTATTTCATCTCCCCCTGTTCCAAATAAGCGAAACCAGAATTATTGGAGATGTTACCGATTTTAATATTCACGCGAGTTCAAATTATAAAATACTGTCATCTCCAAAGAAACGTTTTGTCGATAACAACATATCAGCCGTGTACCTCTCCTCCAAAGTTTTTCTTGGATGATCACACATAATTATTCCACGCCAATCACCTCACCTGTTTCCATTGGCGATTATCCGTCACACTGAAGTGGTCAAGCTTCTGTTGAAACCAGCGTTCAGTTACCGTTGACAAGGATGGCGATGGGGCATCTTCTGCAGACTTGTGGACATCATCAACTCGCCGAGGGAGGGGATCAACGCTGCCCTGAATGCATACAACCACACAACTCACGATCACGACGTATCTGATGATATTGTGTCCGTTCATTGTTCTCAGCCCCAAAATGTGTCTTTACATCAACTGGCGTATACAGTTCAGGTCTTCCACATACGTTATACTTTTTGACGTTGTCGTGGTCTTTGTTTGATTTAGATAAGACGGTCAGCATCACATGGCTATTGAGTCAAGATTGTGTCAGTGACTAAGTGTATATCACGGCAACAGAGGATTGAGGCAAAATGTTGCAACACCAACTGACACACTATCTATATCACCGGGGCCCATATACCTTTATAACACCACCGGTAGCAGTGGGGGAGTCGTCTCTCAACATACAAGCCAAAGTCTTTATAATGAGGAACATAAACGTTTCGGCCGCGGAGTATATGCTTACTCCTTCATCTCTGATGTGTATCACTTCTGAATGCCATATAAAGGCTTGAAAAGACATAAGCTTGGATACGATGAGTACAAATATACTCTGAAACGCTGTGTTCCGCATAATAAGGAAGTTCGCATCTGTTCTGGAATACTGTTAAAAGCGGCATTAAACCCAACTCACTCACTCACTGTCATTCTCAACTCCCTGGGGATTTAACAAGCCAAGCTGCCTCCGGGTGCTAGAGGATTTAGCATCCACCTCACATATCGGGTACCCATTCCCTGGTAGGTTAACAGAGACATATTTAAACTAAGTCACCTGCCCAGGGTTTGACACTAGTGTTGTTTTGCCGTGTATGTAGGCATTCGTGTGTCCATCATCTGGTTATCTACCAAAGGATGAGTGAAATACTAAGGGTGAATGTGATATATGCCCAAATTAGTTTTCGCTATTGTCAATTGTTAGGGTGAGATAGTTAAACCGTCAATGTTGCACAGAAAACCAGATAAATTTATCCTTACCGTCGGCGAGAAACGGTGCAGTGCTTACAAAAACGTGTCTTGGGATTTTTTTGTAGTTATGTAATACTGTTACTATTGAGTCGTACTGACTGGCAAAAAGAAAGCATTTGCTAAGAACTATAAAGCACACACAAAATGAAGCTAATTCATAATTTGCCTTAACAGGTAGGGGAACATGACAAAATTCATTGATGAGGGTTGGATTGGTTCTGATTTCCAACCCTTACTTGCAACAAGGTGAGGACAACACAAAAGTATAAGGAGGTTTCAGAAGTTGTTGTTAGTGATCGGGACGTAGGGACCAAGTCATCGGCGCATCGAGTACGCAGGCGTCTTTGGGCTGCTTTCTTGACAGTTGGTGGTCCATTGCATCTGTAGTTGTGTTATCGGTCTCAATGTCAGATCGAGTCTACTTTGGAGTCCCTTCCCACCTTTCGCGGCCATCTATCAGTGTGTTCGCTCGAGTAACTGATCTTTATCAAAGAAAACCTACTCTAACATTAATCTATAAGACGTCACGTTTATAGTCGTCCTGTCATGTTATAAGGTTACGAAGTGCGGTCAGATATACACACACCCACAAAACGGAACAAGGAAACAAATCGGACATATCCGACATAACACGATCTATTTAGTCAGGAATATTTCAGTTATCTGAGGGTGTTGAACAAAACGGACCATTAATATAACGCGCGCCTTCGAATTCCAACACCTTTGAGGTAGGATGACTCTCAACTAACTCGATCTACACTGAACAACAAAAGTTCCTGTGACATTGAAAAAGATTTCATACAAAGTTATGTTTTTTACCAAATCTGAAACAATTTCGGTTTGCAACAGATAAAAGACTCATGTAAGTGTTCAAATGGTTAGATTTGCCATACTGACTTCCGAAAATGCGTGATTTCATTTAAAAAAAAACATGAACATGCCAAAATGTCAATTTACAAATCAATAGCGTGTGTGTCCACCTCTGGTTGCGATGCAAGTAACACATCTTCGTCTCATGGAATGGACCAGGCGTCGCACAAAGTCCTGTGGGATTTCTGTCCATATCTCATGTTTCGAAGTTCCTGGAGTGTCTGTGGAACACGTGGTTGACGTCGAAGGCGCCGATCCTTCTCATCCCACATGTGCTCGATTGGTGGAGATCAGGGAACCAAGCCGGCTAGGGGATGATATTCACGTTGTTTTGTTGAAGAGAATCCTGAACAAGTCGAGCAATATGAGGCCGGGCGTTGTCATGTTGAAAGGTAATGCCTGGGCCATGACGACGCAAAAACGGTAGAACAACAGGGCCGATGATCTCGTCGCGGTTGCGCTGTCCATTGAGATTTCCTTCTATCACTATCAAACGGGTCCTCTGTCTTGCTGTAATCCCACCCCATACCATAAAGCTGCCACCCCCGAACCGATTTTCTTCCATAACACAATGATTGACGTAACGTTCACCTCGACGTCGGTACACTCGAATCCGTCCATTGCTGTGGCTGAGGTGAAAACGAGATTCGTCAGTGAATAGCTCTTGTCCCCACTGCATGGCCGTCCAGCGTAGACGCTGTCTGCACCACTGTAGACTTGCTTGACGGTGGTTCTTGTCAAAATAGGACGTCTGCCTGGTCTTCTGGCGACAATCCCTGCACATATGAGGCGGCGACGTACGGATTGTGAAGATATTCGTCGAAGGCCAGGGATGCTTCTTGCAGTCACTGTTGCTGGCTGGAATCGATTTCGTAGGTGTGTTGTTCGAATCCAGTTGTCTTGCCGATTATTGATTACGCGTGGCCTGCCACTCCGAGTGAGTGAGTGAGTTAAGATTTAACGTCACATCGGCAGTATTTCAGCCATATCGTGACGAGAAGTACATTAATAATACATAAATGTATACAATATAAAAAGCTGTCAACGATGGACAGTAAAATTACTAGAATATCACAGATTAATATTTAAAACTAGCATACAACTATAAAATATATCACTATATATAACGGTACAATATAAAAAAGGGCTATAGATCGCCAGCAGCTGAAGGTAGATCACCATGCTAGGGTCCATGGGGACTTACAATACTTTTGCTACCTGCATGGACCCCAGCCGGATTTACATCATCCCTTCCGCTGTTGGCAATTAATGACAAATCTAGCCAGAATATACTACGTCTAAAAACGAGCAGAAATAAACATACTTTGAAAGACGTGGTCTTACATACCCTCTCAGGGGGACAATAATTTTACACTACTTTAACCCCCTTCGAGGATATAGCCACTAACAATCTCAGTTATTGAATAATTCTACCAATTATAAAAGTTATTTATTTAATTACAAACTATAATAATCAAAATTTATGCAGTAATTCGATTTCCTTTAAAAAACCAATAATAAAATGACTGCTTACCTGGTAAAAAAGATCCTTGATACATGAAACCTTGAAATATTTATCCCTTGTGATGGAAAAATCAATGCAGTCAAGCAGGACATGCTTGACCGTGATTCTTTCATCACAAGGGACGCAGAATGGAGGATCCTCACCTTTTAAAATATATTCATGAGTATAACGTGAATGGCCAATACGACATCGACATCGTCTTAAAATGACCTCTTCAAATCTGGACTGACAACCCAAGTAGGTATAACCAATATTCGCTTTTATTGCATGTAATTTATTTATACCCACTTGGGTGTCCCACTTCTTCGGCACTAGATCTCTGATGTAAGATCTAATGACAGGTTTATAATCACTGTATGGTAAAAGAAGTGGTGTCACAGATTTGTTGAGTGCTGCTTTTGCGGCAGCATGAGCCAGTGTGTTACCAACAATCCCAACATGGCATGGTCACCAACAAAAAACGATGTCATATTGGCCAGTCGCAAGATCATTAAATAACTCAAGAATTTCAATTAAAAATGGATGTTTACAAGACATATTTTTAATAGCCTGAAGGCACGAAAGTGAATCTGAAAAAATAATGAAGTCTGTATATTTTGATTTCTTCTTGATAATTATGTCAATTGTATGTGTGTATAGTGAAGCATTCGATTGAGTGTCTCTGAATATGTAGTATTTTTATCGAATTGGCTAAAAATACAAGGAACAATATTTAAATTATATGGCCACGTTGATCTGGAAGGCAAGCATGTTGGTTTTGTTGGGCTATTCATCCTCACTCTAGTAGGGTCGTTTCTCTATAATCTATAGAGACTTTTATTATTGATGAAAACACAAACTGTTGCCTGAAAACATGTACTTTTTAAATTTCTCCTATCACAATCAACCCAAATCATATCAATCCTTTGTCACACATAAGTAGGGGCACGGGTGGCCGCGATTCGTTGTGCAACCTTGCGTCCCTTCGGCACGGCAGAAACCTATGATTGTGGGTTCGAATCCCTGTTCGCGCCGATTATGTTTCAAGGTTTGCCTCCACCATACTCGTGCTCGTGGGTTTCACCGTAGAGGTAAACGTCTAAGACCTCCATCACTTCGGGCTTTCCTCCCACATTAAGCTGACACGCCGTGATATAACCTGAATACTGTTAAAAGCGACGTTAAACCAAACTCACTCATTTACAAATAATTAAGGCCAGTTAAAATACATATCGTTTTTCAAAACAAACAGGAAGGGATTTTAAGAATGTCTTTTTTATTGGCTTACAAATATAAAACAAATATGAACTTGATGCTTTAGTTATAATGCGTGGGTAAACAGTGCGAATATGTTTCAAATTTGAGTTTAGAAAGGTTCTCCTTGACAGTGATTAGAAAATAAGGGTCACATACTAGTGGGGGCGGGTCAATAAAAATAATCTCTTTTAGACGTCTTATCTACACTGGGGTTGTGAGATGGTCTTGTGGTTAAAGCGTTCGCTAATGACGTTGGGTTCATGCCCCGGGTTCGATTTCCAACATGGATACACTGTGTGAAGTCCACTCATCTACACAATATTGATGACAACGACACATAGGACAAATGTTTTAATGTAGAACACAACCAATTTGATCTGTGTCGAGTGTGACATTAAACCCACATAATGATCATGCGTCCATGGAACAATGTGTGTATACTAACAGATGTTCTAAAATGGTTATCCCTGACTACAAACTCGATGATTTAACACGTACATTAAATACAAATATCCACAAAATAAAACAACCAAAATCCAAATACATCAAACATCGCACTATTTTACGCAGCATATTTTACATATTCTTGATCTACTGCTGAATGAGCACCTATTCACCTTATGAAACCCATTACTGCACACAAGCCCACGTGGTGTGCACAGATCCAGAAACATTCCCCATACATGTACACTCAGATACAACCTACAACCAATAATCCAGGTGTTGTGAAATGGTTGCTCGGCGATTTAACAACTGCATTTAAATTACACTAGAAATATCCACAAAATCAAACAACCGAAATCCAAATACATCAAACATCGCATTATTTAACGCAGCATATTTTACATATTCTTGATCTACTGCTCAATGGGCACCTATTCACCTTAAGGAACCCATTAATGCACACAAGCCCAGAAACATGTACTCCTGATAAAGCAGCACTAATTCTTTCAGCATGCATTTGTGATCACAATAATAAAGCCATATTGTATTATCATCATCGCAGGATTTTATACACTATATTCCATGTAGAACCGGTCTTGTCATACGTTAAGAGATGGTACTTGTTATTACCCTGCCGTGCGCTCGGTATTAAGGGACCAAATCAATTAGTCGGCTCGGAGTCAGTATACTGTTTCCAAGTGGGGTATTCATGTTAAACTGCGGCATGGTCTCTCAGTTGGCTAGGACTATCAAGTCGGCATTTGTTCGGACCAGTACAAGCAGCCACACACACCCACACACACCCACACACACACACACACACACACACACACACACACACACACACACACACACACACACACACAGGTACAACACACGTACAGCACACGTACAACAAAGGTACAACATACGTACATCACACGTACAACCCAGGTACAACACACGTACAACACAGGTACAACACACGTACAACACACGTACAACACAGGTACAACACAGATACAACACACGTACAGCACAGGTACAACACAGGTACAACACAGGTACAACACAGATACAACACAGGTACAGCAGGAGTACACTGACTGACGGACAGGTAAAGGAACGTCGCATAATGTCGGGACGTTGGAGGGTTCTGCTGCTGGTCGCGTGTCTTGGTGAGTAACTGCAACGTCTTTGCCTGCATCTACGACCTCAATAGAGAGGTTGTGCAGGGCGTTGATGTATGTAGGAGGGAGAGGGATCTGGAGTTGGGATGGAGGACTGTAGGGGATCTGTTGCCTCTTAGTCGCCTCTTACGACAAGCATGGATCTTCACGGGTAGGGAGGGGATAAGAAGTTAATAATAATATAATTACGACTGTCTCTTTTCCGAAACAATGTTACTTTAGAAAACTCTCTGGAATATCTACAATTGAGGGACACTAACAATGTTCGTTACATGTTGACTGATACTAAGCTAACGAGTACTCCAGTCAGGATGACTTTTGACACAGAAATACACATATTCTGACACTAGGATATCCATCTGATGTGAGTGAATGTGTGTAGGTCGATGGGGGATTGGGTGAGTGAATGCGTGAGTGAGTGGGTGGTTGGGTGAGTGAGTGCGATACCATCGCATTATAGGCGTGAAATTTGTTCTCATAATTATGGGATATATTATGAACTATAATAAGGACTTTTCAAAATTATTTCCAAGTATAAGTATGCTGTTAGACTAACATGTAGTCCCCCAAAAAAGTTATCTTACTTAAAAATATATATCTACAAAATATGAAATTTAAATGGAGCCAAGAACAATGCTTAATTCCTAGAGCTGAGGCATTCTAGACTTGCAGAATGTTCAAGGCTTGAGTTAGATTCATTTCTTAATTCATTCTCTTGGGTCTGGGAGACACTAAAATACAGTAGGGAAATAGTGAGTGAAATATGAATGTAGATGTGTGCACAGGCAACTCGGGCCAAAAGGAGAATTACATCGTCGCGTATGCGTGCTTTCAGTTCAGAACGGCATCCGATCTGTCCAAAAATAGCTTACTACTGTTATATGGCAATGTAATTTGTTGTTAAACATTGTTTCTGCTGAGATTGAGTAGAAGTTCATAGCATTGTGTTTTGAGAATAACCAGTTGTCAAAAGTGTAGTACTATTTGATGTAAGCATGGAGTATGGAAGTTACTATATTTAAATGTTAGTGTCTGCAAGTGTTTTGTTTGTTTGCTGTTTAACAACACAATCAGCAATATTCCAGCAACATGACGGCGATCTGTAATTACTCGAATCTGGACCAGACAATCGAGTGATTGACATTTTTAAAAACCTTATCCTGACGCCTCTCTGTTTTATCCCGCGGAAGCAGGTTTTAAATATCATCAACATCCTCTAACTTTGATCAAAGTGATTCTCTTTATTTCTTGTATTTCTTCAGCCGACTTGCAACAGTAAGTCGACAGTAAAAATTACATAAGAGTAGCTGAACCCACAAAGTCAGTCAAGGTGTGGTCAGGGACTCTTGTTTACCATGGAAACAACGCCACCATCTCCACTACCGCACGTGGACCGCTATTATAAGTTTACTTTATGTTATATTAAAGTCGTTACTGAATAGCACTAAATCAGCTGGTCCTTGGAGGAGGCCAAGTCATCTAAGGCTCTGCGATTCTCTGTGTAGAGTTGCACCTTGATACCAATGGTAGTGGGTTCGAATCCCGACTTTCGCTGCAGTTATGATCCTTGGTATGTCAGCGCACCCCATGCTCGGGAGTTTCACCAAAGTAGTAAATATAAGACTTGCATTACTTTGGTCTTTTCTCCAAATATTAAGTTGAACCGTCATGATATAACTGATATACTGCTCAAAGTTGCCTGGCACAACCTCACTCACACAAAACCAGGTATGCTGGTTACTTCACTAAATTGTCTCCCTTTGTCCATAGCATCCCTTCCCTCCATCTCCTCCACGACATGGCATGACGTCATGTTGGACAGTTGCGGTCCTCTTCCGCGAAGCAGATGGCTACCCTGGGGTTGAGGCGAGATGCAGATGCGTTTTGTTACATGAGAGTGAGTGAGTGAGTATGGTTTTACGCCGCTTTCAGCAATATTCTAGCAATATCACGGCGGGGGACACACATTGTATCCATGTCGGGAATCGAATCTTAATACTACTAGAAGTAATGATTCAAACATTTCGATTCTGTTAACGAGATCAAAAACGGGAAGTCGGGAAGTCGGGAAGTCGTGAGGTCAAAACTGTTCTCTGAAGTATCAATACAGTCTACAATCAATACAGTCTGAAAACGATAAGAATATTTAATCTATTAATCATACAGTCAAGCTTCAATGCGTAATGGGTTTATGTCTTTTTCATCAGGCTCGCGATCAATTCAAAGATAGAGCAAGAAACTAATCTTGATTTCCCTTTGGGTAATTGCTTTCTCACTTACTCACGAGCCCCGTAAAGATTCCGGGGTAGAATAGGTCTTCAGCAACCCATGCTTGTTGTAAAACCTGACTATGCTTGTCGTAAGAGGCGACTAAATGGATCGGTTGGTCAGGCTTACTGACTTGGTTGATGCATGTCATCGATCCCGATTGCATGGATCGATGCTCATGATGTCAATCACCGGATTGTCTGGTCCAGAATCGATTACTTGCAGACCGCCGTAATATGTAGCTGGAATATTACTGGGTGCGGCGTTAAACAACATCAAACAAACAATATGATTTGGAACACGATGATGTCTGCCTATTCACAAACAACTGTGACATTTATATAACAAGATATAAGCGCAAAAACTAAACTCGCACCCGTGTCAGACCAATCTTATGAAACTCGTGAATAGGTCAGATATGATAACTATTCACTGGTTTTAAACAAATTGGCATTACACGTGAGCGAGTGTAGTATTCTATATTTATTTCACAATTTCCCAACCTTAATATGTGGGTGTAACGTGATAAAACATTTGTAAACTTGTACATTTTCCCCACGTTACTACATGCACAGTAATCACAAGTAAAGCAAATGGACTCTGTCATTATTATTGTAAACGTAAATATTTATATCAGTTCTAACACGCTTGTAATAAGAGAGTTTTCCTACGTCATCGCCCGGAAGTGACCTGCGTGTCAACAGTGATGGAAGTCTACAGTCCAGGTGAGTGTGTTGTCTCTCGTCTCTCTCACTCTCTCTGTCCTTCTACACACAGAAAACTGTTTGATATTCAGGTCAAAACGTACATGTATATGTCAAGATACTACCAGGATGCTGAAGGTTGTACCTGTACCTAAATTCTACAAGTTATAGACATGATATTAGTGAAAGCTGACTGACACACATTTCATACAAGTCCTGAAACGCCTTTACTGTGAGTAGTGTATAGAAAACGCTCGGTCGTGTCGCCATGTGTAATAGAGGTAGAGTACGTGCAGACATGTACTTGCTCAAATCACACCGACAAGTTTGTTTGTTTGTTTTTGTGTTTTTCTGCTTGGTGTTTAACGCCGCACTCAGCAGTATTCCGGAGTTTAACGTGGTCTGTAGTCAGACACTCCAGTGATTGACACCATATGCATCAATCCACGCAATTGGGATACGATGACATGCATCAACCATGTCAGCGTGCCGGACCACCCGATCCAATTAGTCGCCTCTTACGATAAGCATAGTCGCACACTTATAAACGATGTGTGTGTGTGTGTGTGTGTGTGTGTGTGTGTGTGTGTGTGTGTGTGTGTGTGTGTGTGTGTGTGTGTGTGTGTGTGTGTGTGTGTGTGTGTGTGTGTGTGTGTGTGTGTGTTAGCTGACTGACATACCTAGTTTCTGTATTTAGACGACAAACACCTGAACATACTGTGTGAGATAAGAGTAAGGTCTTTTCGTCACTTTGTTATCGTGAGTCATGGTGTTGTGATGCTTATCAAGAGGACTCTTACTGGTGTAATGTTGCTTGTAGGGTAGGGTTACTGTATGTATTCAATTAATGGCCTGTGTGCTGCATAGATTGCCGTTGTTTATCCAGTAGTACATAAAGAAGGATGAGTTATTTTGTTAATGTTAGGTGTGGTGAGGTGAGCTGAGGTTAAAGGTCGCATTCATGATAATTGCACTTATATAGCTACGTGCATGTGTGTGTGTATGTGTGTGTGTGTGTGTGTGTGTGTGTGTGTGTGTGTGTGTGTGTTTGTGTGTGTGCCTCCTTGTAATAGTCCGGACTAATGCCGATTTTATAGTACTAGCCAAATGAGATACCACGCCGCAGTTTAACATGAATACCCAACTTAGAACAAATATACTGACTCCGAGCCGACTAATTGTTTTGGTCTCTTAATGCCGAGCACCAGGTAACAACAAGTACCGACTTTAACGTCTTTAGGTATGAAAGAGGGGAACGAAACACCCAACCGTCCGCCCCCGTGGCGAACGCTCTACCACTAGACCACGGAGGCGGTCCTAATATTAGGTTCTACATAGTGGAATATAATTCAATTTGATAAAATAGTGTATCAAATCCTGCGGTGATGATAAGATATGGCTTTATTGCTGGATCACAAATGACGAGCGAACGCTTTAACCACTAGGCTACCCGACCGCCCCTCCGATCCATTAGGTGAGGTGAAATGGGGTTTAACGTCTCGTCCAAGATTATTGCACTTATATGGCGACGTGCATGCCCGTGTATGTGTGTGTGTGCCTCCTTGTACTAGTCCGGACTAATGCCGATTTTATAGTACTAGCCAAATGAGATACCACGCCGCAGTTTAACATGAATACCCAACTTAGAACAAATATACTGACTCCGAGCCGACTAATTGTTTTGGTCTCTTAATGCCGAGCACCAGGTAACAACAAGTACCGACTTTAACGTCTTTAGGTATGAAAGAGGGGAACGAAACCCCCAACCGTCCGCCCCCGTGGCGAACGCTCTACCACTAGACCACGGAGGCGGTCCTAGTATTAGGTTCTACATAGTGGAATATAATTCAATTTGATAAAATAGTGTATCAAATCCTGCGGTGATGATAAGATATGGCTTTATTGCTGTGATCACATATGCATAAGTGCACGCTGAAAGAATGTGTGCTGCTTTATGAGGAGTATCAGTTGTAGGTTGTATCTAATTGTACATGTATGGGGAATGTTTCTGGATCTGTGCGCACCATGTGAGCTTGTGTGCATTAATGGCTTCCAGAAGGTGAATAGGTGCTTATTAAGCAGTAGATCAAGAATATGTAAAATAGGCTGCGTAAAATAGTGCGATGTTTGATGTATTTGGATTTTGGTTGTTTTATTTTGTGGATATTTGTAGTGTGATTTTAATGTACGTGTTATATCGTCGAGTTTGTAGTCAGGGGTAACCGTCTGGTATACACACTTTGTTGTATGTACGCATGATCATTATGTGGGTTTCATGCTACGCTCGACACAGATCAAATTAGTTGTGTGCTACATTTAACATTTGTCCTACGTGACGTCATCTTGCGAGAAGGGGCGCGGGGGTAGCCTAGTGGATAAAGCGTTGGCTCGTCATGCTGAAGACCCGGTTCCATTCCCCACATGGGTACAATGTGTGAAGCCTATTTTCCAGTATCCCCCGGCTTGATATTGCTGGCATATTGTTTAAACTGGCGTAAAACCATACTCACTCACTCTTGCGAGCATATTGTGTAGATGAGTGGACTTCACACAGTGTATCCATGTTGGAAATAGAACCCGGGTCATGAACCCAACGTCATTAGCGAACGCTTTAACCACAAGACCACCTCACCACCCCAGTGTAGATAAGACGTCTAAAAGAGATAATTTTTATTGACCCGCCCCCACCAGTATGTGACCCTTATGTTCTAATCACTGTTAAGGAGAACCTTTCTAAACTCAAATTTGAAACATGTTCGCACTGTTTACCCACTCATTATAAATAAAGCATTTATCAATCAAGTTCATATTTGTTTTATATTTGGAAGCTAATAAAAAATACAATCTTAAAATTCCTTCCTGTTTGTTTTGAAAAACGGTATGTATTTTAACTGGCCTTAATTATGTGTGAGTGAGTTTGGTTTAACGCCGCTTTTAACAGTATTCAAGTTATATCGCGGCGTGTCAGCTTAATGTGGAAGGAAAGCCCGAAGTGATGGAGGTCAGACGTTTACCACTATGGTGAAACCCACGAGCACGGGTATGGTGCTGACAAACCTTGAAACATAATCAGCGCGAACTGGGATTCGAACCCACAATCATAGGTTTCTGCCGTGCCGAAGGGACGCAACTTTGCACAACGAATCGCGGCCACCCGTGCACCTAATTAGGTGTGACATAGGATTGATATGATTTGGGTTGATTGCGATAGGAGAAATTTAAAAAGTACATGTTTTCAGGCAACAGTTTGTGTTTTTATCAATAATAAAAGTGGCTACAGACTATAGAGAAACGACTCTACTAGGGTGAGGATGAATAGCTCAGCAGAACCAAAATGCTTGCCTTCCAGATCAACGCATCAAGTGGCAATGAAATTTAAATTTTGTCCCTTGTTTTGCACAGATGGTCTCAGAAAAAAACTCTTTTTAGCCAATTCGATAAATATACTACATATTCAGAGACACTCAATTGGATGATTCACTATACGTCGTATGGTTATGGATCTTACACACATACAATTGACATGTGTATCTCATTATTATTTTGTGTCTTTCAGAATGGACACCTTCACGAAGTGTTCCGTATGTCATCAGGAGTTTACACTGAAAGGTCCAGTCCCCTACTTACTACCCTGTCTACACGCCGTGTGTGAGAAGTGTGTGACATCTGCGGCTGGTGGTGTGATATCATGCTCCACGTGTCAGAGGGAGGTCAACCTCACAGACACAAGTCTCCAGAAGGATGCAGTCAGACAGAAGGAAATATTCTACCTGACCGTCAAACAACGCCCCACAGAGCTCCTCTGTACATATGAAGATGACGGGAACCAGGCTGTGTGTTGGTGTCAGGAGTGTGAAGAGTTCCTCTGTGAATACTGCCAGAACATGCACAGCAGCGTCAAAATTTTCAGAAATCATGCTGTGCACAACTTTGGGGATATAACCCCGCAAAACCTTGAAAATGAAACCAATTGCAGTATTCACGAACGGTATCCACTTGATTTGTTTGACAAAAACTGCAACATGTGTATCTGTTCCCAATGTAGGAGAGGGGAGCACGCGGATCACGAGGTTGGTTACCTGGATGAAGCTGCTGAAGGAGTTACACAGCGGATTGAACAACACAGGAAAGATCTGTCGGCGTTACTGTCTCGTCAGCAAACACACCTTCAGAGCATCAGACAAGAAACACAGTTGACCAATAGGACGCAGGAAACATTGAGGAAGACAATAGAACATACTTTCCGGTCTTTAAGATCACAACTTGACCAAAGGGAGAAGGAACTCCTGATTGATCTTGAAAGTCAGACGAGGGAAACCAAGGCAACTCTACATGCTCTTGAAACCTCATGTGAAGATCATCATGCAAGATGCACCGACATTTCAGGTTACATCCGAAAATGTCTTCTCTATGCTTCAACATCGGTCCTGCTGCAGCTGGAGACCAATGTTGAGGGGATGACTCGGACCTGCCTAGAAACTGCTTCACCTGAAACACATGATGTACCTGAAGCTGTCTTCAACACCAATGGCTTGTCCAAACTGAAATCAGATATGTCTGGATTTGGTAACATCGCTGCCTTGGAAGAAGATTCAGAAGGGGGAACACCTGATGGTATGCATATTAAAACAGTTATTGTGCTTTATTGATGATATGTGCCCAAGTTCTACTAAACCTAATTCATGTGTTTCGTGGTGTTATTTTAATTAAAACAGTGTTCTGTCACTCGGGATTCACAATTTGCTTCTACAATTACAGACAAGCACACACAAACTGATGATGACTATTTGGCGGACCTTGAACAGAAACACGAAATGGTAAGTCTAGTTATATAGGGATACACGTAGGCATCGGACCTCAGTCATTCATCCCATCAATTGTTTTATATTTCATTCATATTGTCTAAATATCTAAGAACTCAATATTAGAACAACTGAACTGATCAAAGTATAGTACCACAAAGACTTTGCAGGTTCAGTCAACTGATGTATCTTAGTCACACAATACTGATATGATTGATAGAATATATTGATACTGTTTGATTAATAAGAGTTCATGTACAGCCTCCAACTCCGACCCAAAGGTAAAATATATTTTATCTTTCAGGACCTTGCAAAGCTGGAGTCAAATATTGCTTCACACAATGAAAGAACTGAACAACTTCAGCAGCTAACAGACAAGCTGAATGCCGAAGCAAACAACATGAAATTGGTTTGTATATCATTTTGTCCCACTCATTGAGGAGAGAATGGTGAGATTATATAGTTGTTGGTACTTTAGATTTGTCAGATAGAGAAGAGATAGATAGAGAAGGGTTTCGTTTAAATACATCATAAAGACATTTACCAGCTATACCCTATTGCTTGTCTTGTCCAGACTTGATATTGTTGAAGGTCCTGTCACAAGTTCAAGAAGTTTGCAACGTCAACAAAATTATTTTGCATGTATCCTTACAACAAATACACAATCTTATTTGGCCTATATTTATTTCATGAGCAGCTATCCCCTTTACTTATTTGTAGATGCTAGCTGAGAAAGACAAAAGCTGCCAGGACGCCTTAGAAACCATTGATCGTCTACAAACCCTGATTAGTATGTACACTGTCTGTGGTCTGTTCCGGGTTATGGTCCTGTTTTCACTTCCTGTTTGTGGTCTGTTTCTGGTACTGGTCCTATTTTCGTTTCCTGTCTGTGGTCTGTTCAGGGTTATGGTCCTGTTTTCACTTCCTCTCTGTGGCCTGTTCCTGGTACTAGTTCTGTTTTCACTTCCTGTCTGTGGTCTGTTCCGGATAATGGTCCTGTTTTCACTTCCTGTCTGTGGTCTGTTTCTGGTTCTGGTCCCGTTTTCACTCCCTGTCTGTGGTCTGTTCCTGGTACTGGTTTTCTTTTCACTTCCTGATTGTGGTCTGTTTCTGGTACTGGTCCTGTTTTCCCTTCATGTGTGTAGTCTCTTCCTGGTACTGGTCCCGTTTTCCCTTTCTATCTGTGGTCTGTTCCTTGTACTGGTCCTGTTTTCACTTCCTGTATGTGGTCTGTTCCTGGTACTGGTACTGTTTTCACTGCCTGTCTGTGGTGTGTTCCTGGCACTGGTCCTGTTTTCGCCTCCTGTCTGTGGCCTGTTCCAGGTACTGGTCCTGGTTTCACTTCCTGTCTGTGGCCTCTCTGTTCCTGGTACTGGTCTTGTTTTCGCTTCCTGTCAGTGGCCTGTTCCTGATACTGGTCCTGTTTTCACTTTCTGTATGTGGTCTGTTTTCCTGATACTGTTATTGTTTTCACTTCCTGTATGTGGTCTGTTCCTTGGACTGGTCCTGTTTTCACTTCCTGTCTGTGGTCTGTTCCTGGTGCTGGTCCTGTTTTCACTTCCTGTCTGTGGTCTGTCTGTTTCTGGTACTGGTCCTGTTTTCACTTCCTGTGTGTGGTCTGTCTGTTCTTGGTACTGGTCCTGTTTTTACTTCCTGTCTGTGGTCTGTTCCTGGTACTGGTCCTGTTTTCACTTTCTGTCTGTGGTTTGTTCCTGGTACTGGTTCTGTTTTCACACCCTAGTTGTGGTCTGTTGCTTTATATAGTCTTGTTTGACTTCCTGTCTGTGGAACATCATGACGCACACTTTAGACAATTTCATAAATATACCAATTGTATCTACACACAAGCACAATTCCATTAACTCTAAGCTGTTGTTGTCTTGCAGGATTCACAACTGAAGGCTGTGTTCATCTGCTGAAGACAGGTGTAGCAGACAGACGCATGGTCCTGCATTGTGAGTACCTAAACTGAAGATCAAAAGAAAGTTCACAAAAGAAAATGTTGAATTACCCCCCAAAATGCATGCAGTCAAATGTTTGTAACATGATGTAAACAATTGCCCCAAACGCAGCACACTCGCTTCCAGAGAACCTAAACCATGCAGCTGTCAATGCACGTGCTGCTACAAAAAAACCAGGTTCTCCGGTTCTGCATGGAGCATCCGTGCAGGTACCTGTATTAAGGTCGACCGAAAGTGTCAGACACAATCACATGAACCAAAAACACCTCATACAGACCGCTGCCCGGGATGGTGTTGGGTCCACAACATCGCCAAGATTGACTACGGTCGGACCGACGTCTAAAACGTTGGCAGCGGCTTGAATGGCAACGTGTCTTGTTCACCGATTAGAGAAGGTTCAACCTATTTCGTATTTGTCGCCGAAGGGGAGAAACAATGACTCCTGGCTGTATACAAGATTCCCACAAAAGTCGTGGTGTCATGGTGTGGGGCAGAATATGTGAGGACCAGATTTTGTGTACAATCTTTCTTTGATTTCTTACTAAAAACCTTCTCTCGCGACCGCTTAATATTTTATCACTTCTTCAATATTCATAGCCTGTAAGCATTTAATGATCTTCATCTTCCCGATGCAAGGGAGTTGGCGGACTTTTATAAGTCCAGTTTCCATCCTTGCCAAACAAGACAGGAATTATGGACTTATAAAATGGCTGGACTAACGCGTCTATGCATCGTCCAATCAAAATCGCGTAACAAAATCGACATCCAGTTCCCATACTGCAGTGCAGATTTCTGTGGATTGCAGGATTGGCAAAACATGTGTACCGTCAACTTTCCCGTCAACAGAAATTTTCCAAATCGTTCATGTCTTTATTCAAGGTGCACACGTGATTTGATGCACTTTGCAAAGTAAGACTCGTTTTATTACAATATAGATCTTGATTATCGATCTGATGGTCTTGACTGGGTGCCGCCATTTTGTTTGAAGCAAATGTAAGTGCTATGAGAGGTGGAATCGGATTGGGCAATAGTAGGGACATAGACGGGACATAACTCGTAATAGCCACTGGTGGCGCTACATCAGGCCCAGAGATTCCAGCCTGGTTCGGCAAGAGTGGAAACTGGACTTTTCAATCATTGAACTCCCTTGACTCAGGAAGATGCCATTGGTAGGGACTGTTCAAAACATTTCTTATTTATTATATTCAATATAATTAATATAAAAACATTATGCCGACACCAGTGACACTGCAAAGTGTGTTGGAATAACTGAGGATACATGCGGGATCACGACTGGACATGCTACAGGTTGTTGATGTTCTCATTGACAAAATAGAAATCGAACAAAAAAAATGTCCTCGTCATGACATGAGCACATCAGATCCGACTTTCACAAAACTAATAATTTTCGAAAATAACTTTCAGCAATGACTTGAATGAAATTTACAATAACTGGTCGCCGGCTCGCATCTGCTTTCCAAACGACCACGAGCTACACGTGCTAGACCAGCGTTTAATATATTATTTCTTGTCATAACAAACAACAAAAAGACATTTCGAAACATACATGTATTCCAAATATAATATAACATTTTACTTTTTAATGTTAACTGCTGGTATGGGAGCCTGTGTGTTCCAAATAAATCTAAATATATACATAACATTTTAAATATAGCAAGCAAAATCTCAGGTCCACAATTTCAACACATAGCGAAAGTTGTGAGCAGCAAACTTCCAAAAAATCACATAAGATACTAAATGACAGCAGTCATATATACTGAACCGCAAAAGAAACGTCACCATGATAGACATACATGTGTTATGAGAAACTTTATTTGACCAAACACTGTAAACATACTTTGAGGCATATTAAAAAGATGTTGAAATGAAAGTTTCAAATGTTCTTAAAGTGAAACACAACTCTAGTCTCTGAGAAAATGGCATCACAAATCAGTATCTCGTGTGTCCGCCATGTGCATTGATGACTGTCATGCAACGTCGATAGATGGAATGGATGAGGCACTTGAGCCCACACTCTGAGGAACGCCTGACGCAGTTCAGCTGCAGTTGTCGGCCTTGTCATTCAGCCGTCTTTGAATTCTCGTCCAAAAGGTGCTCAATGGGATTTAAATCGGGACTGAGGGCAGGCCACTGCATGGTTCTGATGCCATTCTGCTGGAGGAAGTATCTCGTTGCTCTCGCAATGTGGGCATGGGCGTTATCTTGCTGAAACTCGTGGTTGCGGCGACGTGCCAAATGAGGTATGGCATGTGGTCTCAAGATTTGATCAATGTACCGAGCTGCTGTGACACCATTGCCTCTCCCATTGCCTTTCCCTGGACCGATGTTCTGGAAGACCAATTCCACCCCACACCATGATGCTCGGACCACCCCATGGTCAACAACACACGCATCCGAATAACGTTCCCCACGGCGTCGCCAGTGGAGGTGTCTGCTCGTCAATCGTCGACGCACGGTGTCCGCACTAATGTGTCGCTGATGTGTCCTCATGGTCTGTTTCCGCAGCAGTTACAAAGCGACCTTTAGATGCTGTCCCACAATCTGACATTCCTGACGTCGGGCGGTGACCCTTGATCTTCAAATACGTGATCGGTCATCTGTAGTGTTGGTGGTCTGGTACCGTTGCTGGAACCTGTTACTGGTCCTTACGTGGACTTGAAATGCACAGGCTACTTGCCGGGCGGTTTGTCCAGCCTGCAATCGTCCAAGGGCTTCATTTCTCTGTTTTCTTGTCAATCTTGACATGTGGTAGCAATTCAATAACGAATGAATGTTATCCGATCTGGGTGGAAATGGGGCAACTCACGTGCATCGGGTTACCGTGACAAGCAGAGTTAGACATTGTCTCATCATATGAGGGTTCGAATACAAAATATGGATCAGTGTTTCTGAATTCGAAGAGTGAGTGAGTTGGGTTTAACGCCGCTTTTAACAGTATTCCAGTTATATCACGGCGTGTCAGCCTAATATGGGAGGAAAGCCCGAAGTGAAGCAGGTCTCAGACGTTTACCACTTCCATGAAACCTGTGAGCACGGGTATGGTGCTGTCAAACCTAGAAACATTATCGGGGCGAACAGGGATTCGAACCCATAACCATAGGTTTCTGGCATTCCCAGGGGAAGCAACTCTGTACAGTGAATCGTGGCGCCTTATCCGACTGGGCCTCCCGTGCCCCCGTTTTCAGAAGAGGTAAAGCTGGTATTAAGAAGACATGTATTTTTTTCAAATCTATTTATCATATATTTTCAAAGAAAACCCAGGGGGGCCTCACTAGCAAATACAAACCTAGCTACGTGCAGGCTTTCCTGAACATTGACGATAGGATGATGTCACAGAGGTTTATTACCCACCGCCACGAAGTAGTTTAAAGTATTTCAGTCACAAGGAATCCGTCCTATCGACAGGAGACAAATTCGAACGAAAACAGGATAAACGGACAGTAGAATTATGTGCACGTGACTCCGTTATAATGATGATAATGTATTCTTCCTAAAACATCCACACACAAAAATCATTTGGATAAACTTCCAGATGTGACAAAATGACGCTGTGTTTGGTTGACATTGCTCCCATAATGAATGTTACATTACATTGCATAGCCACAGCCAAGGTACAGGTTCTTTACACTTTAGAGAGATGTAGGAAAACCAATTATGAATTTAGATAGTGTGAATTACCGACCTGTCCCTGCTATCTCCGGATCATTCATAACTATCACAGTCAGGCTGTCAAAATAATTTACCTTGATGAATCATTCCACTGACTACATGTGGCTATCGGCAGATGGACAAAAAGCCCCCATAGTACCATCAGGTAGAGGTAACCATGTCATTGATTGTTAGCCACAACCCATGATATGTGGCTCATTGATGGTTGTGTGCTAGTTTTCGAGGCGAAAAAGAAAACTGGATATTTTCATAAGGAAATTATAGGAGGTGATGTGTTCATAGACTGGTTGGATCTTCAGCTATTGCCCATTTTCAGGGATGTGAAATCTCCGCGGAAACGCGGAAAATCGCGTTTTTTAAAACAGTAGTCCTCGGAAAAAATCATCTTCCGCGTAGAAATTTAATTAAAAAATTTAAAAAAATGATTTTAAAGAACTTCAGTGTCATTGTCATGGATTACGCCAGTTGATATAACGTCCGGGAATTAGATACTGTCGCCCAAACCATGAGTAGTCTGAAGGCGACCATACAGGAATATATGACATTGTTGACTTCAGACCAAATGAAACAAAAGTTCAACTCATGGAGAAAAGTCGGCTAAATAAGAAAACAGTAAAGTACAAGACATATGTGCTGGCCGAGTTATTTTTTCTAGAGGAGGGGTCTTTTGCGTATATTAATTTCACATTTAATTCATTTTTCTGATGACATATAGTGGCTTAAGTGGCTCTTTCTTCTTTAGGCTTTATGTGACTTTTTATTCTAAATATTCACTACTGTATGAACAAACAAAATCCTGCTGTGGCCTATGGCGGGGATGAGTGATGACATTGTTTTCATTTGATTGTAGAGGTGATCTTCCTCATAATTAACAGAATGTCCCTTGTTTATTGTGTTATGGTTTGTGTCCTGTACTGATAATGCTGCATGTCTACTATCTCCCAACGTCAACCCGCCGAGACACGTGGGTACACAAGCCCCGACATTGAAACACCAGGTCACGTGCCACTGTGATCTTATCATTGTTTGACATGCAGTCTACATGTCCCTCGTTATACCACGTTGACTCGTATAAGACGGTATCCGCCTGTGATTGCGATTATTTGACCTCTGAATGTTTATCGTGTCTGTTTATCCGTGTTTTTGTAGCTGTTGTTTTTTCAGATTTATATCAAGTCTGATCACTTAATGTTGATGTCTTGTGTCTACCGCTCTGATTCATTTAATAACTTACGAACCATTCACTAGATCTTGGGGAAGAATAGGTCTTTAGCAACCCATGCTTGCCGTAAAAGGTGACTATGCTTGTCGTGAGAGGCGACTTACGGGATCGGGTGGTCAGGCTCTCTGACTTGGTTGATGCTTGTCATCGAATCGCAATTGCGTGGATTGATGCTCATGATGTCAATCAGTTGATTGTTGGCCCTGAATCGATTTTTTTACAGACCACCGTCATATAGCTACAATATAGCGGAGTGAGGCGTTAAACAACAAACAAACAAACATATACCAGACCCATTAAGAACTACATTTACATTCGGGTTAAAGTGTTGTCAGTTAGTCCAATGTAAACACTAATCATTGATCCAAATATAACACACATCAGGTGTTTTTTTCGTACAACTGCAATGTGATTATATTACACTATTTATATATCAGGACAGCGTACTTAGCTGTGAATTACAAGCATGTAAATAGCGTTATATCTCGCGAAACTGTCACTATATTTGTCTCATGTGTTATTCGCATGTAAACTACATTCATATTTTGTAGGTTTACACCTAAAGTATGACAAAGACAGAGTCAATCTGGCCGAAGTCCACATCAACACAGAAGGAGACCTGGTCAACAGGGAGTCGGACACCAGACCTGCAGGGGAGGGGAGACTGAAGAACTACAGTGGCACATGTAGCACTGCCCCCCTCCCCCGGGCTGGCTGTCCCCAGTACTGGGAGATGAAATCTAGGGTCAGCCTGGATGAAACACTCAGATGGGACTGGCTCATCCTGGAGGTTGGTGTGTGCAGGGAGGAGGAGAGGGACGTGTGTCTTTGGCTAGGTGGAAGTCCCGGCTCCTACAGCATGACCGTCGCCAACTGTACTACACACGGCGGGATATGCAGGACGACATGGAAGGAGGGGAAGTGTGTACTGCATCTGCCTGACACTCTCCCCAACACAGCAGGGACATCACACACACTACATTACGGTGTTGTCTATGATGACGCCAGGAAGAAGATTGTCTTCATTGATGTGAAGGAGAATAAAGTGATATCGACGTTAGACAATGTAGACTCTAGTCAGCCACTGTGGCCGATGTTCGGGGTGTATAACCCACGTGGCCTCACTGTCAGCATGACACTTGTAGTGGGCAGCGACATCAACATGACAGAGGAGAAGAAAGCAATGATTGTCAAGGCACTGTCGTCATGGTGACAATGATTGTCAAGGCACTGTCGTGATGGTGACAATGATTGTCAAAGGCACTGTCACGATGGTGACAATGATTGTCAAGGCACTGTCGTCATGGTGACAAGGATGGTGATTATGACACATTGTGAATGTTAAGGAGTTGGGTTTTTTTAATGATAGTTATCAAACTGAATGAAATATACTCAGTACATAAATTAACTGGGCATTATATTTGATACAAGGGATTATTTGGAGAAGTTCTGGAAATAGTGGGGCAGTGGAGTAGCCTAGTTGTAAATGTTTTTGCTCGTCACGCCGAAGACCTTGGTTCGATTCCCCACATGGGTACAATGTATGACGCCCATTTCTGTGTCCCCCCTCCGTGATATTGCTGGAATATTGCGGCGTAAAACCATACTCACTCACTCACTGGAAATAGGGCCACTCAACAGTGCCACACTATGTGTATTTAGAGCCTTTGGCGTTGATAATTTTGAACTACGGGTAATTGAGTGAGGTCTTTTTGGTTTGATATGAAATATGTTGAATTCAATGCGTGTATTTAGGAAAAACATCGAATGTATGTTTAAAGACGCCTTCAGCATTTCTTTAGGGTATTTCGCAACAACAGTAAGAGTGAGACTTTGTTTCCTTGCATTCGCTTCCACGGATGAAACTCCCGAACATAGTTTAACCATGCTTCAATGATTACTGATGTGTCTGCGAGTGTAGTTTTACGCGTCTTGAAACAACATTTTCGCAAAATCACACCAGGGAACACCAGAAATTTACTTCCAAGATTTTACCCATGCATGTGTGGAATCGAACCAGGGTCAGTGGTCTGACGAGTGAATGCTCTGAACCACTGAACCACCCCACCGCCCCTGGTTATTGTGGAAATATTGGTAAACTATCCTGTAATGTTGTACACCCGTTTCTTATAAGACTTATGAATGCACAGCGCTTGTATAACATGTATGCACATATCTGACCTGTGAAGATCCGGGATAGAATAGGTCTTCAGCAACCGATGCTTGCCGTGAACGGCGACTATGCTGTCGTGAGAGGCGACTAACGGGATCGGGTGTTCAGGCCTGCTGACTTGGTTGATGCATGTCATCGATCCCAAGTGCGTGGATCGATGCTAATGTTGTAAATCACTGGATTGTCTGGTCAAGAATCGCTTATTTACATACCGCCGTCATGTAGCTGGAATATGGCTGTGGGCGGCGTTAAACAACAAACATCACCTATAGCTCTACGATGATCTATGATTTTATTACAATATTATTTTCTTAATATTAAAATCGTTTGTCTCCATGGCAAAAGGCTTGAAATGGAATAGAAGGGTGGAATAACTCAATAGTTGTTTTATATTTATTGACTTCTTTTGGAACGATGTATGCTAATTAAAACATTGTAAACTGACGGAAGGCATGGATCGAGTTCCATGCCGAGGTTATAAAGCTTTCAGTCTTTCTCATAAAAAATTAAGATCAATTCGTTTATACCTTTATTTGTTAGATTTCCGCTTAGATTTAAATGTGAGTTATGTATACAGGTATCTATACTTATGTTTAACTGCTTTAGAAGGACTTGTACATACATATCAAACTCCTTCGCCATTTGCGTAGACAGATGAACCTAGTAAAGTGCCTGTTAATGAATAAATTTAACCAATTCACTTCACTTTCATTTTCCACGGATTTAGACAGCATCCTTTGTAAAGGTCGAGTTTTATTAACCGTAAGTCCACAACGACTGTTTCGCTACTTCTGCTGTGTTCCTGACAAAATTATACCAAATTATGAGCAGTTAGATGTTGATGACGTGCATCACCATCAACTTGTGTACAATGCATGCATGTCATCACTGGATTATTAAGGCAAAGCTGTTCTCACATTTGGTTCAACAAAGTCTTCGAGCCTGACCACCTGATCCCGTTAGTCGTACCAGGCGACTATGCTTGTCGTAAGAGGCGACTAACGGGATCGGGTGGTAAGGCTCACTGACTTGGTTGATGCATGTCATCATATACCAATTGCGTGAATTGATGCTCATGATGTCAATCACTGTATTGTCTGATCCAGACTCGATCATTTACAGACCGCTATCATATAGCTAGAATTTTGCTGAGTGCAGCGTTAAATAACAAACAAACAAACGTGTATCGCCTCTTATGACAAGCATGATGCTGAAGACCAATTCTCTCCTGGTACTTCACATGTGTTTTCCAAACAAGAGCAGAACTTGTTTTTGCCTGAATGCTAATAAGATATGGACTATCTGATACAACTTGGCTTGATGTAAGCTCTGTTCTTTTTCACTGAAGTAGCGCTGTGCTATTTCCAGCAATTCATACGTTCTGCCAGCACGTTGCACCAGATACTGAATTCAGATAACGAACATAGCAAGATAACTCTTAGCAGTATTTGAACAGCTGCTACCAAACCCACCCACCCACCCACCCACCCACTCACTCACTTACCCACCCACCCACCCACTCACTCACTCACTCACTCACTCACTCACTCACTCACTCACTCACTCACTCACTCACTCGATCCATGGTTCAGACCTGTATCTTCCTCAAGTTCAGCAATTGTAATACGTCTGTCAGTAACATCTTTTCTTCTTTCTCCTTGATTGAATCTTCACTCATGGAAGTTGAGGGACGTCCAGACTTACGGTCATCATCAAGGCGTGTTCTCCCAACCTGAAACATAGCTGCCCAACATTTAACAGTGGAATAACTAGGGCACTTATCCCCATACACTTGTGACATGCGGTCATGACATTCGTTGGGAGTACTTTTCTCTAAAGTCAAAAACTTGATGACTGCTCGGTACTCGTGTCCATTTGGACCTCTATCACGTCCATTGGCTGTCGGTAATATACAAACAGCTTCAACAGACCAAATGCACTTGCAATGAACAACTCAAACAATGTACAACATTCACTAGTTCACTTTGTTTGAAAGTTAGTCAGACTTAGAACTTTTTGACAACCCCGCGTAAAGTCTTTGTTTTGTTTGCTGTTTAACGCACTCCACAATATTCGACCTATATGACGGCGGTCTGTAAATAATCGAGTCAGGACCTGACAATCCACTGATTGATATCATGAGCACCGATCCACACAATTTGGATACGACGACATGCATCAACTAAGACAGCGATCCTGACCACCCGATCCCGTCGGTCGCTCAGTGCGGCGTAAAACAACAAACCAACCAACATGGACGTTTAACTCAGACACCGTATTCACATCCGGTTCCTCACGTCTGTCACTGTCGATAACTCCACTCAGCAATATTTCAGCTGTGTGGAGCCTGGCCGGCAAATCATCACTCCAGACAATCCAGTAATTGATGTTGTGAACAACGATCCAGGGGGTACATGGGCCCGCCATCAAGCAAGATGACCAGCCGCTCCATTAAGAGGTCTCTAACGACCAGCATACGTTGCTAGAGAACTGTTCTCACCCGGAATTCCCCCGGGTTGCCAATTTACTACTGTCAACAGCGTGTGTGGATATATCTTACCCAGGCACCCCCCGGGGAGGCGATTGCTGACACCCACTCACTCACTCACTCACTCACTCACTCACTCACTCACTCACTCACTCACTCACTCAGATGTTAAAAGATGCAGGAACTTGAGTTAATTGACAGTAGAAGGTGAAATACAACGTCAAATACAGTTAAACATAGCCGCCTCCGTGGTCTAGTGGTAGAGCGTCCGCCCGGAGAGCGGAAGGTCCGGGGTTCGATCCCCGGCCGCGTCATACCAAAAGACGTTTGAGGATGGTACTTGTTGTTACCCTGTCTTGCGCTCGGCTTAAAGGGGCTAAAACAAGGACTGGTCGGCTCGGAGTCAGTATACTGTGTCTGAGTAGGGCATTCATGTTAAATTGCGGCATGGTATCTCAGTGAGCTAGCACTATCAATCGGCATCAGTCCGAAACTAGTACAAGCAGCCACGCAAACACGTGCATGCCATTCGCTATATAAGTGCAATAATCTTGGACGCGACGTTAAACCCAATTTCACTTCACCTCACCTCACCTCACCTATCATCATACGATTGAGTGATTATCGTTTTACGCAGCTTTTAGAATATTCCAGCAATATCACGGCGGGGGACACCAAAAATTGGCTTCACACATTGTACCCATGTCGGAAATTGAACCCGGGCCTTCGGCGTGACGAGCGAACGCTTTAACCACTAGGCTACCCGACCGTCCCCTATCATACGAAGTGTAATTAATAAGCGAACCTGCGAGTGGCGAGGAGAAAAGGGACGGAAGACCTCCAAAGAAGACAAGAAGGGCGAATCCTTTGTTTGAATCTGGCACACCGAGAATGTCTGCCATCAGAACACTCAGGAACGACCAGTACACACCTACACACGGAACAGAGAGTAGAACATTGTACATGATCATGACGCTGGTTTAATTGTTTGTTTGTTTGTTTCATGTCGCACTCAGCAATATTCCAGCTGTATGACATGCATCAACCAAGTCAGCGAGCCTGACCACCCGATCCCGTCAGTCGCCTCTTACGACAAGCATAGTCACCTTTTACGGCATGCATGGGTTGCTGAAGACCAATTCTACCCCGGATCTTCCCGGATTTTACCCTGGATAATCATGTGATTGACATCATGAGCACCGATCTACGCTGACCACCAGATCCCTTGTGTCCCCCTTTTACGACAAGTTGCTGGGGACATATATTCTTCTTCTGAATCCCAAATGAACCGATCATTTTTGCCAATTTTAAGACAAATACTCAAACAATGCAGAATTATATTGTAGAGGCAGTGTCGGACCATCGCTACAATAACAACGTGGTATAAGGATGGATGCATGCATCGTGACACACGTGAACGGGACTTGCAATAACCCGGGCAAGCGAAAATGTGTATCAGTACAACATCCTATATCTGTTTAGAGAGGCACTTAGAACGGTGTTAGAACCTCCACCGAAACGTCGCTCCTTAATGTAACAAAGAAGTTGTTCATCTACGAGGTATATGACCAATCATGAGATAAGGGACTATTGGGTGAAAACTCACATTTTGACGTCTCATTATATTATAAAACTTCAGCATCTTCGGAACACCAAAACACCATTCTCAAGGTTCAATTCATCTCATACACAGAAACATGACATCACACATGGCTATCTTCACTGAAGTGAGCCATAGCACATAGTACAATTGTATACTATAATAGTACAATTGTATCCTATCATAAGGTCCCTTTGCTCCTGGTATGTCACATATCTTATCCTTACTTAATATTCTATATGATGGCAAATAATTTGCGAAACGTAATCGTGTTGTAATTTATGATTATGACATCCTGCACCTTGCAACTTGCTGCAATATCGCGACGCCCTGTTCGGAATTTAACCCTGAGTTTTGTACTGATTCAAATAGACAGAAGTTAACTTATATTTTGCAGCAAGATCGTTTACTGACGCTTCTATCAGATCCTCTCGCTGATAATACTTTTACTGGTGCTTGAGGCATCTCATCTCATCTCATCTCATCTCATCTCATCTCATCTCATCTCATCGTATCTCATCTCATCTCATCTCATCGTATCTCATCTCATCTCATCTCATCTCATCTCATCTCATCTCATCTCATCTCATCTCATCTCATCTCATCTCATCGATCTCATCTCATCTCATATGTGTGCAATCACGGTTCAAGGTTCAGCCTTCAGTCACCCGTGAAGATCCGGGATAGATTAGGTCTTCAGCAGTCAATGCTTGCCCTAAAAGATGACTGCGCTTTCCGTTAAAGGCGACTAACCAGATCAGGTCAGGCTCGTTGACTTGGTTGATGCCTATCATCGTATCTCAATTGCGTGGATCGATTCTTATAATGTCAATCACTGGATTGTCTCGCCCAGACTCGATTATTTACAAACCGCCGTCATATATCTGGAATATTGCTGAGTGCGGCGTAATACAACAAAGAAACAAAAGAGAGTCAATTGTTGTTTGTTGTTAAAGGCCTCATTCAACAATATTCCACTATTACATGGCGGTTTTGTCCAGAATCGATTACTTACAAGCCGTGTCATAGAGCTGAAATTTTGGTGAGTGTGGTGTCAAATAACAAACGCGCTTGACGACAACGTACCAATGAATCCTCCATGTACGGCTGCGTACAAGGCTAGCCCCCAGTAGGTGTACAGGAAGGGACAGATGAGTGTTGCCACCCCACACACCAGCAGCGCCAGCGTGTGGATCAGCAGGCGACTCACTGACCGGAAGTCGCTCACCCAGGCGACAGGAAGTCGCAGCAGGACGCCAGAGATCCCCATGATGGAGAGGAGAGGAACCACATTTGCTTTTGAGAATCCTCTCTGCAACCCATATCGGGAAGATGGACGAGGGATGTGGCGTATCCGACGTTACAGAAAAATGTCCCCAAAGCAAACAAAACGAAACGTATGTGTTTCATCACAGAGAAGAATTTCTTTGCTTGGGAACGTTTTATGGTTTTGGTCTCAGCATCTGAAAAGATTAAATAGATAAATGATTGGTGCACGGATTTGATGAAGATTGAGATAATCGGCAATTCGTGTCATGCATTTTATTGGATATAAATACTAGTATGTTGAACTGCCCACCCCGCGGACTGGTCATGATGGCATAAATCTAAAGCGTGAGCAACGACCTCCGACAACATTTACCGTGACATGAATATAGTATTTCGGCCATCAGGTAACTGTAAATTTTGAATGAGTGAGTGAGTGATTTGGGTTTAACGCCGCTTTTAACAGTATTCCAGTTATATCACGGCGTGTCAGCTTAATGTGGGAGGAAAGCCCGAAGTGATGCAGGTCTCAGACGTGTTCCACTTCCGTGAAACCCACGAGCACGGGTATGGTGCTGACAAACCTAGAAACATAATCTGGGCGAACCGAGATTCGAACACATAATCATATGATATGTTCTGGCGTGCCAAAGGGACGCAACTCTGCACAGCGAATCGCGGCGCCTTAGACAACTGGGCCACCCGTGCCCCCGTAAATGTTGAGTAAGCAAAAAGCGGATTGTAGATTTGTAGACATAACTGGGAAGAATCCGCATTGATATTACTGAAGTGAGTGGCTGTGTATAGTTGTACGCCCCATTTAGCAATATTCAAGCAATATCACGGCGGGGGACACCAGAAATGGGCTTTACACATATTGTACCCATGGGGGGGAGTCGAACCCGGGCCTGCGGCTTGCCGATCGAACGCTTTAACTACTAGGCTACCCCACCGCCCCTTGTTTGAGAATATAGGCAGCCACATTGTCATGTATGAAATACACTTAGTCGGAACTTATCAAACAATATGAAATACATTTTGTATCTTTCTGCAGTGGATGAGGGGCGTTTGTTTTCAAAAGCAGCCAATACAATTTATAGTGTGAGTGAGTGAGTATTGTTTACGCCGCTTGTGGCAATAGTCCAGCCCCCAAAATGGGAAACACACATTGCACACATGTGGGTAAAGAGCCCGGGCCTTTGGTGTGAAGAGGGAACGGTTTAACCACAAGGCTATCCAACAGCCCCTATAATTAGTAAGATGCATAAACAGTTCTCTGAAATAACCAAACGATATAGATAATAAACATATTTGGAAATGTATGTTTCTGTGATCCTTTTAACACTTCGTCTATTTATACGGTCATGTACCCTTTTCGCGAACACCTGGTGTTAATACTGGTTTTCAATAATCCATTTACATATTTTTCACCACTATTTTGCCTTTTGCACCCAGTGGAACCTGTTTCGTCAGATAATCGAGAGTGGAAAATCACTGGGGTTGACGTTATTACATGTATGTATTTGAAAACTGATCACTTGGGGATAATTACTCAGTTTTGATTTCAAAACTTCATCAGAGTTTTCTTCTTTCGGTTTCGGCTTTTTGACACCCGACCCCATCCAACACGAGACCTGCAAGTATCCAGAGCGAGCCACGCCACGTTTCTTGAGACGTCACGTGCGAGTAATCTATAGCAAGATACCAACTGATGTAATTTAATGGTTTAGATGATACCAGTATCACACACATCATCAACAAATAACAGTTTCTCCTTTGTTTCATCTTAAGCCCCCATCAAACATCCGTGTACTCTTCTAAGTATAGTTTGTTTGTTTGTTTGTTTGTTTGCCGCCTCACAATGCATTATTTCAGCTATAATTTATGAATGATCTTTATTTCCTCCAGTGATTTTGGAGAGTACAAATAGGTATAAGTATTATAAATATTTACTCTTTATATCAGGTGCGGTCGGGTAGCCCAGTGGCTAAAGCGTTCCCGATACGGGTACAATGTGTGAAACCCATTTTTGGTGTCCCCCGTCGTGATATTGCTGGAATATTGCCAAAACAACAAACTCACTCACATTATGTCAATACACAGAAGATTAAAGAAATGTAGAAACACGTGATACATAAATCAGTTTGTTATGCAAGATACAGCCACACCAGGGTTTCTCTTGGAGACTATCTACACGCTGTCTATATATCTGAAAAGAGTTGATTATTTCTTCACTGTGTTCATAAGGTCATGGATCACTGACAATCTTGAAACGTTACTGCACAGACAATATAATCATGAGCATATGTGAATGAATCACTTCAAAAAAATATTCTGCCTGAGACATTACCTCCAGACAACTCTTGCCTGATAAAAACCTACACCGGCAGTTTTTCCCGAAGTGGCATTACCTGCAGACAATGGTCGTCCTGCAAATCTGTCGTGCCACATTTAACAATAAATAATGATTGCGTCCACAGATCTGTTATCTTTCCCTGCGCGTTATTTTCAATGGACAGCGTTTGCAACCAACAAACCTGTTATTGGTCCCGATGTGTTATTTACTATAGACCGTGTTGCCACCTGTAAACCTGATATTATTGTCAGAGGGTGATTTATGATGGACAATGTTGCCACCTGCACACATTATATTATTGTCTTAGGGTTATTTTCTGTAGACAATGTTGCCACCTAAACACATCATATTACTGTCTTGGGGTTATATATGATATACAATGTTTGCACCTGCAAACATTATATTATTGTCTTGGGGTTATTTTCTATAGACAATGTTGCCTCCTACAAACCTGTTTTTATTCTCTATGTGTTATTTATGATAGACTGTGTTGCCACCAAAAACCTATTATTACTCGCTATGTGTTATATTCTGTAAACAATGTTGCCACCAACAAACCTGTTATTACTGTCTATGTGTTTTTTATGATAGACAATATTGGCACCTACAAACCTGTTATTACTCGCTATGTTTTATTTTCTATAGACAATGTTGTCACCTACAAACCTGATGTTATTGTCTGTGTGTTAGTTACGATAGACAATGTTGCCACCAACAAACCTGTTATTACTCGCTATGTTTTATTTTCTATAGACAATGTTGCCACCTACAAACCTGATGTTATTGTCTGTGTGTTAGTTACGATAGACAATGTTGCCACCTACAAACCTGATGTTATTGTCTAAGGGTTGGCTATTTTCTATTGACAATGTTGCCGCCTACACACGTGTTATTATTGTCTATGTGTTATTTTCTACAGACAATGTTGCCACCTACAATCCTCTTATTATTGTCCAGGGGTTATTTTCTGTAGACAATGTTGCCACCTACAAACCTGTTATTACAACATGTATTACTCAATAAAGAACTATTTCTGACGCACACCTTCCCGACTTATCGCAACCCCTCTACCAGGAAGTACGACAGTTTTTTCAACAACGCTATCTACCGTACTCTTTCAGCTAAACTTTCGTCTTATCCGTCAGTCAATAAAAGAGTGACAACGTTTCGCGACTCCCTGCATCATTGGGAGATATGAGAGTAGGATGGTGTGACTTATTTTGCTTACATGTTTACAGCACCAGTCGTATAGAACAAAGAACACAATCTGCACCAACAAGCTGTTGTTTCTAGGCTTTGTGGCTTGAATCGTTTCACGTAACTACGGTAATCTGTGAACCAATCTGAACACACAGATACCTACCCGAGTCAGGTGTTGTTCCAGGTAGGTACAGGCACGTATAACAAAGGTACAACACAGGTACAACGCAGGTTCATGTACAACACAGGTACAACACACGTACAACACAGACACAAAAGAGGTTCATGTACAACATAGGTATAACACAGGTACAGCACAGATACAACACACGTACAACACACGTTCAACACACGTACAACACAGATACAGCACAGATACAACACACGTACAACACACGTTCAACACACGTAAAACACAGGTACAACACACGTACAACACAAATACAACACAGGTACAACACAGGTGCAACACAGGTATAACACAGGTATAACACATGAACCACACAGGTACAAGACAGGTAGAACACTGGTACAACACAGGCATAATACAGGTACAGCACAGGTAGAACACTAGTACAACACAGGTACAACACAGGTACAGCATTGGTACAACACAGGTAGAACACTGGTACAACACAGGTACAACACACGTACAACACAGGTAAAGCACAGGTACAATACAGGTACAACACAGGTACAACACACGTACAACACAGGTACAACACACGTACAACACAGGTACAAAAGAGGTACGACACACGTACAACACAGGTACCATACAGGTACAGCTAAGGTACAACACAGGTACAGCACAGGTACAACACAGGTACAACACAGGTGCAACACACGTACAACACACGTACAACACACGTACAACACAGGTAAAACACTGGTACAACCCACGTACAACACACGTACAACAAAGGTACAACACTGATACAACACACGTACAACACACGTACAGCAAAGGTAAAACACTGGTACAACACACGTACAACACACGTACAACACACGTACAACACATGTACAACACAGGTACAACACAGATACAACACACGTATAAAACAGATAGAACCCAGTTACAACACAGGTACAACACAGGTATAACACATGAACAAAACACGTACAACACAGGTAGAACACTGGTACAACACAGGTGCAACACAGGTACGACACAGGTAAAACACTGGTAAACACACGTACAGCACACGTACAACACATGTACAAGACACGTAGAACACAGGTATCACACAGGTACAACACAGGTATCACACAGGTAAAACACACGTACAACAAAGGTACAACACACGTACAACACAGATAGAACCCAGTTACAACACAGGTACAACACAGGTATAACACATGTACAACAAACGTAGAACACTGGTACAACACACGTACACCACAGGTACAACACAGGTATCACACAGGTGCAACACACGTACAACAAACGTAGAACACTGGTACAACACACGTACAACACAGGTACAACACAGGTACAACACAGGTATAACACTGGTATAACACTGGTACAACACACGTACAATACACGTACAACACACGTACAACACAGGTACAACACAGGTATAACACTGGTACAACACACGTACAATACACGTACAACACAGGTAAAACACAGGTACAACACACGTACAACACAGGTACAACACTGGTACAACACACGTACAACACACGTACAACACACGTACAACACACGTACAAGACAGATACAACACAGGTACAACACAGGTACAGCACATGTACAACACAGATACAACACAGGTACAACACAGGCATAACACATGTACAAAACACGTACAACACAGGTAGAACACTGGTACAACACAGGTGCAACACAGGTACAACACAGGAACAACACAGGTATAACACAGGTACAGCACAGGTACAACGCAGTAACAAATAAGATACAACACAGGTACAATGCAAGCACAACACAGGTACATTGCAGGTACAACGCAGGTACAACACACGTACAACGGAGGTACAACGCAGCTACAACACACGTACAACACAGGTACAGCACAGGTACAGCACAGCAGGAGGACACTGACTGACGGACAGTCAAAGGAACGTCGCATCATGTCGGGACGCTGGAGGGTCCCGCTGTTGGTCGAGTGTTTTGGTGAGTAACTGCAACGTCTTTGCCTACATCTACGACCTAGATAGAGAGGTTGTGTAGGGCGTTGTTGTATGTAGGAGGGAGAGGGTTCTAGAGTTGGGATGGGGGACTGTAGGGGATCTGTGGACGTCAGGTAGGTGTTTGTGAGAAGGGCGGGGACTTGGGATTAGGTATGGGTGGTTTGGATGCTAGTGATGGGTGGGTAGGATTTGTTTGTTTGTCTGTTTATTGTTTAACGCCGCACTTTGCGATATTCCAGCTATATGACAGGGGTCTGTAAATAATCGAGTCTGGACCAGGCAATCCAGTGACTGACATCATGACCATCGATCCACGCAATTGGGATCGATGACATGCATCAACCAAGTCAGCGAGCCTGACCACACGATCCCGTTAGTCGCCTCTTACGGCAAGCATGGCTCTTCACGGGTAGGGAGGGGATAAGAAGGAAACAATAATATAATTACGACTTTTCCGAAACAATGTTGCTTTACAAAACTCTCTGAAATATCTACAATTGAGGGACACTAACAATGTTCGTTACATGTTGACTGATACCAAGCTAACGTGTACTCTAGTCAGGATGACTTTTGACAGAGAAATACTCATATTCTGACACTAGGATATCCATCTGATGTGAGTGAATCTGTGTGGGTCGATGGGGGGTTTGGTGAGCGAGTGAGTGAGTGCGATACCATCACATTATAAGCATGAAATTAAAACATTTATCCTCATAATTTGGGGATGTATAATGAACTATAATAATGCCTTTTCAAAATTATTTCTAAGTATTAGTATGCTGTTAGACTAACATGTAGTCGCAAAATAAAGTTATCTAACTTAAAAATGTATATCTACAAAAAATGAAATTTAAAATGGAGCCAAGAACAATGCTTAATTCCCTGAGCTTGGGCATTCTAGACTTGCCGGATGTTCACGGCTTGAGTTGGATTCATTTCTTAATTCATTCTCTTGGGTCTGGGAGACACTAAAATACAGTAGGGAAATAGTGAGTGAAATATGAATGTAGATGTATGCACAGGCAACTCGGGACAATAGGAGAATTCAATCGTCGCGTGTAAGTGATTTTAGTTCAGAACGGCATCCGATCTGTCCGAAAATAGCTTACTACTGTTATATGGCAATGTAATTTGTTGTTAAACATTGTTTCTGCTGAGATCCAGTACAAGATCATAGCATTGTGTTTTGAGAATAACCAGTTGTCAAAAGTGTAGTACTATTTGATGCAAGCAGGAGTATAGAAGTTACTCTATTTAAATGTTAGTGTCTGCAAGTGTTTTGTTTGTTTGCTGTTTAACAACACAATCAGCAATATTCCAGCAAAATGACGGCGATCTGTAACTACTCGAGTCTGGACCAGACAATCGAGTGATTGACATTTTTAAAATCCTTATTCTGACGCCTCTCTGCTTTATCCCGCAGAAGCAGGTTTTAAATATCATAAACATTCACGGACGTGCTTTATCCTACAGATAGAGTGTAATTATTCACCTTTATTCTCAATAAATCTGTATTTGATCAAAGTGATTCTCTCTATTTCCTGTATTTATTCAGCCGACTTGCAACAAGAGTCAAAATTATGTGCCAGTAGCTGAACCCACAAAGTCAGTCAAGGTGTGATCGGGGACTCTTGTTTAACGTGGAAACAACGCCACCATCTCCACTACCGCACAGGAGCCCTATCATAAGTTGTCTTTTTGTTTTATTAGTCTTTACTGAATAGCACTCATTCAGCTGGTCCTTGGAGGAGGCCAAGTCGTCTAAGGGTCTGCGATTCTCTGTGTAGAGTTGCACCTTGATACCAATGGTAGTGGGTTCGAATCCCGATTTTCCCTACAGTTATGATCCTTGGTTTGTCAGCGCACCACGTGCATGGGAATTTCACCAAAGTTGTAAATATAAGACTTGCATTACTTTGGGCTTTTCTCCAAATATACAGCTGAACCGTCTTGATACAACTGATATACTGCTCAAAGTCGCCTGGAACAAACTCACTCACACAAAACCAGGTATGCTGGTTACTGAATTGTCTCCCTTTGTCCATAGCATCCCTTCCCTCCATCTCCTCCACGACATGGCATGACGTCATGTTGGACAGTTGCGGCTCTGACGTCGACCTCCTCTTCCGAGATCAAAAACGGGAAGTCGGGAAGTCGTGAGGTCAAAACTGTTCTCTGAAGTATCAATACAGTCTACAATCAATACAGTCTGAAAACGATAAGAATATTTAATCTATTAATCATACAGTCAAGCTTCAATGCGTAATGGGTTTATGTCTTTTTCATCAGGCTTGCGATCAATTCAAGATAGAGCAATAAACTATTCTTGATTTCCCTTTGGGTAATGGCTTTCTCACTTACTCACGAGCCCCGTGAAGATTCCGGGGTAGAATAGGTCTTCAGCAACCCATGCTTGTTGTAAAACCTGACTATGCTTGTCGTAAGAGGCGACTAACGGGATCGGTTGGTCAGGCTTACTGACTTGGTTGATGCATGTCATCGATCCCAATTGCGTGGATCGATGCTCATGATGTCAATCACCGGATTGTCTGGTCCAGAATCGATTATTTGCAGACCGCCGTAATATGTAGCTGGAATATTACTGGGTGTGGCGTTAAACAACATCAAACAAACAATATGATTTGGAACGAGATGATGTCTGCCTATTCACAAACAACTGTGAAATTTAAATAACAAGATATAAGCGCAAGTAATAAATAAAAAACTAAACTCGCACCCGTGTCAGACCAATCTTATGAAACTCGTGAATAGGTCAGATATGATAACTATTCACTGGTTTTAAACAAATTGGCATTACACGGGCGCTCGTTTAGTATCATATATAATTATTTCACAATTTCCAATCCTTAATTATTGGCGTGTAACGTGATAAAACACTTGTAAAATTTGTTCATTTTCCCTATGTTAATACACGCACATCGATCACATGTAAAACAAATGGACACTGTCATTATTATTGTAAACGTAAATAATTATATCAGTTCTAACACGCTTGTAATAAGTGAGTTTTCCTACGTTATCGCCCGGAAGTGACCTGCGTGTCAACAGTGATGGAAGTCTACAGTCCAGGTGGGTGTGTTGTCTCTCGTCTCTCTCACTCTCTCTATCCTTCTACACACAGAAAACTGTTTGATATTCAGGTCAAAACGTACATGTATATGTCAAGATACTACCAGGATGCTGAAGGTTGTACCTGTACCTATATTCTACAAGTTATAGACATGATTTCATTCATACAAGCCATGAAACGCCTTTACTGTGAGTAGTGTATAGAAATCGCTCGGTCGTGTCGCCGTGTGTAATAGAGGTAGAGTATGTGCAGACATGTACTTGCTCAAATCACACCGACAAGTTTGTTTGTTTGTTTTTGTGTTTTTCTGCTTGGTGTTTAACGCCGCACTCAGCAGTATTCCAGCTATATGATGTCGGTCTGAAAATAATCGAGTATGGGGTCTTTTTGTCACTTTGTTATTGTGTTTCTTTCTTGGTTTGTTGTTTAACGCCGCATTCAGCCATATTCCAGAGTTTAACGTGGTCTGTAGTCAGACACTCCAGTGATTGACACCATATGCATCAATCCACGCAATTGGGATACGATGACATGCATCAACCATGTCAGCGTGCCGGACCACCCGATCCAGTTAGTCGCCTCTCACGACAAGCATAGTCGCACACTTATAAACGATGTGTGTGTGTGTGTGTGTGTGTGTGTGTGTGTGTGTGTGTGTGTGTGTGTGTGTGTGTGTGTGTGTGTGTGTGTGTGTGTGTGTGTGTGTGTGTGTGTGTGTGTGTGTGTGTGTGTGTGTGTGTGTGTGTGTGTGTGTGTGTTAGCTGACTGACATACCTAGTTTCTGTATTTAGACGACAAACACCTGAACATACTGTGTGAGATAAGAGTAAGGTCTTTTTGTCACTTTGTTATCGTGAGTCATGGAGTTGTGATGCTTATCAAGAGGACTCTTACTGCTGTAATGTTGCTTGTAGAGTAGGGTTACTGTGTATATCCAATTAATGGCCTGTGTGCTGCATAGATTGCCGTTGATTATCCAGTAGTACATAAAGAAGGATGAGTTATTTTGTTAATGTTAGGTGTGGTGAGGTGAGCTGAGGTTAAAGGTCGCATTCATGATTATTGCACTTATATAGCTACGTGCATGTGTGTCTGTGTGTGTGTGTGTGTGTGTGTGTGTGTGTGTGTGTGTGTGTGTGTGTGTGTGTGTGTGTGTGTGTGTGTGTGTGTGTGTGTGTGTGTGTGTGTGTGTGTGTGTGTGTGTGTGTGTGCCTCCTTGTACTAGTCCGGACTAATGCCGATTTTATAGTGCTAGCCAAATGAGATACCACGCCGCAGTTTAACATGAATACCCAACTTAGAACAAATATACTGACTCCGAGCAGACTAATTGTTTTGGTCTCTTAATGCCGAGCGCCAGGTTACAACAAGTACCGACTTTAACGTCTTTTGGTATGAAAGAGGGGAACGAAACCCCCAACCGTCCGCCCCCGTGGAGAACGCTCTACCACTAGACCACGGAGGCGGTCCTAATATTAGGTTCTACATAGTGGAATATAATTCAATTTGATAAAATAGTGTATCAAATCCTGCGGTGATGATAAGATATGGCTTTATTGCTGTGATCACAAATGCATAAGTGCACGCTGAAAGAATGTGTGCTGCTTTATCAGGAGTATCAGTTGTAGGTTGTATCTCATTGTACATGTATGGGGAATGTTTCTGGATCTGTGCGCACCATGTGGGCTTGTGTGCATTAATGGCTTCCAGAAGGTGAATAAGTGCTTATTAAGCAGTAGATCAAGAATATGTAAAATAGGCTGCGTAAAATAGTGCGATGTTTGATGTATTTGGATTTTGGTTGTTTTATTTTGTGGATATTTGTAGTGTGATTTTAATGTACGTGTTATATCTTCGAGTTTGTAGTCAGGGGTAACCGTCTGGTATACACACTTTGTTGTATGTACGCATGATCATTATGTGGGTTTCATGCTACGCTCGACACAGATCAAATTAGTTGTGTGCTACATTTAACATTTGTCCTACGTGACGTCATCTTGCGAGAAGGGGCGCGGGGGTAGCCTAGTGGATAAAGCGTTGGCTCGTCATGCTGAAGACCCGGTTCCATTCCCCACATGGGTACAATGTGTGAAGCCTATTTTCCAGTATCCCCCGGCTTGATATTGCTGGCATATTGTTTAAACTGGCGTAAAACCATACTCACTCACTCTTGCGAGCATATTGTGTAGATGAGTGGACTTCACACAATGTATCCATGTTGGAAATCGAACCCGGGTCATGAACCCAACGACATTAGCGAACGCTTTAACTACAAGACCACCTCACCACCCCAGTGTAGATAAGACGTCTAAAAGAGATTATTTTTATTGACCCGCCCCCACCAGTATGTGACCCTTATGTTCTAATCACTGTTAAGGAGAACCTTTCTAAACTCAAATTTGAAACATGTTCGCACTGTTTACCCACTCATTATAAATAAAGCATTTATCAATGAAGTTCATATTTGTTTTATATTTGTAAGCTAATAAAAAATACAATCTTAAAATTCCTTCCTGTTTGTTTTGAAAAACGGTATGTATTTTAACTGGCCTTAATTATGTGTGAGTGAGTTTGGTTTAACGCCGCTTTTAACAGTTTTCAAGTTATATCGCGGCGTGTCAGCTTAATGTGGAAGGAAAGCCCGAAGTGATTGGGGTCAGACGTTTACCACTATGGTGAAACCCACGAGCACGGGTATGGTGCTGACAAACCTTGAAACATAATCAGCGGGAACTGGGATTCGAACCCACAATCATAGGTTTCTGCCGTGCCCAAGGGACGCAACTTTGCACAACGAATCGCGGCCACCCGTGCACCTAATTATGTGTGACATAGGACAGATATGATTTGGGTTAATTGCGATAGGAGAAATTTAAAAAGTACATGTTTTCAGGCAACAGTTTGTGTTTTCATCAATAATAAAAGTGGCTATAGATTATAGAGAAACGACTCTACTAGGGTGTGGATGAATAGTTCAACAGAACCAAAATGCTTGCCTTCCAGATCAACGCATCAAGTGGCAATGAAATTTAAATTTTGTCCCTTGTATTGCACAGATGGTCTCAGAAAAAACATCTTTTTAGCCAATTCGATAAATATACTACATATTCAGAGACACTAAATTGGATGATTCACTATACGTCGTATGGTTATGGATCTTACACACATACAATTGACATGTGTATCTCATTATTATTTTGTGTCTTTCAGAATGGACACCTTCCCGAAGTGTTCCGTATGTCATCAGGAGTTTACACTGAAAGGTCCAGTCCCCTACTTACTACCCTGTCTACACGCCGTGTGTGAGAAGTGTGTGACATCTGCGGCTGGTGGTGTGATATCATGCTCCACGTGTCAGAGGGAGGTCAACCTCACAGACACAAGTCTCCAGAAGGATGCAGTCAGACAGAAGGAAATATTCTACCTGACCGTCAAACAACGCCCCACAGAGCTCCTCTGTACATATGACGATGACGGGAACCAGGCTGTGTGTTGGTGTCAGGAGTGTGAAGAATTCCTCTGTGAATACTGCCAGAACATGCACAGCAGCGTCAAAATTTTCAGAAATCATGCTGTGCACAACTTTGGGGATATAACCCCGCAAAACCTTGAAAATGAAACCAATTGCAATATTCACGAACGGTATCCACTTGATTTGTTTGACAAAAGCTGCAACAAGTGTATCTGTTCCCAATGTAGGAGAGGGGAGCATGCGGATCACGAGGTTGGTTACCTGGATGAAGCTGCTGAAGGAGTTACACAGCGCATTGAACAACACAGGAAAGATCTGTCGGCGTTACTGTCTCGTCAGCAAACACACCTTCAGAGCATCAGACAAGAAACACAGTTGACCAACAGGATGCAGGACACATTGAGGAAGACAATAGAACATACTTTCCGGTCTTTAAGATCACAACTTGACCAAAGGGAGAAGGAACTCCTGATTGATCTTGAAAGTCAGACGAGGGAAACCAAGGCAATTCTACATGCTCTTGAAACTTCATGTGAAGATCATTATGCAAGATGCACCGACATTTCAGGTTACATCCGAAAATGTCTTCTCTATGCTTCAACATCGGTCCTGCTGCAGCTGGAGACCAATGTTGAGGGGATGACTCGGACCTGCCTAGAAACTGCTTCGCCTGAAACACATGATGTACCTGAAGCTGTCTTCAACACCAATGGCTTGTCCAAACTGAAATCAGATATGTCTGGATTTGGTAACATCGCTGCCTTGGAAGAAGATTCAGAAGGGGGAACACCTGATGGTATGCATATTAAAACAGTTATTTTGCTTTATTGATGATATGTGCCCAAGTTCTACTAAACCTAATTCATGTGTTTCGTGGTGTTATTTTAATTAAAACAGTGTTCTGTCACTCGGGATTCACAATTTGCTTCTACAATTACAGACAAGCACACACAAACTGATGATGACTATTTGGCGGACCTTGAACAGAAACACGAAATGGTAAGTCTAGTTATATAGGGATACACGTAGGCATCGGACCTCAGTCATTCATGCCATCAATTGTTTTATATTTCATTCATATTGTCTAAATATCTAAGAAGTCAATATTAGAACAACTGAACTGATCAAAGTATAGTACCACAAAGACTTTGCAGGTTCAGTCAACTGATGTATCTTAGTCACACAATACTGATATGATTGATAGAATATATTGATACTGTTTGATTAATAAGAGTTCATGTACAGCCTCCAACTCCGACCCAAAGGTAAACTATATTTTACCTTTCAGGAGCTTGCAAAGCTGGAGTCAAATATTGCTTCACACAATGAAAGAACTGAACAACTTCAGCAGCTAACAGACAAGCTGAATGCCGAAGCAAACAACATGAAATTGGTTTGTATATCATTTTGTCCCACTCATTGAGGAGAGAATGGTGAGATTATATAGTTGTTGGTACTTTAGATTTGTCAGATAGAGAAGAGATAGATAGATAAGGGTTTCGTTTAAATACATCATAAAGACATTTACCAGCTATTACCCTATTGCTTGTCTTGTCCAGACTTGATATTGTTGAAGGTCCTGTCACAAGTTGAAGAAGTTTGCAACGTCAACAAAACTATTTTGCATGTATCCTTACTACAAATAAACAATCTTATTTGGCCTATATTTATTTCATGAGCAGCTATCCCCTTTACTTATTTGTAGATGCTAGCTGAGAAAGACAAAAGCTGCCAGGACGCCTTAGAAACCATTGATCGTCTACAAACCCTGATTGGTATGTACACTGTCTGTGGTCTGTTCCGGGTTATGGTCCTGTTTTCACTTCCTGTTTGTGGTCTGTTTCTGGTACTGATCCTATTTTCGTTTCCTGTCTGTGGTCTGTTCAGGGTTATGGTCCTGTTTTCACTTCCTGTCTGTGGTCTGTTTCTGGTACTGGTCCCGTTTTCACTTCCTGTCTGTGGTCTGTTCCTGGTACTGGTCCTGATTTTATTTCCTCTCTGTGGTCTGTTACAGGTACTGGTCTTCTTTTCACTTCCTGTTTGTGGTCTGTTTCTGGTACTGGTCCTATTTTCGTTTCCTGTCTGTGGTCTGTTCAGGGTTATGGTCCTGTTTTCACTTCCTGTCTGTGGTCTGTTTCTGGTACTGGTCCCGTTTTCACTTCCTGTCTGTGGTCTGTTCCTGGTACTGGTCCTGATTTTATTTCCTCTCTGTGGTCTGTTACAGGTACTGGTCTTCTTTTCACTTCCTGATTGTGGTCTGTTCCTGATACTGGTCCTGTTTTCACTTCCTGTCTGTGGTGTGTTCCTGATACTGGTCCTGTTTTCACTTTCTGTCTGTGGTCTTTTCCTGATACTGTTATTGTTTTCACTTCCTGTGTGTGGTCTGTTCCTGGTACTGGTCCTGTTTTCACTTCCTGTCTGTGGTCTGTTCCTGGTGCTGGTCCTGTTTTCACTTCCTGTCTGTGGTCTGTCTGTTTCTGGTACTGGTCCTGTTTTCACTTCCTGTGTGTGGTCTGTCTGTTCCTGGTACTGGTCCTGTTTTCACTTCCTGTCTGTGGTGTGTTCCTGATACTGGTCCTGTTTTCACTTCCTGTGTGTGGTCTGTTCCAGGTACTGGTCCTGTTTTCATTTTCTGTCTGTGGTTTGTTCCTGGTACAGGTTCTGTTTTCACACCCTGTTTGTGGTCTGTTGCTTTATATAGTCTTGTTTGACTTCCTGTCTGTGGAACATTATGACGCACACTTTAGACAATTGCATAAATATACCAAGTGTATCCTTCGCTCCAAATAAAAGGACCCAGCAGTATGTGACCCATCTTTCCGAGGCAAGGGAGTTAAATGAATGTAAAAAGTCCAGTTTGAACCCTTGCCTCGGGAAGATGTATGTCACCTGGTATGTGACCCCTGGACCGAGTCTCCACACAAGGACAATTCCACTAACTCTAAGCTGTTGTTGACTTGCAGGATTCACAACTGAAGGCTGTGTTCATCTGCTGAAGACAGGTGTAGCAGACAGACGCATGGTCCTGCATTGTGAGTACCTAAACTGAAGATCAAAAGAAAGTTCACAAAAGAAAATGTTGAATAACCCCCCAAAATGCATGCAGTCAAATGTTTGTAACATGATGTATACAATTGCCCCGAACGCAGCACACTCGCTTCCAGAGAACCTAAACCATGCAGCTGTCAATGCACGTGCTGCTACAAAAAAAACAGGTTCTCCGGTTCTGCATGGAGCATCCGTGCAGGTACCTGTATTAAGGTCGACCGAAAGTGTCAGACACAATCACATGAACCAAAAACACCTCATACAGACCGCTGCCCGGGATGGTGTTGGGTCCACAACATCGCCAAGATTGACTACGGTCGGACCGACGTCTAAAACGTTGGCAGCGGCTTGAATGGCAACGTGTCTTGTTCACCGATTAGAGAAGGTTCAACCTATTTCGTATTAGTCGCCGAAGGGGAGAAACAATGACTCCTGGCTGTATACAAGATTCCCACAAAAGTCGTGGTCTCATGGTGTGGGGCAGAATATGTGAGGACCAGATTTTGTGTACAATCTTTCTTTGATTTCTTACTAAAAACCTTCTCTCGCGACCGCTTAATATTTTATCCTTCTTCAATATTCATAGCCTGTAAGCATTTAATGATCTTCATCTTCCCGATGCAAGGGAGTTGGCGGACTTTTATAAGTCCAGTTTCCATCCTTGCCAAACAAGACAGGAATTATGGACTTATAAAATGGCTGGACTAACGAGTCTATGCATCGTCCAATCAAAATCGCGTAACAAAATCGACATCCAGTTCCCATACTGCAGTGCAGATTTCTGTGGATTGCAGGATTGGCAAAACATGTGTACCGTCAACTTTCCCGTCAACAGAAATTTTCCAAGTCGTTCATGTCTTTATTCAAGGTGCACACGTGATTTGACTCGTTTTATTACAATATAGATCTTGATTATCGATCTGATGGTCTTGACTGGGTGCCGCCATTTTGTTTGAAGCAAATGTAAGTGCTATGAGAGGTGGAATCGGATTGGGCAATAGTAGGGACATAGACGGGACATAACTCGTAATAGCCACTGGTGGCGCTACATCAGGCCCAGAGATTCCAGCCTGGTTCGGCAAGGGTGGAAACTGGACTTTTCAATCATTGAACTCCCTTGACTCAGGAAGATGCCATTGGTAGGGACTGTTCAAAACATTTCTTACTTATTATATTCAATATAATTAATATAAAAACATTATGCCGACACCAGTGACACTGCAAAGTGTGTTGGAATAACTGAGGATACATGCGGGATCACGACTGGACATGCTACAGGTTGTTGATGTTCTCATTGACAAAATAGAAATCGAACAAAAAAAATGTCCTCGTCATGACATGAGCACATCAGATCCGACTTTCACAAAACTAATAATTTTCGAAAATAACTTTCAGCAATGACTTGAATGAAATTTACAATAACTGGTCGCCGGCTCGCATCTGCTTTCCAAACGACCACGAGCTACACGTGCTAGACCAGCGTTTAATATATTATTTCTTGTCATAACAAACAACAAAAAGACATTTCGAAACATACATCTATTCCAAATATAATATAACATTTTACTTTTTAATGTTAACTGCTGGTATGGGAGCCTGTGTGTTCCAAATAAATCTGAATATATACATAACATTTTAAATTTAGCAAGCAAATTCTCAGGTACGCAATTTCAACACATAGCGAAAGTTGTGAGCAGCAAACTTCCAAAAAATCACATAAAATACTAAATGACAGCAGTCATATATACTGAACCGCAAAAGAAACGTCACCATGATAGACATACATGTGTTATGAGAAACTTTATTTGACCAAACACTGTAAACATACTTTGAGGCATATTAAAAAGATGTTGAAATGAAAGTTTCAAATGTTCTTAAAGTGAAACACAACTCTAGTCTCTGAGAAAATGGCATCACAAATCAGTATCTCGTGTGTCCGCCATCTGCATTGATGACTGTCATGCAACGTCGATAGATGGAATGGATGAGGCACTTGAGCCCACACTCTGAGGAACGCCTGACGCAGTTCAGCTGCAGTTGTCGGCCTTGTCATTCAGCCGTCTTTAAATTCTCGTCCAAAAGGTGCTCAATGGGATTTAAAACGGGACTGAGGGCAGGCCACTGCATGGTTCTGATGCCATTCTGCTGGAGGAAGTATCTCGTTGCTCTCGCAATGTGGGCATGGGCGTTATCTTGCTGAAACTCGTGGTTGCGGCGACGTGCCAAATGAGGTATGGCATGTGGTCTCAAGGTTTGATCAATGTACCGAGCTGCTGTGACACCATTGCCTCTCCCATTGCCTTTCCCTGGACCGATGTTCTGGAAGACCAATTCCACCCCACACCATGATGCTCGGACCACCCCATGAGTCTCCCTCAACAACACACGCATCCGAATAACGTTCCCCACGGCGTCGCCAGTGGAGGTGTCTGCTCGTCAATCGTCGACGCACGGTGTCCGCTCTAATGTGTCGCTGATGTGTCCTCATGGTCTGTTTCCGCAGCAGTTACAAAGCGACCTTTAGATGCTGTCCCACAATCTGACATTCCTGACGTCGGGCGGTGACCCTTGATCTTCAAATACGTGATCGGTCATCTGTAGTGTTGGTGGTCTGGTACCGTTGCTGGAACCTGTTACTGGTCCTTACGTGGACTTGAAATGCACAGGCTACTTGCCGGGCGGTTTGTCCAGCCTGCAATCGTCCAAGGGCTTCGTTTCTCTGTTTTCTTGTCAATCTTGACATGTGGTAGCAATTCAATAACGAATGAATGTTATCCGATCTGGGTGGAAATGGGGCAACTCACGTGCATCTAGTTACCGTGACAAGCAGAGTTAGACATTGTCTCATCATATGAGGGTTCGAATACAAAATATGGATCAGTGTTTCTGAATTCGAAGAGTGAGTGAGTTGGGTTTAACGCCGCTTTTAACAGTATTCCAGTTATATCACGGCGTGTCAGCCTAATATGGGAGGAAAGCCTGAAGTGAAGCAGGTCTCAGACGTTTACCACTTCGATGAAACCTGTGAGCACGGGTATGGTGCTGTCAAACCTAGAAACATAATCGGGGCGAACAGGGATTCGAACCCATAACCATAGGTTTCTGGCATTCCCAGGGGAAGCAACTCTGTACAGTGAATCGTGGCGCCTTATCCGACTGGGCCTCCCGTGCCCCCGTTTTCAGAAGAGGTAAAGGTGGTATTAGGAAGACATGTATTTTTTTCAAATCTATTTATCATATATTTTCAAAGAAAACCCAGGGGGGCCTCACTAGCAAATACAAACCTAGCTACGTGCAGGCTTTCCTGAACATTGACGATAGGATGATGTCACAGAGGTTAATTACCCACCGCCACGAAGTAGTTTAAAGTATTTCAGTCACAAGGAATCCGTCCTATCGACAGGAGACAAATTCGAACGAAAACAGGATAAACGGACAGTAGAATTATGTGCACGTGACTTCGTTATAATGATGATAATGTATTCTTCCTAAAACATCCACACACAAAAATCATTTGGATAAACTTCCAGATGTGACAAAATGACGCTGTGTTTGGTTGACATTGCTCCCATAATGAATGTTACATTACATTGCATAGCCACAGCCAAGGTACAGAATCTTTACACTTTAGAGAGATGTAGGAAAACCATTTATGAATTTAGATAGTGTGAATTACCGACCTGTCCCTGCTATCTCCGGATCATTCATAACTATCACAGTCAGGCTGTCAAAATAATTTACCTTGATGAATCATTCCACTGACTACATGTGGCTATCGGCAGATGGACAAAAAGCCCCCATAGTACCATCAGGTAGAGGTAACCATGTCATTGTTTGCTAGCCACAACCCATGATGTGTGGCTTATTGATGGTTGTGTGCTAGTTTTCGAGGCGAAAGAGAAAACTGGATATTTTCATTAGGAAATTATAGGAGGTGATGAGTTCATAGACTGGTTGGATCTTCAGCTATTGCCCATTTTCAGGGATGTGAAATCTCCGCGGAAACGCGGAAAATCGCGTTTTTTAAAACAGTAGTCCTCGGAAAAAATCATCTTCCGCGTAAAAATTTAACTAAAAAATTTAAAAAAATGATTTTAAAGAACGTCAGTGTCATTGTCATGGATAACGCCAGTTGATATCACGTCCGGGAATTAGATACTGTCGCCCAAACCATGAGTAGTCTGAAGGCGACCATACAGGAATATATGACATTGTCGACTTCAGACTAAATGAAACAAAAGTTCAACTAATGGAGAAAAGTCGGCTAAATAAGAAAACAGTAAAGTACAAGACATATGTGCTGGCCGAGTTATTTTTTCTAAAGGAGGGGTCTTTTGCGTATATTAATTTCACATTTAATTCATTTTTCTGATGACATATAGTGGCTTAAGTGGCTCTTTCTTCTTTAGGCTTTATGTGACTTTTTATGCTAAATATTCACTACTGTATGAACAAACAAAATCCTGCTGTGGCCTATGGCAGGGATGAGTGATGACATTGTTTTCATTTTAGTGTAGAGGTGATCTTCCTCATAATTAACCGAATGTCCCTTGTTTATTGTGTTATGGTTTGTGTCCTGTACTGATAATGCTGCCTGTCTACTATCTCCCAACGTCAACCCGCCGAGACACGTGGGTTCACCACCTCCGACATTGAGACACCAGGTCATGTGACACTGTGATCTTATCATTGTTTGACATGCAATCTACATGTCCCTCGTTATACCACGTTGACTCGTATAAGACGGTATACGCCTGTGATTGCGATTATTCGACCTCTGAATGTTTATCGTGTCTGTTTATCCCTGTTTTTTTAGCTGTTGTTTTTTCAGATTTATATCAAGTCTGATCACGTAATGTTGATGTCTTGTGTCTACTGCTCTGATTCATTTAATAACTTACGAACCATTCACTAGATCTCGGGGGAGAATAGGTCTTCAGCAACCCATGCTTGCCGTAAGAGGCGACTATGCTTGTCGTGAGAGGCGACTTACGGGATCGGGTGGTCAGTCTCTCTGACTTGATTGATGCATGTCATCGAATCGCAATTGCTAGGATTGATGCTCATGATGTGAATCAGTGGATTGTCTGGCCCTGAATCGATTTTGTTACAGACCATCGTCATATAGCTGCAATATTGCGGATTGAGGCGTTAAACAACAAACAAACAAACAAACAAATACCAGACCCATTAAGAACTACATTTACATTCGGGTTAAAGTGTAATCAGTTAGTCCAATGTAAACACAAATCATTGATCAAAATATAATACACATAAGGTTTTATTTCCGGTTCAGGTACAACTGCAATGTGATTATATTACGCTATTTATATATCAGGACAGCGTACCTAGCTGTCAATTACAAGCATGTAAATACCATTATATCTCGCGAAACTGTCACTATATTTGTCTCATGTTTTAATCGCATGTAAACTACATTCATATTTTGTAGGTTTACACCTAAAGTATGACAAAGACAGAATCAATCTGGCCGAAGTCCACATCAACACAGAAGGAGACCTGGTCAACAGGGAGTCGGACACCAGACCTGCAGGGGAGGGGAGACTGAAGAAGTACAGTGGCACATGTAGCACTGCCCCCCTCCCCCGGGCTGGCTGTCCCCAGTACTGGGAGATGAAATCAAGGGTCAGCCTGGATAAAACACTCACAGAGGGCTGGGTCATCCTGGAGGTTGTTTTGTGCAGGGAGGAGCAGATGGACGTGTGTCTTTGGATAGGTCGACTTCCTGGCTTCTACAACATGAACGTCGCCCACTGTACTACACACGGCGGGATATGCAGGGAGACATGGAAGGAGGGGGAGCGTGTGCGGTGTCTGCCTGACACTCTCCCCAACACAGCAGGGGCATCACACACACTACATTACGGTGTTGTCTATGATGACGCCAGGAAAAAGATTGTCTTCATTGATGTGAAGGAGAATAAAGTGATATCGACGTTAGACAATGTAGACTCTAGTCAGCCACTGTGGCCGATGTTCGGGGTGTATCACCCATCCGTCCTAACTGTCAGCATGACACTTGTAGTGGGCAGCGACATCAACATGACAGAGGAGAAGAAAGCAATGATTGTCAAGGCACTGTCGTCATGGTGACAAGGATGGTGATTATGACACATTGTGAATGTTAAGGAGTTGGGGTTTTTTAATGATAGTTATCAAACTGAATGAAATATACTCAGTACATAAATTAACTGGGAATTATATTTGATACAAGGGATTATTTGGAGAAGTTCTGGAAATAGTGGGGCAGTGGGGTAGCCTAGTTGTAAATGTTTTTGCTCGTCACGCCGAAGACCTTGGTTCGATTCCCCACATGGGTACAATGTATGACGCCCATTTCTGTGTCCCCCCTCTGTGATATTGCTGGAATATTGCGGCGTAAAACCATACTCACTCACTCACTGGAAATAGGGCCACTCAACAGTGCCACACTATGTGTATTTAGAGCCTTTGGCGTTGATAATTTTGAACTACGGGTAATTGAGTGAGGTCTTTTTTGTTTGATATGAAATATGTTGAATTCAATGCGTGTATTTAGGAAAAACATCGAATGTATGTTTAAAGACGCCTTCAGCATTTCTTTAGGGTATTTCGCAACAACAGTAAGAGTGAGACTTTGTTTCCTTGCATTCGCTTCAACGGATGAAACTCCCGGACATAGTTTAACCATGCTTCAATGATTACTGATGTGTCTGCGAGTGTAGTTTTACGCGTCTTGAAACAACATTTTCGCAAAATCACACCAGGGAACACCAGAAATTTACTTCCAAGATTTTACCCATGCATGTGTGGAATCGAACCAGGGTCAGTGGTCTGACGAGTGAATGCTCTGAACCACTGAACCACCCCACCGCCCCTGGTTATTGTGGAAATATTGGTAAACTATCCTGTAATGTTGTACACCCGTTTCTTATAAGACTTATGAATGCACAGCGCTTGTATAACATGTATGCTCATATCTGACCTGTGAAGATCCGGGATAGAATAGGTCTTCAGCAACCGATGTTTGCCGTGAACGGCGACTATGCTGTCGTGAGAGGCGACTAACGGGATCGGGTGTTCAGGCCTGCTGACTTGATTGATGCATGTCATCGATCCCAAGTGCGTGGATCGATGCTCATGTTGTAAATCACTGGATTGTCTGGTCAAGAATCGCTTATTTACATACCGCCGTCATGTAGCTGGAATATTGCTGTGGGCGGCGTTAAACAACAAACATCCCCTATAGCTCTACGATGATCTATGATTTTATTACAATATTATTTTCTTAATATTAAAATCGTTTGTCTCCATGGCAAAAGGCTTGAAATGGAATAGAAGGGTGGAATAACTCAATAGTTGTTTTATATTTATTGACTTCTTTTGGAACGATGTATGCTAATTAAAACATTGTAAACTGACGGAAGGCATGGATCGAGTTCCATGCCGAGGTTATAAAGCTTTCAGTCTTTCTCATAAAAAATTAAGATCAATTCGTTTATACCTTTATTTGTTAGATTTCCGCTTAGATTTAAATGTGAGTCATGTATACAGGTATCTATACTTATGTTTAACTGCTTTAGAAGGACTTGTACATACATATCAAACTCCTTCGCCATTTGCGTAGACAGATGAACCTAGTAAAGTGCCTGTTAATGAATAAATTTAACCAATTCACTTCACTTTCATTTTCCACGGATTTAGACAGCATCGTTTGTAAAGGTCGAGTTTTATTAACCTTAAGTCCACAACGACTGTTTCGCTACATCTGCTGTGTTCCTGGCAAAATTATACCGAATTATGAGCGGTTAGATGTTGATGACGTGCATCGCCATCAACTTGTGCGCAATGTATGCATGTCATCACTGGATTATTAACGGGAAAGCTGTTCTCTCATTTGGTTCAACAAAGTCTGTGAGCCTGACCACCTGATCCCGTTAGTCGTACCAGGCGACTATGCTTGTCGTAAGAGGCGACTAACGGGATCGGGTGGTAAGGCTCACTGACTTGGTTGATGCATGTCATCATATACCAATTGCGTGAATTGATGCTCATGATGTCAATCACTGATGTCTGATCCAGACTCGATCATTTACAGACCGCTATCATATAGCTAGAATTTTGCTGAGTGCAGCGTTAAATAACAAACAAACAAACGTGTATCGCCTCTTATGACAAGCATGATGCTGACGACCAATTCTCTCCTGGTTCTTCACAGGTGTTTTCCAAACAAGAGCAGAACTTGTTTATGCCTGAATGCTAATAAGATATGGACTATCTGATACAACTTGGCTTGATGTAAGCTTTGTTCTTTTTCACTGAAGTAGCGCTGTGCTTTTTCCAGCATATCATACTTTCTGCCAGTACGTTGCACCCAAACACTGAATTCAGATAACGAACATAGCAAGATAACTCTTAGCAGTATTTGAACAGCTGCTACCAAACCCACCCACCCACTCACTCACTCACTCACTCACTCACTCACTCACTCACTCACTCACTCACTCACTCACTCACTCAATGGATCCATGGATCAGACCTGTATCTTCCTCAAGTTCAGCAATTGTAATACGTCTGTCAGTAACATCTTTTCTTCTTTCTCCTTGATTGAATCTTCACTCATGGAAGTTGAGGGACGTCCAGACTTAGGGTCATCATCAAGGCGTGTTCTCCCAACCTGAAACATAGCTGCCCAACATTTAACAGTGGAATAACTAGGGCACTTATCCCCATACACTTGTGACATGCGGTCATGACATTCGTTGGGAGTACTTTTCTCTAAAGTCAAAAACTTGATGACTGCTCGGTCCTCGTTTTCATTTGGACCTCTATCACGTCCATTGGCTGTCAGTAATATACAAACAGCTTCAACAGACCAAATGCACTTGCAATGAACAACTCAAACAATGTACAACATTGACTAGTTCACTTTGTTTGAAAGTTAGTCAGACTTACAACTTTTTGACAACCCCGCGTAAAGTCTTTGTTTTGTTTGTTGTTTAACGCACTCCACAATATTCGACCTATATGACGGCGGTCTGTAAATAATCGAGTCAGGACCTGACAATCCACTGATTGACATCATGAGCACCGATCCACACAATTTGGATACGACGACATGCATCAACTAAGACAGCGATCCTGACCACCCGATCCCGTCGGTCGCTCAGTGCGGCGTAAAACAACAAACCAACCAACATGGACGTTTAACTCAGACACCGTATTCACATCCGGTTCCTCACGTCTGTCACTGTCGATAACTCCACTCAGCAATATTTCAGCTGTGTGGAGCCTGGCCGGCAAATCATCACTCCAGGACCAGACAATCCAGTAATTGATGTTGTGAACAACGATCCAGGGGGTACATGGGCCCGCCATCAAGCAAGATGACCAGCCGCTCCATTAAGAGGTCTCTTACGACCAGCATACGTTGCTAGGGAACTGTTCTAACCCGGAATTCCCCCAGGTTGCCAATTTACTACTGTCAACAGCGTGTGTGGATACATCTTACCCAGGCACCCCCCGGGGAGGCGATTGCTGACACCCACCCACTCACTCACTCACTCACTCACTCACTCACTCACTCACTCAGATGTTAAAAGATGCAGGAACTTGAGTTAATTGACAGTAGAAGGTGAAATACAACGTCAAATACAGTTAAACATAGCCGCCTCCGTGGTCTAGTGGTAGAGCGTCCGCCTGGAGAGCGGAAGGTCCGGGGTTCGATCCCCGGCCGCGTCATACCAAAAGACGTTTGAGGATGGTACTTGTTGTTACCCTGTCTTGCGCTCGGCTTAAAGGGGCTAAAACAAGGACTGGTCGGCTCGGAGTCAGTATACTGTGTCTGAGTAGGGCATTCATGTTAAATTGCGGCATGGTATCTCAGTGAGCTAGCACTATCAATCGGCATCAGTCCGAAACTACTACAAGCAGCCACGCAAACACGTGCATGCCATTCGCTATATAAGTGCAATAATCTTGGACGCGACGTTAAACCCAATTTCACTTCACCTCGACTCACCTCACCTCACCTATCATCATACGATTGAGTGATTATCGTTTTACGCAGCTTTTAGAATATTCCAGCAATATCACAGCGGGGGACACCAAAAATTGGCTTCACACATTGTACCCATGTCGGAAATTGAACCCGGGTCTTCGGCGTGACGAGCGAACGCTTTAACCACTAGGCTACCCGACCGTCCCCTATCATACGAAGTGTAATTAATAAGCGAACCTGCGAGTGGCGAGGAGAAAAGGGACGGAAGACCTCCAAAGAAGACAAGAAGGGCGAATCCTTTGTTTGAATCTCGCACACCGAGAATGTCTGCCATCAGAACACTCAGGAACGACCCGTACACGCCTACACACGGAACAGAGAGTAGAACATTGTACATGATCATGACGCTGGTTTAATTGTTTGTTTGTTTGTTTCATGTCGCACTCAGCAATATTCCAGCTGTATGACATGCATAAACCAAGTCAGCGAGTCTGACCACCCGATCCCGTTAGTCGCCTCTTACGACGATGATAGTCGCCTTTTACGGCAAGCATGGGTTGCTGAAGACCTATTCTACCCCGGATATTCCCGGATTCTACCCCGGATAATCCTGTGATTGACATCATGAGCACCGATCTACGCTGACCACCAGGTCCCTTGTGTTCCCCTTTTACGACAAGCATAAGTTGCTGGGGACATATATTCTTCTTCGGAAACCCCAATGCACCGATCATTTTTGCCAATTTAAAAACAAATATTCAAACAATGCAGAACTATATTGTAAAAGCAGTGTCGGACCATCGCTGTAAGAACAACGTGGTATAAGAATGGATGCATGCATCGTGACACACGTGAAAGTGACTTGCAATAACCCGGGCAAGGGAACATCTGTATCAGTACAACATCCTATATCTGTTTAGAGAGGCATTTAGGTGTTAGAACCTCCACCGAAACGTCGCTCCTAAATGTAACAAAGAAGTTGTTTATCTATATATATGATCAACATGTATATGAGATAAGGGATTATTGGGTGAAAACTCACATTTTGACTTTTCATTATATAATAAAACTTCAGCATCTTCGGAACACCAAAACACAATTCTCAAGCTTGGATGAAAACCTTTCATAAAACTTTTACTGGTGCTTGAGACATCCGCCAATACACATTAAGTACAAATCAAGTGACTGTAGAAACTGTATGTATGTTACTGTACTGCTACATGTCATTGTTATGTGGGATTAAATATCATACTCAACAACAAAAGTACCTGTGACACCAATATTTTAGGGTATTTTTCAATTCATCTCATACAGAGATACATGACATAACACATGGCTTTCTTCACTGAAGTGAGCCATAGCACATTGCACATAGTACAATTGTATCCTATAATAGTACAATTGTATCCTAACACCCATAAGGTCCCTTTTCTCCTGGTGGGTCACATATCTTATCCTTACTTAATATTCTATATGATGGCAAACAATTCGCGAAACGTAATCGTGTTGTAATTTATGATTATGACATCCTGCACCTCGCACCTTGCTGCAATATCGCGACGCCCTGTTCGGAATTTAACCCTGAATTTTGTACTGATTCAAATAGCCACAAGTTAACTTATATTATGCAGCAAGATCGTTTACTGACGCTTCTATCAGATCCTCTCGCTGATAATTCTTTCACTGATGCTTGAGGCATCCGCCAGTACACATTGAGATGTACAAATCTAGTGACTGTAGAAAATGTTTGTATTTTACTGTACTGCTACTGCATTGTTTGGTGGGTTTAAGTATCATTTACATATTTCAATCATGTTTTAAGAAGTGTCTCGTAAGCAAAGAACATGTGATATTTTTATTATGTACAATCTGTGACACTATCATAAAATATATCTCACCTCACCTCACCTCACCTCACCTCACCTCACCTCACCTCACCTCACCTCGACTCGACTATTTACAGACCGACGTCATATAGCTGGAATATTGCTGAGCGCGGCGTTAAACAACAAACAAACAAAAGAGTGTCAATTGTTGTTGAAGGCCTCACTCAACAATATTCCACTATTGCGGAGCGGTTTTGCCCAGAATTGATTAGTAAGAGGCCGTGTCATAGAGCTGAAATTTTGGTGACAACGTAGCAATGAATCCTCCATGTACGGCTGCGTACAAGGCTAGCCCCCAGTAGGTGTACGGGAAGGGACAGATGAGTGTCGCCACCCCACACACCATCACAACCAGGCCCCACACACCAGTAGCGACCAGGCCCCACACACCAGCAACGACCAGGCCCCACACACCAGCAGCGACCAGGCCCCACACACCAGTAGCGACCAGGCCCCACACACTAGCAACGACCAGGCCCCACACACCAGTAGAGACCAGGCCCCACACACCAGTAGCGACCAGGCCCCACACACCAGCAACGACCAGGCCCCACACACCAGTAGCGACCAGGCCCCACACACCAGCAACGACCAGGCCCCACACACCAGCAGCGACCAGGCCCCACACACCAGTAGCGACTACACCCCACACACCAGTAACGACCACACCCCACACACCAGTAGCGACCAGGCCCCACACACCAGTAGCGACCAGGCCCCACATACCAGAAGCGACCAGGCCCCACACACCAGTAGCGACCAGGCCCCACACACCAGCAACGACCAGGCCCCACACACCAGCAGCGACCAGGCCCCACACACCAGCAACGACCAGGCCCCACATACCAGTAGCGACCACACCCCACACACCAGTAGCGACCAGGCCCCACACACCAGCAGCGACCAGGCCCAACACACCAGCAGCGACCAGGCCCCACTCACCAGTAGCAACCAGGCCCCACACACCAGCAGCGATCAGGCCCCACACACCAGCAGCGACCACGCCCCACTCACCAGCAGCGACCAGGCCCCATACACCAGTAATGACCAGGCCCCACACACCAGCAGCGACCAGGCCCCACACACCAGCAGCGACCTCACCCCACACACCAGCAGCGACCAGGCCCCACACACCAGCAGCGACCAGGCCCCACACCAGCAGCGACCTCACCCCACACACCAGCAGCGACCACACCCCACACACCAGCAGCGACCAGGCCCCACACACCAGTAGCTACAACACCCCACACACCAGCAGCGACCACACTCCACACACCAGCAGCGACCAGGCCCCACACACCAGCAGCGACCTCACCCCACACACCAGTAGCGACCAGGCCCCACACACCAGTAGAGACCAGGCCCCACACACCAGCAGCGACCAGGCCCCACTCACCAGCAGCGACCAGGCCCCACACACCAGTAGCGACCAGGCCCCACACACCAGTAGCGACCAGGCCCCACACACCAGTAGCGACCTGGCCCCACACAACAGTAGCGACCAGGCCCCACACGCCAGCAGCGACCAGGCCCCACACACCAGCAGCGACCAGGCCCCACACACCAGTAGCGACCAGGCCCCACACACCAGTAGCGACCAGACCCACACACCAGCAGCCATCAGGCCCCACACACAAGCAGCGACCAGAACCTACACACCAGCAGCGACCAGGCCCCACACACCAGTAGCGATCAGGCCCCCCATACCAGCAACGTCCAGGCCCCACACACCAGTAGCGACCACACCCCACACACCAGCAGCGACAAGGCCCCACACACCAGCAGCGACAAGGCCCCACACACCAGCAGCGACAAGGCCCCACACACCAGCAGCGACCAGGCCCCCCATACCAGCAACGTCCAGGCCCCACACACCAGTAGCGACCACACCCCACACACCAGCAGCGACAAGGCCCCACACACCAGCAGCGACCAGGCCCCACACACCAGCAGCGACCAGGCCCCCCATACCAGCAACGTCCAGGCCCCACACACCAGCAGCGACCATACCCCCCACACCAGCAACGTCCAGGCCCCACACACCAGTAGCGACCAGGCCCCACCCACCAGCAGCGACCAGGCCCCACACACCAGCAGCGACCATACCCCACACACCAGCAACGTCCAGGCCCCACACACCAGTAGCGACCAGGCCCCACCCACCAGCAGCGACCAGGCCCCACACACCAGTAGAGACCAGTCCCCACACACCAGCAGCGACCAGGCCCCACACACCAGCAACGACCAGGCCCCACACACCAGTAGAGACCAGGCCCCACACACCAGCAACGAACAGGCTCCACACACCAGCAGCGAGCAGGCCCCACACACCAGTAGAGACCAGGCTCCACACACCAGCAACGACCAGGCTCCACACACCAGCAGCGACCAGGCCCCACACACCAGTAGAGACAAGGCCCCACACACCAGCAGCGACCAGGCCCCACACACCAGTAGAGACCAGGCCCCACACACCAGCAGCGACCAGGCCCCACCCAGCAGAAGCGACCAGACCCCACAGACCAGCAGCGACCAGGCCCCACACACCAGCAGCGACCCCACCCCACACACCAGTAGCGACAACACCCCACACACCAGCAGCGACCAGGCCCCACACACCAGCAGCGACCAGGCCCCACAGACCAGCAGCGACCAGGTCCCACACACCAGCAGCGACCAGGCCCCACACACCAGTAGCGACAACACCCCACACACCAGCAGCGACCACACCCCACACACCAGCAGCGACCAGGCTCCACACACCAGTAGCGACCAGGCCCCACACACCAGCAGCGACCAGGTCCCACACACCAGCAGCGACCAGGCCCCACACACCAGTAGCGACAACACCCCACACACCAGCAGCGACCACACCCCACACACCAGCAGCGACCAGGCTCCACACACCAGTAGCGACCAGGCCCCACACACCAGCAGCGACCAGGCCCCACACACCAGTAGCGACAACACCCTACACACCAGCAGTGACCACACCCCACACACCAGCAGCGACCAGGCCCCACACACCAGCAGCGACCAGGCCCCACACACCAGCAGCGACCAGGCCCCACACACCAGCTGCAACCAGGCCCCCCACACCAGCAGCGACCAGGCCCCACACACCAGCAGCGACCAGGCCCCACACACCAGCAGCGACCAGGCCCCCACACACCAGCAGCGACCAGGCCCCACACACCAGTAGCGACAGCGTGTGGATCACAGAAAAATGTCCCCAAAGCAAACAAAACGAAACGTATGATTTTCATCACAGAGAAGAATTCCTTTGCTTTGGAACGATTTATAATTGAGATAAGCGGTAATTCATGTCATGCATTTTATTGTATTTTAATATGTTGAACTGCCCAATCAGCGGTCTGGTCATGATGGCTTAAATCTAAAGCGTGAGCGACCTCCGACAACATCTACATTGACATGAATATAGTATTTCGGCCTGTAAATGTTGAGTGAGTGAGTGAGTTGGGTTTAACGCCGCTTTTAACAGTATTCCAGTTATATCACGGCGTGTCAGCTAAATGTTGGAAGAAAGCCTGAAGTGATCAAGGTCACAGACGTTTACCACTTCGGGGAACCCACGAGCACGGGTATGGTGCTGACAAACTTAGAAACATAATCGGGGCGAACCGGGATTCGAACACACAATCATATGTTTCTGGCGTGCCAAAGGGACGCAACTCTGCACAGCGAATCGCGGCGCCTTAGACGACTGGGCCACCCGTGCCCCCGTAAATGTTAAGTAAGCAGAAAGCGGATTGTAGATTTGTAGAAATAACTGGGAAGAATCCGCATTGATATTACTGAAGTGAGTGACTGTGCATAGTTGTACGCCCCATTTAGCAATATTCAAACAATATCACGGCGGGGGACACCAGAAATGGGCTTTACACATATTGTACCCATTGGGGGGAGTCGAACCCGGGCCTGCGGCTTGCCGATCGAACGCTTTAACCACTAGGCTACCCCACCGCCCCTTGTTTGATAATATAGGCAGCCACATTGTCATGTATGCAATACACTTAGTCGGAACTTATCAAACAATGTGAAATGCATTTTTTATCTTTCTGCAGTGGATGAGGGACGTTTGTTTTCAAAAGCAGCCAATATAATTTATAGTGTGAGTGAGTGAGTATTTTTTACGCCGCTTGTGGCAATAGTCAAGCCCCCAAAATTGGAAACACACATTGCACACATGTGGGTAAAGAGCCCTGGCCTTTTGCGTGAAGAGGGAACAGTTTAACGGGTACGCTATCCAACAGTCCCTATAATTAGTAATATGCAAAAACAGTTCCCTGAAATAGCCAAACGATATAGATAATAAACATATTTGGAAATGTATGTTTATGTGATCCTTTTAACACTTCGTCTATTTATACGGTCATGTACCCTTTTCGCGAACACCTGGTGTCAATACTGGTTTTCAATAAATCATTTACATATTTTTCACCATTAGTTCGTCAGATAATCGAGAGTGGAAAATCACTGGCGTTGACGTTATTATATATTTGAAAACTGATCAATTTGGGATAATTACTCCAACTTACGTCAAACTTTTTTCTTCTTTCGGTTCCTGCTTTTTGACACACCACCCCATTCAACACAAGACCTGCAAGTATCCAGAGCGAGCCACGCCATCTGTATTCCTCAAACATGTGGATGTAAAATAGGGGTAGGACCATCGCACCAATACCCCCTCCAGTTGAGCCAACTGCAGAAGCAAAGCCCTGCTTCTTGTGAAAGTAGTGGAGACCAATCACGGCGGACGGGATGAAGGTCACCCCCGGGCCGATTCCTTCAAGTATAAAGATCATATTATACCTATACTTGAGACGTCATGTGCGAGTAACCTATATCAAGATACCAACTGGTGTAATTTAATGGCTTAGATGATACCGGTATCACACACATCATCAACAAATAACAGTTTCTCCTTTGTTTCATCTTTAGCCACCATCAAACATCTGTGTACTCTTCTAAGTATAGTTTGTTTGTTTGTTTGTTTGCCGCCTCACAATGCATTGTTTCAGATTTAATTTTTGAATGATCTTTATTTCCTCCAGTGATTTTGGAGAGTACAAATAGGTATAAGTATTATAAATATTTACTCTTTATATTAGGGGCGGTCGGGTAGCCCAGTGGTTAAAGCTCTCGAATCCCGATATGGGTACAATGTGTGAAGCCCATTTTTGGTGTCCCTCGCCGTGATTTGTTTGAATATTGCTAAAACACCAAACTCACTCACATTATGTCAATACACAGAAGATTAAAGAAAAGTAGAAACACGTGATACATACATCAGTTTGTTATGCAAGATACAGCCACACCAGGGTTTCTCTGGGAAACACACTGTCTATATTTTTTAAAAGAGTTGATTATTTCTTCACTGTGTTCATAAGGTCATGGATCACTGACAATCTTGAAGCGTTACTGCACATACAATATCATGAGCATATGTGAATGAATCACTTAAAAATAATATTCTGCCTGAGACATTACCTCCAGATAATTCTTGCCTGATAAAAACCTACACAAGCAGTTTTTCCCAAAGTGGCATTACCTGCAGACAATGGTCGTCCTGCAAATCTGTCGTGCCACATTTAACAACAAATAATGATTGTGTCCACAGATCTGTTATCATTCCCTGTGCGTGATTTTCTATAGACAACGTTTGCTACCGACAAACCTGTTATTGGTCCCGATGTGTTATTTACTATAGACCGTGTTGCCACCTATAAACCTGGTATTATTGTCAGAGGGTGATTTATGATGGACGATTTTGCCACCTGCACACATGATATTACTGTCTTAGGGTTATTTATGATATACAATGTTTGCACCTGCAAACATTATATTATTGTCTTGGGGTTATTTTCTATAGACAATGTTGCCTCCTACAAACCTGTTATTATTCTCTTTGTGTTATTTATGATAGACAATATTGCCACCTACAAACCTGTTATTTCTCACTATGTTTTATTTTCTATAGACAACGTTGCCACCTACAAACCTGTTATTATTGTCTGTGTGTTATTTACAATAGACAATGTTGCCACCAACAAACCTGTTATAACTAGCTATGTTTTATTTTCTGTAGACAATGTTCTAATAGCCACCTACAAACCTGATGTTATTGTCTAAGGGTTGGCAATTTTCTATTGACAATGTTGCCGCCTACACACGAGTTATTATTCTCTATGTGTTATTTTCTACAGACAATGTTGCCACCTACAATCCTGTTATTACTGTCCAGGGGTTATTTTCTATAGCCAATGTTCCCACCTACAAATCTGTGTTATTTATGATAGACAATGTTTCCACCTACAAACCTGTTATTACTCGCTATGTGTTATTTTCTACTGACAATGTTGTCACCTATAAAACCTGTTATTATTCTCTATGTGTTATTTATTATAGACAATGTTGCCACCTACAAACCTGTTATTAGACACCATATTCGCTACTTGAGGCCCCATAAAATTAAGTAATAGATTTTCATCCGCTCCCACCAGACAACAAAACATCCCGCCTTACATTATTTAGTTGCCTCCAAGTTCATAGAGTTAGAAATATCGCTAATATGTGTGTTCCTACTTTCTTTACTTGATGAAATACACCACACACGTAGACCTACTGAACACGAATGATGCAAGTTAATCGCACCCTTCGACGGTAGTTGTACACAGATGCCTTAAAGACACATGTAGGTATTTTAGAAATGAAATATAATATAAACAATAAAAGGCATCCCGCAAAGATCAATCAAAGTGTGACCAATAAATTATTGCGGCCTTGACATCCACATGCTAGGCAGGCTTATACTGGAAATGTAACCCAATTCATAACCTGTGGTATGTGCATGACTCTGAATAAGTAAGTGAGGTTGTCCTTGTGTGTTTGAGAAAGGTGGTAACGTTCGTTTTTGGCGTAAATGTGCAGACCTTTGAAGCACTTTGCAATGAAATGGGGTGGGGTGGGGTGGGGTGGGGTGGGGTGGGTAGGGGTGGGGTGGAATGAAATGGTGCAGTGTGGGTTGGGTTGGAGTGAAATGGGGTGGTGTGGGATGAGATGGTGTGGGAGAAGTCGAGTGGGATGGGGCCTGGGTGTGCAACCCTTGCAGCCTATCCAGATTCGCCAGTGTATAAAACTTACCTGCAAAATAGACCGCACACGTATGTCACGGAATACGACTCAGAATAAAGTGCATGTATTACTCAGTGAAGAACTATTTCTGACGTACACCTTCCCGACTTATCGCAACACCTCTACAGGGAAGTACGAGAGTTTTGTCAACAACACTATCTACCGTACTCTTTCAGCTAAGTTTTCGTCTTGTCCGTCAGTCAGGGAAAGAGTGACAACGATTCGCAGCTCATTGGGGGACAGGAGGATAGGGTGGTGTGACTTATTTTGCTTACGTGTTTACAGCACCAGTCGTATAGAACAAAGAACATAATCTGCACCAAAAACCTATTGTTTCTAGGCATTGTGGGTTGAATCATTTCAGGTAATTACGGTAATCTGTGAAACAATCTAAACACACTGACACATACCCGAGTCAGGTGTAGTTGCAGGTACGTACAGGCAGGTACAACACAGGTACAACACAGGTACAGTACAAATACAACACAGGTACAACACAGGTACAACGCAGGTACAACACAGGTACAACACAAGTACAACGCAGGTACAACACAGGTACAACACAATTATAACACAGATACAACACTGGTATAAAACAGGTACAGCGCAGGTACAACACAGGTAAAACGCAAGTTCAACACGGGTACAACAAAGGTACAACGCAGGTACAATACAGGTACAGCACACGTACATCACAGGTACAAAAGACGTACAACACACGTACAACATATCCACAAAATGGGAACAACGCAGGTACAAGGCAGTTACACCACAGATACATGTACAACACAAGTACAACGCAGGTACAACACAGGTACATGGACAACACAGGTACAACACAAGTATAACACAGATACAACACAGGTATAACAAAGTTAAAACGCAGGAACAACACAGATACAACACAGATACAACCCAGGTACAACACATGTACAACGCAGGTACAACACAGGTACAATACACGTACAACACACGTACAACACAGGTACAACGCAGGTACAACACAGGTACCACGCAGCTACAACACAGGTACAACACAGGAACAGCACAGGTACAACACAGGTACAATACACGTACAACATACCTACAGCACATGTAAAACGCAGGTACAACACAGGTAAAATACAGGTAAAACACAGGTACAGCACAGGTACCACGCAGCTACAACACAGGTAAAACAACAGGTACAGCACAGGTACAACACAGATGAAACACACGTACATCACAGATACAACACACTACAACGCATGTACAACACACGTACAACACAGGTACAACACACGTACATTACACGTAGAACACAGTTACAACGTGGGTACAACGCAGGTACAACACAGGTACCACGCAGCTACAACACAGATACAACATACGTACAGCACAGATATAATGCAGGTACAACACAGGTACGAAGCAGGTGCAACACAGGTACCATGCAGCTACAACAAAGATACAACACACGTACAACACAGATACAACAAAGATACAACACACGTACAACACAGATACAACAGACGTACACTACTGCCTAGAAGTTCATTCCCCTTACACGCATGGGCAACGCGTTACGCAACCAGTGTGCATCGGGTTGGCCACGCGTGCGGACACGGGTGTGCACCCCGTCCGCCACTCGTGTGCAACGCGTGACACTCATTAGAGGGGGAACAAACGTTTGACCAAAGGAGGACCCGTCTTTAGCTGAACCTGGAGGTGGTAACAAGGAGAGAAAATTTTGTTTTCCTGACGAAAAATGATAATACACATGTATTTGCTAATGTCTCCTTTCTTTACGTCATTTTCTGGGAATAACATGAATACTGTTGTGTTTAAATAGATCTGTCTTGTTTTATACGACCATTGCTTCTAAATCTGATGGTGTTAAGAAAATACATGGTCCTGGAACATGTTATTGCAATTGAAATGCTTTTATTGTGATTTGACATTAACCGTCTGTAGTACGACTTTCAGTGATAATATGTATGAGGTTTGGCGGCGCATTGTTTTTATTGGACCCTAATTACTTTATGATGACTTGGACTCTTTATCTCAGCTCCATAGCCGTGAGGCTGGAAGAGAGCAGCATGTAATTAATGAGGGTGGGTTATATAATTGAGGATACACTTGAGGGAGAGAATACTAATTACCGTACTACAGGAAGAGACCTGTAGACGTAAGCACGGGGTTGTGTTTTAGCTGGCCGTTCGATAATGGCCGCCAGGAGAAGTGAGCTTTGACTGCGTCATCTAAAATAAATAATAAGAAACAGCAGTGTTATTTTCACGGGTCTGTTGAATAAACTCCCAGCGCTACGGTCAATGTATCTTCTACTTGATCCTTGATACATCATTTTGGCATTCACAATATATAGTAATTCAACGTACAAAGGAGCCCTGATCTAAAGCAATTTCGCGGGAGTAGTTGTTACCTGTGCATTACTGTATTTTCCCAGTGAGTACCCGGATGATATAGCAGAAATCTAGACTTGTTCGCGACCTGTGCTCGCCATTCGTAAGCGCATTTTTATTGAAAGTAGAAGGACGTATTGTCACATTGATCAACAAAAATGAAATACAGTTTTGGAAATGTAGGTATATTTGTGGGGAGCATCGGTCATGGTGATGCAGTTTTGGTAAGTCACTTGCTTGGTAATTGTGCGATCTTTGTGTACACTTTTTTGACTTGCAACACAAAGTAAATATTTCATCTGAACATTGCTTATTTTACCGTGTGTATATGTTTACATTCAAAATGTAAACATATTTCACTAAGGAAATTTATTAACGCCTAAATATTCAGTTTATTTTACAAATTAACTGAAAAATATGTCCATCTTTATTAATATGATAACGAATTCGAAATATTTGTTTATGTTTAATATCATCACCAAGTACAGTTCGGTATTGTTGGGCTTCTTTTCTTAGCTTAATTAATATATTGTGATGTGTTTAAGCTCTTTTGATCGTCTTTATCATTTTTAGTCTGTCGGTTAAATAAATGAATGGATTATTCAGTCAATTTGTAAAATGACTGAAATATTTAGATATTTAATAAATTGCCTGAGTGAATCATATTTTACACATTGACTGTAACATATACACGCTCTACAAAAGAAAATACTTGTGAAAACAACGTCTATCGCGCATCGAAAAACTTCCCAACCAAACGGAAAGGAACAAGAATGATTCTGTTCAAAGCTGCAGCGAATGAATGGAAAAACAAAATGCAAATATAATTATTACAACCTACCAAAGTTATAATGTATCCGGGAATATCAACATAAAGGAACAATATCCATTGCGTCTGCAGCTGTACAAAAATACTTATTCGATGTCAAATGACTATGTGAGAATCAAATACTTTAATAATAATTATTTGGAAACCATATTTGGAATATATATGAAATATATTAAAATATTTAAATATATCGTTTTAAACGTTATTTAAATGTATCGAATATTATAACCCGTGTTTGTTTCTTAACTGATCACTTAGTTTGTTTCAATTGTTTCACATAGCTGCCAAGTTAGCTGAGAAAGCCCACGTGACAACTATTTTTTATAATGTCCTCGGTTCTTAAAAACATACATTGAGTTAGATAACAATGAACAACCAGTCAGTGTATTATCGGTTACCCTTTGAACAAAGTATGTTGTTTTTACATCTGTACTTCACGCCATGATATGAGTGTATTGCCTAGGTTTAGTAAACCTACCTTCACATGTAAACACTTACTTTTGACATATCGACTGTGCAAGATAACAGTAATTAATCAATCAACGTATTTCCTGTTGATCCTTTGATGTCTGGGAATGATCAGTTGATTTACAAAAAAAGTAAAGCAACTGACCATACATCTCTTGCTGGGCTGCCACGTGCGTATCACATAATTCACATTCCACCTCACTTCAAACCTGGATTTAGATTGAATAATTACCCCAGGTACAAGAAAGACCAAATTTGAACCTTTATAATCTGAGTGGTGCTACAACTAAGTATACATGTTATAAATTCATTAACTGAGCAGCAAGTGAATTACGACAAATACACAAGTGTAGGGTTATACCAGAAAATGTGGATGACAACAAGGGTAATTGTATCATCCACGCAATCCGAAATCCGCAAATGCTTTCACTCAGGGATACTTTTTTATTATTAAACTGTAACCATCAGGGGTATTTCCAAATAACGACATCCGATGAGCTTTCGCCGTTATTTGTCTGTTTGTTTAGGCTGAAGAAATTAATTATCATGCGCCCTTTGTTGAAATCTTCATAGATCACGGGTAACCAATCAGTTTTCAAAAATGCGTAAGCTTATTTAGCTGTCCTTGCAGACTGGTAGCCCAGTCTCTTGTCATGCTCGGTTGCGTTAACGAGCAAATTGACTCACGGCAGCTAGAAAACCCAAGCGGAAATCCAAAGGTCGTATTACCTGAAGAATCAACCTTCATTTGCGAAATATCTACTGCTCTCAAAATTAAAGTCAGAACTTTCTAACCAAGGATTACCAGTTGAAACTGGTCGATGGCTGAACATTCCCAGGGAAGACAGCCAGTGTCCACTCTGTGAATCTATCCCTATGGGAGATGAATTGCATTATTTATTCCAATGTGAAGCTTTTCACCAACGGCGATATGAACTCTTAAATAAGCAATATCTTAAGTTTCCAAACATTTAAGAAAATTATGACCACTAACAGTGTAAGAAATCTAAAAGGCCTATCTAAATTCCTTAACAATGTGTACAATACAATTGGTAAATTGTATTAGTATCCACGTATCCTATTTTTATTATTTTTGTTAAATTGTACATAATAAAAATTGGAGATAATTGTATGTCATGTTTTTCTAAGAATAAATGAGTTTGAGTTTGAGTCCGACACCCGAGAAGAAGCCAGAGATTTGTGCCCCTTTTTGAATAGTTTACAATCATGTGTTTTAGGGTTAGCTGTGTTGGCTTAAACGTATTTTTATTTCAAAAGAAATCTGGATCGGTAAACAAGCAAAACTTGCTTATGTAATACCACTCCAGGTAACAACTTAACAACAGCTGGATATATATAAGAGAGTGATGAACATAAACATACAAAATGCACAAATGAAATACACGAAGCCAATACACTGAAGCAAGTGGTGTCTGTGAAATAAGGTAATGCAGTTTTCCTTTACTACATGCATAACATTAAGCTACTCAAACCTTTTGCTTTTGACAATGATGTCGTGAACTGATTTAAGAAGAGTCATGTTTGTAGAACTGCTTAACTACTGCCACGTAATATCATTTTTAGACCATACCCATGCGTGTAGAAATACACAGTGTTTCTGATATTATCATATTTTTTTACAGTTATAGAAAAAGTGAATTGCATCTTTAAGGTGATATCCACAAGTGCAGTCTGGTATGTCTGATACATGTCGTCTAAACTTATCAGCGTTTAAGTCACTGCAGCCGAGCCTAAGGCGACAGTGGACAATTTGGCATGATCTATGAAAATATTTGAAGTCAAAATTATTAATAATTGCATCCGAACGATTAATTAATGATTTGATTTCTTTTAATGAGCGAGCATTAGTTACTTCATCAGATAGAGGGTCCCGCAGGTTGATCATATCCAGAAGAAATTATTATTAAGCATGATAGGGGGCTTGAAATTGTCCAATACAGTCAAAATACAGTCCAATTTATAATTAGACTCAGTACAAGTCCCGTTTGTTACCTCTTACGACAATCAAGGGTTGATGAAGTCCAATTCTAACCCGTATCTTCACAGGTATTCACCACAAGTAAATCTCGGAAGAGTTCAATATTAATTTCGTGTAACGTTTTAATTCTTCAGATCGAGTACAATCCAAATTTCACATGTCATGTTTATAAGTAGCACATGTTATATTCAATAATTGAGGTTCTTACAACTGCATGTCAGTGAAACAGCTTAAAGCTATTAATCGGAGATTATTTATTCTGGAGTATATCTGAATTGTCTATTTGAAATAGTCATGTCACTTTATCTACAACTGCTTGTGCAGGACATTTAATCTAGTGTTCACGTTTACCAAGGGTACAGCCGCCAGTGTAAGTAGTGATGTGATGTGTGCAGTTGGTCACGACCATAGGAAGCGTCTTGTGCTAAACTTTGCTAAATTATGTTTTTTTGCACTGACACTTTTTCAAAAGCAGGTGACAAGGCAGCATTGCCATAAATACCTAAAGGATTGCAGCTGACTTGTTTGAGGTGGTCTAGTTTTAGAGTGAGGTGAGGTGAAATGGGGTATAACGTCGCGTCCAAGATTATTGCACTTATATAGCGACGTGCATACACGTGTATGTGTGTGTGTGTGTGTGTGTGTGTGTGTGTGTGTGTGTGTGTGTGTGTGTGTGTGTGTGGCTGCTTGTACTAGTCCGGACTGATGCCGATTTATAGTGCTAGCTCACTGAGATACCATGCCGCAGTTTGACATGAATACCCCACTCAGACACAGTATACTGACTCCGAGCCGACCAGTCCTTGTTTTAGCCCCTTAATATCGAGCGCCAGACATAGTAACAACAAGTACCATATTTTAACGTCTTTTGGTATGATGAGGTCGGGGAACTTTAAATGTTAGAACTATTACATTGCCTGTTGATGCCATTCAGCTGCAGCAGACCATGTGGCTGCACGTGGTACCGTGTCCAGCGCCGAGTTTGTTTGTTTGTTAATTTAACGCTGCACTCAGCAATAGTCCAGCTTCATGACGGCGGTCTGTAAGTAATCGAATATGGACCGGACAATCCAGTGATTTGCAGCATGAGCATCGATCCACGCAATTGGGGTCGATGACACCAGTGCCGAGTAACACACCAGGTCCAGTTTATATAGCAAGGTTGTTCGCGGAGATTAGCTGGATTGTGACTGGATTGTGATTGTGTTTCTTGGTCATTGGCTTGGTTACTGGTGGCCTATGACCCGTGTTTTAAAACTGTATATATAATATTGTTATGCTCAAATATTGTTCATAACATAGTATGCTCAAATTTGTTTCACAATTTGTTTTGAAATAACATTTTACATAAAAAAAACTAAATTGTAAATATATTAACTTGGTCTCGTCGCTAAGTGGCTGAAATGATGCGGATGCGACGTTAAGTTGTAACTCACTCACTCACTCTTGGTCTTCGGTCCTGCCCTCAATGAAGCACATGTAGCAATCAGTGTCTCTGAGCAGTGAATGTCATTGGAATAAGATGGTAATGTCACTGTTAACCGTCCAGGGACTCACAGGCAACATGGGTTGTTTTCACTCCATGGAGCCGAGAATGACAATCGAGCGCCCACTGATTGACTGACCGTTATTATCAATAGCACCTGGAGCATTCACGTGGGGAATGAAATCGACCACATTATAAATGGTCATATTATCAGTAGTTGTAGTATGAGGAGTTGCAGTAAGAGGACTGTTTACAAAGAAGATAGTTCTGAATGGGCCAGGAACACAAAATTACAAACTCACTCACATACAAGAAAATTACTCACATGGACTAAAACTTTTGTTTTACAGTAACACTGCACGGTTTTGGGACTATTGCCACCAAGAATATTATCTGTGTCATCTTGGCCACTAATACCTGGTGTCATGCGTGTGACAACTAATATTTGACCGATTTATACATGAGTATAATGCCAATAATTGTTCTTGAAGTAAAAGTTCATATTTAACACCAACATATTTTATAACCTAACATTATGGCGGTTAAAATAGCCTTGTTTATGTGGCAAAAGTATCGTTCGTCTTATGTGACAGCAGTTGTCTATACTGTGCAGAAAGTATACAGGTGGTAGTGTTTTGCCGTTGCAGTTGTTGTGATTTATGTCGGCACTGTGATGCTAATATCAATAAAGGTATCATTTGAAACTTTTTTCCCTGTTATATTCCAAACAAGAGTCACTGAAGTAATATTGGTGTTATAAGGTCACCTCTATGGAACATCACAAAATAGACACAATTGATGGATGACAACTTCTTTGTTTACCGTAAAGGGGAGATAATGGTATTATGATCCACACCGAAACGTCGCCTTTACCTAAAATAAAGAAGTTGTTATCCATATATTGTGTCCACTTTTTCTACCGCCAACTTCTAAGTACTGCCTATCAAACAATGCTGTGGAACGACTGTTTGATGTCCTACATTCATTTCATCATGGGGGCGGTCGGGTAGCCTAGTGGGTAAAGCGTTCGCTCGTCACGCCGAAGACCCGGGTTCGATTCCCGACATGGGTACAATGTGTGAAGCCCATTTCTGGTGTCCCCTGCCGTGATATTGCTGGAATATTGCTAAAAGCGGCGTAAAACCATACTCACTCACTCACTCATTTCATCGTGGGGCCCCCTGCTCTCTGTGATTATGAGGATCAGGTGGTAGTGACTGATTAGACAACATGCTGACCCAGAGGGGTTATATCTGGTATCAGAGATATAGCTGGAAAATAAAATTCATTCGTTTCCAGTGTGATCTTTTCTTTCACCGTCCTCGATTACCGAGGGTATTATCCCTCTTGACCCAAACGCCATCAGGGGCGGTGGGGTAGTCTAGTGGTTAAAACATTCGCTCGTCACGCCGAGAACCCAGGTTCGATTCCCCACATGGGTACAATATGTGAAAATTCAGCAATTTCAGCAATATTCTAGCAATATCACCGCAGGGGATGCCTGGAAATGGGCTTGGCACATTGTATCTAATAGGAAATATCAAACGTAATGATGTCATTGCTATTTTCCAAAACTCGCCAGTATTTTCGAGGAATGAATGCTTGATTTATTGTGTCGGCGTGCACCAGGTGCTAATGAGATTGTATCAACTGTTTCATTCTTCGGGAATGAAGGAGGTTATCTGGGTCAGGTGAACATGACACTGTTATACATTCGTTGATTTGAGTTTGTTCTTTAACGCTGCACTCAGTAATATTCCACCAGTACATCGTTATAATACATACTAAACGTACTACTGAGATGGCACGTAAGAGCGATATTGAAAGACAGAATTAGATAAGAAAATATTTACATAAACACATGTTCGCCTTTGTACAAATCATCAGAGCAGAAAACAGAGTAAACGTTGCAGATAGTGCATCCGCATAACATTAATGTTATAACAGACTGATACATGATTATTGACATTCATTAACAGTGTCACTGAAGATACTCCCCGTTAAGTAAGAATGAAGTAAACACACACACAGATGTTCTCTTTAAGCCCTCTTTTTGTGATCATATCGTAACATGTATCAAATGACATCACGAGAATGGTTCAAGTGACAAGATTGCCCTCGTGAGACATGACATTCGATCTCCCTCTACACACGAGAACTATCACAAGACATATGACACTCTCTCACTCCCTGACTGACATCTTGGAACGTATCTCGCGATGCTGAACAAAGTGGTGTGTTTTCGCGCCATGTTTAAGGTTCCCCGACCTGTTGTGCGTTACTGTTGTCCTTAATATTTACGACGTGTCCTCGTCCTCGTCCTCGTCCTTTTATTGATCATCACTGGGCATGATATATTACCGCATCAGTTGGGTTTCTTTTCAGGATCAATATAACCGTATTATTTACCAGCAGATGGTTAAATGGACAATCCCTGGTTCAATAGAACAGTTTATAACATTAGTTGTTACATGTTTCTAATTGCAATGTAAAATATGCACCAATGAATGATACATTACAGATTATTATTTTTAGCACTATTGTGCCAAATACATAACGACCAGGACATTGTTGGAGCACTCGATATTTCTATTGTTCTGAGGGAACGACCATTCGACATTGGGCCTTTTTTCAAATATTATTCACTGGAGATGGTGGACTTTGTTTAAATTAGAAAAAAATTCACATATGACAAAATACTTTTTGTTAGATAACGATCAAGGCCTCATTTCTTCAGCATCCCGAACAAGGCACATTTCCTGCGTCGTGACCATTGTGATGTTTTAAGTCGGTTAAAATGTCAGTCCCTGTTCATCAGAGCAGTCAAAATAAATGCGACAAAATCCCCTTTCTTAATCATACGAATCTGCTCGAAAGCAGAGTCCTTTGGATGAATCCGACTATATCACAAGCATTGGGGGGGGGGGGGGGGCGGGTAGCCTTGTGGTTAAAGCGTTTGCTCGTCACGCAGAAGACCCGGGTTCGAATCCCGACATGGGTACAATGTGTGAAGCCCATTTATGGTGTCCCCCGCCGTGATATTGCTTGAATATTGCTAAAAGCGGAGTAAAACCATACTCACTCACTCACTAGCATTGGTTTTAAATCAGCATCATTGATTACAATATCAATCGCTGGTCTGAAAGGGCTTCATTTACTTACAGGCCGCTGTCATATATTTGGAATACTGTGATCCGAATATAGCTGTGTGTGCCTCAAACAACAAGCAAAAACCAAACCCCGTTCGAAACAAGCAAGTGACAAACTCATTGTACCAGTTACATTCGCCCAAACACTGCAGTGGAGCAGGGGAACATAGGAGCATCCCTTCAAGTGACAGTGCCACTCCTCCGTGCAAGAAACAACATACACGACAGAATGGCGTCTGGTTCCATGTTCATCATATGCTCTTGTGCCCTGCTGATAGCTGGTAAGATACCTTTATTGAAAGCGTATACTATGTTATATGTGTAGGATGAAACATTTCCAAGTACTATTGATGAGTTGTTATATGTGTAGGATGTAACATTTCCAAGTACTTTTGATGAGTTGTTATATGTGTAGGATGGAACATTCCCAAGTACTATTGATGAGTTGTTATATGTACAGGATGAAACATTTCCAAGTACTTTTTATGAGTTGTTATATGTAGAGGATGGAACATTTCCAAGTACTATTGATGAGTTTTTATATGTGTAGGATGAAACATTTCCAAGTACTATTGATGAGTTGTTACATGTGTAGGATTGAACATTTCCAAGTACTACTGATGAGTTGTTATATGTGTAGGATGTAACATTTCCAAGTACTTTTGATGAGTTGTTATATGTGTAGGATGGAACATTCCCAAGTACTATTGATGAGTTGTTATATGTACAGGATGAAACATTTCCAAGTACTTTTGATGAGTTGTTATATGTGTAGGATAAAACATTTCCAAGTACTATTGATGAGTTGATATATGTGTAGGATGGAACATTTCCAAGTACTATTGATGAGTTGTTATATGTGTAGGATGAAACATTTGCAAGTACTATTGATGAGTTGTTATATGTATAGAATGGAACATTTCCAAGTACTACTGATGAGATGTTATATGTGTAGGATGTAACATTTCCAAGTACTTTTGATGAGTTGTTATATGTGTAGGATGGAACATTCCCAAGTACTATTGATGAGTTGTTATATGTACAGGATGAAACATTTCCAAGTACTTTTGATGAGTTGTTATATGTGTAGGATAAAACATTTCCAAGTACTATTGATGAGTTGTTATATGTGTAGGATGGAACATTTCCAAGTACTATTGATGAGTTGTTATATGTGTAGGATGAAACATTTCCAAGTACTATTGATGAGTTGTTATATGTATAGAATGGAACATTTCCAAGTACTACTGATGAGATGTTATATGTGTAGGATGAAACATTCCCAAGTACTATTGATGAGTTCTTATATGTGTAGGATGAAACATTCCCAAGTACTATTGATGAGTTGTTATATGTGTAGGATGAAACATTTCCAAGTACTATTGATGAGTTGTTATATTTGTAGGATGAAACATTTCCAAGTACTATTGATGAGTTGTTATATGTACAGGATGAAACATTTCCAAGTACTATTGATGAGTTGTTATATGTACAGGATGAAACATTTCCAAGTACTATTGATGAGTTGTTATATGTGTAGGATGAAACATTTCCGAATACTATTGATGAGTTGTTATATGTATAGAATGGAACATTTCCAAGTACTACTGATGAGATGTTATATGTGTAGGATGAAACATTCCCAAGTACTATTGATGAGTTGTTATATGTGTAGGATGAAACATTTCCAAGTACTATTGATGAGTTGTTATATGTGTAGGATGAAACATTTCCAAGTACTACTGATGAGTTGTTATATGTACAGGATGAAACATTTCCAAGTACTATTGATGAGTTGTTATATGTACAGGATGAAACATTTCCAAGTACTATTGATGAGATTTTATATGTGTAGGATGAAACATTTCCAAGTACTATTGATGAGTTGTTACATTTGTAGGATTGAACATTTCCAAGTACTACTGATGAGTTGTTATATGTGTAGGATGAAACATTCCCAAGTACTTTTGATGAGTTGTTATATGTGTAGGATGAAACATTTCCAAGTACTATTGATGAGTTGTTATATGTGTAGGATGGAACATTTCCAAGTACTATTGATGAGTTGTTATATGTACAGGATGGAACATTTCCAAGTACTATTGATGAGTTGTTATTTGTGTAGGATGAAACATTTCCAAGTACTATTGATGAGTTGTTATATGTATAGAATGGAACATTTCCAAGTACTACTGATGAGATGTTATATGTGTAGGATGAAACATTCCCAAGTACTATTGATGAGTTCTTATATGTGTAGGATGAAACATTCCCAAGTACTATTGATGAGTTGTTATATGTACAGGATGAAACATTTCCAAGTACTATTGATGAGTTGTTATATGTGTAGGATGAAACATTTCCAAGTACTATTGATGAGTTGTTATATGTACAGGATGAAACATTTCCAAGTACTATTGATGAGTTGTTATATGTACAGGATGAAACATTTCCAAGTACTATTGATGAGTTGTTATATGTGTAGGATGTAACATTTCCAAGTACTTTTGATGAGTTGTTATATGTGTAGGATGAAACATTCCCAAGTACTATTGATGAGTTGTTATATGTACAGGATGAAACATTTCCAAGTACTATTGATGAGTTGTTATATGTGTAGGATGAAACATTTCCAAGTACTATTGATGAGTTGTTATATGTACAGGATGAAACATTTCCAAGTACTATTGATGAGTTGTTATATGTGTAGGATGTAACATTTCCAAGTACTTTTGATGAGTTGTTATATGTGTAGGATGGAACATTCCCAAGTACTATTGATGAGTTGTTATATGTACAGGATGAAACATTTCCAAGTTCTTTTGATGAGTTGTTATATGTGTAGGATAAAACATTTCCAAGTACTATTGATGAGTTGTTATATGTGTAGGATGGAACATTTCCAAGTACTATTGATGAGTTGTTATATGTGTAGGATGAAACATTTCCAAGTACTATTGATGAGTTGTTATATGTATAGAATGGAACATTTCCAAGTACTACTGATGAGATGTTATATGTGTAGGATGAAACATTCCCAAGTACTATTGATGAGTTCTTATATGTGTAGGATGAAACATTCCCAAGTACTATTGATGAGTTGTTATATGTACAGGATGAAACATTTCCATGTACTATTGATGAGTTGTTATATGTGTAGGATGGAACATTCCCAAGTACTATTGATGAGTTGTTATATGTACAGGATGAAACATTTCCAAGTACTATTGATGAGTTGTTATATGTGTAGGATGAAACATTTCCGAATACTATTGATGAGATGTTATATGTGTAGGATGAAACATTTCCAAGTACTATTGATGAGTTGTTATATGTGTAGGATGGAGCATTTCCAAGTACTATTGATGAGTTGTTATATGTAGAGGATGGAACATTTCCAAGTACTATTGATGAGTTTTTATATGTGTAGGATGAAACATTTCCAAGTACTATTGATGAGTTGTTACATGTGTAGGATTGAACATTTCCAAGTACTACTGATGAGTTGTTATATGTGTAGGATGAAACATTCCCAAGTACTATTGATGAGTTGTTATATGTGTAGGATGAAACATTTCCAAGTACTATTGATGAGTTGTTATATGTGTAGGATGGAACATTTCCAAGTACTATTGATGAGTTGTTATATGTACAGGATGGAACATTTCCAAGTGCTATTGATGAGTTGTTATATGTGTAGGATGAAACATTTCCAAGTACTATTGATGAGTTGTTATATGTTGGATGGAACATTTCCAAGTACTATATATTGATGAGTTGTTATATGTGTAGGATGAAACATTCCCAAGTACTTTATATTGATGAATTGTTATATGTGTAGGATGGAACATTTCCAAGTACTATATATTGATGAGTTGTTATATGTGTAGGATGAAACATTCCAAGTACTATATATTGATGAGTTGTTATATGTGCAGGATGAAACATTTCCAAGTACTTTATATTGATGAGTTGTTATATGTGTAGGATGAAACATTTCCAAGTACTATTGATGAGTTGTTATATGTGTAGGATGAAACATTGCCAAGTACTATTGATGAGTTGTTATATGTGTAGGATGGAACATTTCCCAGTACTATTGATGAGTTCTTATATGTAGAGGATGGAACATTTCCAAGTACTATTTATGAGTTCTTATATGTGTAGGATGAAAATTTCCAAGTACTATTGATGAGTTGTTATATGTGTAGGATGGAACGTTTCCAAGTACTATATATTGATGAGTTGTTATATGTGTAGGATTGAACATTTCCAAGTACTATTGATGAGTTGTTATATGTGTAGGATGAAACATCCCCAAGTACTATATATTGATGAGTTGTTATATGTGTAGGATGAAACATTTCCAAGTACTATATATTAATGAGTTGTTCTATGTGTAGAATGAAACATTTCCAAGTACTATATATTGATGAGTTGTTATAGGTGTAGGATGAAACATTTCCAAGTACTATATATTGATGAGTTGTTATAGGTGTAGGATGAAACATTTCCAAGTACTACTGATGAGTTGTTATATGTGTAGGATGAAACATTTCCAAGTACTATTGATGAGTTCTTATATGTAGAGGATGGAACATTTCCAAGTACTATTTATGAGTTCTTATATGTGTAGGATGAAAATTTCCAAGTACTATTGATGAGTTGTTATATGTGTAGGATGGAACGTTTCCAAGTACTATATATTGATGAGTTGTTATATGTGTAGGATGAAACATTTCCAAGTACTATTGATGAGTTGTTATATGTGTAGGATGAAACATCCCCAAGTACTATATATTGATGAGTTGTTATATGTGTAGGATGAAACATTTCCAAGTACTATATATTAATGAGTTGTTCTATGTGTAGGATGAAACATTTCCAAGTACTATTATATTGATGAGTTGTTATAGGTGTAGGATGAAAGATTTCCAAGTACTATATATTGATGAGTTGTTATAGGTGTAGGATGAAACATTTCCAAGTACTACTGATGAGTTGTTATATGTGTAGGATGAAACATTTCCAAGTACTATTGATTAGTTGTTATATGTGTAGGATAAAACGTTCCCAAGTACTATTGATGAGTTGTTATAGGTGTAGGATGAAACATTCCCAAGTACTATTTATGAGAGTTAGAACCATCATCCGAGGGCCGTCAGCCCCGACGTATATCCCGAGGATCGGTTTTTTTAATCGCATGCAACCTTTAGAGGAAGTGTTTTGTTTTACTTATAAACTGAAATGAAATCTTAAGCAACAATTGCATCTTTCAAACACTCTTTCCATGAACCTTAGGACACGGACGTAAAATATCACTTACTGGCAAATGTGTACTTGAAAACGAGATTCTTCAAACATATTGGGCCCGTGAAGATCCTGGGTAGAATAAGTCTTCAGCAACCCATGCTTGCCGTAAAAAGTGACTATGCTTGTCGTTAGAGGCAACTAACGGGATCGGGTGGTCAGACTCGCTGACAAATCAATCATATTGTGGTTAATCAGGATATGGTTCGATAACTAGACTACAGATACACGGGTTGTTGGGAGCCATGGAAATTGTGCACAACGTCTATGAGGGATTATCTATCTTGAAAACAAGCAATATTCTCTCAGGCGAGTGAGTGAGTGAGTATGATTTCACGCCCCTTTTAGCAATATTCCAGCAATATCACGCCGGGGGACACCATATATGGTTTTCACACATTGTACCCATGTCGGGAATCGAACCCGGGCCTCCGGCGTGACGAGCGAACGTTTTAACCACTAGGTTACCCGACCGCTCCTCTCTCAGGCGAAAGAAACTTTGCAGCGATGTACATTGTCGTAGATAAGTATTCATTAGAAATTAATTAATTCGACTTGATTGTGATTTTGTACACTATTAACATATAATGTAGATATTGTCGGGATAATGTTTGTTCACTTGACTGAAATATTTTACCAAATATATATATTACAGTGGTGTATGCTACACTTGAGGCCAATGGCAACCCCGACAGCGAGGCGGCTAAGGAGATTATTAGAGAGAAACGAGGGCTAAGAGGGAACCGTCACCATCGCCACAGGGGACACAGAGGAGGTGAGGATGACGAAGGCGGAGATGGAGATGACAACGTTCAGAATGGTAGGGGAAGACGTCCCGGGCGCAGGGGCAGGCCTGGACGAGGTCGTCGACCTGATGGGAGACCTGGAAGGAGAGGTCAACGTCGTAGGGTAGGAAGTGCTACAGATTTATCGGACATGCCTCAAAGAGCACAGCGATTCATCACAGCGTTGGTTGGTGCGCAGAACAGTTTCACAGTCAACCTCCACAGGGAAATAGGCCAACCTGTTACAGACGTTGTGTACTCTCCGTTTAGCATCCATCAAGCGTTGACCATGACCTACATGGGGGCTAATGGTGATACTGCATATGAAATGAAGAGAACACTCTCTTTACAGGGACTAGGACGACGTACAGCTCGGGCAGCGAAGAAACTGAACAAAGTCATCAGACACTCTGGCAATGCTACGCTAAAGACGGCGAATGGTATATATGTGAAAGCAGGATTGAACATTGTAGATGATTTCTCAGATAGACTGGATGTATTCTACCAAGCTAATATCTCCTTGTTTGACTGGGAACACCCAGATGGCCCAGAAGGTCCCATTAATGAATGGGTCTCTGCACAGACGAACAATCTCATCCCAGACCTACTGGCCCCTGACACCATCACAGATTTGACAGCTCTGATTCTTGTCAACGCAATCTACTTCAAGGCAACGTGGAAGACACCCTTTACACCACACCTCACAACTCAGCAGATGTTCAGAAAGTCACGTACTGAGCAGGTGCCCGTTCAGATGATGCAAGTAGAAGGGATGTTCAAGGTAGGTACTGTCCCTGGTCAGGCTGCGAGAATATTAGAGTTACCATACGAAGATGACCGCTTCAGTATGCTCGTGTTGCTTCCTGATGACGTCGACAATCTACCCACATTGGAGAACAGTCTGTCGACAGATATTCTCACCAGCAGGCTGGACACAGTCGTAGCCTCAACCATAAAGGTATTTCTTCCCAGATTCAAACTGGAAACATCAGTGTCGGTAAAAGAATCTTTACAAAACATGGGGATGACCAAGCCATTCATGGAAGGGACAGCAGACTTCACCGGCATCGTCAGCACTGGCCAACTTTACATCTCTGATGTCATTCACAAAGCTGTTGTTGACGTCAACGAAATAGGCAGTGAGGCGGCAGGAGCCACGGCAGTTATTATTAGTAAGTATTTAATGAAATAAGAGCGACAAACCCACGTGTAAATGGTCACACAAATTTAAAAGCAGAGTCCATTTTACGACTCTGTTTAAAATATAAGTATGTGCTGATTATATAATTTAGTTGCCTTTGCATTTGTTTATGATGATACCATCGGTCGAACGAACTCTTGGCATCATTACTATTGAAGAGTGTTTCAAAATGACCTTAATTCGGTGAAAATCATCCCAGCTTATCCTGATGTTTCTTAATCTTGTGAACTGTATAATAGGCTTCAGCATAGCTTTACCCTGTTTCCACCTCATTCAGATTGTACGGTCCCAGTACGTCAGTGCTTTACGAGGCATTGTTGTAATGCAATATTCACAATTTAACTCTTGTCCAGGTTTAACTATATTCCCACACCATCATTTTTGGACGTTCGGCTTGAAACTATATGTATGTTCACTACTCAATTGGTGAAGGCGTCACAAATGGCACTAAACACAACTATGATACCCGTATCTAGAACAATCGAAAAATAATGGGTAAATACTTTCTTTTGCTCAAATGTTCAGTGTATGGTGTATGGTGTATGGTGTATGGTGTATGGTGTATGGATTTTGTTGGAGACAGAATATATTTCATGAACTGTCTTAAGACATGCTTTTCATTTCAGTGACATGTCGTGCCGAAAGCATCAGTTAGAAAGTCTACCATTTGTTTTTATTATGTACTCTAGATTTCGATTCCGTCAGTCTCCATCCACCACCCGAGATTCGCTGTGATCATCCGTTCCTGTTCATTATCAGAGACAACGTCTCCAAAGCCAACCTCTTCATCGGCAAGTTCTCCGGTGGAGCTTAGGCGTGCAATATTCAATGTCTCCGGAACTGATGTTGAACGACTCATTAGACAGGCCTATCAAAGAAACCAGCAGAGACTCTGGACTCATTCAAACTCTGGAATGTGTACACACACATGAAAACATATACATTTTCAACGGTAGCAAAACAGTAAATAATTCCATTAAAAAGGTACCGGGTTTTAATCATGATGTGTATTTTATTGAGATTGTGTCTTGTGTGTAATTTAAGTAGACACTTCTATTTGATGGGTGTACATGTTCCACAGTTTGGTTTCTCCCTGCTGTTTTCTTTGGCAGACCTCTTCGAATCACACTTCAACTGGGGAAGTACAGAGAGTTCAATTCGTAGATGTGTCGTACATCAGACTACCTATTGAAAGTTACATTTTTTGTTTTACTTGAACTCTTGAGGTTACAAATTAAAAATATCTGAATATATACTCTTCAAAAAAAGAAACGCAAAGCCAGATGTGTGTGAGGTAGGACAACACATTTGTACGAGGAACCGTACAAGGTATTGAGCCAAAATGTTGTGGAGAGAACACTTGGTGATTGTAGTCATCTCTGTAATCGGTGCATAGGAAAAGTCCAAGGTGAAGGCCAGCTACCATCAATAACGCGTAATTCCCCTTCCTGCAAGCAGCCTATGATGTGGTTTCTTTGCACTTCTGTTAATCTCGGGATGTTGTTTGAACCGCCACTGTTCGATTGACGCAGAAGCCAGGCAATCACAAACCCTGCACTTTAATCCCTTTCATAATGCCGATGCACGTGCAGTACGTGTAGCTCCATGGCCCTTTTGTTGATGCACTGGTTGCGTTTTTCCGAATCGTACGTGTTTCCCGACTAACGATCATTTTGATCCGGGAAATTTGCCACTGACACTATAACACATTAAACTGCTTCATTTCGCACCTCTTGGTCAGCTACTTTGGCTTTTATGGCCAACAATATCCGTATTGCGTTTCTCTTTTTAAGAGTATATATGTTCTTGAAGTTGTGCCTTATATGTATGTATCCCAATTTAGTAGATCGATGGCCACGTTCTCAATCACTGGGAACAATGGTCCAGACTCGATTATTTATAGTTGGATTATTGCTAAGTGTGGCGTCAAACAACAAACAAATATTACACGTCCAACTCAAAATTGACGCAAGCTTCGCTGAAACGATCTCCTGGACAGCGACAGGCCCTTGCTGGACCAAACTAGACGTACCTGACGGTTATGTGGAGAGCAAAACTGGGCATATCACTAGATGTTGTGCTCTCTTCAGATGTTGCCTACAGTTCTTCGTATTGTGTCACATTATATTTTACATAAAGGGGATACTGTCATATAGAGGTGAGGTGAAACTGGGTTTAACGTCGCGTTCAAGTTTATTGCACTTGCGACGTGCATGCACGTGTGTGTGTGTGGCTCCTTGTACTTCATAATTCCATACCTCTGTGAATATTGAACCATGCCTCAGTGAACAATAAAATAATTATACACGATATGACTGGTATCCATTCATTTCGTCCATATCGTTTTTTAGACAGCAAGGGGACACATATGCAAATGTAGACTAAAGACCCGTGAAATTCCGGAGTAAATCGGTCTGCAGCAACCCAAACTTTGCTTGTCGTAAGAGGCGACTAACGGATCGGGTGGTCAGGCTTGCTGACTTGGTTGATGCATGTTATTGTATCACAATTGCGCACGTGGGTGCCGTGAAGATCCGGGAAAGAATAGGTCTTCAGTAACCCAAGCTTGCCGTAAAGGGCAACTATCCTTGTCGTAAGAGGCGACTAACGGATCGGGTGATCAGGCTCGTTGACTTGGTTGATGCATATCATCGTATCCCAATTGCGCACGTGGGTGCCGTGAAGATCCGGGATAGAATAGGTCTTCAGCAACCCATGCTTGCCGTAAAAGGCGACTATGCTTGTCGTAAAGGGCGACTTACGGATCGGGTTGTCAGGCTCGTTGACTTGGTTGATACATGTCATCGTATCCCAAATGAGTGGATCGATGCTCATGATGTCAGTAACTGGATTGTCTGGTCGAGACACGACTATATACAGACCGCCGTCCCATAGCTGGAATACTGCTGAGTGCGGCGTTAAACACCAAACAATCAATCAAAACATGTATCTTAAACCTACGGGTAACATGTGATGTTGTCCCATACTGCATTGTCTCGAGGAGACATTTTGGGACATTTCTATTAAACGGCAACACGAAAGGACGTCATATACCGAAAACACGATCTCAAATGTTGTACTGTCTATGCCTACTTTCTTGTTGTTAAATATAGCGTTGTATTCATGAACAAACTGTGTATGCATCAACTTGGTCTCGCCGTCGCTTTATGGCTGAAATAATGCCAATGCGACGTTAAGATTTAACCCACTCACTTACTGTTGTGACTGCCTCCGCGGTCTAGAGGTAGAGCGCCCGCCCAGTGACCCGAACGTCGGGGGTTCGATACCCGGCCGCGTCATACCAATTGACGTTGAAAGATTGTACTTGTTGTTACTCGCCTGGCGCTCGGAATTACTGGGCTCAAACAAGGTCTGGTCAGCTCGGAGTCAGTATACTGTGTAAATGTGCAATAACCTTGGACGCAAGGTTAAACCCAATTTCAATCACCGATTTTGGGGGGATGCCGTTTTGGTTTAATTTACTACTTGTGTGACTCCGTATCACGGCTTTGGTGTATGAGGTGTGTCGGGCTGCAGCTTTGTGATTGTGACAACATGCTCGGTTATTTGGTCAGTTGCGTGTTTCAAAATCTATTCTAAGTAATTTGTACATATATACAAATAATTGCAGTTGACCGTAACAGTGGGCATATTGGATTGAGTGAATTAAGAACATTGGATAAGAATGGAGAGAATGAGAGAGGAAGAGAAAGAAGAAGAAGAAGAAGAAGAAGAAGAAGAAGAAGAAGAAGAAATCTAAGCACGCAGCTACTTCCAGACATTCCTTGACAACCATTAAATGTTGAAAACTAAAACGTGTGAAGCCCATTTCTGGTGTCCCAGGCCGAGATATTGCTGGAATATTGCTAAAAGCGGCGTAAAACCATACTCACTCACTCACTCACTCACTCAGTCCTTGACAACCATTAAATGTTAAAATCTAAAACAACTATTAAACGAAAGAGTGAAAAGGAATCATGAATATATTTGAACTGATGCTTGCTCATGTGAATTTATCTGTTAAGCCCATGCCAACTGCATTAAAAACTTGTGTTTTTGAGCGAGTGAGCAATTTGGTGTCCACCAACACAAGATAAGAGTTACGAGTGAGTGTGTGAGTAAGTATGGTTTTACACCTCCTTTGGAGTATTCCATCAATATCACGACGGCGACGCCCGTGCCTTCGGCGGGAGGAGCGAATTCACCGACTTACAGTTAAGAAACAAGTAACAGAAACAAAACGTTTAAACATTAGGTTTGTCTTCCTTTGCACTCCATTTCATTGATATTTTAAATATCTCAAGATATACAGATGCAGAATTTGTTACATCACTGTAGCACATCTCGAAATGAAGTCAACAGTTAAAAATGTCTATAAAAACAACCACTTCTCCTCAGGGGCTGACAATTTGATACTGGGCAATGGAAACGGCCTGATATTTTGTAATCAAAACTTCGAGTCTAAATATAAATAGTTTTAAGAACACCTTGCAGCAATGTCATCATTCTTTATATTTCAGCAGTCTGAAGCATAACTGTTTTTCTCAAGCATTTTCTTGAACAATAGGTTTTGGTCAGATAGAATGCCTTAATATTGTCTGCATACAAACGGAGAAAAAATAAACTGTTATGGAACAAGCAATACCATTTCAACCAAATGTAGTAATGTATTAAATTAATGTTATATGTCATATTGTAAAACAATCAAACACACTGCTCAATTCACACAAGGTTTCAACTATATATGAGCCTTCTACGCCTTACAACTGTGTTGAACTTCCATAGTTAGGTGCTTTTCTTAAACTAAAACTTCTATGTCCTCAGTTACATGTCCTTAGTTACATATGTCCCCCACCGCGTCATACCAAAAGACGTTAAAAGATGTTACCCAGTCTGACGCCCGGCATTAAGGGGCTAAAACAAGGACTGGTCGGCTCGGAGTCAGTATACTGTGTCTGAGTTGGGTATTCATGTTAAACTGCGGCATGGTATCTCAGTGAGCTAGCACTATAAATCGGCATCAGTCCGGACTAGTACAAGCAGCCACACAAACACACACACGTTCATGCACGTCGCTATGTAAGTGCAATAATCTTGGACGCGACGTTAAACCCCATTTCACCTCACCTCACCTCACCTCACCTCATTGCGGTTGATGAAATATATTTCTTAAAAATGTGTTCACAATATAAACTAAATAGAATATATACCCATGTGACCCAGATTATGATGTTCAGGCGACGAGCGCAAACCTGATCGGATGACGTGACTCCGACTCTGAGTTGGAGATGACATGCTCCTGGAGACCAAGACTGGCGAATGTAATTATAAGGGCATGGTCACAATATCAAATGTCCCTATTCTAAATATCACCAAAGAACAGAACATGAATGTTGCGAGGCACATGGACATTCATGTGGGAACAAGATGATAAATTTTAGTTTCAATTACAAGGTAAAGTTTGAGTTGAACATGTTTGAGTGAGTGAGTGAGTATGGTTTTACGCCGCTTTTAGCAATATTCCAGCAATATCACGGCGGGGGACACCAGAAATGGTTTTCACACATTGTACCCATGTCGGGAATCGAACCCGGGTCTTCGGCGTAACGAGCCAACGCTTTAACCACTAGGCTACCCGACCGCCCCTGAAAATGTTTGAGGACGATGAACGACGGAAAACGAGACAAAGGCACTTTCAGTCAGGTCACCAAGAACTGCGTTCAGAGAAACTGAATAGAAAATATGTTGACTATTAACAGTTCTTGCTAATTTCTTACTTGATAAGGCTGATGAAACAATAACATCCACTGGTCACACAACCTAATCATTCGTTTCCTTGAATAATGGAATAACAGGACACAGGACCTCAATAGACTTTTTATTACATCAGATTATGTGACACTTTCTTGAATGTCGCCACAGCTTGGTAGTTAACCTGAAAAGAAACAAGTTAGGATGATATGTATTTCTGATATCACATCAATATACATTTACAGGACAGCTTTGTGTGTGGCCTCATTTACATGATTCAAATGTTTGTACAAAGAACAATATTAGTGACGGGTTGTTTACAATTCCTACCTTTGGAGAGTTTTCCACGAACCTCAACTTCGCAGACTGTGAGAATTTCTTTGTTTGGTGGTATGTACTGCAACAACACAAATCGACCCGTTGTCGAAGGTTTGCAGGTCAGAACTTCAGGTCTTGATAATTGTCCTTTCTTTTGTGCACATGTCATCGGCTGAGAACTGTTGTTCTCCATGGGGTTGTCTTTAGAAACTAGGATTTCCAGGTCACGGAATCTGGAAGCTGATATGAAAATATCATACAATATTATATCATTATCAATATCAGAAAATAATACATAAAGGTCAAGACAAGATCAGGGGCGGTCGGGTACCCTTGTGGTTAACGCGTTCGTCGTCATGCCGAAGACCCGGGTTCGATTCCCGACATGGGTACAATGTGTGAAGCCCATTTCTGGTGTCCCCCGCCGTGATATTGCTTGAATATTGCTAAAGGTGACGTAAAACCATACTCACTCACTCACTCACTGAAAACAATATCAAAGTTGATTATTGCACGAAAAGAAACGAAACGTGTAATTGATAATTAATAGGCTTTCGAATAATAGCAGTTCTGGTGGAAATATTGAAAATCAGATTTAAACCACTTGATTTATTCTGCATGTAACATTGATAAATAGATGTTTATTTCAAGCACATACCGTAACCGTCCGTCCGTCTGTAAAGGGTGACGTTATAGATATCATAGATATCCTGCAAGTCAACCATCCACCAAGGTCTCGATTCAGCGGAGGTAAAACATTGATCTCTTATGCGTATGCCGCGCTTGTCACCATCAACCACATGGTTAGGATTGGAATACTGGTCCAAGTCTCTGCTTCCGTATGCTGGTTTCCTCAAAGCCAGATTGCTAACGTCTTGGTGACAAAATAATTATGAAATAATAATTAGAATTGAGTTTTCGAAAATGCCAATCCTGAGGCATGACATCTTACAAAAACAAAGCTAACATGCAAGTTGTTTTAGTTTGAACGAGTGGGTTTTGCTTCACGCTGCTGTCGACATTATTACAGTCTTACATTGGGTATCAGTTTGACTTGGGTCGAACGTAATGCATGGTATATGTCTGCGACAATTACCTCAGTGGTGAAACCCATGATCAGCCATACGTTGCCGATGAACCGGGAACACAATCAGGCCGAGTATGGAATCCAACCTAATGGTCTGCGGTGCGCCTATAATCGCAGACCCGTGAAGATCTGGGGTAGAATATGTCTTCAGCAACCAATGCTTGCTGTAAAAGGCGACTTTGCTTGTCGTAAGAGGCGACTAACGGGATTGGGGGGTCAGGCTCGCTGACTTGGTTGAAGCATGTCATTGATCCCAATTGCGCGGATCGTGCTCATGATATTAATTACTGGACTGTCTGGTTCAGACTCGATTATTTACAGACCGCCGCCATATAGCTGGAACCAACCAACCAACCTAACTTCACAAGGTAACTGCCTCCCCTGATATCTACATCCCCCCTCCCCACCCACACACCCCGCACTTACACACAACCCAAAACACACACTCAAAGATACAAGAAATGCTTTCGTTCAGAGCAATCAGCTTCAGCAAACGAAATTTTACCTATTTTCAGAGCCTTCATGGCTCTGTCAACCTTAGAGGAGATGTCTTGAAGTTTTGTCTCGGTATCTTTTTGTCGCAACCCAAAGGACGTCAGCTCTGACTTCATCTCTGAGACTGAAGGGGAATATATGCTATGAGTTTATGCACCACGTTCTAATGTGACACATAATGATGGTTCTGCCCTGCTATGTTCAGTAAAGTTATTACATATTATTTTAGAATTAAGCCTGTCAAAACAATACGCCATAGCATTGAGTCGTTGACAACTGAACATTTTTTTTGACATAGGGCCCAAACATTTGCAGATATAAACTTGAATGCATATACAGTTGACATATTCCAGAATGAAAGATGGGACATGTTTCTACACATAAAGAACAGAGTGAGTGAGTGAGTGAGTTGGGTTTAACGCCGCTTTTAACAGTATTCCAGTTATATCACGGCGTGTCAGCTTAATGTGGGAGGAAAGCTCGAAGTGATGCAGGTCTCAGACGTTTACCACTTCGGTGAAACCCACGAGCACGGGTATGGTGCTGACAAACCTAGAAACATAATTGGGGCGAATCGGGATTCGAACCCACAATCATAGGTTTCTGGCGTGCCCAAGGGACGCAACTCTGCACAGCGAATCGCGGCGCCTTAGACGACTGGGCCACCCGTGCCCCCTAAAGAACAGAGAAGAATGTTAACAGCATTTAGGAAAAAAAACATGCATATTGTTATTTTTAAAATAAATGTCATTTATTCTTTTTGCAGAACATTAAGCCAAATGGAATTGACGGATAATCAAGACTTGTATTCTCTTGCATTGACATTTTATTCTGTATACCCTAATACATTCTTCCACAATAGAAGGTTGTTCTTATCAACTATGATACATGAGAAGATATGGAAAATCTCATCTTTCTTTTGACATGAAATATATCAACACGAGTTGATAAAAAATTGTAATCGATTGGTGTTGATAAATTTCATATCAACAGAAACATGTCAGATCATCCACAAATCATTCTTCAAACTTTTTAATTTGTAAACTAAAACAACCAGTGTGCAGCTACACAACTTCAGGGGCAGAGAGATCAGTGATGTCATTTAATTGTGACAAAATGGTAGCTTACGCCACACTAGTCTCAAAACAGTGTGATGTAATTTCATTGTAGCAATATCAACGTTTTGGGGACATTGAGTTCGAAAGTTGTTGGTTGTTGGTTTCTTGTTTAACGCCGCACTCAGCAATATTCCAGCTATATGACGGCGGTCTGTAAATAATCGAGTCTGGACCAGACAATCCAGTGATTGATATCATGAGCATCGATCCTCGCAATTGGGATCGATGTCATGCATCAACCAAGTCAGCGAGCCTCACCACCCGATCCCATTAGTCGCCTTTTACGACAAGCATAGTCACCTTTTAAGGCAAGCATGGGTTGCTGAAGACCTATTCTACCCCGGATCTTCACGGGTCGAGTTCGAAAGTGGACGGTTTACACTCCTAAACACATTTCACAGTTACAAAAATAGGCGAAGTAAGAAACATTGGCATAATATGGTCGACAAAAAAGGACGAAAATAGGTATTTTTTTATCTGTAGTATTGTTATAAGATTGCGTGATCAACATCCGTACCTGCTTTTCCTCCACTATTTCCTTCCATGTGATGTATTTTCTCCATGAGCTTGTCGACTGTTTTTTGGACCGCCTCCACTTTCCCTCACAAAGCAATGATATAAATACAACTGTTAATATGATCTGCATTGAACAGCCATAAAATGTAAAAGTGACACAAACACTGAATCGACGTTAATTTTATCTTTGTGGTTCAAAACATTAAACAAATTCAGGATTAACATTTATCCATTTTTCTGTGTATCTTACTGAATGATACAGAAGGGGACTCCGTAGGGAGTCGCGGTACGTGAACCTTGATTCGCAAATCAGAGTGGCGGCTTCTAAATTCTAAAATACGAACGAGCAAAACAGATTATGCCGTATAAACGTCAATGGTACATCAGCGTTGAGAATATATTACAACGGAATAACACCCCATCGCTTCCCTGCACAAAAAAAGTTGCATAATAGGTTTGTTTTGTTGGGGTTTCCTGTTCTATAGATCGCAATTCGAACCCCACGCATCCATCGAAATTTAAAATAAGAGTAACATCAAAGACCGGTGAGAAATATTTTCAAATAGTCAATGCTACCAGAGAATTGTAAATGGCAAGGAAACATTAAGTTCCGAGAAATGATTCCTGTAAAAGCAAAACAAAATGTAAAAAAAATGTAACAGGGTAAAGGGTGGCTAATTTGTCTAAGATGCCGGATTAACTTGATTAGTTTGTTTGTTCTTTAACGCCGCACTCAGCAATATTACAGCTCTATGACGCCGGTCTGTAAATAATCAAGGAAATAATCAGACAATCCAGTGATTGATATCATGAGCATTGATCCACTCAATCGGGATACGATGACATGTATCCAATCCAATCCCCTTAGTCGCCTCTTACTACAAGCATAGACGCCTTTTATGGCAAGCATGGGTTGCCGATGACCTTTTCTATCCCGGATCTTCACGGGTCGATTGACTTATGAAGAGATATGGCATTTAAGGAACCTATTGTCATCAATTCCAGGATTTGACCTGATCATCATCTTTTGACCTGATCATCATCCTTTGATTGTCAGTACTATACCATTGCTTGTGGATATTACAAAAAACGAAATATTTAAGCATTCCTAGTATAATAATGGCAATGCTTTCATATTGCTGACATATTGTACTGTGCAAAGTGGCGTCAACCACAAGTAATTCCTCTGCTCCGACTTCGAATTCGAATACACGTGGCTCGGCCACGTTATGCATACAGACAAAAACGCAATGTGATGTGAATAGATATATCAACGTCTTGAATGGCTGGCATTGCATTCTAAATTGAGGGCATAAACATAATAATCTAAACCTTGATGTTTGACATTTGGTCACTGAAATTGAACATTCCGCCTACTATAAATATTAAAATGAACTGATGCCACACTACCAATCACTGTCGGTATGACAAATGAGCCAGTGTGTCTTAATCACTGAATCGCAATCAGATAGGCTAGCTGTATGTTCGTTATCACGATTTTCCATGTCGATGTAAACAGGTTCCAACGTTATTTACGTGTATTGAAAACAAATCGAATATAAATTTTGGACACTTATTTGGTCCAGTGAAAGATTTGACACCTAAGAAACTTCAGGTGAACCCTCAGCGAACGTCAACCGCCACATCTAAGTGAATGATGTGTGGGTTCAGGAACCAATAGGAAGCCAGGTTTATGAAACGATTTAGCTCCAATTCCTTACCACCGCGATTCGGAAATGTCGTTAAAGAGATAAGGTTCACACTGAACACAACTATTCCTTCAATCATGGTACTCTTTTGTGGGTGTAGGTGCCATGGAGCTCACAAATGTGTACAATATAACCACAACAACATAATGTCGCGGACTTTAGCTTCGTTTTTGAGAAATATAATATTCTGTTCTGGTCTTGTCTTCGTTGGGAGAATTTGGAAGCCTCGACGGTGATTACGTGTGTACCTTCCTCTCCCTTGGTACCGGATTTTATACTTTGCATCTGCTCAAGGAGCTTGTCAAACTTCTCATCGGTTTCTTTTTGTCGGGATTTCACAGAAGCAAGGTCTGACTTGACCTCGGAAACTGGAAACACAGATTCCATGCAGCTTATCATGTTATCCATAACGGGAAACAAATATTATTCAATGCTATATTGAACAGATGTGTTACCCGATAGTTGAAATGTCGGGCGAGCCTGACCGCCCGATCCAGTTAGTCGCCTCTTAGACAAGCATAGTCGGCCTACTAAGGACACTTAATATGGTAAGGTGTTATTGTAACAAATGGGGCTCAGACGTTAACCTAGAGAAGTCATGCATTGTTTTCAAATACGGTGGGTAGCTAGATGCGTCATGCATTGTTTTCAAATATGTTGGAAACCTAGAGAGGTTATGCATTGTTTTCAAATATGGCGGATACCTTAGAAAAGGTGATGGGTGGTTTGTTGTTTAACGCCGCGCTCAGCAATATTCCAGCTATATGACGGCGGTCTGTAAATAATCGAGTCTGGACTAGACAATCCAGTGATAAATATCATGAGCATCAACCAAGTCAGCAAGCCTGACCACCCGATCCCGTTGGTCGCCTTTTACGACAAGCATAGTCACCTTTTACAGCAAGCATGGGTTGCTGAAGACCTATTCTACACCGGAGTCTTCACGGGTCCCTTAGAAAAGGTGCAGACAAATTGCCACAATTTTATTTTAAAGATTATTCATAGATTTCTCTCAAAGTAGGATACACACAATGCCATTTAGAAAGTGGTCAAATGAAACACATGTTATATTTGGGAAAACACTTTCTGAGTGAAGTTCAGATTCTCGTACTTTTTTAAGATTGTGTCCCGTCCGGGATTCGAACCCACACTGCCAGGGTAAGGCACCTGTGCCAGCACACAAAGGGGCACATAAAGTACGTGATCTGAACTACCAGTTGCGTCAGTGGCTGAGTGGGTTAGATCGCTGACTTTGTGTGCAGGCAATTTTTGGATTTATGTGATGCAACGGGACACACAGGTTAAAGTGGAGCTCGTCTTTAATGAACTAATTCTTAAACGACAACTAATTCTAAAATGAAACTTCTACAGAGGAATTAGTTTCACATTTATTGCTCTACAGGAGCTGTGGGGTGTTGTGTCACAAAAAAAGCTAAAATTAGGTAATATATATTTAAAATTACAGATTACTCAGATCATACATGTATAGACGAGTAACAATGTTTGGTGTCATTGCCTTACAATTCTGAAATGTTTCAATAAGCATTTTCGGTCAATGGGGTGGGTCCGATATGCATCCACCAGCTTCACAAGTTCACGTGACTGACACATAACACAACACAACACAACACAACTTTTCGATATTCGGAACACTTGTCTTAGCGAGTGAGTCGCTTCAGCTAAATCTTACCCATAAAGCTCCAAGACAAATATATTTTTAAAAATATGTTTATTTGTTTTGAGATGAAATTGGGGTGGTGCTCATGGTATATATATATATCGACGTGCAATAAACTAATGCAGTTTCACACACAACTGCAGGTTTTGTCAAAGGACCCATTACTTCACGATATTGTAAATGTATGTGCCCACAACCTTTGGTAAAAGATCATACAGATTTGCTTCGTCATTATAACATTCAATTTGCATCTGCAAAGTGCACAATAATGACAAATATTATTGACGATATACCACGCATTCAGGAAGTGCATGCTCCTCGGTTTAAAAGCAAATGTTCTGGAGTATGTTTATAATTAATTTGCAATTTGATACGGAGCGACACTGATCTTCAATGTTACTCAAATTCAAATTGCAGTCCTGATAGTAAAACTGGTTGTACGAACTATACTGAAATTTCTTGCTCGGTTTTCACTTTAGAAACAATAACCCTAACATTTTTTGTTCAATATATATATGGAGGGATTGTTCGGAATGCGGTTTTTAGTACAATCGTTAACGTTGCTGTCCGAGAGTAACGGGAAAAGGCGAGTAGACACGAATGTAAGGGATTTTTTACCTTCTTTGTTAGAGTCGATTCCACCAGGTGAATAGAATGAAGGCATAACGAAGTTTGAAGCTGGTTTTCCTATTTCAAACCCAGAAGCCACAGAAATGGCCCCAAGAATAAAAATACTGATCATTATTGCCAAATACCTCCGAAGTATGAAGTCAGGTCATGCGTTATCTCAAACTATATACGTGCAATACCGATCGTAATCTGAATAGTGTTCCACACAACAACGTCAGTGTACAAAGAATTAATGCACTGAAAGACAATGTTATCCTTTTCTCTCGTGAGAAGTTTCACTTAAGAATGTGTGCTTAATTCTGAACACATTCAAAAGCAACACAAACGAAACACATTGTTGTTGAAGGGTTCAACCAAAACAGAACACATGCCGTTGTTTTTCATATTTAGCTGACCTTACTCATGTCCGTCTTTTTCGTCTGTAGACATCTTTCGACTCAGAAACGACTGGACAAATAAGACTGACATCAAAGTGCAGCGTCCTCAGATGGACAGTTTCATAGGATGTCTCTAAATCAAACAAAGAATCTGCAGAATATTTTAGAGAATTGGCAAAATGAGAAAGTTTAAAAACGGAACATATGTATTCAGCCCAACGTTCTTGACATATGTCAAAAACGTTTCATGCTTCCAGATGAAGCAACTGATCATCCATACATTTTTGGTATGTAGGAAATTTAAATGTATAGCTGACCAATAGGGCATCATCGTTTGTTCGTTGCTGTGGCTGATGGTGCAGCTAAACTGCACTTGACTAATCGACATGTCCACATGTTCATCCTTGAAAGTGATATTTAAACCGAAATTAGACATCACTTTCAGGATGCCATGCAATGAGGTGGGGCACCCATGTTGAGATGCTACAGATGGCGGCCTGTAAACAGACTAACAGTGACTGAAGTTATGAGCAATGACCTACCCATTAGTTTGGTCTGTTTTTTTTACGCCGCACTCACCAATATTCCAGCTATGTAACGGCGGTCTGTAAATAATCGAGTCTGGACCAGACAATCCAGTGATTGACATCATGAGCATCAATCCGCGCAATTCGGATACGATGATATGCATCAACCAAGTCAGCGAACCTGACCACCCTTCCTTATGATGACATATTTTGTTCAAGACATTTGATTTTATAGTGTTTTGGTTCAGTATTTATGCATATAATATTTGAATATCAACGCTAACACCTTTTTTGTCAAATATTTATTTTGACATTTTATATAATTATTGACACTTCATCCAGATGGTCTACAGTAGCAATAGCACTATTTGTCTGGGATTGTGTTATTCGTGACGTCAGTCACTCACTGACTTCAAATAATCTCTTTCTTTTATTATTAAAATACTCGTTCTGATTACTTTTTACATGCAGTTGACACTGTGATGTATTCCATCAAATACCGTGTGAGAAGTTATCAGACACTTTCCCATTGTTAAGAATCTTTTGAAATCAGCATGAAAAAAAAATCAATGACACATTCTATTCTAGGTGTATGATTGACATTCTAGTTGTTGGTGAGAAACTTTCGAAAATGTTGTATGTTTTCAATTCTATTCAAATCACCAGATGGCCGCCATTCAAATACGAACTATTGTAGAACGAGTTTCAAAGTTACAGCAGTATTGCAACTATTTCTCGGTGATCTGTACATATCCAAGTCTGGAATATTTGAAAAAGAATACTAAAAAGATAATTGTTCACTAGAGTTACGAAGCCTTCATTCAGAGAAAATTCTTAACGTCAAAGCCCAAAGATAATTCGCATAACTACTGACATCCTATACATCTCAATATGTGTTTTCAAGCCGACCCGTGAAGATTCCGGGGTAGAATAGGTCTTCAGCAACCCATGCTTGCCGTAAAGGTGACTATGCTTGTCGTAATAGCCGACTAAGGGGATCGGATGGTAAGGCTCGCTGACTTGGTTGATACAAGTAATCGTATCCCAATTGCGTGGATCGATGCTCATGATATCAAGCACTGGATTGTCTGATCCAGACTCGATTATGTACAGACCGCCGTCATATAGCTGGAATATTGCTAGAATAAACCAAACCAAATCAACCAATCAACGTGCGACTAACAGGATCGGGTGGTCAGGCTCGCTGACTTGGTTGATGCATGTCATCAATCCCAATTGCGTGGATCGATGCTCATGACATTAATCACTGGATTGTCTGGTCCATACTCGATTATTTACAGACCGCCGTCATATAGCTGGAATATTGCTGAGTGCGGCGTTAAACAACAAACCAACCAACCAACAGTTACCAAGCCACAAATTATAAATGACAAACTGTTGGAGGAACGAGTGATGGTAAATAGATATCATGATCGTGAAATTTAACAACAATTCTTTCAATTTTCAATTATATAAACATTCAATATCGCTATACTTTCATTTGCCCATCAGTTTAGGTCAATTGACGAGTGAGTGAGTGAATTGGGTTGAACGCCGCTTTTAACAGTATTCCAGTTGTATCACGGCGTGTCAGCTTAATGTGGGAGGAAAGACCGAAATGATGCATGTCTCAGACGTTTACCACTTCGGTGAAACCAACAAGGTCGGGTATGGTGCTGACAAACCTAGAAACATAATCGGGGCGAACCGGGATTCGAACCCACAATCATAGGTTTCTGGCGTGCCCAAGGGACGCAACTCTGCAAAGCGAATCGCGGCGCCTTAGACGAATGAGCCACCCGTGCCAATAGACGAAGTATGCATACCACCATTGGACATCTGTTCATTAATAAACGCCTCCGTGGTGTAGTGGAGAGAACGCCTTCCCGGAGAGCAGAAGATTGGTGGTTCGATCCCCTGGCCGCGCCGTACAAAAATATGTTAACCAATGGAACGGTCGGCCATGATTCCAAATAATATATCTGAGTCGGAAACCTATGCTAAACTGCGGCCTGGTATCTAAGTAGGAATGCATTTATAAAGGGGGCATACTTCCGGAATTGTACAGGCAGATGCACATTCATGCACGTGCACGAATACGTACATACACCCCAAAACACAAGTGTCATCCAGCGAATGTATGTGAGGTGCATGTACAAACCCTTTAGCAACCGTAGGCAGCTTGGATTGTATACAGTCTCCAAGGAGTTGAAAATGGTAATCAGATCCACTGGTCGGGGTATCAATAAAAATAGCAAATTTGAGCAGACAATACCTGGATACCTGCGGTATATACATGTATACTACTACTACTACTACTACTACTACTACTAATAATAATAATAATAATAATAATCATCATCATCATCATAATAATAATAATGATATGAAACATGAAACATGTTCAAGGGTACAGAATTTTATCTTATGTATGTGTTATTGTTACAGTGACCTCCAACATGGCAATGTTTCTCCACATAGAACTGGTTGATCAGAATTAACAAACATCTTGTCCAGTATTTTGGGGATGCCATTTGTATTACCTCATTCAAGCTATGTATCTACCACAATGTATCACATACATGTCCTCAGTCGGTTGCATCCCGGTTACCCTGTAATGGTTCTCAGCATTCAACCATGAACTGGCATTGCGAAACAAGTTATGTTCTTAACCTTACAAGTATCTATAAGAAAATTGACTTGAAACGCTCTTGATTGTATAATTACAATGTAAATTGGTCTGTTGCCTTTGTACAATAACGTATTGACTTGAAACTTGATGCCTTCTCGTGTAACTGTGAGAAGAAGTTCATCCAACAATGGCCACGTCTCTTGATGATAACAACTGTCCAAGATGGCGCTGAATTTCGAGCCGACCATTTTTCAAATCAGCACTGTCTGAAGAGGAAGAGGGGAACATAGCTGCTACGTGGCCAACACCTGCAAAATATTAAGTTAATAATATATTTTAATATTTTCGACAATAAAAGAAGCAGGAACCCTATGCAATATCCAATACGTCTGTTGCCCTCGACCTTTTGGAACAAGTTCTAAGGGACCAATTATTTGATATCCTGCCTCCTTTTCCGGGGAAAAGAAATATCTGTTTCATAAAAAAGTCCATTATAGTATGGTGAATACTCATTCCTAAAACTTAAATCCCGATTGTTAACATCGCATACTGTAAGTTATTAACTTTACGTTAATGCCGAACCCTAGTCTAAAATGCGAACAGAACAGCCTCACCTTTGAAATTAAAGATGATGTAAATATGTCTCCAAGCACTTTCACATGTAACCATCCGTATAACGTTTATCATTATTATTGCAGGTGCGACAGATAATGGAGCCTGGTTATTCTCTGGCGTTAGCAATTTTAATTGCCATGCATTCACTTGAGGGAAATGCAAATAAGACACTCACTTGGAATTGTCAGGTAAATCGACGAAGATAATAAAGCTTCCAATAAACGTGAGAAGAGCAGGTGTGATCGTTTGAAGGTAATTTGATTATTCTTTAAACAGAACAATTTTTTTGTGGTTATTGTACAAGATGTTACCACAACTTGGCTTTTAAGGTGATTAGACAAGGAAGCCAGGAAAAACTGTTCGATCAACCTGCAACCATTTTTAACCGTAACAGAGAGAAACCCTAATGTCAGCATTCAAGTACAGTGTTTATTGGCAGAGTTGCCAGTATGTCCAATCAACCAGGCGTGATAACAGTATCTGGAACACATGTTGTACAAATGCTTCACTTCATTAAAGCGTTTCACCGAAGTGGTAAACGTCTGAGACCTGCATCACTTCAGGCTTTCCTCCCACATCAAGCTGACACGCCGTGATATAACTGGAATATTGTTAAACCCAACTCACTCATTCACTCACTCATTAAAGCGAGCAAGCGTCACTCGCATGTTTCGTATTTATTTTATGGTTATATATGTCACGATGTGCAAAGACTGCTAGCGTGGAAAGAGAATGAATCATCAATGCCAATTGGTTTACACCACAATCTGTCAAGTCACAAAACCGGGCTATCAGGTGCCGACCAATTCTCATAAGAATAAAGAAGGCTAAGAGTTGAGCTAGTTTTACTTCTTGGTTTAGCATCAATCCAAAAAGATTAAAGTCGGTAAGATAGGGTCACCACGCCATTACATGGCCTGATTCAATCAACGTGACTGGGCCATTCAATCAACGTGCGACCCGTGAAGATCCGGGGTAGAATAGGTCTTCAGCAACCCATGCTTGCCATCAAAGGCGACTGTGTTTGCCGTAAGAGCCGACTAACGGGTTCGGGTGGTCAGGCTCGCTGACTTGGTTGATGCATGTCATCGATCTCAATTGCGCTGATGCGCTCATGATATCAATCACAGGACTGTCTGATCCAGACTCGATTATTGACAGACCGCCGTCATATAGCTGGAATATTGCTGAGTGCGGCGTTAAACAACAAACAAACCAAAACAACTCAATCAACGTGCCCCTTCACATCCACGATTTGCAAGATTCTTTCTAGTGTCGAAGCCATCAGCGATTATAATACGTTCCAGATTTCAGATACGCCTGATATGTCTGGCAGCACTTATGACGTCTGGTGTCACACACGGGTGGGTCTCCTTGAACAAAGTGATCACTGTGATCGTGGTATGTCTATGTTCAAGTTAAGATCGTCTAGGTCCTGTATAATACTGACAAAAGGTTGTGATGTGTAGTGGGCTAAATATTATGTAGTGCCGTCTGTCTGTGTGTGTGTGTGTGTGTCTGTGTCTGTGTGTGTTTGCGCGCGCGTGCTAATGATGGTTTTATAGTACCAGCCCACTGAGATATTACCAGGGATATCCCACGCAGACACAGTTTACCGAAAACAAGCCGACCAGTCCTTGTTTTATCCACTTAATGCCGAGCACAGGCAGGGTAACAACAAGTAACATTGTTAACGTCTTTTGGTATGACGCGACCGGGGTTCGAACCACCGACCTTTCGCAATCCAGGCAGATGCTCTATCCACGACACCACGGAGGCGGGCCATGATGACCAAAACACGGTGATGAAGGTACATATTAGTGTCATTAACATACCTTTAATTACCACTGCATAAGCCCTTGGGTTCGGATTCTTCGTAAACCCATACTTGGTCCATGGATCATTCATGCCTTGGGTGTAGATGATGTTGGTTACCCGGATGCCAAGTCCACCGTAGTTCATCAGTACATAGTCATGTCCTCTTTTCACCAAGGATTCATTAAACGCCGGACCAAACAATCCTTCACATAATTTGTAATAGTAACTGTAAAAAGAAACTAATAAAGAATTACACATTGTATTTTTTATATCAGTTCCCTTTTCCTCCTGTCCTGTTTGAAGGTAACACTGATGGCCGAGCGGTGGTGGCACTGCGGGAGATGGCGTAGCCTGTTGGTTAAAGCGTTCGCCCGTCACCCCGAAGACCAGGCCAAGGTTCAATTGCCCAGATGGGTAGAATGTGTGAAGCTCATTTTTGTTTAAACGTGGCGTGATACCATACCCACTGAAGCTGCGCAGTTCCCTGTACCTACGTACTGTCGATAGCGGGTAATATCTGCCAGTCTTGTCATGATAACGATCCTTAGTTCACAACATTAAATTCATAGGTTCTGTTCCACCCAGCAATCTCAGCAATCTCAGCGACTATCGTAAACCTATGTTAAAGTATTGGCGTTATGACCATCTTGGCGCTAAGTTCGCTTAGCGGAACGTTGCCAGGGTTTTCACCAAGGGGTTCGTCTTGAGCCTATTCAAGTTTTTCCCACAAATAAGCTGGCAAATCGTGATACGTGTGGAATATTATTCGGAGTCATTAAATTATGTAGTACTTCATGATCTCCCCAGGACAACTCAAATTAATGACGTACACTTTTCAGTTTTTGACATAAATAGAGTGAGTGAGTGAGGGAGTTTATGCTTTACGTCACACCAGCAATATTTCAGCAATATCGTGACGAGACATAAGTAGTGATTGGCGAATGCATTTGAAGAAAGATAACAGTTAACGAAATCTATCGAACAGTTGTGTTTACTTACTTTTCGCCTACTGCGTTTCCTAATGGTTGCCTGTCAGAAGTTGTCGTCACAAACAGACCCATTTGGGTGCATTCCTGATATCTCCACTGGCGGACTGGAATTCCATGTACAAAATATATAAATACAATCTATTCTACTGAGAGTATAGGTGTTCATTTGTTCTACCAAACTAATGACGTTTTCAGTCACGTGTGTAATACTGTGGGGCACGCCCCGAATATGTTTCTAGGTTCTAGAGTTGGATTTCATTGTCAAGCCAGAAACCTATGATTGTGGGTTCGAATCCCGGTTCGCCCCGATTATGTTTCTAGGTTTGTCAGCACCAAACCCGTGCTCGTGGGTTTCACCGAAGTGGTAAATGGTCTGAGACCTGCATCAAATCGGGCTTTTCTCCCTCATTAAGCTGACACGCCGTGATATAACTTGAAAACTGTTAAAAGCGGCGTTAAACCACTCAACGCTCTAACTCACTGTGGGACAAATTAAGCTTTAAGCCATATATTTAGTTTTGAATCATAAAATACTAAATTCCAAAAGAACCGCACAACACAATAATGACGTTGGCACCGAGATGTGCTGTTGATGTGTGATGTGATAGTGTGTGCTGTTACAGATTTCGAATGTCTGGGAGTAGTTAACCCACGTAGGTGGCGTGTACAATTGAGCACGGACGATAAATTCATCTTCATGATACGACGTGACCCGTGTGCGTCCGCAATCCTGCACATGCTTTGTGCAATCAGACGGTAGATCTTAGCCGGGTGATCCTGTAGATGTATCGCTACTCGTGTTGCCGTCATCTCTGATTCAGTCATGCCCAATACACGATGAGGATTATTTATGCCTGATCTAGGCATGGTGCATTCCGTGCCAGTCAAAGAACTGAAGGACGTTTGTTGACACGTTCTGATTTCATGGATGCCTTCAACACACATCAGTCCATGCTGCACGTAAAAAAAACGTGCAAGTTGTTCTGGCTCGTCTGTCTCATGGATGTGAAGAGTCTATATGTTCATGTTCAGTGTTTGAATCCCAAAAAGGTTTCTAGACATATTATTCCATCAAAGTCTTTTGTTGTGCAAATAGATAACTAATTGGATTTTTTTGCGATCGGAAAGTGCAACATCAGATGTGCGTTTCTTTTGGAACTAAGTATAGTTAATATTTTACGTTACATAACAATTGGTTCTAAAATCTCCATGTGCAAATAGTTCTTAGCCAAGGGGCAACATTTGGCAAAGAAACCAATGGACGTCATACTTGGTTATTGGTTTCCAAAACCTCACTCCATATTGGCTCTTGACCCTTAACGGCATAGCTGATACTTTCCTTACAGGTACTTCAGGTCTGGTAACCTAGTGGGTAAAGTATTCGCTCGTCACGCCAAAGACCCGGGTTCGATTCCCGACTTGCGTTCAATGTGTGAACCCTATTTCTGGTGTCCCCCGCCGTGATATTGCTGGAATGTTGCTAAAAGCTGCGTAAAACCATACTCACCCACTCACTACTGGTACTTAAATTGCAGACACAATCATAGCCAAGCTGATGACTTGGGTATTTTTGAAAGAACAGGAGCTAAATACAGTGGACGTCTCTATCTCGCGCCTTGAGGAACCAACAATTCAGATTCGAGATGTGTGATTGAAGATACAGACACAAACATATACATACCAATATTTTCTCTGCCTTATTGTTAAACCCACAACAGGCAAATACTGTTTGCAGTAGTTTCTGTAATCATTGTTCTTTGGGACCTGGTGCTGTTGAGCAGCGTTGAACATAAAGCGTTCGCTCGTCGTTTCTTGTCTTCCCCGCCCTGATATTGATCGAATATTGCTAAAAGCGACGTAAATCAATACTAACTTACTCTTTGGAACCTTGTGGTGACAGAGAAACTAAAACATTTAGACTTCAGACAAAGGTTACTGTACCTGAAAATGCGTTATCATTGGTGTAGTTGATATAACTGCCTGTGTTGACAAGCGATGCAAATGTGGTATTACGACACTGATCTTTCTGGGCTGTGTAGTTCTGATAGTAGATGCGAGCGAAGTCGGCAAACCGAAGTAGAGGGGGTCCCGTCCTCGTGTCAGTCAGAACCTTGCACATTGAGGATATCGAGTGATCTGGGATAAGCATCTGCAGGATATATACAGGTGTAGTACAAGTAGCTACACAGACAGAAACACGACATAGTAACGTTATAAAACCAGTATTAGTCAAGTGTAGTACATGCAGCTACACACAGAAACACGACATGGTAACGCTATAAAACCAGCATTAGTCAAGTGTAGTACAAGCAGCTACACACAGAAACACGACATGGTAACGCTATAATACCGGCATTAGTCCAGTGTAGTACAAGCAGCTACACACAGAAACACGACATGGTAACTCTATAAAACCGGCATTAGTCAAGTGTAGTACAAGTAGCTACACACACAGAAACACGACATGGTAACGCTATAAAACCGGCATTAGTCCAGTGTAGTACAAGCAGCTACACACAGAAACACGACATGGTAACTCTATAAAACCGGCATTAGTCAAGTGTAGTACAAGTAGCTACACACACAGAAACACGACATGGTAACGCTATAAAACCGGCATTAGTCCAGTGTAGTACAAGCACCTACACACACAGAAACACGACATGGTAACGCTATAAAACCAGTGTAGTACAAGCAGCTACACACACAGAAACACGACATGGTAACGCTATAAAACCAGTATTAGTCAAGTGTAGTACAAGCAGCTACACACACAGAAACACGACATGGTAACGCTATAAAACCAGTGTAGTACAAGCAGCTACACACAGAAACACGACATGGTAACGCTATAAAACCGGCATTAGTCCAGTGTAGTACAAGCAGTTACACACACAGAAACGTGACATTGTAACGCCATAAAACCGGTATTAGTCCGAAGTAGTACAAGCAGGTGTTTGTGTGGCTGCTTGTACTAGTCCGGACTGATGCCGATATATAGTGCTAGCTCACTGAGATACCATGCCGCTGTTTAACATGAATACCCCACTCAGACACAGTATACTGGCGTGTCGACCAGTCCTTGGTTTGGGCCCTTAATGCCGATCGCGAGCGCCAGACAGGGTAACAACAAGTACCATCTTTTTACGTCTTTTGGTATGACGCGGCCAGGGATCGAACCCCGTGTAATAATAATATTGAACGCGACCTTTGCCCATATCATCTGAACTCACTCGACACAGCCAGCTATATTCGTGACCATGACCATGTGTTTAAGTTGTACTGACCATGGTGATTATTCTAGGGAAATCACACACACACACAAACAAACATTATCCTTTTAGTTGTTAAGTAAATGATATTATAGAATCCAAATGAAAAACCGGCCCTATGCAGCCCCCCTGACAGTAAGCCCTCACGTGAAGGATGTGACTCTAACAGGCAGTATTGATAGAAGTTGGCTAGACAAGACCATGTACACAGACGCATCAAGGTTTTGACTCCGATTCACAGATGGCAGAAAAAGTTGTTGGTGACGTAGCGGCGTGTTGTATGCCAGGGCAACAATTCTTGACCGTGATCGGTATTGGGCATGGTATGGGGCGATATCACACATAACAGACGAGCTGATTTGGTAAATGTGAGTGGACACTTGACTGATCAGCGACATGTTGACATTTTGGTCCCGTCGTTGTTTCATTCGCTAGAATTATCGGCATGTTGAATTAATCTGCAAGATCGCAATGCCAGACCTAAGCGAACTAATCTGCAAGATGACAATGCCAGACCTAATCGTGCCCATTTCGCCACTGATTATATCCGAAGAGAAGGCATATGAACATTGGACTGGACCGTTACATCCCCTGACATGTCCCCAATAGCATCTGTGGGATGTTCTCGGGTGCAGAGAGTACGCCACAGACCCAGCCACCGCCAACAAGACCCAGGTTCGGGTAGCTGTCAGGCGGAATGGTGGGCAATATCAAGGGGTATCAATCAACAAGTAGGACACCAGATTATCGATCTACAGGTTCGGGTAGCTCTCCTGGCGGAATGGTGGGCAATACCAAGGGGTATCAATCAACCAGTAGGACACCAGAGTATCAATCTACAGGTTCGGGTAGCTCTCCTTGCGGAATGGTGGGCAATACCAAGGGGTATCAATCAACAAGTAGGACACCAGAGTATCAATCTACAGGTTCGGGTAGCTCTCCTGGCGGAATGGTGGGCAATACCAAGGGGTATCAATCAACAAGTAGGACACCAGATTATCGATCTACAGGTTCGGGTAGCTCTCCTGGCGGAATGGTGAGCAATACCAAGGGGTATCAATCAACAAGTTGGACACCAGATTATCAATCTACAGGTTCGGGTAGCTCTCCTGGCGGAATGGTGGGCAATACCAAGGGGTATCAATCAACAAGTAGGACACCAGATTATCGATCTATATGTTCGGGGTGCTCTCCTGGCGGAATGGTGGGCAATACCAAGGGATATCAATCAACAAGTAGGACACCAGATTATCGATCTACGGGTTCGGGTAGCTCTCCTGGCGGAATGGTGGGCAATACCAAGGGGTATCAATCAACAAGTAGGACACCAGAGTATCAATCTACAGGTTCGGGTAGCTCTCCTGGCGGAATGGTGGGCAATACCAAGGGGTATCAATCAACAAGTAGGACACCAGATTATCGATCTACAGGTTCGGGTAGCTCTCCTGGCGGAATGGTGAGCAATACCAAGGGGTATCAATCAACAAGTTGGACACCAGATTATCAATCTACAGGTTCGGGTAGCTCTCCTGGCGGAATGGTGGGTGATATCAAGGGGTATCAATCAACAAGTAGGACACCAGATTATCGATCTATATGTTCGGGGTGCTCTCCTGGCGGAATGGTGGGCAATACCAAGGGATATCAATCAACAAGTAGGACACCAGATTATCGATCTACAGGTTCGGGTTGCTCTCCTGGCGGAATGGTGGGCAATACCAAGGGGTATCAATCAACACGTAGGACACCAGATTATCGATCTACAAGTTCGGGTAGCTCTCCAGGCGGAATGGTGGGCAATACCAAGGGGTATCAATCAACAAGTAGGACACCAGATTATCGATCTACAAGTTGGGGTAGCTCTCCAGGCGGAATGGTGGGCAATAACAAGGGGTATCAATCAACAAGTAGGACACCAGATTATCGATCTACAGGATCGGTAGCTCTCCTGGCGGAATGGTGGGCAATACCAAGCGGTATCAATAAACCAGATTATCGATCTATATGCCCGAAATAGATGTACAGACATTTATCGTCATTAAGCCTTCATGTCATAAGTGTCCTTATTTCTGTTGGTAGGATAGTTTAAACAAACATACCAGTGATCCCGCATGGACATTATTAAACTGTATTGTAGATACGAAAGGTGCCACCAGATCCATCATCAGATTTTCAACATCCAGCTTGTTCGTCGGATCAAAATCACAAACCCTAAACCAACAAAGAACAAAACGTCAATTTGAGTACATTACGTACTAACTACTACCATATAGTAATGCTAATATCACAGGGACTCTTCTTTAATTCAAGGTAATTCCAGGTTCCCATGTACATTGATCTCAATTTTCATCTTTAAAACGCATGTCTTTGCCATGGAAAACTTCCTTTTGTAACATTACACAATCATCAATGCAGAAATGGCTAAATTTTTAGCCTAAACGACATTTCCTATTATGACTGCATGAATGCCATCTTTAAATAGCTATCAGAACTGTCCACGCATTACTAGAGTCACAGACACAACACTGGTTTAAAGAAATGAAAAAGTTTAAATATCACATCGAATATGAAGATAAAAGGACATAGCTTGATACAGTTATTTTCGCCACAATTCATAACATTTGTTCACCAGCTCATCACAAATTCCATAAAATGGGTAAGTAAAGGACATAATTGGCTGCTTAATATTTGTTATTTTGTTGTCCAGGCATCCTTTAATGTATAACTTCTTTAAGTGGCATTTAGAAGTTGGTGTGATGAAGTAAGACAAGTTCTATGGATGAACAACTTCTTTATTACAATTTGTGCGACGTTTCGGTGTAGATCCTAACACCTTTATCAAGCAAGTGATGAGACTTGCTTGATAAAGGTGTTAGGATCTACACCGAAACGTCGCACAAATTGTAATAAAGAAGTTGTTCATCCATAGAACTTGTCGTACTTCATCCTTTAATGTACATATGCCTTAACGTGACAGGGGACGCAGAAGTGTAGAGGACAAATAGGTAGATAACTGACGAACAACGTCTCTGAAATTGACAATCAGCACAGCAAAATGAATCGCACGATTTATCCTCACCTAAATAGAGACTGCAGGTTCTTCATACCAGTATCAGTTTTCAGATTTTCCCTAACTTCATCAAAAGCAGCAGACACAGTCTCGTAACACCCAGGCACCTTGCGAAGGCTTTCCCCAGCTCCCACCAAATAATCTGGAATGAATTAAAGAAAACTAAATTAATGTAAAAAAAAGTATGTTGTTTTATTTATCAAGATCCAAGTTCCACCTGAACAGATTTGTTAATTATATATACGGGATACCTGATATCGTTTAAGATTGGACATTAGTGTACATGTAAATGTTGGATTACCTCAACATGTGATAATGATCGTTTAATGTGTCACAGTTCTGGTTGACAGTTCTGTATGTTGTTCGCGACAGGGTTATAACTCTTGTTACAGGAAAACTGTTGTGAAAAACCACACGAAAGGGCCATTGCAAATCAGCGACGACATCCGGCGCACGCCCCGCCCCACTGGCAGCACCCGCCACACAGACAACGGTAAGTGACTGAATGTGTCGTGCGTATCGTTTGGATATATTATTACATTGTGAGAAATAAGGGATTAAAAAAGCAACATTCATAACAAAAGTGATGTAAATGTTATGTTATTGAAAATAACAACATAATATTTCATATTTCGTCTGATCAATGCTTTTTCATAACAAATACATTGAACACGCCCATGCCTGGTAACACTGACAGGGTGTATGGTAACAACTCAATTAAAAATTATAATATCGGATGTGACCTGCCCTTTGCATTGATAAGGGCAGGGTAGCGACGGCGCATTGAGATTCGTTCAACTGGACTAGCTTTACCACTGGTTCGAGTCCTGTCGTAGACGTCCACCCATCTCATCTCAGATGTGAGAGATCTAGAGAAACATACGGCCATGACAGTACTGCAATGTGATGCTGCCTCAACTCTGGTGCACCAAGTGAAACATGTGGTCGGGTATTATTACCCTGCTGCAAAGTGACGTGACGTCACAGCATTTACACAAAACGCAGAACAAGATCTCGAAGGACAACGGTAAGTGACTGAATGTTTCGTGCGTATCGTTTGGATATATCATTACATTGTGAGGAAGCAACGGATTAAGAAACCAACTGTGATTCATAAAAAAAGTTCTGTAAATGTTATGTTATTGAAAATAACAATATCATTTTTCATATTTCGTATTACGAATGCTTTACCATAACAAATACATTGAAAACGCCCATGTCTGGTAACATGGACAGCACACCTGGTAACAAATCAATTAACAATTCCAATATCGGATGTGACCACCCTTTGCATTGGTAAGGGCAGGGCAACGACGGCGCATTGAGTTAAGCAGAATATTGAAAACAACATGGGGATGTTATTCCAAATGTCAGCCAAAGATTCGCTCAACTGAACTAGCTTTACCGGCTGGTTCGGGTCCTGTCGTAGACGTCCTTCCATCTCATCTCAGATGTGAGAGATCTAGAGAAACAGGCGGCCACGGCAGTACTGCAACGTTATGCCTCAAATCTGGTACAGCAGGTGAAATATGTGGTCGGGTATTATTACCCTGCTGCAACGTGACGTGACGTCACAGCATTTGCACAAAGGGCAGATAAAGATCTCGAAGGACGTCTTCAAAGTAGCATGCGTCATTCAAATTGCCAGTAGTAATTATGAGTTTTCCTGTGAGTTGTGATGCCACCCCATACCATAACACTTCCACCAAAAACTGACGACTTTGAATAACGCAAGCGTTACTGAAACGTCCTACTGGACATATGTAGACCCTGGTATTATCAATAGTGAGTTGGGTTTAACGCCGCTTTTAACAGTATTTCCAGTTATATCGCGGCGTGTCAGCTTAATGAGGGAGGAAGTGATGCAGGTCTCAGACGTTTTCCACTTCGGTGAAACCCACGAACACGGGTATGGTGCTGACAAACCTAAAGACCTAATCGGGGCGAACCGGGATTCGAACCAACTATTATAGGAATCGCGAATCGCTTCGCCTTAGACGACCGGGCCACCCGTGCCCCGCATGATCAATAGAGCACTCCAGATGATACCTGGACTGTCCAAATCTGTCTACACCAAGCTTGGCGCGACGAACAGAAGCGTGGAAGCACAACTGAACGTATAGCTTGTCGTATGGGCTGAATCAACAAATATCCAATTTGTGCAATGGACAAATTAGGAATCACGACCTTAAACATTGAGGAAATGTCTTCGTGAATAAGTTGGTTGGTTGGTTTGTAGTTTTACGCCGCACTCACCAATTTTCCATCTATATGACAGCGGTCTGTAAATAATCGAGTCTCGACCAGGCAGGCCAATGATTTATATCATGAGCATCGATCCACGCAAATGGAATCGATGACATGCATCAACCAAGTCAGCGAGCCTGACCATCCGATCCCGTTAGTCTCTTTTTACGACAAGCATAGTCGCTCGTGAATATGTTTTAAAATAAACATTAAATAATTTCGGAATATTTTTTTTAATATCTGTATATGAAGCACAGTTATTGTTTTCTGTAAGGGAAGTTTCAGTCTAGATCTCAAAGCTGTGCTACGATGTTTCTTGATGACCTGATATCAGTCTTGTCACAGGGCCTGACCACTCGCTCATCTATATATAAGGACTGAGACTGGGACTGAGAATGCTTGTGTCCCCGTGAGGATATTAATTATGATAAATCTGGATTTACTCACCAGGAGAAAACGTCGGCATAGCAAGAGGTGCACTGTGTGCAACCGCGCCCGTCACCAGGTGGGGAAACTTCAGTCGCATCCACGTAGACACCAGACCTTCAACGCGATGAGAAATTGGATCATTTAAAGTGAGTGAGTGGGTTAAAATTTAACGTCGCATCGGCCTTATTTCGGCCATGTCGTGACAAGAACTGTTTAGTGGTTGGTATTTTTGTTGTTTAACGCCGCTATCAGCAATATTCCAGCTATATGACGGCGGTCTGTAAATAATCGAGTCTGGACCAGACAATCCAGTGAATGACATCATAAGCATTGATCCACGCAATTGGGATACGGTGACATGCATCAACCGAGTCAGGGAGCCAGATCATCTGATCCCATTAGTCGCTGCATACGACAAGCATGGGTTGCTGAAGACGACTTTCAAGCCCAGATCTTCACGGTCGTACATTTTTTGGTTTATATGGATAAGCACCATTCACGGTAATAATTCAACAATACCTCCATACGACGCCCCAAATGTGATCCATTTTATGTCCTTGAAATTATGTTCCTTGTTGGTTGCTACGATGAAACTGGCAAGATCCTCTAAAACTTGATCGATGCTCAAGTAGCGTAGATTAGCAGTGCTCAAGTCCCTGATATTGAAACATTGAAGAAATTACTTCCATATGCTTTTGTGCGTAGTAAAATAGCCATTGTCGCCCAACAAACAAAATTGAAACTAATCCATATGTACATCAACGTTGATAGCATTAATAATATTCATATTTAATATCAATAGTAGACACGTTTGAAAAACAAACAAACTCTAGACAACAAAACGAAACCGGAGATACTGCACAGCGCAATGATGAAACAAAAGCAACACCCCACCCACTACCTGTCCCGTTCTTCCCTCGCCGCTTTCAGTACTCCAGTTATATCATGGCGTGACAGCTCAATGTGGGAGGAAAGCCCGAAGGGATGCAGGTCTCAGACGTTTACCACTTCGGTGAAACCCACAAGCACGGGTATGGTGCTGACAAACCTAGAAACATAATCGGGGCGACCCGGGATTGGAACCCACAATCATAGGTTTCTGGCGTTCCCAAGGGACGCAACTCTGCACATCGCATCGCGGCGCCTAAGACGACTGGGCCACCCGTGCCCCCGAATAAGACGCAAGCGAATATATCACAAACATAAAGTTGCAATTAAAATAGTTAACACTGCATGACATTAAGGAAGATGTCAATTTTTAACTGAAACAAAAATATTACGAACGCTGTAGGTCGACTTTGTCCATAGTACCGATGCTCTAATGCAAAACCGATGGCGTGATAGGTCTCGGCATACTCCAGCCAAGCCCCTTCCTCAGCATATATAGCAGGCAGGGCCAACTCAGGCCCTATGTACAGGAACGCAGGGCCCCCAGGCTTGTGGAACTTGTCATTGATGTAATATCTCTGAAATGACAGAAACCACAGGCGTGTATTCTTAACTTTCCACAACGGTGCCATCCACCATCATTCGTGACCAACTCGTGTTATTCCGGGACAAGCCGAATAGCGACTCGTGCCCCTCTTATGGCCATTTTTTGTGACCGGGTTCCGTCTTAGCGCAAACGGGCATGCCGGAACCAATTGTCAACTTGTTGCGTAATGGTTCACATATATTTCCCTATATATTATATATATTTCAGATGCATCGGGACGTGCGGAATTATACAGTATGATTGAACACACTTATATTTTTATATATATATGGGTATATTTTTAGATGCAGGACATATGTAAAATCAAAAAAATATTTCTGAGGGATTCTTTGATGAAGAACTTGAAATCATACGCGCATTCTGATTGGTTTGTCGTATTTTCGCACATAACATTCATCGATAGGGGGACGAGTGTTCTCGCAGGTTACGGAAAGGGCCGAGTGGTGACGAATCATCCACTATATCTCCAGGGCTGGCATTTCGGAAAAATTATCTTCACACAACCGCTGGTATTGATGTAATGTGAGAAGACAGAAACATGCACTTGCTTCTTTATATGGTCTAAATACCTTCCAGTAGGTTCTATACAGTGTTTGATTAGTCTAGCTGTCCTAGAAGATACAAGAATACACTTGACTACACAAGGATCTAACTATCAACACCACTGCTCACATAAGTTTGTTTGTTTGTTTGTTGTTAAAGCCGCACTCAGCAATATTCCAGCTATATGACGGCAGTCTGTAAATAATCGAGTCTGGACCAGACAATCCAGTGATTGACACCAGGAACATACATCCACGCAATTTGGATCGATGGCATGCACCAACCAAGTCAGCGAGTCTGACCACCCGATCCCGTTAGTCGCCTTTTACGACAAGCATAGTCGCCTTTTACGGCAGGCATGGGTTGCTGAAGACCTATTCTACCCCGGATCTTCACGGGTCGCTCACATGAGACATTTCTGAGAACTAACTTTGTCAAAAATCAATGTCATGAGCTACTACTGACTCTCAACAGAAACAATGTAATACAATTACAATTGCAACATTGTTCAACTAGAACTGGGGGATAAAACACAAACGATACTGATCCCCCCATCGCCAATTACCCCACACAACACACACGCGCACGCACACGCACACACACACACACACACACACACACCCAAACCCACTCACAAACCACGTACCGATTGATATGATCTTTTAAACATAAGCCCGTAATGCAGGTTGGGACTTATTATTAATAGTCAATGACACTGATTGATAATGTAAAGCCCATTTGTCGTGTACCCCCGACGTGAAAAGTTATTATCATGCTCTGGAAACAAAAGGTGACGGACGGACATCTCCCAGTTCTATGTGCTCGTGGCAGTGGGATAGACACTGGGGCACAGTTGGTATTAAGAAGTGGATAATGGATATAGCGATACAAACAGAATTGGGCTAGTCCAAAAGTTAGCCGTCGTTTCGAGCAACGTTTTGGATATCTTTTCCTTCATAAATTGCACAGTATGCCCTATATGTGTGTGAGGTATCTTAAAAAGCAAGCGCGGAAAGAACCACGTGCCGAAACTCGTTGAAAAAAAGAAATTCTGGCTTAGAGACGAATCGACGTATACATGTTGTCCTATTTTAGCATTGTTCTTTGTTTATTTCATCTCCCCCTGTTCCAAATAAGCGAAGCCAGTATTATCGAAGATGTTACCGATATTGATATTCACTCAATCACGCGAGTTCAAATTATAAAATACTGTAATCTCCAACCTTTTGTCGATTACAACATGTCAGCCGTGTACCTCACCCCCAAAGATGCAATTTTCTTAGATGATCACACATAAGTATTCCACGCCAATCACCTCACCTGTTTCCATTGGCGATTATCCGTCACACTGAAGTGGTCAAGCTTCTGTTGAAACCAGCGTTCAGTTACCGTTGACAAGGATGGCGATGGCGCATCTTCTGCAGACTTGTGGACATCATCAACTCGCCGAGGGTGGAGATCAATGCTGCCCAGAACGCATACAACCACACAACTCACGATCACGACGTATGTGGTGATATTGTGTCCGTTCATTATTCTAAGCTCCAAAATGTGTCTTTACATCGACTGGCGTATACAATTCAGGTCTTCCACATACGTTATACTTTTTGACGTTGTCGTGGTCTTTGTTTGGTTTAGATAAGACGGTCGCCATCACATAGTTACTGAGTCGAGGTTGTGTCCATGACTAAGTGTATATCACGGCAACAGAGGATTGAGGCAATATGTTGCAACACCAACTGACACACTATCTATATCACCGGGGCCCATATACCTATATAACACCACAGGCAGCAGTGGGGGAGTCGTCTCTCAACATACGAGCCAAAGTCTTTATAATGAGGAACATAAACGTTTCGGCCGCGGAGTATATGCTTACTCCTTCATCTCTGATGTGTTTCACTTCTGAATACCATATAAAGACTTGATACGACATCAGCTTGGATACGATGCAGTTTTAACCATTCTCCTGATGAATGAGTACAAATATACTCTGAAACGCTGTGTTCCTCATAATAAAGACGTTGGCAACCATAGATTCCCTCTCTTATGTGTATCAAATCTAAATGCCATTCAAAGTCTTCACATATCCGTTATGACATTGAGACGCCATTTGTCGAATATTTACCGAATGAAATAGATCGATAGGGAATAACTCTAAGTGAAAGACGAAGTGGGGGCACGGAGTCGCTGTGCAGAGTTGCGTCCCTTGGGCACACCAGAAACCTATGATTGTTGGTTCGAATCCCGGTTCGCCCCGATTATGTTTCTAGGTTTGTCAGCACCATACCCGTGCTCGTGGGTTTCACCGGAGTCGTTAACGTCTTAGACCTGCACCACTTCGGGCTTTCCTCCCACATTAAGCTGACACGCCGTGATATAACTGGAATGATGTTAAAAGCGGCGTTAAACCAAACTCACTCACTAACTGACAGACGAAATGGATACATGCTTTACTGTGGTATTCTTACTGATTCGGACCAAAGCATGTTCGCATTAGACATACCTACAATACAGTGAGGTGTGAGGTACAATAAATTCATTGTCCTCCGGTCCCTCGGGTGACATGGCTTCATGTACCATCTTAATGCTAGTTTATGTCTAACTCGGCTCGGGTAACATAAACTAACATCAAATATTACCATCATCGTTGATCGCAAATGACGATGGCTGTAGGGATCTTTGTCTCAGCAAAGATGACCGCCTCCGTGGTCTAGTGGTAGAGCGTCCGCCCGGAGAGCTGAAGGTCCGGGGTTCGATCCCCGGCCGCGTCATACCAAAAGACGTTAAAAGATGGTACTTGTTGTTAACCTGTCTGGCGCTCGGCATTAAGGGGCTAAAACAAGGACTGGTCGGCTCGGAGTCAGTATACTGTGTTTGAGTGGGGTATTCATGTTAAAAACTGCGGCATGGTATCTCAGTGAGCTAGCACTATAAATCGGAATCAGTCCGGACTAGTACAAGCAGCCACACAAACACACACGTACATCCACGTCGCTATATAAGTGCAATAATCTTGGACGCGACGTTAAACCTCATTTCACCTCACCTCACCTCAGTAAAGATGGCCACCTCCGTGGTCTAGTGGTAACCTCATTTCACCTCACCTCACCTCAGCAAAGATGGCTACGCCGTAACGAGATCGGCTTGGCTGACTCTTCGTCGGGTATTGTAGTTGCCAGTATTCTGCTTTCAGTTTCCATGGGACAATGAACAATAGAAATCACTGTCCGACACAGACCATCTCGTTTGCACTGTCACTGGAGAGTGATAATCTGTGGTCGTTTGTCCGGGGACATTAATTCCTGAGAAACCGCTGTTTGCAGGTTGACTTCAATGTCCTACTCACGTCCATCTTTCACTACATGTCCTACATTCTAAAACTCAAATCCGTTTCCAAAGATCTGGGGATAATATGCTTTACAGAGTTACTAATAGATGTCTAGATATTTGTCTCAACTGTATTGATGACTACGAATGTGCGCATGCGTAAAAGGATATACAATTTATATTTCTAAAAACAGCAAAACAATAACATTAAACATTATACTGTGACACATCGTGATATAGGTTGTTCTTAGTTTCATTTTGGGCGTGAAAGATTTTTTGTTTTGCATTCACCTATGGCAACATAATTGGATAGGTATAAAAGGTAGATATTTTAGTTTGTCTGAGGAAAGGAATTTCAATCATAAAAAACAATACACACTGAATTCCTCATAAAAGTGAATATAAGTGCTCTGTAAGCCTTTCTCTGAGGACATGGAATACATAAATGGCATTGTTATATATTTTTATTTATCCCTTCTTCTGCATTACAGTTAATATTATTAAAATGTCAGTAAAACTGCGACAGTTTCGCCTCTGCCTTGCCTCGTCTTCTGGGAGTAAGGTACGAAATGATCGGTTAACCTTGCATATATATAAAATTATATATCCGTGGACATCCGTGTTAGCATTAGTCTTCAGCAATTCATAAGTAAAGCAAGGTTTGAGGTAGGATGACTCTCAACTAACTCGATCTATTTAGTCAGGAATATTCTATTTATGCGAGGGTGCTGCACAAAAACGGACCAGTAGCATAACGAGCACCTTCCCACACCTTTGAGGTAGAATGACACTCAACTAACACGGTCTATTTATGTGGTGTGAGTGGTAACTATTGTAATGGTCAACGATTTCAAACGGTTGTGTCTTACTCCATCCAATCGGAGCGGTCTAAACCTTTTGATATTGCAACCCTTTTAAACGAGTTACTGAGTTAAATTTCTTCGCTGCTTAGTCATTAAATATTACGTGAGTCCAATGCTCTCCTCTGTAAGTAATTATATCACTTTCCTGTGTAGGAAACGTAAAATGGATAAAATCAATGTGTCAGGTAATAATATACCAATAACGAGTACCATGGTGCAGATGTCACCAACGGTTGAGTACTGCCAAGCTATGTGTACTGACTAAACTCAAGTATTGTCGAAACAATAACACCACGCTCTTAACCCTTTCCGCAACAGTTTGTACATTGTACCGTAAGTCAGCCCATCCTTTCACAGGCATTTGATTTTCAGTAATCTATTCATATTTTTTCACTGCTCTTTTGCCTTTTGCGCCCGGGGGAATCTGTCTGGTGGATGGTCGATATTGGTTGTTCTCTGGAGTTTTATAAAACATTTGTTTAACGCTGCAATGAATAAAAGACTTGATAATGTGATTGCTCACATTGCATAATAGAAGCTGTTGAGGTCACATGTCCTATCAGAGTAAAATGATCCATACGTTCCTAGCTTAACTAAAGGGACACTCCTTTGAAGAAATTATTTACCAGTCAATTAAAATCGTTTTCCATATATTGAACCAAGAATACCCGAACTATAACAAAAGTTTTTTTAAGGAGACGGATTTACTAAATACACGAAGCTATAACTTGGCTTGATATATCTACCCAACAAGTTTGAGGTACGATTTTGTTTCCATCAGACCAGAACCAAAGTTCAGACTGACAAAGGCTTTTCCCCCTTATTAACTGCACTACTGGACTGAAGGAACTGATACGGGTCAACCTTGAAGTGTTAATTTGATGTCCTTGAGAAGATATATATTACTGATGGTAAATTATAAACAAAATAAATATTTGTTAAAATGTTCGCTTGTCATACCGAGCCCTGCAAAAACTCTGTGACGAACACGAGGCTATTGTGTGATGATCATTTCATCATTTGATATTCTAAGGAGGGGGTTGGGATTTGTTTATAAAGGACCATTAAATAATTAAAAACAAATTGGTCGCTTGACATGACAGTAGTCGTAAACAATATTTTCTAGGAAAAATGTATTGTTTGTCTTTTAAGAGAGTGTATGTCTTGAGTGAGTGAGTCTGGTTTTACACCGCTTTTAGCAATATTCCAGCAATACCACGGCGGGGGACCCAAGAAATGGGCTTCACACATTGTACCCATGTTGGGATTTGAATCCTGGTCTTCGGCGTGACGAGCGAACGCTTTAACCACTAGGCTGACCGACCGCCCCGTGTATGTCTTGAAGCACATTTAGTAGTAAGGTAGAAGGTTTATGAATGGCAAGTACAAAGAAAACTGTAATTTTAGAAGTTGGGAAGTAACCATTATTTCTAAATTCTATTATGATGCGACGTCTGCATATAGATCCTTATACCGTTGACAAGTACGAGTGAAGTAAGACAGCACAGTACAGGGTTATGTACATCTAATAAGGATAACCATGTACAGAGTGCTTCTGGCTCACACGCCTCTGGTTATGTGATGCTGGTCTGCCGATGTTCTCTTGGCGTCCTTGGCGTTCCTCTCTGCTAACCACCTTTGAAAATAAAGAGTAGCAGGGACTTACCTTTTGGACCTGTTGTCGATATCATTGCAAACAACTTTCTTGTTCTGGTTGGTTGATTTGTTGTTTTACACCGCACTCAACAATATTCCAGCTATATGGTCTGTAAATAATAGAGTCTTGACCAGACAATCCAGTGATTGACATCATGAGCATCGATCCACGCAATTGGGATCGATGACATGTATCAACCAAGTCAGCGAGCCTGACCACCCGATCCCGTTAGGCGCCTTTTACGACAAGCATAGTCGCCTTTTACGGCAAGCATGGGTTGCTGAAGACCTATTCTACCCCGGATCTTCACGGGTCGGAATCTTTGGTTACATATTTGCTGATGCTGCAGCAAATCTGTAGCACCACTTCTGATCCCATACTGTCATAGTGAAGAGATCAAATAAAAAAAGGGGGACACTGCAGTAGATATTAACAAACTGCATGACATTAAACAAACTGTCGGTATTATACCTTTGTCAGTCAAATATTGATGAGCTCATTATACGATGGTGTATAGGCCACATCAACTATACGCATGAATATCTATTGAAACGTGAGGATTGTTTGTGGCTGTACCGTCGAAGCGAGTAGTATAAATTCATTGTCCCCTGAGAGGGACTGTGAGACTACGTCATTCAAAGTATTTTAATATCTACCACTGTCTAATCTTGTCAACAATCGCACGCTACTGAAGGAATGGTGTAAATTCAACTTGGGAACCATGCAGCTAGCAATTGTCAGTCAAAATTTTATGAGCCCATTATACGAAGGTGTGTGGGCCACATTAAATATACGCATGAATATCTATTGAAACGTGAGGATTGTTGGGGGCTGTACCGTCGAAGCGAGTAGTATAAATTCATTGTCCCCTGAGAGAACCATGCAGCTAGCCCAAGTGCTGTTTTGTTTTTTTGTTTGTTTGTTGTTTAACGCCGCACACAGCAATATTCCAGCTATTTGACGGCGGTCTGTAAAATAATACAGTCTGGACCAGACAATCCAGTGGTTGACATCAGGAGGATCGATCCACGCAATTGGGACCGATTACATTGTCTCTGGGACAGGGCCTAAGTTTGGTTGTTGGGTATTCATAGCCTTTTGATATTGAGTGGTCTGTCATAGTATGATCGTTTTAAAGATTTAAAACTAGATTTAAATGTAAATACTATTATATATTGCTTGTTGTTATGCTGTCATTCGACGACAGTTTTTTACATAATATTAAAGCATAGCTTGTTCAAGCCTGAAGTATTGCCGATGTGTCTTTAAAAATTAAAGCACTCACTATTGAAGAAGGACTTCAATCAGGTGTAACAACATAGATCAAACAACTAACAAGATTAAAGGGCTCATTCTTCCCTCAACCCCACAGGGAAGCAGTGAAAGATATTGGAGACAGATAAACTCTCACGTCGGATATTGAATCACTCGATGCCCTTAAGTCAATAATGGAGAACTCTTGAACTTCTCTGCCTGGTTGAAATTCGTGTATGCGTGCGGGATATTCCAGTTTGACATAGCAGCAAAACCGGTTGCACTCTTTATGTTTGGACGTATGCATTGGAGGTAAGTGAGTGAGTGAGTTAAAATTTAAAGTCACAGCGGCATTATTTCAGCCATATCGTGACTTGAGCAAGTTATGTATTTATATAATATATTAAGACCTGTCGTCGAAGGACAGTACAACAACTAGCAAAATATCACAGATTATAATTGTAAAACTAGTTAGAGAATAATAAAATAATCAGATTATAACAGACGACACAATATAAAAAAGGGGCTGTAGATCGCCAGCAACCAAAATTAGGCCACCACACTAGGGACCATGGGGACTTACGGTACTTCTGCTACCTACATGGTACCCCAGCAGGATTTACACCATCCCTCTGGCCACTGGCGATGATCAGAAAGATTAGCCAAAGAGGTAAAATCAACAAAAATACTACGATTAAAATCACAGAGAAATGAAATGATACGTTGAAGGATACCGGACTTACGTACCTTCCCAGGGGGACAATTGTTTTACGATACTTCAACCCCCTGTGAAGATACAGCCACTAACAATCTCAGTTATGATTTCATTCCACCAAACTAAAAATCATTTACTTTATACTGTACATATTATATTCAAAATTTATCTATTAATTCTATTTCTTTTAAAAAACCGATGATTAAAGGAGCACTGATTTGATTAAAAAGATCCTTTATGGATGTAATTTTGAAATATTTATCCCTTGTGATGGAAAAATCAATGCAGTCAAGCAGGACATGCTTGACTGTGATTCTCTCATCACAAGGGATACAAAATGGAGGATCTTCACCTTTCAACAAATATTCGTTAGTGTATCTGCTATGGCCAATACGGCATCGTCGTAAAATGACCTCCTCAAATCTGGACTGACAACCCAAGTAGGTGTAACCGATAGTTGGTTTTATTGCATGAAATTTATTTGTACCTACTTGGGTGTCCCACTTCTTTTGCATAAGGACTTTGATATAGCATCTAATTAAAGGTTTGTAGTCACTGTATGGTATAAGAAGTGGGGTCACAGATTTGTTTGAGAGCTGCTTTTGCTGCAGCATCAGCCATAGTGTTACCCGTGATTCCAACATGACTGGGTAACCAGCAATAGACGATGTCGTATTGGCCAGTGGCAAGAGTTTTGTGTAATTCTAAAATATCAAGAGTGAGTGGATGATTTGAGCGAACATTTTTTAATGCCTGTAGGCATGACAAAGAATCAGAGAGGATGATGAAGTTTTTGCAGATATTTTGTGTCTGAATATATTCCAAAGCTGTTTGAATAGCCTTGGCCTCAGCAGTAAAGATAGAACAATTGTTTGGTAATCTGGAAGAAATAGTTTTTGATCCAACGATGGTAGCACTGGCAACTTTGCAACCATCCTTGGATCCATCAGTGAAAATAGAGCGGTGAGAATCGTACTTTGATCTCAACTGGATATATTCTTGCTGAAAGACTAAGGGATTTGTGTCTGATTTTTTAAAATTAGTAAGTGTGAGGTCTACAACGGGGTGGACTAGTTGCAAAGGAGGTGTAGACAGTAAACGGTACGGTGCAACAAAATCAAGGTCAATATTTGCTGCTGTTACATGAGGTTTTATTCTAATCCCTAGTGGAGGAACAAGCTTCGGTTTTGTATGGAATAAGTCCTCGTAGGGAGGATTAAATATGCAATCATAGGCTGGATTAGACGGATTTGATTTTAATTTTGTGATATGATGTAAAGCAAGTTTTAAACGGCGTTGTTTTAATGAAGGCTCATCAGCCTCCACATAGAGACTGTCAACAGGAGAGGTCCTGAAAGCTCCAAGACAGAGCCTCAAGCCCTGGTGATGAATTGAATCCAGTTTTTGTAAGTTACTTTTACAGGCTCCACCATAAATGATGGAACCGTAGTCTAATTTTGAGCGGATCAAAGATCTGTATAAATGGAGAAGGGTTGTCTGATCCCCGCCCCACTTAGAGTTTGAGACGACTTTCAATAAGTCTAATGCTTTTAGGCATTTTGCCTTGAGATATTTTATATGTGGCAAGAATGTCAGGTGGCGGTCAAAAATAAGCCCCAAGAACTTAGTCTCCTCAACTACCTTTATGGGTGTGTCAGATAGAAATAGTTTGGGTCCTTGTGCTGTCTATATTTCCTGCAGAAGTGTATACAATTAGTTTTTGTTTTAGAAAATTTAAAGCCGTTAGCAAGCGACCATTTTTGGATTCTATTGAGACACAACTGCAATTGTCTCTCAATAGTGGTCATGTTTTTCCCGCGACAAGAAATGTTAAAATCGTCCACAAATAACGACCCATCAACGGAATCATTCAAAACTTTTGACAGACTGTTTATCTTGATACTAAATAATGTTACAGACAAAATACTGCCTTGTGGGACACCCTGATCCTGAGTATAATGGACAGACAGGGTTGAACCCACTCGGACTTGAAATTGTCTGTCAGTTAAAAACTGTGATATAAAATGAGGCAAACGGCCTCTCAAACCAAAATCATGTAAATCCTTTAGAATGCCGTGCTTCCAAGTAGTATCATAGGCCTTTTCAAGATCGAAAAAGACTGACACTACATGCTGTTTGTTTACAATAGCATTTTTCACAAAGGATTCTAAGCGTACTGAATGGTCGATAGTACTTCGATTTTTTCGGAAACCACATTGGATATTTGTAATTAGATTATTGGTTTCCAGATACCAAATTAATCTATTATTCACCATTCGTTCCATGGTTTTACACACACAACTTATTAAGGATATAGGTCTATAGTTGGATATAGGTCTATAGTTAGAGGGATCTGTATGATCCCGGCCAGGCTTTGGTATTGGAACTACAATGGCATTATGCCATGAAGGAGGAAAATTCCCAAATATCCATATTTGATCAAATATATCTAAAAGTGTCTCCAGACAGGATGTAGGTAAATGTTTTAAAAGCTGATAATGTATGTTGTCAGCACCCATTGCTGTGTCATGAGCTTGCTCAAGGGCGGTGTGTAGCTCATGTAATGAGAAGACTTCATTATAGTCTTCACCATTATCAGAAGTGAAATTTACTTTGATCTTTTCCTGTTGTTTCTTAATTTTTTGAAACTCCGGGACATAATTTGATGTTGAAGAATGTTTTGCTAACGTTTCTCCAAGCTTATTTGCAATGTCAGTTTTATTAGTTAATAACTGATCACCATCCATAAGATGATGAACAGAAGATTTTGAGCCTTTGCCTTTTATTTTCTGAACCATGTTCCACACCTTGGACATGGGTGTACGGGAATTTATCTTGGAGACATAGTTCCTCCAAGATTGTCGCTTGTTTTGTTTAAAAGCACGTCGTGCCTTGGCATTTGTAATTTTAACCTTATCCAAATTATGGACTGTAGGATGTCGGCGAAAATATTTTTCTGCTTTCTTCCTACACTTTCTGGCCTGTTTGCAGTCATTTGTAAACCATGGTTTACGAATATGGGAATTCGCAGAGGACTTAGGAATGGTTTGGTCAGCAATGTCATTCAGTAAATCCGAAAACAACTGTATCGGATCTGGAATATTCTGGAAAATGTGATGTTTTATTGTGTCAGTACACAGTACCTCATATAAGGACCAATTAGCCTTGGTAAAGTTCCATCTGCATGATGGTGGCTCATCAGTAGGATTAACAGTTTTAAGTACTGTGGGAAAATGATCACTCCCGCACAGGTCATCATGGACTGACCATGCAAATTCATTATACAAGTTTGAGTCTGTGAGTGACAGATCGAGGGCAGAATAAGTTCCAGTGGCTGGATGTAAATATGTGGCAGAATCATCATTAAAAATACACAGGTTGTTGTCAGAAATAAATTCCTCAATGATTTTTCCTTTAGAACTGGTATTTGCACTTCCCCAAAGCGGGTTGTGTCCGTTCAGATCACCCATGATGATGCAGGGCTTTGGGAGCTGGTCATAAAGATTTTGAAGATCAGACTGTCGAAGATCAGAAGAAGGAGGGATATACAAAGAGCACAGCGTAAAAGCAGAGTCAGACGAACAGCAACAGTTTGAAGATTGGTATTAAGAGGGACAGGACTATGTATTATCCCCTGTCGCACCAAGATAGAAGAGCCTCCCGTTGCTTTATCTCCTGGAGGAGAAAATGAATGATAGTCATTGTACTGTCGTAAGGTGAACTGATCTGTAGTTTTCAGGTATGTTTCCTGAAGACACAATGCTGACGGTTGAAAATCCTGTATTAATAATTGTATCTCATTAAAATTATGCCTAAGTCCTCTGCAATTCCACTGTATTATGTTGGACAATTGAGTCATGGTGGCTCAATTGGAGATCGCTCGCGTGAATGTGAGGAGGAACTACTCCTCCGCCTGTCCGGTGAGGACAGAGTAACCTCCATATCCAGAGGCCCAAATGAGTTCTGTAAAGGAACCTCTGAAGGTGAAGGGACGATCGGTGCTTGTTTTCTATTCAATTTCTTTTTCCCTTTTTTCGACTGATTAACAGGTTCTTTCATAGACGTTTGAGAATGTTTCTCAGGCTGAATCTCAGTTTGAGATCCTGAACTAGAGTGAGTGGCAGTAATATGTTCAGTGAGTTGAATAGTAGCAACAGGTTTTTCTGACTTGACCCATGTCAAGTCAGTCTGGCACGAAATAGAGGATGTTGCTACAGAGCAAGAGACTGCAGCAGAGTAGGAAATGGTAGATGGAGTCGTGGTCTGATCTTTAAATAGTTTTTTGGCATCCAGGTAGGATATGTTTCTTTCACATTTGAGTTTCATTATTTTAGATTCCATTTGCCACACAGGGCAAGATTTTGACGAAGCAACATGTGGGCCAGAACAGTTTGCACACTTCAAATCATGATCTCAGTCAGAGCTCTCATGGCTGTCACCACAGCGATGACATACCACAGAGTTGCGACAGGATTTGGAACCGTGACCGAAATGTTGGCACTTGTAGCATCGGAGCGGATTGGGGACATACACATCCACTCCGATGTTCATATAACCTGCTTTAATTGCCTGTGGAAGGGATGTACGGGCAAACGTTATGAGATAAGTATTAGTGTTTGTGATGACACCGTCTTTCTTCATTGTGAAACGTTTAACTTCAGTAACGGCTTGGTCTCCCAACTCTGAAACGATTTCTTCTCGAGACATGTCGGACAGACAACGAGCTCTGTCACGAACAATGCCTCGACAAGAATTTAATGTTCTGTGCACAGACACAGCAACCTCAATATTGGCAAAGGTAGAGATAGATAAAAGATTGAGAGATTGCTGTCTCCGTGCACACTCCACCAGAAGCGAACCACTACGGAGACGGGTGACGTTCTTGACCTCACCGCAAATCCAAGACACAGCCTTAGATATGGCAAAAGGATTCAATTTGATGGGTAGTTTGTCAGCAGCCTCAATTACCAGGAATCGAGCCCAGGAATCAATATTTTGAGAAACATTTCCAGTTGTAAATTCAATTTCCTCTAGACGTCTCTTTTTTTCATTTCGAGAAGAACCAGATTGTTGTTGAGCCATGATGAAAAGAATATAATTCAGCACCCCTGTTCCCTACCCGCCATCGAGTGTCAACAAGGACAGTGTTATATTGCACCGGATATCCAGGATGCAAACACCAGGGATACAGGGATGCTATACTCCAGCAAATATGACTTGAATAGCTATATTTATCTACCAGATGTAGTGCCAGGCAGGTTCAGTCCATGACAAGAAACTGGACACATACAGAATACAGAGGTCAACATCACCAGATTGGCCCATGAGCCACCGCCTTCTGGCGTAAGACTCTAGGCAATTTATTACATCCAAAATTGAGTAATCACACAAGTTATGCACGGCCAAGACCAAAATATACAGTAAAATACAACACAGGTGTGCATATACAATATTACGCACAGGGCCTGGCATGACCAGCCGATTTATAAGACCGGGCCCATCTTACCACCCGTCTAGGCGAAGTAAGGGTCGAAGTAGTGTGTTGGGCAAAGGAACACAGTTCCAGGAACCAGTGCCCTCAACTACCAGACTCCCGTCCTCCGCCGACACAGGGACGCAACCCACGGCAAACGGGCTGCCCACTTTGGTCGCCTCTTACGACCAGCAATGGGGTGCTGTGGAAATATTCTACCCCGGTTCCACACGGGGGAAGAGCTATTAGCGCTACCCAGCACTCACCACGAGGAGGTTGCTCTTCACGAGTGCCCATTGGAGGTAAGACCCGTGAAGATTCCGGGGTAGAATAGGTCTTCAGCAACCCATGCTTGCTGTAAAAGGCGACTATGCTTGTCGAAAGAGGCGACTAACGGGATCGGGTGGTCAGGCTCGCTGACTTGATTTATGCATGTCATCTCATCCCAATTGCGTGGATCGATGCTCATGATGCCAATCACTGGATTGTCTGGTCCAGACTCGATTATTTACAGACCGCCGTCATATAGCTGGAATACTGCTGATAGCGGCGTTAAACAACAAACAAACACACAAACAAACATGTTTCGTAATTATGTGGTAAATATATACATACAAATTATTACAAAAGCGTGAATATTTTTATCATAAACTGTGCGCAAATATCACTATTAGAACAGATATTCTCCACTAAACAGACATCTTCAAGGCTACTTTTTTAACTACATGTTAAGTACATATTTTGTACATATTTTGTACATATCATTCGTAGGGTGGTACATTGAAGTGGAAACGGTCATGTGTAAGGTAGATGTGCTTCGTTGTGTACTGAAACAATTCTTGTGTTGGTCTGAAAATTCCCACAAGAATTTACCAAACACTGCTTAACATTGAGGTGCCAACTTGCTCTGTAAGTAACTTGAAGCATTGGGCTTTCGTCTTGAAAGATATCAATGTAGTGTATTCAGAGAGTGTTTAACCATACAGTAAGTGATGACGTTAAACAGGAAACATATATGTTTTAGGCATTCACATGTTTGGTAATTACTATATATTTACTATATATATATAATATATAGACTAGGAGGTATTGTTGAAAGACTGGATACCACCAACAATACATTTCAGGATATCTTAACGGAGCTGAAGAATAGCAAGGGAGGAATTGAAATAGAACTTATCCCCACTGCATGGCCGTTCAGCGTAGACGCTGACTAAACCACTGTAGACGTGCTTGACGGTGGTTTCCTTTCAAAATGGGACGTCTGGCGGGTCTTCTGGCGATAATCCCTGCACATCTCAGGCGGCGACGTACGGTTTGTGAAGATTTTTTATCGAAGGCCGGGGATGCTTTTTGCAGTCACTGTTGCTGGCTGGAATCGATTTCGTAGGTGTGTTGTTCGAATCCAGTTGTCTTGTCGATTATTGGTTACGCGTGGCCTGCCACTGGGAGGATGGTCTCTGACTGCATTCGTCTGTGGCCAACGTTGCCATAAACACCAAATGGTATTTCTGTGGTCATTAAATTGTCTTCCGACATCACGTTGACTCGATCCTGCTTCAAGCATACCAATGGCTCGCAGACGCTCATTTTTCGGACAGACGTGGCATTTCGTAATGCTGAATAATTTTTTTCTGAGTGGATGTTGTCAGCACGATGCTTAAAAATGCATATGGAATCTGTTAATGCCAGTCCGATAACCAAAACCAACTGCTTTTTTTATTCTTCCTCAGCTTATACCACTCACACAAAAACAACCTGTCACGTCGGCCGGCACCATCTTCCCGAGGCAAGGGAGTTAACTGACTTTGAAAGTCCAGTTTCCACCCTTCCCGAACTAGGATGGAATTCCTGGGCTCGAACGTAGCGCCACCAGTGGCTATTACGAGGTATGTCCTTTCTATGCCTCTCCTATTGACCAATCAGATTCAACCTCTCGTATCCGTTGCATTTGTTTCAAACAAAACGGTGGCGCCCAATCAAAACGATCTGATCGATAATCAAAATCTATATTGTGATAAAACGAATCTTACATCGCGAAGTGCATCAAATCACGTGAGCACCTTGATTAAAATTATGAACAGATTTAGAAAATATCTGTTGACAACGAGTTAGCGGTGCACATGCTTTGCAAATCCTGCAGTCGACCGAAATGTGCATGACACTCTACGAACCGGATTTCGATTTCGGTGCGTGATTTTGATTGGACTATGTATGCATAGACGCGTTAGTCCAACTCCATAATACCAGCCTAGTTCCGCAAGGGTGGAAACTGGACTTTCATAGTTAACTCACTTGCCTCGGGAAGATGGCCGGCACATGCTCACACACTTTTTCACAACACGAAATTTTTCCAGCAGCCCCACTTCCAACATGCGCAGTGGGACTAGCTTAGCAGACGATATATCAACATTCAATACATTTTCTTTTTCTATTTTTTCTTCATTACTATCAAGCAGAGAAGTCAGCGTCAAACATTGTTCATATAAATCTGTAAAGATATTAATGTTTTCAAATATTTGTTAGGACTTTTTAACTTATATTTAAAAGAATACAATGTACACTGGCATGTGAAAAGCAATTTCATGGGTAGACTTCCCTTCTGCCTTGGGGATTATTCTTCCCCATTCTATCACTCAAATTCATCTTTTAAACCATCACAAAGTCACCATCCATCAATCTGAAGACGTCCAGTTTGCAACACACTCAAAAGCTGAACCCCAGACGCTCATCTTTTTGACATTGCGTGTGCAAGTTGTTGATGACCAGGAATCCACTTGAAAGAGGTCACTTCCTTGATTTGTAGAGACTGCTGAAATGCTGCAATATCCAGTCTCAAACGCTTTTCATCAACAAGACTGGTTGAATGTACAGCCTCCACCACACTTCTGTTATCAACAAACGCATGAATTTTAAACATGCCTGTCATACCTGTTGTTTCTTCAATGAGTTTTGTTAAATAGAATGCATCTTCAAGTCCTTCCTGCAAACTCAGTGTCTCTGCAGCTATTGTAGATCCCACCTTTCTTTTTATCTTGCCAGCATGCCATGCCAAAGGACAGCAGCAATTATTCTCAACAAGGAAAATCACATGTGCTGTCACACTACTAACACCATCACATAAAATGGCATGTGAGACATCTGTGAAATCCACAAGTTTCCAACTCAAAAGATTCCCAATGTACGGAAAGCAAATCTTTGCTTCAGAGTATTTCAATTTCCGAATCACTTTTACAGCCCGCAATAGATCATCGACAATTCCACTCTTAAACTTTGTGCTGAGTTCAATCATTTCGAACGCAAGGTCAAGCCTAGTGTCTTGTACAAGCCAGTTCAGCTTTCCAACAAGACTTCTGAGCTTGGTATGTCCATAAGGACTGAGAGGTTCATGTTTATGTGTCTTCCTTTGTAATGAAATGTTCTCCAACTCGTCCAAATTCTCTTGTTGATCTACCATGATTCCAACAGGATCTTGTGTGATTTGAAATCCCACATACCTAAACTGTCCTTTTTCTATTTTTCCTGCTAAGAATCGCACCTGAAGCTTCATAATCACATAAGCCTCAAAATACATCTGTCCACAATGTAAAAAGCCATCAACATGACTAGCAACCATGCCGATAAGTCTTGCATATAAAACAAAGCAGGGTCAAGTAAAGATTGCACACACTTCAGCTGCCGCTTTCTCCATTTTTAATTCCACCTTCAACATAGTGAACTTTAGACATATTTTCTCAACTGTGAGGACACTGTGCAATTAAATGCCTGAAAGACCCACAGGCCAAACATGTCAAAGTTTTTCCATTGGTGCCAACAGGATTCATATTACGCTCTGGCTGTCTCAATCCTCTCCAGCCTTGTCTTCTGCCCCGAAAGCCACGTGCTCTGCAATACATGTAACTTCGACCCCGACCTCTGACAGAACTTGTATACTGATTGGCCAAAGATTCCTCATTGTCATGATTAATGATGTTTGAGGATTCAACTTTAATTGACTGCATACCATTTCCTCCATCACAAGACTGTTGTCCAAGAAATTTATTTAAAAATAATTTGGCCTGTTGATATAATGTGACTTTGTTTGTATAGACCATACCTGTCATCAGTAACATTTTTTTCTTCTTTGGTTATTTTAGCACGTTTGAGGAGCTTGAATGCTTAGATTTCCTGTGGAAGACTCATGCTTTTCTTCAATATCTTATTATATTTTTGATCAAATTTGGAGATATATTCATTGATTGATTGCCCCACTTCCCTAGAAAAATCTTTAAATTTTTAAAGACTATCAACCAGATCATCTTTTCCTATCGGGGGCACAGGTGGCCCAGTCGTCTAAGGCGCCGCGATTCGCTCTGCAGAGTTGCGTCACTTATCTATACACAATATGTCTATTATCAGCAATTCTTTCTATATGTATGCATATGTCACAAAATTACCCTTCATTTCTAATGGACGTTGTTATAATTTTTGTTATGAATGCAATTTTGATGCATCAATATTAGACATTGGCATTGTTACCTTAAATACTTATGTTGAATACAGCTACTTGTGTTCTGTGGATAAATGTACCTGTAAAATTAATTTTCTTGTTAATGAGTCTTGTGTATTAACGTTCGTCCAAGGCAGGCAGTATTTCTGTACTGTGAAATTCACAGATTAAAACATATATAAAGAGTGAGTGAGTGAGTGGCTTTAGAGTTACAGTCATATCGGCAATATTACTGCCATATCATGACTTAAACTATTTCAACATACATACAAAATACGTGTAGTATTTCTAAAATACCTGTCAGCAAAGGACAGTAAAATAACTAGAGTATCACACCCATATTTAAAACTAGTATTGAATGATAAAACAGTATAGTGGAAGATGGAGGTACATATAGAGAAAATAATGTAAGAACAATGTTTAAAGTTAAACAGCTTGAAGTGGTGTATTTAGAGGGACCAGGCTTTGAATCACACCCTGCCTCACCAAGATTGAAAACCCTGATGTGAAACGTACTGTCTAATGTTAATATGGTCAGTATATTTAAGTAGGTTTCTTGTAGAAATGAACTACAGTTAAAAGGGTTAAAAATGTCCAAATTTAATATCGCGAACATGCAAAGAATATGCTGAGCCCCACCACAAACTCCCCAACCTTTAATTCGTTATTGATCCCAACTGTGTACTGAGTGTGATTGATTGCTAGATCAATATGATTTTTAAAACGTGTTACTCATTTCTATCAAGATATTGAGAGAATGCCTGAGGGAAATTTTGTTGTTCTTTACTACATAATGTATACTTTTTTGAAACCTAACATAATTATCTCTATGGTTTACTGCGGCGACCTGATCCTTCCTTCCATTCATCATTTCATAGGGGGCACATGTGGCCCAGTCGTCTTAGGCGCCGCGATTCGCTGTGCATAGTTGCGTCCCTTGGGCACGCCGGAAACCTATGATTATAACTTCGAATCCTGATTCGGCCCGATTATGTTTCTAGGTTTGTCAGCACTATACCCGTGCTCGTGGGTTTAACCGAAGTGGTAAACGTCTGAGACATGCATCACTTCGGGCTTCCCTCCCACATTAAGATGACACGCCGTGATATAACTGGAATACTGTTAAAAGCGGTGGTAAACCCAACTCACTTATCATTTCATTTCAGTAGTTTTGCCACCACTTGGGGCTACGGACGGACCCCAACAAAGGTTGGGTGTGTGCCCCGCGCCCATAATTACATGATAGTTTGTTTAGTCTTGTTCTCATTGTCGAGAAACTACAATTATGTGCAGTTATTTAAAAACGTGTTTTCAGTCTCATAAGCATTTTTTTTTCAATTCAAGGAAACAGAAACGTACACGTGGCGTATCGGCATATATACTGTGAACTAAAATCTAGTTATATGAACAAAACAGAAAACTGGAAAATTTTATACCGAACCCAAATTATCACATTTTATTACATGTTGAAAATGAATATCCTGAGTAATGGTCATACATTGTTTTTTTCATAGCAATCTCATGATTGAAACATCCTTTTACTTGCAAGAAGTCATTACATGGAACCCAGCCCTCTTAACAATTTTACATTCATTCGACTTTTCTTTTACATGGCCTTTTCAAAAGACATCTTATGTCTATCCACATCGCGAACATGCAAAGAATATGCTGAGCCCCACCTTTAATTCGTTATTGATCCCAACTGTGTACTGAGTGTGATTGATTGCTAGATCAATATGATTTTAAAAACTATTAAAATACTCACGGGGCTGATGATACAACACACTCAGCATTATGCCCATTGTAACTTTTACAGGTGTTCTCACTGGGATCACATCAATACCAAAGGCACCATGGGTATTCTGAAAAAGAATATGGGTCTCCTAGCCCTGTCATAGAAATAAACAACACTAATTAATGAGAAGTGACATAGCTTCATAGGTCGTTCAGGTCGGCTGACAGTAAAGTACAATGCAGTGTGTCTGTGAGGTGACCATCTTCCATGAACAAAATTTGCTAAGGCATATCTAAGATTGATTAGCATGAAGATATAATATGATAAAAAGATATTTTTTAAATAATATTTTGTTTCATCGTAATTTTTAGAACAATCAGCAGGTAATTATTTTCAATGGTTTGATGAACATATTTGCCTTTAATGATATCTTTAATATGTGATATAATTTCAAAGAACCCTTTTTTGGTTAAATGACCCGTGAAGATCCAGAGTAGAATAGGTCTTCAGCTACCCATGCTTGCCGTAAAAGGTAAATATGCTTGTCGTAAGAGGCGACTGACGGGATCGGGTGCCCAGGCTCACTCACGTGGTTAATATAATCAAACTGGTCTCTTTCGAACATTTAAAAAGTTGCTAGGCTAGTAGCATATACCCTTAGCCTCTGCTGTAAAAAAATAACTTCCATCAGTTAATCGTACTGATAGAATACCATCATGCGTGACAGCTGCAGCTGTCGCCTTCTCATCATTTTTGGATCCATCAGTGTATATACTTGTGTATCCATTATATTGATGTTTAAGTTCAAAGAATGCTTGTTAATATGATAAAGAGTTCGTATCTGCCTTTTTCAAGTTTGTTAACTCCAAATTGGCATTAGGATGTATTGACTGCCATGCTGGCACTTCAGGTGGAGGAATTGAATTAGGTTTCTTGTCATACAAAGTCTGATAAGGGGGATTAAAAACATGTTAAACGCAGGATTGGATGGATTAGAATGACGTTTTGTAACGTATTGCAGTTCTAGTTTTATCCTTCTGATATCAAGACAATGTTCATTAGCTTCAACATATAAATTTTCAACAGGGGAAGTTCTAAATGCCCCCAGACACAATCTTAGACCTTGATGGTGAATGGTGTTAAGCTCTTTCATGTATAATTTACGGGCTGAACCATATATGAAACAGCTGTAAACAAGTTTAGACCGAATCAATGTTCTATAGAGATGTAACAGAGTTTGTTGGACTCCACCCCATTTAGCTTTTGATACCACCTTTAGGATATCAAGTGCATTCAGACATCTACCTTTCAGATCATTTATATGAGGTTAATTCCCCAAAACTTGGTTTCTTTGACCACTTTTATTGAAGTTTTATTCAAAGTCAATTCTGGATCTTTATGTAATTTCCGTTTATTGCAAAAATGAATGCAGCAGGTTTTAGTTTCAGAGAACTTTAAACCATTTTCTAGATACCATTTATGTATTTTATTGAGATAAAGATGTAATTGTCTTTCAGTGGTCGTCATATTTCTACCACAGCAAGATACATTGAAATCATCAACAAATAACGAACCATCAATATTATCATTTAAGACTTCTGCAAGGCTATTTATTTTTATGCTAAAAAGTGTCACTGATAAAATACTACCCTGAGGGACCCCAATTTCCTGATCATATACTCGAACTTCAAAATTGTCTTCAAAAAAGCTTGTGATAAAATCAGGCATAAGTCCACGAAGACCCATACTATTGAGATCTTTCAAAATGCCATATTTCCATGTTGTATCATATGCATTTTCTAAATTTAAAAAAATGATTGATACAACATGTTGCGTATCAATACAACCGTTGCGTACAAATGACTCTAATCTAACGAGATGATCAATGGTGCTCCTCTGATGCTTGAAACGAGACTGAATATCAGTTATCAGATCATTAGATTCCAAATACCAGACAAGACGCCTGTTGATCATTTGTTCCATGGTTTTACAGACGCAACTTGTTAAAGCTAATGGATGGTAATTAGAAGGATTCTTGTGATCTTTCCCTGGCTTTGGCACAGGAATTATAGTTGCCTCATGCCAAGAAGAAGGGAAATTACCCGATTCCCAAATATAATTGAAAATGTACAAGATCGAGGGTTAACAGAGATGACTCAGGTAAATATTTCAATAATTTATAATGGATATCATCTGGCCCAGATGCTGTATCATGAGCTTTATGTAGAGCCTCTTGCAGTTCACTTAAAGAAAAAGATTCATTATAAACTTCAGAATAATCGGATCTGAAGCTTCCTGCTGATTTTGATAGATTTGAAATTTGGGGTCATAGTTGGTAGATGATGGATTTTTACTAAATTGTCTCTGTCAGATTATTAGCTATGTTCTTTTTGGATGTTAATGTATAGGTATCGGTTTTCAAGTGTTGAACACTGCTGGAGGACCGTTTACCTTTTATTCTTCTAACCATATTCCAGACCATATTGAGAGGAGTATAGGTATTCAATTTGGATACAAAATGTCTCCAGCTGCTACGTGTATTGTTTTTAATTGTTCTACGAGCCTTTGCTCTTGATATCCTTAAGTGGTTTAAGTTATCTGAGTCTGATGTTTATTGAAAACTCTTTCAGCCTTTTTCCAATCATCATTATACCATGGCGTATTAATCGAGGTCTTAGAGATTGTTTCAGTGGCAATGTTTAATAAGGTATCAGAAAACAGTTTCATTTGGTCTTGATCATTTATGAAATGATCAACTTTCAATTGAGGGCTACACAAAGAGCTAAACGACAGCCAATCAACTTTGGAAAATTGCCATTTGTAAATGGAACTATCCTTAAAGGGAGTTATAACTTTAAGCACTGTAGGAAAGTAATCACTGCCGCACAAATCACCATGAACTGACCATGAAAATTCATTAAAAAGTGATGGGTCAGAAATGGACAAATCCAAAGCTGAGTACGTACCTGTTGCAGGATGGAGGTAGGTGTTACTTTCATCATAAAGAAGGCATAGACTATGCTTATCTAGTAACTTTTCTAGTACTTTTCCTTTATCATTATGATGGGATGAGCCCCATAAAGGATTATGACCATTCAAGTCTCCCACAATCATTAATGGTTTGGGAAGTTAAGCAATACGATTATCCAGATCCCTGCGTTGAAGAGCACATGGTGGAGGAATAAATAAAGAACACAGAGTTATTGTAATATGCAATGTTATACGAACTGCAACAGCATGTAAGGAAGTATTTAGTGTAATAGGGCTATGAAGCATTCCCTGTTTCACTGGTATACTGGTATACTGGCCACTAGAGGCCTTACCATTCGTCACCCTTGCAAACGAACTATAATTGTCATACTGACGTAAAGCAAATAGTTGATCATCTTTTTAAAATGTTTCCTGGAGGTTAAATGCCACAGGGTTATAATCTTTAGCTAAAAGTTAGACTTCATCAAAAGTAGCTTTAATTCCTCGACATATAATATTGTGATTAATGGAGGGTGAACAGGTGATCTACCTCTACCCTCTATCTTTTTGGAAGAGTGGCCATGTATAAGGTCACTTTTACCTGGTTTAGGAGTCACTTCCATGTCTTCTAGGAGACCAAACCGATAGGAATGTCTGTCTTGATCCATGTACAGTCTGTTTGACACATAACATAATTTTTTCTAGGTTTGAGAGCTGATGAATAAGTTTTTTTGTTGGTCCTGCAGGAGAATTGCCACTGACTATCTTCCGTGCATCAGCGTAGCCAAGATTTTGTTCTGACTTGACCCGCTGCACTCCTGACTCAAATTTGAACACAGGGCATTAAGGGGAAGATGCCATATGAGCTTCCTGGCAGTTAGAAAATTTGATGGTAGCATCAAAAGCAGAGCCTTCATGGTCGCGATCTCCACAGCCATAACACACAAAATGATTTCTGCATGACATTTGACCATGACCAAATTTTTTTCATTTGAAGAAGCGTATAGGACGTGGTATGAACAAATCAATCCTCATAGCAAAGCAGCCTACTGTTAAACGTTCTGGGTGTTTAGGCTATCAAACGGCAAGAGGTTAGTGTTGGAAGGTGAAATTTTCCCATCTTTCTTGTATGTGAAACGTTTTGCTTCAATAACGCCTTGATCTCTGAGCTCAAAAACAATGTCATCAACTGATAGGTCATTTAAACTGCGATCATGGTCATGGATGATCCCTTTGCTGAAGTTGAGCCTTTTATGAGCGGAACTTTTGATCCTAGTATCTGCCAATTTATTGGATTCAAGAAGGGTAGCCGCTTGTTTACAAGATTTGCATTCAACTAGAAGAGAGCCAGATTTCAGTTTCTTTACATCAGAGACTTCCCCAACTTTACCTTTTATTGCTTATTTCTAGTAGAAAGGGTGAGTAAGATGTTAATTTGCGTTCTTCAGTGACCTCAAGCACTGGTAGAATTGGTCATCAGCAACCCATGCTTGCCGTAAAAGGCGACTAACGGGATAGGATGGTCAGGCTCGCTGACTTGGTTGATGCATGTCATCGATTCCAATTAGGTGGATCGATGCTCATGATATCAGTCACTGGATTGTCTGGTCCAGACTCGATTATTTACAGACCGCCGTCATGTAGCTGAAATATTGCTGAGAGCGGCTTAAAACAACAAATCAACCAACCAACCAAACACAATGAACTTTGGTCAAGTGTCTCTCTCTCAATAACACAATCGACCAACTTTTTCATCATCCGAAGAGTCAAGTTCACTTTCTGAATCAGAATGTGTTCTTTTCGCCTTTTTAGAATTTGTTTTGAGTTCCATGGTTAAGAGCATAAATTTCATCAATCCTGTTCCCCGACCACCACGGAGCGCCAATACTGGCGATGTTAAATATCAGTGGATATCCAGCATATTAACACCAAGATGTTACAGGATAGAATTACTCCAGTAGTGTAACGTACTAGACTGGCCTATGAGCCACCGCCTTCTGGGCATAGGACTCTAGGCAAATTATTAAAGTGAAGCTATACATTAGAAATTCAAGTACAAAATCATTTGGCCAAGTCAACGGCAGATTCTTTCAACATTTTAATATTTCAAATATTTCTATAGTTTAACAAATTTGTGCAATATGATAGTAATGCACAGGGCTTGGCATGACCAGCCGATGGATAGGACAGGGCCCATCCTACCACCCGTCTAGGCGAAGGAACGCTATTCCTGGATCCTGTCCTCCGCAGACACTGGGATGCAACCCAGGGCAAATTGGTTCCCAAGATCGGTCGCCTTTTACGACCAGCAATGAAGTGCTGAGGACACATTCTAGTTTACCCTACCCGGGTCCACACGGGGAGGTTGATGCATGTCATCATATCCCATTTGTGTGGATCAACACTCATGATATCAAGGGGCACGGGTGGCCCAGTCGTCTAAGGCGCCGCGATTCGCTGTGCAGAGATGCGTCCCTAGGGCACACCAGAAACCTATGACTGAGGGTTCGAAACCAGGTTCGCCCCAATTATGTTTCTAGGTTTGTCAGCACTATACCCATGCTAGTTGATTTCACCGAAGTGGTACACCCCTGAGACCTGCATCGCTTCGGGCTTTCCTCCCACATTAAGCTGGCACGCCATGATATGACTGGAATATTGTTAAAAGCGGTTATTAAACCCAACTCACTCACAGTCAGTCACTCATGATATCAATCACTGGATTGTCTATTCCAGACTCGATTATTTACAGACAGTTAACAGCTAGTAATGTTGAAAGAACCAAATGACACACATACACATGTAAGGGATAATGATCATGAAATGGGGTTTATGGTCTCATTCAATACAATTACAATTATTTAGCGTACGTGTGTGTGGCTCCTTGTAGGGAGTTGTTAAACGCAATGGAACCACAGAGACGGTCACCAAGTTGAGAAACGTTTTTTTCAGTACATTTGCTCGTATATTTCGCACATATACCCCATCAGCTCAAGCACTCTCAAAAGGTTTCTGTGATGTCATAGACACATCATTATTTGCCTGAATTTGTTGCAAAAAAGTCACAAGGTGTCGAAAAACAGGCGTGAAATAGTCCACCAGGGTAAATGGAGCACTGATGTCTTGCTATTATTCTTCTGGAACTAATTTCTGTGGGTTTTTATCAATTCCACTCTCCAGTCATTTAATGTGTCGCAGATATAATAAACTGTGAGACCAGAGGGATGACTTATCCTTCTCAGACAGTGTTTGATCAGCAATACAACATTCAAGTCTTCAGGAAAGCTTTTAAACAGTGTTATGGCAAACCTGTGACGAACATTTCAAAACTTGACACATCAGTGCCAAACATGATGTCCAGTGCAAGTCCCTATTGTGACTTTACCCCTGTGTCCCGTGTATTTGGGCCACCACTTCACCTGCCCTTGCATGTGTTTGTGACGGGTGCCGCCGTTGGAGCAGGAAACGCTCACCATTCGGGAACACTTGGTATATACACCATTTGAAAGTTTATGCCTTCGGTTCTTTTATCAAAAGAAAATTAATTATCATGTTATATTTAATGGACTCCTTCAAAGATCCTATCACAATTGGAGGGAAATGTTAAGAATCGTGAAGTGGGAATAATTTATTTATTTCCTCAGCTGTTTCGAGACTTGTGTTTGTTGTTCTTACTTTGCGATACATCTCCGTAACAAGGACTCATACCATATGCCACTTATCAACCGTACATTATGAAGTAAAGAACAACAACATTTCCCTCAGGTGTTCTCTTAAAATCTTGATAAAAATGAGTAACAAATTTTAAAAATCCTGTTGATCCAGCAATCAATCACACTCAGCACATAGTTGGGATCAATAACAAATTAAAGGTTGAGGAGTTTGTGGTGGGGCTCAGCATATACATTGCATGTTCGCGATATTAATTTTGGATTTTTTTAACCTTTTTCACTTTAGTTCATTCTCCTTAATTCTCAAAATGCATTCCTCGAAAAATAAACACCATCTCCTCAGACATCACTGGGCAAATTATGCTGAACCTTCACTTTCTCCTTCCCGCTGATGATGACATATGCAGGATTGGTATGGCCACCACAACAGTCATAGAAAAATATATCTGCATGACAATTACTCAACGACTTGGTTCCAGTGGCATATGTTTTGTTTTTCATAATATTTTACATTTGGATCTTTTTGCTACTCTGCACGATTGATCATGCTCATGAAGTCTCTCATAATGCATTTTCTCGACAATAAACAAATGACAGCTACGTTGCAAAGAAGCTATTTATGGCCATTACCCGTAATTTTCGTTCAAAAAGTAAGAAAGAATAAGATATATGGATGAACAACTTCTTAATTAAAATTAGGAGCGACGTTTCGGTGTATGTTCTAAAACCGTTATCAGGCAGGTGATGCAGAGAGTATGGTTGACACGCCTACAGGTATGAGGCATTGCTTATACAGCTGAGTAGGTTGTAATAAAGAAATTGTTCATCCATATATATTATCCTTATTGTCTACTCTAACTTCTAAATACCTCTCAAAGAAATTGTTAAAAAGGTATTTCAATTCTCTCAAAATGCATTTCTGTCTCTTTAAACATCCACTCCTGCACTTGGGTATATATGCTATCCATATAAAACTTTATGAGAAGTAAATACAGCTGATGTTTGTCAACATAACATTTCTACAGTTTTTTCTAAGACAAAAAAAAAGACCTAGAAGCAGGTGTTGTCCTTGGAAGCGTCATATTCATATTGCCGAATTGTTATGTATGTCATGGCACTCGTGAAGAGCAACCTCCTCGTGGTGAGTGCTGGGTAACACTAATAGCTCTTACCCCGTGTGGACCCGGAGTAGAATTTGTCCACAGCACCCAATTGCTGGTTGTAAAAGGCGACCAAATTGGGCTGCCCATTTGCCGTGGGTTGCGTTCCTGTGTCGGTGGAGGAAGGGAGTCTGATGGTTGAAAGCATTGGAGCCAGAAACCGGTGTTCCTTTGCCCAACGCACTACTTCAACCCTTACTTCGCCCAGACGGGTGGTAGGATGGGCCCGGTCTTATCAATCGGCTGGTCATTGCAATACCCTGTGCGTAATATTGTATATGCACACCTGTGTTATATTTTAATGTATATTTGGCCTTGGTCATGCATAACTTGTATGAATTCACAATTTTGGATTAAATAATTTGCCTAGAGTCTTATGCCAGAAGACGGTGCCTCATGGGCCAATCTGGTGACGTTGACCTCAGCCTGGCACAACATCTGGTAGATAAATATAGCACTTCAAGTCATATTAGCTGGAGTATAACATCCCTGTATCCCTGGTGTTTACATGCTGGAAATCCGATGCGCTACAACACTGTCCTTGTTGACACTCCATGGTGGGTGGGGAAAGAAATTGTTGCAGAGTTGAAAGAGATCAAGCGGTGACAGCTGTTAAATGTTTCCCGAAAAAGGTCCATGGTGGTATCACTCACCTGAACACCTATCTGTTCACATTTGATCGAACAACCATTCCTCGTTCAATTAAAAATTGTTATGTCCCCAATCCACGCCGATGTTATACTTGCCAAAAGTTTGGCCATGGTTCCAAGTCCTGTGTTGCCAGCGTTGTGGTGGTAAACATGACAGCAACGAATGTAGGGCAGATGTCAAGTGTGTCAACTGTAATGGCCAACAGGAAGCCTGGTAAAAGTCATGTCCTGTATGGAAAACTGAGTCACAGATATTGAAACTGAAACACAACAACCATATTTTATATCTGGAAGCCAAAAAAGAAGTAAGTTACCAACAACTTCTACTTATTCTGCTGTAGTGTCTCGCTCTGTTTCCACTTCATCAATCGAATGTTAGACTGCGTTGACATGGGTTCACACTGATCAACCAGAAGAAACAACATCTGTCAACAAATCAGATTGTCAGCCTACTACATCATCTTCAGAATCACAGACTGATTCACAATCTTTTCCAGTAATTGAAAAACCAGGTAATGTTCACATGACAAAGACAGCAAGAAAAAAAATAATAGACAACATCTTAGGACACCCTCTCTTTCAGAGGTGCCTGTCCATAACTCCTTTGGACCTGGAGGTAACTCCGTCTTCACAGGCCAGTGCTAGGAGTTCTTCACGCTCGCGTGTGAGGTCACCTATTGAGCCGCCATGATTCAAACGCCTCATTTGATTCAGTGGAATTGCAGAGACTTAAATGACATACAGTTGCTAATTCAGGACTTTACACCATCAGCACTGTGTCTACAAGGTGATAAGGCTCCTGGAGGTTCTAGCATATTGATCAGACAAGGCATCATCCATGGCACTGTTCCCCCCAATACAAATCTTCCAAGCTGGAGCTGTCCGACTTACTTTGAACATTGCACTTACTTTGTGCTCCTTGTATATTAGTCCTCCGAATACTCTTCAGCAGGCTGATCTTCAGAATCAAAGCCCTGTATCATCATGAGCGATTTAAATGGGCATAACCCTCTATGGGGTAGTCCAAATACAAACAGTAGGCGAAAAGTGCTTGAAGACTTTATTTCTGACAATAATCCCTGCATATTTAATGACGATTCAAACACTCATTTACAACCTGTTACAGGTACATATTCAGCACTGGATCAGCAACTTTACAACGAATTCGAATGGTCAGTTCATGATGACCTTTATGGGAGTGACCATTTCCCTACCATCCTTAAACCTGTTAACCCTACTGACCGTCCACCAACAACACGGTGGAACAAGGCTGATTGGTCATTATATGAATTATTATCCACTGGAAAATTAACACCCGACATTTTTCAACATGTTCAAGATCCGATACAGTTGGTTTCGGACGTGATGAATGAAATTGCTAAATGAAGCAATTCCAAAGTCCTCTGCAATTCCACATGAACCATGGTTTAACAACGAATGCAAACAGGCACGAAAATATAAGAAGAAAGTGGAAAAGTATCTCCGCTGCCATCCTACAGTCCATGATCTAGATAAGGTTAAAATTACAAATGCCAAGGCATGACATGCTTTTAAACAAAATAAGCGTCAGTCTTGGAGGAACTATGTCTCCAAAATAAATTCCCGCACGCCATCTAAAAATAGTTCAGGGTCCTTATGCGGCTTATATTTTCTGCAGAAATGTATACAATTAGTTTTTTATTTGATAAATTTAAACCCATTTTCAAGGGACCATTTATGAATTTTATTGAGACAGATTTGAATTGCCTCTCTATTGTATGCATATTTTTTCCACGACAAGAAACATTAAAATCATCCACGAAAAGTGATTCATCTACTGAATCACTAAAAACCTTTGAAAGACTATTTATTTTTATACTAAATAAAGTGACAGACAAAATACTGCCTTGTTGGACACCCTGATCCTGATGATAATGATCAGACAGGGCAGAACCCACGCGGACCTGAAATTGTCTGTCAGTTAAAAATTTGGATATAAATTCAGGCAAACGGCCTCTCAATCCAAAATCATGTAAATCCTTTTATTTAAAATCCCGTGTTTCCACGTTGTGTCATACGCTTTTTCTAAATCGAAAAAGATAGACACTGTATGCTGGTTATTAATGATTGCATTTTTCACAAATGATTCTTACCGTACTAAATGGTCAACGGTACTTTGATTCTTTCGAAAGCCACACTGAATATTTGTTATTAAATTATTTGATTCCAAGTACCATGTTAATCTATTGTTGACCATGCGTTCCATGGTTTTGCAAACGCAAATGGTCAATGAAATTGGTCTATAATTTGAGGGATCACTGTGATCCCGTCCAGGTTTCGGTATGGGTATAACTATGGCATCACGCCAGGAAGAAGATATCTTACCTGATGTCCATATATCATCAAAAATTAACAAAAGGGTTTCTAAACACGGTTCTGGTAAGTGCTTCAGGAGTTGATAGTGTACATTATCAGCTCCTGTAGCAGTATCATGAGCTTGTCCGAGAGCTGAAGTTCATGGATCGACACTATTTCATTATAATCTTCCCAATTACCTGATTTAAAATTTGTAGTTTTCTTTTTCTGCTGTTTTTGAATTTTTTGGAATTGGGGGACACAATTTGAGGAAGAATAATTTTTTGCTAACATTTCACCGAGTTTATTTGTAATATCCGTTTTATTAGTTATTAGGTCATCCCCATTCTTAAGATGGTGGACGCTACATTCAGAACCCTTACCTTTAATTTTTTGTATCATGTTCCATACCTTGGACATGGGCGTTCGTGAGTTTATTTTAGAAACATAATGTTGCCAAGATTGGCGTTTATTTTGTTCAAACGTACGCCTGGCTTTAGCATTTAAGATTTTATATTTTTTCAAATTATGGACCATGGGATGGCGACGGAAATAGTGTTCGGCCTTTTTCCGTGCCTTCCTAGCTTGTTTGCAGTCATTGTTGAACCATGGTTTACGGATGTGTGGATTTGAAGAGGACTTAGGAATATGTATTCATTTATCTGCGTTTTTGTTTAATTCCTCTGAAAATAATTGTACAGGATCAGTCGCGTCAATAAATAGATCAGGTTTCAATTTATTGGATGCGAGCATTTCAAATAAATGCCAGTTGGCCTTAGTGAAGTTCCATCTTGTTGAAGGAGGAACATCTGAAGGTAGGACAGGTTTTAAAATAGTTGGGAAATGATCACTGCCACAGAGGTCTTCGTGGAAGGACCATTCAAATTCGTTTAATAAATCAAAGTGAGTGAGTGATAAATCCAGAGCAGAGTAGGTACCTGTACCGGGATGTAGATATTTGTTTGAACCATCGTTATAGATACATAAGTCATTGTTTGAAATGAAATCTTCCAAAAGTTTCCCCTTGTTATTTGTCTGAACACTACCCCACAGTGGATTGTGTCCATTTAAATCGCCCATAATAATACAGGGCTTGGGTAGTAGAGCTTGAAGTTCCGACTACATAAGGAGAACAAAGATGTCAAACAGATGATTGAATTGAAAGGAAATGGAAAAACAGGAAGACGCACTTGTTCTGCAAAAAATACTTCGCAACAAGGGAGAGCACCACCATAACATGGTTGTGAAGGAAAGATGCTGTGGGGAATTAATTATCTCTAGAAAACCAGGTGAGACCTTTGCCATGGAGGAGTATGGTCCATGTTTTCTTTGTTACGTATGGATAAAAAAAGATGCGTCGTCAACGAAACATCAGGAAACGTGCCCTATGGCACTTGGGGCGAAAATGAAAAAGGGAGAAGCAATCATCAGGAGTACTGTTTTGTCTGGAGATATTTTGCCAGAAGCGTCCCAAAAACTTGCCAGTGAGGTTCATGCCATAACGACAAGGGATGAAGTGTCCAAACTGATGAACTTATTGTTGCTCTGGGAAATGTTTGGTTCCATCAAAATATCAGCAATAAACACAAGAGAAAATACTACACCAGTAGTCGCATGCGAGGAGCTGCAAGGCTGCTTCAGCATCTTAGGAACAATGATCAGTCATCAACATTAAGTATGAAAGATTACTTGAAGCCCAGCAAGTTTGATGAAGTTGTTCACGCTGCTCTTCAGTGTGCAAGTATGGATGAAGATGATTCTGAAGATCTCAAACACCCATCGGCTGCTTTAAAGATAGGACATGATATCACACGACTTCCTTGCATAAAACTAGGGCTGGCAAAGAGGGACAGAAAGAATTCTCAAGTGGATATACAAGACACAGATGACTTATTATCTTTGTTGAAGCTGGAATGGACAAACAAAGTAACCAAACTGTCCCACAAGCTTCTGAGGGAAAGGAAAATGTACAAGTCCACAAAGGCCCCATCACCCAAGGTTCCACCAGATGTCAAAAAGCCACTTCAGTATGTGACAAATAGTAAAGTTCGAATGTGAATGCATCAAAGGAATATGTATTTGCAAATACAGGTGAGAAGTACATGTGCTCTTTCACTTAAAAGGTTCTATTTCTGAGACCCTGTTAACAATTTTGGGGCCTGTACTCGTGGTATTCGTCAGGCAAAGACAGATATCCCCTATAACGCGATAAAGGTTAGAGAAAATCTAAAGTGTTGATAATGACAGCAAATTGGGATTTTATCATTATATTTACAGTCACTTACTCACTCACTCGAGCCAACATTCTTTCAAATCTGTGAAAGACTGAGCCAAATGCCAACATTGGAATGTAGAATTGGAATTTTTCCAGTCCTGGGAAATTAAATAACTGAAGACAGAGTTGGCCTAAATTTTGTATTGATAGATTTTGGCCCACATGACCAAAGCCCAAATTCTGCCAGGAATCAAATTGTACTTTTCTCTTTCTTGTACATGATTTGTGCTTATGATACTTATGGTGCACTGAAAAGGGCACGTTGCGAGGCCGACATTTCCTGTCCTGAAAGGATCAACAGTGTCAGTCTGCGTAAATATTTTGCAAAAATGTCTCAGGTTTGTGACCAAACGAATTATGAAAGCCTTTACATGTTAAGTTCAAGAACAGTTCTACATGACGTGAGGATAGGGTGCAGTGCGATGCAGTACAGTGTCGGGGTGCATCTGGGTAAATTGAAAGGATGAATATTGGCAAACTGACGCTTATGCAAGATTTTAACTGTGCCGGAAGATTCAAAGGAATGGCACTTGAAGACATTCAAGTTGATGGTAATTACGAAGTTTAAGTTTTATAAAAGAAGACGTTAACATGGAGAATTAATTTTGCTGAAAGTTAAAGTCGAGAATCAGGAGGATTGTGTTCCCTAAAGCCATTTGAAATTAGTCATTATTCGTAAATTATATTCACCACAAATATCCAGTTCTATTATACTGTTCAAATCCTCAATGCACGTTAGCGAATATTTTAATTGCTTATACTTTTCCAAGGCACACAATCATATTATCTGTTGTAAATAGACCCGTGAAAATTCCGGGGTAGAATAGGTCTTCAGCAACCCATGCTTGCCGTAAAGGCGACTATGCTTGTCGTGAAAGGTGACTAACGGGATCGGGTGGTCAGGCTCACTGACTTGGTTGATGCACGTCATCAATCCCAATTGTTCATGATATTAATCACTGGATTGTCTGGGCCAGACTGGATTATTTACAGACCGCTGGAATATTGCTGAGTGCGGCGTTAAACAACAAACCAACCAACTGTAGTAAATATATCTCATATGGGGATTATCAAACACAAGTTTATGAAAATGGGAAGGTCATCAGATGATAATGGTAGTATCTGTTTCAGATATCCTCAAGGAAGTGGATAAAGACCCTGAACCAGTGGATGTGGATGTGGCTGTACCAGACCAGAACTGTGTTCCTGATGAAGTAGTGATTGGTAAATCCATTGATGTTATTTTACCAGTGAAATACTAAGTGTCTTATTTTTAAAGTTAATTATGACAAAGTTACCACTCTGTTTTGGCAGTCTGTCAACAAAAGATGATTATTCACTTCATTAATATGGTAAAACATCATCAGGTGTCCTTAAAAAGTATTATTTATTATTTCACTTTTTGTAGATGCAGAGGTGCCACCCATCAAGAAGAAGAAATTCATGCGCCAGGTTTTGACTCTCGATGAAGAAAAAGAACTTAGATCACTATTTGCCTCAAACTTCCAAAATGGCCAGTGCCCGAAGCTGAAAGATGTTGACAAAGCTGTGCATGCAAGCAGGATCAGTGATAGCATGATTCTTAAAAGGAAGTGGGAAGTTATAAAAAAAAGTGTGGAACTTGCTGAGAAAAGGGAAATAACAATAGAGTTAAAGTTGTTTGCTGCTCATCAGCTGGGTATGAGGTGCAAGTCTTTGTCATTACTGTTTATACATATGCTGAAATTTCGTGCATTACACCGAGGACTGTTTTTTCAGCTAGTTTTGTAGCTATTGAGCTGGAATTTGGTATGTGGTTAGCTAATACTAAGGTTAACGATACTTCAGACTTGTTTTGTGAAATACTGAAATCTGACATGGGTTTGATCTTTCAGATGCGACCATGGTTGCCTAAGAATTTTTTGGCGACAAAATCCTGCATTAAAAATGTCATATATGGGTTATAAAAAATGGAGTGATTCTGCTAACAAGTACTTTTTTCAGGTAATGTACTAAATTTCTTAAATATTTCAATGCTGGTGGTTTCATCCTTTTACAAGCTAAAATGCAGATCAACAAAAGTTAATAAATTTGCAAACATTATTTCATAAAACCATTTTAAACGTTGAAATTGACCCTTTTGATCTGCTAACACTGGTAAAAGTTTCATTTTGAGGTCGGTGAATATCAATATACTATCTGCTAAACCTACTTTCTGGCATTAATTGTGATGATATCAATTGAATCTTTCTGTCAAGTCCATTTCATGATCATATCTTAGTCCATTTATTTTTTAGATTACAGTTTTCCTTGGTAACACAAAATTATGTCAGTAATGTTACCAATCTTAATTATCACAGCTGTATAAGTTATATTCCTTGAAAAAGCCCATACAACAAGTATTTGTCACAGAGTGACGAAATATCCCCCGCCTGTACACCATAGTACCAAATATGAAGACAATCCAGCGATTAGTTCTTGAGATATTGTGGCAACACCGTTTTCCAACTCCAAAAACAGATTTGCCTGCTGTGACCTTGAAAATGGGGTCAAGGTCACCAATTCTGACAGGTGTATGCGGTGTCTGTATATACACTATAGTTCCAAATATGAAGACAATCCAGCGATTAGTTCTTGAGATATCGCGGCAACACCGTTTTCTAACTCCAAAAGCAGATATGCCTGCTGTGACCTTGACAATGGGGTCAAGGTCATCAAAACCGACTGGTGTCTGCGGTGTCTGTATATACACCATAGTTCCAAATATGAAGACAATCCAGTGATTAGTTCTTGAGATATCGCGGCAACACCGTTTTCCAACTCCAAAAGCAGATTTGTCTGCTGTGACCTTTAAAATGGGATCAAGGTCACCAAAACCGACTGGTGTCTGCGGAGTCTGTATATACACCATAGTTCCAAATATGAAGACAATCCAGTGTTTAGTTCTTGAGATATCGCGGCAACACCGTTTTCCAACTCTAAAAGCAGATTTGTCTGCTGTGACCTTGAAAATGGGATCAAGGTCACCAAAACCGACTGGTGTCTGCGGAGTCTGTATATACACCATAGTTCCAAATATGAGTGAGTGTGAGTTAATGTTTTACGTCACATCGGCAATATTTCAGCCATATAGTGACGAGATAGATTTATACTAATACATTTTGACAATATAAAAACCTGTCGACAAAGGACAGTAAAACAAACTAGACTATCACAGATATGAACATAAAACTAGCATGAAACTGTAAAAAGATGTAACAATACACAAGATATGATAAAAACCGGGCTATTGATCGTCAACCACTGAAGATAGATCACCATACTGGGGACCATGGGGACTTACAGTACCTTTGCTACCTGCATGGACCCCAGCAGGATTTATACCAAATCCTCGATCGCTGGCGATTGTGCGCATTTTTTAGCCAAAATTAAAAGGACAGATATGCTACGTTTAAAAGACTAGGAGAAATAAATATTCATCGAATGAAAAGGGACTTACAATATCCTCTCAGGGGGACTATAATTTTACACTACTTTAACCCCCGTCGAGGATACAGCCAATATCAATCTAGGATATAAATATATTCCACCTAAATTTAAATTCAATTTTTGTACAAGACAGATCAACATAATTTGTTATACAATTCAATTTCTTTTAAAAAAAACAAAATTAAATGAGAACTAACGCTATTAAAAAGATCCTTTGTCGAAGTAACTTTGAAATACTTATCCCTTGTGATGGAAAAATCAACACAATCAAGCAGAATATGCTTGATGGTTATTCTTTCATCACAAGGGATACAAACTGGAGGATCCTCACCCTTCAATAAATACTCATGAGTATATCTGGAATGGCCAATACGACATCGTCGCAAAATGACCTCATCAAATCTGGACTGACAACCCAAGTAGGTATAGCCGATAGTTGGTTTAATCTTATGTAACTTATTTATACCCACTTGGGTGTCCCACTTCTTTTGCATTAGATGGCGGATGTAGCATTTAATAACTGGTTTAAAATCACTGTATGAGACCAGAAGTGGTGTCACAGATTTGTTGAGTGCTGCTTTTGCAGCAGCATCAGCCAATGAGTTGCCAGTGATTCCAACATGGCTGGGCAACCAACAGAAGACGATGTCATATTGGCCAGTGGCAAGTTCAGTATGTAATTCAATGATGTCGAGTAAAATTGGATGTTGACACGAATTATTTTGAATAGCCTGAAGACAGGACAGAGAGTCTGAAAAAATAATGAACTTCTGATGTTTAGACTGTTTTATATATTCCAGAGCAGTTAAAATTGCCTTTGATTCGGCTGTGAATATGGAAGAGTGATCAGGTAATCTGGTTGAGAAAGTTCGTGATCCAACGATAGTGGCACTGGCAACAGCGTCACCATCCTTGGATCCATCTGTAAATATTGATTTGTAAGTATTGTATGTAGTTCGTAACTGATTATATTCCTGTTGATACTGTAATTGGTTTGTTTCTGATTTCTTTAGATTGGTCAATGAGAGGTCTACGTGTGGCATTACCAATTGCCAAGGAGGAGAGGAAAGAAGCCGGAAAGGAGATATAGCTTCAAGTTCAATATTGACAGCACAAATGAAAGGTTTTAGTCTTATTCCAAGAGGCGGAATAAGAGATGATTTCTTTTTATACAAATCTTCATAACAGGGATTAAATACACAGTTGTATGCAGGGTTGGACACATTAGAAAAGAGTTTTGTGATATATTGTAGAGATAGTTTAATACGGCGGTGTTCAAGAGATGGCTCATCGGCCTCAACGTACAGACTGTCAATAGGTGAAGTTCGAAAAGATCCTAAGCAAAGTCTGAGACCTTGATGGTGAATGGAATCTAAAAGTTTAAGGTTGCTTTTGCAGGCTCCACCATAGATGATGGAGCCATAATCGAGTTTAGAACGTATGAGTGATCTGTACAAGTGAAGAAGGGTTGACTGGTCCCCTCCCCACTTAGAATTTGAAACAACTTTTAAAAGATCTAGGGCCTTCAGGCATTTTGATTTAAGATATTTAATATGTGGTAAAAAGGTGAGATGGTGGTCGAAAATTATTCCTAAAAATTTAGCTTCCTTGACAACTTTAATTGGTGTGCCTGCTAGATGTAAGTCAGGATCACTGTGTGGTTTATATTTTCGACAGAAATGAATGCAATTGGTTTTTGATTTGGAAAACTTAAAGCCATTACGTTCTGACCAATCATTAATTTTATTAAGACAAAGTTGCAGCTGTCTTTCAATCGTGTGCATATTTCTACCTCGACATGAAACATTAAAATCATCAACAAATAATGACCCATCTACAGAGTCAGTTAAAACCTTAGCTAGACTATTAATTTTTATACTGAACAACGTCTATGATAGTATGCTACCTTGTGGGACACCTTGGTCTTGATCATAAATATCTGACAAGGTTGAACCCACACGAACCTGGAAATGCCTATTTGTTAAAAACTGTAATATGAAATTAGGCATATTTCCTCTCAATCCCATGTCATGAAGATCTTTCAAAATCCCATGATTCCAGGTGGTATCATATGCCTTTTCTAAGTCGAAAAATATCGACACAGCGTGTTGTTTATAGCATTTTTCACAAATGTCTCCAATCTAACCAAATGGTCAACAGTACTTCTATTTTTCCTTAAACCACATTGAATATTTGTTATAAGATTATTGGTTTCTAAGTACCATATTAATCTATTGTTGACCATTCTTTCCATGGTCTTACAAACGCAGCTAGTAAGCGAGATTGGCCTGTAATTTGACGGATCAGTATGATCCCGACCAGGTTTAGGTATAGGAATGACAACAGCATTCCGCCAAGATGAAGGGAAATTTCCAGATGTCCATATATTGTCAAAAAGACTTAACATTACTTCAAGACAGGTTTCAGGTAAATGCTTTAGTAGTTGATAATGGATATTAGCAGCCCCTGTAGCTGTATCATGAGCTTGCCCTAACGCAGTGTGTAATTCATGGAGGGAGAAAAGTTCATTGTAGTCCTCACCATTATCAGAATGAAAATTAATTTTCTTTTTTTCTTCATGTTCTTTAAGTTTCTGAAATTTCAATGTATAATTTCATGAGGACGAATGTTTAGCTAAAGATTCTCCAAGTTTATTGGCAATATCAGATGTACTCGTAAGCAATTTATCACCTTCCTTGAGATGGTGAACACTAGATCTTGAACCTTTTCCTTTAATTTTTTGTACCATATTCCAAACTTTGGACATAGGAGTTCTGGATTTAATCTTAGATACATAGGTTTGCCAAGACTGGCGTTTAGTTTGCCTGAAGATTCGACGGGCTTTAGCATTTGATATCTTAAATATGTTTAAATTATGGACTGTAGGGTGTTTGCGGAAATATTTTTCTGCCTTCTTCCTTGCTTTTCTAGCTTGTTTACAGTCATCAGTGTACCATGGCTTCCGTATATGTGGATTTGTAGAGGATTTCTGAATACAGTGATCAGCAATTTTCGTTAATTCGTCAGAAAACAATTGAATAGGGTCAGTAGCATCAACAAACAAATCGGCTTTTAGAGTGCTTTTGCATAACGTTGCAAATAAAGGCCAGTTGGCCTTCGTAAAATTTAAACGTGACGAAGGCGGAACATCAGCAGGATGAACAGGTGATAGTATTGTTGGAAAGTGATCACTTCCACAAAGGTCATCATAGACGGACCATTCAAATTCATTATATAAGCTGGAATCTGTGAGTGTCAAATCAAGTGAAGAGTATGTAACAGTACCCGGGTGTAAATAGGTGTGTGAATCATCGTTCAAAATACAGAAATCATTATTTGAAATAAACTCTTCAAGGATTTTCCCCTTAGAGTTTGTATGTCTACCACCCCAGAGCGGGTTGTGCCCATTTAAGTCGCCCATGATGATACATGGTTTAGGTAGTTGATCATATAACGCCTGAAGATCCGATTGTTGAAGATTTGAAGAAGGGGGGACATACAAAGAGCACAGTGTGAGAGCCACGTGTAATGTAAGTCGTACAGCAACAGCTTGAAGGTTGACGTTTAGTGAGACAGGGCTGTGGATCACTCCCTGCCTCACCAAGATAGAAGAGCCTCCAGTGGCCCTATCACCTGGAGGAGAAAAACAATGGTAAGAGCTGTACTGACGTAAGTTAATTTTATCGGTATGCTTTAAAGACGTTTCTTGCAGACAGAATGCGGATGGTTTGAATTCCTGAACCAATAATTGTAATTCATTAAAATTCGTTTTAAATCCTCTACAATTCCACTGAATCAGTGTTTGGGAATTATTCATCTCTTGGGGGGATTGATTGGAGACCTACCTCGCCCATTCCTTGTAGGCGACAAACTTGTAGTTCTTCGATGGATGTTTTCTGAAACATCCATCTCTTCCAGCGATCCAAATTTATTAAACATTTTGATAGGATCATCTGATCCTTTCGGTGGTCTACGATTGTGGCTTTTTCGCCTTGAAGTAGAGTCTGTGTTGTTGCTTTTGACACTTCTTTCTTTTTCAGATTCTGCTCCAGGTACCGAATCATGTTGTGATCTAGATTGTGAAGTTGGTGTAGATGGTGTCACAGAAGAAGAAGGGAAAGTTCCAGTAGTCCGAGAAGTTTAAAAATAGGTTCTACAGTCTGTGTAGAAGTATCAGAAGGTAAGATAGGCTGAGGATTAATAGAATTGACCCTTGTCAAATCGGTTTGGCATTGGATTGATACTGTTGTTACGGTTGAAAGTGTGGGAGTTTTGGTAACTGATGCATATGTTTCATTCCGTTCAGTATTTGGCACGAGTTTCTTTGCTTCAATGTAAGTGATGTTTCTGGTACATTTTATTGTGCTGATTTCAAATTCCTTTTCCAAACTGGACATTTTTTACTGTATGAAGAGTGAGCTCCCGAACAGTTTTTGCACTTTTTGAAATCACTGTTACAGTCCTCAGTGACATGAGATGTTTCACTACAATGTGCACACGTGATTTGATTTTTGCAGGAATTTATCCCATGGCCAAACTGCTGACATTTAAAGCATCTCAATGGGTTTGGGATATACACATCTACATCTATTTTACAATAGCCTGTTTTTACTGATTTGGGTGCTGTGGGTGAAGAAAAAGAAAACAGGTAAGTATTTGTGGGGATTGTTTCGGTACCTAGACGTCTTGTGAATCTTTTTACTGATATAACACCTTGCTCTTTCATTTCATAAGCAATATCCATCTCTGACATATCTTCAAAGAGACGATCTCGATCTCTGATGATGCCTCTGCTAGTGTTGAGAGTTCTGTGGGGAGATACAGTTACTGAGACCCCAACAAGTTCATTGAGTGACATCAGGTTTGTTGCTTGTTGTCTTTTAGCACATTCAATGAGTATTGATCCTGTTCTCAATCTTTTAATATTTTTAACGTCACCCGCTATTCCATAGATGCCCTTAGCGAGTGCAAAAGGGTTCAATTTAAGTGGAGTCTTGTCAGGTGTGTCAACTACCAAGAATCTTGGCCAGTACTCTACTGATTTTGAACTGTGATTCATATCATCAGTCTCAAGATCATTTTCAAGTGTACGTTTGGATTTTTTAAGGGGGGTTTGGAAAGCCATGTTTGTAAGAGTAAAGGTTCAGCATCCCTACTCCCCACCCGCCATCGAGTGCCAACGAGGGCAGTATCATAACGCCTGCGGATATCCAACTGACAGATACTAGAGATATAGGGATGATATACACCAGTAGTAAGATCCACCAGTTTGGCCCATGAGCCACCGCCTTCTGGCACCAGCATCTAGGCAAATTTCTACACGTTTTGAACATTGAAAAATTGAAAATCCATATTTAACATTGTACAGTTTGCATATATATACATTCATAATCAGATACGGCAATAACATATCAAAAAGCCAAGCCAAATATTTATAGAGCAATGAAAGAATAGTGCTCAGGGCTTGGCATGACCAGCCGATTGATAGGACCGGGCCCATCCTACCACCCGTCTAGGCAAAGTAAGGGTCGAAGTAGTGTGTTGGGCAAAGGAACACTGTTCCTGGAACCAGTGCCCTCAACTACCAGACTCCCGTCCTCCGCCGACACAGGGACGCAACCCACGGCAAACGGGCTGCCCACTTTGGTCGCCTCTTACGACCAGCAATGGGGTGCTGTGGAAATATTCTGCCCCGGTTCCACTCCAAATATGAAGACAATCCAGTGTTTAGTTCCTGAGATATCGCGGCAACACCGTTTTCCAACTCCAAAAGCAGATTTGTCTGCTGTGACCTTGAAAATGGGATCAAGGTCACCAAAACCGACTGGTGTCTGCGGAGTCTGTATATACACCATAGTTCCAAATATGAAGACAATCCAGTGTTTAGTTCTTAAGATATCGCGGCAACACCGTTTTCCAACTCTAAAAACAGATTTGTCTGCTGTGACCTTGAAAATGGGATCAAGGTCACCAAAACCGACTGGTGTCTGCGGAGTCTGTATATACACCATAGTTCCAAATATGAAGACAATCCAGTGTTTAGTTCTTGAGATATCGCGGCAACACCGTTTTCCAACTCCAAAAGCAGATATGCCTGCTGTGACCTTGAAAATGGGGTCAAGGTCACCAAAACCGACTGGTGTCTGCGGAGTCTGTATATACACCATAGTTCCAATTTATGAAGACAATCCAGTGTTTAGTTCTTGAGATATCGCGGCAACAAACAGGTGGGACGTACGGACGGTCGTGAATACTATATCCCCCGCTTCACGCTTTCGCGCGGCGGGGGATAATAACTTCTCCCAATTTGCCAAATCCCTTCGAAGACAACAGAAAGAAGTTGATTCAACTAAAGATGAAAGTTGAGTCTATATTCAGCTACAAGGGAGTACACAATGGGTGTACACAATTTTCATGTCAGTGATGTTACCATGATGTAACCGATTAGCAGTTTCCGTTTAACATTTTCCCAAATAGAGGGCTTTATAAACTTAAATCACACACCAGATGACACTTCCTTTTCAATCCAGAGGGGATTCATTATAACACCACTATTAGCCATTTTTGCAGAATTTGTCGGTGATTTTACCATTTAAAAGTGACTTTACTGACAGAACATGCTTAAAACTCCTAAACGCTTTATATCTAGAAGTTTATTTCTCAATTTATTTCTGTCTACCTTCTTAACATATCTTACATGTGAATGTGACCAAATTTCAAAGCTTACAATCAAATTTGTCATAGATGCATTTGGCAACATCACTGACAGACTTGTAGGATATGGTGTAATTTTATGTCAGTTATGTTACTTTTTGAAAGATTTTAACTTCTCTTTTCAAAGTACAATTGAATGAGTGACTATAAATGAGTCATGTCATGTATTTTAGAATAATGTTTACAAGGAAAAATTGTTCTCCCCAAGGTTGATAAATATTGTTTAAATGCATTCAAAGCCTTATATTGTCCCCCTGTGTTACACATAATCCTATCATAATCGATGTTACTATCATCAAGTGTTTTTAAGCCAACTCATTGCTGACAATTTTTAATACTGGCTAGTATTACACACAACCACCAGTAGCTAAAGTAAGTCCCCATGATCCCCAGCGAGGTGGCCAAGCTTTGGTTACTAGTGGCCTATAGCCCGTGTTTTAAAACTGTGTACATGATTTTGTTATGCTCAAATATGTTTCATAAATTGTTTTTAAATATAGTATGCATGCTCAAGTATGTTTCATGAATTGATTTTATATACTACTTTGAATAAATGACTCAATTGTTAACATCATAAACTTGGTCTCGTCGCTATATGGTTCAAATAATGCGATTGCGACGTTAAATTTTAACTCACTCACTCACATATGTCAGTGATGTTACTTTTTCAAAAATATATGTTAAGTTCTGTTTTTAGTGACCATAAACAAGGCATATGAACTGCATTTTGCAACACTAGAATAGATAATGAAAGAAAGACTTCCCTTAGGTTAAAACTGATTGTTTTAATTACATTCATTGCTCATTTGTGTCAGTGATGTTACTTGTCAAGTCAGTGATGTTACCTTTTTCAAATGTTATCTTCTATCCAAAATACCACTGATTGAATGTCCACAAGCAAGGCATGTAATGAATTATACAACAAATAGCTAGATAAGGAGAGCATTTTCTCCTTAAGGTTTATAAAGATTGCTGTAATTTAATTCAATGTCAGTGAATTTACTATATTTGTCAGTGATGTTACCAAACTTTTTTCAATAATAATTTTTTTTTTTTTAAATTCTAAGAAAAATATTTTGTAACTGCCTCATTAAAACAATAATTCTGCATACCAAAACTACATTTTTGAGATTTTATGTCTTGAATTCCATTTAACATATCTATTGCTCCATCTTGTATATTCAATTTTTACTCCAAAAAATGTCAATTTTTAATATACTGACGATTTGGGAAGAGGTTTTGATCATTTTCTAACTTATCTGAATGCATGTATAGTTGCTTTATATATCAGTATCTTTTACTACCAAAGATATACCAAATTTCATTTTGTCAAAGAAAACAGCTGTCATGTTTTGGTAAAATCACTGACAAAATGTTGTATATCGTCATCTTCAGAGAGCAATAACAAAATTTGTAAAAGACATTAAGCTTGCATAATATATTATTTTATTCATCTGAATTCATCTGTTTTATTAGATTGAAATACAATTAAAACTGTAGATATTTTTATATTTATGATCATTGTCCTCAAGTAGCTCAATATTTTGATAATGACCCATAAATATATATATATATATAAGGTATACATATATACACCATAACCACTAAAGGAATGGACACCAAAGAATTGCGGGTAGCAATGCATTGTAGCTAACAATGGCAGCCTGCATGTGGTAGTCCCATGTGCTCCAGACTTCTCCTTAATTGACAATGGGATCTTGTATGAGTAGGTCTGTTCAAGAGTCTCAAACACAAATGCATGTTAGGTTCGATGAAGCCTTTCCAGAACAGAGCAACATGAAAATGGAGATTGACAGACTAAAATATCTTGTTGAATGGCCAGAGTGTTGTAGCTTTGTTCATAGAGTAAATATGCTTGAGCAGGAAGTAAAAGTCACGAGGAAGGTGAAACCAGTTGCATCCGCATGTTATTTGTCCAAGTCCTGTGTCAACTTCTTGCATCAAGTACCAATATATGGGATGATGACCAGAAGGCATACTCTGCATAATTGCAATCTGAAAACTCAATATATATATATACTTGCTACTATTTCAGCTCATATCTTTGTATGTGAGATGTAAATCCGGCTGGGGTCCATACAGGTAGCACAAGTACTGTAAGTCCCCATGGACCCTAGCATGGTGGTCTACTTTCAGCTGCTGGCGATCTATAGCCTGTTTTTATCTTGTATCGTTATGTATAGTGCTATTCTCTTTTATAATTCCGTACTAGTTTCATAGCTTTTTCTGTGATGAATCTAGTAATTTTACTGTTCTTCGTTGACAGGTTTTTATGTTTCAATATATGTATTATGTTTAACTATTGATAGTCACGATATGGCTGAAATATTGCCGATGTGACTTAAAATTTTAACTCACTCACTCACTCTTTGTATGTGAACAAAATGAGGCTTTTCTTGCTTTCTATTTTGTTTATATTATAGTTGTTTAGTGAATTAATGTTTTTACCTCTAAAACCTAACGAAATATTTTGTAAAATCTATTTTCCTTTCTGTAGTATTTGATATCCATGTTGTCATTTCATTCCATATATTATTTACATATTGGCATTCACATAATACATGCATTTTTGTTTCTGGACAGTTATTACATAAAGAACATGTTTAAGAATCTATGTATCAAACTTTGTGCATATATAGATTTGTAGTAACAGAGTTGTGTATTATTTTAGTTTGAAACCTATCATTTCGCTACTTTGTGATTTGGTAGGTTTATAGAGTGGGATGATTTACATTTTATTTGTTAGAATATGATTTTGTTTATTTGTTTGTTGTTTAACGCCGCACTCAGCAATATTCCAGCTATATGGCGGCGGTCTGTAAAATAATCGAGTCTGGACCAGACAATCCAGTGATTGATATCATGAGCATCGATCCGCGCAATTGGGGCGATGACATGCATCAACCAAGTCAGCGAGCCTGACCACCCGATCCCGTTAGTCGCTTTTACGACAAGCATAGTCGCCTTTTACGGCAAGGATGGGTTGCTGAAGACCTATTCTTCCCCGGAATCTTCACGGGTAGTTATATTTAATGATGGTACAAACACATATTTACATCCGGCAACAGGAACTTATTCAGCATTTGATCTGTCACTTATAGATGCCAGTTTGCCAAACAAATTTGACTGGTCAGTTCATGACTTGAAGTGACCATTTCCCCACACTGCTGAAATATATTTTCCCAACTGATGAGCCACATTCAACAAGGTGGAATTTTAATAGAGCAAATTGGCCAATATTTTGGCCAAGGTTTGTTTCCTCCGACACCCGACCGTCCATAATTTAAATATTGTGAAAATAAACAAAGTGCAGAGGCTAGACGAACTTTCAAACAAAATAAACGTCAGTCTTGGAGAATTTATTTGACCAAAATCAATTCACACCATTATCAAAGGTGTGGAATATGATTCAAAGAATTAAAGGCAAGAGTTCAAAATCCAGCATTAAACATCTCAAAGATGGTCATGATATATTAACAGAGAAATCTGACATCGCAAATAATTTAGGTGAAACTTTAGCCAAGCATTCTTTTTCTGCCAATTATGATCCTAAATTTCAGAAATTTCAGCAATAACAGGAAAAGAAAAAGTTTAATTTTCATTCAGAAAATGGTGAAGACTATAATTTTTAATGCATGAGCTCAATACCGCCCTTGGGCAAGCTCATGATACAGCAACTGGAGCTGATAATATTCATTATCAGCTGTTAAAACACTTGCCTGATCTCCAGACACTTTTAACTACATTTGATGATATTTGGACATCAGGTACTTTTCCTCTTTCGTAGCAAAATGCAGTTGTAATCCCTATACCAAAACCTGGTTGGGATCATACAGATCCAACAAATTACTGTCCTATATCACTAACTAGCTGCGTTTGCAAACTATGGAGCGTATGGTGAATAATCGCTTAGTTTGGTATTTGGAAACCAATCATCTCATTACAGATATCCCATGCTTGGCGTAAAAGGTGACTCTGCTTGTCGTAAAAGGCGACTAACGGGATCGGGTGGTCAGGCTCGCTGACTTGGTTGATGCATGTCATCGATCCCAATTGCGTGGATCGATGCTCATGATATTAATCACTGGATTGTCTGGATTATTTTACAGACCGCCGTCATATAGCTGGAATATTGCTGAGTGCGGCGATAAACAACAAACCAACCAAACAACCAACCATTACAGATATCCAGTGTGGTTTCCATAAAAATAGAAGTACCATTGATCATCTTGTTCGTTTAGAATCGTTCCTAAGAAAATCCAATATACATAAACAACATGCTGTATCCATCTTTTTCGATTTAGAAAAAGCTTATGATACAACTTGGAAGCATGGCATTTTAAGAGATATTCATGATTTCTGACAGAGAGGCCGTTTGCCCCAGTTTATATCCCACTTTTTAACCGACAGACAATTTCAAGTCCGTGTGGGTTCAACCCTGTCTGATCATTATAATCAGGATCAGGGTGTCCCACAAGGCAGTATTTTGTCTGTCACATTATTCAGCATCACAATTAACAGTCTGCCCAAGGTATTTAATGACTCAATTGATGGGTCACTATTCATAGATGACTTTAATATATCTTGTCATGGCAAAAATATGAACACGATACATATAGAAAAGCAACTACAACTTTGCCTCAATAAAATTAAAAAATTGTCGCTTTAGAAATGGTTTTATATTTTCCAAAGCAAAAACAAATTGTATACATTTTTGTCGAAATTGTAGACCGCATAAAGACACAGAACTATTATTAAACTGTATTCCCATCATGGTTGTAGAGGAGACCAAGTTCTTTGATCTTATTTTTGACCGCCACCTGACGTTTTAACCTCATATAAAATATTTTAAAACTAAGTGCTTGAAGGCGCTGGACCTACTGAAAGTGATTGCAAATACTAAATGGGGTGGGGATGAGACAACCTTACTTCGCCTGGATAGATCCCTTTTTCGATCTAAATTATATTATGGTTTAATTGTATATGGCGGAGCTGCTAAAACTAATTTAGAGAAATTAGATAGCACAATCAAGGACTGAGGCTATGCATTGGAGCATTTAGAACTTCTCCTGTAGATAGTTTGTATGTGCGGATGAACCTTCGCTTGCACAACGTCGCTTGAAATGAAATTGTCTGTCACGTTCAAACCCATCAAATCCATCTTATAACTGCGTCTTTAATCCACTTAGCTTATTGCGCCACTTTGGATTTGGATCAAACCTCATTTAACAGATGCTAATATTGATTTAGACATCATATCTCCGTACGAGCTTCTGTCTACTCAATCTTGGCCATTTGTCAGGCCTGAAGTAGACGTTTCTCTCACTAAATTTAAAAAATCTGACACAAAGCAAATAATATGTCAACAGGAATATATACAATTACGAACTAAATATCATCGTTCAATCTTTACAGTTGGATCCAAGGATGGTGGCAATGTTTCAAGTGCCACTGTCGTAGGATCTGAAATCATATCTTCCAGGATACCTGATAATAGTTCTATTTTCACCGCCGAAGCCAATGCTATCCACATTGTCTTGGAATAAATTCAGCGCCAACCTAAATATAAACAAGTATTTGTCACAGAAGTGACGAAATGTCCCCCGCCTGTATATACACCAAAATACCAAATATGAAGACAATCCAGCGATTAGTTCTTGAGATATCGCGGCAACACCGTTTTCCAAATCCAAAAGCAGATTTGCCTGCTGTGACCTTGAAAATAGGGTCAAGGTCACCAAAACCGACTGGTGTCTGTATATACACCATAGTTCCAAATATTAAGACAATCCTGCGATTAGTTCTTGAGATATCCAACTCCAAAAGCAGATTTACCTGCTGTGACCTTGAAAATGGGCTCAAGGTCACCAAAACCGACTGGTGTCTGCGGAGTCCGTATATACACCCTAGTACCAAATAGGAAGACAATCCAGAGATTAGTTCTTGAGATATCGCGGCAACACCGTTTTCCAACTCCAAAAGCAGATTTACCTGCTGTGACCTTGAAAATGGGCTCAAGGTCACCAAAACCGACTGGTGTCTGCGGAGTCCGTATATACACCCTAGTACCAAATAGGAAGACAATCCAGAGATTAGTTCTTGAAATATCGCGGCAACACCGTTTTCCAACTCCAAAAGCAGATATGCCTGCTGTGACCTTGAAAATGGGGTCAAGGTCACCAAAACCGACTGGTGTCTGCGGAGTCTGTATATACACCATAGTTCCAAATATGAAGACAATCCAGTGTTTAGTTCTTGAGATGTCGCGGCAACAAACAGGTGGGACGTACGGACGGACGGACGTACGTACGGACGGTCGTGAATACTATATCCCCCGCTTCGCGCTTTCGCGCGGCGGGGGACAACAATTCATTATCTTCGGGTTCGATTTCCGACATTGGTACAATGTGTGAATCCCATTTCTGGTGTCCCCCGCCGTGATATTGCTGGAATATTGCTAAAAGCGGCGTAAAACCATACTCACTTACTTACTTACTAAAAATCTATCGTCAAATCATCCAGTAATACTTGCTATTTTAGAATTATACAATGATCTGTCTACTGGCCAGTTCGACATTGTCTTTTGTTGGTTAGCGAGTCATGTCGGCATTGTGGTGGGTAAGTCAGGGTTGATGCTGCTGCTAAATCAGCTCTTGAGAAGCCGATCTCTCCACCTCACTCTGATTTTAAACCATCAATCAAAGTGCAAAGTGCAAAGACAGTTGAGGCAAACAAAGTGGAACACCGAAGTAGGTACAAACAAACTTCATGAAATTAATCAAACTTTAGGTTATACCTACTTGGGATGTCAATCAAGACGTGATGAAGTTGTACTACGACGATGTCGAATTGACCATACCCGTTTTACTCATGAATACGTATTAAAAGGCGAGGATCCTCCGCTTTGTGTCCCTTGTGATGAGAGAATCAGATAGATGTGTAGATAGTTCTCTCACACGGGATATCTACTATCATTCATCTTCTTTCAAGGATCTTTTAAATAATTTAAATGCTCATTTAAAGAAATAAAACTAATGGATAAATTTTGAATCATTGCTATGTGTTTTAAAAATAGTGTAATATTACCATCAACTAAGATTATAGATGGTGGTTAAAGTAATGTAAATGTATTGTCCTCCTGCCAGTGGCACATACATCCATTATCAATCAATATATAATATTGACTAGTGTTTTAGAAATAACGTTGTGGTTTTTTTAATATTGGCTAGCATATCGTACAGCCACTGGTGTCCAAAGTGATGGCATAAATCCTGCTGGGGATTCATGGAGGAAGCAAAAGTAATGTAAGTCCCCACGATCCCCAGTGAGGTGGTCTAACTTTGGTTGATGGTGGTTTATAGCCTATTTCTAATTGATATTATTATTCTATGTGCTTTATCGTGTTTTAAATTTGATCTTTTTGTGTTATTGTTTATTTGTGACATTTACCTTACCTTGTTTACAGGAATTAAGAAAATATTATCTTGTTCTCATCGCGATATGGCTGCAATATTGCCGATGCGATGTAAAATTTTAACTCACACACATAGGCTCACACAACATACCAGCTAGTTCCTTTGTTAATCGAGGCACTCGTGAAGAGCAACCTCCTCGTGGTGAGTGCTGGGTAGCGCTAATAGCTCTTCCCCCGTGTGGAACCGGGGTAGAATAATTCCACAGCACCCCATTGCTGGTCGTAAGAGGCGACCAAAGTGGGCAGCCCGTTTGCCGGGGGTTGCGTCCCTGTGTCGGCGGAGGACGGGAGTCTGGTGGTTGAGGGCACTGGTTCCAGGAATAGCGTTCCTTTGCCCAATACACCACTTCGACCCTTACTTCGCCTGGACGGGTGGTAGGATGGGCCCGGTCCTATCAATCAGCTGGTCATGCCGAGCCCTGTGCATTCAAAATTGTATTTGCACAAATTATATTTTACTTGAGGTTTGGCCTTGTTTATTACAACTGTTGTATTAGTTGTGTTTCAAATGTATGTGTTTCAAATATATGTATTTCAAGTATGAAATTTGCCTAGAGTCCTATGCCCAGAAGGCGGTGGCTCATGGGCCAATCTGGTGGAAAAATTGATTTTTTTATTTTTCTGCTTGAGTATCTCATCCGAGTATCCTTGGTGCTACAAGTCGGAGGTCCACTTGTTCATAGCATTGTCATTGTGATACTCCATGGCGGGTGGGGAGCTCGGATGATGAAACATTTAACCACTCAACATGGATTACGAAACCCCCTCAAAGAAAACAAAACGTCCACTTGACAATGATGATTCTGAACAGCGTCGATCCAACTCGGTAGAATACTGGCCTCGGTTTCTAGTTATTGAAACTCAAGACAAAACACCTCTCAAGCTAAACCCTTTTGTCATTTCTAAGGGAATATATGGCATAGCAGGTGATGTTAAAAACATTAAACGCTTGCGTTCAGGCTCTCTATTGATTGAATGCAATAGAAAACAGCATGCTACAAACCTGATGTCAACAGAAATGTTTGTTGGAGTCCCGGTTTCTGTCACAGCGCACAGAACACTGAACACCAGTAAAGGCATTGTGAGAGACCGTGATCGTTTGTTAGCTGATATGAGTGAATTTGACATTGTATGTGAAATGAAAGATCAAGGAGTTATCAATGTCAAACGATTTACAAGCCGCAGAAACAATGAAACTATTCAAACAAACACCTACCTATTTTCGTTCTCCTCTCCTACCGCTCCAAAATTAATCAAGGTAGGTTATTGCAATGTTACAGTTGACACCTATATTCCCAATCCGCTGAGATGTTTTAAATGTCAAAAGTACGGCCATGGTGTCAATACCTGCACAAAGGCTGTTACATGTGCTCACTGTAGCGAGACCACTCATGTAACGGAGGACTGTGATAGTAATTTCAAAAAGTGTGCCAATTGTTCAGGGAGTCATTCATCTTTTTCTAAAGATTGTTCTATTTGGAAAAAACAAATGGAAATAAATAAAATTAAGTTCACCAGGAACATTAGCTTTGCTGATGCAAAAAAACTTGTTGACGACAAAGCAGCAACAGAAACTTATGCTTCTGTCACTAGACCACCCACTCAATCCACCCCAAAAGTAACGACATCGTCTATGACGTGTCAAACTGACTTGACTTGGGTTAAAAGTGACACACCTCAGATTGTCGCAACTGAACAGTCCACACAGACCACTAAATCTAGTCCTGACACACAGCTGCTATCTCAAGTTCGCTCACAGTCATCTTCTCAGAATTCTTCAATATCTCAGGAACAAACATCTCAGCCTGCTCAACAACCTCGCTCTGAATCAGATTTGAAACTTGCCAAAAGCAAAATGAAACTAAAATCAGAAACTTCAAAGGGGTCAGAAAATCCGATCCAACTTTTTAATAAGTTTGGATCCCTGGAGGACATGGATGTGTCCGAAAACATCCACCCGAGGGCACATAGCTTGTCGCCCTCCAAGAAAGTGCGGGGTAGATCCCCCATCAATCCCCCGAAGAGATAGTTTCTTTTAATAATGTTGTACAGTGGAATTGTAGAGGACTACGTACTAATTTTAACGAATTACATCTATTAGTTCAGGATTTAAAACCTTCGGCATTCTGTCTACAGGAGACTTTTCTAAAGCAGACAGATACTTTTAACTTACGCCAATTTCAAGCTTATCATTATTTTTCTCCTCCTGGTGATAGGGCCACTGGAGGATCTTCAATCATAGTTAAGAATGATGTTATCCACAGTCCGATTATACTCAATACAAATCTCCAAGCTGTTGCAGTGCCACTAACTTTGAACGTTGTTTTTACTCTGTGCTCACTGTATATTCCGCCTTCTTCAGCTCCCAGGCTGTCAGATCTTCAAGCTCTCTATGATGAACTACCTAAACCCTGTATAATAATGGGTGAAGTAAATTGCCACAACCCCCTCTGGGGTGGTACACACACTAACACTAAAGGTAAAATACTTGAGGATTTCATCTCTAATAATGATCTATGCATTTTCAATGATGAATCTAGCACTTATCTGCATCCTGCAACTGGGACCTATTCTTCTCTCGATTTGTCACTAACTGATTCTGACCTTCTCAATGAATTTGAATGGTCGGTACACAATGACCTTTGTGGAAGTGACCACTTCCCAACTATGATTAAAACAATAATTCCATCTGTTCTTCCACCTTCAACCAGATGGAATTTTGAAAAGGCAAATTGGCCTTTATTTCAAACTCTATGCATAAACAAAATAACTCCTGATTGTTTCAGTAATGTTGCTGATCCTATTCAGTTGTTTTCTGACGTTGTAAATGAAATAGCCAATGAATGTATTCAAAAGTCCTCTACAAATCCGCATGTTCGTAAACCATGGTTCAACACTGATTGTAAACAAGCTAGGAAAGCTAGAAAAAAGGCAGAAAAATATTTCCGCCGCCACCCAACTGTCCATAATTTAAATAACTTTAAAATGTTAAATGCTAAAGCTCGTCGCACCTTTAAGCAAAATAAACGCCACTCTTGGCGGACCTTTGTTTCCAAATTAAACTCCAGAACACCAATGTCTAAAGTGTGGAATATGGTGCAAAGGATAAAGGGTAAAGGATCAACACCTAATGTTCATCATCTCAAGGTGGGTCACACACTATTGACCAATAAATGCGATATAGCGAACAAATTAGGAGAAATTTTAAACATTCGTCCTCATCAAATTATACCCCTAAATTTCAAAAGTTTAAAGAACAAGAAGAAAGAAAGAAAATTAATTTTAAATCCAATAATGGTGAGGATTATAATGAAGTATTTTCCATTCATGAGCTAAATACTGCCTTAGGGCAAGCTCATGATACTGCTACAGGTGCTGATAATATCCACTATCAGTTACTGAAACATTTACCTGACTCGTGTTTAGAAACCCTATTGAATCTATTTGATACTATCTGGACAACGGGAAATTTCCCCTCATCGTGGCGGAATGCTGTTATAATACCAATACCAAAACCTGGCCGGGATCACACTGATCCTTCAAATTATAGGCCAATATCGCTTACTAGCTGTGTTTGTAAGACAATGGAGAGAATGGTCACTAATAGATTAACATGGTACTTAGAAACAAATAATCTCATAACAAATATTCAATGTGGTTTCAGGAAAAATAGAAGTACTAATGACCATTTAGTTAGATTAGAATCATTCGTAAAATATGCCATCATCAATAAACAACACACCGTATCTATATTTTTCGATTTAGATAAAAGGATCTTCATGAGATGGGGTTGAGAGGCCGTTTGCCTTCTTTTATATCTCAGTTTTTGACAGATAGACATTTCCAGGTACGTGTGGGATCCACTTTGTCTGATTTTTACGATCAAGATCAAGGTGTCCCCCAAGGTAGCATCTTATCAGTAACGTTGTTTAGTATAAAGATTAATAGTTTAGCTAAGGTTTTGAATAACTCCATTGATGGTTCATTATTTGTTGACGATTTTAATATATCATGTCGAGGTAAAAATATGAACACGATTGAAAGACAGTTGCAACTTTGTCTAAATAAAATTAATAATTGGGCAGAGCAGAACGGCTTTAAATTTTCTAAATCTAAAACTAATTGTATTCATTTCTGTCGAAAATATCAACCACATAAGGACCCAGAATTACATCTAGCTGGATCTCCAATAAAAGTCGTAAAAGAAGCTAAATTTTTAGGAATAATTTTTGATCATCACCTTACTTTCTTACCGCATATTAAGTATTTGAAAGCTAAATGTCTGAAGGCACTAGATTTATTAAAAGTCGTTTCTAATTCCAAGTGGGGAGGAGATCGGCCGACCCTCCTTCACTTATATAGATCCCTTGTTCGTTCTAAACTTGACTATGGCTCCATCATTTATGGTGGAGCCTGTAAAAGCAATCTCAAACTTTTAGATTCCATCCACCATCAAGGTCTACGACTCTGTCTTGGTTCTTTTAGAACATCTCCTATTGACAGTTTATACATTGAAGCTGATGAACCTTCTCTTAAACAACGCCGTATAAAACTATCGTTGCAATACATAACTAAATTATATTCAAACACGTCCAATCCAGCTTACAACTGCGTTTTTAATCCTCTTTATGAGGATCTTTTCATTAAAAAGTCCTCCCTTATTCCACCACTAGGAATCAGAATTAAACCTTTCATTTCTGCTGCAGGACTTGAGCTCCAGAATATATCTCCTTTCCATCTTCTTTCTTCTCCTCCTTGGCAATTGGTAAAGCCACAGGTGGATCTTACCTTATCTAAACTAAAGAAATCTGACACCAACCAACTACAATATCAACAGGAATATAATCAGTTACGTAGCGAATATAACACTTACAAATCAATATTTACAGATGGATCCAAGGATGGAGGTGCTGTTGCCAGCGCCACCATCATTGGATCCAGAACTATATCAATTAGATTACCTGATGACTCTTCAATTTTTACTGCTGAATCAAAGGCCATTTTAACTGCTTTAGAATATATAAATAAACATTCTAAACATAAGGAATTCGTTATTTTTTCGGACTCCTTATCATGTCTTCAGGCAATAAACAATACTTCGTGTCAACATCCAATTTTACTTAACATCATTGAGTTACATAATAATCTTGCTACTGGCCAATACGACATCGTTTTTTGTTGGTTACCCAGCCATGTCGGAATTGTTGGTAATACAATGGCTGATGCTGCTGCAAAAGCAGCACTCAACAAATCTGTGACACCACTTCTTCTACCCTACAGTGATTATAAACCTGTTATTAGATGTTATATCAGAGAACTAATGCAGAAGAAGTGGGACACCCAAGTGGGTATAAATAAATTACATGCAATAAAAGCAAATATCGGTTACACCTACTTGGGTTGTCAGTCCAGATTTGAAGGGGTCATTTAAAGACGTTGTCGTATTGGCCATTCAAGGTACACTCATGAATATATTTTAAAAGGTGAAGATCCTCCATTTTGCATCCCTTGTGATGAAAGAATCACAGTCAAGCATGTCCTGCTTGACTCTGTTGATTTTTCCATCACAAGGGATAAGTATTTCACAGTTTCATCGCTAAAGGATCTTTTTAATCACGTGAGTAGTCATTTAATTATTGGGTTTTTAAAAGAAATAGAATTATTACATAAATTTTGATGCAATGTTCTGTAAATAATACATATTTTAGTATTGGTAGCGGAAAAATTGTTAACTGAGATTGTTTGTGGCTTTACCCTTGATGGGGGTTGAAGTAGTGTAAAATGATTGTCCCCCTGAGAGGGTATGTCAGACCACGTCATTCAAAGTAATGTTTTTTCACCACAATTTTAATCGTAGAATATATGTTCATTTATTCTGGCTACATTTGTCATTAATCGCCAACAGCGGAAGGGATGATGTAAATCCGGCTGGGGTCCATGCAGGTAGCAAAAGTACTGTAAGTCCCCATGGACCCTAACATGGTGATCTACCTTCAGCTGCTGGGGATCTATAGCCCTTTTTTATATTGTACCGTCATTTATAGTGCTATCTTTTTTTATAGTTGTATGCTAGTTTTAAATAATAAACTGTGATATTCTAGTAATTTTACTGTCCATCGATGACAGGTTTTAATTTAGTTAAAAATGTATGTATTCAAATTGTCACATTTTTCGTCACGATATGGCTGGAATATTGCCGATGTGACGTAAAGCATTAACTCACTCACTCACTCACTTTGTGAATCGAACCAATTTATTCTATCTTGAATATGAGTGATTTTTCATATATTAACCAACATGTATGGTATTCACGTTTCCATTGGTAGTTAATACATATCATGAAAGTGCTAAAGTGCCCTATTTTTGCCACTTATCTCTAACAAAATCATTTTTGCTTATTGAGTAGAATATGTTTGTCTGCATTAAAGGTTCAAATAGAGAACAAATTACTGTCAACAACGTCTGATATAAACTTATATCAAGTTTATACAAAGAAAAAGCAGTATTCTAGTCTGATTAGGACATATTAATTCACAGGACAGAATACCAGAACAACATTTATCACAATGGCAAGTTACTTCAAAGAAACAGACGAATGGCCGATTTAAACTTATATATGAGTTGTTGGCCATGTCTATCATACATTGTCTATTCTTATTACTATTAACCAGCAAAATAATGTAAACAGTATTAGTGAGGTCCATTACAGGGGCAAGTGTATGCATTTAACAGTGCTAATGTCTCTTTAAAACAAAGGTTTATATTATACATGGAAGAAAGTGTTGGTTGCAACATATTCTAAATAGACAAGTATATTCACAGTGAAGACATACTGTCTGCTATAAACGAACGTATATTCCCACGACACAGCAATAGTAATGAATATTCATTTCAAATACAGGTGTATCCACAGAACCACTACGGTATTGACAATGTCTAATATTAACGCATCGAAATTGTATTCGTAAAGAAAACATAACAACATCCATTAGAGACAAAGTGTCATTATAGTGATATCTGCCTACGTGCACATTCAAAGTATATATATGCGTATTATGCGTAGAAAAGTACAAGTGTATGTGTGTGTGTATATAAATATATATATCGTAGTGGTAATGTCCACATAAAACAAAGACGTGTTGATGAATACTTTGACATTGGTAACACAGTCTTAATTCATTGCAATTGAATTCATAAGTACTGTATTTGTATTCCTTAGAAGAAACGTCTATTCAGAGAAAACAGCATTAACAATGTCCCACGTAAATGCTTGTGGATTTATAGACAGGCATAAGCTCTGCCATCAACGAATGTTAATTCACATCATCAGCAACATCGACTACAACGGCAAGAACAGTACTCAGGACTGATTTAGATCGGGCATTGTGCACGTCTAACATGAACACATAAATAAACAGTATATGCTTGTCGTAAGAGGCGACAAACGAGATCGGGAATATTGCTGAGTGCGGCGTTAAACAACAATCAAACCAAACCAAACCACAAGACTCAGTGTAAGCCAAATCCTCCATTACAAAGTGAGAACCACTGACCGAATGACCGAATAAATCGTACTGCTAGGGACATATATACATTTCCTCGCTGTTGATTAGCTGATTTCGAATCATAGAGGAACATGCATTTTAGGTGCTCAGATCAGGCTTCGCAATCTCTGGAAAATTGGGTCATAATTGTAGGATCCGCCTCTATTCTGTAGTCCGATGAGGCAACAGTCATAAGAGTTTGGGAGCTCAGGTCACACCTCCCGTCAGAGGTTCGCCGGTCTGCAGAACGGCAGACAAAGTTGGTTCTGGCTGTACAGTGGTCCGTGCACTGTTGTTCTGTCACGCCGGTGTAGGTAGCCATGTTGTTCCCGCCTATATAGTAGCCACGGATTTTAGTGTAATGGGGACCGTACGTCGTGCAAGCTGCAAACAAATCAGAGTTGAATTGTATATTCCTGTCGCATATTGCATATACGGAGTTGAAAACTACTTCTTTTGGTTTGAATTATATTCAAAAGGACTTTTGACTAGAGGAGCGTATACAAGCACTTGCAGAAATAGAGGTTGCCCCTTCACTGTCGTTTCCAGAATGCCCCAGCAAAAATAACATTCCATAGTTGCTTTATTCCGCTACATAAATATGAAAACAAAATGCAATTCCACCCAATGCCATCCAGTCTAAATATATCATTTCTTGTTTGTGAAAACACATGTCTAATACAAGACATTAAAAAACGTCTTTAGGGTATTACATATATTAGTATATACATATATATACTTCCTGTTTACTGACATACCTTACTGTGTGCGAAAACAATTGCCAAATGCACTACATCTTTCAAAGAGAAAGCCCGATGCTTTAAGTTACTTAATAATCAAGTTGGCACTTCAATCTTAGACACCTTACAGAAACATGGGTATCAGCTCTTACAGAATTATCAGGCCAACACAAGGAATTGGTTCAGTACACAAAGAAGCACATCTACCTTACACATGACAACTTCCACTTCAATTTCCACTAACCTACGAATGATATGTACAAACTATGTAGTTAAGGTTTAGTTAAATAAAGTTGACTTGCAGATGTCTGTTTAGTAGATAATGTCTGTTCTTATCTGACATAAAATTGCAGAAACGTTTGGTGAGCCACTAGTATTGACATCATTTGTTCCCCAGTATCCAGGAAAATAAGTATATTTTTAAAACTAACAGGAAAACCGCGTTATCAGAACACCCCACCATAGGGCACCTTAGAAATCTGTTTGTTCATATAGTAGTGACTCTATATGAGAAAGGGAGGATAAAACAAGGAAATACTAAAACAATTTCAGTACATCAGTTCAGTATATACAAAATAAGCAAAATGCACAAGTTCACGATTTCAGCTGAACGTCTGCAAAGGTTCATAATATAATAGAAGGCAATTTCCGAGATATGCTCCGGATACGAATGCTACACGTTTTTTAGTCTAAGTCTAGTTTATTGCCAAGGAAACAAACAAACATATTTTTTTTCCTAAAGAGCTGTCTGGAAATGAATAATGCCTCAAAAAGAAAGAAAGTGCATGTCTTATGGGCATTGAGAAAACACATTATTTATCTAAAAAATTCTTTGATCATGTCTTATTTTTAGAAAAAAAATGTCTTTTCTAAATCTCACTTTGATCGGTCGTTGTGAACTAAAATTCCTTTTTGAAACAACAATGCGGCAAAAAAACATAAAGCAGCCATCTTTTCAAGGGACTGAGTAAAAATAGAAAGAAAAAAAATGTATGCATACTTGAAACACAAGATTTTTGTTGTGGTGAGAAGGATAGCCCTGGATCACACATGCACTCGGAGTGGACACAGACAGACCTTGTCACGGAACAGTCTGTATTTTGCTGACATGTAGATCCAATAAATCCTGTAGCTGCAAAAACAACAGCAAAAAAACCATCCCATTTCAGTAGGTGATCATCAGATGCATTTCAAAATGAGCATCAATATCTGAGGCAATATGCATGTAAGATTTAATAAAGTGTTAAAATCAATAATCATTAGTGAGTGAGTGAGTGAGTGAGTGAGTGAGTTGGGTTTAACGCCGCTTTTAACAGTATTCAAGTTATATCACGGCGTGTCAGCTTGATGTGGGAGGAAAGCCCGAAGTGATGCAGGTCTCAGACGTTTACCACTTCGGTGAAACCCACGAGCACGGGTATGGTGCTGACAAACCTAGAAACATAATCGGGGCGAACCGGGATTCGAACCATAATCATTAAGTTCCAGAAGGCTTAATAAAACCAAAGGTTAATTGATAATTAATTGATAGAGGTTTTATTTCATCACTCACTGGCATCTTGAACCCATGCTGTAGTAGTGAGTGTGTGAGTTGGGTTTAACGCCGCTTTTAACAGTATTCCAGTTATATCACGGCGTGTCAGCTTAATGTGGGAGGAAAGCCCGAAGTGATGCAGGTCTCAGACGTTTACCACTTCGGTGAAACCCAAGAGCACGGGTATGGTGCTGGCAAACCTAGAAACATAATCGGGGCGAACCGGGATTCGAACCTACAATCATATGTTTCTGGCGTGCCCAAGGGACGCGAATCGCGGCGCCTAAGACGACTGGGCCACCCTTGCCCCCTCATGCTGTAATAATTAGCGGCTGTATATGTATGTATATATGTATGTGTATACAAGTCACTTCAAAAATGAAAGGGCGACATTTCATTGACTGGACTGGATTGGAAGAAAGGTTTTAAGATTGACGCACTCGGCAGTACTAGGCAGTACCACACATTACCTGTCACTGATACAGAACAAGGAAGATGTTTGCTTTACAAAGTCCCCACCTTTTCACGAATGTCCTAAAAGATTCCCACCAGGAACATGAATCATGATTCCGGGGTAGAATAGGTCTTCAGCAACCCATGCTTGCCTTAAAAGGGGACTATGCTTGTCGTAAAAGGCGACTAACGGGATCGGGTGGTCAGGCTCGCTGACTTGGTTGATGCATCTCATCGATCCCAATTGCGTGGATCGATGATCATGATATTAATCACTGGATTGTCTGGTCAAGACTCGATTATTTTACAGACCGCCGTCATATAGCTGGAATATTGCTGAGTGCGGCGTTAAACAACAAACCAACCAACCAACCAACATGAATCATGAACTATTTTGACCGTACCAAATCAGATAGCTGCTGATCTCACAACTATCTATCTACATTCTGTGATCTCAAATACTGTCGTTTTGGTTCTTTGCTAGTAGATATCCTCACAAGACATCAGCACTTCTTGTTAAATGACATCGCTTCCACACATAGGAAAACACATGTCAAATGCAGTAAAAATTGTACTCTGCCTCTAGGCACTTCCGCTTAAATGGCCACTCGTTCTGCAGTTGGCATAACACATGCCCAGTGCAGTACAAGTTGGAAAAGCAAGTCCTATGCCTCGACGACGTTCAATGTCATCCAGTCACTTAGGTGGTGTTACAAATATGAAATTCTGAATTGCGCATGCTGTATTAGAATTTCTGTATTAAGTTTATAAACGTAATACAGCGTTTCTTAAACGTAGAGAGAGCAGGATGAGGTGGTTTGTTGTCAAATATATTGGCCAGGAGAAGCTGTAGTGGAACTTCAACCCAAAGCGATTTCCACTCACGATTTCGCGTCTGCAGCAATGTCCCCTGCTTCCTTATTCTATACTATAACCCACGTTATATTTACAGTGTTCCCTCCTAAACTCTTCTGTTTCAAAAACCTCAAATGACTTAAATAGCGTCATTGATACTCGTGAACTCACGTCCTTTGAACATATTCTGTTATCCATAATATTACATGCTTGACAACTGACTTTGTATTCAAAGAGCTGAGTTCATTGTGTGCCCAATTGTGTTTGTTTGTATTGTTGGATTGAAAAACAACATGTTCCTCCCTCATCACTCTTTTCTTTTCTATGGAATACTGTAGGTGACATTCTCGCAATCTCCCATTCTCTCTATCTCGACCTTTGGAAACGAGCTAAATATGCCAAAAATACGAGAATGCGAGATCGCTGGAACACGAGATATGGCCAAAAGATTTCGCGATCTCGCATTCTCGTGTTTATTATACAAAGCACTTTTTTTCAAAAGTCGACAACGCGAGAATGCAATATTTGGACATGATGCAAAATCTCGCAATCTCGACTTGACAAATTAGACCACAAAAACACAAGATTGCGAGAATGCGACATTTCATTTTCTAGCGATCTCGCGTTCTCGCGTTTTAGACGCTGTCCGTGCGCATGTGTAATATCATAAGGTCAAGGCGCATGCGCACGTTAGTTGCCCTGTGGTCATGCTTCTTTCATGCTCTTCATTATCCAACTAGCATTTAGCAAAATTATGACTTGAGCTTGAAAATGCTATTAATTTACATATGTGGAGTAGAGTCCTCTCCTTTTGGTACAGTTTCCTGTGTGCTTGAAATTGAAACCCTCAACATGCTCAATATAATTTAACAAAACGACTTGTGTGCCTGAATGTCCAGTGATAGTGAAAACATTACAGTCCCCGGAAGCTAGAAACAAAATATCACTGTCAGTGAGAGAGTAAATATTGCTTAAAGCCACATCAGCAGTATTGCAGCTATTCGCGGCTCCACAGTCAGTTACAGAAATAATCACAGGCAAGTGAGTTTCTCCATAAGTCAATATTATACACGGCTAACATATTCATTAAAACAAAATTCTCAAACACCAATTTGAAGCATTCGGCTAAAATGAGATTGTCCGATGTTTTCACACGACACCATATTCGCTACTTTAGGCCATACTAAATATATTTATAGATTTTCATCAAAACATGCCTCCTTACATTATTCAATTGCATTAACGTTCATAGAAATAGAAATATCGCTAATATGTATGTTCCTACTCCGTACACGTAGCCCTAGTGAACACGCATGATGCGCATCGCACCCTTCGACAGCAATTGTACACAGATGCCTTAAATAGTTCGATAAGAAAACAATAGAATGTTAAAAATAAAATGCGCCCGTCGCCCATGTTTATTTTTTAAAATTCAATCAAAGTCTAACAATTAATATATTACGGTCTTGACATCCACATGACAGGCATGCTCATACTGGAAAAGTACCCCCAATATCCAGCCTGGGGGACCGGCATGGCTCTGAATATGTGGGTGAGTTTGGCTTAACACCGCTTTGAACAGTATTTGTATCGCAGTTAAACCCCGGCTTGTAAGCCTGAAATGGGATGATACCCACCATCATAGGTTTCTGGCACGCCCAAGGGACGCAACGAGATCACTGTACAGGTAATTGGCAGAAAAACGCGAGATCGCCACATGGTCGCAATCTCGCGTTTTTTAAGATAGTTACATATAGAAGAAAGACAAGTTCTATGGATGAACAACTTCTTTATTACACTTGCTTGATAAAGGTGTTAGGTGTTAGGATCTACACCCGAACGTCGCACTAATTGTAATAAAGAAGTTGTTCATCCATAAAACTTGTCTTTCTTCATCACCCAAACTTCTAAATGCCACTGAAAGAAGTTATAGTAACATATAACTGTTTAGGCAATAGACCGATCCAGTCTGTCAATCAAAATTGGCGCAGGCGTCAGTTTGATCCAATCAAAAGGCCGGGCGCGCTTTGCGGATGTGTCAGATTCACTTCCGGGAAGCCACGTGGCTACGTTTTTTACTATTGTCATTCGCGATATCCATTACGTATCGCTGGGATTAGATGTATACCTTTACTCAAACCCACAGAAAAGTGAAAGGGAGATAAGTGTTTGAGGCTGATCAACGTTTGCGGTAGCCCTCACGATCAGTTAAATGTCGCCACCATCTTCTACGGGACCCTCGTCTGCTTGAAGGTGAGAATTGGCAGGACTTTTCGCACTTTTACACATATGCATACTCAATACGGGTAAATGACAACACGTAGAAAGTTATGATTTTACGTATGTTATAAAATAAGATAATGCTTGTAACTGCAAAATCTTTTTTGGATTATGTATTTTGGCAACATCGGGCATTGAGTTAGCAGGTCATATTGCTTATATGTGAGACGGCCGTGACACACTAAAAACAAATATGACAGTGATCTGGTTCCGGTTAGTGCAGAACGAAAGCTGCTATTATTTACATTGAAGTACAATCTAGTGGGAATTGTATTCCTCTCTCTTAGATATGATTTATTTTGTAACAGATTTTTAGATATGATTTATAATTAGCTTCAAAATCACAAGGGGCGATCGGGTAGCCTAGTGGTTAAAGCGTTCGTTCGTCACGCCGAAGACCCGGGTTCGATTCCCGACATGGGTACAATGTGTGAAGCCCATTTCTGGTGTCCCCCGCCGTGATATTGCTGGAATATTGCTAAAAGCGGCGTAAAACCAAACTCACTCACTCACTCACTCACTCAAAATCACAAAAAAACACAATAAGCCTATCTATTAATATTGCAAAATACCAGAGCATGATATTGAAAATTACTCTAGCAGTAATAAATCTTTCGACATAGAATTATAATCATTGTCAATGGTTTTCGTTCCACAAAATCTTTCAATTTAATTCATATAAGTTCCCATTAAATCATGCTTTGACTATTTCAGCATTTCTATGAAGAGACGGGACCCATGCAGTAATGAATTACTTGATCCCATTATTGTGAAATGGAATCATCCCTTCAAGGTTAGAAAGAAGAGGAAAATTTCGTGAGAATAAAGTGAATTACTAAAATATTTTGACAGATTGAAATGAAAACAATCTCAGTTGATTTAAGAAAATTATAAGTTTAGAATTGTTTGCAACATAAGTTATTCACTGGTAGTGAGCTTAATGATATACATTTTAGTGAAACAATATAACTGTTAAAAACGATTATAAGTGTCGAGTCATTTTAATTAATTAAATTGAAATAATAGCAAGTCTTTTTTTATGAACTCAGAGTAACGTGGGTAAGTAATGATATAAATTATAATCTAATCAAGTTATTAATAATTATTCCAACCAGTTATTTAATTGATGCCGTATAAAAGTAAGATTAATATGATTTAATTGCACTAACTAAATAACACTACGTGATATATTTTTAAAAAATATGTTTTTAAAAAATGACAGGTGAAAGTGATTACCAGTATCATAACGCATGATACTTATAATTATTTTAAGATACAAAGAATTTGTAAAAAAAAAGGCAGTATCTCTTTGTCACACCCTGATCAGGCATTATCTAGAGTGCCTGATCAATTCTAATACAGAATAAATTATATAATTCTTAATAATTTCATATATAGCTGTGAATATTGAAATGTATTTAACCTCAAAATGTAATTGATTTGAGGATATTGCCAATATTTAACAATTGAGCAAGAGCTAGTGTTTATTAAGGATGTTGGTTATTTACATATTGTTCACGTTTTGGTTATGATTATGTTGAGAATGAGCTTTATATTTACTTCACAGTGATTTTGCTGGCTTCAGGACATTTTCAAATGGGTTTTTTGTCTTTTGCTATAACTTTACCCAATTTTAGAACAACTTTAGGACATTATGGATGACAGTCAGTATCCTAGAAAAGGAACTGGTCTGAATCCCTGTTTGCGTGTATTTATATTATTTAATGTCATGTTCACACCAGTATTTGTGAAGCATACTTGGGATATATGTTTAAATATCTAATGAAGTCCAGGTGTCCAGCTACATGATATTTGGATTTAAATGTATATTGTTTCATGCATAAGTAATACTTGTCACTTCACATGTGATTTGTAAAATGAAATATATATTGTTTAGTGTTATGTCCTGTAGGCATGTGGTTTCTGGAGCAATGAAAGAATTATTGTTTCTTACTAAGTAACAGCCATGATGTCAACAGGTAATTTTGTTGATTAAAGCTTTGAAGTGATACACACAAGGAAGAGAATTTAAGGAAGGTGGTGTTCGTCATAATTAAGAAGTTGACCTCCATAAATTCTCTTCCTTATAAGATATTTGTTGTACTTAATTTACATCTTTAGTTGTTGACAGTAATAATTCGTGGATTCATGACAAGTCTTTTGAACAAGATCTTATATGAATTTTAATTTGTGTTGTATATGTTATCAATGCAAGTTAATTGATGGGAAAGACTGCAGACCCTGTCTTCAGATACTTTTACCATCGCAGGTTTCCCTTTTCTGGAACGTGGATCTGATTGATTTGATATAACCATGGCAGTTACAAGTGCTCATTTTATCTTGGATCCTCTCAATGTTTTCAACTGTTCTCACATCCCAGTACCTAAATACTGGCAGTTTATTAAGTCCAATATTCTGGAAATGTGACCAGGGATTTTTATCTAAATTTAGAATTCCAAACTAAGTGCCCTTGGCAAACAGATTCGGGAAAAAACTAATGAAATAATTTCCTTACATTCTGCATTATTTAGGATGGCATAGATACGTCAAAACCTTTGAAGAGGGACAGTTTACTGACATCTGCTACAGATTTGGGGCCGAATATCAGCCTCTGAGCAGGTCCAGATTTATACCTGGTGACATGTCCAACCCCATGTTCCAGATGCCTATATAAAATACATGTCATGATTCATACATTATATAATAAAACTGATGTAATAGTGAGAGGAAATTATATTCTACTCTGATTTTATAAACTATATTTTTTAGTTTATTTAATAAAAAGACCCACTAACTCTGTGCCTTTCAGGTTATATTGGTTTAGAGTATGATTGATTTTTTTAAAAACATGGTAGACGGTCAATCTCATTAAAATCAGACCGAAGTTCTTGCTGCCGTTAAACAAAGATCTGAGGACATCATATTACGGGTCACGTCAGAACGACCTTTCGGGAACTTTGACCGACCACTGAAATGACTTACAAGGAGTCGACATCAGCCAATTTCAAAGCAGCTTTCTCAAGCTTTACAGCACTCGTTTCAACCTGGCGACTTCCATTTGAGACTACGCTTGAAAAATATGTTGACACAGTTCTAGATTAATTTTTGAAAACTGAACAAACGAACATTCCGTAATGTCTAATATATGGTTGAGATTGTATGGCAGTGCTTCCCTCCTCCGTTCAAATGTTTGTCCAACGGAAGCAAGATATAGGCGATAATTTGGCGGAGTCAGTCGTACGGGCCGTAACTGTCGTTCGGAATACCCCGTGTTAACGTTTTCGAGGTTGCATGATTAGAAAACACATTCCAACTGTCACTTTCATGATCTAAGATCTATCAACAAAGATCTCATCTTAATGAGATTGGGTAGACGGGAGGCCTTTTTTAACATTTTTTTTTTCTTATCGAACTTTTTACGACATACGTGTACAATTACGAAGCTATTAACATGCATAGGGCTAAGTGTGTGGAGTATGTTATCAAGTAAAGAAAGCAGGAACACACATATTAGCGATATGTATATCTATATATATTTTCAGGAACTTGGAGGCAGTAGTATAAGGGTTACGCTATTTTGCAGGCCATAACCATTCGCGAGAGTCCCGATGTATTCCATTAACTGCCTGACCAAGGAGGGCAATTGGAAAGACCGAGGGCTTCTGCAAATGATAATGCCTAAAAAGACAGCGTTACCGTGATAATAGCTAAAATGGATAGAATTTGTTATCAAATAAACTTAACAACAATATCGGTTTTGAAACATTAATTTTACTGCAATCCACAAACAACGAATGTCACTGACCCATGTTTATAAATATGGAAACGTCATAGAACAAACCAGATAACGTCACTTTTAAACGTCATATGACTTCAACTAACAGCGGGCGTGATAATGGTCCGTCGTCAAGCAATATGAGGGCATTATCAAGTTAATTAAGATAGCTACGCGTTAAATCGCAAAGAAATATGAAGAACGAAGTGTAGTTTATTTCGCGATAAAACATTGTTCTATCTTGACGTCATTTCCGGGGATTCGAACATGCGCTCGCAACTTGATGACGTCGTATGTTTGACGACGTTATTTGTGATAGCGGAGTGTCTAGTGAGTTGTTCCCCATTGATGTAGTAGGCCAACGCAAATAAACGCGATGGCCGAACAATCGCATACTCGATCGTACGATAATGTACATTTTACCAACATACTTAAAGAGGCTGTACATAATGTTGATATCTCATATAAGCATTAAACGATTCGTGGTCGTCGTTATCGTACAATAACACCCCCCATTGTTTATTCTCCCTGCAGTTTTTTATTGTACGGAAATAAGTCCAACTCGTCGTTTATTTCTAAATCAGTGGCCCGCTCATTTCTGATTACATGCGGGCGGATGAATGATGATTCTATCCAATTAAGCTATAAAATAATGTAAGGCGGGATGTTTTGGAGTCAATAATATTAATATTGTACTTCAAATTGGTCTGTGCGAATTTTGCATTAATGAATATGCTCGCCGTGTGTAATATTGTCTCATGGAGAAAATCACTGTCTTTGATTACTTCTATAACTGACGGTGAAGCCGCGAATAGCTTCAATACTGCTGATACGGCTTTAAGCAATATTGCTCCCTCACTGACGGTGATAGTTTTGTTTCCAGCTATCGGATACATTAGTGTTTTCCCTATCATTGGACATTCATGCTCACAATTTCTTTTGTTAAATTATATTGAGCATGTTGAAGTACATAGAAAACTGTTACAACGGGGGAGGAATCTACAACGAGGGAGGACTCTAGTCTACTCCACATAGGACATGAAAGAAGCATGACCAAAGGATAACAAACGTGCGCATGAGCCTTGACCTTATGACACTACGCATGCGCACGGACAGCGTCTTAAACGCGAAAACGCGAGAAAATTAAATGTCGCATTCTCGCGATCACGTATTCTTGTGTTTGGGGCATATTTAGCTCGTTTCCAAAGGTCGAGATACCGAGAGTGCGAGATTGCGAGAATGTCCCTTACAGTGTTCCATAATTTTCCTAATAAAACAAATGAAGATGAATTCTATTTCTCTTTTACATTTGAGAACAATGTGCCTGAGAACCATTTTATTTTGATATGCAGCTTTGATCAGTTAGCTTGTCGGTTAACATTCCGAATATGACCTACAGCAGAGATCAGGAAGTTGTGGCTGCTCCTCCAGTTTCAATTATTTGTCCTTACATCTCTGGTCTTTGAGGATTAATGTTTGGGACCCATTAACTGTATTTTTTAGGAAAATACGACGTATCGATTTATCTTATTATTAACTTTCCTCATGACAGGCGCTCGGCGTTGAGGGGCTAAAACAAGGACTGGTCCGCTCGGAGTCAGTAAATTGTGTCTGAGTTGGGTATTCATGTTAAACTGCGCCATGGAATCTCAGTGGGCTTGCACTATAAAAATATATATATCAGTTCGGACTAGTACAAGCACGGACACACACACACACACACACACACACACACACACACACACATATATATACACGTACATGCGCGTCGCTATAGAAGTGCAATAATCTTGGACGCGACGTTAAACCCTGTTTCACCCACCACCACTGCCACTGCAGTGAAGGCAGAAAACAGACTCAACGTTTCTTCCACGTGAGCACCCTGATGTGCATCCTTGGAATTAGCTGGAATGACCGAGTAACAAGCGTTAAATTTCTTTCCCACGGCCCCACATCGACCCAAGATGAACCTGAAGAACTTCCTGTACGGTGAGCTCGCCTCCAGAAAAAATGAGACGTGAACTTCCCCACTTCCTCTTCAAATAGGTCTGAAAGCGGGACTTGATGGCGGTGAACTTTGATAGGTGGGAGGGGTTCAGCAGAGGGCAAAGGGGAGGCACGGCAAAGCTGTTGCAAGTTGCCAAGGAAAAACGGTCTAAACGGGAGGGCAGCCAACGGACATCCTCAGGAGACTATCTACTGCAACAAGGACTGCCACTCCCAAGTAGCCCCCTACAGCTCAGGAACTGCTATGCAAGTGCCAGTTCACTTTACGTCAGAGCGAAAACAAACTTGACCATCATGCACAGAAGATCCTGTATATTTTTGCGGATGTAGAAAACAGTTGAGCTTCTAAATACTTAACAAACTTTTTAAAGAGTTGCAAAAATATCATTTCAAGTAAAACGGTTGCAGGTTGCCTTATCATGGTCATTAAAACAGCTGGTCTTTTGACACCCTGGCACCAACAAGTTAAAAATACGTCACTCAGCAATATTCCAGCTATATGACGGCGGTCTGTAAATGATCGAGTCTGGACCAGAAGATCCAGTGATTGACATCATGAGCATCGATCCACGCAAATGGGATCGATGGCATGCATCAACCAAGTCGGCCTTTTACGACAAGCATAGTCGCCTTTTACGGCAAGCATGGGTTGCTGAAGACCTATTCTACCCCGGATCTTCACGGGTCGATTCTTTATGCATTAGGTCTAAATATGAAACAGATGAGGCAGATAAATCACTGGAATCGACAACTATTCAACCATACCAGGTCATCCATATACTTAAAGCTTATCTGCTCAGTTTTGATTTTGCCAGTCCGACAACAAACTCCAGTTCATATGCAAAAAAAAGAAACATATTTGCAAGAATGGGAGCACAGTTTGAACCAATGGGGATGCCTACAGCTTGGAAATACCATATCACCAAATTTCAAAATGTGATCAAAATTAGGTAACACAGGCACAGGAGATTTTACATTGAGAATGTCCTTCTTCAAGAAAGTCAAAACTTATTCAGACGGAGCATAGTAAATTGTTGTTTAACAAGTCAGCATTATTGCAGCTATACGACTGTGACCTGTGAATAATCGAGTCCGGACCAGTCAATCCAGTGACGAATATACTCACACGCAAAAGAAACGGAAGTGGTTTTATGCAAATAGGTAACAAACACGGAACCATCAATTGATACGAGTTTTAGCATGTAGTGAAGCCTGATGGTGTTACCAATATTTTTGGTTGCATTTTGGGAGCCCCGAGTAAAAACGCAACATAAAAAAACGTATCGCCAAAACGCACCATTACAATGAATATGTGGGTAGCATGCACCCATTTCTCGCGAAATCGAAAATGCACGAACTGTAGTGGGAATAAAACTGTGGCCGATTCTTGGACCTACCACTCCTTGGTCAACAATGCCAAGCAATAACTAATATTCAGAGAAACCAGGCTATGGGACGTATGGAAGCTGGAGAGTCTGTCCAAGATGTTGCCCGTCATTTCAACGTTAACATAACCACAATTTACCGTCTCCTGCATCGATACAATGCTACACAGACCCCAAATGACCTTCCTCGGAGCGGTCGTCTTAGGGTCATCACACCTCGACAAGATCGGCAGATTACCCGTCAACACCAGCGACATCCGTTCCTAACTGCAAGTGCAAGTTCTCGACAGACCATAGGAACACATAATCGACACATTAGCCGGGACACTGTGATCCGACGTCTCCGTTCCAAAAACCTCAGATGTCGCCGACCAGCACGTCGTACTGTTCTCCAACCACGGCATCGACAAGCACGACTTCAGTGGGAACAGGGTCATCACAATTGGCGTCATCGTGAGTGGAGGCGTGTCATCTTCTCTGATGAAAGTCGCTTTTGTGTCTCCCATGCAGACGGAAGAGTCAGAATTTGGCGGCGTCGAGGTGATCGTTTCGCTGACAGAAACGTTGTGGAAAGGGATCCATGGGGTGGACCTAGCGTCATGATATGGGCAGGGATTGGACTTAATGCGAGACTTGGAACCCTGTGCTTTCTAAATGTTGGTCAAGGTCGGGGGCACAGCGTCACTGCTCAGCGGTATATCGACCAAGTGATCAGACCCCACGTTGTTCCTTTTTTTGCACAACATCAACAACACATTTTCCAGTAGGACAACACTCGTCCCCATGTTGCCAGAGCTACCATGGCCTTTCTGCAACAACACAACATCCGTGTTCTACCGTGGCCAGCCCTCAGCCCTGATCCGAACCCCATCGAACACTTATGGGATTAGGTTCAAAGGTGTCTGCACAATGTGCACCCAGTCCCTACAACTGCCGATGAACTACGCACAGCTGCTCTGGATGTGTGCAGGAGGATCCCTAGGGCCTTCACAAATCGTCTGATCAACTCAATGTACAGGATATGTGTGGCAGTGATCAATCCTAATGGTGGTCACACTAGGTATTGATCATGACTGACATTTTGGATATTGACTCGAAACTGTGTAAGCCCTTAACATTTGAAAAAAACAATTATGTCATCTGCCTTTTAATCCATTAAACTGTCTTCAGTCAAATGTTTGTCAATCTTGCCCTATAAGTATTTCTTATCTTTACTGTTGAAAATAAATAACATGTATACTGCATACTCGACTTGCGTTTCTTTTGCGTGTGAGTATATATTGTGAACAACGATCTGCACTGTTGGTATACAAAAAAATAAAAGTCACTGAGCCTGACCATCCGAAACTAGCATCACATAGTGGGGACCACTTCTCGAAATCCCAACTGAACACTTTCAGTGCGACAACAGACGCACTTATCTTTGATCTGTTGTGATGACAGATGTTTGTGAATTATGCATCAGTTGTTTCATGTTTGGAGTTTCCATTTGTTCACGTTTTATTGTTTTATTTATTGTCGCATTAGCAAGATTTTTAAAGGACTATTAACTGATCTCTTTACACTCTTGATGTATTGTTTCACGCCTGATGTTGTTCTGAAATTATTTATGAAAGAATCCTTCACTTCGCGACGCCATGTATTTGCTTGTCTTCAAATTGATGCAAATAATTTCGTTCTCTTGTGTCAGTGGGGGGCACGGGTGACCTAGTCGTCTAAGGCGCCGCGATTCGCTGTGCAGAGTTGCGTCCCTTGAGCACGCCGGAAACCTGTGATTGTGGGTTCGAATCACGGTTCGCCCCGATTATGTTTCTAGATTTGTCAGCGCCATACCCGTGCTGGTTGGTTTCACCGAAGTGGTAAACGTCTGAGACCTGCATCACTTCGGGCTTTCCTCCCACATTAAGCTGACACGCCGTGATATAACTGGAATACTGTTAAAAGCGGCGTTAAGCCCAACTCACTCGCTAACTCATGAAGGCGACTAAGGTACTGACCTTTTTTTATCTTTTAGGGGGCCTGGGTTTGTTTTTGAGACTAGACAATTTTTACATCTACATCTTTTTTAACTAAGACTTTAAACATGAAAACAACACACAACACTTGTGCATTGGCGCAGTTTACTCAGTATTGGAGGTGGTACCCTGGGGGCAGCTTCAAACCACTGATTGGAGGTCACGCACATTCTGGTTTATATCGTCATGATGAAGTTGTTTTACAGCGGTGCCGCATTGGCCATAGTTATTATACACATTCGTTTTTATTGAAGGGTGAAGATCCACCTTTTTGTATCCCCTGCAATAGTCCAAATACTATCAAGCACATTTTGCTTGATTGTGTAGATTTTGCACTCGTCAGACAACACTTTTATGATAATGTTTATACCCTATCTGAACTTTTTAACTCAGTTTCTAATCACTTGATTTTAGAATATTTAAAAAAAATCAAACTGTTTTATAAAATATAGCTTCTTATCTGATTAATCAGTTTTTACTCTTGACTGTGATATTGACTGAGGTTTTAGTGATTTTCATCATCACTTTTATTATGTTTGATTCCATATGGTCAGATTAGACATTTTCTCGCCGCGAATAGCTGCAAGATTGCTGATGCGGCGTTAAGCAAAAATTACTCACTCACTCACTGGGGGCAGCTACCTGTCCAAAGTAATATCCAAGTGCCATTATGAAACACCCGAGCAGGTCACAACCCAGGGGAGATAACCCACTGGGGTTACCATTGATGAGCAACTCCCCTCCCCTCCCCTCCCCTCCCCTCCCCTCCCTGCCCGTGTCAACAACTCGACATTGTAAATCAAGCAAAACCACGACAACCCATCGGAGCATCCTCTCGAGCAAGCCGCTGGACCAACCCCAAGCCATTAACACATAGCCAAGGGATACTCGTAACTCATCAATACACATTGCGCCCAGCTACCTAGACATATTAAAATATAGATTTCCCCAAGGTTCTCGCCACTGATCCCATATGAGATCATTCCCAAGTTGGCATTTGCAGAGCCCCCTGAACGGCGAAACTTTCTTATCAAATTAAAGACATGTACTGACTCACGGGTGGCCCAGTCGTCTAAGGCGCCGCGATTCGCTGTGCAGAGTTTCGTCACTTGAGCACGCCAGAAATCTAAGATTATGGGTTCGAATCCAGATTCGCCCCGAGGAGTGAGTGAGTGAGTATGGTTTTACGTCGCTTTTAGCAATATTCCAGCAATATCACGGCGGGGGACACCAGAAATGGGCTTCACACATTGAACCCATGTCGGGAATCGAACCCGGGTCTTCGGCGTGACGAGCGAACGCTTTAACCACTAGGCTACCCGACCGCCGCCAGAAACCGAGGTGATCTTCATAGCAAATCTTTCTACTGTTCCTTTTGTGTCCATCGATGTGGCGACATAAGCAAGTATTATACGTTCAGTCTCATTAAAAACGGGGGCACGGGTGGCCCAGTCTTCTAAGGCGCCGCGATGCGCTGTGCAGAGTTGCGTCACTTGAGCACGCCAGAAACCTATGATTGTGGGTTCGACTCCCGGTTCGCCCCGATTATGTTTCTAGGTTTGTCAGCGCCATACCCGTGCTCGTGGGTTTCACCGAAGTGGTAAACGTCTGAGACCTGCATCACTTCGGGCTTTCCTCCCGCAATAAGCTGACACGCCGTGATATAACTGCAATACTGTTAAAAGCGGCTTTAACCCAAATTCACTCACTCCACCAAGGGATGTGGCATATCTTCTCAGTGAACGTATTTCCTGCTAACTGGAGCATGTCTTACACAACACTATGCACAATAGGATGCAGTTGAGTGTTCTACATGTCTTCCTGTCATTATATTAACATGAGATATTCCCTGTCCACAGCACACAGCACAGCATGTTTGTTAATTGACACTAAACTATGCATTATTCCAGTTATGTAAGTGGAATCTGGTATTATGCGCACACACGCTGTCAGGGTACAATGTCATACCCATAAATAAATATAATTAACTTAAAATAGTCATCAGGGGCACGAGTGGCCCAGTTGTCTAAACGTCGCGATTCGCTGTGAAGAGTTGCGTCATCGTTCGTTTATGGTAATTACAGTTGGGTCGTATTATTCATTGAGACCGCCTCCGTGGTCTAGTGGTAGAGCGTCCGCCCGGAGAGTGGAAGGTCCGGGGTTCGATCCCCCGCCGCGTCATACCAAAAGACGTTAAAAGATGGTACTTCTTGTTACCCTGCTGCGGCGCTCGACATTAAGGTGCTAAAACAAGGACTGGTCGGCTCGGAGTCAGTATACTGTGTCCGAGTGGGGTATCCATGTTAAACTGCGGCATGGTATCTCAGTGAGCTAGCACTATAAATCGGCATCATTCCGGACTAGTACAAACAGCCACACAAACACATTCACGTACATGCACGTCGCTTTATAAGTGCAATAATCTTGGACGCGACGTTAAACCCAAGCTGAAGCATGTTTTTGACATTTAAAATATACATGTAAAAAAATAACATTCCATAAAAGCACCTTCCATCAGGCCCGTACTTGTTTGATGTGTGTACAAATATTCACAAAGAAATTGAACAGTATATTAGCTGTGTTCCGGAACTGATCCAAACTCTGAAATAAGTCAACCGCGAAAAAGTGTTTTTGGTTAGATAAGTGTTAATTTGGTGTTCATTTTGAGATAGAAATTATAACGTAACAGGTATTTTTAGTGTGATATTGTCAGTTATATAATTAGGTCATTTCATTCTTCGTTTGTGTCTCTCTCTCTCTCTCATGGATGATAGTGCTGGTTATATTATTATGTTATAATGACAAGACGATTAGAGTCACTGTGCATGTGCACAGCTAAATGTCTGCCACTAACACCCCTCTATTGATCAATAAAGTACGTATTAATAAAACTGTTTAACTGTATTAACTGAACCAACCATCCCTGGTCAAAACAATTTTAACACATAATATTCATTTTTTTAGAAAACAAATTTAGCTTCAATAGCCCTGTGCAAATTGATTGGCATAAATACAACATAATTAATAATATTTTGACAATGCTTCAATCTACACCGTCAATCTACACCTGGCACATTGTTCACAAGAAAAACTGTCTCGCGAATTATGTTTTATTGATAAACATCCATTTCATTTAGAAATATCAGGTTAACGTTCAACACAAGATTGTGTTCCCTCGTCTTTCCGTGTTGACATCAGACTGATCGTCTTTACTCGGTAGATCTTCCTCGCTGTCAAGACAATTTTGACTAGCCACTGGCTCCTACTGAATGAGTGAGAGAGTTGGGTTTAACGCCGCTTTTAACAGTATTCAAGTTATTTCACGGCGTGTCAGCTTAATGTGGGAGGAAAGCCTGAAGTGATGCAGGTCTCAGACGTTTACCACTTCGGTGAAACCCGAGAACACGAGTATGGTACTGGCAAACCTCGAAACATAATCGGGGTGAACCGGGATTCGAACACACAAACACAGGTTCCTGGCGTGCCGAAGGGAAGCAACTCTGCACAGCGAATCGCGGCGCCTTAGACGACTGGGCCATCCGTGCCCCCATGTATGGCATGAGAAGTGGTATTGCAGATTGGCTGCAGCATCATACATTGTGTAAACAATGATTTAAACATCAACGTGTTATTTGAGTCAACGTTACCCATTAAGATTAATTACAAGCAAGTATTGAAGATCCGGGATAGAATAGATCTTCAGCAACCCATGTTTGCAGTAAAAGGCGACTTTGCTTGTCGTAAGAGGCGGCAAACGGGATCGGGTGGTCAGGCTCGCTGACGTGGTTGATGCATGTCATCGAACCCAACTGCGTGGATCGATGCTCAGGATATTAATCACTAGATTGTCTGGTCCAGACGCGATCATTGACAGACCGCCATCATAAAGCTGGAATAGTGCTGAGTGCGGCGTTAAACAACCAACCAACCAACCAACAAACAAACAAACTAACAAGCAAGTATGTATCATCGTGTCTTTGAGTGGGTAAACTATTCTAAACCAAACTACTTTCTTGATAAACTAAATTACCTTTCTCAGTTTCGTACAGCATATACCCCGGACCTGGATCGCTTGCGGAGTTTCCGTTGAAGGTGACGGCGTACCCCCGACAGACAGATTCTCCTGTGTTCACTTGAAAACTAACACATGTTTTCTCTCGGAAACAGATGTTGGCACATTCAATTCTTTTCGTTGATGGTTTTGTCCACAACAACCATCTTGAAAACAGCCGGTTGTCAAACGTCATGGCATGAGTGTGTGTGACGTTCCCACAGTCTGGAATGGCCTGAATCATATCTTTCGAAAATCGCAAAAATAGAATCAGAATATAAAAGCCTGTTTTTTCCATGCTTCATATATCAAATATATATAGTGACATAAATCTTACGCGTGTTCACGCCCAGGACAAGTAGAACAATGATCAATCCGCGTGTAAGTGTCTGTCAAACTGCAGACTCTAGGAATCACGCAGTATGTTCAGAATTGACTTTACAATGCTGATACGGATACGACGAAACGTATCCCCTACAGACATTGTGTGTTTGGCTTCGTTGGTTTGTATATATAATTCATCACATCAGCACATAGCATGAAATGTAGCCCATGAAGCACATCCTGTTGTTTATCACTGAGTCGACTAATGGAGCCTTCTAACAGGAATCAATCGACATTGTGATTTTTCACTCGGCGTTTATAAATAATATGTCCTTTCAACATACGACTTGTGACGTTGATTCCCCTTGTCGCATCTCTGCACAGCGAATCGCGGCGCCTGAGACGACTAGGCCACCCGTGCCCCCGTTTTTAATGAGACTGAACGTATAATACTTGCTTATGTCTCCACATCGATGGACACAAAAGGAACAGTAGAAAGATTTGCTATGAAGATCTCCTCGGTTTCTGGGGGCGGTTGGATAGCCTAGTGGTTAAAGCGTTCGCTCGTCACGCCGAAGACCCGGGTTCGATTCTCGACATGGGTTCAATGTGTGAAGCCCATTTCTGGTGTCCCCCGCCGTAATATTGCTGAAATATTGCTATAAGCGGCGTAAAACCATACTCACTCACTCCTTGGTTTCTGCTGTAACATCGCTGTCCAGCCAGGGGCAGTCGGGTAGCCTAGTGGTTAAAGCGTTCGCTCGTCACGCCGAAGACCCACTCATGTATGCAATTGTTGTCACTGTTAATCCTCTACTGTTAATGCTCCACCTACTATATATATTCTGTACTATGTCCCTCATTCATATAAACAGAGCAGCCAAGGATAAAAATGAAATCATATCAATATACGAAAATAGAAATCATATCAATACAATAACAGAAATTATGTGAACACCAAACTCACAATAGATATGTGTACCCCTCTCACACACAGGTGTCCCAAAGAGGGACAGGTCAGCCGAAATTGCCTAGGCAGAAGGCGACCTCATAAACACTAATTGCAACAACAACACAACCCTCATTCAGTCTTGCTTGACAACGGTATAAGAATCTATACCGAAACGTCGCTTTTCACAGTATAAAAGAAGTTGTTATCCATAAAATTGAGTCTATCTAGTAGTAAATGCATAATATAATAACAATAATATTTTGTGTACATCCATGTTTTACATGTGTGTGAAGTGTTCATTCGTTAATGAATTGAATTAGGAGATTATTATTGTGATTTGATACGCGTCGAATCCCAAATCGGAACATTAGTAAACCCAGAAATATGTATGTAAAAGAATTCAGTGTGAAACCAACAGAGAAACAACAAATGGTATACAACCAACAAATGTATTACACAATTCACTAGGTTTACAAATCAATACTGCAAAGCAATTACAATGGCAGTGCACAATAGAGTGGTAGTACAATATTCAATGGCAATACATAATAGAATGACAGTGGTCAGTATCAAATTTTAAAAAGAAGTGGTGACAAAGTGGCAAAATATAATAATAATAATAATAATAATGATGATGGTGATTGCTGCTGCTGCTGCTGCTGCTGCTGCTGCTGCTGATGATGATGATATATTCACCCAGCGGCGACGGTGGCCAATCCTCCAAGGTGGGACAAGGCAGGTTATCCTCACAAAAACTGGTCTTGATGTAATGAAGTGTGTAAGAGAACCGGGAGGCACACTATTGTCCCCGCATGTTCAGTCTAACTAGCTACTGGACATTTCCTAGGAAACAATAATAATCCTGCTGTTGACATTCTGTCACGAAATGTCTGTTATTTGATGGGGAAGGAAACGGTTTTTTTTACCAATCATGATCTACAAAAGGCATCAGATATATGAATAATTGTATGGATGAAGACGGACACTTCTCTCGTTTGAACTATTGACATCACAATAATTATCTAAAATTGTTTACGTCTGACCCAATCGACAATGCAATGGGTTATTTAGAAGCTGAAGAAACCTAGTTACCCAATTTACAATTTATGTTTCCATTGGTTAAAAAAACCAGGAACGCTTCTCAATATTTCTATAAAGCGTTTATGGATAAACAAATTACCAATAATCAACACTTTCAAAAATGGGAATCTCAAGATGCAAATTCTGCAAAGATTATAAATCTTATACCTTTCATGTGTACAGACTCTTGTACATATCAATGGTTCCAATATCAAATATAAGTATGACATCACATGCTACCTCGGTGTAGAAAATCGCTTCTTTATTAAATGCCATACGTGGACAGCGATTTGTGTAGCTATTGCTCAAAAGATAAGGACATTATTTCTCCTCTTTTGGGTGAATGTCAAAAATTACGCCACGTCTGCTATTGTTTTGCCGTTACATAAATAAATTGCCTTTACTATTACGCATACGTACAGTCATCAATACAGTAGAGATAAATATCTAGACATCTATTAGTAACTCTGTAAAGCATATTATAATCAGATCTTCGGAAACGGATTTGAGATCTAGAATGTAGGACATGTAGAGAAAGATAGACATGAGTAGGACATTGAAGTCGAACCTCGAACAGCGGTTTCTCAGGAATTAATGTCCGTGGACAAACGACCACAGATTATCACTCTCAAGTGACAGTTCGAACGAGATGGTCTGTTTGGGACAGTGATTTCTATTGTTCATTGTCCCATGAACACTGAATGCTGAATACTGGCAACTACAATACCCGATGAAACGTCAGTCAAGCCGATCTCGTTACGGCGAAGCCATCTTTGCTGAGACAAAGATCCCTACAGCCATCGTTAATGGCGATCAACGTTGTTGGTAACATTATTTCTCCTCTTTTGGAGGAATGTCAAAAAGTACGCCACGTCTGGTTGTATGTGGGCAACTGGCTTCATAATAACGGGCAAATAAACATTCATGTTTCAAAAGAAAAGGTTTAACACCGATAAAACTTACAAAACATTTCTGCAAATACCATAATATTGGTGCTGAAAAATGTTATATTTATTTAAAGTATTCTACACGAAATGCCAACATTCCACGAAACTCAACAAACAAACTATATTGCAAATATAAGTGACACCATTGGATATTTCTTTATATGTTGTAATTTGAGCTTGTGATTGCTTTGAGACAGCCCCATACACGTATGCTGCTAATCATACGGAATAATCGTACTTGCAGCCAAATAGAAGGCGAAAACTACCAGATAGGCAGTGGGCAGAAACTCTCTCATGGTGAACTGAGAACTATTATTCTTCTTTCGATGGGTCGACCGCCTCTGTGGTTTAGTGGTAGAGCGTCCGCCCGGAGAGCGGAAGGTCCGGGGTTCGATCCCCGACTGGGTCATACCAAAAGACGTTAAAAGATGGTACTTGTTGTTACCCTGTCTGGCGGTCGGCATTAAGGGGCTAAAACAAGGACTGGTCGGCTCGAAGAAAGTTACTGTATCTGAGTGGGGTATTCATGTTAAACTGCGGCATGGTATCTCAGTGAGCTAGCACTATAAATCGGAATCAGTCCGGACTAGTACAAGCTGCCACACAAACACACACACGTACATGCACGTCGCTTTATAAGTGCAATAATCTTGGACGCGACGTTAAACCCAATTTCACCTCACCTCATGTCCTTAGATGTGTCAGCATTGTACCGCACTTACGTTGTATAGAAATCGATTATACGTAATTATCTTGTAATATATTCTTCTACGGGTTTTTTTTTGTTTTTGTTTGTTGTTAAACGCCACACCCAGCAATATCCCAGATATACGACGGCGGTCTGTAAATAGTCGAGTCTGATCCAGCCAATCCAGTCATTGACATTGTGAGCATTGATTAGCGCAAGTGGGATAAGACGACATGCATCAATCAAGAAAAAGAGCCACACGGTTCCATTGGTCGACTCATATGACAAGCACAGACTACGCTTATGTGTTGCTGAAGACCAATGCTAACACGGATACTCACGGATATATAATTTTATATATATTCAAGGTAAACAGATCACTTCGATCTATTCGAGGGCCTATCCCCTAAAGTAAACACATCAAAATTCGCGGATGATGGAGCCATCTGGATCCGCACTAAAAGCATGAACATGGTCCAAAATTTACTCCAAAAGTCTCTTAATAAAATACAACAATGGGCTGACAAATGGGGCTTCTCCCTTAACTCAGAAAAAACAACAGGAATAGTATTCAAACATAAAAACATGAAACCCGCCTCCCCAATCCTCCAGCTAAACAATCAAACAATCAAATTTCAAAAACAAACCAAATTATTAGGACTTATTTTCGATGAACATCTCACCTGGGATGCTCACATCCAAAACCTAACAACTAAATGCAGTAAAGACCCAAACACCCTAAGATGCCTAACTGGCTCTAACTGGGGAGCATCCAAAGATACCCTCCTCTCTCTCTACATATCACTAATTAGATCAAAACTAGACTACGGCTGCGCCATATACAACACCCTAAACAACTCTCTATCTAAAAAACTTGACTCAATACAATATCAGGCTCTCAAACTAATTACACGCACCCAACATGGCACCTCCTACACCTCACATCAGGCCTTAACCGGAGAAATGCCACTAAGTCTACGCAGGGAACAGCTAAGCTTAAACTTCTGGGCCGCGTCCCAATCAAACCCTCTCATCCAAAACTTAATAAACCAAAACATCAGCCCCAAAAACCAAGCTCTAGCTCGTAAACACCCCTTACTTACCCTTAATATCCCAAAGAATAACAAACTACCTAAATGAACACCAAATTAAAAATCGTAAAACAAAACTGCAAACAATCAAATATCTTCACCCCTAAACTTAAAATACCCAAAATAGACACAACACTAGCTAGCCAAATAAATAAACAAACCGACCACAACATAGCTAAAACTACCACACTAGCATACATACACGAAAATTGGCCAAATTGGTGTCACATTTACACGGACGGATCCTCAGATCCGACCTCCAAACACACAGGTTTCGGAGTCCATACCACACAACCAACTAAAACCACACAATCCTTCCGACTCCCAAACAACCAATCAATATTCACGGCAGAACTAATGGGCATGGCCTCAGCCCTCCATAATCAAGAATCCAAAAAACACAAAAAAATCCTAATACTTACCGACTCCCTAAGTGGACTGCAAGCCCTCCAAAACAAAAATACCAAAAACCGACCTAAATTAATAAATCAAATACTTAAAAGCTCCAACGACCTAACTAAGGCAGGCAAACAAATAACCTTCTTGTGGATACCCGCCCACTTAGGAATATACGGTAATGAAAACGCCGATAAAGCAGCTAAACTATCCCTCAAAATCCCAGAAATAAGCTTAAACTTACCCATCTCAAAATCAGAAATTAAAAGTGTAAACAAGCAAAAAATCACAAAAAATGGCATAACCTATATCTAAACTTAAATAGCCAAATCAAAAAAGTGCTCAGCAAACCACTAACCAAACCAAAAATTCTCCATCCATCCAAAAAAATCGACAGAGTAATCACTAAACTCCAAACAGGACACACCAACCTAAATAACCACCTAAAAAAAATTAAAAAACCCACTACAGGTAACTGCCCACACTGCAAACAACCAGAAACCCCAGAACACGCACTCATCCACTGCACACACTACCTAACACATCGAACCGCATTACAAACCACCCTCAATCTAAACAAGGCTCTAACTCTAGAAGCAATACTAAACCCACAAAATAAACTAGAAAACTTCAAGGCCTTAGGCATATTCTTTATAAAAACGGAACTAATAAAACGCATCTAAAAACACAATAACCTACCAAATCAAAATCACATAAACAAACAAACATCCACCATACCCAGCTCCCTTAGTTCCCCTCCCCAATCCCATCGGCATCTATTCCAAATCTCAAAATTCCCAAATTCTATATAAGCAACCCCTAAAACCCCCCTCTTGGGTTGCACAGACCACTTTCGCCCCTTTCGGAAACACATTAAATGGCCTGGCCGGGCCCGTGTGCGAAATACGCATCAGTCGGAAAGCGCACGTTAAATCTCCAAAGTAAGTAAGTAAGTAAGTATCACTTCGTATCTTACTCCCAGATGACGAGACAAGGCAGAGGTGAAACTGACACAGTGACCTTTCACTAATATTAACTGCAATGTAGGAGCAGGGATAAACAAAAATATATAACAATGCCATTTATGTATTCCAAGTCTTACAAAGGCTTACAAAGCATTTATACTCACTTTTAAGAGGAATACAGTGTGTAATTTTCTTTGAATGAAATACCTTTCCTTAGACACGGGATTATACTAAAATATCTATTTTTTATACCTATCCTTGGTGTAATAAAATTCATATAAAGTGATCAACCGGTGAATGCAAAACCAAAAACTTTGATGCCCAAAATGAAGCTACGAACCATCAATATTACGGTGTGTCACAGTTTAGTGAACAAGTTGCTATTGTTTTGCCGTTACATAAATAAAATGCCTTTACTATTACGCATGCGCACATACGTAGTCATCAATACAGTTGAGACAAATATCTAGACATCTATTAGTAACTCTGTAAAGCATATTATCCCAAGATCTTTGGAAACGGATTTGACATCTAGAATGTAGGACATGCAGGAAACGATGGACGAGAGTGGGACATGGTTTATGGTTTAAACATATTTTTATTCATTGAAATGAGTTGGGATTGGTGAACAAGCTTTACAGCTTATGTTAACACCGCTCCCATACAACATATATAACATATTGAAATGAAGGATGTGACGTCATTGATATAGACATTATTTAAATAATATGTCTGTACATATTACATCAAATACAAATACAAAGTGAACATAAATAGAAAGTTACAGCTTGTGTGTGTCTAACAAGTCGTTTGTAACAAAAGTAATAGTCAATCATGAGGTTATTGTCCGGTTAATTTAATTATTTATTTGTGAAGAGCTGAAACGTTTTGTCTTGATGATGAAATCGTGGACGGATTCAACTAATTTCTGGTTTTCAGAGTGAGCAAGTTCATTGTTTCCATTCATAATAGTATCCAGGTTATAACCGGTAGTGTAAAAGTGCATATGTAGTCTTATCTGAGTAAAGTTACAGCAAGTGAAAAAATAATGTAGGGCGTTTTCACTCTGATATCCACAGGAGCAACACGTACTGTCAATTAAATGTCTGTTATAATACTTATCGGCGTTTAGGTCGCTACAACCGAGTCTGAGGCGGCAGTGAACGATTTGACAGAATCGAGTGCCATAGCCTTGGTCAAAATAAGTCTTATTTTCGGTTTTCGTAATTAGGTTTTTAAATTATGACAGACTACTTGACTCTTTGGACTTTGGTAGAGCATTCCATAAGTGTATTGTGTCTGGTAAAAAGGATTTGGCGTAAGAGGAAGTACGGCTATAAATTCCTTGTATTTCAGAACTGTTTCTTAAATTATAGTTTGTAGTTTCGGAGACAAAGTTTGGGATCAAATCACAAAGATAGTTTGGGAATTGGTTGTTATACATTTTAAAGAAAAAAGTTATTTTTTGGCAGTATCTTCTATCGTGCAAGGATTGAGATTTAGTTTCATTATAAAGTTTCTTATGACTTGTGCCACGAACGGCACCACATATAGTTCTCAGGGCATCAAGATGTAAGATTTCTTATATACGCGATTGCTCAGACACGTACAGTTATCCCAAATATGCGAACAATAGTCAAATGTTGGCAAGATATAGGACTTATACATAGTACCCAAGGTTTTACGTGATAATCGGTATTTAAAACTCCTCAGACAACTGATCATAGGGCGAACTTTTTGTACAATATCATTAATGTGATCAGTCCATGTACAGTCGCTTTGGAGTGTCACTCCTAAATGTTTATGACTTTTGACTTCTTTTATGATTGTTCCGTCCATGAGTAGGTTCGGCTTTAGAGGCGGTTTAGCTTTACGTGAGAATTGGATGGTTTCAGTCTTATTTGGGTTAAATGTAACCTGCCACTTACGGGCCCATTGTGAAATTGTATCTAGATCATTGTTAAGACAGGTAGCAGCAAATGATGGAACTTCTATGATAACATATAATGAAGTGTCATCTGCAAAGACACGAATGTTACTGTCAATATTACATAGAATATCGTTAATGTATATCAGAAAAAGAAGTGGTCCAAGGACTGAGCCCTGAGGAACTCCAGCTAGTACAGATTTCTTGACAGATTCGTACCCGTTAATTGCTACCCGTTGTATTTTCTAAATAACTTTCAAACCATTTTAATAGTTCGCCTTGGATACCATGAGTTTTCAGTTTATTAATAATTCCTCTATGCCATACCTTATCAAAGGCTTTACTTATATCGCAGAAGACTGCTCTAACTTCTTTTCCTTCGTCAAGAACTTTAGCTATGAAATTATACAAATAAGTTAATTGGTAACCTCCCAAAACCCCTACATCCCATTTCCCCTACAGCTTAAGACAACAAAGTTCACGGTCCATGGCACTGATAATCCCTAGTCTGTTACCTATTTCATACAATGGAACAACCCAAGAAACACGAATAGATTGAGATAAATATTTAATTACGATTACGATATTATTCAAAATTCATAATACATTATAATAAAATGTTCATTTTTCAAAATTCATAATACATTATAACAAAATGTTCATCTCCTTGGTTATCTCTCCTTTAGGTGAGTTCATAATGCCAGACAGGTAAATGCCGCGTGTTGTTTTAACTAATTGTAGGTGAAATGGGATGTAGGGGTTTTGGGAGATAACCGGTTAATTGATTTGATGTGGAATTTCCTGGCATAAATCATGATTGTAGATTTGTTAGTAGGTCGTTATCTCTTAGGAAGTTGAATACATATTTAAATACACATTTCTCAAAGACTTTCGATAAACAAGATGTGAGTGCGACAGGACGGTAGTTTGAACATTCATGTACGCTGTCTTTTTTGTGGATAGGTATTACTGATGCTTCTTTCCATAAACAGGGAAAAATTGACTGGCTAAGTGATAAATTAAACAATTTCGTAAGTATGGATGTTAGACTATTTGCGGTATATCTAAGTACTTTATTTCCTATTCCGTCCGGACCGGTCGCTTTTGATGTATCCAATGACAATAGAATATCTCTGACGTCATCGCGGGTTAGAGTGATGTTAGATAATGTTGAGTTACAGGGAACCGGGGGTTCGGGACATTGAAGTCGAACCTCGAACAGTGGTTTCTCAGGAATAAATGTCCGTGGACAAACGACCACAGATTATCACTCTCAAGTGACAGTTCGAACGAGATGGTCTGTTTGGGACAGTGATTTCTATTGTTCATAGTCCCATGGACACTTAATGCAGAATACTGGCAACTACAATACCCGACGATGAGTCAGTGAAGCCGATCTCGTTACGGCGTAGCCATCTTTGCTGAAAGAAAGATCCTACAGCCATCATCACTAGCGATCAACGATGATGGTAATATTTGATGTTAGTTTATGTTACCCGAGCCGAGTTAGACATAAACTAGCATTAAGATGGTACATGAAGCCATGTCACCCGAGGGACCTCACACCTCATTGTATTGCAGGTATGTCTAATGCGAACATGCTTTGGTCCGAATCAGTACGAATACCAGGAAAACGACCACAGATTATAACTCTCCAGGGACAGTTCGAACGAGATGGTCTGTGTCGGACAGTGATTTTTATTGTTCATTGTCCAATCAACCTTGAAGGCAGACTACGACACTCAACGTAGAGTCAGTCAAGCTTATCTGGTTTCGCCGTAGTCATCTTTACAGAGACAAAAATGCCTGCAGTCAAAGTCACTAGGGACCACTCTTTGTTAAATTTTTAATGAAAGTTATTTGTGATGTTAGTTTCTGTTGCCCGAGCCCGTGGGAAAAAATAAAGTAGCATATAGACACCACATGAACCCCGTGTCATCCGAGGCACCAGAGGACAACGAACCCATGGACCACACACACCTAATTATAATACCAGTTTGTCTAATCCCAGGATGATTTGGTCCGAATCGTTACGGTGAGGTGAGGTTAGGTGAAATGGGGTTGAACGTCGCGTCCAAGATTATTGCACTTATATAGCGGCGTCAATGTGTGTGTGTGTGTGTATGTGTATGTGTATGTGTGTGTGTGTGTGTGTGGCTGCTTGTACTAGTCCGGACTGATGCCGATTTAAAGTGCTAGCTCACTGAGATACCATGCAGCAGTTAAACACGAATACCCCACTCAGGCACAGTATACTGACTCCGAGCCGACCAGTCCTTGTTTTAGCCCCTTCATGCCGAGCGCCAGACAGGGTAACAACAAGTACCATCTGTTAACGTCTTTTGGTATGACGCGGCCGGGAATCGAACCCCGAACCTTCCGTTCTCCGGGCGGACGCTCTACCACTAGACCACGGAGGCGGTCTCGAATCGTTACGAACACCACAGTAAAGCATGTATCCACTTCGTCCATTTTTTACACTATAAATCGGCATCAGTCCGTACTAGTACAGTGAGTGAGTGAGTGAGTTTGGTTTAACGCCGCTTTTAACAGTATTCCAGTTATATCACGGCGTGTCAGCTTGATGTGGGAGGAAAGCCCGAAGTGATGCAGGCCTCAGACGTTTACCACTTCGGTGAAACCCACGAGCACGGGTATGGTGCTGACAAACCTAGAAACATAATCAGGGTGAACCGGGATTCGAACCCACAATCATAGGTTTCTGGCTCGTCCAGGGGACGCAACTCTGCACTGCGAATCGCGGCGCCTAAGCCGACTGGGCCACCCGTGCCCCCTAGTTAATCATTAACATGCAATGTAAACTATTTAACTTGAAACAATGTCTTTGTGATATATTCCACTGCGTCTGTTTCACTGCCTATATACTGGTTTAAAGTTTCCATTTTTTAGTCCATTATATAACCACATTCTAAGAATATTTACTGCAATTCACAAGAAGTCTTGTGGTGATATTGGTGAGTTGAAATGGGATTCAAGACTATTGCAATTATATATAGCGACGTGTGTGTGTATGCTTTTATTACACTCATTCAACACGTATTCACTATTGCGAGATACTTGTCTGATCAATATAAACATTACATTGCATGTGATTCTGTGGTATTTGGCTGGATAAGCAAGCAATTGTCTTTTGCGATTATGTTTCAATAGTATCAGTAAAAAATCGTTAGAACATCGTTAGACGGGATTTCCACTTCACAATTACAGTAAAATTGTAGTGCTATAAAATTGTCACGAAAGTGAAAATATGGTCTAGTGGTCTAGTGCTAGAGCGTCCGCCCGAAAAGCAGGTCATTTCTTGACGCGATTCTTTTATTTCCTCGTAACGTCTGAGAAACTCGTTTCTATTGGTAAGCCAGGATAAGTTGTGAGTTGTGATCTCACAATTAACCCGGTATGACTATATATGGGTTCCGCCAACTGGTACGTACCGTTGTGAAGAAAGGGGTAGCGGGTGGTCCGCGACAAGTAGTACGATGGACACGTGCGTAGTCAATTTCACTGTATGACCTGCACGTGTACAACATGTCTTGTGTCCCCCGCCCCGATATAGCTCGGATATTGCTAAAAGCGGGAAAAAACATACTCACTCACTCATTCACCTGAATAAAACTAATTTCAAAGTGCTGTCCTCCTGAGATACCATGCCACATTTTCACATGGATATCCCACTCACATATATAACTGACCGGATCTTCTTTTATCCTTTAGCCGAGCGACAGGCTGGGTGACGCGTACCTCTGTTAAGGTTGGTTGGTTGGTGTTTTGTTTTACGCCGCACTCAGCAATATTCCAGCTCTAAGACGGCGGTCTGTAAATAATCGAGTCTGGACCAGACAATCCAGTGATTGACATCATGAGCATCGATCCACGCAATTGGGATGGATGACATGCATCAACCAAGTCAGCGAGCCTGACCACCCGATCCCGTTAGTCGCCTTTTACGACAAGCATAGTCACCTTTTACGGCAAGCATGGGTTGCTGAAGACCTATTCTACCCCGGATCTTCACGGGTCACCATCTGTTAAGGGCTTGTGGTACAACACGGCACGGGGATCGAACCACCGACCTTCCGTTCCATTGAAAACTACACCATGGAGGCGCTTAAAAATAAATAAATGTGTGGAGGTGAGGTGAAATGGGGTTTAACGTCGCGTCCAAGATTATTGCACTTATATAGCGACGTGCATGCACGTGTGTGTGTTTGTGTGGCTGCTTGTACTAGTCCGGACTGATGCCGATTTATAGTGCTAGCTCACCGAGATACCATGCCACAGTTTAACATGAATACCCCACTCAGACACAGTATACTGACTCCGAGCCGACCAGTCCTTGTTTTAGCCCCTTAATGCCGAGCGCCAGACAGGGTAACAACAAGTACCATCTTTTAACGTCTTTGGTATGACGCGGCCGGGGCTGGAACCCCGGACCTTCCGCTCTCCGGGCGGACGCTCTACCACTAGACCACGGAGGCGGTCTATAAATAGATGTCTGCAGATATCACTTTCCTCTACACAACAACACAACAAGGTGTCCCGGAATGGGAATGAAATGAAGATGATGCGCAATTACACTTGACGATACTTTTAACAATATTTAGAGGGAAACCCCAAATTGGGCTTAAAATGATGTGTTTTCACCCAAGCTTGATACCGGTGTAAGAAACTACATAAAAAATGCAATAAACCAGAAGTTATTATTCATAAAGTTGTATTTTTCAGTTTACAACTTCTTGAATGCATCATTGATTTGTTTTGCATGCCGAGTTCCAAAGTTTGTTATATTGGTGATTTCAAAGGCTTCTTAATAATGGAATATTGTTAGATAACATCTCACATGGACTATTGATAAAATAATCACACTATCAATTCCATGTTGAAAAGTAATCAGAACGGGACTTTCGAGTATTTACTTTCTTCACGTGTGCATGTACACTAAATCACGACTGAGGTTATGTCAAAGTATTGTATTCTTAAAAATGGGAAAGTGTCTGATAAAATCTCACATGGTATTTGGTTGAATGCGTCACAGTGTCAATTGCATGTAAAACGTAATTAGAACGGGTGCTTTTATCAATCTAAGTAAAATGTCTTTCAAGTCCACGTGTGCTTGTAAATTAAATCAGGACTGAGGTCACGATGAACATTAACAATAACCAATAGTACTACGGCCCTGAAACCTATCTGGATATAGTGTACAGTAATAACGTAAACGTCAACAAAGACAGGCATTTAACAAACAAATGGTGCTAGCGTTGCTATTTAAATATTCCCTGCATGAATCCTGTGAAAAAACACTGTGATGTCTGATGATTGGAATAAAATAAAATATCAGGTCTTTGAAAGACATTTAGAAGTGATTCACATAAGGAAGAGAATATATGGAGGTCAACTTCTTTATTATGAGGAACACAACGTTTCGGAGTATATGCTTACTCCTTCATCAGGTGAAGACATCAAACGTGTTCCTCGTGATAAAGAAGTTGACATCCATAAATTCTCTTCCTTAAAATAAAATATCACCGCGGGGAGGATGTCTGTCTGGAAATGTCAGATCGGAAGAAACATGAATTGTGAGAGCATCTAAAAGCATGGTTAAAAACAAGGTAAAATATAAGTAATAAATAAAACCGGAAAATAGCTGTTGACTCCAACTACACAACAATAAGCATTCAATTTTGAATCAGATTCGAGCCTCATGGAGAAATACAGATGTCATAATTGATGGAAACAAACAAGTGAGGTTTAAGCTTCGTTGGTCCAGTTGTGTGGGGGAACCTACAATGGTTGATGCATGTCATCGTATCCCAATTGCATGGATCGATGCTCATGATGCCAATCACTGGATTGTCCGGTCCAGATTCGATTATTTACAGATACCCGTCATATAGCTGGAATATTGCTGAGTGCGGCGTTAAACTACAAACACAAACTTAAACTGAATAGAGACTACTGTGCTCATTTGTTTATCAAATTCGGAATGTTTAAGGGTAAACGCATAGTAGTCAAAAACATGTTTAAGATGTAAAGCAGGAAACAATATTGTTAATCATGTCTAAACATGCCAGTGTTTACGGAAATTATTGAATTGATATTTAATCTGATGAACAAAGTGTTTGTCGCCGTGTTGATACAATGTAACAGAAGTTTTTTTGTTATATTTTGAAAGAAACGGTTGAGAAAGGTTGGTTGGTTTGTTGTTTAACGCCGCACTCAGCAATATTCCAGCTATATGACGGCGGTCTGTACATACTCGAGTCTGGACCAGATAATCCAGATATTAATTTTATGAGCATCGATCCACGCATTGGGATCGATGCCATGCATCAACCAAGTCAGCGAGCCTGACCACCCGATCCCGTTAGTCGCCTTTTACGACAAGCATAGTCACCTTTTACGGCAAGCATAGGTTGCTGAAGACCTATTCTAACCCGGAATCTTCACGGGTAGGTTGATAAAGGGACAAAATGGCTTCGTTTGAGGTCTCCAGACAGCACAATGCCATCTTGATCTACCTGATTTAAAGCATCATGTGATATTTATGAAGAAAAACATGTTTAAATCTGTATTACAATGCAAATAATCAATAACCAGTTTCACAACTGTTATAGTCTTCGTTGAGACGTTTACCTGGGATAGTGTGGATGACTTTTAACTTTCTCACTCATTATATATTTCTGTCTGAGTTTGGTTTGTACAGCACATTAAAAGCGCACTCATCGACTTCTTTCCCCAGTAACCCGTAGGGATTCCAGGAAAGTCTGTACGTCTATGCATGTCAGTGCCCATCTATCTGCCAAACATCTGTTCTCACCGTAATGGATCTGATCGGCATGCTAAGTCACATGGTTGATTACAAGGGATCGTATTGCTCTGATCGATTCTCATAATGTTTTTATTGGGTTGTCTTATCCTGAGTTAGTTATTTACAGATCACCTTTATTTAGCTGGAATATTGCTAAGAGTGACGTAAAACAAGCAGCCAACAAGTCTTAAGATGGAGATCCCATGGGCATGTGTTCCTGAAATTACAAAGGAAAAAGGAAACAGTTCACTCGAGTGTTTGACTATTCTTTTCAAATGGAGATGGAGATTAACCCAGAGGATGCATACATTTCAGATGATAGAAACCCTCTTGTGGATTTAACTTATAAACAATGATTCCAGTTCACTGCATACAAGGTAAGAACGTTTATTTCGCAAGTGGTTTAACTACCCCTGTGTGTGGCACTAGCGTACAGACGCAATTAGATCTGACAAGCAAGACATATCAAGCGTATCTACAATAGGGTAATGTATCACAATCGTTGATGGTCTTGCTGGTACAAAAGGTGAATGCAGTGTATATTTGAATTGGCAAAAAGGGCAGGTAGTTTAAATGACCCAATCAGCGTTAATTGAATCAGGCCACATAAATGTGTGTCTACCATACCTAACCAATGATCAACCAAGCCAGCCAGCCCGTCCACCCGATCCCGTTAGTCGCCTCTTACGACAAGCATAGTCACCTTTTAACCTTCTGTGTTCTTCTGGGTATAATGTATGGTCTTCAGGCCTACATAAAATGCAACACAGGTGTACGAATACAAAGACGTTGACTTGTTGACAAAAACAACAACCATCCTGGTTACAATGGAAATCAGATCACGCGTCACTGTCTATGACTCCACGTATAGGCACACACTGCTGTAGGAGACAGTTGCGTTTGGGCGATGCTGTCATATACCGGGAACATCCTCACATACCTCCCCCTCAAGAAAGGTCTGGCACGACTGTTATTCTCGATGAACGACCTGATCTCTTCACTTGTAGGAACTCGCCATAACATTGGGATACCACAAATCCATACTTGATATGTTGTTTTCTTAACTTGAACCTAATATTTTCACACCAACACGATCACAAAAATTAAACTCATTCAGATGAGTGCTCTTGATGTAATTTAACTGATGTATGAGACACACTTATCCCATAACTGTACACAATCATCCTTCTCCTCCCCAACAAAGGAAACATTGTCTGACACAAACTTATGAATCAAACTGTTACGATCAAACATACCGAAATACGGAGCGAAAGTCGTGGTGCAATTTAACAACGAGTTATGTGATGCTACATATTTCAAAACTGTCCAACGATTTCTCACACGCTGTTTTCCCTCAAGAAGTTTTAAATGTTTTGTGAGCTCTTTCGACTGGATTAACTTGTGGTCTACCATCTAGAGCATAACTGCATCTAAGTCCTCAATTGGAAGTAAACATACTAAACATGTTTTTTTTGTGTGAAGGCAGTACCACTATCCAAATGTAAAAACCTAGGCGGAAAACAAACGACCCAGCACTGTTCAGCACTAGATGACGTTGCCGTACGAACTGGAAAAGCGAAAAACATCCTACTAAGGTCATCTGTACGCGTAAAGACATACACATAACCACAAGACGAACGTAGAAGTGGGCCAACAAAATCGCAATGAAGGACCTCCAAAGGACGTGTAACAGTAACACCTGATTGGTTGGTTGGTTTGATGGTTAACGCCGCACTAGGCAATATTCTGGCTATATGACGGCGGTCTGTAAATAATCGAGTCTGGACCAGACAATCCAGTGGTTGATATCATGAGCATCGATCCAATTGGGATCGATGACATGCATCAACCAAGTCAGCGAGCCTGACCACCCGATCCCGTTAGTCGCTTTTTACGACAAGCATAGTCACCTTTTTACGGCAAGCATGGGTTGCTGAAGACCTATTCTACCCCGGAATAGTAACACCTGAAGGAGATGTAGGTATAGCATGTGGACCCCCTATACACACAGTACATTTCTCCACTATTTCAGCTACCTCACGTTGAGTAATTCAAGAATCAACTTTCTGTGCTAATTGCCATGTTCATTTTACACCAAGGTGACCCAGTTCACAAGCTTTCAGAATAATATCACGTCGTTTACCTTGACCCCTAGTCACAGCAAATGCAGGCATTTCACTGGCGTCATCAACAGGCATACGACTCAAAACATCACTTAGAACGTTTTCATTCCCTGGGATGTGATCAATGTCAAAGAAGTATTCAGAAAGTTCTAAACTCCTTCTGGCGAATTTCTCGGATTTTTATTTCAAAAGGTATGTTATTGGTTTATGATCAGTTCTCAAACGAAAACTCTTCCCGAACACAAAGGGTCGAAATTTTCTAACATCCAAAATTATCGCCAGTGCTTCTCGGTGGATAGTGGAATAATTGCGTTCAGTTCTGGACAGTTTCTTTGAAGCATAACTGATGGGATTGCAATCATACAAAAGCTCTCCTGCTAAGCCTATCTCACTGGCATCAGTTTGTATAACGAATTGCGACGCCTCTGCACTGAAATCAGGATGTTTTAAAATAGAGTTAGACGCCAAGATCAGCTTGAGCCAATCAATTGGTTCATGATGTGGCGACTGCCAACAGTAGACCTGCTGTTCAACAATATGGCATAATAATCTCTGAAAAAGTTGGAATAAACCTCTGAAATTACTTTGCAAGACCTACCTACGTACGAACGAACTTCGGAACCGGAAACTGCATGATTGCTTCTAAACCTTTCTTACCTGGACTAACACATGAGGCAGAAATGTCATAACCTAGATGTTGGACACTTTCCATGAAGAAGAAACATTTGTCTGGCATCTTACACCGGTGGATGCAAATTTGTCAATATCTGTCTCAGATTATTCAAATGTTCATCGGTTGTTGGGCCATTGACTAGCACGTCGTCCAAATACAACAGATGATCAGGAGTTAAGCCACCTAGCACTACATGCATCTATGTGTACACAACCATCATGATCAGTAACTAGATTTCTAAAGTCCGCTGACTTTTCCTTTGTCTTACCCAATACATTTTTATCTTAGATCCAATTAAAGACGTTGGATACCATTGTTCATGCGCATACCGTACGCGCATGTAACGGCGAGTATTTGTAATGCGGTTACGTCCCTTTGACTCGCGGCTAATTACATAAGAACTCATAGAAATGTAAATTTGGGCAAGAGTTACTTCCCCTGATTCATTATTTTAGGGGCATGCTGTGTTGATTGAAAATAATTTGAATATCCTCTGGTAACATTATGTTTTTATTTTATAATTTTATTTTACAATGAATATACATTAGAAATAAGCCAGTTTGAAAAATATCTTGATTTTGTAACATGCTTTTTTGACTGATGAATCAATTCTTTTGGAAAATGTGCTTTTTGTAAGTCAAATGATGTGTGAAATTAAAAATGTTTTGACTTGAATTTTCATTTTTCTGTTTTGTGTCATATCAATACTGTAATATGTCTATTTGAAAACACATATATTAATCAAACTTTAAAATGACCATGTTTATCATCCGGTGCCTCTAGATGGCGCCACTTATTCAAAAAATGCCGTGGTGTCTTGGTTTTTTTGTTGCGTAATTTGATTCAGGACATATTTTCCTACAAAATGATACCAAATATATCCATTTCTTAAATTTTTTGGGTTTTTTTATGCAACCTCTTTAAGGTCAAGCTTTCACTTCATAGCTATTTTTTAACAGTTGACTGTTTTCGATCAAACAAGGGGTCAGAATTCTGGAATGCTTGATATCACCAGAATGTTCTTGACTTGAACCACCTTCAGCCTTCTTGCTTATATGTTCAACTAACTTCAGCCTTACTGGTCCAGTGAGTGAGTGAGTTAGTGAGTGAGTGAGTTGGGTTTAACGCCGCTTTTAACAGTATTCCAGTTATATCACGGCGTGTCAGCTTAATGTGGGAGGAAAGCCCGAAGTGATGCAAGTCTCAGACGTTTACCACTTCGGTGAAACCCACGAGCACGGGTACGGTGCTGACAAACCTAGAAACATAATCGGGGCGAACCGGGATTCGAACCCACAATCTTACTTTTCTGGCGTGTCCAAGGGACGCAACTCTGCACAGCGAATCGCGGCGCCTTAGACGACTGGACCACCCGTGCCCCCTATTGGTAGTAGTTTCTGAGTCATTCTGTCATTCTACAGCAGATATCTCCTTTGTGGAAGATGAAAAACATTTTCTGTTTGTCCACTGTTGTCCACTGTATAACAGTTACCATATAACGGAAATGCCGTATAACACTAGAACGGCTTCGATTGTCTTCATCTATGTCTCATTGTGTAGCTACATGTATGGGATTGAAAGGAGTGTATATTTTCCTAGGGGCATTTACAGTGGGCATTGTTGAATTCGGCCTCGAACGAACTCGGTGAGTTGACCTCGTTACAATCTTGTACCTGCTATTTTTTGCGTTACAAGATTTAAACATTATGTAATGCAATCACTTGGTACAGGATCTTGCCGAGAGGTTAGCAGTATGCTGTATTTTGTTCATACGCATTTGTAATGTGAATTACGATCATGTATAATTATGTATTATAAACTGACGTCCAAAAGAAACTTTACCAACTGAAAATATAAATTTCAGACAAAGTATATTTTTTTTCGATGAAGTCTATCTAAACACATAACCTAAATACAACAATAGTGTATGCAGAAAATGTTAATCGTGTGTTACATGTTTGCGAGATACACTGTAACACGCGAAAAAGTGAAAAACACGTGCACCACGGACAACTGCAAATGTTCGTAAGGGTATAAAACGATTGCAACGGCAAGTCAGACATCCACAGTGATAAACAAAACACAAAAGAAATGCCACGACTCACAGTCGAACAACCTGAACGAGCCTTGGGTATGGTACAGATGGGAGCCACCAACGCCCATATTGCACGAACCTTCGGTTGCTCTCGTGTTGCCGTTACCAACTTGATGCAACGTTACAGACAGACAGGGCGGACCGCTGACAGGCCAAGAACAGGCAGACCCAGCGTGACCACGTCCCATGATGACCGGTACTTGCGTACCTTGCACATCCGAAATCGCTTCCTGACAGTGACGTCATCGGCGACAAATGCCTTAGGTCACAGGGTTAGTCGACAGACAGTGGCCAGGAGACTAAGGGCTCATGGAATCAGGGCTTTTAGACCATACAGAGGACAGCTACTGACAACGCAACATCGTCGTCTGCGATTGAGATGGGCCCGGACTGTACGACGTTGGCAACGACGTGAAAGGCAGAGGGTTGTCTTCACTGACGAAAGTCGATTCTGTATGTTTAGGGCTGATGGAAGACAACGTGTTTACCGCCGAAGGGGTGAACGAACGGCGGCGTGTTGCGTGCAGGAGGTCGTACCGTATGGTGGAGGGAGTGTCATGGTGTGGGGAGGGATCTGTGGGTAGGAGAGGACACCGCTGGTCATCGTTGACGGAAACCTGACAGCTCAGCGTTACATGGATAACATTCTACGTCCAGTTGTCCTACCATTTCCCCAAAAGCAGCCACGTGGTGTCATTTATCAGCATGACAACGCTAAAGCCAATACACCCAGAATTGTCACTAACTTCCTCGCAGCCAACAACGTCAACGTCCTGCCATGGCCTGCACGCTCACCCGACATGTCCCCTATAGAACACCTCTGGGACTTGATGGATTGTCGTGTTCGACAACGACCACACTCTCCAGCCAACCGGCAAGAACTGATCTTGGCCCTCCAAGAAGAATGGCGTCAAATCCCACGTGACCTCATCCGACGACTGACTTTTTCTGTGCGTCGAAGAGTTTTTGCGTGTATTGAACCATTTGGTGGTCACACACGCTACTAATGACTTGTTATTGAAAGTGAGCGATTGCTTATGTACTCTGCCTAGTGTCCATGATTCTGAAAGCTCGAGTTTTGTACCACACCTAACTTTGGGGGGCTCTGACGTCATTCTCAGTGTTGATTATGTTGATATATTGATCTTCTCAATACACTTTACTTCATGCATGTATGTTTTGTTGTTTTTGAGCAAAAGTTTCAAACTCTGGTAAAGTTTCTTTTGGACGTCAATTTATAAACTGCTTGCACTGAGAAATATATTGATTTTGATAGTGAAATAAGTTTCTGAGTCGGAAGATTTTAACAGACGAAAGGGACGGACATGCAGGCTGTGAATTAGCTCAACTGAAAATGAGTTCAATCTGAAAATATCAGGCTTTTCTCTTTTATTAGCACCCTACAACAGCAACGGGTTTCATTTGTGTTGCTTTTCAAAAGGCATGTTTTGACTTCATTGTGTTCAGTATGCCAAATACACATGATTGAAGCCTCCCACGAGAGAAAGGCAAAACATTGCCTTCCTGTGCACGAAGGCTTTGTACGAAAGCCCATTAGGACCATATTGGTATTAAGTTTTTTTCTCTTTTAAAAGTTGTTATTACGAGAATAAAGTCGTAATTACGACTTTTCAAAACTCGTAATTACGAAGGAAAACGTCGTAATTACGAGTTTTGAAAAGTCGTAATTACGACTTTATGCTCGTAATAACAACTTTTAAAAGAGAAAAAAACAAAATACCAATATGGTCCTAATGCGCTTTCGTAGTTTTGTACACTGAAATTGTGTACAACACTCAGATTACGATCGGTAATACACGTATATAGTTTGAGGTAACGCTTGATCTGACTTCATTCTTCGGAAGTATTTGGGCAATAATGATCAGTATTTTTATTCTTGGGACCATTTCTGTGGCTTCTGGGTTTGAGGCGGGAATAAAAGCCTCATACTTCCCTGTGCCTCAATTCAGTTCACTTGGACGAATCAACTCCAACACAGAAGGTAACAAATCCCTTACATTCGTGTATACTCGCCTTTTCCTCTTACTCTCGGACCGCCGCCGTGGTCTAGTGGTAGAGCGTCCGCCCGGAGAGCGAAGTTCCGGGGTTCGGTCCCCGACCGCGTCATATCAAAAGACGTTAAAAGATGGTACTTGTTGTTACCCTGTCTGGCGCTCGGCATTAAGGGGCTTAAACAAGGACTGGTCGGCTCGGAGTCAGTATACTGTGTCTGAGTGGGGTATTCATGTTAAAACTGCGGCATGGTATCTCAGTGAGCTAGCACTATAAATCGGCATCAGTCCGGACTAGTACAAGCACCCACACACACACACGTGCATGCACGTCGCTATATAAGTGCAATAATCTTGGACGCGGCGTTAAACCCGATTTCACCTCACCTCACCTTAGTCTCGGACAGCAACGAATCTACTATAAACCACATACCAAGCGATCCCTCCGTATATATACTGAACAAAGAATGTTAGGATTAATTTTTATAGTGAAGAGTGAGCAAACAATTTCTGTAGAGTTCGTACAACCAGTTTCACTAACAGGGCTGCAATTTGATTTTGAGTAATTGGAAATCTATTCTAAAAAATCCCTTGGGCACGCAAGAAACCTATGATTGTGGGTTCGAATCCCGGTTCGCCACGATTATATTTCTAGGTTTGTCAGCAAAATACCCGTGCTCGTGGGTTTCACCGAAGTGGTAAACGTCTAAGACCTGCATCACTTCGGCCTTTCCTCCCTCATTAAGCTGACACGTCGTGATATAACTGGAATACTGTTAAAAGCGGCGTAAAGCCAAACTCACTCATTCACTATTCTAAATAAATTCCTAAATGCATGGCTTATCGCCAGGAATAGTTGGCATTAGTTTGCACTTTGCAGTTGCAAATGGAATGTCAATAAGAAGCAATACAATTATTCTGTAGGGTCTCTTACCAAAGTATGCGGGCACATAATTTGAAAATATCATAAAGAAATTGGTCTTTTGGCAACCCTGAAAAAAAAACAAAAAAACTGAAATTATGTGTAAAATATTTGTTTTTCGCTCGTCGCTGTATAAGTGAAAACATCCCGATCTCTAAACCACATTTCATCTCACAACAAACTAACAAGTTGTTTCTTTTCAAACAAAATATTTTGGAGTTTCATTGCTACGATTTTTGCCGAATCGACTCACTCGCAGATAGAATTTTTCTAAATATCAGTATGTTGTGTTGTGTAATCCGTTAGTCACGTGAACTTGTGAAACTAGAGGATGCATTTCAGACCCCTCCAACTGACCGATAATGGTTATTGAAACACTGTCTCAGAACTATTAATCAATAACACCAATCAATGTTACTCGTCTATATTTCTTTGTAATCTGTAATTTTAAATATGTTACCTATTTTAAACTTCCGTTGAACAATTAGTTGTTGTTTAAGATTAGTTTTATTAAAGACAAGACCCACTTTATCGTGTGTAACCCGTAGCATCACATAACCTTACAAAGACAAGTAGTATGTGAAGGACTTTGCACATCTTGCGAACCAAGCATAAACAATCCAATTCGATGAATAGTTGAAATGTTAAATTGTATGTGGCAGTTATATGCTGCTATACATTATACACTCCCTTCATGTTGAATAAGGGGCTACAACAAAGACTGGTGGGCTCGGAGTCGGTACACTCTGTCTGAGCGGGGTATTCATGTTAAACTGCGGCATGGTATCTCAGTGAGCTAGCACTATAAATCGGCATTAGTCCTGACTAGTACAAGCAGCCACACATACAAACACATGCATGCACGTCGCTATATAAGTGCAATAATCTTGGACGCGACGTTAAACCCCATTTCACCTCACCTTCATGTTTAGGGATTGATCTGGTGAATGATGCATTAAACAAGCCTAGAAGGTAGGTCTGGGCTTTAAATGTTGATGCAGGAAGCATACTGGTACAGAAAGATTCTCACAGTTTACGTGCCATGTAAAAAACTAATAAATATGCCATTTTGTTATTAACGGCCAAGTTGATGATCAACTAACGCCAAATGATGCAATACATAACGAACATGTGGTTTGACGTCAGGTGATTTGGTTGGTTGGTTGGTTTGTTGTTTAACGCCGCACTCAGCAATATTCCAGCTATATGACGGCGGTCTGTAAATAATCGAGTCTGGACCAGACAATCCAGTGAGTAATATTATGAGCATCGATCCGCGCAATTGGGATCGATGACATGCCTCAACCAAGTCAGCGAGCCTGACCACCCGATCCCGTTAGTCGCCTTTTACGACAAGCATAGTCACCTTTTACGGCAAGCATGGGTTGCTGAAGACCTATTCTACCCTGGAATCTTCACGGGTTGTCAGTTGATTTGTAAGAAATAGGTGTCATACGAAAATTACGTTTATTCGGTATCAACGGGCATATGTCAAGAGAACAATAAATAAGACAACGTTTTGGTATCTAGACAGTTGGGCGAATGTTATACTATCGCAATACTCAAATATGTACGTCACACGAACAGGCAAATTTCTTTTCAAATATGCAGCAATATTTTTATGAGCTTAATATTCTTTGTTGTTCATTGCTGATTGGATTTTGTTCGTGATGGATGCACTGAATAGTAACTAAGGATGTCGATTACAAATGTACTAATGTACAAATTGGTTAAACTAAAAGGAACTGTGTCATAATTACGTTTATTTGCACTCAAGTAAATCTGTATTATTTTTTCATTATAACTCGGAATTTTACATCATTTGCGGCCAGATGTTTATTTTGGCACAACTCCAAACTGTAGATCTCTGGTTCGAGTAATGAATGATATGTAGATGTAAAAATAAAACCCAGGGTCAGAAAATAGTGATATGGAAATTATGAAAAAATAATTAAACTGAACAACAAAAGAAAGTGTTCCGAGTTTGTTTTTCATGTAATTTAAGATTGGAAGAACTTTTGCTCTTTGACCATAGCTCATTCCTGCAACAGATTGTAAATAGTAATCTGTGGCTGGGTATTTCTGTGTACAAATAAATTGATTCAACTGTGCTAAGAAATAAATTTCGAACCACATGACCCAAACAATATTTGTTTTAAGTTTGGGCCGAAAAAAAGGCAAATTGAGTGATTTTCAAGATAGGATGTTTAAGATATCCATCAGCACCTGTGTATTATGCGAAATTTTTTTTTTTTCAGTTTTTACAAATTTTAATTCATTATATTGTAAAAAATAAACTCATGTAGAAGCATTCCTTGAGTTCTGAGTAAGGGCCAGTAATTTCGTCTCTTTAATAAAACAAAGGTTACTTAAGATATTTCAATCACACATTTTATAAGATCAGCATAGTTTCTCCTTAGGTTACATCTTTGTTTAAACATTTCATAAAATTTTATATATTTCAACAATCATGTGCGATCCAAACAGATGAAAATCATGTTTCCAAAAGCAGTAAACGAACGTGGCTGTCGTTTTCATTGATATATACTATTTTATTAACATAAAAAATGTCGCTTAAAGATAAATTGAAGAGTGTAAACCCATATTAACCACTAGGCTACCCGACCCCTATTTAACAAAAGAGTACCACAGTATAAATATGAATATAAATGAATATTGGATTACAAATATACCCTTACTTATACAATGGGATAATCATGCCGACATTTCAGCTATCAGTAAAAACGCCTCTGTCGAATATTGCATTGAATTATATTTATTTCATGTAAAGGCAAACATGCTCATTTGCACGGAATCTGTGTTTCCAGTTTCCGAGGTCAAGTCAGACCTTGCTTCTGTGAAATCCCGACAAGACGAAACCGATGAGAAGTTGGAAAAGATCTTGGAGCAGATGAAAAGTCTTAAATCCTGCACCAAGGGAGAGGAAGGTACACACGTAATCAGCGTCAAAGCTTACCAATTCTCGCTACGAAGACAAGGCCAGATTAGCATATTATATTTCCGTATCTCGAAAACGAATTTGATTACCGCGCCATTATGTTGTTCCAACCCCGATCACCCGATCCCGTTAGTCGCCTTTTACGACAAGCATGGTCGCCTTTTACGGCAAGCATGGATTGCTGAAGACCTATTCTACCCCGGATCTTCACGGGTCACATTGGTATGCCGTTGTAATGAACATACTGTTTTCGATTCTGTGATAATTTAGTCATACCGACAGTGATTGGTGGTGAGACATCAGTTCATTTTAATATCCGATGTAAGCGGAATGTTCGAATTTAGTGACCAATGTCAGATATCAAGGTTTGGATCTTATGACCATGTTTATGTCCTTAATTTAGTATGCAATGCAGGCATTCAAGACGTTGATATCTCTATTCATCACATAGCGTTTTCGTCATACTCGAACTCAGAGTAGAATTGGGATTAACGCCACTTTGAACAGCGTGTCAACCACGTACCATCATTGCCATTTGTATGTTAGGAATTCTTCAGTGTCACATTTTAGTGAATCCACAGGCAATCCTGGAAGTAACGATGACAGGATCCTTGAATGGTCTTCCCGTGCACAATACGGCATCTTAGAAGAATTAGCCAAACTGTGTCTTATAGTCGTTTTAACTTTTGGGGCCTTTATCGAAATCAATTCTCGGTACTAAATGCATCCTTGTCGTTTACAATCTTGGAGCTGAACATTCTTTGGTTAGCACTTGTCAATTTGAAAACATATCTCACCTGTCTTTACTGGTAACGCTATCAGTAAGGCATTTTGAAGGATGCGTGGGTTCGTTTTGGGAATTACGATCTTAAGAACAGGAAACCCCAACAAAACAAACATATTATGCAACTTTTTTGTTGCAGGGAAACGATGGGGTGTTATTCCGTTGTAATATATTCTCCAGGCTGAATTCACATTGACGTTAGGCTCGCTCGTATTTGAGAATTTAGAAGCTTATCAAGGTTCAAGTGACCTCCTTAGGGGGGTTGATGAGTTCTTCAACCAGAGAGGCATCGTATCAGAGAAAAAGATCTGGTCTTAATGAGATTGTCACCTTATGTATCATTTAGGGTGATAACAGAATACTGCACAAATGTTTATCCTCAATTTGTTTAATGCTTTGCTTTTAAAATTGATTAAAATAGATTCGTTGTTCTTGCCACGTTTACACTTTTTGGCTGTTCAGTGACAATTGTGAGTGAGTTGGGTACAACGCCGCTTTTAACATTATTCCAGTTATATCACGACGTGTCAGCTTAATGTGGGAGGAAAGCCCGAAGTGATGCAGGTCTCAGACGTTTACCACTTCGGTGAAACCCACGAGCACGGGTATGGTGCTGACAAACCTAGAAACATAATCGGGGCGAACCGGGATTCGAACCCACAATCATAAGTTTCTGGCGTGCCCAAGGGACGCAACTGTGCACAGCGAATCGATACAGAACGATAGATCACAAAATACGTATTATCATGTCGTCTCTGTTGACAATGATACCGGTGTTTATTACCTATTTGTGGAACAGTGAAATGTGGATGAAGTGAGTTTAGGAGTGTAATTTGTCCACTTTCGAACTAAAGATTCCCAAAAGGTAGATGTTGCTACAGTTAGATTACATAAAAATGTTTTGTGACTATTGTGACGTCAGCTACCATTTCATCACAATCAAATGACATCACTTATCTCTCTCCAAATGAAGTTGTTAAGCCGTTCACTGGTTGTTGTAGGGGCCGTTTTCGCGGGCTTGACCAGAAAAATGGTCATGACCAGAAACGTGGTTTAGCGTTTTGGCGTTGCGGTCATGTGACCGCCCGGTCGTTTGGTCATGAAAACACACAGCCGCGGTCGTCAGTCAAGCATTATGGCGTCAACGACGTTTCATCTTGTGCCGCTAGCTCTTTCCGAAGAAGGATCTGGCATCAAATACAAGTTATTGGTACCCCCTGTCGTTCAGAGGTGCAGACAAGGTGAGTGTAGAAGGATATTCACTTTATCAAGAATTTGGAAGGTGGACAAGTTGGAATGCATCGTATTTGTTGTCGTCTGGGGGCGGGGCTTGAGCGGGACTGTCGTCTGCTATCTGTAGGCCCTATATTATATCTCGCAAGCATGGGTGTGTGAATTAAATGGGTTAATTTATTTAAGAAAACAAAGTGAGGTTACATTAAGACACTTCGTGTTGAATGCTGTCACTAGTGTCAGTACGGACCGCTCGCAAAAGCATTAAATGGAAATAGCTTGGCTCGCACAGGCTGAATATCATATAATCATTAGATCTAGTCCTAAATCGAATGTTATCAATTCACTACTTGTTACATGAGGTTCACAACACGCAAAGCATATGTTGGATGTATTCTCTGTAAACAGAGCGAGAGACACGTCCTGTCGATCTATCATTTGAAAATGGAACATAATATATAAAATGTAAAACAATATAGATCTAAAATGACAATGATATTTTTTACTAGATCAACATTGCACACGTTAAAACTATATAAAACACAAATATGAAATATCTGCCTTGAATCTAACAGTATTCCACACAGTTTGCAAACATGTCAATTTACCCTATGATGTACTGATTTTCCACGTACTCCAAAATCTAAAATTATCTACCAGGCTTATAGGTCCTGGTTGATTTCAATACCTCTGCTGCCCCAAAACATCTGTGTACCCAAGAAAAGGTTCGGTTCATGGAACTCGCAGTGGCCTCACTACCTACACAGTGTTTGTTTTAAACTCCTTTTAGTATTGTATTCTTTTAAAATTAGAATCCTGAGAAATTTTCTTTCCATGCTTCAACAATTCTGCTGTAAAATAAATTGAATATTTTCACTATTTCATACCTTTGACGGTTCGGGGTTTCAAGGTCAGAATACGTCTCCAGTGGCTCATATTTGTCATGAGAACCGACTACAGTTGAGATCTGACTGACTGCAGGCACACACTCACACTCTCATATTCTTAATTTCAGACAAAGCTGAAAAGGCTTGGGAACGATGTGCCCAAAAAATGGAGAAACTTGGAGAGATCGTTTAAAGACTATATTTTTCTCAAAACAAGACAGGAGCAGGAAAGAAGAAGAAGCAAGATTCTTTCGATGAATTGTATTCCATCATTGGACAGAAACACACTGTAAGTCCTGTGGCACTTAAAGTACTCACGGAAATAAAAAAAACTGTTTTTCTCAATTTAAAAATCGACACAAAGTGTTACGTAGCCGTAAATACGAAATAACAAAACAACTCGAAAAGTACTAGTCTGGATTTGCTAGTTTGGTCTCAGTGAACAATATAAAATGTACTTTACAGGAGGTAATTTTTCGGCACTTTCAACATTCAAAAATAAAACTAAGTCAAAATTGACATAGCAGAAACAGACTATAGGCATTATGCACCTGTTCTCACCTGTCGTCAAGGTGTCATAGGTCACCTTGATCTACTTACACCTGGTTATGCCCTATTTTACAATAGTCTGTTTCATTCGAATTTTTACACACTTTTACGTGTAAAAAGGCATAAAAACATTTGATACGCTGTAGTTGTACCACGGCCCAATTGGTACTAATTTAGTTGTTTGAATATTTACTTATTTTGTATATTAACTGCATTTATTTAAGATCTGAGGTTTTTCATTTCCGTGAGTACTTTAGTGACACATCTGTACCTGGTGGCGCATCTGAACAGATGAACTTTGACATCACATCAAACAGCTCATCACCTTTGAGAAAAGCTGTCACAAATGATAATCAGGTCAAGGATGCTGACTGCCAAGAAGCACCATCTACAGGAAAAGCTAAAGCAAAGAAGAGGAAGCTGACAGTTGTTGCCGAGCTGCTTCATCAGTAGAGAAAGGAGGATCTCCAACTAGAAATGGAAAGGGAACAGGTTCGATTTGATCACCTGAAAACACTTTTGGTAGGTCAGCATCAGGATCGCATGAAAGCCATGTGTGCACTTATTGGTGTCTTGAAAAATTAAACATAAAACATGATATGTTAACATTCTTAGATGTAAAATGTGCTGTCATCCTCCAATTATTTGCACTGTTAAATAACTTGGATGTTAGTTACCATGGTTACCTGATCATGCTGATTGCATCACATGTCGTTTTCTTCAGGATACCCCGATATGTGAATTACTTATAACAACAAAGAAAATATTCACATGTTTATTACAGAAAACATGGAAAGTTTTCACAGAACACTTTGTTCACAATGCTTTCACCTTTTACATAGCTGAACTATCCGTGAGTGTTAAAACGTTGTGAATGACATGTAAGGCTGGTATTAAGTATGTCAGACATTTTGCTGCTAATAATATGCCTGCAGCTGTTCATTATCTTTCAAAACTGTTTTGATTGTAACTTTCACCAATGAACCCAATAGTTCGACAGGGATATCCGATACAAACATATTCAAAATAAAATGCCAGTCATATAATTTTTGGTCTTTAATGAACATGGTTTACATTGTGCATGTAATTATGGTAATCAACTAGTCAGTTTATAGTTTAATGTAAGGCTATTCTCAATTTAGCATGCTGTGCCATGCTGTACTCAACCTGTCAATTAGGCATGAAGTATCATGCTGTATCAACCTGTCAATTTAGCATGCTGTGTCATGGTATACTCAATCTGTCAATTTAGCATGCTGTGTCATGCTATACTCAATCTGTCAATTTAGCATGCTGTGTCATGCTGTACTCAACCTGTCAATTAGGCATGAAGTATCATGCTGTATCCAACCTGTCAATTTAGCATGAAGTATCATGCTAAACTCAACCTGTCAATTTAGCATGCTGTGTCATGCTATACTCAATCTGTCAATTTAGCATGAAGTATCATGCTGTACTCAACCTGTCAATTTAGCATGCTGTGTCATGGTATACTCAATCTATCAATTTAGCATGCTGTGTCATGCTATACTCAATCTGTCAATTTAGCATGCTGTGTCATGCTGTACTCAACCTGTCAATTAGGCATGAAGTATCATGCTGTATCCAACCTGTCAATTTAGCATGAAGTATCATGCTAAACTCAACCTGTCAATTTAGCATGCTGTGTCATGCTATACTCAATCTGTCAATTTAGCATGAAGTATCATGCTGTACTCAACCTGTCAATTTAGCATGCTGTGTCATGCTATACTCAATCTGTCAATTTAGCATGCTGTGTCATGCTATACTCTACCTGTCAATTTAGCATGCTGTGTCATGCTATACTCAATCTGTCAATTTAGCATGCTGTGTCATGCTGTACTCAACCTGTCAATTTAGCAAGCTGTGCCATGCTGTACTCAACCTGTCAATTTAGCATGCTGTGTTATGCTGTACTCTACCTGTCAATTTAGCAAGCTGTTTCATGCTGTACTCTACCTGTCAATTTAGCATACTGTGTCATGCTCAGTCCAACCTGTCAATTCAATTCCTGTTGTTAAACTTACAACTGACCATTTGTACAAAATACTTTTGTATCATACACTATACATTGAATATAATATAAGAACTGACTACATGTATGTTTAAATTATTATTTCCATGGTTATCAGTAATGTGTCATAGGTTTCATAAGTTCATAGTTTTGATAAAGTTTGGAAGTTGTTCACTGTTGAGAGTAATTGTTTTGAAATATACTTTCCGTCATAGTCGACTTTTCCAGGGACGTATTACCTCCAGATAAGGTATTGACAATACTCGGATCTGTTTGGTGTAATTTCTGACACAGCTGTTCGAAGCTTGACCTGTGCAACCTGAAGTGAGATTGGAAATCATCAGTTGAGTATCGGGGGACAATCACTTCCACATACTCCTCATGATGAGGATGGTCATCTGGCTGCATTTCAAGAAGACAGGCACTTGATAATAAAGACGATCTTCTTCGAGATTGTGGCCTTAATAAATAATCAAACAAAAACTGGTTTGGCTCATCAATAGCGTCTATCAACGCAGCCAATCCAGTGCTGCCTATTCCTCCTTCCGCCATGTTGTTTTGAATTTCGCGCTGCGGTCAAGGTGAAAGTCGTTTTCGCGCCGAGGTCAAGGTCGCAGCGACCAACTCTTTGTCCGAGACCGGAGTTTATGACCAGCCGCCTTTCATCAAGTCGCGAAAACGTACCCCTAGTTTTCAAAATGAAAACGTTATTTTCGGATCATACAGATAATCTCACCCACGTTTCTTTTCCACACCAATAGATTACACGCTTTTATTGTCTCGTGTTGATATATTTCACATTGAAAGAAAGATGAGATTATCCATATCTTCTTAAGTATCAGAAATAAACAGAACAACCTTTTATTTTGGAAGCATTCAGTAGGGTATAAAATATAAAATGTCAATGCTAGAGAATAGCTAGTCTGGATTATCCGTAGATTCAATTTGGCGTAATGTTATGCAAAATGAAAAATTAGTATGTGCAACAATTTTTTAAATAGCAATAAACATGTCTTTTGCCAAATGATGTTAACATTCTCATTTGTTATGTATTTGTAGAAACGTGTCCGACTTTTCATTCTCCAATGTCAACGGTGTAAACATTAAACTTTATACCTTCATATGTTCGTATCCTACATCGATAACATGTTCAATTGTCCACGACTTTGTAAGGCTTAATTGTAAGATATGTACTAACTTCACTGAACACAGCAGGACAGAATCAACATTATGTTTCACATAAGAACGTGGTGCATAAACTCACAGCATATATACCCCTTCAGTATCAGAGATGAAGTCAGAGCTGACGTCCTTTGGGTTGCGACAAAAAGAAACAGAGACAAAGCTTCAAGACATCTCCTCTAAGGTCGACAGAGCCATGAAAACACTGAAAACAGGTAAAATGTGTTTGCTGAAACAGATTGTTCTGTACGTACACGCTTTGTATTTGTATTGTGTGTGTAGGGGTGGGTGTGGGGGGGGGGGGGCGGGGGGGGGGGGGGGGGCAGAGAAGAATCGGAAGGGGAAGGAGGGCAGGCAGTTGGCAGAAAACTTACGACCCGAAGATCCGGGGTAGAATACATGTGGATCTTTAGCAACCCATGCTTGCCGTAAAAGGCGACTTTGCTTGTCGTAAAAGGCGACTAACGGGATCGGGTGGTCTGACTTGGTTGAGGCATGTCATCGATCCCAATTGCGTGGATCGATGCTCATGATATTAATCACTGAATTGTCTGGTCCAGACTTGGTTATTTACAAACCGCCGTCATATAGCTGGAATATTGTTGAGTGTGGCGATAAACAACAAACCAACCAACCAACCAACTACGACCCTTAAGCTTCCACAGACCGAAGATTATTGGGTCGGATATCCAGATGTGTTCTGATTGAGGTCCCGGTTCATCGGCAACGTATGGCTGCACATGGGTTTCACCACTGAGGTAATTGTCCAATATCATGAGCACGATCCACGCAATTGGGATCGATGACATGCTTCAACCAAGTCAGCGAGCCTGACCACCCGATCCCTTTAGTTGCCTCTTACGACAAGCAAAGTCGCCTTTTAAGGCAAGCATGGTTTGTTGAAGACCTATTCTACCCCGGATCTTCACGGGTCTGCGATTATAGGTGCACCGCAGACCATTAGGTTGGATTCCATACTCGGCCTGATTGTGTTCCCGGTTTATCGGCAACGTATGGCTGATCATGGGTTTCACCACTGAGGTAATTGTCGCAGACATATACCATGCATTACGTTCGACCCAAGTCAAACTGATACCCTGTGTTAAACTGAAATACTGTTGACAACGTTTAACAAACCCCACTTGGTCAAACTAAAACAACTTGAATGTAAGCGTTGTTTCTGTAAGATGTCATTCCTCAGGATTGGCATTTTCGGAAACTCCATTCTGATTATTTATTCATAATTATTTTGTCACCAAGACGTTAGCAATCTGGCTTTGAGGAAACCAGCATACGGAAGCAGAGACTGGGACCAGTATTCCAATCCTAACCATGTGGTTGATGGTGACAAGCACGGCATACGCATAAGAGATCAATGTTTTACCTCCGCTGAATCGAGACCTTGGTGGATGGTTGACTTGCAGGATATCTATGATATCTATAACGTCACCCTTTACAGACGGACGGAGGGTTACGGTATGTGCGTGAAATAAACAACTATTCATATTTATGTATCACGCTTTAGTAAACATTACATATAGAATAAAACAAGTGGTGTTAGGGAAGATATGTTCTTGTTTATATCACAATATTTATGTAAATAAGGTGAGGTGAATTTTGGTTTGGAAATTTGGAAAACAAGTAAATGTATAGCCACAACGCTCTTTCTTTTGTGTCGTTATTGAAAGACTCAAATTCTCCATTATTTTTTGCACATAATCCTATATTCTCTCAAAATACTTTTCCTTGCAATGTAAACATCATCTCCTCAGAAGTCACAAGACCAAAGAAATTCAAATATGCATGTTTTTCTCCACCAATTATGACATGCCAAAATGTTACAGAGGTTCTTTTGGAGACATTTCGAAAAAATGTATTTACATAACTCCAACATTTCTGATTGAACTGTAATGTGTGTTTTTTAGTTATTATTATTCCATTGTTTAAATTATACTAGCCACATAAAGAAACTGTGCGCAGAGAAAATATATTCTGGATAGAAATACAACACTGCAAGAACAAAATGATGCAGACGCTGTAGCAGCTGAATGATCGGACCATTAGAAAATGTCAACGGGACCTGAACAACATCTGTTACGATGACGTCAGAAGATCAAAATGGAGTAGGGGGTCAAACGACAAAGTCACAAAGTCAATAACGGGTATGACCACCCTGTGCGTGAATCACAGCAGTGCATCGGCGACGCATGGAGTCCACCAAATGGGCATGGAAGGCCTGGGGAATGGCCTGCCATATCCTCCTCAAATCCTGTGCCAAGTCACGGACATTATCTGGAGGATGTGGAAGACAATGCAGACGGCGCTCCATTTCATCCCACACATGCTCTATTGGGGAGAGATCTGGAGAATTTGCAGCCCATGGCAGTAACATGACATTGTTATGGTGAAGGAAATCCATTGCGACCCTAGACGTGTGAGGACGAGCGTTGTCCTGTTGAAATGTCAATCCCGGGCCATGACGTTGCAGGAAAGGAATGACCACAGGCCTCAGAATCTGATCTCTGTAGCCAACACCAGTGAGATTGCCCTGAACAACCACCAAAGGGGTTCAGTGCCGTGCTGTTATCCCACGCCAAATCATCACAGAGCCACCTCCAAAACGATTCCTCTCCACAATACAGTTGCATGCATAACATTCTCCCAAACGCCGGTTGACACGTTGGCGCCCGTCACTGTGGGAAATGTTTAACCTCGATTCATCTGTAAAGACAACATTTCTCCACCATATTCGAGGTTGGCGAACATGATTTCGATACAATCTTAGACGGTTGACACGATGACGGTGTGTCAGGATGGGACGTATGGCAGGGCGTCGTGGTCGAATCCCGTACTGACGTAAACAATTCCCGACAGTGTTGGGATGGATACACGGCGCAGTCCAGGAATTGTCTGGGACGTTTGGAACCTGTGTCGGAGATGTGTAAATCGAATCCATCTGTCCTGTCTTGGCGTCGTTACTCGGGGACGTCCTGAACGTGGGTGGTCGGCAACGTCATTTGTGTTCTGATAACGCCTCACAAATGCCGATATCTGTTACGATGGCATTGGAAATGTGTTGCCACCTGTTGTTGCCTCATTCCCGCTCGGATCATTCCAACGGCTTCATGACGCTGTGCAGCTGTCAATCTGGGCATGATTTGCTTGTGATATGCTTGTGTCTGTGCCTGAGAAGTTTTGAATTTTTGAATGACCACAGATCATGCTTTCCAAAGTGACAGCGAATTTTGAGTTGCACATGCTGTGTACAGCTGCACAGGATGCACGTGCAGTAACACATTGCAAGTCCATAGGCCCCCATCAATGACGTCATATCGCATGGCACGTGCATGAGCGTTTGAATGTCTCCAATAATTGCTGTGTTCAAACCTATATTTTTATGGACGGTGTGCCCTTATATCTATATTTTCTCCGTGCACAGTTTCTTTACGTTTAGGTTCATTAAACATCATGTCCTCCATTCCATAACGTGTTTCTCCCAACTGTGATGACATAAAATCAATACACAATGCCATTTAGAAAGTGGTCAAATGTAACAGATTCTCTATTTGGGATAACACGTTCAAAGTAAAGTACAGATTACCGTACTTTTGGGGGGTTGAGTCCCGTCCGGGATTCGAACCCACACTTGCCAGAGTGAGGCACCTAATCACCAGCACACAAAGTCAGCGATCTAACCCACTCAGCCACCGAGGCTACCACAAAAATGAAAGTCCGACAACTGGACTAGATCACGTACTTTGAGTACCCCTCTGACAAGTGTTAATTGGCACGGCTCCCATGGCCGAAAGCTATGATGACATATTGATGTTGAATAGGTAAACATCTGATTTTCTATACTGCCGCTCGAACAGCAATTGTTCGAGAGATTAGTTATGACCATTATTAATTAGTAACACACGGGTTTCGTTTCTTTCATGAAATTGTCAAGTTTGATCTTGTTTTGACCTTAGTGTATTATCTTCTGATATTGATAATGATATAGTATTGTATTGTAATAACAGCTTTCAGATTTCGTGACCTGGAAATCCTAGTTTATAAAGAAAACCCCATGGAGAACAACAGTTCTCAGACGATGACATGTGCACAAAAGAAAGGACAATTATCAAGACCTGAAGTTCTGACCTGCAACCCACTGACAACGGGTCGATTTGTGCTGTTGCGTTACATACCACCAACTAAAGCCATTCTCACAGTCTGCGAAGTTGAGGTCCGTGGAAAACTCTTTAAAGGTAGGAATTGTAAAGAAACCATCGCGTATCGAGTATCTCTAAAAGCATTATATCAAAATTTTTAATTGCTTTCTTAAGTTTGGTTTTAAACAATTATTCCATGAAATTGTGTGACAATAGGACGAGGGCGATTATCAGACGCCACAAGATAGAAATAATTGGCATGCACAACGCAGGAATGACTTGTAGTGCCATTGGTCGGAATTTGGGGTATCATCACACTGTCGTAAGCCGTTGAGTCGAGAAACATGCTCAGACCTGTGATGTACAGGACCGTCCCAGATCCAGAAGACCTCCTGTGACGACACATCGCGAAGACAGGGACCTTCTACATCTCATACGCTGAGAACCTTTTTTAACAAGTACTCGTCTGAAACAGCTGTGGTTGCCCAATCGTCGTTTCAGCACCGGTACCATCAGAAACCGGCTGAAAGCAGCAGGACTGAGGGCTAGACGAGTCATAAAGCGTCCCTTGTTGAGAGATCAACACAAATCTGCTCGTTTAGCATGGTGTATTGCACGACTAAACTGGAATCTGAGAACATGGAGAGGGATCCATTGGTCAGACGAAAGTTGCTTTCTGCTCCACGTCATGTATAGAGGCACCGGAACACGGCCTACACCCCCAGGAACATTTAATCGACTGTTGAATACGGCGGGGGCTCGATATTGGTTTGGAGGTGTATCTCTCATGATTGCAGGTTGGATTTGGTCACCATAAGGGGCAACTTTACAGGGGTGTAGTACATCCGGGACGTTGTGAGCCAGTCGTCGTTCCCCATTTTGACAACCACCCTCTTGCTTCTCGACCCCAGTTCATAGATGTCAATACCATGCCTCATCGTTTGCATGCAATCTTGGATTACAGGAGGGTCAATGCAATAACGACTCTACCCTGGCCAGCAATAGGCCCAGGTTTGAACCCCTTGAACATGTTTGGGATATTCTTGGGCGGCGCCTACAGGCACGAGATCCTCCTGTACAATGATTACACCAATTGGAAGCAGCATCGCATCAGGAGTGGTTGTTTTTGACCCATCAATAGATCCAACGTCTGACTGGAGGCATGAGACGTAGCATCTTCCCGAGGCAAGGAAGTTAACTGACTTTAAAAGTCCAGTTTCCACCCTTGCCGAACTAGGCTGGTATTATGGAGTTAAATTTTGGCTAGACTAACGAGTCTATGCATAGTCCAATCAAATCGAAACAGTTAAGAAACAGGGGTGTGTTAACTTTTTTCTTTGTGTATATGTACAAATATTTGAATCGTGTAAATGGGGCCATTTAAAAAGCTGTTCTGTAACACATAACACATAACACATCCAAACTTGCTTCTTTTCAGGGTAACTACAGAGAGTTCGCGACGTTCAAGAAAGTGTCACATTATCTGACGTAATAAAAAGCCTCTTCATTTCCTGTTTCCCGTGAATTCTTTATCCAAGGAAACGAATGATGGCTGTCACTGTATCTTCATAAAAAGCTTCAGAAGTAAGAAATTGGCAAGAACTCTTAGAGATCAAAAGACATTATATCAAATTTGTCTGAACGCAATTGTATGTGACCTGATTGAAGGGTCTCTGCCTTGCCTTCCGTAGTTCGTCGTCCTCAAACAATTTCCACTCAAACTTTACCCGGTAATTGAAACTATACTCTTCTTTCTACATGAATTGCCACGTGCCTCTCAACATAGAACAGATCAGTGACATTTTTGGAATAAGCTGGGTCAATGGGAATATATTCTGTTTTGTTTATTTTCGTATTATCAAGAACGAATTTCATCAACCGTAATGTCTGGTAAGCTGAAATGGTAAAGTAATAGGAAAACGCACACTTTCCTCTTCATCTATGTATCATTATCGCACTGCGCATTCAACTTCAATGCCGTGGGCGATGTTGCAGACATTAGATTTTCATAAAACCTATTAAAAGAAATAGAACTTAGGACATATTATTTTTTTAAGAAAGCATCTTACTTTGAAAAGGTTTACTCGGAAGTAAGGTGTATTAAGCTCATAGTTGAAACTTTGTGTGAATGAATCAGTGTGTTTTATAGGTTTGTTGTATACTGAACCGCACAAGAAACGTTACCATGGGTGGATATATGAGAAACCTTATTTGTCCAAACACTGTAAACATACCTTGAGACATATTAAAAAGATGAAACTTGGCAAAACTGATCATCAAGGTTAAAATAAAAGTGTCAATGTTCTTAAAGGGAAACACAAGACTAGTCTCTTAGAAAATGGCATCACAAGTCAGTATCTCGTGTGGCCGCCATGTGCATTGATGACTGCCGTGCAACGTCAATACATGGACTGGATAAGGCAGTTGATGAAGGCCATAGGCACTTGAGCCCACACTCTGAGGAACGCCTGACGCAGTTCAGCTGCAGTTATCGGCCTTGGTCGGACGTCATCCAGCCGTCTTTGAATCTCGTCCCACGGGTGCTCAATGGGATTTAACTCGGGACTGAGGTCAGGCCACTGCATGGTTCTTATGCCATTCTGCTGGAGGAAGTCTCTTGTTGCTCTCGCAGTGTGGGCATGGGCGTTATCATGTTGAAACTCGTGATTGCGGTGACGTGCCAAATGAGGTGTGGCGAGTGGTCTCAAAAGTTGATCAATGTATCGAGCTGCTGTGACATCATTGCCTCTCCCTGGACCGATGTTCTGGAAGACCACAGGGCCGAACCTCTGTGCAAGATCAATTCCACCCCACACCATGATGCTCGGACCACCCCACGAGTCTCTCTCAACAACACAAGCTCCGAATAACATTCCCCACGGCGTCCACATACTCTGTCTCTGCCATCTGCTGTTGAGATACAGTAACGGCTCTCGTCTGAGAAGAGGTTTTTCTCCACTGCTGGGGACGCCAATGCTGGTGCTGTGTTGCCCACGGAAGACGGTCCCGGCGATGACGTGGTGTCAGAATGGGTGCTCCGTGTGGCCTGTGACAGTGGTGGTGTCTGCTTGTCAATCGTCGACGCACGTTGTCCGCACTAATGTGTCGTGGGGTGTCCCCATGGTCTTTCGAGCAGTTTCTGCAGCAGTAACAAAGCGATCTTGAAGATGCTGTCGCGCAATCCGACGATCCTGACGTCTGGTGGTGACCCTTGGTCTTCCACTACGTCGTCGGTCATCTTGAATGATGGTGGTCTGGTACCGTTGCTGGAGCCTGTATATGGTCCTTACGTGGACTTGAAATGCATTGGCTACTTGCCGGGCGGTTTGTCCAGCTGGCAATCGTCCAAAGGCTTGATGTCGCCGATTTCTTGTCAATCGTGGCAAGTGGTAGCAATTCAATAACGAATTGATGTTTTCCGATCTGGGTTGATTTTTATAGGGCAAGAAATGGGGGAACGCATGTGCATTTCAATTTTCACGGAACTCACGTGCATTGGGTGACCACGGCCGGTTGCCGTGATGCGTTTGGGCTATTGGTTTTATTGTCCTCTGCTTTCCTTTGTTATCATCAAATTTCATTATTCCGGACAAGGTAATGTTACATTGAAGAAACTTTGACAAAAATTACCTAGATATCTTTTCATGCAATGTTACTTGGGTTTACGTTTCTTTTGCGGTTCAGTATATGACATTTTACTTTAATACATTGCTGCATTTTGTTGAAATGGCATTACTTTTTTCATAATAGTGTTTTTTATTGATGCGCATTCAAAGGGATTGTATCAACAATAATATCTTCCAGAAAATGCTTGTTTAACGTACACTCGCTCTAAAAAACACTATTAATAAATTCAATAAACATGGGCTTAATAGATAAATTTATATGAGTGAGCATCAGTTCAAAAACATTATAATTCTTTCTGATGTTTCCTTTCAATGGGGCTTTAAAGTGCAACATTTTTTTATCGGTTTCAAGGAATGTCTTGAAGTAGTTAGATTTCTGCTCCTCCTTCGAAACCGGGACATCGTGAAGTCACATTAAAATGACATCGGAATAGTAGTGAATTACAACAAAACGGCATCCCCACAAAACTGATGTGGTGAAATGGGTTTTAACGTGGCGTCCAAGGTTATTGCACATATTCTCAGTATACTGACTCCCTCATTGCTGAGCGCCTGGTTAGTAACAACAAGTACGATCTTTTAATGTCTTCTGGGATGATGCAGCCCGGGATCGAACCCCAGTCATTCCTCACTCCTGGCGGACGCTCCACCACAAGACCATGGAGGCGGTGACAACAAAAGACAATAAAGAAGTACAATCCTTTATCGTCTTTTGGGATGAGGCGGCCGGGGACCAAACCCCAGTCATTCCTCAATCCTGGCGGACGCTCCACCACAAGACCATGGAGGCGGTGACAACAAAAGACAATAAAGAAGTACCATCCTTTATCGTCTTTTGGGATGAGGCGGCCGGAGACCAAACCCCAGTCATTCCTCAATCCTGGCGGACGCTCCACCACAAGACCATGGAGGCGGTGACAACAAAAGATGTAGATTGTACACCATTGAAGACCGTGTTTCATCAACCGAGTGTTGCCGTCCAACGGATATGTCCCTCCTCTAGAAATGCAACATGGGACAACGGTATATGTTGCACGTAGGTTTAATACACATGTAGTCATCGACACAATTGTCCCCTGGCTTCTTGGGAAACAATATACTGGTCATTTAGGTGTGATTGATCATTCGAACAGTTATGGAATTCTTTATTCCAGAAGTTTGTTATACATGTATATACATATATAATCAGACCCGGGGAGATTCCGGGGTAGAATAGGTCTTCAGCAACCCATGCTTGCCGTAAAAGGCGACTATGCTTGTGGTAAAAGGCGACTAACGGGATCGGGTGGCCAGGCTCGCTGACTTTGTTGAAGCATGTCATCGATCCCAATTGCGTGGATCGATGCTCATGATATTAATCACTAGATTGTCTGGTCCAGACTCGATTATTTACAGACTATATATATATATAATCAAACCCGTGAAAATCCGGGATAGAATAGGTCTTCAGCAACCCATGATTGTCATAGAAGGCTACTATGCTTGTCGTAGGAGACGACTAACGAGATCGAATGGTCAGGCTCACTGACTTAGTTGATGCAGTCATCTTATCCCAATTTAGTAGTCCTGTATACGTTATGTCAATCACTGGATTGTATGGTCCAGACTGGATTGTGACGCTAAACAACAAACAAACATTACACGTCCACCCCAAAATTTGCACAAGCTTCGCTGAAACGTTCTCCTGGACACCGGCAGGCCCTTGCACGACCACCAGAACTGTCCAGATAAAACCTGGACTCATCTGTGAACAGTATACCATTTTCTGAACCTCTGCGTGAGTGAGTGAGTTGGGTTTAACGCCGCTTTAAACAGTATTACAGTTATATCACTGCAGTGTCAGCTTAATTTGGGAGGAAAGCCCGAAGTGATGCAGGTCACAGACGTTTAGCACTTCGGTGGAACCCACGAGCACGGGTATGGTGCTGACAAACCTAGAAACATAATCGGGGCGAACCGGGATTGAATCTCTGACGGTGATGTGAAAGTAAGACTGAGTCAGATCAGTGGGTATGGTAAAATATTTCAGTGAAGTAAACAAACATTTTATCCCATGTTCTCTACTGTAACTTACATTTAACTAAGTTTGTCTTTTTCGTTTATGATATAATCCTGAAACATCCACAATAGATATTACAATTGTACAAATTACAACTAATGTCTGTTCAATTCTTCTCTACAAAAATGTACACCATAAGCATACTTAATCTGTTCACAGAAAGGTAAAGAACTTGTTATCACACGTTTGGCCCAGTTTTGATAAATAAGTTTTCCTTTTGTAATGCTGCGTTTGCACATTGTGGGCAGCATAAAATATGTTTTAATGTGAAATTTACGCGATATATTGCTTTTCCATTGGACGAGAGGTCGGTCACATGTCCGCGAAGCTGACGTTCATAAGTGTATAAACGACACATTTTGTCACAAGACCATGGTCTTGAAATGTGACACTGACGGACTGCGTCCACATTCCCGGGGAAAACCGAATAAACACAGAAGCATATACGTTGTTTCTGATCATTTGGACCCTTTAATATTGAACTCAGCGTGTCAGTATACACCGGGATAAGTCAGAGAGTTTGTCTGAAACCCCGTTGAAGAATTTCCTCGCTACGACCCATCCTAGTGAACAAATTAACGAAGAAATGCATACCCAAACTGTGGACTCGATCCGTGTCAAGACTGACAAGTCCAGAGCAATCTATACATTAACCTCAGCATCTATTTTATCTGAATCATCACCTTTCAACGATTAACCAATTAATTAATGATGACATTTGTAATCGCCACAAGTTTACGAACATGTTCGGAAATCCCTCCCGTTACTTTTATCGTTTTTGCTCATTTTGACGTCCCGTACTTCAGGTAAAGGTATTTCGACGCGCTGTTACTGTGACTGACTTACTGAGGTAGTTCTCTGCAACAAACCCGTGCCCTGGAAACTGGAATACTGTTCAAAGCGGCGTTAAAACCCAACTCACTCACTGCCATAGTGAGTGAGTGAGTGAGTTTAACGCCGCTTTTAACAGTATTCCAGTTATATCACGGCGTGTCAGCTTAATGTGGGAGGAAAGCCCGAAGTGATGCAGGTCCCAGACGTTTACCACTTCGGTGAAACCCACGAGCACGGGTATGGTGCTGACAAACCTAGAAACATAATCGGGGCGAACCGGGATTCGAACCCACAATCATAGGTTTCTGGCGTACCCAAGGGACGCAACTCGGCACAGCGAATCGCGGCGCCTTGGCCGACTGGGCCACCCGTGCCCCCCACTGCCATAGGACTCGGGACAAGCATGGTCCACCCCAGTATACACCTTGGAGCCTTTTTATAAACCTATTCATTGGGATCTCTATTAAGTAAGAGAGTTCTTTCTAAAGGCATTAAAACCTATTGTGAGGTTTTACTTTCAAAGTAAAACCTATTAAGAGGTATTACTTTCAAAGTAAAACCTATTATGAGGTTTTGTTTTCGTTCGGGAGGTTTCGAAAGGTTTCGGGAGGTTTCGGGAGGTTTGTGAGGTTTTACTTTCAAAGTAAAACCTATTAAGAGGTATTACTTTCAAAGTAAAACCTATTATGAGGTTTTGTTTTCGTTCGGGAGGTTTCACTTTGAATGTAAACCTCAAATCCCAGGTTTAACCAAGTAACTGAAAAATGAGAACAAGTAGCAATTCAAAATTTTAATTCAATTAAAATTGAATGACATGTGTACAGTTCCGAGTGGACATTTAAAAGCGACATCACTGGTGAAAGGACAGCGAGGTTTCAAAACACGTGCTTTTAAACAAGTGCTAATCAATGCTGCACAATTTGCACGTGCAGTAACTGCTAGCCGTTACGTCACAATGCAACTACCTCTATGTAACAGTTGGATTGTTTAAAATCGAAAATCTTGTAAAGCAAAAAACACCTTCAAAAAATTTGCGAATTTTCGTTTTATTAAGTTTAAAAGAAGTGGAATATTGCAACACAAACATTTAGAAACCGAAGATTTCACTTTCTATTTAAAGTAAGTATTTTAGTTGTGTTTTGTTGTTGACACATCCAAGTCAGCGAATTTCACGTGCAAGTTATGATATCACGTCTTCATGAAAGCGTTATAATGAAGCGCCTCATTTATAGATGCTCGTTATAACATTTAATCAATTTAGACGGTTTATAAGCATGGAAAAACACTTTCCCTCGGTTTTGGTAGACAAAGCATGCCCTTGGGGTCGGGAAAAACCGCGGGGGCCTTGCCCCCTTGGTTTTTCCCTCTCCCAAGGGTATGCTCTGTCTACCAAAACCTCGTAAGCGTGTTCTCTCCAATACATAACCCACACAGGCGCTGATAAACCACAATGTTTTTAAGAATCTCTTTTTCTATACATGTGACCGCCTCCGTGGTCTAGTGGTAGAGCGTCCACCCGGAGAGCGGAAGGTTCGGGGTTCGATCCCCGGCCGTGTCATACCAAAAGACGTTAAAAGATGGTACTTGTTGTTACCCTGTCTGGCGCTCGGCATTAAGGGTCTAAAACAAGGACTGGTCGGCTCGGAGTCAGTATACTGTGTCTGAGTGGGGTATTCATGTTAAACTGCGGCATGGTATCTCAGTGGGCTAGCACTTTAAAACGGCATCAGTCCGGACTAGTACAAGCAGTCACACAAAGACACACACGGTCATGCACGTAGTTATAAGTGCGATAATCTTGGACGCGACGTTAAACCCAATTTCACCTCACCTTCTATACATGTATGCCAACAAGGTATATTTTACGTCCGTTTCATATGGTTCATGAAAGCGTGCTTGGGGTGAGGTGAAATTGGGTCTGAAGATTTTTCACACACATATTTTTGCATTAAAGGGGCACTGATCTAAAGCAATTCCCTGGGACTGGTTGTTGCCTTTGTTATTGTTTTTTCCCGTGAGTACCCGGATGATATAGCAGTTAACTAGACTAGTTCGCAACCTGTGCTGCGCAATTCGTAAGCGCATTTGTCACTTTTATTGATAGTATAAGAGCGTATGGTCACATCGATCAACATAATGAAATACAGTTTTGGAAATAAAAAGGAAATGTAGGTATCTTTGTAGGTAGCATCGGTAATGGTGACGAAGTTTTGATAAGTCACTTGCTTGGTAATTGTGCGATTTTCCTTTACACTATTTTGACACAAAGTAAATATTTCTCCTGAACATTGCTTTATTTATCGTGTTTACATTTTTACAGTCAAAATGTGCAAACTGTTCACTTAGGAAATTCATTAAACGCCTGAATATTCAGTTATTTTACAAAAATATGTCCATGTCCATATTATTATGACAACGAATTTCAAACATTTATATGTTTAAAATCATCACCAAGAGACTGAAAATGTTACGATGAAAAGTACATTTTTGACATTGTTTGGCTTCTAATCATACATAATAATCTATTTTGATGTTTTTAGGCCCCTTTGGTCGTCTTAATCAATTTGAGTCAATCTGTTAAAGAAATGGACAGATTTTTCAGTCATAATGAGAATCACAGTTTACAAATTGACTGTAATATATACACGCTTACAAAGGAAAAGACTTGTGAAAACAACGTCTATCGCGCATCGAAGAATTTCCAAAACAAGACGTCGAGGAACAAGAATGTATCTGTCCAATGCTACAGCAAATGAAGGAAAACAAAATGCAAATATCATAATTACAACCTATCAAATTTATGTAATAAAAGTAGTGAGTTGGGTTTAACGCCGCTTTTAACATTATTCCAGTTATATCACGGCTTAATGTGGAAGGAAAGCCCGAAGTGATGCAGGTCTCAGACGTTTACCACTTCGATGAAACCCACGAGCACGGGTATGGTGCTGACAAACCTAGAAACATAATCGTGGTGAACCAGGATTCGAACCCACAACCATAGGTTTCTGGCGTGTCCAGGGGACGCAACTCTGCACAGCGAATCGCGGCTCCTTAGACGACTGGGCCACCGTGCCCCCTGTAATAAAAGTAATGATCTCCCTCGTCAGTCGATGAGAGAAACATGATATTTTACTCGACACATGGAATATCCTTTTTATTATATACTTTTTGTGCAGCTGTCCCCAGAAAATTATATCATTTCATTACAAGTGTTAAACCTTGAAACGTAATTTCTGCCTACACAATACGCAGGGACGTGTTATTACCGATATTCGGGAGTGGGTGGGCGTGACAGGACATTGTAACATATGGTATGGCACACACAGCGAATTTGACAAACGGCATACATTGATTTACAATTACATTTTGGTGATCAAGATTTCAATCATGTTGTGAAATTAAAGCTCGCATATAGAGATTTGGATATATATATATATATATATATATGAAACTAATCCCTATGACTATATCATATATATCTTACAAGATGTAGACCAAATACATTAGAAGGTGCATACTTATAAATAGAACTTACATTTGAAACGTCAACATATATTTCGTCTTTTGCATTGAGTTTAATCACACCATCTAGATAACTGTTGATGAATGTTTCACTAATTCTGGACATGGAAGCACTTCTTTGTAACACAATATCAGTATGTGGTTCTGGATGCTTGCTGATTCTTCTAACTGAATGTTTCACTCTCAGGTTCCTGGTTAGTTCCGATCTCGTCTTCAGCGTGATGAAGGAGTAGATGTTATAGTAACCAGGATGTGATATTTGTAATCGTCCCGACGCCATCTTGATTCCCCCTGTCACGTGGGCAGCCCCATATCCGAACTCTTCGCTCCATTTGTAGTCAGATTCTGAAAGGGTAGAGGCTTCTGATTATGATCCGATATCTTCCTGATAAGTTAAAGGGCTTTGCTGTTTATATTTATACAGACAGACAGACAGACAGACAGACAGATAGATAGAATACAAAAGTCCAAAGATGAGCTGTCGTCAAACAGACATACAGACAGACAGGGAGATAGATAAAATACAATAGTCCAAAGATGAGCTGTCGTCAAACAGGTAGATAGATAGATAGATAGATAGATAGATAGATAGATAGATAGATAGATAAAATACAAAAGTCTAAAGATGAGCTGTCGTCAAAGATACAGATAGTTAGATAGATAGATAGGAAGATAGATAGATAGATAGATAGATAGATAGATCAAATACAAAAGTCCAAAGATGAGCTGTCGTCAGATAGATAGATAGATAGATAGATAGATAGATAGATAGATAGATAGATAGATAGATAAAACACAAAAGTCCAAAGATCAGCTGTCGTCAAAGAACGATGCAATTTCGCTGTGGACAGTAGCGTCCCTAAGGATCTATGCTTGAAAGTTTGAGTTCCAAAATTCACTATGTCAGGACCATACCCGTGTTCGTGGGTTTCGCCTAAGTGTAAACCGGCAGGACGTGCAATACGTCGGGCTTCACTCCCACTTCAAGCCGTCAAGTCGTGATACAACTGAAAAACACTTCAACGGGAAGCGAAACTACTACAAAACCTATGGTTTGTACACACACGGCCTTTCTCTTTACCCTGTCACAGTCAATCGAGGTATTTGAACCTTGAAACAAAGCCCAATGCGTATTTGAAGTTTAAGGTGATGTGTTTATTTGCTAGACACATGGCCCGTTTATAATTTATATATAATGAACAACAAAAGTTCCTGTGACAAAAACATGAACATGCCAAGATGTCCATTTACAAATCAATAGCGTGTGTGTCCACCTCTGGTTGCGACGCAAGCAACACATCGTCGTCTCATGGAATGGACCAGGCTTCGCACAAAGTCCTGTGGGATATCTGCTGGAGCATGTTTCGAAGTTCCTGGAGTGTCTGTGGAACACGTGGTTGACGTCGAAGGAGCCTGTCCATCTCACCCCACATGTGCTCGATTGGTGAGAGATGGGGGGTGGGGGTGGGGGTGGGGTGGGTGTGTGTGTGTGTGTGTGGGGGGGGGGGGGGGGGGTGAGCCGGCCAGGGGATGACATTCACGTTGTTTTGTTGAAGAGATTCCTGAACAAGTCGAGCAATATGAGGCCGGGCGTTGTCATGTTGAAAGGTAATGCCTGGGCCATGACGACGCATAAAAGGTAGAACAACAGGGCCGATGATCTCGCCACGGTAGCGCTGTCCATTGAGATTTTCCTCTACCGCTTTCAAACGGGTCCTCTGTCTTGCTGTAATCCCACCCCGTACCATAACGCTGCCGCTCACGAACCGATCTTCTTCCATGACACATTGATTGACGTAACGTTCACCTCGACGTCGGTACACTCGAATCCGTCCATCGCCGTGGCTGAGGTGAAAACGAGACTGGTCAGTGAATAGAACTTGTCCCCACTGCATGGCCGTCCAGCGTAGACGCTGTCTGCACCACTGACGGTGGTTTCCTGTCAAAATGGGACGTCTGGCGGGTCTTCTGGCGACAATCCCTACACATCTGAGGCGGCGACGTACAGTTTGTGAAGATATTCGTCGAAGGCCTGGGATGCTTCTTGCAGTCACTGTTGCTGGCTGGAATCGATTTCGTAGGTGTGTTGTTCGAATCCAGTTGTCTTGTCGATTATTGGTTACGCATGGCCTGCCACTCCGAGGATGGTCTCTGACTGCATTCGTCTGTTGCCAATGTTGCCATAAACACCAAATGGTGTTTCTTTATACTTTAATTGTCTTGCAACATCACGTTGACGCAATCCTGCTTCAAGCATACCAATGGCTCGCAGACGCCCATTTGTGGACAGGCGTGGCATTTCGTAATGTTGAATAATTGCGTAATTTTGTTGTTCTTCTGAGTGGTTGTTATCAGCACGATGCCAATCAATGCATATGGAATCCCGTTAACGAACAAGTTTATATACCCATTCTTGGGTAGTGAAATGCATGGGGCTTGCATAAAAGGCAACTTTTGCATGGAATGCATGCTTTTCTGTAGCAGTTGCGTTTTTGTGACTTGATTCCATACATGTACTACAATATTGAAAACTTTACTTGTTTGAAAAATACACTAATACATTGGTGTCACAGGAACTTTTGTTGTTGAGTATATATATTAGGAAATTACGAATCAATACATAACAATGATTTGGTAAATTCTACAGAAATTGTCAAAGTTTCTGTCCTTCGTGATCCCATGACTGACGCAATATCACGCAATATCATGCAAAATGACAACGGTATTTATCGGCATTTCTGACTATTGCCCTTGGTTACAATGGAAACCATAAAAACAAATAACAAAACGTATATTATCAAAATGTTTCTCATTACTTACATGTCACATGTATGTATGTACGATCCCTGACTCAGCGAATGTCCCTTCGAAAAAACCCGCAAAAAAGTCGATCCCCGGTTGTGAGATCAACGTCAACATTTTTGGTAATTTCATTGAGGTGAAGCTCGGGTGAAAAAAGGAAGTCATTTCTGATGTAAAATTACTAAAAGAAACTCTCGTCTATTAACAATGATGTGTCTTTTTTTATTTATGGAATTGGAACTACTTTGTCTTGCGTAAGTGTGGCGAATATTCCCGTAATAGGGAAATTGCATTCTAATGTATCCGGTAACGTAAATCGCCCAAAATGAGCGTCACCGTAAAATGTGTATCGCTTTAACTTCAAAGTACGAATTTGTTTAAGAAATTAATTTTATATGGTGTTGGTTGTCAAGCTCCGGAATGGACATGACTTTAACTTGCACGGTTAAAGAGTTTATACTCCAGTATGAAAATTCATATGAAACTCATTTCTTAATTGAACGCAGGGTTAACCCCCGCCCCCAATGTGTTGCATATTACAAATAGCTGAATGTGGCTGGTTCGGACGGAAGCTATTCATGCATTACCTTGTAGTGTGTCAAGATACAGGTGCGCCGACGGCGGCGGGAACGACACTTGCCCGGGGGACGTCGGTTGCTGCATCAAGGACTCCATATGTATCTGGAAATATCGTTTCAGAAGTTGGTCTTGTTTTATTGAATATCGATACATACATATTCCATACGCGTGATTAATAGTCATCATACATGGTGGTCAGACTCGCTGACTTGGTATATGCATGTCAGCGTATCCCAATTGCGTGGAGACCCGTGAAGATCCGGGGTAGAATAGTTCTTCAGCAACCCATGCTTGCTGTAAAGGCGACTTTGCTTGTCGTAAGAGCCGACTAAGAACGAATACCGAGCATTTCTCCAAGAAATGCATGACCGCATGTCTCAAGTTTATAGCGATAAGTGCCCAAACTATTCCACCGTTAAACGTTGGCAGCTATGTTTAAGGCTGTTTAAGAACATGCATTGATGATGACCTTAGATCGTGACGTCCCCCAACTTCCATCGATGAAGATTATCATCATTATTATGAATAAGATATCTGCTTGTTGGGGGCCAAAGGTTCTAAATTCTGATCTTAAGGGAAAAAGAACTGACACTTCAAGATCTGTGAAGGAAGGTTTGGCCACTGTATGCAAAGGGTGTGATCCTTGTTGATTACTTGGAAAGTCAGGAGTCAGTGCCTACTGTTGTGATTAGCGTCATCGCCTGAGATTATCCCCAGAAAAGCGGCGAGGAATGCTGACTGCTGGAGTTCTACTATTTCATGACAATGCCTCTTATCACACTTTTCGACTTGAACTTTTTCCACCAGCCCTCGTATGTCACATATTTTTACACTGACAACAAACCTTTCGATCAATCTCAACGTTGTCCTCTTTATACTACAGCTCCTATTACCCCTAATATATAAAACGTCTACCGAAACAGATTCCATTTGGGTAAAAGGCAAACCAGTGATAATTTTTATGAATGGATCACTGAAAATCATTGATCATCGCAAGTGTTTGCGAAAAGGGTACGCAAGTCCTGCTCTAACGGTAGCAAACTCACACAATTTGCATAAAAATGTAAGTTTGATTCTGTCACCTAACGTCACACAGCACTACACCTGCCATACCGCGGTGGCCTGTATACGATCGAGTCCCGAACAAACAATCCAATAGTGGGTTAGAACCCTAGTGACACGACAGCGCCTTTACTGATATGTCACATATTATATTATACCACAGGCACCTACCAGGTTCAGAAGCCTCCATAGGCTCTCAGCTTGGTGAAGGCAGCAAATCTGTCCATCGTTAGTCTCCACTCTCTTGACAAGTCTTCCGTGTCGTGTATGTTTCTCTGCGTGTCCAAAGTAATGACACTCTGTGCATACAGAGTACCTGTCAATCATTTGTCGAGATGGTGATGTCCTGGATGCTAGTTCTGTACCATATCCCAGGTTAATGCTCAACAATATAGTGACTCCTAATGTCAGATTCACACAAATTGAAAGAGTCACTATGAGACAGGCAGTTGTTTGTTCACATGACAAACGGTGCTTCTCTATAACGACGCCGTCTTCTTTGTCTATGATGCTGTATGCTGCAGACATTGTGACTGAAACATTGAATCTGATTTCTTGCCAGTTTTAAAATCTACCACTCCCTAGCTTAAGGTATTGAAGTATGCAACACAACTCGCCTTTCGTCTCGAGTTGAATTCCTCGAGAATTCAGTGGAAAAACCGTGTATTCTATTTTCGCTCTAGCGTCATGATCGATTTATACAATACTCTCAAGGATTGAAGTATAACGATCGTCAGTTCTGACAAAAATCATCTCTCTACTGAAGACTTGAAAAGCCTATTATAGGCTTTTTCGGCTTGAAAAGCCGAAATACATAATATCGACAAAGCTGTCATTATATAACGTCGAAAAGTAGCAGTATTTTGTCTAGTTTCGTTTTCGATGTTACAACCCTCACCATATTATGTGTATTTCCGTTGACACATAAAGCATGAACACAGAATGTGTGCTTTGTTAACTGGGTTTGCAGTTCATGTAAAATGCGAATTCACATATTTGCTCAGTGTGCGTGTTACAAAGAGTACATAACACATTAAAGGTGTCGTTCTAACGCCAACTGTGTACAGTTTGTAGTAAAATCTTTGGCACTGAATACGATTTTACCACGTGTTGAAAAGAATAATTTCCCAACATTAGTGAGTGAGTGAGTTGAAGAAGTATTGAGTGAAAATAGTTTCCCGCTGACAGCGGCGGGGGGGGGGTGGGTGGGTGTGTGGGTGTGTGTGTGGGGGGGGGGGGTTAGGGGGGTAGGGATGTGGCATACCAGTACTCTCACACTTTCCTACTGAGTGATTGACTGAGTGAGTTGGGTTTAACGCCGCTTTAACAGTATTCCAGTTAAATCGCGGCGTATCAGCTTAATGTGGGAGGAAAGCCCGAAGTGATGCAGGTCTCAGAACGTTCACCACTTTGGTGAAACCCACGAGCACGGGCATGGTGCTGACAAACCTAGAAACATACTCGGGGCGAACCGGGATTCGAACCCACAATCATAGGTTTTGGGCGTGCAACCTAAGACGACTGGGCGTCCCAACATTAGGTAACGTTGTAATCTGTGTGTGGGGCGTAAATCCATAGCAAATAAGAAAATCAGCGCGACTTTGAAACTGAGTGCTGTTATGTAAATATATGATTGTTTGTATCGCAGCTTGGGAAGTCGAGTGTTGTACTGTCTTTACACAAGCTACGATGCAAATTGTCGTTGTCGGCATGTGTGTAGTCAGATCCAATGTCGAGAGGCAGGAATCAGAGTGAATGAGCGAGTGAGTATGTTTTACGCCACTTTCAGCAATATTCCATCAATGGCGGGGAACACCAGAAATGGGCTTCACACAGCACATCTACAGCATACATTTGATCCAACAGTGAAAGGTGAATAGTGAAAACGTGGTGGACAGGACAAATGTAAGATTTGGTTGGTTTATTGTTTAACGCCGCACTCAGCAATATTCCAGCAATATGACGGCGGTCTGTAAATAATCGAGTCTGGACCAGACAATCCAGTGATTGACATCATGAGCATCGATCCACGGAATTCGGATCGATGACATGCATCAACCAAGTCAGCGAGCCTGACCACCCGATCCCGTTAGTCGCCACAAATGTAAGAAAAACATTAACATAGAATTGTTACAGAGACATTACTTTTCAATTCATATATGAGCAGAATCTGGGAGGACAAGTCTCTATCAACAGCACTGACGCTGTCCTCACACACATCACGCACTAGAGTACAAATTGCAAGTTCTAAGAGTGAATGTCTACAGCGAGCCAAAATTGTTCACTTTGGTGGATAGTGACCGCCTCCGTGGTCTAGTGGTAGAGCGTCCGCCGCGTCATAGCAAAATACTTTAAAAGATGGTACTTGTTGTTACCCTGTCTGGCGCTTGAGATTAAAGGGCTAAAACAAGGACTGGCCGGCTCGGAGTCAGTATACTGTGTCTGATATCCATGTTAAACCATTGCATCTCAGTGGGCTAGCACTACAGAAACGGCATGAGTCAGAACTATTTCAAACACGCACGCACGTACTCACTCACACATAAACACGCAAGCAACCGCACACACACACACACACAAACACGCACCCATGCCCTCACCAACTCACACGCGCACACACAACTCGCTCGCATCTCTCGCTCACACAGACACAGACACACACACACACACAAACACGCATCCTCTCACTCACTCACACGCGCACACACAAACTCTCTCACACGAACCCAGACATACGCACGAACTCACCCACGCAATCACTCACCACACACACGCACGCACGCACGCACGCACGCACACACGCATGCACACAACCCTATCTACGACCCTATCTACGTCCAATGATCTTGAACGCGACCTTTTCACCTCAACTACAATATTGTTCCCATTCTAATGTGAGGAGTGAGTGTAGTTTTAAGCAGCAATTCTGCAGCAATATCACGACGGCGGACACATGAAATGGGCTTCAAGCATGGTGCCCTGGGGGAATTGAACCGGAGTTTAGTCGTGACAAGCGAACGTCTGAACCACTAAGATACCCCAACAGCCATAGTCTAATGAATATAAATACTAGTACATGACACTACAAATGGATAGCAACTTCTTTTATTCTTTTTATTATATTACTTCTTGCTCAATCATCGGGTGTACGCGTGAAGATTCCGGGGTAGAATAGGTCTTCAGCAACCCATGCTTGCCGTAATAGGCGACTTTGCTTGTCGTGAGAGGCGACTAACGGGATCGGGTGGTCAGGCTCGCTGACTTAGTTGAAGCATGTCATCGTATCCCAATTGCGTGGACCGATGCTCATGATATCAATCACTGGATTGTCCAGACTCGTTTATTTACAGACCGCCGTCATATAGCTGGAATATTGCTGAGTGCGGCGTAAAACAACAAACCAAACCAAAACCATCATCGGGTGAATGTTGAGTAAGCGCATAGTGTAAATAAATTATATCATGTTTACAAAACACTAGGTGGGATGAATGTACAAAGATAACGATATAATGACGAAGCGATTGAGATAGATAGGATTAATGTACATATATAACAATATAATGACGAAGCCATTGAGATAGATAGGATTAATGTACAAAGACAATAATATAATGACGAAGCGATTGAGATAGATAGGATTAATGTACATATATAACAATATAATGACGAAGCCAATGAGATAGATAGGATTAATGTACAAAGATAATAATATAATGACGAAGCGATTGAGATAGATAGGATTAATGTACATATATAACAATATAATGACGAAGCCATTGAGATAGATAGGATTAATGTACAAAGACAATAATATAATGACGAAGCGATTGAGATAGATAGGATAAATGTACATATATAACAATATAATGACAAAGCCAATGAGATAGGATTTATGTACAAAGATAATATAATGACGAAGCCATTGAGATAGATAGGATTAATGTACATATATAACAATATAATGACAAAGCCAATGAGATAGGATTTATGTACAAAGATAATATAATGACGAAGCCATTGAGATAGATAGGATTAATGTACAAAGATAATATAATGACGAAGCCATTGAGATAGGATTTATGTACAAAGATAATATAATGACGAAGCCATTGAGATAGATAGGATTAATGTACAAAGATAATATAATGACGAAGCCATTGAGATAGGATTTATGTACAAAGATAATATAATGACGAAGCCATTGAGATAGGATTTATGTACAAAGATAATATAATGACGAAGCCATTGAGATAGATAGGATTAATGTACAAAGATAATATAATGACGAAGCCATTGAGATAGGATTAATGTACAAAGATAATATAATGACGAAGCCATTGAGATAGGATTTATGTACATTGATAATAATATAATGACGAAGCCATTGAGATAGATAGGATTTATGTACATAGATAATATAATGACGAAGCCATTGAGATAGATAGGATTTATGTACAAAGATAATATAATGACGAAGCCATTGAGATAGGATTAATGTACAAAGATAATATAATGACGAAGCCATTGAGATAGGATTTATGTACATTGATAATAATATAATGACGAAGCCATTGAGATAGATAGGATTTATGTACAAAGATAATATAATGACGAAGCCATTGAGATAGGATTTATGTACATTGATAATAATATAATGACGAAGCCATTGAGATAGATAGGATTAATGTACAAAGATAATATAATGACGAAGCCATTGAGATAGGATTTATGTACAAAGATAATATAATGACGAAGCCATTGAGATAGGATTTATGTACAAAGATAATATAATGACGAAGCCATTGAGATAGATAGGATTAATGTACAAAGATAATATAATGACGAAGCCATTGAGATAGGATTTATGTACAAAGATAATATAATGACGAAGCCATTGAGATAGGATTTATGTACAAAGATAATATAATGACGAAGCCATTGAGATAGATAGGATTAATGTACAAAGATAATATAATGACGAAGCCATTGAGATAGGATTAATGTACAAAGATAATATAATGACGAAGCCATTGAGATAGGATTTATGTACATTGATAATAATATAATGACGAAGCCATTGAGATAGATAGGATTTATGTACATAGATAATATAATGACGAAGCCAATGAGATAGGATTTATGTACATTGATAATAATATAATGACGAAGCCATTGAGATAGATAGGATTAATGTACAAAGATAATATAATGACGAAGCCATTGAGATAGATAGGATTTATGTACAAAGATAGCAATATAATGACGAAGCCATTGAGATAGATAGGATTAATGTACATAGATAATAATATAATGACGAAGCCAATGGAATCAACAGGAGAGGATTCATGTAGGTACACTGGAAGTGTAGTGATGACAAGTTGTTGGCTGTTGTGACACAAGCAATAAGGCAATCGAGATATCCAAAGTGGTTGATGATGTGATTATAGCACAGAGGAGTACACACTGGTTGGTAGATACTTTGGTCTCTGTTAATGCCTGGCTTCTTTCTTTGGCTTTCGATGCTTTCTTGAACTTCCCTCTCTTTCTAATGACTGATGCTGGGATGGAGAATATTGCGTTGTGGCCAGGAAATATGGTTGTCAGGATCTTCATGTCAGATTTTTTTCCACCGAGGTCTTGTGTGCTTTTATTCTAGTGGCTGTGGGGCGTGAAGACTCTCCAATGTTTTTGTGTCCACAAATGACCAGACAATCCAGTGACTGACATCATGAGCATCGTTCCACGCAATTGGGATACGATTACATGCATCAACCAACTCAGCGAGTCTGACCACCCGACTTGGTTGATGCATGTCATCGATCCCAATTGCGTGGATCGATGCTCATATGAATCACTGGTTGGTCCAGACTTAATTATATACAGACCGCCGTCATATAGCTGAAATATTGCTGAGTGCGGCGTTAAACAACAAACAAACAAACAAACAAACAAACATTGATCGGGTCGTCAGGCTCTATGACTTGGTTGATTATGTGCCATCGATCCCAATGGCGTAAATCAATACTCTTGATTTCAATGGCGAGACTTGAATGTATAGCGGGAATATTTCTGTGCGTTGAACAAAACACAAAAGAAACACAATAGTTGCAATGTGTAACGGATCTGGGGTGTATGTTTCAATAATGGCAATCTGACACTTCATTGATCATCTAGTGCTGCTACAATATATGTGTCATCCATTGTTACATCTTTGTGCAAACTCTGAAATCACCGTATGGCAAGACCCTGTCAACATCCGGGTTAGAATTGAGCTACATCAACTCATGCACATCGCCAAAGGCGATTACCGGATCGGCTGGTTAGGTTCGCTGACTTGGATGATGCATGTTGATGTATCTCAATTGCGTAGCTCGATGCTCGTTGTGTCAATCACTGGATTGTCTGGTCCAGACTGAATTATTTACAGACCGCCGTCTAATAGCTGGAACATTGCTGAGTGCGGCGTTAAAACAAACAAACCGTCGGGAAAGTTTCTTCTGTGTAAATAACCAGCACACTACAAAATTGTACACCACTATGTTACTGTTTGCGATCAGTTCCCTACGTAGTACAAGCCAAAGAAATTAGATGGCGGATGTTGATAGACATATGACATGTTGCTGATAGCTACAGACACGTGATCGCCCTGCCTCAGTCTGACTGTAGCGGACAGATAACTCGTGCCGAACCTCTCGCTGACTTCCGGTAAGGTCTTCTTGGCCATGATAATGGTAGTCCTGCCAAGTGTGGGCAGGTTTGCGTTGCTCCTCGTCATAATATGGACGGTTTTGTCAGGGTAACGGTGACAGTCGTGGGTTTTGAGTGTGAGGAAGGAGTAGATGTGATAGTGGCCGGGCCGTTTGATTTGGAGGGTCTTGTTGTCGCAGATGACGCTCTGACTTATGTAGGCGGAATCGTGGGATTCATCAGTCCATTCTAGCGATCCACCTGAAAAGAATGTTCACAATTTTAAAACATACCGCGTGTAATTACCTGATACATATATGTGTCTTATTGTGTAAACATACAAACCAAGTGTGTGTTAAGATCCAAGCACCAGGCAGGGTAACAACAAGTGCCTTCTACGGGCAGATGCTCTATCCACTTGACCACAGATACGGTTGTTTCTTTCTTTCTTTGTTGTTTAACGCCGCACTCAGCAATATTCCAGCTATATGACGGCGGTCTGAAAATAATCGAATCTGGACCAGACAGTCCAGTGATTGACGTTATGAGCATCGATCCACGCAATTGGGATACGATAACATGCATCAACCAAGTCAGCGAGCCTGACCACCCGATCCCGTTCGTCGCCTTTTACGACAAGCATAGTCGCCTTTTACGGCAAGCATAGTCGCCTTTTACGACAAGCATAGTCGCCTTTTACGACAAGCATAGTCGCCTTTTACGACAAGCATAGTCACCTTTTACGGCAAGACACAGAGGCGGTAACAATGTGACTGCCTGTCGGCTCGTACGACAAACAGGGTGCATAGGTTACTTACTCTATCCCGGGATCCTAAACGTGCTGTCACGTTAACTTGAAAAGACAGTGTATGTGACTGAATTATTAGCCAATTTTTTTATTGAAATGTCTACTTACTTCGTTTCGATGCATCGCGGTTAAGATACAGATGGGCTCCGGTCTTACGACTGAAGACATCATCCGTTTGTTGAGTTCTGGACGAGGTGTTGGATTGAGCAGTGAACTGAATAGAAAGGCAATCTGATACAACACTGACTGATGAAATATTAGGTAATGGCATGCACATAATCACATGGTGTCTGGCAACCCACTTGTCATCAGTGCACAATGAAATAGTGTGAGTGGGTGAGTGAGTTGGGTTTAACGCCGCTTTTAACAGTATTCCAGTTATATCACGGCGTGTCAGCTTAATGTAGGAGGAAAGCCCGAAGTGATGCAGGTCTCAGACGTTTACCACTTCGGTGAAACCTACGAGCACGGGTGTGGTGCTGACAAACCTAGAAACATAATCGGGGCGAACCGGGATTCGAACCCACAATCATAGGTTTCTGGTGAGCCCAAGGGACGCAACTCTGCACAGCGAATCGCGGCTCCTTAGACGACCGGGCCACCCGTGACCCCAACAATGAAATTCCATCTGCAAAGCCATCTGATCTAAACCAACGATCCTCATCACGATAAGCAAGCACACAGCAGCTGCTGCCAGTTGACAACCTGTTACAGGCTTACTTGACTTATACCAAAGAGACATTATAACCAAAAAAATAAGATGCTTCCTGAAGGCATTTCCATTGACTGAGGATTCAGGTGTTATCGCGTGACTTCTGAAAATGATTTGATTTCATAGTGTGAAAAGTGCATAGGGAGGGAGGCATTTTTTATGCAGAACGATGTCACTGATGTGTCCGACTTTAACTGTCTCCTACTGACTCATTTGAGTAGTGACGTCTTTGTCAGTAACGCGTTTGCAACCACACTGTCTGCTATTCTACTTATCAAGCACTAACGTTTATGCAACATGGCTTTGTTTGTTTGTCGTTTGTTTAACGCCGCACTCAGCAATATTCCTGCTTTATGCCGATGATCTGTAAATAATCGTGTCTGGACCTGACAATCCAGTAATTGACATCATGAGCATCGATCTCCGCAACTGGGATACGATGACACGCATCATTTAAGTCAGCGAGCCTGACCACCCGATCCCGTTAGCCGCCTCTTACGACAAACATAGTCGCCCTTTACGGCAAGCATGGGTTATTCTACTCCAGATCTTAACGAGTCTATAAATAAAAAGTTACTCATAGCTGTCATAAGCCTTACATGTGTCATAACATTACAATGTTATAAGCTGAGCTAATTTCCTGTATTAAGCTGAAACACTAAAACTACACCATGATTTCATCAGAGTACAAACTGTTTCCACTGACATCTATGCATGAGTTGTGTAAATGGACTACTTGGTTTCGGTTCACACTGTTCAAAGGCCCCGCGAATATATACTCTTCAAAAAAAGAAACTTGACACTGACTTTCAAAATGTAATATAATGCGATTGTTTCAAAATAGGACACAGAAACCATAATTGAAACACTGTTTGAAGTTCAATGTACACAATGTTCAAAACATTAATCGTGTCACCTAGACAGACACACGTACACGATACAGTTAATGTCACAGGGGTACAGAAAATGTCAGTATCGGTTGTGCCCACCACGTGCATCAATCACCGCATGACACCGACGACCCATAGATGCAATCAAGTTGTCAATAACACGCTGTTGGATGTGCTGCCATTCATGCTGAAGTGCAACAAGAAGCGCCGGAAGTGTTTGGGGCGGTGGATTCCTTCTGCGAACGCGTCGATCCAACTCGTCCCACAGATGCTCAATCGGGGACAAATCTGGTGACCGGGCTGGCCAAAGTAATGTCTGGATGTTGTTGTGCTGTAAGAAGTCCTGACAAACACGTGCAATATGCGGTCGAGCGTTGTCCTGCTGGAACTGTCCGCCATGAACGTTGACGTGAGGAAGAACGTAAGGCTGCAGGATCAAGTCTCTGTAACGCACACCTGTCAATGCACCTGCCACATGCACGAGAGGCGTCCTACCACCGTGATGAATTCCGGCCCATACCATGACACTCCCGCCGCCAAATGGGACAACCTGCTGCACACAGTTGGGGGCGTAACGTTCACCCCGACGTCTGTAGACACGTACGCGCCCCTCAGCACGTGTGAGTAGGAACCGGGACTCTTCACTGAACAGTACATTTCTCCACCTTGCACGTGCCCATCTAACCCTCTGTTGGCACCAAAGCAGACGGTCCGCCGGATGACGTGGGGTCAATACATGACGTCGAACAGGTCTTCGTGCAAAAAGTCCAGCCTCCCTCAGTCTGTTGCGTACCGTTTGATCAGATATTCTGCGTACCACAGGGATCTGTGTGGTTGTAGACGTGGCTGTTGTAGTGCGATTTTGGGGGTGTCGCAGCCGAATGTATCGATCTTGTGCTTGGGTTGTCACCCTTGGTCTTCCTGACCTTGGTCTGTCGTCAACTCTGTTGGTGTTGTTGTATCGGTTCCACAGTGCGGAGATTGTCTGTCTTGATACGCCAAAGTGCCTGGCCACTTCTTGCTGAGTTGCTCCAGCTTGTAAACTCTCAATGGCGATGTTCCGTTGAGCTGCATTCAGTCTTGGCATTCTGTCACCCCCTCTACTGCCGTTATAAGGACTGTATGAACAGCCGTTGATGTGGATTTTTATACCCATTCAGCAGAGGGGCCTGCATGCCTAAATGCAGGATCCTGTGCTGCACGTTTTTTACAGGCGGTTGCGTTTGGATGAAGCTGTAAAATTGATCCCCAAACGCTACGTTTATGTGCTTTGCATGCGTTTTCGCGAATTATAGACACATCATCTTTCTGTTTGACTTATTTGGTTCTCATGTAATTATTTTAGATATTTGGCAAAAAGTGGTTGAACATGTCAAGTTTCTTTTTTTGAAGAGTATATGTGAGTAAGTGAGTTATATCACGGCGTGTCAGCTTAATGTAGGAGGAAAGCCCGAAGTGATGCAGGTCTCAGACGTTTACCACTTCGGTGAAACCCACGAGCAAGGGTATGGTGCTGACAAACCTAGAAACATAATCGGGCCGAACCGGGATTCGAACCCACAATCATAGGTTTCTGGCGTGCCCAAGGGACGCAACTCTGCACAGCGAATCGAGGCGCCGTAGACGACTGGGCCACCCGTGCCCCCGTCCCTCAGAGGAAGGATCCATGGTTCCGAATCTCATGACATGGGCTTAGTTATCTTTGGTTTGACCAATGCTCGTTGGTTTCACGTATCAAAGTGGCAGGCTTCTACGGCCAGTGTACTTTCAGCTGTCTTCCCTAATTGATCAGGCAGCCCGAAATGCTGTTTATAGCTCTTTTAAACCAGTTCCTGTTTTTACACAAGGTTTCTGAATCAATGGTGAGTGAGTGAGTGAGTGAGTGAGTGAGTGAGTGAGTGTGGTTTGACGCCGGTTTTAGCCATATTCCAGCAATATGACGGCGGGTGACACCAGAAATGGGCTTCACACATTTTACCCACGTCGGGAATCGAACCCGGGTCTTCGGCGTGACGAGCGAACGCTTTAAACACTAGGTTCCCCGACCGCCCCGAGAAGGGTAGAATAGGTCTTCAACAACCCCTTCTTGCAATAAAAGGCGATTAAGCTTGTCGTAAGAGGCGACTAACTTGGTTCAAACATGCCATCGATGCTCAATGTATCAATCACTGGATTGTCTGGTCCAGATTCGATTATTTACAGACCGCCGTCATAAAGCTGGAATATTGCTAAGTGCGGCGTAAAACAACAAACCAAGCCAAAACCAAAACATTTATGTTCTTTTCTGGCTAAGACATTGAACCCTTATGTAACATTCGAGCCTGTCGTAAAAGGTGACTATGCTTGTCGCATAAGGCGACTAACGGGATCGGGTGGTCAGGATCGCTGACTTGATTGATACATGTCATCGATCTAAATTGCGTGGATCGATGATCATGATGTCAATCACTAGATTGTCTGGTCGAGACTCGATTATTTTAAAGACCGACGTCATATAGCTGGAGTATTGCTGAGTGCGGCGTTAAACAACAAACAAACAAACAAACAAACAAACAAACAAACAAAACATTCGAGCCATATCGTGACGGAGACACCATGATCTAGATGAAACCACGATCTTATGGGTGTCACTTTGGGGAAAACACTTATCAGGCGTCGTGCATATTCCAAAAGTATATTTTTGATGAATTATCATCCCTTTATCTAAAATATAAAATACAAATAAAAATATTTCTCTGAAGACAGTCATGAACGAGGGCTTTAAAAACTTACGAGCGTCAACAGCACCTGTAGACCTTCAACATTCTGCAGACAGCACAAATAGGACGAGCCAGGCATTTCAAGCACAATGAGATCCTCCAGATCGGAAATGTTGCGTGTGCCCGGATGTACGCCGATGTCCGTGCAGGCCGTGCATAACGTGTTGGTACGAACTTCAGACACTTCTGCTGACTGACCGTCATTGACGGCGTGCTGGGAGTGGTGATGGTACCAATAGAACACACCCACTGCATTAACAGACAACGACAGAACAAGAGCAGCCGTAACGATGCAGCGTTTGGTCGTGCAGGATCTCCTTGGAATTGGTTGTGTTTCTGTCTGTGATTGGAAATGTTCCACACTCAGATAACTGTCCTCTGGCGTGTCGGCCATTGTTGTTCAATTCGCGGGCCAGTTGCTGTTTGTATTTCCTGCTACTTGACCCAACAGGGAAGGTGCACCCATATTGTTCTCCCGTCAACTCGAGGACGTTTACAGATTATCAATGAGGTACAGAAGAGGTAGTATAGTGGTTAAAACGTTCGCTCGTCACGCTGAAGGCCCGGGTTTGATTCCCTGAACTGAAATGAGTGAGTGAGTTAAAATTGAACGTCGCATCGGCATTATTTCAGCCATATAGCGACGAGACCAAGTTAATATATTTACAGTTTAGTTATTAATGCTGATGATAACATGCCCGCTGACACGGGAAAAGAGATCTTTCTGATTTGCGCTTTGATAATGTGAATCCCTTGCGTGAACTGAAATGAGCTGAATTTATGAAGGCAACACAACATAGCACATTGAGGTTAACAGAGAACATAATTTATGTACAATGGCGATCTATACGTATTACATACAATCATTGGTGGAACCGCCTTCGTGGTCTAGTGGTAGAGCGTCCGCCCGGAGAGCGGAAGGTCCGGGGTTCGATCCCCGACCGCGTCATACCAAAAGACGTTAAAAGATGGTACTTGTTGTTACCCTGTCTGGCGCTCGGCATTAAGGGGCTAAAACAAGGAGTCGGAGTCAGTATACTGTGTCTGAGGGGGGTATTCATGTTAAACTGCGACATGGTATCTCAGCACTATAAATCGGCATCCGTCCGGACTAGTACAAGCAGCCACACACACACACACACACACACACACACACACAGGTACATGCACGTCGCTATATAAGTGCAATAATCTTGGACGCGACGTTAAAACCCGTTTCACTTCACCTCACCTCACCAATCATTGGTGGGTAACAGCATTTAAGATATTACTTAAATGTGTGCAGTCCACTTCTGCTGTCCATCGCCTAACTTATTCCTTCTGGTGTAACTTTGCCACTTCCAGGCTGCTATATAACTGAATACGTGTTTTGCGGTCGATGCACAAACAAACGAAGGTCCACTGAAGGGGGCCGAAGTTTTGTTTGGAGATTAGATATTTTTATCTATGAGTCTGAATGGTTTTTTTAAGAAAAACACCTTGGAACAATTTATTTTTTGTTACCGACAATCTTATTTTTTTACAACAATCTGAGGCATATTTCTTTTTCATTAATTTCCTGGGACAATCTCTTTGTTTCGATAGAATCCCAGTACCCCCTTCTCCACCGAATATCACGTGGTCGGTGTCTTGGGGTGCCACATTTCAAGCTCTCTGGTATCCCCAATACTCGAAATACAATCTCAGCACAAAAGGTATTACCACGCTATTGCAGTAACCGCAACTTTGCATTTTGTGACCTATAATTGTACATGTAATTATTTAAACAGACTTTTGAGATTCGATATTTTTTAATTCATTTTGTTTAAATTTAAACTATCTGAATGGGGTTCTTTTAAAGGAAAACGCCTTTTGACAATATAATTTTTGTGGCAGACAATTTCTTTTTCAACAGTGAGAATATCAAATGGTCGTGAATAACGGTTACTGTATAACTTAAATCTCCTCTCATTACAGGGGGCACAGGTGGCCCAGTCGTCTAATTCGCTGTGCAGAGTTGCGTCCCTTGGGCATGCCAGAAACCTATGATTGTGGGTTCGAATTCCGGTTCGCCCCGATTATGTTTCTAGGTTTGTCAACACCATACCCGTGCTCGTGGGTTTCACCGAAGTGGTAAACGTCTGAGACCTGCAACACTTAGGGCTTTCCTCCCACATTAAGCTGATATAACTGTAATACTGTTAAAAGCGGCGTTAAACCCAACTCGCTCACTCACTCACTCACTCACTCACTCCTCTCATTACAATGGCTGTTACTCCTAGTATCGGCCAACATCGACATAGCGGTTTAATTATGTGTGAAATATACACATTAATAATATACAGTAAACTACGTTTATAACGAACATGCTTATAACGAACTGACCAATACAACGAACTTAGATTTAGTCCCGGCCATTTGTTGTATATATGCTGTATGTTTGCTTATTACGAACTACGGTTATTCAGAACTAAAATACCGGGGTAGAATTGGTCTTCAACAACCCATGCTTGCTGTAATAGGCGACTGTGCTTGTAAGAGGTGACTAACGGGATCGGGTGGTCAGGCTCGCTGACTTGGTTGATGCATGTCATCGATCCCAATTGCGTGGATCGATGCTCATGATATCAATCACTGGATTGTCTGGTCCAGACTCGATTATTTACAGACCGCCGTCAATAAGCTGGACTATTGCTGAGTGCGGCGTTAAACAACAAACAAACGAACAACAAACGAACTAAAATTAGTAGTCCCTTTGAGCTCGTTATAACCGTAGTTAACTGTATTTCTATTCTGAGGCACAAACTCATTCCGGTTTCACATTTGTCTTTTTAAATGATATTTCACACGGCATCGAAACTCTAGATTCATCTGTGTATCTAAATTACCAGGACATGATCTAAACTTGAAGCCGTGCACACAAATAGATCGTCGTTTTACTGATCATGGTATACGAATTTCCGGAATGAGTCATTGTATAACCCTTAAAATATCACTAATTATACATGTAGCTTGAAAAATGATAAAATTGTTTTAATGATTAGGAGATAAAAAAATACTGTGTTTTCAATGAAAAACTTGCTTACCTTTATATTTAATAACGCTAAACGGAGTTTGTTTATCTCCATTCTACCATGATTAAATAAACTGGTTAGTCTAATGTTTTGTGTGGGTTTCACTGACACCATCCTTTAAATAAAGTATGACGCTGTCTAAGCTAAAGCAGTTTTATTACACGGTAATACTTTACTCGAGTGAGTGAGTGAGTATGGTTTTACGCCGCTTTCAGCAATATTCCAGCAATATCACGGCGGGGGACATTAGAAGTGGGCTTCACACATCGTGCCCATGTGGGGAATCGAACCCGGATCTTCAGCATGACGAGCGAACGCTTTAATCTCTAGGCTACCCGACCGCCCGCTACTTTTACTCGAACATATGACGGGCACTATTATGACGTCATATACATCATTTTCGACCCGTGAAGATTCCGGGGTAGAATAGGTCTTCAGCAACCCATGCTTGCCGTAAAAGGTGACTATGCTTGTCGTAAAAGGCGACTAACGGGATCGGGTGGTCAGGCTCACTGACTTGGTTGATGCATGTCATCGATCCCAATTGCGTGGATCGATGCTCATGATATCAGTCACTGGATTGTCTGGTCCAGACTCGATTATTTACAGACCGCCGTCATATAGCTGGAATATTGCTGAGTGCGGCGTTAAACAACAAACCAACCAACCACTCACTCTAGAATCAAGGGCTTGTTTTCAGGCTTCTGTCATCAAAGAGCTATTTTGCGCTAAACACGCAACCTTTAATTAAACAAGGGCAAGCCACAGCATGCTTCTGTTTTTCATTCATCCACCGACCGCCTCCGTGGTCTAGTGGTAGAGCGTCCGCCCAGAGAGAGCGGAAGGTCCGGAGTTCGATCCCCGGCCGCGTCATACCAAAAGACGTTAAAAGATGGTACTTGTTGTTACCATGTCTGGCGCTCGGCATTAAGGAGCTAAAATAAGGACTGGTCGGCTCGGAGTCAGTATACTGTGTCTGAGTGGGGTATTCATGTTAAACTGCGGCATGGTACATCAGTGAGCTAGCACTATAAATCGGCATCAGTCCGGTCTAGTACAAGCAGCCACACACACACATACACGTGCATGCACGTCGCTATATAAGTGCAATAATCTTGGGCGCGACGTTTAACCCAGTTTCACCTCACCTCACCTCACCTCACCTCTGGCGCTCGGCATTTAGGGGCTAAAACAAGGACTGGTCGGCTCGGAGTCAGTATACTGTGTCTGAGTGGGGTATTCATGTTAAAATGCGGCATGGTATCTCAGTGAGCTAGCACTTTAAATCGGCATCAGTCCGGTCTAGTACAAGCAGCCACACACACACACACACGTCGCTATATAAGTGCAATAATCTTGGACGCGACGTTAAACCCCAATTCACCTCACCTCACCTCATTCGTCCACCTTTTTCGAATGGTTCTCCGGTCATAAATTGTTCTTGTGGACCGTGACCACACCTTGAACAATAGACACATAAACCTACCTTTGTCTTGTTGATGAAAATCGAAATAAAAAAGGAGGGTTTTTAAAGAAAATTAAGAAAACTGATGAGAAACCAATGGTTGTTCTGTTATTTGGCCTATTCGGAAAATCTTCCCCACCCTCGTGAAACCTTATGTGACAATGAAGGGTATTTCCTTGCATATTCTAAGTTCGTCTTTCAATGTGAACTTTCTCGGGTTATAACCGGGAGCAGTAGTTCTGGGAAATAATTAGTGAGTGAGTGAGTATGGTTTTACGCCGCTTTTAGCAATATTCCAGCAATATCACAGCGGGGGACACCAGAAATTGGTTTCACACATTGTACCCATGTCGGGAATCGAACCCAGGTCTTCGGCGTGACGAGTGACGGCGACGGCGAGTGACGAGTGACGGCGTGACGAATAATTAAATCAGTGTGGAGAGACGGGTAGTTCTGGGTCATTGCAGCTTTTTGTAAATCAACTATCCAAACTAAATAGGTGTCGTTTTATAACCAGTGGACTTTAGCACGTTCATTTGGACTTTGAGCACATTGCTATTGAGTCGATGCCAACAGACCTAACCTCACTTATGACTTCAACTAATATCAGTTAAAGGTGACTACACGGTAGCTAAGGGGATTATGCAGACATTTAATATTGTATTTAATGCTTGTCGTGAGGGATTGGGATGCTCAGGTGTGTCACCTGTCTGATTGTGTTTCACCGTACACCGATGACATGCATCAACCAGCGAGCCTGACCGCCCGATCCCGTTAGTCGCGTCTTACGACAAGCATAGTCGCCTTTTACGGCAAGCATGGGTTGCCAGGTCCATATAGAAACTACGCACAGCTTGTTACTGCAGATGACTGCTGCGTTACGCAACATCAGGCCTACCAAAGAAAACCAACAGAAAGCTACCAAACTATGGAATATGGGCACACTTGAAATAGAAGTTGCCATAATTTACAAAGAGACAATGCCCATAAAGTCTGAACCGGAACGAAACGAACTATTCACATTTTCATTGGAACAGTTAGTCTGTGTTTTCTTGGTTTTTTGTTTAACGCCGCACCCAACAATATTCCTGCTATATGACGGCGGTCTGTAAATAATCGAGTCTGGACCAGAAAATCCAGTGATTGATATCATGAGCATCAACAAAGGCAGCGAGCCTGACCACCCGATCACTTTAGTCGCCTTTTACGACCATCATGGGTTGCTGAAGACATATTCTTACCACGCAGATGTAAACCACCGCTTATTGTAACGGTTAATACTCATCGAGGCAACCAACATCGACAAACCGAGTGACATGTTTGAAATGAACATAGAAATAAATGAATGCACATAATAATGCCGGTTTCACATTTGTTTATCAATAGAATATTTCACACGACTTGACGTTCCAAATACATGTATGTATCAACACCAGGAAATGATCTAAACGTTAAGTCATGCACTCGCATCACGTTGCAAGGATTTCCTGAATGAGTCATGTGTGGCTCTTTATATGCAGGGGCGGTCAGGTAGCCTTATGGTTAAAGTGTTCGCTCGTCACGACGAAGACCCGGGTTCGATTCCCGACATGGGTACAATGTGTGAAGCCCATTTTCTGGTGTCCCCTGCCGTGATATTGCTGGAATAGTGCTAAAAGCGGCGTAAAATCAAACTCACTCACTCACTCAATATGTAAATAATTATCACTATACATATATACAAATAACTGTGTTGCCTAACAAGAATTTCATAACAGTGTATTGATGTAACTTGGCATTATTTGAAAAAGAAGGGTTAGGCTGATTCGAATTGAATTAATGAGTGAAGGAGTGTTTCTTGTTTAACCAGCTATTATTCGGCGGTCGGTAAATATTCGGGTCTAGACCAGACAATCCAAAGACTGACATCAGGAGGATCGATCATCGGATACGAAGTCATGCATCAACCAAGTCAGCGAGCCTGACCACCTGATACCGTCAGTCGCCTTTTACGGCAAGCATGGTTGCTGAAGACCTAGTCTAATCATGACATATCTTCACGAGTTCAATGAAGGAGTGAACGAGTGAGCGAGCGATCGGAGCTAGCGAAATTATATGACGACATGCCCGAAGACGTTTGCTAGTTTTGGTGAAACCCACTGCACTGCAAGAATCAACATGAATAGCAATCTACATGACATCCGTTATACAAGGCATTCAAAATCAGATCCCTTGACTTTGTAATGTAAAATGATTGAAATGCGGCCCGGGTTGACCTCTGCTTTACGTGTTAATTGGAACACTGCTAATGAATTGAAAATTATATTTTCAGTTTATTTCATTTATCTTTCACCATCTGTCACAAACTCCGCATAAATTATTTGTCTTGAAGCTGTGAAGAAACTGTCACAATACAATTTCCAGTTGTAAAAGCCTGACTCGTTTATCAATGATCTCATATTTGACACTATACAAACATGTCCAAATTTTGGTGCGAAGACTAAAATGAAATTTACACAATATATATTTAAGCACCGTTTTCCTAATAATCCTTACATCATGGTTTACTTGTCACAAGTTTTGTGAGACTAAGATAAACGAGTTGTACAGAATTTCTTGTTTGTCCCCATTCCATTTGTGTCTTTAGCATACATGTACATATACATTCTGTAATAAGCATGCATCCGCCCATGTATGTATTTTGCTTTGACGAATAATGGATGACTTGCATCACAGCAACCTCTATTATTCAGTGTAACATATCGCCATTCTATTACGATACAAACCATAAACCCATTCGCCACCATGACTTCGTTGGGAGCCCGATTCAAATAACACGATGCTTGAAATAGTCGTCCAATCACATATATCAGTGACACTTGGTGTAATGGCGGCGTATGGTCCAGGGTTCATGTGATAGAATGGAGATATATTATCCTGATTAACCGAGGATGGTGAAAGAGACGAGCTTTGTTGAAACGAACTTCGTTTGGAGCCCCATTCAAATAACACGACGCCTAAAAAAAGTCGTTCAATCATACTTCACTCATGAATGACATGTCCTGTTATGGTGGCGTATGGTCCAGGGTACATATGATAGAATGGAGATATAATATCCTGATTAACCGAGGATGGTGAAAGGGAAGACCTTTGTTGAAACGAATGAATGAGTGGTATTTTCCAGCTGTATCAAATATAATGTCTGGTCGGGCTGGAATGGATGTAGACCAAACAGGCTTGCATGTAGAAGTCACCTTATAATACCAAGACCGCCTCCGTGGTCTAGTGGTAGTGCGTCCGCCCGGAGACGTTGTCTGGCGCTTTGCATTAAGGAGGCTAAAACAAGGACTGGTCGGCTCGGAGTCAGTATACTGTGTCTGAGTGGGGTATTCATGTTAAACTGCGGCATGGTATCTCAGCACTATAAATCGGCATCAGTCCGGACAAGTACAAGCAGCTACACAAACACACACACACACGTGCATGCACGTCGCTTTATAAGTGCAATAATCTTGGACGCGACGTTAAACCCCATTTCACCTCACCTCACCTTACAATACCAATATTATTTCCTTGTTTTGTTTAGAATAGAAAAAAAGAGTACAACATGTTACTTTATTTAGATAATGTAGGGTATTAAAATTGGGCTTCAAATATTGCCAATCTACTATTTTCTCATGGTTTTGGTTTTGTTAGGCTGTCACAAACAGTTGGAGAAACGTTTGATAAGTATATTGAAATATTTCGCTATTAATATGTTTCATCAAAATTGGATATTTACTATTAATAACAGTTCCTCTATATAACCTTTATAGAGAATATAAAAAATTGTTAGCGAATTAAAGCTTCGAAATATTTTACTTATGTTTAGACGGGGACTATTACGGTTGAGAAATAATGAAGGTAGGTGGCAAAAAACATCGATGTATGCATGAGAAACTGTCCTTAGTGTGATCGAGTCGGAGAGGACGAATATCATTTTCTACTTGTTTGCGCCACTTTTGATGCTATTAGAAGTAAATATCTACCAAAGACATGTATAACTAATGTAAATATGCATAAAGTTAAAAGGATACTTTCCACAACGATACAGAAAAAATAAAATCACGGTCTGTTTGTCTATCATGCGTATGAAAAGAGAAAGTATTTTTTAAACAATGTTTGCAATTATGAATATGTATATTGCCCCTACCATACTTGTAAACTGTTATTTGTATATAGGCCTATGGCCTTCATACAGATTAAGGTAATGGTTGACTGATTGAATAGAACCAGGAAAATAGTGTCAAATGATGTGCTTTCACTGACACTACCGCCTCCGTGGTCTAGTGGTAGAGCGTCCGCCCGAGAGCGGAAAGTCCAGGGTTCGATCCCCGGCCGCGTCATACCAAAAGACGTTAAAAGATTGTACTTGTTGCTACCCTGTCTGGCGCTCGGCATAAAAGGGGCTAAAACAAGGACTGGCCGGCTCGGAGTCAGTATACTGTGTCTGAGTTGGGTATTCATGTTAAACTGCGGCATGGTATCTCAGTGAGCTGGCACTATAAACCGGCATCAGTCCGGACTAGTACAAGCAGCCACACAAACACGCACATGCACGTCGCTATATAAGTGCAATAATCTTGGACGCGACGTTAAACCCAATTTCACCTAACCTCACTGATGTGACACAACTGGAATACTGTTAAGAGAGGCGGTAAACCCAACTCTCTCACGCATTATTCTTTACTTCTTTTGTGTCAATGTACTGTAATTTAGTCCACGAGTCCTGTCTAGATGATTCCTTTTCCAAAATGCATATAGATTGTTTCACACCAGATCAACCTAATTCTTAAAAACACTGCAAATACCAGACACCCTAATCTAAAGTGCCGCTGGCAGTTCACTCCCCTACGTAGTACAAGCCAAAGAAATTTGATGGCGGATATCGGTAGACATGTGACATGTTGCTGACAGTGACAGACACGTGATCATCCTGCCTCAGTCTGACTGTAGCGGACAGATAACTCGTGACGAACCTCTCGCTGGCTTCCGGTAAGGTCTTCTTGGCCATGAGAAGAACAGTGCGCCCCATATTCGGCAGATGGGCGTTGCTTCTTCTGATGGTATGTAAGACGTTGTCAGGATGTTGACGTGGTTGGTGAGTTTTGAACGTGAAGAAGGAGTAGACGTGATAAAGGCCAGGTTTTGTAATGTGAAGGTTCTGTCCATCACTTTTGATGTCGATGCCTTTGTAAGCTGAGCCATAGCCGTAGTCCTGATTCCATTGTAAGGACGGCGCTGCAAATGAAATGAGTGACGGAAATTGAATATAACATGTGCTACTAATGTTAAATGACGAAACTTATTAACATGACTCTAACATGACACGTCAATG